>NC_066617.1:175289423-176539423 GCF_025201925.1 Gopherus flavomarginatus | reverse complement strand
AGAGGAAGCAACACCCCTTGCCTCTGCTAGGCATGACTGAACTGGAGCAGATTAGTCAGGGCTGACTGCCAAGGAGAGAGGACGCAGATTGCAAGCTCTCTCCTGGACTTTCTCCTATGGGAGCCCCATATCATAGAGGCCAAGCATGCCAAGGCCCAGGCAGACACCCAGCTGCCTATGGAGGCCCAAGAGGAGATGGAGTCTCCAGGAGTCAGCAAGCAGATGATCCAAGAGGCCCAGGAGACCTGCAGACAACCATACTGGAAGGCAGGGTAGGAGGTAACCCAGGGGAATTAGACATTGGTCTGGTTGTGGAACCAGGAAAAAGGCAGTGTGTTTTGGACTGATCCCTGCTGAGCTAGTCACTATCACCCCATCAGAGGTCTGGGTTGGGACCTGGTGGAGCAGGGAGGTCCCAGATCCCCCTACCTAGACAGCTACCCACCTCTGCATAGAGACCCACTTCCCCTGTGGCCACTGGGCTGTGCAGCCCCGCCAGGAACAGCAGCAATATCAACTCTGACCACTGGGCCATACTGCCCTGAGGCTAGGGGAGGCCAATCAGACTCAGCCATGAGGCTAGAATGCCCTCTCCCCACCCCAAAGGGCGATGGGATGTATTTGCCCCATGACACCATCCCAGAATACTCCATAGCCCAGTGATCAGGCTATGACATTCTATGCCTTGGGGGAGCACCCTGTAACCCCCATATTCCTTATTTTTATACAATCATGATCTTAAATATAAAGCATACCTTATAAGGTATTGGGGAAATGTTATGATCTGCTGAAAGTCATTTCTCTATCCATATTTGTATATCGTTAATGCATATTAAGTTATGAGAATTGTGTTGTTTGGTAGTCACTAAAATATACTGTAAGTTGGGGATTCAGTCAGATATTAGCTCCTCGGAGGCAATAGCAAGGAAAATTATCAGCGCCCGGGCGGGGTGTGAAACAACCCATCATCAGTCATTATCCAGCAAGGGAAATATAATTCAACGTCTCACCTGCATGAGGCCACATCAGGGGAATTGCTCAACCTTGCCTGGAGATGCAGCAATGCCCACTCAGACATGCCTGGATTTGTGGTATTCGGGGAGATTTTGGCTAAACCAGTAAAGTGCCTAAACCACTATTGCTTGTTGCTAACAGTAGCCAAGTTAGCAGGCCGTACTGAACCACTATTGTGTGTTGCTAACAGTAGTCAAGTTAGCAGGCCGTACTGAGCCATTCTTGCTTATTGCTAACAGTAGCCAGTCAGCAGGTCGTAAATTGGTCATACAGCAGCCTCAGCGTAACCATGGCAGGAGGGGAGGGGGGTTTGGATGCCACAGACAGGGCAGCTTGACCTTGTATCCTTCCTGCTAAGAATGTTGAAATTGCTGATCTATGTATTTTAGAAGAACAGGAAGTCTGTCTATATGTGCCCCTGGGAATGTTTGTCAGGGACCCAAGGCATGGACATTCTGAAAAAAAATTATGGTAAATTGATGAGCATAAGGAAATCTCTTGCTTGATCTTTAAAAACTGCTTAATTAGCAAGTTTTCTTTAAGGGATATGTAATTATGTTACTAATGTATAAATTAGGGGAAAATTTTTTGAAGTAACCGAACTTCTCAGAAGGTGCTCTGTAGGGATGCTACCTCTGGACGCATCTTCGGGTCCCCACTGGCAGAATGGAAGCCTGGCCAGCAGAAGCCTATTACGGTGCCACTCGAAAGCCATGCTCAGCTTAGGGTTCTCGAGGATTGAGGGTGGTTTACTAACCTGTTGTGGACATGTGTAAGTGCTTGAGACTAAGTAAAGTTTAGCTTTAGGTGAAAGCACTCTTGTGTTGTCCTATTTGTACCAGCCATCTATTGGTCGGACAGCCGTGTCTCCTTTGATTTGTTTCCTAATACCACCTCACACAGAGTAAAAGTTACCAAGAGCTTTGGGTTGAAAGAACCCCAGGTAACAGTGTTTTTCCAAGCACATGGACTGAGAGTATAAAAGAGAGACAGTGGCCACATCCGGGGCCTTTCTCCTGTCCCCACCTATGCTGCAAGCAACAAAGACATTGAGAAGAAGACTGAAGACTCCAACAGAGGAGACTGGCCCAGATTTAAGGGACAGATCTGTATATTAACAATTGCAATATTCAGTGGGGTGAGAGAAAAACTGCTTAATCTAGATATTGCCCAGTCTAATAGGGTTGAGAGTTTAGACTGCGTGCTTACATTTTTATTTCTTTTGGTAACTAACTGACTTTTTGCCTATCTTTTGTAATCAATAAACTTCTTTAATTGTTTATCTTTACCAGTAAGTTTGCCTGAAGTGTGTGATTATATCTGCTCAGGTTTTGCAAAAGGTGGTGTATATCCACTTTCCACTGATGAAGTGGTGAACAAATTAATAAATCTGTATTGCTTATCTTGAGCAGTGCAAGATGGTATATTCCTGAGGTATAGGTCTGGGAGCAGGGAGGGGAGGGAATTTGACTCTTGTGCCATTCTCTGTGTGATTTTATGAGTGGCTCTGGGAGCATTCGTACAATATAGTTGGGTGTGGGGCTCCAGATGCGGTTGTGCTGAGTGATAACAGCACCTGGAGGTGTTTGCTGCTGGTCACTAGCAGGCATTGTGAGATACAGCCCAGGCCGGAAAGAGTTCAGGGGCACAGTAGTCCCACAGTCCCAGACTGCATCCCGGGGGGATCCTGTCACACAGGGAACTCCCCAGAGAGTTGGAAGACTCACAATCAAGTTCCCGCTACATATTGGGCAACTTGAATCTAGGTCTCCCACATCCTAGGTGAGTGTCCTATCCCCTGTGCTGTTGGCTAAAAGGGGGCTGCTGCCTTTGATTTTGTGAATGGTGTTTCCAGATTTCATTTGCTTTGAATAAAAGCACAGTTACCCAGAAAATAAACTCGAGGTTTATTTCAACCCAAACCAATGTTGTGGGTTTTTTGTTTCAACAAGGAAACCAAAATAGTTTCACTTTGGATTGAGCAAAACAAACAAACAAAAAATTAAAATGTTTTTCATGTCAGCCAAAGAACTGAAGAATCATTATTTGGACTTCTCTACCCAAACCACATCTAATTTCAATGGGTTTTAGCCACTTAACTCCCACTGAAACTCCCAGCTTAAAGACATGTCTACACTACAAAGAAAAACCCACAGCACCAACTCGGAGCCTGGGTCAATTGAGTTGGGCTTGCAGGACCCAGGCTCCAGGGCTAAAAATAGCTATGCAGACATTCCCACTTGGGCTGGGTCTCAGAACTCGGGGTCCAAACTGAGCCCAAACATCTACACTGCTATTTTAGCGCCACATTCTGAGCCTGAATTGATTGACCCAGGCTTTGAGACTCAGTGTCATGGGTCCTTAATAGTGATATAGATGTAACCTGACTGTCTGTTCCAGTTCCTGTGTCCTTCTCAGTCATGAAGAAACATCCTCAAGTTTTTTCTAAATAAAATAAATCCTAAACATTTAGCAGATTTAATGACACCTTTCTCTTCTATGCTGGTAAGTTCTGACTTTATCCTCTGATGATAAAACAAAAACCTGTCACTGAAATTTTAAGCTCATGGAAGAGAAACTGATACCGTACATATGTTCTCTTGAATGAAGCTGTCTATTCTTGTTTAGTTGTTACCTAGTTACTTTTCTTTTATTACTACGTTTGAGGCTTGTGTTACTACTGTTAGAATGAGGCTAAGATAGGAAGAAGAACAGAAATAAAGTGTTTGTCATGCACAGTAGTTAGAAAACTGATCATTGTTTCTCTGATTAGGTGTAATCTTTTCTCTTAAGTAGCCACGTTTAGCTATGCCTTATCCAGCCATAGAAATTATTTAAACTGGGACAAATCTATCAACTGACAGTCACATTGTACAATCCTTCTGGGGATCTCTAGCCATAATGGCAAAAAGATATTAACTCCTCAATGTATATTATCCTTTGATGCATGCTTAGCTCCTATTACTGTTAATGGAAATTAAACATGCTGAAAGAAGGAAATATTCTCTGGTGTGTCATTTCTAAGACCACAGCTTTTAAGCATCTTGCTTTATGAAAGTGGCTTATGTATTTTGACCAACGTTAAGGAATCACTACAGCCAACTGTACTGTCTTACAACTAGGACTGTTTTGTGCCTTAAGGCATCACACACACACACACACACACACACACACACACACACACACACACACACACACACACACACACACACACACACACACACACACACACACACACACCCTTTCCAAAATCTGTTACCTGCTAAGGCTCATCTCTTCTTCAAATTGAGGCTGTCTTTGATCTGGGCTAGAATTTGTTCTGTATCTTATTAGTATGTTGGCTAGCCACATCTTAATTGCAGACTTATTTTTTAAAGGCACATTGTGATAATATAAATTGTAGCAACTACTGTTAAAATTTGGAATAGGAATAATTCTTTCTTGCTCTGTAATGTGTGGGTCCTTTCCCAAAATACAATAATTTAGATTTGTATTGAACTGTCTTGACAGTATGTTGCATGCCGTTGTGTATGTGTGGCCATATATTTTGGATCTGGATCTGTGGTGATAACCTACAATATCTACCTCCAGCCACTCCTGCAGAGATTGCAATGTTTGGATCAAGCTTCAAGCGGTAGTTACTATGAATCAGTTTTGATTTTGCTAAATTGAAATTATTATACTCATGTCAGTTTCAATATACCTAGCACTTTTCAGCAGATCTCAAAGCACTTTACTGCTACAGGTATTATTATAATGGTACTAGTCTCCCTTGTAATGGAGAGTGAATTGAGATGGGCATGAGTCAGAGTGGTTCAGACAACCAGATTTCTGAATATTTTAATATTGCTGATTCCTTGCAAGAGCCAGGTGGCAGAATCAGTGAGTGAAATGCATGCATGACCCCATCATCATGACGAAAACCCAAACAATATGTTTATTGCTGAAAAGCTACCCTGCAGGTTCGCTAAAACTGTATCATACTTACTGCAGAGAACTGACACCTTTTCCACACTCACTGAAGCAAATTTTTACAAGTGCTGTCTTCAAAGTAGGGATAATTACCTTCAGCAGTGCCCTTTTAATCAATAAGGTGACATTAACAGTAAAGACTGCAGGCCAAGTATCTATGTTGTTCCTCTGAGAGGCAAAGTATAGAACTTGGAGTCTAAAGAGAAAGGAGGCTTGTCATAAACAGATAGTTAAGGATTAATGTCTCTTTTACCTGTAAAGAGTTAAGAAGCTCAGTAAACCTGGCTGACACATGACCAGAGGACCAATCGGGGGACAAGATACTTTCAAATCTTGGTTGAGAGAAGTCTTTGTTTGTGCTGTTTGTTTTGTTCGTTGTTCGCTCTTGGTGCTAAGAGGGGCCAGACGTGCAACCCAGGTTTCTCCAATCTTTCTGAAACAGTCTCTCTTGTTCAAAATAGTAAGTACTAGCTAGAAAAGGTGGATTAGTCTTATGTTTGTTTTCTTAACTTGCAAATGTGTATTTTGCTGGAAGGAGTTTTACCTCTGTTTGCTGTAACTTGGAATATCAGGCTAGGTGGGGAGGGAGTCCCTCTAGGCTATATAAATCTGACTATCCTGTAAACATTTTCCATCTTGATTTTACAGAGATAATTTTTACTTTTTCTTTCTTTAATTAAAAGCTTTCTTTTTTAAGAATCTGATTTTTCCCCTTGTTTAAGATCCAAGGAGATTGGGTCTGAACTCACCAGGGATAGGTGGGGGGAAAGGAGGTGGGGCGAAGGTTAATTCCTCTCTGTTTTAAGATCCAAGGAGTTTGGATCAGTGTAGTCTCTCAGGGTAGCCCAGGGAGGGGAAAGTCTGGGAGGGGGGATGGTTTATTTCTCCTTGTTTTAAGACCCAAGAGGTTTGGGTCTTGGATTCCCCAGGGAAGGTTTTGGGGGAACAGAAAGTGTGCCAAACACTATATTTTGGCTGGTGGCGGCGCTATCAAGTCTAAGCTAGTAATTAAGCTTAGAAGGATACATGCAGGTTCCCGCTTTTGGACGCTAAAGTTCAAACTGGGGAAAAATACTTTGACAAGGCTTATGTGACTTTAAGCCACTGTTGTGTCCTCCAGATCCTGGCTGCTCCATGGGGCCAGAATTATGTAAAGTAGCTTCCATAAACTTAATTATGAAAACCTGTCTGCAGCTTCCTATGGGTAGCCTTGCCACACAGAATTGCTGTAGTGCTCCATGCCATGGCTCCGCGCATGACATACTTGTTCCTCTCTGGCATATCTCCTGTGCCAGGACTTGCAAGGAATACATTGGCCAGTATGTGGTTGTTCTTTCTCAGTTCCCCTGCCCTGGAAAATTCCTTGAATGCACTCTGCTCCCCCACACCAGGGTCTGAAGTAGTTTGAAGGTGCTGACCTGCAGAGAATCAGAGGAGTTGTCATCTTCTGTCTAGCAAGCTGCTTTAACTTAAAAGGGGGTGTGGACCACAGTTGCCAACTTTCATGTGGTAAATAAGCACCCTGGCTTTCACAGTAAGTCAAAAATCAAGCTAATCCCATTTCAAAACAAGGCCAAAACAAACCAATCCATAAGAACCCCAACCCTCTATGTGACTAGATTCCCCCGGTCTGCAGTCTGGCACTGTGGTGGGCCTACTGTGCACCCTTGACTCTCTTTCCCCCCTCTTGCTGGGACCCAATAAAAAAAGCAGCTACAAGCCAAAACTTGCCAACAAGCAACTCACAAGCAATTAAGCCAAAACCAAGCCCAATTTCTGCATTTTTTCATGGGTTTGGCATGTCTAGTGTGGACATGTGCTGGAGTCTCTCTCACAGAGCCACAGGATTGTTGCTCTGACCCCAGCTTTGAAACAGCCTCTGGAGGGACCTCTTCTGTGAGTCAGACCCCCGAGGGGTTTCTCTTTCTTGGGAGTAAATTCCAGGGCTTCACTGTCTCCTTAGGCTGGACTTCTGGTCCTTCAGCATTCCTGCTTCAAACTGTGATCTCAGTTCAGTGAGTCACACCAAAGCAGATCACTGAGGGAGACTCGTACAATTTTAGGGAGCAATGCATCCTAGACAGCATCTGCAAGGACTTTCACACAGCAAAGTCAAAACCGAAGGGTTTATTAGTCAGCTGGAACACAGTATAGAAAGTCCTTGACTAGCACTGAGAAAAGGGCTTCAGCATGGACCTTTTCAGTTACCCACAGCCCCAGCCAAGCAATGTTCCTCCTCGGCTCCAGCTTTGTCTCCCCCCACCCAAGTTGCTCTGTCCAAATTTCTGGGCCCATCCCACCTGGACCCTCCTCAGTCCTTTGTTTCCAGCTGGTCCACCATGGCTGACTTGCTGTGGAGGAAGGGTGGGCACTCCATCATCATTAATTCCTAAGCAGCAAATGTTTTAGGGACTGGATTTGCCATTGTCTCTATAGACCCTCCATTGACCTGGGCCTTGTCAAAGTTAGAATCAAGACTCACAATTTGTCAGACCACTCTGTTTATTAGCGCAGCGCTCCGCCAATAACATTTAGAATATGTGAGTGGCCATGCAAGACCCAAACAGTCTTATTTATACAGATAAAAGAGCGGGAATTAGACAAAGGAACGAAGAAAGCAAAACAGGAAAATTTATTTGGGGCACAGCATGCATATCCTATTTTCTTACTAACTGTTATCGATCTAAGGCTAATGCTTCACCAATTGCCCTTAAACGGTGCAATTGTTCTATGTTAATGTCTGTATTCCTGACACCTGGTTGCAACATTCCAACATTTTTGCTTACAGATACAGACAGCATTTCTTTAATCCTTTCTATTCTTAATATATAATTTATTTTACTTTCACAGCCTAAACCTGAAACATCTATGCACCAGTCACACTTTTGTCATAGCCTGCCCAAGAATAAAAAGCCTTTCCCTACCACCTAGTTATCCATGCAGCATATAAAGTACACTGAGGTACACACACAGTATTCATACAAAGTATTTACAGAAGTCCCACTACTTTAGTGTCACTCCCACACAAGCCCTGAACAGATTAATGTGGGCTACCAGGGGCCAATTAACTTTAGATACTGCACTTTGAGGGCAAGCAGGGCTTAATAAGGCCTAATGGCAGATGAAGGCCATCTGAGGGCAGAGCTGGGACAGGATTACATGCCAGGAAGTGAGATCATGAAGAGATTGCAGGGAGGAGGTCTGCAGTCATTCCCTAGAAGGCAAGGGAGTTGATCAGGAACAAAGAGGAGATCCAAGGGGAGAGTAAACCCTGGGCTCCTGCTCTGGACTAGGCAGTCTAATAAGAGGCCTATAGAGGTGAAGTAGCCATGGGGAGCAGTGGAAGCTCTGGGGGTAATCTCAGAGAGATGCAAGGCAATGGAGAGGTGGGGTAGGAAGGAGCCCAAGGAGACAACAACACGATCTGAGACTAAGCAGACCTAGATCGCTAGTCTTAGGGTTCCTGGGCTGGTACCCAGAATAGTGAGTCGGCTCTGTTTTTCCTACTAGCCATTGGGAAAGTGGCATAGGACCTGGAGACTTGGAACAGAAGACTTTCTGAGACAGTGGTGGGACCTCGTTATCCCAGAAGGAATGGGAACTATATAGTGACCTGGCCAGACGTCCAAGTCATGAATGGGGAGCACCCTGAGTAACAGAGAGTGATGGGGCCACAGTGCAAACAACCGATGGAAGGGGATGCCAGACAAGGCAAGAGTTAATTCCCAGATGTAGCTACAAGGAGCTGCCTATGAGGTGAGTGAATCTCTGCACAGAACACCATCTGGAAGATGGACAAAATTATCTACATTGTACCTAAACTATGCTTTTAATGAAAATAATCCAACTTGCTTTTAACACTTTGCCAGAACACCTGTTTGTTTAATTAGATATAATGTTATGCTCAGTTGTGGTCCACCATGTGTTTAATGCACACTGGCTCTGTCAAGGAGTCTGATTCTTTCAGTACAGTCTGCAACAATTCTCCTAATTGAGTCCTCTTGGCCCATTGTCCAGTGTGCAGTATACTTCTGGGTATAAAAATGTAATAAAATATTTCACAAATATGTGCAGTGTATAGATCATCCTTTGGCTTTTCTTCAGTATTGTTCTTCATCTGATTTTTTTTTATAGGAACATTGAATAAACATTACATGATCTAGAAGAAGGTTGCAGGGTGAATGCTATAGATGCCTACAGTGTGGTTGTCTGGCATAGGTTGAAGAGGTGATAATTAGTTAGCCAATTTGACCTCTCTCTAATGTAGGTGGTTAAGGGTGGAAGAATGACCTTCTAGGCTAGTAGAAATAGAAGTAAAGTGAAAACCAGAATCCTGCAGTTGAAAGCTGACTGTTAAATTGATTTTTCCTGGATAGAGATGTTGCAGAGGTGTAAAATGAAGTTTTTTTTCCTTAAAAAACCAACACATTTTTTTTGTGTCCATTTTCTTTATCAGCCCATGCCCTCTGTTTCTGGGGCAATAGTCAGAAATGTCACTGGCAGCAGCTGGTCTCTGAGACCAAGAACCCTCACTGTACATTTCAGCTGCTGGCCTCGTGCTGAGATTCACAAGGGCAAGGTTAGAAAAACAGTTACAGTTTGAAGTAGCTTTTTCATGTCCTTCAAAGGGCAGTATTTTAGGGAAGTTCTTTAAAATATGAAGTGGAACATTTTTAAACTTTTGTTTTAAAGGGAACTCTTCTTTAAAAAAAAAAGGTCATTTTTAATTGCTGTAGTGAATTAGTTCTCTGGGGCAGGGGTTGGGGGGAGAGAAAGGAAGTGATCCAAGACAGTGCTTCTCAACCTATTTACCATTGTGTGCTGCATCCAACAATAGCTGTATGGTCCTGAGAATGTCACATGGACCATACCTCTGTGCCTATTGAGCCGCCCGAGAGCTACAGGTTGAGAACCACTGGTCTAAGGGAATCAGCATGGTGCTTGTCAATAAATCCATCCTCCTGCATCCGGGTTTCCAGCCAGAGGCCTATGTTCCAGGATTAGGATGAGATGAAACTTTCTTCATTCCTTAGAAGTAGTGGGGTCATTTTTCCTAATTGTTCCCAGGCAGCCTCCCTCTAATGACTGGTCTGTACTAGGGGTTAAAAAGGGATGAGCTAAATTAAGATAAAACTAAACTGTTCCCTGTCTACCGTAGAATTTTTCAATACGTTAATTACATAGTAAAGGTGACATTTGTTTCTAGTGTAGACATATACCAAGATGAAAAGAACAGCAGACACTGTAAAACCTAGTTCAGCATAGAAGCTGTTTTAGTAGTTCTGCTTTGGATGGTCTTAGTGGGAAAGGGGGAAGGACTCTGGTGGGGGTGGAGAGGAGGAACATCTGCCTAGCACTGAACTTCTCATATGCTATTTTAATTGGAGTGGGCCTGATTCTCAATTACCCTAAAGCCTCTTTACACCTTAGTTTCCCCATCACATTAAAATAAAGAGTGTGAGGCATTCAGATGCTATGTTAAGGGGGAGGGCATAAAAGTACCTAAGGTAGATGAATGGAAAGTATAGATACAGAAATAGTTTACTCTTGTGCACTAAAGTTAAGCTTTCCACTTTTATTCCTAAACTTGTTCTTTACCTGGAGAAAGGAAGTTCTTTGCCAAATATTTTTCCTTTCCATTATGAGAGGTGGAAGTATCAAACACCTGCCTGCTGAATCTTTTCAGCATCGCTGAGAGAGTTTTTATTAAATAAATAAAAGCTACACCCATTGTTAATATTTTCTGTGCCCTACTTAATAGTTTAACTGTGAGCAGCTATTGATCTTGAGGTTTATTATCAGAACTCTTGTAACTTAGGTCTTTCTACACAATTTTGTATTTTATTCAGATTGATTAATTTGAGTAGCGGGTAGGAAGATAGAATATCCCACTGTTTTCAAACCATTTTTTTTCTACCAACAAAATGGAATGCAGAGAAGAACAATATAAGATTTGTCTTCTGCACCATCAGCTTTCATGTAAACCCAAAGGGACAACTTCTATATTAAGCTGGAAAGATTTCTCTGAAGAGAATGATATACTAGGACAAAGTTCATAGGGGTTTTCATCCATTAGAAACAAAGTTGTATTAGTTTCCTAAAGTGGATGACTGTGTCTTTCTTTCTTGGTAATGGACTTCTGGCATGAGTAATGCCTGTGATGTTTTTTATATATATACACTGAGTTCTTTGAATCATATTTCTCCAAGCAACACATTTATAACTTTATTTTTGCAAAGAGCTTATCTGTTTGGGGAAGATCTTAATTTTCAGTCTTTTCAACCCATTATTTCCACACACAAAACTCGGCATTGAAAGCTTGAACTATTTGTTTTGACTACTTCACAGTTATGACTGTCAGTTGACCAGGACAAGGGTGGTCTATTTGTTGTGGTCCAGCCAGCAAAACAACACCCACACCTCTTGTCCTGTGCTGCTCCCCAAGAGCAGACTTAGCCCTTTCCCCTCCACTGGAATGCAAAGTAAAGAGGAAATTGAGACATACATAGGCTTCATAAGAATATTACAGAGAATTATCACTTCTCAATTCTGCAGTGCAGCAGTGAAGTGGTTTGTGATCGCTCTCTGGGCAGAGATTTTAGTTGTCTCAGCTGCTGGCATAATTGCACTTCTGACCCTCTCCTGATCTCTTCAATTTCACCCTTCTCAGGTGTCAAGACATCATCTGTGTCTTGGGGCGGAAGCACATGTCTTCAACTCACCAGGTCCATCTACACTACAGCTCAAGGTGTAACGCACTAGCACTGATTGAGCCAGCATGCTAAAAATAAGTAGCTAGATGTAGCATCAGCGGCTATGGGTCAGGCTAGCCATCAGCGTAAAATCCTGTCTGAGATACAAGTATACTTAGTCAGCTAATTAGAGTCACCATAGCTATACTGCTATTTTTAGTGTCTTAGCTGAATTAAAGCTAGAATGTGTACAGCTACCTGAGCCAGAAATTACACCTCCACCTGCTCAGACCGGGCCTTGACTTGAAGTCGTTTGTGATCAGCAATGATAATGCAGGACTGTGAAGGTAAACTTCAGTACCTCAGTTCTGTTCCTTCTGGGAGCAATGGGAGTGGTATCCAGTAACCAAACAGCTTTCTTGCATCAAAGTAGGATTCAAAACAAAAAATGTTTGATAAAAGATCTTAAAACAATAAACCAGCCAACATGCAAGCCTGCTTCTCTCTATTCCCAACTTTTGGAAAGCCAAACTTTTTAGACACCATCAGCAGAATTTATCTCTGTCCAAAAGTGTTCCTTTTGAAAAAGACTCCCCACCTCATCCCCTTTCCTATACTGAGAAGGGCTGTTTAGTGTTCTCTTGCTCTCTGGCAAAAGAAGGCTTGTGTCTTTGTTGGAGACAGGATATAGACTGCTCTAAGTGAATAGCTTCTCCCATTTTCTTATCACTGCCTCCCAGTGATTCATAGATTCCAAGACCAGAAGGCATCATTGTGATCATCTAATCTGACCTCAGGCCACAGCACTTCCCCAAATAATACCTAGAGTCTTCTAGAAACATCCAATCTTGAGTTTAAAAATTGTCAGTGGTGGAGAATCCACCATGACTCTTAAGTAAAGTGTCCCACTGACTAATTACTCTCACCATTAAAAAATTATGCCTTATTTGCAATCTGAATTCATCTTGTTTTGACTTACAACCATTAAATACTGTTATGCCTTTCTCCACTAGACTTAAGAGCCCATTATTAAATATCTGTTCCCTATGTAGGTAGTTATAAACTGTAATCAAGTCACCCATTAACCTCCTCTTTGGTAAACTAAATAGATTGAACTCTTTGGGCTTATCACTATATGGCGTGTCTTCTAATCCTTTAATTGTTCCTGTGGATCTTTGCTGAACCCTCTCCAAGTTATCAATCTTCTTCTTGAATTGTGGGCACCGTACTGGACACATTATTCCAGCATCAATCACTCCAGTGCCAAATACCAAGGTAAAATAAACTCTCTACTCCTATTCAAGATTTCCCCCCATCTTTGCATCCAATAATTGCCTTATCTCTTTTGGCTACAGCATTGCAGTGGGAGATCTCATTCAGCTAGTTGCCCACCGTGAAGACCAAATTTGTTTTGAGAGTCACTTATTGCCAGGACAGAGTCCTCCATTCTGTAAGTATGGCCTACATTTCTTTGTTCCGAGATGTGTATATATGTACACTTAGCTCTGTTAAAACGCATATTTTTTGTGTGCGCCCATTTTACCAATCAATCAACTCAGAATCTATCCTCTTCATTATTTTACACTCCCCCAATTTTTGAGTTATTTGGGAACGTTATCAGTGATGATTTTTGTTTTCTTCCATTGGTAAAGATGTTAAATAGTGTAGGGCAGGGGACTGATACCTGTGGGACTCCACTAGAAGCACACACACTCAATGATGATCCCCCAGTTACATTTTGAGACCTATCACTTTCTCTTTTTAATCCATTTAATATGTACTATGTACCATTAATTTTATATTGTTCTAGTTTTTTAATTAAAATGTTATGTGATACCAAATCAAACATTTTACGGAAGTTCATGTTTATTGTGTTAGCACTATTATTTTTATCCACCAAAACATGCAATCTCATAAAAAAATCAAATTAGTTTGAATCTGTTTTCCACAAACCTATGTTGATTTATATTCATATGCTGGGTGTTTGCTTAGCTATAGCTATTGTCTGTTTTCCTCACAACATCCTATTAAGATAGATCAATATAATCATACAGGAAAATCTTATAACCTAGTGTACAATAACTTTACCTCACTGCCCAGATCACAAATAGTGTTCATAATATTATTCCAAATTAGTGCCACAACTGTCACAACAGCATCTAGCACAATGGGACCCTGATAGCACTTCCTGGTGCTATTTTCATTAATAATAGAATTAATAGGGCCTCTTGATGCAACTACAATACTAGTTAAATAATAAAATAACAGTGGTACAATGAGTTCACTGTGTATAGGCAAAAAAGATTCTTGCTGGAAAATGGTCTTTTTTGGGAAATGTTCAGTTTTCCCTGAATTTTCATTTATTTTTAATTTTTTTATGAAAAGCTAATCAGTTTTTGTGGTGTTAAAAAAGCTAAAATGACCCAAACCTGAGAAATATGTGCTCTTTGAAAACTGAGAATTTTTGGCTTTCAATTATTTTGTGAAAATGGACATCTTTACTAATTTTTCCAGCAAAAATGTCTTCATTGAAAAATCTTACCACTTTCTGCCTGTCTGTAGTATGAGCAGGTGTGTGCCTTGGCATGCCCTGTTTTGGGGGCAGTGGGAAGCTGCATGGTTACAGTATAAGCTAAAGGAGGCATTATAGAAAAGTATTATGTAGAAATCAGATGTAGCATATTCACTGGATGAAGTGTACGCTTCCCTCTGCAGCTTGCGAGCTCTGCTGGTCAGTGCAATGAAGAGTGGCATTTAACTACTTCCTTCTCCACTTTGGGATGCAGGTCCCCCCTATTGTGGGCAGCCCCCCTTTGGCAAAGGCAGGGCAAAATCTGGTCCTAAATTAAGAATCAGAATTAAGAGTTAACTGCACACTGAGTCTGTAAAAAGCCTTTCTAGGATAGTGAATTGTTAGTTGTGGTGTAATACACTGTGGCATGGCTAGGGTATAGTACCACAATTCCCTATTCCCCTATTGACATGGGTTTCTTTGGAGATGTTAATGGCTGAAGCTTTATGCAGTAGTGATGGCAAACTAGAAATAAAAAATTACAGGCTGCCTAATTGGTGGGGGTCCCCGAGCACAGCCCCCCTTAGCCCAGTGGCTAATCTGCCACTGCTCTCAAGAGAGGGGCAGTAGTTGTATGGGTGAACTAGACTGGGCATGGCTACACTATAGTGGCAGAACTATGGTGCAATTGCTATGCCCCTGTACTGCCATAGTATAGACCATTCCTACAGCAAAAGAATAGGTTCTTCCATTGCTGTAGGAATTCCACTTCCCTGAGCAACATTGGCTAGGTCGATGGAAAAATGATTCCATTGACCTAATTGCATCTATTTCAGGGGTTAGGATGGCAAAGCTATGGAACTCAGGGATATTATTTTTTCACATCCCTGAGCTCCATTGCTATGTAAGCCTAACTTTTAAGTGAACTCCAGGCCTGAGAGGCAGGGGTAGGGCATCTGAAGAAGTTTAGCCTATCTAGATTACCATTATCGATTGGTAAACCTTTACGTAAGAAACTCGTATAGTCTGGTTGTTTGTTTTTCAGTCCTTTTCTTCTCTTATATTTTGTTTCTACTGCATATAGAGAGTACTTGTGGTTTAAGAAGGCTCTCTGATCACTATATACCACAGGTCATAGACTACTGAAGGGTACTCAGTCTGCCTTGCTAAGTGACCACAGTTGAGACACAAGGTACTGTAGCTCAAGGCCTGATCTAGGAATGAGAAACCATGAAATTATACTGAGATAGGTAATGGCAGGAGCCCTAAGACCTTGGGATGCGGGGTGCACTCTGAGATCAGGAAGTGGGCAGAGGTCCACTTAGCTTTGCATCCATGACACTTTCACTCAGGCAATCCATAACCTTTAAAGTAATATCTCTTGTGGCCTCCTTCCTCCCTCCCCCTATCCATTTGTGTGTGTGTATGTATGTAGCTGAACTGAATACAGCCCAGAGTTTGAAGGGGTAGCTGCAATGTTATGGTCTTTGAGAGAAATTCTGAAGGGCAGATACTACTTACTGCTTCCTTATATTCCTATGAAAACAATTCCTTCTGGCAGCTGCAGGTCAGTGCGACACAGCATGCAGTCTCCCAAGTTTTCTTTGGTTGGCCTAGTATATAATGTGCATCACCATTGTGTATGTATATCAGTCAGGATAACAAATAATGGGATTTATGAGCATGTCTCCTACTTACTGCTTTGAAAATGTACCCCTCAGACTTAAAAGGAGAGAGGCAGTAGCATGGCTTAAGAATTACTATAATTGGAAATGTACCCCTCAGGCCTGAAATGAAAAATATTACCATGGTTTGAGAATTAAAGCAAAGTTACAGTACTCTGTGTGTGTGTGTGTGTGTGTGTGTGTGCGTGTGCGCGCGTGTGCATGCACGGGCGCACGCATAGATATTGTGGCAAATTGCTAGAACTACTATGATGGGTCTCACACCATCTCTTCTTGTGGAGGCAGTGGGGGGTCAGGGTACCATTTCTTGCCCCTGAACTGGGATATTTCCTCCTCTAGGACACTAGTGGGGTAGTTGAGTGGAGAGGGAGGGACACAGGCTCACCCTCTACTCCAGGTCCCAGCCCAGGGGCCCTAGGGATAGAAGTAAACCACTTGAACTAGTGGTTCCTTCCCCGGGCTACTTCCCTCTCCTGACCTTCAGCTTCTGGGGGCTTCCTACCCTCCCTCTGCACAAGCCAAGTATCCCTTTACCTAGGGTCTTGGTCTTCTTAGCCCATTGCAGTACTTCTCCAAACTTTCCTCTGTTCCCCTCCAAACTGCTCTCTGCTCCAACACCAGTCCACTCTGCTTCAACTCCTTTCCCTGTTTGATTGAAGCAGGGTTTTTTTTTTAAATAAGGTGATTGGTTTCAGGTGCTCTAATTGGCTTCAGGTGCTTTAATTAATCTATAGCAAACTTTCTTCCCTCTACAGGGAATAAGTCTCCCTTCTAACCCTCTCCTACTGCCCTCGCTGTATCACAATGTGTATGCATATATGGCAATGCCAGTTTTTGAAGAACAGTAAATTTTTTTCTACTTCATATATTCTTCTTCATCCCACAGAAAGGGAGCATTTAGGATAACTTTTGGATACATTTTCTGTCATGCCCAGGTTGAGTAGTGATGACAAGTATGAGTAGTAAATGAAAACTGTGTGTGTGTATGAAAAGTTCAGAGTGAAAGAGAAATCAAAAAGAACATTACAAAGAATGTCAGTATCTTTTACCATTTTATTTTACATAAATTATAGATTGCTTTTATACTGTACTGGCCTGATATACACAAGAGAAATGGTATTGAACCCCTTTACGTCAACACCAAAGAAGCGAAGAAAGATTTTTCACAGTAAAATTTAGACTCTGTTCTTATTTCAGATTTACTTTCTGTTAAACATAGAATATGCTAATATTCTACAGTATAGTGTCTGAATATGTAGAGAGGGACAGAAGTTATCTATTCGGGTTTCACACGATTATTATATTCTGTACTTGTGACACTTCAGGAGTTAGAAAATCATTTGGGTATGAAGGTGGTTTTTATTGGATAATCTAGTCTATCTCCACACCAGAATTCATTTAATTAACCATGAAGGATCGGAGTCAAGTTTAGCTTTAAATATCTCAAAATCTGCAGACCTACAACCTCACAGGGCAGGTTGCTCCTTTGTGTAACCGTTCTAAAGGTTTTACTAATCAACATAAATTTTCACTTCAGCAACTGAAAAACATTATTTCTTGTTCTGTCTTCTTTGATTTTACTCTTTAACTAATTGCTTATCTGTAGATAATTATCATATCTCCCCTCAGTTTTCTGTAGTCCCACTTCTACAGTTCTGATTCTGATCTTGCTTACCTTGGCTTTGGACTTTAAGGGAGATTAAAATCAGCCGCTGTTTGTCCAATTCATTTAACCATTTCTGTTTTGTTCTCCGAAGTTTTCATTCTTTGTTGTTCTCTTCTATTCTCTCCCAAATTTGACTGGTCTGCTTTTAACCCTTAACACACCACTAAACTGGTAGTAGTCTCTCTTCAGATCAAGGGATACAGCCTTGAGCAAAACTGCTGCTGCGGTGCAATGTGCATAACTAGTGGATGCCCATAGCATCTTATCACTGTCATTTCCGTGGATATGTACCAAGCTAGTGCACAGCTCCTTGATTTGTCGCCGCTGCAGACGTTCCAGGATTGTGGAGAGAGTCACCTCTTCCACGCCATCGTCTTTTTTCCTGTCGTAGTAGACACCTTCAGGCCACTCAGCATCATCTCCCTGGACTGTAAACTGACAAACCTGTAAGTCTCTGGAATAGAAAGGCTTGAGAGAATTAACATGGTACACACTGGGCTTTGGTGAGGAATTGGGAAATGCTATGAGGTAGTTCACAGTTCCCAGGTGCTCTTGGACCGTGAATGGCCCTTCCCATGATGCTTCCATCTTATGGGCCTGTTGCGCCTTCAAGACCATAACCTGGTCTCCTACCTTGAAGGAACGTTCTCCGGTATGTTTGTCATACCAGGCCTTTTGCTCTTCCTGAGCATCCTTTAGGTTTTCTTTAGCAAGGGCTAAAGAGTGTCGGAGGGTGCTTTGTAGGTTGCTTACAAAGTCCAGAATGTTAGTTCCTGGAGAAGGTGTAAACCCCTCCCATTGCTGCTTCACCAACTGTAATGGCCCCTTAACCTCGTGGCCATACACAAGTTCAAATGGTGAAAACCCTAAACTGGGGTGTGGTACAGCCCTGTAGGCAAACAGCAACTGCTGCAACACGAGGTCCCAATTATTGGAGTGTTCGTTGATGAATTTACGTATCATGGCCCCCAAAGTTCCATTAAACCTTTCCACCAGGCCATTGGTTTGATGGTGGTACGGGGTGCGAACCAAGTGGTTCACCCCATGAGTTTCCCACAGTTCTTTCATGGTCCCTGCCAGGAAATTAGATCCTGAATCTGTAAGGATGTCGGAGGGCCAACCTACCCTGGCAAAAATGTCTATTAGGGCCAGGCACACAGTGTTAGCTCTGGTGTTGCCTAGAGCTACTGCTTCCGACCATCTGGTAGCAAAGTCCACAAAAGTCAGTACGTACTGCTTTCCTCTGGGCGTCTTTTTTGGGAAAGGACCCAGAATATCCACAGCTACTCGCTGAAATGGGACCTCAATTATGGGGAGTGGCTGGAGAGGGGCCTTGACCTGGTCTTGGCGTTTTCCCACTCTTTGGCATACCTCACAAGACCGGACATACTTGGCAACGTCCTTGCCCATCCCCTCCCAGTGGAAGGACTTCTCCAATCTGTCTTTGGTTCTGTTCACCCCAGCATGGCCACTGGGATGATCATAGGCTAAGCTTAAGAGCTTCCCCCGGTACTTAGTTGGAACCACCAACTGTTTTTGCGGCTGCCATTCTTCCCGGTGTCCACCAGAAAGAATCTCCTTGTATAAAAGTCCTGGTCTATAACAAACCGGGATTGATTAGAAGAGCTGAGAGGCAGTGGGGTGCTCCGTGCCGCTGCCCAAGCTTTCTGAAGGCTGTCATCTGCTTCCTGCTCAGTCTGGAACTGTTCCCTTGAGGCTAGGGTCACCAGTTCTTCCTCAGACTGTGGACTTGGGATTGGTCCCTCTGGAAGCGATGTAGGTGATGGGGTTGTTTCCGTTGCTGGTGAACCACTCTCCTTTGGTACACCTGAGGGTATTTCAGGATCTGGCTGAGCCTTTTGGGTATGGCTGTCTGTTGCTTCTGCCAGTTCTGGCTCGCTGGTGCCCACTGGCTTTAGTTTGAATATGTGGTTGCAATTGCTGGTGCTGGTTGCTGTCCCAGTTCCGGGCCTGGGACTGGAAGTGCTGTGGCTGTTTCAGTGGTTGGCATGGAATCCGGGTCCACTACCTCTGTCTGGGTCTCTGGTAACACAGACAGGGCATCTGTGGATGGCTCAGGAACAGGAATGGGTCTGGAAGCTTGCCTGGTTTGGCTACGTGTAACCATTCCTACTCTCTTGGCCCGCTTCACCTGGTTGGCCAAGTCTTCCCCCAGTAGCATGAGGATGGGATAATTGTCATAGACTGCAAAAGTCCACATTCCTGACCAGCCTTTGTACTGGACAGGCAGTTCAGCTGTAGGCAAGTCTACAGCTTGTGACATGAAGGGGTAAATTGTCACTTGGGCCTTTGGGTTGATGAATTTGGGGTCGACGAAGGATTGGTGGATAGCTGACACTTGTGCCCCTGTGTCTCTCCACGCAGTAACCTTCTTTCCACCCACTCTCAAAATTTCCCTTCGCTCCAAGGATATTTGAGAGGCATCTGGGCCTGGGGATCTTTTGGGTGATGGTGGTGTAATGACTTGCACCCGGTTGGGGTTCTTTGGGCAGTCGGCCTTTATATGTCCCAGTTCATTACACTTAAAGCATCTTCCATCTGACTGGTCACTGGGTCGAGGTGGGTTACTGGAGACTGGTGAGGTGGAAGAATAGGGCATCTGTGGCTTTACTTGGGTTGTAGGTGGGGTCTTTGGTTGCCCTCGGTTGTAGGGTTTATTGTCGGTGTGCCCTCTGGGGTATTCGCTCCCCTTGACAGTAGCTTTCTTGCTTTCTGCCACTTCCATCCATCTAGCTCCAATCTCCCCAGCCTCGGTGAGATTTTTGGGTTTTCCATCTTGTATGTACCGTGTTATGTCCTCAGGAACACCATCCAAGAACTGCTCCATTTGTATGAGGAGGTGCAGTTCGTCCAAGGATTTAACATTGTTTCCTGATATCCAGGCCTCATAATTCTTTCCAACGTAGTAGGCGTGTTTGGGAAATGACACATCTGCTTTCCACTTTTGAGTTCTGAAACGCCGACGGGCATGATCCGGGGTTATCCTCATTCTGTATCTGGCCTTGGTTTGAAAAAGTTTATAGTCGTTCATTTTCTCCTTAGGCATTTCAGCTGCCACCTCTGCTAAAGGTCCACTGAGCTGTGGCCTCAATTCTACCATGTACTGGTCTTCAGAGATGCTGTACCCAAGACAGGCTCTTTCAAAATTTTCCAAGAAGGCCTCAGTGTCATCACCTGCCTTGAAGGTGGGAAATTTCTTGGGATGTGGAACCATAATTGGCGAAGGGTTGTTAGGATTGGCTGGAGCATGTTGCTTAGCCTTTTCTAATTCCAGGGTCTGGCGGTGGGCCTATCTGGAGTTCTATCTGTCTTCTGTGGGCTGCATCATCTTCTTCTTGTTTCCTTCTGTGAGCCACCTCTTTTTCTTCTTGTTTCCTTCTGTGAGCTGCCTCTTCTTCTCGATGTTTTCTTTTGTGAGCTGCCTCTTCCTTGGCTAGTTCTGCATTAATTAGTTCTATCCGTCTCTTATGTTCATTTTCTTTGTCTATGGCTTGTTGCCGTGCTCGCTCCTGCCTTAGGCTTTCCTTGGAACTCATGTTTTCTGCTTTCTTGTGCTGAGGCGCCCTCTGGTGTTTATTGTCTGAACTGCTGGCTCTGTTGCCTCCTGTGGTCTGCCTAGCAACAATGCCTTTTTCCCTTTCTTCCTCTAGCTAATCTTTTAAATGTAAAGTAAACCAGAAAAACCACTTTATTTGCATGTGTATTGTGCTGGTACTTGACTCTTAATGGGAGTGCTATTGTCTCACAAAAGACCCTTAATAGTTCTTTAATGGTTCCTTGCTTAATATGCAAGCCAAAACTGCAAGAGAGAGCAGAAAAAAAAAATCTCTCTGGTTCCTTTTAAAACCAAACTGTTTCTCTCTGCTTAAAAGCCCTAGCAGAGAATATATATATATATATATATTCCTACTGGCTTCTGGATTCTATCTATCTATCCACACCGCTATGCCACCATGTCATAACATTTTCCCCAGATTTGGACCTTAGCATCCAAAGTATGGGTGTTAGCATGAAAACCTCCAAGCTTAGTTACCAGCTTGGACCTGATAACGCTGCCACTAGCCAGGGATTTTATACAGTGCCTGGCGCACTGTGGTCTCCCCAAAACCTTCCCTGGGGGACCCCTAGACTCAGATTCATTGAGTTTCACAACAAAGGGGAATAAACCATTTCCCTTTTTCCCCCCCTCCGGGTGTTCCCTCCCTGGGTTCCTGGAGAGATATACAGAAGCAAGCTCCATGAATCTAAACAGAGGGACTCCACCCTCCCTGTCTCCAGTCCTGGAAACACAAATACTTCCCCCCTCACCCAGAGGGTATGCAAAGTCAGGTTAGTAAATCTAATACAAAGAGATTTTCCCCCCTGACTTCTTCCTCCCACCAATTCCCTGGTGAGCTGCAGACTCAATTCCCTGGAGACCCCACTAAAGAAAAAACTCCAACAAGTCTTAAAAAGAAGGCTTTATATAAAAAAGAAAGAAAAGGACATAAAAATGGTCTCTCTGTATTAAGGTGACAAATACAGGGTCAATTGCTTAAAAGAAAAATGAATAAACAGCCTTATTCAAAAAGAATACAATTCAAAACATTCCAGCAACTACACACATGTAAATACAAAAGAAAACAATATAAACCTTATTGTCTTACTATTTTTGTACTTACAACTTGGAAACAGAAGATTAGAAAGCCGGGAGATAGAAAAATCACTCTCATAGCCGAGAGGGTACAGACACAAGACAAAGGACAAAGAACTCACACCTAAAACTTCCCTCCACCCAGATTTGAAAAGTCTTGTTTCCTGATTGGTCCTCTGGTCAGGTGTTTCAGGTTACTCCTTTCCAGGAGAAAGAGACATTAACCCTTAGCTATCTGTTTATGACAAAAGCTCAGTGGTCTGTACTGTAAATTCAAGCGCCTTTGTTGCCATTGGTCTAAATATACACAACTTAGAGGGAAAGAAGAATTTTAATTACTTTTAGAAACTGTAAAACTTGCCTAAAGTATCTTTGCTATCAGTCTGCCACAAATGTAAGGTTTAGTTTCTCACCATCTTCCAGAGTTAGAAATGAAGCACTGGTCATTCAAATCTTTACTTGTGTGCATAGTTATTATATGAGTAGTACCACATGAAAAAAAAAAACATTCCGAGGATTGGTGCCAGTGTACTGTATCCCTTTACAACGGGAAAATTGATAGCCTCCCTATAAAATGAAATACTCTATTTCTGACTGAAAAGCTGTGCAAATTATTAGTCCTTAAAGCTGTCAAAGAACTGCAACTTTGCACTGCTCATCTTTAGCAGTTGTAATTTTGGAGGGATTTTCCACATTTTAGAGAAACAAATGTTTTTCTGAGGTAGGCTGTTGTTGGCCTGTATTAATAAGGTGTTTATAGGCATGGAACAATGATAGAATTTAGCCTTTGTGGGGATGTATTAGCAGATAAGAGTATGGGAGAAGTGGTCAAAGGTGCATGATAAATGTAGTTTCTGTCTTAGAGTTCCAAGATTTTCCTCACCACATTCGGTGTGTCTAAATTACCTCTGCTCTTCAAGGTCATAAGCAGACCTAGTGAGACTAGTATGCTGACTTTGGTGCAGATCCAGTATAAGTCTCAATAAAGTTTTGATTATTTTTGAGATATCCTAAGATAACTATTCCGTTCAAGTACACGGAGGATTATGCCTGAGAATAGTAAGATTTCAATTTACTGGCTGGTACTGTGTGTGTTACTGTCTGCTACTGCAGAGACTTTTAAAATTGTGTGAAATGACCCTCAGGTGGGTTTTGAGATGTTATAAACTGTGTTAAGAAACCAGGAAAAAAGGCAGCAAAATTATGTGGCCCCTAGGGCACTAATGGGAACAAGTGAAGGATGAAGAAGAAGCTGTGGTTGGAATGTCAGAAGTGCTGTGAAGTGTCTAATGTTGCTGTAGCTTAATTAAAGCTTATAACCTGTGTCTGACTTTCCATCCATTAAACAGTGCATGTATTCCAGAGCCACTAAACTATTTTTTGTTTGAGGTCTCCCTTTGGAATAGATTTGGCTAGATTGGCTGCCCTTCCCCATGGTGCCCTGCATCAAACCCTGATACAACTGTGTCATCAACTCCTCTCTATCTGTCAATCTACTCTCTCTTGTTTCTCCTTTTCAACCCCCTCTCCATCTTCCTCCTTATTTTCTTTATTCTTTTACTTATAGCCTTTTTTATCCTGATGGTTTAACCCCCTTGCTCCCTTTCCCTTCAGCTTCCCCTCCCCTCATTGTACCTCTGACCCCAGCCCCACTCACTGAAAGAGTACATGCTTCTGGGTGGAAGTGGAAGGGAGGGAAAATACATTGATTTGTGTCACCCAGGGTTGAATTGAGTGCTGTAGAAGCAAAACAAAGAATATACCTAGACATATGAGCTGCTTTTCTTTGTAGCCAGCTACATCAGAGACCACGCTGGGAGCAGTTGGATTAAAGGGTATTAGACTTCCAACCAGGTTTAAGGTACCTGCTACCCTTGTTTAAGTGCTACAGTATTACATAATTAATTGGGGCTTGAGCTTATGCATAAACCCATCTTTGACTACTTCCATTGTAACAGCTGCCATTTAAAGAAAGCAAACAAACATTTTTTTGACCTTTTAATTAAACACATAAAAGGACCAAAGAAGTAAAAGAAGTTGAAACTGGAATAATTAAGTTGAATTTTCATGTTAACAATTTCTCTTATTCTAGTTTCTTTAGTTGCATGGACTTTTATGCGTGAAAATTCCTTTATTGACAGTTTTTAAATGCTCTTGTGGAGGCAAAAATGGAAAGAGTTATTGTAGGTGATTATGAGTAGTTCACATTGTTGAAGTCTGATCCTGTTCCCTTCAAGACAAGCTTACACAAAGGGTATGTCTGCACTGTAGATCTGGGCTTGAACTAGCATGCTAGATATAAGTGTAGCCAGGGGTAGCATGAATGGTGGGTTGAGCTAGCTGCCTGGATATGTATCCAGGTTGTATGGGCAGGTTTGTACTCAGCCCAGGGTCACTCTTCTTCAAATCCCATCAAATTCTGCAGTATCTTCTTTGAGGTGGAGTGCTCAGTGCTGCACAGAGCTTTCCAGATGAGGCAGAACCATTGATTTTTATGTAAGATGTTATAATCATAGGACTGGAATGGACCTCATGAGGTACTCTATCCAGTCCCCTGCACTCATGGCAGGTCTAAGTATTAACTGGACCATCCCTGACAGGTGTTTGTCTAAACTGGTTTTCAAAATCTCTGATGATGTAGATTCCACAACCTATTCTAATATTCACCAACCCCTTCCTTATACATTCTAACAGCTTATTTGCCCTTCTTTGTTTAACTGTAACTGCACATTGAGTGGAGGTCCTTTTTGAACTAGTCATGTCAACATTGAGGTCCTTTCCTGAGTGTTTCAGTCCTTCCCTGTAAGTTATGAGTACCTCTCCTCTAATGTATGTATTACTTTACCTCTCCTCCAATGTATGTATTACTTTGCATGGACATTGAACTTCATTTGACATTATATAGTTTTAGCTTGTTTAGGTCTTTCTGAAGTTCGTGACAATCCTTGCTGCTTCTGGCCAACCTAAAGACCTTTTTGTCATCTGCAAATTTCGTTCCTTCAATACTCACCTCTCCACACACATGCCCTCACTTTCCAAATTATTAAACACAGCACCTAGTATGGAACCTTAAGGCACCCCAGGGATAACCTTCTGCCATGGGGACATTTTATTTCACAGACTGAGCTGGACTCTGACTTTTTACCCACTTTGGGGGATACTTAGCAGATAAGCGTAATGCAGAAGAGGGAAAGTATGGTTGGTTTTCAGAGAGATGCTTGTCTTTGCTGGCAGACTAAGTGACATGACTGTAATATGTGGCTCCATGGCCCTGCAATTTTCTCCACCACAGTTCCCTGTGTTTTCACTGAACTAGCCTGTTATCCCACATCCATTCATGTCACCAGCCTCTAGGCGGAGAAATGCTGAGCTTTATACTTTACACAGTTGTATGAAAGAATCAAACACCATGCAGCCAATCTGTCCTAGAAGGTAGTATTTCTGAATCACAGAATCCTAGTTTAGTTCCAAAAACAACAGCATTCGTTTAGGGAGCAGGTTTAAAATAAACAAAAGGTAGTACTACTTCACACAACGCACAAAGAAATGATTAGATGGCTTACTGTCTCTTTTCCACATCAGTGCCATATGATACTATGGAACAACTATTCAAAATTGTCACAAGAACCTAAAACAGACTTAAGTGTCATGATTACGGTTATGCCTTGACCACATCAAAGCAGTGGAATAGTTAATAGACCAGCCCAGCAGTGGATGGAGAGGACATTAGGAGCATTTAATTGTTTTTAATAAAAAGACATGGTTGGAACGAATTTAACCTTCTGGAGGAATTTTGTCACAGTATTTTTTTTTGTGGTTTTGAAAATGTATTTACCGAAACTTCTACCAATCTGTGTTCATGCTATTTATTCCACCACAAACTGTACAGAAAGCAAGGCAAGAGTATGATTCATGAGTAAGATTTGTCATTTGCTAGAATAATTCCTCACTCTTCAGTTGTCATTTTCAATAAATGTTCTTTCTCAATTTTGAAGAGCCTCAAATCTCATGGAAGTTTCTTAAATGTGTATTAACTTAGCCTAATAAACCACACATTTTCCCCTAAGAAATAAGTAAAAGACTTCAAGAAACCTGGGCTAGATAAATTTATAAAAGACAAAAAGTAAAATTCAAGGTGTGCTCTGGACCACCTTCTGCAATCTATGCCACTGTGGAGCCTCACTAAAGTCTTAGCACAACTTGCAGGATTGGGACCTTGGCTCGTAAAATAGGAACCCCACCGGGTGAAGCAGCAGTTTCAGTGGTTGGCCTTTGTTAAGCAGTAGCTGTCTGTTGTGCTGTGCATTGTATTTTCTTCTGTGATGCTGTAGTGAGGTGGTGGGATACCCCACAGCCCCGCTGAGGGACAAACCTCCTCTACCACCACCGTATGCGGAACCCCTGGGTTCTGCGCCCGCCCCTCAGAGGTCACTGCGCAGACCCGGAAGTATAAAAGGATGCCTGCAGAGCTCAGTCGAGGCTCAGCCACCGCAGGAACCAGACTTCTGTGGCCGCTGCCAGCCAGAGCCCACACCCGGCCAGCCGAGCTTGCCCCGCGCTCGCTACCTCGAGGAGGACTGGCCGAGCCTGTCTCTTCCTAGCTACCCCGAGGAGCCGCTGAGCCTACCATCGGCTACTTACCCAGAAGAACCGATGGTGTTGGAGACCGCCGGTGACGCTACAATGACTCAGGTACCTGACGAGGGGGAGTGTGGAAGTAGCCCAGGGGCAGCCCACCCCAGTCTGGCTGCAACACTGCCAGAGCCAATGTCAGCGTGTTGCGGCCAGGATCTCCACTGACAGCAGCGAGTTTCTGCCGCTGCTAGGGCCCCAGGCTGGGACGCAGTGGAGTGGGGGCCTGCGTCCCCCCAGCCACCCACTCCTTGGGTGGCAGACTCCCCCTTTTCCCTGGCCTGGAGAGGCTAGGACCTCCTGCTGACTGATTATTGACTCAGTCCCTGCTGAAAGGCCTGAGTCTCAGACTGTTTGTTTGTTGCCCCGCCCTGACCTAGGGCCGAGCTTAAGACTATTACTGCTCAGCCCTGCCTGAGGGCCTGAGTGTTCGGCCTCAGTGTTTGTTGTCCTGCCCTGACCTAGGGCCTGAGCTGTTTCAGACTAGTGACTCAGCCCCGCCAGGGGTCTAAACCCCCCTAATCGAGTGTGCACTATTCCCCAGGACAGCGGAGCCACCAGCCGGCAGAGTAGAGCGAGGCTGTGCGATACTCCACAGCCCTGCTGAGGGACAAACCACGGCCGAGCCGCACTACAGATGCTTTTTTCTGATGTGAATAAATGCTCATCAGGAATTTAAGAGAACTTGGCAAACTTGAGATACTTGTGGTCTTCACAGGTGCACAGCCCATTAAATAACTCTAGATTCTTGTAACTTCCCAAGGATTTCATATCTATTTTCATGAACATAACATTTGTTTTCATCCACTCAGTTTTATTCTTACCTAATTGTGAACCTAAAGGATTAGTAAGAAGGGCACTAGCCATAGTAATTTTTATTCTAATACACAAAAAGTGCTTTTAGTTTGCATTTTAACTCCAGTTCTGCTCTGAAATTGATAATGTACAAAGCCCAGCGATATTATTATATTTTGACACTGAATTGCCAGATAAATTACTTGTCAGAGTTCATTTATGTTTCTGAATGTTTGGCAAAGACTGACAGCTGCACAGAGCTTATAATTCGGTAATGCATTATGTCAGTGAAATGAAATAGCTTCCCCAGGAAAACATGCAAAATTAAATCTTGGGGGTCCAGATAAGGTTTTACTAATTCAAAAAGTGATTGTGTGCCAAATAAGAGGATAAATTTTAGAAGTCAGATTATGCCCAAGGAAAGGAGATGTAGTGACTTGCCACCTTTTGAGCTAAAGAAGAATTCTGAATTAGTATCAGGGTTCAGCAACTGGAAATCTTTTTTTCCTTCAGAATGGAAGGAAAAGGGAGATACTACCATCATCCATACTGTGGCAGAGCTCTGACCTTGCTCCCATGGGTCCTGCGCTTCTA
The DNA here is from genome assembly GCF_025201925.1 of Gopherus flavomarginatus. NCBI lineage: Eukaryota > Metazoa > Chordata > Testudines > Testudinidae > Gopherus > Gopherus flavomarginatus. The sequence continues at coordinate 176,511,207 of NC_066617.1, read as the reverse complement.
GGCGGTTTATGCTAGCTTCAGTGGCTCACTGTGACCCTCCACGTAGCCCTTCTCTTTCTAGGGCCAGGGTTACAGTCTACTGAGCCCTTTTCATCGTAGGCCTGCAAGGAGGTTGGTGAGAGAACTCCCACAGTCTCTGTTCAGCCTCCTGTCCTGACAGGGGCCTGACTTCCCCTCCAAGGAGATGTTCCTGTAGTGGTGGGTTGCGGGGAACCTGGGCCCGTCCTCTACACCGGGTTCCGGCCCAGGGACCCTAATGGTAGCAGTTGTTGGCAGCCAACCTTTCACTGCCAGAGTTGCTACATTTCTCTGGGCCACTTCCCCACAGCTCTCCTGCTTCTACTTTCTTCACCCTTACCTTTGAGCTCCTTTAACTATGGTCTGAGGATGTCTTCAGTAACAAGCCCTTCAGCCATACTTCCTTGCCTCTGGCTCTTCCCTATCTGACTGGAGTGAGCCCTTTTTATAGTATCAGCAGGGCCTTAGAGTCACGTGGTCACATTAACGGAATGGCCTTACCTGATTCTTTGCAGGTTAATTAGAGTCAGGTGTTCTCATTAGCCTGGAGCAGCCCCTGCTCTGGTCAGTCAGGGAACAGAAAACTGTTAATTCAGTGGCCAGCATATCTGCCTTCTGCTAGTCTGCTGTACCCAACTGGCCTGAGTCTATCACAATACTTTAGTCCATAATGCGCACCAAGAATATCAATGATATGCTTCCAATATGTGTGATCCATGTAAGCTACTGTACCACTAGGCTTTGATGTTCCAGCAAGATAATATGAAAGCAGAAAAACAATAAAAACAAAAGGAACACATCTGAGAAATTGAAGTAATATTAGTTAACAAACCCTTCTTAAAGACTTTACTGCTGATATTTCTCAGTGTGCTGTGGCTATTATGTGCCACTCCAAGGCAGCCTTGCAAGTGATAGTTCTGACCACTGAATTATTTCTCCTGTACTCCTACCAGATGGTTAGTATAGGGCACATGGCCAGAGAAAGATAGAGGGGGATGTGGTCTGGATTTCCATATATCTGTCTAATCCTAGGGCGCATTGGCAGCTGACTCAGATGAGAGCAGATACAACTAACTGACAGTAGGGAATTGCTCAGGTGCCTGGCGGCCTCTAGATTGGGGAGGCACAAAGGTTTTTTAGTGCATTTTGGTTGGGCACCTTTTGTCTGTGTCAGAGTATTCATGTGTCTGTTCCATATAAAGGACTTCAGTCATCAAGTCTGTCAGTCTATCACCTTTTGGCCAGCACTAGATACACTTTTTTTTTTCAAAATGGAAGACAATTTCTGCCTATAAATAAAACACAGTGGCAAATTTGTAGGTGCAGATTTTTCTATTTTTAGCTATTATCTGCAAACTGGATTTTCATCCCCAACTAGATTAATTTGCAAGAAAAATATAATATTTGTTCATCAGTTCAATTCATGAAGGACAAAATATGACATACAGAAAATTAGAGCTGTGGAGATAGCAAACTCTCCCTCCCCTCCCACCACCACTACCACCATCTAGATACTGTATAATTAGAAATGCTCATTTAGTGGATCAGTTCTCAATTATCCAGTAAGTGCAAGTATTTGAGTGAGAGATGGTCCCTTGTCTAACGTGACTGAACATAATTTAACGTACAGAGTACACGATGAGATGTTAGCAACTGAAAGCAAACTGACAGATGACATTTCATACTCAGAAGAACAGTTTATGTAAAACTTGCTGTGTGCAGTCAGGTGTTTATTGAAAGGAAGTAAGTAGATAAAATCAGAAAGAACTAATGCTAAATAACCTCACTGTATGGATTATTTCTGGGGATGTCCTGTATTACTAGTATCAGAGCTTCAGTTTCTTATAACAAGGGTTTTTTATGCAATTTACGAGATTTATTTACTATAAGAAGTAATGTGGATAAGATTTATGTTGTTATAACTGAGAATTCAGTTTATAAGTAGGAACATATCAGGATTTGGTTATTAGTCTTGTGTTCAGGAGGTTTGGCATCCGAAAAAATCTCTCACAAATATCTTGATCTCCTTTTTTAAATTGTCTAAAACAATTTATGTTTAACAACTTTTTAATTACTCGTAGATTATTTTCATATGTTGAAATTACCTCTTGTTGAGGGGGGCAGAGAATTAGTATGGGGAAATTTGGAAGTGGATGGGACACTACAAAAACTGAAAACTAATTTTCCCCATGCTAATTTCTCCCTATTGTTATTCACACCCTCTTGTTAACTGTTTGAAAAGGGCTATCCTGATTACCACTATAAAAGTGATTTTTCCTCTTGTTGATAATAGCTCACTTTAATTGAATTGTCTTGTTAGAACTGAGCCCCACACTTGGTAAGGCAACTCCCATCTTTTCATGTGCTGTAACATTTATACTGCTTACTGTATTTTTCACTCCTTGCATCTGATGAAGTGGTTTTAGCCCATGAAACCTTATGCCCAAATAAATTTGTTAGTCTCTAAGGTGCCACAAGGACTCATCGTTGTTTTTGATGATACAGACTAACATGGCAACCACTCTGAAACCTGTCATCTAGATGAGTATTTCTCAACAGGAGGTTGCAGACCCCAGAGGGATTGTGGGATGGATTATGGGGGATTGCAAGTGTGGGGTTGGCATTGAGGGTGGCAAGCAGGGCAGTTGCCCTGGGCACCATGCTGCAAGGGGCCCCACAAAACTAAATTCCATGCTTCAGCTCTGGGTGATGAGGCTCCATCTTCAGACAGGGCTCATAAGTGAAAAACAAGCTCAGGTATCCCACTGAAATGTAAGTACAATATTTATATTCCAATTTATTTATTTTTAATCATATGGTGAAAATGAAAAAGTAAGCAATTTGTCAGTAAAAGAGTTGTGACACTTTTTTTTTGTATTTTTATGTACGATTTTATAACCAAGTAGTTTTTAAGTGAGGTAAAACTTGGGGTACTCAAATAAAATCAGAGTTGTGAAAGGGGTACAATAGTCTAGAGAGGTTGAGAACTCCTGCTTTAAGGTGTGCCAAGAACTGGTCCTGCTTGTGATTTGGATTCCACAAATATTTGTGAATACAGCTGTAAAATTTTGCTTTCTTGAGCATTCACACCAATAAAACTCCTTTCAATGAATATCCATAAAAAGTGACAACAAGAGGTACGTGTGAGTCCATTTAGGAATGCAGCTGAGTTATTGGAACAGAATATTGCATGTTTCACCCCTACTAAGAAATGTACACCTTTCACTCCAGGAGGTATCAATGGTTTTCATGAATATACAAAGTATGCATTTGAATATGGTTTCAGAACAAATTCTGTTCTTGAATAAAAGGTACAATGCATAAAAGGAAGCAAAGCTGCAGTGGTTATGGTATAATTTAAACATAATGCCTGGGAATTAGGCATGGCCACCTCCCTAGTCCTCTTCACTGCTAAAACAAAGTCTTTTTAAAAGTTATACTTTTTTCTTTCAGACCTTTTTGTTCTGCTGCTACTGGTAGCATTAATGTAGACTAATTAAGCATTTTATACTGATCATTAGATTTCATTTTAGACAGATTAATTTCCTCCAAGTGCCTTTCAAATCTATACAAAGAGTAATAAGATATAGGACTTCTTCAAACACTTAAACTACAAACCAGATCTCTTTTGAAATGTGATGTTGGTCTCAAAACTTTTTTTAAATTACCTCATAATGATTTTAAGTGTTTTGTAATAGGTCATGCTTTAAGGTACCCACATAGAGATGTTCTCATGTCAGAAAGCGTGTGCTGATTTTGAAGCCATATTTTACCCTTGTTCACTGCATTTTTACTGTCCATTGTTCAATGTGCTGTAAGAGAATCTGGAAAGTATTATTCTGTAGAATGGAACACAGCTGCAAAATGAGGGCACAGACCTCTGCTGTTTCTGTTTGAAAGTTTGGATTAATTATTTTTGACCGTTTCGCCTTTTTAAAAAAGTGTGTGTGTGTGTGTGTGTGTGTGAAAGTTTTTTTCCCATCCCCTAGGTAAATTCTTCCCTGGTGGTGGAGCACCTATTGATGTATAAAGATACTGATAATGAATCCTACTGACTGCACAAAAGCAGGTGTTGTTCCATGTATATCAGTGGCAATGCATCAAAAAATGGGGCTCAATGCAAAATTTATTTAAAAAAAATGTTATGAATTTAACTGGTTTTTCTGCTTTATCTGTTAGATATTAGCAGATAACTATTTAATTGAATGGATTTGTTGTTCAAAAATTTGTTGCTAATTTTTTTAAGCAGTGTGGTTTGATTGCAATTTGTAAGAATTTTATCTGCATGTATCTGCTACTTGTTCAAAGTTTGGGGTTGGTTGTAACTAGCTAGTCAGATAAATCACCTGACATTGTTTCTATGACCCAATTGTATGTGCACTCAAGCACTTCCACAAAACACTTGCATGCACAAATTTAAAATTTGGATTTCACAAATATTTGTGCATACAGCTGTAAAATTTTGCTTTCTTGTGCATTCACACCAGTAAAACTCCTTTAAATGAATATCCATAAAAAGTGACGACAAGAGGTATGTGTGAATCCATTTAGGAATTCAGCTGAGTTATTGGAACAGAATATTGCAAATAAACAAATTTCTGTGAACACTAACAATGTGGTTGGATGATAATTGTGCAAAGCAGGAAGAATTCTTCCTTCTCCTTCAATTCAAGGACTTGGGTGCTGTTAGTCACCAATAAATGTAACACATGATTTCTTAAGAAATGATGATGATCATCATCAAGGCAAATGCCAAAGCACTGTAGCCTCCTTGCATAGTGATGTGCAGTCTGCCATTCGGATGTTGATCAAGCATTCTCTGCATAATTTTGCTGTTTTCATCGTACTTTTTGCCCCCTTTTGCACTGACCACAAATTTCATGGTGTGGGTCATGGTTCTGAGTGATGCACACAGTAGATGTGGGATGTTTCCTTCCAGGAGAGCTAACTCTTCAAGAGGACAGAAGCACAGGATGTTGCTTGCGGAGCCTGTGACAGTTTGGAGAATCTATACACCTTAGGAATTCAGGATGATGATATGAAGTTTATCATAAAATTGTTGTATCAGAGATTGTCTCTGTGGATGTGGAATCTACCAGTTGCTGACATGTGCTGTAGCTAGTTTGCCTTATCTGTTGTCCTTTTTCTTCCCTGTGCATAGGTGCTGAAACTAGGGTTGCTGTTGGATCCCCTGGCTTGAAATGGTTTCCATTATATACAGTATTTACCACTTGGTTCAATGGCTCTCAGCACCCTTCACTATACAGGTTGTTCCAGCTCCCCTGCATGTTGGATTGGAATTCCAAGTGGTAGGGGTTGAGGGCTAACTACAGAAGCTAATTAGATGTGTCCCATCCTCTGTTCAAATGCAAGCATCTAATACAAAATGCTGGGTTTATTCAGGAGAATTGGTTTACCAGTGGAGAGGACACCTGACAACAAAGTCAGCAGCCATTTTAGAGCAAGGTAGGCTAGAAGAGACTGGAGATCTCATCCAGAACAGACAAAGATGGGTATGGAGAAGAAAAAGAATCCTGGACTCCTTAGAGAACTCTAACCTATAACCAAAAAACTCTTCTGAGAGATGCGGAAATTGAAGGAAGGAAAATGCTTCTAGGTGTGTTTTATAATTCTGTCTAGATCTGTGTATCTCTTTACTTAACAGCATAAGAGTTAATAGTGGTTTATAATGCTGTGCAAAGTCTCTGTGTGTCTTTTGGCTTTCACTGTTATATACCTCTGAAGAGGTAAATTGTAAATCAGAAGGCTCACACTGTCCCTGGGACTTTGGGGAATGTGCAAAAAAAGCTGGGAAGGCTTGGGAAAGATGGCACTAATTTCAGCTGTGTCAGACAGGAGGACTGTACCTGGAGTGCATGCCTAGAGGCCCAAAGCCAGAGATAGTACCTTCATTCTGCTTACATACAGCAAGCTAAGGGCATGTGAGATTCTGCATTTGGACCCCCTCACATCAGGATGAGTGTCCAACAAGAGGAGCTCAATCAGCTCTGTGAGAGAGCTTTTGTATGCATTAACTCTGTCACTCTCATAATGTAACAAAATCAGATTCTAAAGCACATCACAACTTTTCATAGTGATAAGGATTCGTTACTTAATGTAAATGAGAGCGGAATATAGTTCACAGTCTTAAACTTCATAAAGAGTTAGAGATGGGCCTAAGGAGCTAGAAATATGTCTAAGCACCCAAATTTTGGAGCTTTGTTTGAGTCTGGGTTTGGATTTTGATCATGCTACCTTTCAGTGTTCAGACTTTGGTTTCTGGTTTGGCACATTAAAGAGAGAAGCCTTAATTTAAGCAAAGAAAAGGCTGGAAGTTGAAAGATCTATGCATAGTAACTTTACTCAAAGATTATAGAGTAAACATATCAAGAATAGAAGTATCGGTATGCATAGTTTAGAAAGCAGTTAGACAAGTATTTGCGCTGAAGGGGGAAAAATAGTGTGAAGTACAACTGATGAGACATGAGGTGGTTTCCAGTTCATTCTAAAATCTGATATTTCTGCACCTTTCATTTTGACAATTACACCATGGGGGGAAATCTCATTACACCAGCATTGACATGCTTTGATTAAAATTTTAAAGATGTGTGACAAGTGAAAATTTCTCCACATTATTTTATGTTGAGAATCTGCAGGGGGGTTTAAGCATCTTCCTTTAAAAGACGAATAAACCTTATTTTACCAGAGCTTGTTAATTAAGATGTTACATATTCAGTCTACAAATTAAGTTGAACTCTGGACACTTTTTCTCTGATCACTATGGCGATATGTAGATTTCAGTTATCACAAAGCAGATCTTAATTTATGAAGAAACTTGAAAGTATATGGGAAACCTCCCCCTCCCCCCCATTGTTGTGAATTTGCAAGCTGAAATAGGCCCCCCAAAATCCTTAGATCAGAAAATCCCTGAACTTGGTCAAGTTTGGGTCTGTACCTCAATTTAGCAGCTCTAGTTCATCTTAACTTTTCTACTGTATAATAGTAATGACCCTGACCCAGCTAAACACTTCAGCATGTGCTGAAGGGCATTATATTGTTTCTCAAAATAAAGAAACTGTAAGTCTCTTCTGTCCTATATAAATCCTATGAACCCTCACCTTTTTTATTGCAGTCCATACTTCACGGTCTCCTATGAGCTTTCATGGTCGGGCAGTCCTGGTGGCTTATTCTGAGTCCAAGGTGGGTCGTTCCCTCAGAGCAACCATGAAATGCCAGTTCAGGCATTTCCTGATCATATCACTGCTCTGTTCTCTGGGTTGCCATATGGAACAATCAGGTTCATGGGAATTGCAGTATCTCGTTTTACCAAGCATATTCATTGAGCAGAAACCCTAATACAGGGATACTTTACCTGGATGTCTCATAGTCAGTCATTCAACGGGGAGGAAATGTAAAGGGAACAAAGCACAAAATGGGGTGTCCTGAGATGAACTTGTTAATGGAGCTATAATCCAGGGAGATGAAAAGAGGCTTTGTGTTCGCAAAGGTTGTTCACCCGTCAACCACCAGTAACTGGGGATGAAGGGGCTCAAATCAGACTTCTAATCACCAGTGCTAACACCACCCCCCACCTTCAGCAGCTCTCCAAACTTAAAATACTGGTTGTAATATATTATATGTATATATTACAGTTTAACTTAAAAGTCAAAATGACACTATCGAAACAAAATGTTTAGTCATTATCAAAATGAAAAGTTTTGACTTATTACCATCAAAATGTCATCATAATAGACACTACCCCACAAAACATTTTGATTACAACATTATGATTTGCATTTTTTTAACTAAAAACTGTTTCACTGAAAAACTTTTGACCTGCTCTTGTCATTTTTCCAAATGAAGATGGGAGTAAGTCTATTTCCTTAGGGCTGTTTGAGCTCACAGAGCTGAATGTTTCAGGCAGAAAGCAGACCAGACCAGACCATAGAATCATCATAGAATATTAGGGTTGGAAGGGACCTCAGGAGGTCATCTAGTCCAACTGCCTGCTCAAAGCAGGACCAATCCCCAACTAAATCATCCCAGCCAGGGCTCTGTCAAACTGGGCCTTAAAAACATCTAAGGAAGGAGATTCCACCACCTTCCTAGGTAACCCATTCCAGTGCTTCACCACCCTCCTAGAGAAAAAGTTTTTTCTGAATATCCAACCTAAACCTCCCCCACTGCAACTTGAGACCATTAATCCTTGTTCTGTCTTCTGGTACCACTGAGAACAGTCTAGATCCATTCACTTTGGAACCCCCTTTCAGGTAGTTGAAAGAAGCTATCCAATCTCCCTTCATTCTTCTCTTCTGCAGACAAAACAATCGCAGTTCCCTCAGCCTCTCCTCTTAAGTCATGTGCTCCAGCTCCCTAATCATTTTTGTTACCCTCCACTGGACTCTTCCTAATTTTTCTACATCCTTCTTGTAGTGTGGAGCCCAAATATGGACACAGTACTCCAGATGAGGCCTCACCAATGTTGAATAGAGGGGAATGATCATGTCCCTCAATCTACTAGCAATGCCCCTACTTATACAGCTCAAAATGCTGTTAGCCTTCTTGGCAACAAGGGCACACCATTGACTCATATCCAGCTTCTCGGCCACTGTAACCCCTAGGTCCTTTTCTGCAGAACTGCTACCTAGCCACTTGGCCCCTAGTCTGTAGCAGTGCATGGGATTCTTCTGTCCTAAGTACAGGACTCTGCACTTGTCCTTGTTGCATCTCATCAGATTTCTTTTGGCCCAATCCTCTAATTTGTCTAGGTCCCTCTGTATCCTATCCCTACCCTCCAGCGTATCTACCACTCCTCCCAGTTTAATGTCATCTGCAAACTTGCTGAGAGTGCAGTCGACACCATGCTCCAGATCATTAATGAAAATATTGAACAAAACCAGCCTCAGGACTGACCCTTGGGGCACTCTGCTTGATACCTGCTGCCAACTAGACATGGAGCCATTGATCACTACCTATTGAGCCTGATGATCTAGCCAGCTTTCTGTCCACCTTATAGTCATCCAGCCCATATTTCTGTAACTTGCTGGCAAGTATATGGTGGGAGACCGTATCAAAAGCTTTGCTACAGTCAAGGAATAACACATCCACTGCTTTCCCCTCATCCACAGAGCCAGTTATCTCATCATAGAAGGCAATTAGGTTAGTCAGGCATGACTTGCCCTTGGTGAAAACATGCTGACTGTTCCTAATCACTTTCTTCTCCTCTAAGTGCTTCAGAATTGATTCCTTAAGGTCCTGCTCCATGATTTTTCCAGTGACTGAGGTGAGGCTGACAGGCCTGTAGTTCCTCGGATTTATTTCTTCCCTTTTTAAAAGATGGGTACTACATTAGCCTTTTTCCAGTCATCTGGGACCTCCCCCAATAGCCATGAGTTTTCAAAGATAATGGCCAAAGGCTCTCCAATCACATCTCCCAACTCCTTTAGCACCCTCAGATGCAGTGCATCCAGCCCCATAGACTTGTGCTCGTCCAGATTTCCTAAATAGTCCCAAACCACTTCTTTCTCCACAGAGGGCTGGTCACCTCCTCCCCATGCTGTGCTACCCAGTGCAAGTCTGGAAGCTGACCTTGTTCATGAAGACAGAGGCAAAAAAAGCATTGAGTACATTAGCTTTTTTCACATCCTCTGTCACTAGGTTGCCTCCCTCATTCAGTAAGGGGACCACACTTTCCTTGACTTCTTCTTGTTGCTATGTACCTGAAGAAACCCTTCTTGTTACTCTTAATATCTCTTGCTAGCTGCAACTCCAAGTGTGATTAGACCTTCTTGATTTCACTCCTGCATGCCTGAGCAATTTTTATGCTCCTCTCTGGTCATTTGCCCAATCTTCCACTTCTTGTAAGCTTCTTTTTTGTGTTTAAGATCAGCAAATATTTCACTGGTAAGCCAAGCTGGTTGCCTGCCATATTTTCTATTCTTTCTACACATTGGGATGGTTTGTTCCTGCAACCTCAATAAGGATTCTTTAAAATAGAGCCAGCTTTCCTGGACTCCTTTCCCCCTCATGTTATTCTCCCAGGATCATGCCCGTCAGTTCCCTGAGGGAGTCAAAGTCTGATTTCTGAAGTCCAGGGTCCATATTCTACTGCTCTCCTTTTTTCCTTGTGTCAGGATCCTGAACTCTACCATCTCATGGTCACTGCCTCTCAGGTTCCCATCCACTTTTGCTTCCCCTACTAATTCTTCACGGTTTCTGGGCAGCAGGTCAAGAAGAGCTCTGCCCCTAGTTGGTTCCTCCAGTACTTGCACAAGGAAATTGTCCCCTACATGTTCCAAAAACTTCCTGGATTGTCTGGAATACCACTGTATTGCTCTCCCAGCAGATATCAGGGTGATTGAAGTCTCCCATGAGAACCAGGGCCTGTGATCTAGTAACTTCTGTTAGTTGCTGGAAGAAAGCCTCATCCCCCTGGTCTGGTGGTCTATAGCAGACTCCTGCCATGACATCACCCTTGTTGCTCACACTTCTAAACTTAATCCAGAGACTCATGTTTTTCTGCAGTTTCATACTGCAGCTCTGAGCAGTCATACTGTTCTCTTACTTACCATGCAACTCCTCCACCTTTTCTTCCCTGCCTGTCCTTCCTGAACTGTTTATATCCATCCATGACAGTACTTCAGTCATGTGAGTTATCCCACCAAGTCTCTGTTATTCCAATCACATCATACTTCCTTGACTGTGCCAGGACTTCCAGTTCTCCCTGTTTGTTTCCCAGGCTTCTTGCATTTGTGTATAGGCACTTAAGATAACTTACTGATGGTCTTGCTTACTGAGTATGAGACAGGAGTCCTCCCTTCTTCCCTCTCTTCATTAGGTAGAGCCCATCTCTTCCTAGCACTCCTCCTTCTTGGAACACCATCCCATGGTCAAAGAATCCAAAGCCTTCTCTCCAATACCACCTGCGTAGCCATTCTTTGACTTGCAGGATTCAACAGTCTCTACCCAGGCCTTTTCCTTCCACAGGGAGGATGGATGAGAGCACCACTTGTGCCTCAAACTCCTTTATCCTTCTTCCAAGAGCCACATAGTCTGCAGTGATCCGCTTAATGTCATTCTTGGCAGTATAATTGGTGCCCATGTGGAGAAGCAGGAAGGGGTAGCTATCCGAGGGCTTGATGAGTCTTGGCAGTCTCTCCGTCACATCGTGAATCCTAGCTCCTGGCAAGCAGCATGCTTGTCGGTTTTCTCGGTCAGGGAGACAGATAGATGGCTCAGTCCCCCTGAGAAGGGATTCCCCAACCACCACCACCTGTCTCCTTCTCTTGGGAGCAGTGGTCATGGGACCCCCATCCCTAGGACAATGCATCTCATGCCTTCCAACCAGTGGAGTCTCCTTCTGCTCCCTTCCCTCAGATGTATCATTAGTCCACTTTCCGCATTAGTACCTGGTGAGAGAACATAAAAACGGTTGCTCACCTGTATCTGCTCACCAGGACAGATCTTGAGCAGATGTGGAGAGAGAGAGTGTGGGCACTTCTGTCCCTGGGAGTTTTGCAAGTACTTAGAGAGAAGATTGAAGGTTTGATGATGGAATGAGGGTTTGTCTTTTCAGAGTCAACAACATAGATGGTCTTCTGCGACTCTTGTGTCCGTGTGTGTATTCTATGCTTGAGGGGATACTAAATGAGAATTAATTTAGATTAAAAGAAAGAGAGATGAATGGTAGGTACATTTTCTCGTTTTACCTCTTCTCATTGCAATGCCCAGTATTTCACAACACAGTAAGGTTTTTTCAGAATCTGAAATCTTAGCTGCTCAGGAGGTCAGAGAAAATGTACTATATGAAGATGAAAAAAGACATGTTTGCAACTTGGTGCAAACATGGAAAAACACAATTTTATCATATATTTCCCCAAGATTTTCCAGACAACCTGGAATCAAGATGGTGTGACAGACCCAGGCCAGTGGGGTACAGGAGTCTGGTAGAGGGCAAATATACTGGTCACTGGATGAGTAGTTTTCTGTTCCCTGAGTGACCAGAGCAGGGGCTGCACTAGAGTAATCAGGAACCTGCTAGAACCAATTAAGGCAGACAGGCTGATTAGAACACCTGCAGCCAATCAAGGCAGACTAATCAGGGCACCTGGGTTTAAAAAGGAGCTCACTCCAGAGGAAAGGAAGTGTGTGTGAGGAGCTGGGAGCAAGAGGCGCAAGGAGCTGAGAGGGAGAGGGTGTACTGCTGGAGGACTAAGGAGTACAAGCATTATCAGACACCAGGAGGAAGGTCCTGTGGTAAGGATAAAGAAGGTGTTTGGAGGCCATGAGGAAGTAGCCCAGGGAGTTGTAGCTATTATGCAGCTGTTACAGTAGACACTATAGACAACTGCAATCCACAGGGCCCTGGACTGGAACCTGGAGTAGAGGGTGGGCCGGGGTTCCCCCAAAACCTCCCAACTCCTGATCAAACACAGGAGGAGTTGACCCAGACTGTGGGGAAGATCACTTAGGTGAGCAAATCTGCCAAATAAGCGCAGGACCCACCAAGGTAGAGGAGGAACTTTGTTGCAATGGATATAAATCTACCAAGTGTTCAAGAACAAACATAAGCCTAAAACTGCAGGAATGACAAATTCAAACCTAATGAATGTGTAAATCTGTTGACTAGATGACTGATTTCATAAAAGGAAAGACTGAAGGAAGAAAGTGGAAGGAAAGTAGATAATAAAAGAAACTCAATCTGTCCATGAAGCTGAGGAAATGAAATTAGTTTCCATTGTGTGGTTATAAAATAGTATGGAATTTTTTTTAAATGATATTAGCATGTCTAAAATGCTGCTTCATGGAAACATATTAATGCAAGGGATGTGTTCTGCTAAAAGCTTAAAACATCCCATGGAAGAATGTATCTATAATGAATGTAAGAATTATTATTAAGGTTCATATAGTATATAGCTGGAAAAAGAAATGGTAGGAATGTAAGCCTGGCCCTTTACCCTCTTATTTAAAGTGAGCAGTTGGATAATTTTCTATTAGTGAGTGTTAGGGCAGATTGGGTGGCTTTCAGCTAAGAATTTGACTGGAACCAGAGCAATATTTATGCAGTGTATTTCTTTTTATGGCTACAGTGGAAAGGCTGAATGTGGCTAAAGGAACAAAGCTAATCAAACCAGTTTAAATTACATTCATGAAGTGTACTTCCAGTTAAAGAATAATTGGGGTACAATTAGAAATATGAACTGTTTTCAGCAATCCTAGATAAAATTCAAAGGACCAAATTATGACCCCAGCAATGCACTCGCACATGTAGTGGTATTGGTCATGGAGGGAAAGGGAGAAAGAGTTCCTCTATGAGACTCATAGACTCATAGGTCAGAAGGGACCAATATGATCATCTAGTCTGACCTCCTGCACAAGGCAGGCCACAGAACCCCACCCATCCAATTCTTTAACAACCCCTAACCCAGGACCGAGTTATTGAAATCCTCAAAATTGGTTGGAAGACCTCAAGCTGCAGAGAATCCACCAGCAAGCGACCCGTGCCCCACGCTGCAGGGGAAGGCGAAAAACCTCCAGGGCCCCTGCCAATCCGCCCTGGAGGAAAATTCCTTCCCGACCCCAAATATGGCGATCAGCTAAACCCTGAGCATGTGGGCAAGACTCACCAGCCAGCACCCAAGAAGGAATTCTGTGCAGTAACTCAGTTCCCATCCCATCCAACATCTCCCCGCAGACCATTGAGCAGACCTATCTGGTGGTAATCCAAGATCAATTGCCCAAATTAATGATCCTATCATAACATCCCCTCCATATACTTATCAAGCTTTGTCTAAAGCCAGAAAAGTCTTTTGCCCCTACTACTTCCCTTGGAAGGCTGTTCCAGAACTTCACACCCCTAATGGTTAGAAACCTTCGTCTAATTTCAAGTCTAAACTTCCTAATATCAGGTTTATACCCATTCGTCCTCGTGCCTACATTAGTACTAAACTTAAATAATTCCTCTCCCTCCCTAACGTTAACCCCCCGATATATTTATATAGAGCAAGCATATCCCCCCTCAGCCTTCTTTTGGCCAGGCTAAACAAGCCAAGCTCTTTGAGTCTCCTTTCATAAGGCAGGTTTTCCATTCCTCGGATCATCCTTGTAGCCCGTCTCTGAACCTGTTCCAGTTTGAATTCATCCTTCTTGAACATGGGACACCAGAACTGCACATGGTGAGACCCCATCTGGAATACTAACGCCTTATATAACGGTACTAACACCTCCTTATCCTTGCAGGAAATACCCCGCCTGATGCATCCCAAAATCGCATTTGCTTTTTTAACAGCCGTATCACATTGGCGACTCATAGTCATCCTGCTATCAACCAGTACCCCAAGGTCCTTCTCCTCCTCCGTCGCTTCCAACTGATGAGCCCCCAACGTATATCCAAAATTCTTATTATTCATTCCTAAGTGCATGACCTTGCACTTTTCACTATTGTATTTCATCCTATTTCTATTACTCCAGTTTACAAGGTGGTTCAGATCTTCCTGAATAGTATCCCTGTCCTTCTCCGTGTTAGCAATACCCTCCAGCTTTGTGTCATCCGCAAACTTTATTAGCACATTCCCGCTCTTTGTGCCAAGGTCAGTAATAAAAAGGTTAAATAAGATCGGTCCCAAAACCGATCCTTCAGGGACTCCACTAGTGACCTCCATCCAGCCTGACAGTTCACCTTTCAATACGACCCGCTGGAGTCTCCCCTTTAACCAGTTCCTTATCCACCTTACAACTTTCATATTCATCCCCATCTTTTCCAATTTAACTAACAATTCCCCATGCGGAACCGTGTCGAACGCCTTACTGAAATCTAGGTAAATTATATCTACCGCATTTCCTTTATCTAAGTAATCCGTCACCTTCTCAAAGAAGGAGATCAGATTGGTTTGACACGATCTACCTTTAGTAAATCCGTGTTGCAATTCGTCCCAATTACCATTGACCTCTATGTCCTTAACTACTTTCTCCCTTAAAATTTTTTCCAAGACCTTACATACTACAGACGTCAAGCTAACAGGCCTATAATTACCCGGATCACTTTTATTCCCTTTCTTAAAAATAGGAACTACATTAGCAATCCTCCAGTCATACGGCACAACCCCCGAGTTTATCGATTGCTTAAAAATTCTCGCTAACGGGCTCGCAATTTCACGCGCCAGTTCCTTTAATATCCTCAGATGGAGATTGTCCGGGCCCTCCGACTTCGTCCCATTGAGCTGTTCAAGTACGGCCTCTACCTCAGTTGCAGTAATATCCACTTCTATATCCTCATTCCCATTTATCATCCCTCCATCATCGCTAGATTCCTCACTAGTCTTATTAAAAACTGAGGCAAAGTACTTGTTTAGATGTTGGGCCATGCCTAGGTTATCCTTAACCTCCATTCCATCCTCAGTATATAGCGGCCCCACTTCTTCTTTCTTTGTTTTCTTCTTATTTATGTGGCTGTAGAACCTTTTACTATTGGTTTTGATTCCCTTTGCAAGGTCCAGTTCAATGCGGGTTTTAGCCTTCCTCACTTTATCCCTACATGTTCTGACCTCACGAAGGTAGCTTTCCTTACTGATCCTGCCTTTCTTCCACTCCCTGTAAGCTTTCTGCTTTTGTCTAATCCCCTCTCTGAGTTGCTTGCTCATCCAGTTTGGCCTACAACTCCTGCCCATGGTTTTTTTCCCCTTTCTTGGGATGCAGGCTTCCGACAGTCTCCGCAGCTGCGACTTAAAGTAATTCCAGGCCTCCTCCGCATTTAAATCCACTAATTCCTCCGTCCAATCCACTTCCCTAACTAATTTCCTTAACTCTTTAAAATTAGCCCTCGAGAAGTCGAAAACCCTAATCCCGGATCTACATTTGTTTATCCTTCCATCTAGTTTGAACTGAATCAGCTCATGATCACTCGAACCAAGGTTGTCCCCTACCACCATTTCTTCTACGAGGTCCTCACTGCTCACCAACACCAAATCTAAAATGGCATCCCCTCTCGTAGGTACTTCAACTACTTGATGAAGAAATCCATCCGCTATTACATCCAGAAAAATCTGACCCCTATTATTCTTGCAAGCACTCGTCCTCCAGTCTATATCCGGGAAGTTGAAGTCCCCCATAATCACACATTTCCCCTTTGTGTTTACTTCATTAAAGACATTAAAGAGGTCTCTATCCATATCCCAATCAGATCCCGGCGGTCTATAGCACACCCCAAGCACTATCTCAGGGGAAGCTCTAGTTGCTATTTTACCCAGTGTGATTTTTGCCCAGACAGACTCTGTCTTATCCATTCCATCGCTTCTTATTTCGCTACAGTTAATTTCATCATTGATGTACAAGGCTACTCCACCACCTTTGCCTTTCTTCCTGTCTTTTCTAAACAGCACATAGCCTTCAATACCCGTGCTCCAGTCATGAGTACTATTCCATCAGGTTTCGGTTATCCCTATAATATCCGGTTTCACTTCCTGCACCAGTAACTCCAGTTCCTCCATCTTGTTACCTAGGCTCCTCGCATTAGTGTACAGACCTTTTAATTTTCGGCCTTTGGCGTCAGTGACATTCTTTCCCCCGTCGTGCAGAGACCTTCTACCACCAGCATCACCCGTTACTCTGGTTTCTACTCCACTATTCCTCCTTGGATCAAATCTTGGGACCGCAAGGGTATCCCCTCTCACTTTGTTTACTTCCTTCTCCAGGTCATATTCCGGCGTGGAGATCTCCCAAACATCTCCCAACCATCTCCCCCAACTTCCTAGTTTAAAGCTCTCTTGATGAGGTCGGCGAGCCTCCATCCTAGAATTCTATTTCCCTCCTTGCTTAGATGAAGTCCATCCTGAGCGAACAGTCGTCTATCCGTAAACGCTTCCCAGTGACCGTACATCCCAAAGCCCTCCTTATAACACCACTCCCTGAGCCATCTGTTGATCGCCATAATCTTGTCACTACTTCGTCGCCCCACTCTAGGAACCGGCAGAATCCCACTGAAGATCACCTGAGCCTCGATTTCCTTGAGCGTCTTCCCCAGTCTGGCATAGTCCTCCTTGATACAGTCCAGCGAGTAACTAGCCGTATCATTCGTTCCCACATGAAAGATAATCAACGGATTCTTTCCCGCTCCCGCTAAGATTGTATTCAGCCTCAGGTCCACATCCTGTATCTTAGCCCCTGGCAGACAGCACACCCTTCTGTTCTCCCGATCAGGTCTAGTTACAGGCCTGTCTACTCTTCTCAGTAAAGACTCTCCAATAACGTAGACTTGCCTTTTCCTGGCGACAGTGCGATTCTGCGGTCTATCCCCCACAGCAGCTGGCCGCAATTCCTCTCGATGTGTATTCGCCCTTACAATCCTCCTAGGGTTCGTACTTGGTGTCGCCTCCATTGACTCCTCCCCTCCTTCTGCAGGACTAGCTGCTCGCCTCTTCTTCCTCGCCCTTTCTCCTTCAGCAGCCTGCTGTGCTCCATCCTCATTTCCCAACTCAGCCAACCTGTTCCTGAGTTCTATTTCTCCATTGCTGGACCGTCTTTTCCTCTGCCTGGTTCTCCTAGTCACATGCTTCCACCGTCCACTTTCCTCACCCAGCAGCCCCTCCTCAGAGTCCTTTGGTCCTGCTTCTATCCGCTCATCTGAGCTTGTCCCCTGTGCCTCATCATGTCTGTGTTCCATCATCTGCTCAAATCCCCTTCTAAACTCAGCCAGAGTTTCCACTTGCATCTCCAGTCCCCTTACCTTTTCCTCCAGCAGCTCTATCAGGCGGCACTTCATGCAGATGAAACTCCTTTCAGGTGCCCCCTCTAGGACCATGTACATGCCGCAGCTACCGCATCCGGTCATCCTCAGTGTGTCTGCACCTGCTACCTCCGCCTCCATCGTATCGTTCCAACTCTGTGCCTGGCAATCCACGCCTCACACCGCACCGCAGGCCACCAACAAGCGCTGGGCTGCTGGCAGACTCCTGCCTCTTCCCTTGTCTGACTTCCTGGTTTCTCTGCCTTGGTCTCCCCTGCAACCTCCCCCTGGGCACTCCCACTGAAACTCCCCTGTTAGCCGCTCTGTTTGCCGCCTCCTGTGCCGCTGCAGCTGACTGTGCCTGGCTCCTCATATAGGACCCCTAATCAGGTAAGCCCCGCCCCCAACTCAGGGCTCAGCCTCGCTCCCAGCACACAGCCCCTAGCAGCCTGCACACACACACTCACTCACACACACACTCCACAAACTACAAAAACCTGCTCCTCCAACAGCACTCCCACTGAAACTCCCCTGTTAACCGCTCTGTTCACCGCCTCCTGTGCCGCTGCAGCTGACTACTCTACCCTTCTGCACAGATAGGCTGGAATGCTCTGCCTCCTCTCACGCTGGTTAGTAAAGCTGAATTGTTGTGGTGGGGAAAACAGTCTGCACCAGAGCTTTACCTACACTCATGCCACCATTAATCCCACTTTGTTGGAAAAATATTTGGCCATTTCCACTTAAACTTTTCAGTGCTTTCCCTCGAAGAAAAGGTGACATTTTCCACCTATGAAAAAACAAACAAACCTGTTTTATCAGCACAAAATTATGAATATTTTGCCTGGAGCAAATCTGTGAAGAGTTGCGACTGTGCTGTGGTGAAATCATGCTGCTACTGTAATTAAAAACTGCTTATTTGCAGAAATGGTAGATCTGCTCTCCTTAAAAAAAAATGTAAAGCAAAAATTTGGTTTCAAATTTTCATTATTTCTCTTATGAACATCAACTGAGTCTAGTTGTATTGCACTACTGTCACGGTTGCAAGGCTAGCTGCACCTCTTACTCCTCTATGGATTCTGAGTGCTGTCCCTCAGATTTCAGGCCTCATGACTTTATTCTCCTAGGGCAGAGCTCAATCATTCTCCCACTCTTAGAACAGGCCCTGGGCTGTAGCACCCTGTGTATTTGACTAAACTTATCTAGCATGTCCAATTTGGTTTAGGCACCTATGATTCTTCCCTTCATGAGTCTGTGATCATTGGTGAATACAGTGACCAAACAGATTTTAGAGAGGGATTTCAAATAACCTTACACAGATCTCTAAAGCCCTACCATCCTGTGATGGTGACCTAAGCCAGCCTAGCTTCTCCAGATATCTCATTCGGGTTCTCTTGAACAACTGCAGCCTCTCCTGAAAACCATCCGTCTTTCAACACTGCTAGAGTTCAGTGTTTGAGAGCTGTCCCTAGCCTGGTCAAAAAGAGTTTTGTAGGTTGGCTGGACAGGAGGTAAAATCATCAAAGCTAATCATTCTGGCACTGTCTCTTAACAGCTCTCACGTGTCTTCTGAGAGGTGGCTATCTTGAGCCATCTTTTCCCCTCTAACCATATTTCCTGGACAACCCTCTATTGAGTTAACCCAATATATTCATATGGTAAATATCCAAATAACCAGGTCAACACACAGTATTCATAAATCATTACAGAGCATTTTCAAATCCATCATAATTACCTACATCTACAGTGTTAGTTAGACCATTACTGGAATACTGGGTCCAGTTCTATTACCTGCTCTTCAAAAAGGATGTTGAAAAATTTGAGAGGGTTCAGAGAAGAGCAACAAGAATGATTCAAGGTCTGGAAAACCTGCTTTACAGAAAGACAACACTCAATCTATTTACTTTTTAACAGGCTTGGCCACAGGGCCGGCTTTAGGCCGATTCAGCCGATTCCCAGGAATCGGGCCCCGCTGAGAGCCGGATCAGCAGCCGGAGCGCGGCAAGCAGCCCTGCAGCCCCGCTCTCCCGGCTGGAGCCCCAGCTGGAGCGCAGCAAGCAGCCCCGCTCTCCCAGCCGGAGCGCAGCAAGCAGCCCCGCTCTCCCAGCCAGAGCGCAGCAAGCAGCCCCGCTCTCCCAGCTGGAGCGTGGCAAGCAGCCCTGCAACCCTGCTCTCCCGGCCAGAGCCCCAGCCGGAGCGCAGCAAGCCACCCTGCAGCCCCGCTCTCCCAGCTGGAGCCCTGGCCGGAACCCCAGCTGGAGCATGGCAAGCAGCCCCGCTCTCCCAGCCGGAGCCCGGGCTGGAGCGCTGCCACCCCCATGTATTCTCCAGTTGTTCAAGAGAACCCCGGGACCTTTAAATAACCCCCAGAGCCCTGGGATAGTGGGAGGCTTGGGGGCTATTTAAGGGGCCGGGGCTCCAGCTGCCTCTGCTGCACCCCCTGCCCTGCCCTGCCCCCAGCCAGCTCTGCACACCCTGCCCACAACCAGCCCCTGCCACACACCTCTGTGGCCCTGCCCAAGCCGCCCTGCAGCCCCGCTCTCCCAGCTGGAGCCCCGGCCGGAGCGCAGCAAGCATCCCTGCAGCCCCGCTCTCCCTGCTGGAGCTCTGGGCCCTTTAAATAGGCCCCATAGCTCTGGGATAGCAGGGGGCTCCGGGGCTATTTAAAGGGCCGGGGCTCCAGCTGCCTCTGCCACCCCATCCTTTAAATAGCCGCCGGAGCGCCGCCACCCCCATGTATTCTCCAGGGCTCTCCCCACTATTTAAAAAGTCCCAGGGGGGGTAGAAGCAGGGGAGCCCCGGGACCTTTAAATAACCCCCAGAGCCCTAGGATAGCGGGAGGTTTGGGGGCTATTTAAGGGGCCGGGGCTCCAGCTGCCTCTGCTGCACCCCCTGCCCTGCCCCGCCCCCAGCCAGCTCTGCACACCCTGCCCACAACCAGCCCCTGCCACACACCTCTGTGGCCCTGCCCAAAGCCAGCCAGCCCCCGCACACCTCTGCCCACACCCAGCCCTAAACCCCCTGCCCTGTCTCCAGCCAACCCCGCTGCACTCCCCTGCCTGAAGCTAGCCAGTTCTGCACTCCTCTGTCTCCAGCCCTCTCAACCCCTGCTGCATCCCCCTGTGGCCCTGCCTGAAGCCAGCCCACCCCACACACCCCTGTCTCCAGCCAGCCCTGCACCCCTTGCCCTACCTGCAGCTAGACCCTACCTCCAGTCAGTCCCTGCCCTGCCTCCAACCAGCCTCATGTCCACTGCTGCCGTGCAGTTCCCAGGGCAGTAACCCTGCACACCTGCTTCAATGAGGGGGGCAGGGAGCAGCTGGGACCCACACATGTGCAGACCTGCAGGGAGTGGCAGGCACACACACATGTGAAATGGCAGTCATTAATAAGCAATCAACAGCATATATGATGCAATGTACATAATATATAATTGTATTATTTATATAGTTATGGAAAGTAAATAATACATGGAAGAAATGAAAGGCTTTTTTTTTTTACACTTTTTTTTTTTTTTTTAGTCGTCCCTGCCAGGGCCCCGCTGAAAATGTTCGAATTGGGCCCCGCACTTCCTAAAGCCGGCCCTGCTTGGCCATGGTCTGTAAGGACCTACACAGGGAGAAGATTTCTGATACAAGAAGGCTCTTTTAATCTAGCAGGCAAAGACATTAAGATCCAAAAGCTGGAAACTGAAACTAAACAAACTCCAAGTGAAATTAAGGTGCAAATTTTGAATAGTAGAACTGCTTAGATAGGGATGTGGCAAATTCTCCATCACTTGATACCTAAATTAAGATTGGATGTACTTACAAAAGATACGTCAGTTTAACCACAAGTTATTGCACTTACTGCAGGAAGTACTGGATGAGGTTCTGTGGCCTCTGTTATACAAGAGGTCAGATTAGATCCCTTCTGGCCTTTTAAAATCAATGAATCTCTGGCTTGAAATCCTCTCATGGACTTCAATGGGCTTTTAGTTGGGCCTTATCTGAAGGAATGTAGATGATATTAATGGTAACAAAAGCCACAGAAACTGAATTCAAACAGTAAAATAAACTAATATACCTGCTAGTTAACACTCTCATTTATAGAATTATTTGGCATCATTTAAAAAGATATGGAGGGGCCTGAGGGTGAGGAGGCAACAACAACATCCTTTTGCAAATCAGACTCTGCCTTTCTCAGGACAAACACTGGTCATATAGTCCCAAATTTCATTCTGACAGAGAATATTTGGGGGAAAAAAACACCACTCAAGCAATTTTCAGTTATCTGACTTGAAATTGGCTGCCAATTCCCCCTTTCCCCTACCCCCCTCAGGTTTTATACTAGTTAATGAAATTTTAGCTCTTAGGTGGGGAAAATTAAATGAAACTGATTTTGTAAATGAAATCTGTCATATGGCTAGCTACAACTTTCACAACTATTATATCAACTTTTCCCTCGAAGAGATTGAAACAGACCAATTTATGTCTGCCACAAGCTAGAGTAACATCTTGAAGCTACCAGCTTTTAAAATATATTATTCATTAGAATTTTTTTAAAAAGTGGTGCAATATTACTCTGTAGGGTTTTTTGTTTTTGTTTTCATTTTTTTTTTTTTTTTACCTTTTAGGTTATATGCTTGGAATGTTTTACTTGTGAATTTTTTTTTTCTGATTTGTGCCCTCAGCATCCTCTCCTTTTTTACTCAGGCAAAACTTCCACTAACATAAATGGAATCCACATTTTTGAAGAGTTTGCAGCCATGGTGCAGTCTCCTTTGGTTGAAGGTGTCCACCCACAGCTGGTTAACTCAGTGTATGGTTTAGATGACCTTCTGGATTCCTTGCTGACACTAAGATCTCTCATAATAGCATCTGTGAATAACACTTTATACCATATGCAGTTGGCTAGGAGTCTCTAGCTCATCCTGGTGGATAATTACCTGGCCTTGTCATATCCTATCTAGCCTACATTCAATGCTGCATCTCTTGGCACGAAACCACTATACCTTAGGAAACTCCGACCAGTACAGAATGCTGTGGCGCATCTCCTCCACAACATGGAATACCATCATCATATCAGACCTGCCCTTTGGTCTCGACACTGGCTTTCCATACAATATTGAGTCAAGTTCAAGATCTCTGCTCTTATCTTCAAAGTCTCGGTGGCCTGGGCCCAGTATCTAAACGGTTGCCTAAAGTTCCAGGATGAATTCCATGACTGACTCCACTTTTTGGCACAAGTGAGCTTTCTATCATAAAGGTAAAGACTATCTATGCAGGAGACAGTGAGATTTCTTGGGGCCAGTCCGAGGCTGCAGATAAACTCACCAAGAAACTAAGGAGCATTACAAACCACCTCCTTCTACTCCACGTATCAGGTGTACTTCTCTGATTTTGCCCTCTCTGATATAAACACATAGTAACATGTACATTCAATAACAACAAAATGCTCCAAAAGCTACATTGTACATAGTTATTCTACAGAGAGGAGGAGAGAGAGATAATGAACCACGTGTGACAGATGTTATTTACTTTCTTTAATGAACTACTGGAAAGCGCTCAGATATTAGTGATGAGAGCATAAGAACCTATACAAAATAGAAGTTATGCTTGAGTAAAGGGGTACATGATCTTGCTAATTGGGCCAAGAACTGATATCTATCACATTTGTGATCAGAACGTAATGCGTGTTAAAAAGAGGGAAAATTCTTTGGACTCTCTTGTTCTACATTTCTTTTCTAATGGGGAAGAACACGCAACTAAATCTGCAATTTTAATAGGAAGCTATTGTTTTTTATTATTATTATTATGTACATTTATAACTGACCCATAACTGTGACATCTGGGAACACTGTGTGGTTTAAGTTAAGTCATTAATTCCAACTAAGAAGAGCCAACACAATGTGCTCCCCTGTAACACATAACTTAGGGCTTGTCCAGACTGGGGGGGGGAATCGATCTTAGATATGCAACTTCAGCTACGTGAAAAACGTAGCTGAAGTCGAATATCTAAGATCGGAGTACTCACCCGTCCAGACGGCGTGGGATTGATGTCCGCAGCTCTCCGTGTCGATTCCGGAACTCCGTTGGGGTTGATGGAGTTGCGGAATCGATATAAGCGCGCTCGGGGATCGATATATCGCGTCTAGATTAGACGCGATATATCGATCCCCGAGCAATCTATTTTAACCCGCCGATACGGCGGGGTAGTCTGGACGTACCCTGAGAAAGAAGAGAGAGCTCTGGTCTGTTGGACAGCAGCCCATGGTTTCATAGCTCAGAGTCAATTACAAACCTGAGCAAAGAGGTGTCATACAGCTTTTTGAACATGGCCAGATTTATGCCCTATTGTGTTTCCAGTGAGGGCAAATTCCAGTGGTGTTGACTTGCTGTCAAAAGTATCTCTGTGAACTTCATTCTTGAAGCAGTAAGCTACAAATGAGTATAGGTTACACAGAAGGTAAGAGGAACTCTGACTGTAATGTAACTTGGGCCTAGGCCACGTAAGCATTGCATCTAGGAACTATCACCTTGAATTTTACTTGGAGTTGATTGGCAACCAGAGTAGGGAGCAGAGCAGAGATGTGAAATGCATCCACTGGCATACTCCTCTCAGAAAGTAGACAGCTGCATTTCGTACTAGCCAGATCATCCATACAGCTTTCATGGTTTGTCCCATGTAACAAATTAGATCTGCATTTGAAATATTGGGGCACAATTCATTTGCCACCTGCCAAGGCCTCAGGGGTGAGGTAAGAGTTTCAGTATTTCAAAACTTTATTTCCTTCTACTTTAGAAGAAAACATTTTTTTTAAAATTATTTCTCATGAATCGGAAATACCCCTCAATGGTTGCTCAAAGGAAATACTGGCATATGAACTATACTCCCCAGTACCAGCAGTTGCTGACTGAAATGTATGATCTTGTCATTTTCACTGATGCTATAAGCAGCTCAGGGAACCAATTGTCCAGGGAATCTGGAAGCCCTGGGGTCCTCAGTCCTGGAGTCCTCTTCATGGTGGGGTTGCCCCAGAGCTGAAGTCCCTGGAAGCCCTCTCCAGAATCTCTTTGCTTTGTGACAGGAAGCACAGGCGCCAACTTCCTCCAAGCAGATCCCACCCCACCTGACCTCTTCACTCAAGCCCCCATCCCCACCCGCTCTCTTCCCACCCCTGCTCCATTGCAGGCCCCTCCCCCATCCCTTCTCCCAAGTCCCTATCCCTGCCCACCTCTGCTGTGCCCCAGGCCACGCCCCCACCACACTCTTTCTCCCAACCCCCCCACCTCATCCCATCCAGTTCCATGCCCTCTTCCAAGTGCACCCCATCCCTGCTCCTACCCTTCCCCCTTGAGCCTCCTGCACACTGTGGAACAGCTGATTATGGCAGACCGGAGGCACTGGGAGGAAGGGGGAGTAGTTGAGCAGTGGGTCTGCCTGTGGGTGGGAAGCACTGGGGGGAGGGAAGGAGTTGGCTTCCAGTGGGTGCTAAGCCCTGGAACATCCATAGAGTTGGAGCTTATGGCAGGAAGTCTGGAAGTACTGACAGCCCTGGCTTGAGCCAGAGTTCTTCGGGCTTCCAAGTTCCCTTGTGTGGGCCTGGGAACCTAGACCCTGAGAGCCCTGGCTGAAGCTCATCTTCCAGAGTTTCTAGGCTGTCTGTGGCAGAGCCAGAGTAGAACACTGGTTAGATCCAGGTTTTCCAGGGCTTCCAGGACTGCCAGCCCCCCAGCTCCACAGCAAAGAGCCAATAAATCCTGGAAGCCTTGCCACAATGGGGCTGTCCTGGACCTGCATATCATGGGAGCCCAGATGTCCCTGGCCCCACAGCAGCCTACAGGGTGAGTTCTCAGGGTATCAGGCAGGTTTCCAGTAGACAGGTTTCCTTCAGAACTCTGACTGTGATTTGACAAAAGTTAATTGAAACAAAGACATTTTCATGAGACATCTTGGCACTTCCTCACAAAACCCTGCTTAGTCACGAATTTTCTGACCAGCTCTAGTGTGGAGTTCTGGAAGTAGTGATGAGTCCTCAAGTGCTGAAAGACAATTTCAGCAATGGTGGGGAAGGCCCCATTTTAGCTGCTGGAATAGTTTAAAAACATGACCAGATCCTCAAGGTGGTTCTCCCTGCTAGCAGCATCACTTCAGTCTTACCCAGGTTGAACTTCAAACTACTGGTCCACGTCCAGGTCTTAATCTCCACCAGGCACTTGGGTACCTTCCAGAATTCAGAAAGGCCCTATGACATGAATACCATTTTCAAAGTTGAGATAGAAAAATTAAAACATACATGCTTTCTTGTCTTGACAAATACTGAAAACTTCTGTCAGATACTATGGAAGTATAGTGGCCATAACTCTCCTCTCATTTACAGAGTAAATCATGAGAAGTACACATGTGTAAAACTAGTGTAAGTGAGAGGAGAATCAAGCCTATAGTCTTATCCAGGGGTCGGCAACTTGTGACACGCATGCCAAAGGCAGCACTTGAGCTGATTTTTAGTGGCACTCTGCTGCCAACTAGGGTCCTGGCTGCTGGCTTTGCTCAGTCTACTGCCTGCCTGGATGAACGGAACCCCGGGACAGCAGCCGGAACCCCCGGCCGGCAGCCAGAACCCCAGACGGGCAGAAGCTGAGTGCTGCCAGTCTGGGGTTCCGTCTACCAACCCCTGTAAATGGAAAATGTATTACTGGCATGCGAAACCTTAAATTACAGTAAATAAATGAAGACTTGGCACGCCACTTCTCAAAAGTTGCCGATCCCTAGTCTTATCCTACTTGTCCATTAGTTGCATTTCTACCGCTCAGTTTTTTTCCTCGCATGTGTAAAGTTTCAGATTAATATCTATGGTTCATTTAGCAGGGAAGAAAGTGTGCAGATTTTCTTTCTTAATACAAAATTGCAGTCTGTCAGTACCATGCACCCTAAAGACAGAGGCTTATCTGCGAAACCTCCATACAATTGTTGTATAATGAATTCCGACCTGCTCATTAAAAGAGAAAATCACCACAGAGACCTTTTAAGGCTAATCATGTATGCTGTACGATTGGATGGAACTACAGTGTAAACTGAGCAGGGAGATAAAAACTTGTCTCTGTGGTGATCTTTTATTATTGTCCAAAGTTTATGAATTTTGCATTCAACCTATTTTATTTAATCAAAATTTTGGTAAAGATATAGAGCAAAGAGGTTTTGATTCAAGTAAAATTAACTGAAAACAATCAGGCTTTTCCATTATTTTTATTCAATTAAATGCTCAATGCCCCATTGTATTTCTGGCCAGTTGAGATGAATCTGAATAAAACTCACATGCAAACTGAACTTAACTTGGGAGGGTTTTTATTCCCTCTTGTAGAGGTGCTAGTGTTTACGTAATTTTTTTCCCTAAATCTAAATGTATAATTTTTTAAATGCCAAAATAAAAATGTATATTGATAGAAAGTCACCCACCTTTTATATGAACAAAGAACTGGAATTTGACAGAGTCCCACACCATCGGCCATTGAAGAAACTTAAGTAGTCATTGGATGAAAGGTAAAATGCTCAAAGATATGGAAACTGAGATAGAAAACAGAGTAAGAATAAATGTTTAACTTTTCACAAGGCAAAAATGTTAATTGTGGGGTGTTCCAAATCTCCATACTAACACTAGTATTTACCATCTAATTATATTTACTAATATATTTACTATAAAAAGGGGTGTGCAGCAACGTGGGCAGTTTCCAGATAAGTTAGTTAGGGTTTTCAAGGCTAGAAAATACCATATGGAACTTCTGAGGGACCTACCAAAAGTAGGTAAACATGCAGTGTAATGAGAAATGAAATTTTATGACACATGCAAGATAATGCATGCTAAGAAGAATAATTTCAACTACTCATACCCATTGCTGATTTCTAAAGGGGCTGTAATCACACAGGGGAAAAAAACTGGGTATCACTGTGGATAATTTAATGAAAATGTTTGCTTTAATATGCTGCACCAGTCAAAAAAGTAAATTAAAACAAGATGAGATTGGTCTGAAAATGGCTTTTTTCCAGTGGAAAATTTTGACTAAAACAAAAAAAACACTACACCACAGTCAGTACACACACAATCATCAAAAACATCACTCTGAAGCCTAGAATGTCTGTTGAGTCAGTGTGATGCAACGGAAACAATTACAAGCATGGCTAAGAGCTCTTTTTGTTTGGAATATCACCAAGCTAAATCATCACTGGGAATTGCAGTCTGTTATCACATCCAGTTTTTAAGTTCTCGGCCAATTGTGGTCTTTTATACACATGACTTTATGAATTACACCCAAACAATGTTGCACGCGTGTGTGTTTTTGTATACACAAGATGTACCTTTATTTACCTTCTTATTCTTGTGTTATATGGAGAATGAGAACATTCACAGTTACGTTAGATGAAGCAAACAATTTTAGAAGGTGTATAAACTTTCATGCTTCAAGGTATAAGTCAACATATAACTGGCAAGAATTAGGAAAATAACTTTGGCTAGGACCAGATATGTCAGTTTCAGAGAACAGTATCTGTACCTTCTTCCCCAGAGTCCACTCCTGGAGTATCTAGTCCAGTCTCCAGCTGTCACTTGTCTCTGAGCAGGGACCCTTGTCCCACTTCTTTCTGACTGAGGTGTTTTAAGGTTACACATCTCCTTTTGAGATGTGTAACCTTAAAACATCTCATTCTGAAAGAATTCAAACTATAGTTTGAACCCGTATATGTAGACCTCCCCCGTGGGTGGTAGAGGGGTGGTACCTTTCAGGGACTAGGAAGTTACAACTTGAGTGATTCACCTTAATCACACTTCTTCCCTGTGTTCTTAGTTCCTGGTGGAGCTGTGGCAATCCTCCCTCCCTGGCGTTACATACATAAACCATTCATACACTGAACACAATATAGTCCCCCAAAATATTCCACACAGTTGCAATATCTGTCACAGAGTAATCATATGTTCACTCACTATGAGGAGTTTGTATTTTCTTCTGACATTTTAGCTACCATCAGTGATAAGATTCTGGATTAAATGGAACACTGGTCTACCCTGTATGACACTTTGTCTTCTACTAAACATGTAGTCTAGTTGCATAGCAGAAAATAAAAATTCAAATAAGACAGTATTCCTTTACTTCCATCTCAGAAGTTTTACAAATTACTTTTATTCAGAGTTCTGAAGCTTTGATTTCTTTCCCTTTCACTGCCCCATCCTTCTTCCCTTGGGTTGCATTCTCATTTATTATCGTGGTCTAATCAAGAAAATTACATTCTTTCATAAAGAGGGGCTGAAATAGCCACAGCTATTCATAACACTCTAGTTTTCAAGAGACCATTTAGTGGTCAACTGCTGACACATAAAAGGATTTGTTTTTATTATGTTGCCATCACAGGCAGAAAACATAATAGTGTTTCCTCTATGTTTTTTAAAGCCTGGAGTGAAAACAAGATGATACTGTATTTATATTTTTTAATGTTACACAAAATGTAGTGTGTACATGTTGTATTCAGTAAACTGATCTCCTGAAATTGGACTGCAAGTATCCTAGATGTTAGACTTTCCATAACTGAAGTCCATGTAATCTTTAACAGCATTCACACTCAATAAAACAATAGGTTGAATTCAGCCCTGGTGTACATCCATTGAAATAGAATTACACCAAGTTCGATCTGGACCAATGAGTGTTTTTTAATAAATGAGAGGTTCATATTCTGGAAAACTCTGATCAAAGAAGAGCTGAATAGTTTGCAGCTTATCTTCCATTTTTTTTTTAATTGAAGCTTATCCCTCGCACTGGCAGCTGCTTTCCCATACTAACAGCTACATGCCCCCTTCACCCAGGCCACTTCTGCAGTTTACATATGTGATTGGTACAGGTATTAGAGTGATTGGAGCATGTTCCACACCACTGCCATAAGCAGGGAGCTCACAAGTAAGAAGTTTGGTACTGCTGTTTCAGCAAATGGAGTAAAAGCAGGAGAAGGGTCCTAGCAATGCACAAGCCTGTTCCATTCCTGTTATGAAATTCTGCTTTTTCCTGCTCCCTCTAACTCTGAAAGCATCTGGCAGCTTATTTTGTGTTGGAGCAACCTCTCTTCCTGTTATTACCCATTGTTCTTCCTCACACGTCCATGATACAAAAGACTGCTGTGGATAGGACTCTAGATAGGGCTTGCTTGCTCTGCGTCAGCAACCTGGCACTTTTGTAGCTGGAATCTTGTTCCTCAATCTCAGCAGGTTCTCAGCATTGCAGGTGGTTCACTGCCTCTCTGTTCTTTGGAAAAGCAAAAACTCTCAGCAAAAGAAGCATCAGTAGAGAATTTATCTGATAAACACACATATATTTGTTTGTGTACATAGTTAAAACTCTCTCAGGCCCTTATCTCCCATTTTGACTATTGTAACCTCCTTCTTTCTGGCCTTCCTAACTCCCTCTCTTGCCCATTCAGGTGCATACAAACCATAGCTGCTCAAATCCCATTTCTTAGCCATGCCACTCCATTCTTGAATCCTTCCATCAGATTTTCAATTACTGCCACATGAAATACAAGCTTCTTTCCTTGCCATTTAAGACCCTTCCTAGTCAAGCCTCTCCCTGCTTATCCTCTTTTGTACCGTGTCTTGTGATCCTCACCGCCTCCTCTTCGCCAGTGGTGGCAGTCTCCATTGCCCAGTTCTCTGCTCCTCTTGGGAGGATATGCATGATGTTTTCCAGGCTTCTCCTTATAAAAAAATAAGAGGTGGGGATACCCCTGTGTAGAGGGCTTGCATGAAGCCTGTCTAGAGGTGAAATACCACTTAAATACACTTTTCATAACTCAGGTAGTACATAGACCTTGTGCAAACAATCTACTAATAGCTGAATTTCATCTAGAATGTCCTCCTTAAAATAACTTGTAAAAATCACTATCTTGTTCTCCAAATCTCTCCTCATGGCTCCCTTCTATTGTGATGTCTGTAACTGACAGTCACTAATGGGTAGGCAGGGTGACAGTAGGACCTTCTGACATTGATGTTTACATATGTGGGAGATCACTGGGATTTGGATTGCTGTGGTTTTCTTACTGGATTGCCACTAGGGTTGACACAACTAGGATTGAACTAGGGATCTCCAGAAGTAAATGGCACCGTTTAAACTATAGAACCAAGACTCTCTAGGGAAGGCTGTCACAGACTTTCATCCTCTGTGGATCAGTGCAAACGGGACCTGTAATGCACATTAACCAGTGAGTTACACAAGCTTATTGGCATAGGATTGTCTATGTGGTGGGGCAACGTGCTCTAAGGGGGTGTGATTTCTAAAAAGCACTAATGTGTTGTGCATTAATTGGTCCATACAGACTCTTCTGGTGAGCTTTACCATAGTGCTGTTTGAAACATTAATACATTTAAGTGCACTAGGGAGCCTTTAGTGCGCACCAGCAATGTCTACCTGGATCATTAATGCTCAAAATATGAATGCACTTTAAAAACATAAGAATGGCCACACTGGGTCAGACCAATGGTCCATCCAGCCCAGTATCCTGTCTATGAACAGTGGCCAGTGCCAGGTGCCCCAGAGGGAGTGAACCTAACAGGTAACAATCAAGTGATCTCTCTCCTGCCATCCATCTCCACCGTCTGACAAACAGAGGCTAGGGACACCATTCCTTACCCATCCTGGCTAATAGCCATTAATGGACTTAACCACCACGAATTTATCCAGTTCTCTTTTAAACCCTGTTATCGTCCTAGCCTTCACAACCTCCTCAGGCAAGGGGTTCCACAGGTTGACTGTGCGCTGTGTGAAGAAGAACGTCCTTTTGTTTTAAACCTGCTCCCCATTAACTTTAGAAATCATATGTCTGTAGAGTGCACTGCCCCACCATGTAGAGGTACCTTTTAATATACATTTGTATATGTTTAGTCTACATTTGTACATTGCCCAGGTGCAATGGGACCCCAGTCTGGATTTGAACTGTGTATGAGGTGGGAGGACAGCTACTGAAATACAAATAATAAAGAGACTACTGTGTGAAGATGTCTTGACATTTCATATGCCTTAAATCAGGGGTAGGCAACCTATGGCACAGGTGCTGAAGGCAGCATGCAAGCTGATTTTCAGTGGCACTCTCACTGCCCGGGTCCTGGCCACCAGTCCGGGGGCTCTGCATTTTAATTTAATTTTAAATGAAGTTTCTTAAACATTTTAAAAGCCTTATTTACTTTACGTTCAACAATTGTTTAGTTCTATATTATAGACTTTTAGAAAGAGACCTTCTAAAACCATTAAAATGTATTACTGACATGCAAAACCTTAAATTAGAATGAATAAATGAAGACTCGGCACACCACTTCTGATATGTTGCCGACCTCTGCCTTAAATAATTGTACTTTTCCTCAATTCTAGTTGCTAGATTAGAAAAAGGATTCCTCTCTGGTGTGGGGGAAGGAGAGGACTGGGGAGAGAATACAGATTCTTTCATCAGGGTCTTCTGTCACAATAGCATCAACCCTCTTTTGTCTCTTCAGACAAGGGAAATTTATTTAGCAAACTAGTGTCTATGAGAATGACTGATGATTACATTGAGTGCCCTTTTCCCTCATAGCATGTGAGAAGTGTGGTCACACCAGCCAGAAGTTAATTTTCCTATCTTGAGATAAACAACTACTAGTGTCAAAACTTTTATATAGAGAATGAGTGATTGATTTTGTATGTCTTCTCATATGGCATTGTTTTGAAAATCCCTCCAGTATGAAAACATTGTTTCTTTTGGTGAGGGGAGGGCAGTGGGTAGTGGAAGTTCCTTCCTTCAATTTGAAGATTTTAGATGAATTGTTGTTTCTATCTGATACAAAATATACTGGTTGGAAGTTTTGCTCAAAAGAAGTTATGGGTTCATATCTTGTGATCTGGGGATTGTAACTAGAAGTGCAGGCATGATTACTTCATGTAATGCACTATTCTGATTTTTTTTTATATGTGATAAACACATTTGTAAACATGAAAACCTGGTTGTGAATAATTGAAACTGAAAAATGGACTGAAGGTGGAATATGAATTGAGTTGTTAGCCCAGGTCTAGAATTTATACTAAGCAGAAAATAGCTTTTAACATTTTCTAGGCAGCTATGGGTTGAAGTTAATATTGAGGATGGCATGCATGGGGAGCGATGGAAGAAATGATCAAATCTAAAGATATAAGATATTCCAAAATCATAATTCTGCAGACTAGTGTCTGTCAGTAGGGTTGGCTTAATAGTGTGTGTCAACTGTTTTTTGGGGGTGGGGTGAGAGTGTGGAGGTGTATTGTTTGTCAGATAAGTGCTAGAAACTTAGGAAAGGAGATGCTGAGTGTCTCCATGCCTGAATTTTATGCACCTACCAAATGATGGGGAATCATGAAGTCCAACGTACGTGCCTAGACACCCTATACAATGAATGAGGAGAGATTGGCACCTTAGAATGGGATTCACAAAAGCCAGCGCATTAGGCAGCTTCTCACCTAAGATGGGCAGTAGAAGATGCCAGAGAGAGGGAATTTGGAGCCTAAACCTGGGCTGCAGGGAGGTGCCTTCCTCTGCTTGGTGTTCTCAGCTGCAGTCTCCTGGAGTTAGAAGCCTATACCATTCTTCTAAGAAGCTAGAGGTGTGTGTGGTGGGGCAGAGGAGACCCTCTCTCATAACTTCAATCACATTCAGTAGGGTACTCACCTAGGTGTGGGAGACCCCTGGTTCAAACTCCTCCTCCTTCTGCAGAGAAGAAGGGTTTTGAACAGAGATCTACCACCTCTCATGTGATTGCCCTAACTACTGGCCTATGGGATATTCTGATGTGGGTTCGGAGGTCACTCAGTTATTCCTGCTGAAGATGATTAAATATTATTATTATTTTTGTTCCACTGTGGCTAAGTAATTAATCATTGCAGCAGAGGGACTGGATCCTGGGTCTCTCATCTCTCAGGTAAATGCTCTAACTGACAGGCAACACAGTCATTCTTGCATTTCAAGGCTCCCCCCCTTTTCTCTCTAGCCCAATGATTCTTTCATTATTGATCTGTTTCTGAGCATGCAGCAGCCCCATGCCAGGTGCCCAGATACCTCAGCCTCAATGTGATGCACAGACCTCCTTTTGAAATGAGAAAGAAGCCGCAGCCTCGTGCCTGCCGGGGACAGAGAGCACCGGCGCCAGCAGCCTCGGAATTCTCTGTTCCCAGCATGTGCGGGGCTGCAGCTTCTCTCCCCTGCCATCGTGTTGGGGACAATTGGTACAGTATCATACTGTATTATACCTTAAAGGGAAGCCAACCTGTGATCGTGTTATATGCGATTTTGCATTATGGAGAGGGGCGTTATTGCGAGGTTTGACTGTAGTTGTGGTCATTTAACCAAGCCCTGCGACATATAACCTAGCTACAAAAGTCAGAAGAGTGTTTTAGAAGAAGCAATTTACCAGGAAAAGGCACAGTCCTTTTTGTGTGCAAGAGGAGAAGGAGAGAATTTCTCCAGTCATGGAATTCTCTGGATTCTATAGTTCAATTGACTTGTTCTGTGTAGTACAAAATATGCTGTGTTAAACAATGCCTAGGGTTATATTATTAACTTTGAGAATGACAGATAAAATACTGTAAAAACATGTGAAACTGCATGGTAAACTGTAGGGTGGCTGCATGTATTCTCTTAGCAATTTTGTTTTGTTATTTTTGTCCTGATAACACAGTATAACTCATTTAATTGAAACTGTTGCATTCTTTTAAATATTACATATGAAGTTGAGAAGGACCCAGCTGGGAACTTAAGTTCAAATGCTTCAGAAGGCTCGAGTGTTTGGATCTCAACCCATTTTTGCTGCTGTTCATTTCAGCCCAAACCTAAAGAAAGAGGGACCTGTTTTCTTATTCACATAAGGCTGAAATCATACAGAACAGTTCTCAAAATGTCCTCTTATTTCAGAAATCTCATGAGGACATTTGAGCATGTGGCATTCTATCATTCAAATGATTGAATTCAACTTATGCTTCCTATGCTTTTCTGATAGCTTTTAATGGATTTGTTTTCTTTTGATTTTGCTAAGGGATTTTTATTATACTACTCACCAGCTGATCCAACCACATTGAGGTGGACTCGAGAAGCTGCATTCAGATCTGGATCTAGGAGCAGATTAAGTTTGCCCTAGGTATTGAAATTGGATTCAATAGCATCAAAATCACATGACCTTTTCTTACAGAATCTCATGAGCTAAGCTCCAACCCTAGACCTGATGATCCTGCCTAATGTATATTTTAGGCTCGACTGAAAAATTTCCACCAGAACTCTTTCATGTGCCTGGAAGACATAGTTTAAACCAGGGAGCCTAGTCTGTAGAGGAGAATGGGACAGAAGATAGCCATACAACACTTCCCATGAGGCACCATGGTGACATTTCTGAATTGAACTATTTCAGTTTGACTAAAATGTTTTTGGTTTTGATTTTCCAAAAAGTCAAAATTTTACATGGAACAAAATCCCAACATTCCATACCCAGCTCTATTACACTTGGCATTTTTGAGGAACTATCTATCATCTGAAAACTTCAGATGCATTCAGCCCTGTGGCGTTCTCTTTACAGAAGGTATATGGAGCATATCATCACACTGCATTGATTCCATACGGATTATTGCAGTCATACAGTAAGCCTGTTTCATAAAAGAAGCATAGTTCACTAGTCAATTCTTTTAAAAGCCGCTTGACTCATCCTTAGAGATGCACATTCCTCCAGGCACATCAGCATGACAGTGGGAAGAAACTTGCCCAGTCATGAAGCCTACTGCATCTGTTCTGTGAATAAACTGGGGACTTCCATTTTCAGGGCTGTCAAAGCAACACCTTTTATGAATACTAAAAATATAATGTAAATCTTGTTGAGAAAGTAAAGCTTGTTGCTGTTTAATCCTTTTTCACCATTTTAAGACTGGCCCTGCATTAGACTAGTATTTCATGAACACCGTCCTGGAATAGATTAATTGGTCATATTGCCTACTCTTTTAAAAAAATTCTTTCATGTTGTTACCCTCTCAGTTGTCACATTGAACTTCAAAGCCTAGAATTAAGTTGTCTTCAAACTGACCACTTGAGCAATGAGATCAGTTTTATCCTATTATCTCCCATTTTCCACCACCAAAATCCCTATCAAAAGAAAGGGAATGAGTAATGTGCGCATTATTTACACTTCCTCCCCAGCTGACAAAAACGTGTAGGTGCTGTGGATTTGCAAAATGATTTTTTTTTTTTTTTGCTGTGTACAGTGTTCATAATTACTGCATGTACTACAGTTCCACTCTCTTTAACTGGCTTGCTTTCTGTCTCCCTATTTATTATCTATGACCCTAATCATTTGCGCTTCATACTGTGGAAATCTAACAAATCCTTTGTGTATGTGGCTGAGCCGTGCACAGCTGGTGCGACAGAAGATTAAGTTGCCCATACTCTAAACTGAATGATTGATGGCCAAGGTTTTCATCTACTGAAGTGCAGTTTTGTTACATAATTACAAGAATGATATGCAGCACTAAGTTTATTTCCTGACTATAAACGGAAGGGTTGTTCTGACTGAGTTATGAAAGAAATTATAAACTAATTTATGGAAACAACATCTGTTGTACACACACACACACAAAAAAAGCTATTTCAAGAAAGAAAGACATTATTTCTCTCTCTTTGCAGCTATTTATAAGAAAAAGGGGAAAAGCCAAAGAATTATAGTCTATGTACACAGCCTTTTTTGCTGAAAAATAAGTGTTCAATTCAGTGACATAAAATGTAAAAAGAGCACGCAGAATGGAATACTGAGCTTGAACTGTCACATCCATTTGGTGCCCTGTTTGAGGGGTATGCGAGATCTTTCTCAATACAATCCCAGTTGTGGAGTTACTAACACCCTGAGACAGGACAATGCATAGTGGCCTGTCTAGTGGCAGACCAGAATCAAAATACAATTCTCAGTTCTGTTCCTGGTGTCGTCCCCAACTTTCCAGAGGGAATGTGTGATAGCCCTTTACTTGGAGCAGGGATCCTTCCTCCCCGGGCTGGCTCAGAGCTGGTGCACTGAGGATGGGTGGAATCAAAGTTCTGCTCGCTCCCAGTCCACGCTGTCCTGTGTGAGTGGGAGTGGCAGGGGCTCCTTTCCCTGCTCTGCTGTAACCCACAAAGAAGGCAGTCCGCATTTGCAGGTAAGGCATCCATCCTACAGTATTTTATTCCCCTGTGCAGATACATACTATGCAAATTAGTAACCAAACAAACCAGCCCTCATCACATGCAATTCAGAATAATATAGAGGCATTTAGAGCTTGATTCAAAGCCTACAGAAATCAATGGACTTCAGTAGGTTTTGGATCAGACCCTTAACAAGAGGTTTTGTTTCTGGTAGTGCTCTTATGGGTTAGGCACTTAACAGTCAGTAAATCATATTTACTGTCTTGAGGAGCTTAAAATAGAAATAAGGTACAGCTTACAATGTGTGTGTGGTAGGAGGGCTACTGCATATAAATGGCATGGTTAGGCTGGTACTGGACCATGTTTTAGGGTTAGGGACTTGGTGAATGATTTTGGGTTGGGCACACAATGACCATCGTGGAAGAAAGCACAGAGATATTTATCCCCCCAATCCTGAACCACTCAAGCCAGTTATAGACTTGCCAGATGCAAAGGATCAGGCCTTGTACCACAAATTGACAAACATGCAGACAAGGCGAATGGTGTTTGCAGAGTTGAGGAGGCAAGAGGTTGACAAGAAATGAAACAAGAAGGCAGATCAGTGGGAAGAGTGGGCATTGCCAGGCTTTGAAGACAAGCACAAGCAGCTTGCATTTGATGCAGGAATATTGGGGAAGTCAGTGAAAGGATTCAGAGCGGGGAGAGACATGGTCAAAATGATGGGAAAGAAATAAAATTTAAGCAGCAGCGCTGTATGTGGCCTGAAGAGGGTTAATGAGGTTTTCAGAGCCAGTGAGGATGGTATTGCAATAGTGAAGGTGGGAAATGAGAAGGACCTGTACAAGAATTTGCTTTTAGGGACAGAAAGAAAAGGATAGATCTTAAAAATCTTATGAAAGAAGCAGCAGCAGGATTTGGATAAGGACAGCATGTAAGGAAAAACGGGGAGGAGAAGAGTCAAAGACAAAACCCAGATTATGACCCTCCTGACTGGAGGGTCAAGCCACAGGAACAGGCAGAGCACTGCAGACCCAGAGTGACCCTCAGCAGGAGGTACCTCATGGGGGAGAGGGCTGCTATACTACTCTTGGCTGCAAGGAGGTGCTAGTGATGACTCCACCCCTTCACAAAGATATTTAACCAAATCATAACAATCACTGAATGAATGCACATACTCTTTTTAAAAAATGAGTGGGGAGATAAATACTGGATTAAAATCCTGACTGTATGGTAGTCAATGGCAAAACTCCAATTAACTTCAAAGGGACTAGGAATTCACCCAGTGTTTAAATGGCAAGGTTCAAGAGGTTATTGATACCAAAAGGGTATTCTTCATAAAGCACCACTGCATACAGCACCACTATAAAACCACTCTGGATAGCCTTTCTAGGGGGAAACTGGCATAATTCAGGGCTGAACCAGCTACACCATCTCAAAGTCTGGAGTAGAAGTAGAAATAAGGTCCAGAAAAGAGCAACAAAAATGATTATGGACATGGAAATATTTCTATATGAGAAGAGATTAAAAATATTAGGCGAATCAATTTAGAGATAGAATGAAAAAAAAACTGATGCATCTGCAGTGCACAAAAAAATGAATGTTCTGAAGAATTCCACTTTAGATTCTTATTTACCTTTTCTCATAATTACTAGTAGCTGAATGCACATGCTGCCACATGGGTGTAATTTGTAAAAGTGAACATGGCTAAGAACCACGAAACCCAGTGATGACTGAACCAGTGATAGCTCTTTTGTTTAAAGACCATTATCCATGTTTGTAGCTGCTTCCACAGCTTCATGCTGACTCTACAGACATCCTAGGGCTCAGAGTGACAATCCTGGAATCATACAAATAATATAATTTATATAATACCATAGTGCCTAGGAGCAGTAGTCATGGGCCAGAACAATTCAAAGATTCAATCAATAACACTGAAATGCAACACATTTAAACCTAGTAAAGAAAATACTTTTTTTTTTGTACACAATACATAATTGCCTTATGGCAGTGAGTTCCACGTGTTTGTTTGAACTTCCCAAAAACTCAGAAGTGATAAAAAAGATTAGACACTTATTTGAGTAATAAGAATAATCAGAGAT
This sequence comes from Gopherus flavomarginatus, assembly GCF_025201925.1. Taxonomy (NCBI): domain Eukaryota; kingdom Metazoa; phylum Chordata; order Testudines; family Testudinidae; genus Gopherus; species Gopherus flavomarginatus. The sequence goes on along the minus strand of NC_066617.1, from coordinate 176,472,213 downwards.
TAAAAATAGTAAGTCCCCTCCATGACTCAGGACAGAATCAACCACTTCTTTGGTTAAGAAATTTACTCCATAAACATGTTGTTACACTATTTTCCATCACTGTTTTTTTTCATCTTCGTTTGATGCTAGTCCCTGGTTTGACAGGATACTGGCTGAGGTGAACTATAGGTCTGGTCCATAATGGCAATTATATTTCTCTGTCACTAGAAAATCCTAGCTAACGATACTTTTAATTTTAAAAATCTATTTTAAATATTTGGTTTGCATAATGTTTTTAACTATACTGTATTTTAATGTTTGCCCAATGTCTCAAACTTATAACTTGGGTTTAATGAGGGGAAGGATTGTGTTTTGTTATAAAGATAATTAGGACTCTGTCTGTTATGGAAGTCACCGATCATTTTTTTTTTCCAAATGGAGGACATTCGTCCCAAGCTATACTAGAGAACATTTTGTAATTATAGCTACATGTCTCTGACTTCATTTCTTTGCATTAGCCTTTTACAGATAGACAAAGATTTATTTGTTCATACTGACATTTGGTTTAATATTTTCCAATAGCTTTACCCATCAGGAGCTCACATTTTTGCTCATCTTTCTAGTCCATAAAGTTCTTTTCTGTAATTATATAGAATAGCCTAAATAAAGTATACCAAAAACATTAATTGCTTCCAAGTCACGGGATTCAGTTTATAAAGTACTATGTCATCACCAAAAGCAGTGTCATCACCAAATATGGAAGCAATGTTGAATCTGTCAACAGTATTATAACCTTTGATTTTTGTCTGAAGTCCTCATACCACTCCTCTATGGGTGCGGAACATGGACCTGCTTTTTAATATGCCATTGATAACTTGACGGTTTCCATTTGCAATACTTAAGACCATTGCTGGGCATCCCATGGCAAGACTAGGTTTCCAATGCTGAAGTCCTGACAAAACTTCCTCAGTCAGCATTGAAGCTGTTTTGATCTGGTGCCCAGTAAGATAGGCTGGCCATGTAAATTATATGCCTGAGGTCTGTTTATTAGAACAAGGCGTATATTTTGAATTGAGCTCTAGCAATAGTAAGCGTGGAGGGCAGATGAAATGCTCTAAAGACATCCTGAAACAAAATCTGTTCAAAATGGATGCTTCTGACATGGCCTTTGAGTAACTGGTGATTGATTGTATTGCATGGCGCTATGCCATAAGTGTGGGACTCCATGATTTTGAGAATTGTGTTGGGCAGCTGGAAGCATAGCACCAGGCTCTGAAACAATATGCAGTTCTATCAACATAACAAGGCAAATCGCTCTGTGGCTAGTGTGGTCAACATTGTTCTTCCCAAATTGGTATAGGGAGTCCAGAGAAGACCCAGTAGTACAAACTGATTGTTAATATTGTCTGAAATCAAGGTGGCTAGTTTCATCCTGTACATTGTATACAGTAGCTCTAAGCTGTTATACCTTTTGTGGGAGTGATTTTTAGTTTAAAAAAAAAAGTCTAAAAAAACCCTTTAATTCAACGGGCCTAATCCTATTACCAATGAAGTCAGTTCCATTTGCTACTGACTCTGCAACGACCAGGATTAAGTCTTATTTTCTGTCTCTGAAAGCTTCCTCAATTTCCTTTTTGGACTGCAGTCTTTTTCATGCATGGTCTCAACTAAGAAGTGAAGTTTCTTTGGAAAGTTTCATAAAACTATGATTTGTCCATGTGTAGGTGGGAATATAATCAAACATTGTGCATTAAGATGCTTTAAGGATTTTTCTCAGATAACTCATTTTATTTTATTTTTTCAAAAGGCTAAACACAAATCAACATATTTACTTATGGGAGTAGCTATATAGATAAAAGTGCCTTTCCTTTCTGTTATGTTATGTGGCAAATACAGCATAATATGATATTGGAAATTGTTTTATAATCATGCAATCAGACTTTACTGTTCATAGCTTGAAGGAGGCAAGGTTAAAGTTACAGTGGAAATCTAACTATGAATTTCTTGTATCAGAGGGGTATTAGTCTTTGCTGCTTTTATGAATTTCTTGACTCTTGAATTCCAAACTTAATGTATTTTTTGGATTTAATGTATCAAAATCCTATACAACTTGCATCTTTGTGGTAAATAATTTTTTTAAAGAACTTTCTCATGCCTCTTTGAATGCAGTTGCCAAACACTAGCTGTGCTATAATCATTTTTACAAGACTTGTGTGTAAAACTTACGTATTTTAAATTGTTAAAATTATGCCTCATTTTTAACTTTTCCTATGTGATCTCCAGGTTTTTAAATTAACTTCAGAGGGAAAATAAAGATTCAAAGTATGGTAGTGTGTCCAAGTCTTTTCTGGGAACTAAAATTATGCAGATGGAAGGTGGAGTTTCCAGCTCATTTCACAGCGTAAAGATTCACAGCTCCTGCAAACAATATAGAACATGAAACCTCTAATCTGTCATGCAGTGAGGTGAATGTTTCCCTCCTATAGAATTTGTCTGAAATCTGATTGAAACAAAGCTATCCTAAAACTAAACTAGTCAATATCAGTATTTTCTTATTGCTATATAGTCTGTCCCAGAAATTTTATAGATTGTATAGGGAGATGGGCAGGAAACCTCTGTTAGTACATCATATTTAAAAAACAAACAAAAAAACAACCCAGGAAATGCAGAAGTAAAGGTTTCTGCAGCAACATTACTTTAGCTGTGTTGTGCACATTCTGTTGATTTTAGATTTAGATTTATCCTATAGCCCAGGGTTGGTCATTTCATTTCCTGGCTTGATTTTTAATTGAATAATTGCTAAAAACTATGCTTTTATTAATATTGCAATGTTTGATGTCAGATACCAGCATAGAATTTTCACATAGTAGTAACTGCGCATTACTTATGTGCCTTGTGTCACTGGTGTCTTTACAGTTATGGTGAGTTTAGTTCTTATATGCATTCAGTGCACAATGTTTTAGCTCTAGGAATACAGAGGTCCTAACAGTAGATCCTGAATGAGGTTATAGTAATCTTTAAAATGTTCAGTGATTAGAGACCAGGTGTGGTTTAGGTCCCTAGCAAGAAGTAATATTAATTCCACCCTGCAGTGTCTACTCATTTTGAAGAGTAAAAGCAGACTGTGAGGAAGAGTAGCCCATGGCAATCAGAGAGAGAACTTAAGAAGAAAGAGTACCAAATGGTATCAGGAACTGAAGGAAACCCCTCCATCTGGCAACCGGTTTCCCAGAGAGTAGCACAGTGCAAGGCATTTCTCAGGAATGGCCTAAGATCTGCACATCAGTGCACTGTTCTTCCCAGAGATCCTTGGTGTGTCAATGGAAAATTTAGGTTGTACCTCCTCCATGGGGCCTGCGATGGGATATACTAAACCCACATCGGGTCAGAAGGGAGTAAAAGACAGTTCTGGGCCCTGGTAGCCCTGCCCCTCCAGCCCTTCAGAGCATGTGAGAAAGGGATGAAAAAGGAGCAACCCAGCACAGCCGAGGTAAGGCTGGGGAGGAGAAAAGACATATCCTGAAGGCTCCTGTCAAAGGCACAGAGAGAAGCCTCCCTGAGGGAATTAGACTATCAGCCCCTGACAGTTTCTTTTCATCTTATCTTGGAGCAGAAGCTGAGAGAAAAAAGCAGTGGTAGGAAGTTACACAAGGAGGGAAACTCAGTGCCTTCTGGGGCCAGACATCCTGCCCTTTTAGGGATGTTTTCATTGGTGGTACAATCACAGTGCTAAGTTTTGCCCTGCTACAATGTGAGGAGGAGGGGAGGAAAGATGACAAAAAGCTCCTTGAATTCTCTCCTTCCCTTGTGTGCCTATGCAAGGTCAGCTGTGATCTAGCACACATATTGGATATGTTGATTCTTGTTAAGATTCTTCACACTACAGTCAACTTTACATTTTTTTCTAATGTTTGGTCTTTACCTCATTATTTATAAAAACATTTTTAGGGGCTTGTTACATTTTAGAGAGAAACATCTGCAGCTGAAAGCACCTGCTGTACTTTAGAACATTAACAATAAGAGAAATGTGTTCTCAGAGATGCCAGTAAAATCGTTGTCCGTGGAATAATCACTTCTTCTTTTTTGTCAACCTTCTATAGCACGCAAACATTGTATCATCTCTTTTAACGAAGCTCGTCTCTCCACAAGTTATGTTTGGATGCTTTTCCTCTTCAATAACAGTAATTTTTTTTTATTAGCAGGGGGAGGGAGCAGGGAGGAAACTGTATGGATAGGAAAAAGCATTATTTATGTATATTTTGAAGTTTCAGATTGGAGGGGAAGCAAGGGTCAGTGGGGTTTTGTTATTGGTTTTTAAGAAAAATTATTTTATCTGTGGTTTTTTGGCTACTAGTGCTGATGTATCCTTTTGGGATATGGTGGCTCTTGAGATATTCCTGGTACAGGGCTTATCCCAATGTTAAAAGGCTTCTTTATCCCCTTGTTTTGAGTGACTTACTCCTACAGCATGGGCATATCAGATGCTATCACATCTGAAAACAGGCCAATAGACGTACCCCCTTTCTTTATCATTCTTAATAGGGGAGGACTCAAGTCAGAAATGCAATTGAAGCAGCAATGGGACAAGAAAAGAAGGTCTTCTCTTGACATTTCAAGTATTTGGCACAAGAGACAAAGTAGCTGGTTTCAGAGTAGTTGGGTTAAGTAGCTATATGATATCTGTATCTTCTGGAAAGTGCTTTGAAATCTACTGATGAAAAATTCTATATTAGAGCTATTAATATGTGAGTATACACACACACACACACACACACACACACACACACACACACACACACACTCAACAATCATCCCCACTTCGCAGATGTGGGAAACTGAGGTACAGAGGCCATATGATTTGCCCAAAATCATGCAGTAGGCCAGTGGAAAAGCTGGAAATAGAACCAGGTCTCCACAGACCCAGTCCAGTGATCTACTGACTAGGTCACTCTGCCTTTCAGGATAGGTTTATTGTCCATATCTAATAAAGATGCCAAAGGTCTGATTCTGCAGCCATTTTAATTAAATTTGCTAAAATGTTTCAAAATTCCATAAAGTGCTTTTTAACGTAGAATATATCTTATTAAACTATTTACCCTGGTTAGTGCAGATCAAAATTGGAGTTAATGAGCATTTACCTGCATATGAACTGCAAGACTGGACTCTAAACTTGTAAATTAAAAATGTTAGAGCTGTTTAGTGTTTTAACACCTCTATGCAAGTGATCAAAAACCTGATGAGTGAATATGAAACATATGGTAGTGCTGGGAAAAGAAATGTTAATGACAGTGTTTGAAAGTGTTACAATTGCCTTTTCATAGAGTAACAAAGCGTAGATTTTTCTAATCTTATTTATGAAATCCTAACCATTTAAGAATAAACACCAATGTACTGGTATGCTCACATAATTTATTCATTGGAAGTGAACTATCTTTGAGAGATTTACTCTAATTTTTTCTTAGTTTTAAAGACTTTTTTTGTTCAGTGGGAAAAATAGAGATTTGACATTTGTTTTCCATATATAACCCTCCTACAGCCCACATATAGTGTAACATCTCCCTTTTATGAAGCCAAGTTGTGCTTAGCTCCAAAATCTATTCAGTGATGTATTAACAATCTGCCTTTGACTTTTAGTTTTTAGTCCCTTTCTTCAGAATGTAACAAACATAAAATACTACAACACTAAGTGCATCTAATTATTGTACTACTAAAAGAATAAACTGCACTCAACATATGCTTGGAAGGCTTAGCACAATATTACTTAAACACACACAGAGAAAACAAAGATGAGGCAGGTTAGTGGTCTAGGTCCATTTCTCAAGTTAGCAATGGAATGTACACTTAGTACATTCAAAGTCTTCTGGTACTGCATACTGCTTCAGTGAGCTAATCCTGAATCAATCTTGGATAAAAAACTGGATAGATCATCACCACAGGTGCCATTCAAATGCCTGCTGCACATATCCTGGTTCTGGATTCCCAGCTGCTTATGCCATCAGTCATTCTCAATTATAAGTGGATGCTAATTTTCTTTAATTCTACCAGGGACTGTCTCTGATGTAATATGATGAGTGAAAATGGAGAAAGAGGATCAGGTGTCAGGAGGAGCCTAGCCTGAGGAGTGACCTGGGGCTCCCAAAGTCTGGAGTTGCCTCTTGGAAGAAGCTAGAAGACAAATAGTAGTGCCACTGCATTAATGCTGGCACCTCTGTTTGTATTCCTTATTGCTAATGAAACACCTGGTTTCTGTTTCCTCAAAGAAAACATGAAGTGCAAGGAGATGCAGTGCCTTTTTGGCTGGCAATCATCTCTGCGAGTCTGTATACATCTGGCAGGTGCTCCAGGAGTTCCATGAGTAAGATAAATTCCTCCTTGCTTACTACCACTGCAAGAAAAGTGACATGTTGGTGTAGTTCTTCTATGTCGTCTTTGGCCATCAGGTACTTCCTGAATGTTGCCATTATAAGTGTTGTATAACTTAATGCCTTCCGTGTACACCTGAACTAAAATCATCCCTTCAGTCATCTGGTTCAATGTGCACTGTGCTCTTGTTTTAGACTGCAACAAAAAAATCTGAACAATGAAACCAGAAACTACTTCTGCGGTATGGGGATGCTCAATTTTGTTGCCAATGTTGTTGTCTGCAGGAAAACAGATGTGCAGGAAGGCTAGATAATGAAAAGAACATATTAATTTGGGTATAATACAAAGGAGGTGTCTCCTTGCCGAGTTAGTGGGGTCCTGAAGGAATTGCTGTACAGTTGCAGAACTAGAGGAAGACAGCAGGAAGGTCACAGAGGATCAGATTCTGAGAGGCAGACTTTCTGCCCAGTAAAAATAAATACATCTTTGCTACATCCCCCCCCCCCTTAAGTTGTAACATATTTTTACAGTGCTCAAATATCTTAAGTCAGGTTGCAGAAAATCATGAGTGCTTTATATATATATATATATACACACACACACACACACACACACACATTTGGGTACTTGTGGGTGTTTTTGAGCTTTCTGAGTCCACATTCTCAAGCTTTTCTCTGCAAACATGAGCTAAACACTCTTGTTTTAATGGAAACTGACAGCATCTCATCACATGACCCTAGATTCTGGGACTTTAAGAAATTACATCTCTCCACCCACCACTATTCCTACAGCACTTGCCACACCATACACTGCTTTTTTCCTTCCCCTCGTCACAAGTGTGCAGGATTCAGAGCAAACTAATTATACCCTGATTGATTCTGCAGTGTGCTCCTCTCACAGCCCTTTCCTTCACTGGATGGAAGGGGAGGGCTGGAGTATGAGTTATTTTAAAGTAGGTTGTGGGGGGGAGAATCAAACCTCAATAAGAGACTGCTAATAAAACAAGTGGTGCTTGCTTAGAAAAGCATGATCTGGGGCAAAGACACCTCTATTTCAATTAATCCCACTTGGACCCTAGCCTTGCAGGATGGGCAGCTTTTTAAAATTAATTGTGTAGAGGGGAAGGAGAGAATGATGGCCTCTAGCAGGGGAGGATGGAGGTTACTCAGATCTGTTCCTCTTCCTTTAGCACCAGTATATTTTTAGCATTTAAATTATCATTCCAAACGATCACATTCTTGTGTAAAAAGTGTAGAATTGAGCCCTCAGTCTAGCGCTGAAACTAAAATTGCATTGGAAGTATTCAGAAGAATTGATCTGAATGGGTAAGGATTTGCATCAGTCATTCTAAAGATTACTCTTTGTACAATACTGTCCCTCATTCCAGTAGGATCATCTTTTATTTGTGGGTTTTGGTTTTTTCTTTTCTTTTTTTGAGGGAACATGGAAGAGAGAGACATTGAAGCACATCCCTAACTGTGTGTTTGCTCCCTTCCCAAGTGTATTAAAATTGTGAATAAAAGAAGCTGTAACAATCCTGTTCCAGATGGTCACAGGTGACACTTCAGTATTATTATGTTTTAATGGGTAGACTAAAAAAGGGAGAGGGGGACCCATTTACACAATGTCTCTAAAGTTGCTTGTGAAATAGAGTGCCTGTGCTCTACCATATTTCCTATCCCCAAGAGACTCTGTGAAAGGTCCCATATTTGTGAAGGTAATTAATTCTCTGCATCCATTCAGTCTTTTGACTTCTTGAATGGAACTTGTCTAGAGTGTCAGTTCCAGAGACGGTGTTTGTCATATGTACATCTATCTACAAGGTGATGGGCTGAGATCCCATTTCACATCAGCCAGCGAGTAGCAGTCAGAGGGCAAAACATTTTGGTCACTTCTGTCTATTCAGATAGTGATGTGGGATATGAGCAGTTTAGCTCTACACTTGTTAATCTCCTCACCCAACTATTCCCCTCCAATATTTCAAAACTATCTCCCATGAGAACTACGTGTTCATAAATCTTGAATGCTTTCAGTTTTCATTGAACGTAGATGTTAATACCCACTAAAATATGTCGGTTATAGGTTTATGATTGAACAGATGTTGCCAGAGGAAAAATAACTAAGGTGTTAGTTGTTACATACTATACTTTTTGTGTTTATACATGATTTCCCACTGGTAATTGGGAAAATGAATGTCTTTGGTAAATTTATATTTATATGACAGATATTCATCAGCACATAATAATTTTGAATATATATCCTAGCATACCTGTCACAACTTAAATGAGCTTCTGTCATCTTGCATTTTGTCAGAATGGTTCTACTCAACTTAAATGAAAGCTATTTGCTACATTTATTGTTTGCTTCAGTGCTGGTCACACTGGATCCTTAAATGGACTGTACTGATTTTAATATCTTTGCAATAAAGAAACATAATTTAAATACAAATTAGTAGATAACCAAGTGCCTGATCCTGCAAATGCTCAATTATATGATTAGTTTGGTTTAATTAACTGGGGCTTCTCACATCAATAAAAGCTACTCATGTGAGTAAGAATATTCAAAAAGGAGTCTAAATTTTCAGTGAGTTTAAAAGACACTTGAGGAATACACGGCTGAATTATTTTCTAATTATGCACACACGCGTCAAATGTCCAAGAATCCTACTTTACTAGGATTCCAATGATGATAAAGTATAGATATGGCTGCAATCTTCTGAGACAGCGTTGTGTGGAAGGATAGAAGAAGAGCAGAAATTCAGCTGAAGCAGCAAGAGAGAGCTCGTTAGGGAAATGATGAGACAATTTGATTAAACCAGTGGAAGAACACGTTTTCTCTTGGGGAGGAATTGCTTCACCTCACAGAGTTCCTTTTTTTTTTTTTCAATTTCTTTGACTAACTGGAAACACAGTGGTTTTATTTTCCTTTGAAAAATGTATTTGTCTTCAGCCCATTTAATACTACTTATATATGTTGTATCTAATGCTAGCTTAGATTCATGAAAGATTATGGAAATTTCAGTCGATAAGTGTGATAAATTGATTACTTTCTGTTTTAACTTGTCAACTTCATAAGCTTCATAAATATGCCTAATGCATTGTTTGAAAATAGTTCTTCCAAAACCCCATGTTGTATTCTAATCTAGTATGGTGTTTGTGCTTATTTATATTTTTGTATTGAGTAGTGCCTAGAGGCCCCAGCCAGGGGGGAATAATCCATTGTGCTAGGCATTGTGTACACACAATGAAAAGATGGTCCATTCCTCAAAGCATAACATCTGAGTGCTAACTCCCATAAAAAATTAAACTTTCAACATATAAAATTGAAGAATTCCTAGCTTATCTTTAAAACTATAAGTTATCATTTTGTTTTATTTCCTGAATGTTCTGCAGGAGACATTTTCTGTGTGTCATCTTTGAATAAATGCCATCCACCCTGTCATAAATAACACTGTATACAGTGTTATGGTGTCCCTCTTGGCCAGAGGCACAAAATCCTCTTACCTGTAAAGGGTTAAGAAGCTCAAGTAACCTGCCTGGCATCTGACCAAAAAGACTAATAAGGGGACAAGATACTTTCAAATCTGGGGGGGAGGCTTTGTCTGTTCTGTGTGCTTGCCAGAGCTGGATCAAGGAAGCAAGCAATCTAACTTCTGTAGAGTAAGTAAGTATTTAGCAAGGAAATGCATTCGTTTACTTTTATTTTGGCTTGTGTTTTTCCTTGTGTAAGAGGGAGGTTTATGCCTGGTTTTGTAACTTTAAGGTTTTGCCTTCAGGGAAGATTTTCTGTGTTTTTGAGTGTTTTGTTATTCTGTAAAATACTTACTATCTTGATTTTACAGAGGTAATTTTTATTACCTTTTTCTTTAATTACATTTTTTGATTTTTTTATTGGTTTAAGATCCACTTTTTTGTTTACCTGTACCAATTGGTGAGGATCTTATTTTCAAGCCTCCCCAGGAAAGGGAGTGTAGGGGCTTGGGGAAATATTTGGGGAAGGTAGGGCTCCACGTGGCCCTCCCATAATGTTTGTTTAAATCACTTGGTGGTGGCAGCATTACTTTATCCAAGGTATCAGAGAGAAATGTGCCTTGGGGAGTTTTTAACCTAAGATGGTAGAAATAAGCTTAGTGGGGTCTTCATGTGGGTCACCACATCTGTACCTTAAAGTTCAAAGTGGGGAGGGAACCCTGACACAGCCACATCTGTGGGTCGGGGAACTTGATGTGGCCAGTGGTGAAAGGTGGACAGTTGTAGTAGCAAAAGGGGAACAACGTTCACCAAGGTACAATAGGTAGCTCCTCCACCTGAGAATCTCTGGCACCCACTGGCCAGCTAGGGGAAAGGATTTAACTCAGTGCAAGGGTCATTTGGAGCCTCTTTTGGCTCAGTTCCAGCAGCCCACCTGAACTTGGAATGGAAACCTAGCCTGACACATGCTGTGGATCTAGCTGAATGCCTGTCTAGAGGGTTAGGAAGGAATTATTTCTTCCATGTGCCAATTGACAGTATACCAAGGAGGTTTTTGTCCTCCTCACAGCACCTTGAAGCCACAGTGAACTGATTAGGAACACACTTAGTACCTAACTGAGGTACGGGGGTGGAGTTGTTTGTTGCAACTTGCAACTGGATTCCAGTGCAGTTAAGAGAATCAAATGAATGCTTCTCAGAGGTAAAAGATGTGGGAATTTGGTGTTGGGCATTGACTCATGTGCCAGAGAGGGTTGCACCTTGTGGCCTTCAAGGGTGGAGGTCCCCGCCCTGCTGCACCCTCTTGTGGGGGAAAGTGCTAGGACTTAGAGAGAGCTGAGTCCCAGGGGTTAAGCTGAGGAGACCCTACTCTGTGTTATGGGTTACATGGTTCCTTTTCCATATAACTCGGGTGCTAGTTACAGGTTGTATGATAAGGAGCCCAGTAACCCCCACACTGGAACCAATTAAATGCCTGGTATAGGAGAGTATAGGTGATGAGCAGATAGCATCTTTCCCCTGTTGGTTTCATAAAAGTTGTGGCCTGCTACTTAATTCCATGCATTTGTCTGTCATCATTTTGTCACTTTGTCCACATCAAAACCCACTGTCTGCTATACTGTAGAAAAAACAGAACAAGCTATTCAGCATTTTACACTCTAAGGTTTTTAAAGCAGTATTGTTTAAAGAGCACTAGGGAATCATTAGTGCACACCGGCAGGGTCTACATAAACCCATTAATGCGCAGCACGTAAGTGTTTTAAAAGTCACTCCCCATCCCATCCTCTTAACTAAGCACATTACCCCACTGTGCAGACAAGCCATATGTGTGATCCTACCTGATGCATTGCCCCACATCTGAAACATTTGCTTAAGGTTGTACGATATTTGGACGGCCTTTTCCCTCATTATCTTTGTTTGTAGTTTTTCCTTCTCCTTTGAAGATGACATAGAAGTTTCCAGGGGAGAGGCTGTTATTAATAAAATAATACTTTGAGAGCTTTCTATGAAAGGCTCCATTAAAGTGCAAAGTACTTTACAAATATTAATTAAGCTTCAGAACCCCCAGTGCAACTGACAACAGAATTTCTCACTTTCTTGTATGGAAATAATTGAAAAGTGATGAATTTTGTGTAAAATGAGCCACTAAACTCAAAAGAAAGGAACCACATAGCAGGAACAATAAAATATTTTAAGTCAAGAAAATAAATTAACAGTTATGTAACAATCTTTCTGCATCATAACATAACTTCAATTTAAAATTGGTGCTGGGAAGAGATGGAGGGTGATGGTAAAACTTACATGCTACTTAAACTAGAAACCTTTTAATATAAATAGAAGAGAGTTATTGAATTAAGATAAATGGGGTTTAAATAAAATGACACTATTTCATGTGTATAATGTATGTAACCAAAATTCAGACAGGAGTTTTGTTTAAAAAAAAATCAGAAATAGTTTGGATTTGTAATTAAAACTATGGATGGGATTTAGGACTCAATTAGGGCTCAATTCACAGCTCTGCTTCAGAATTCAGTATTATCTTAGGAAAATCATTTAATGTCACAGCCAGAAGATGTAGGTCTAGTGGGTTGAGCTGGAGTCAGAAACCAGGAAACAAGAGCTGAGGGTAGAGTCAGAAGCCACGAAAGGGAGCAGGCCAGTGGTGTGTGGGGACCATTTTAGTAAGGCACACAACAACTTTTTAGGTGACTGTTAAAATCTGTATCTAATCTAGACACAGCAATTAATAAACCAAGTCCATTCACATTTGTAACCACTTCAGGGAAATATTGTTTCAGCTTTTTTCCTGCTTTTTTGTAAATATTCAAAAATTGCAATTTGGGTTAGGCCCTAATGTTTTTTTTATAAATTCTGGTTTTGTTGAATAAATTTTTGCAGTAAACAAATTCATGAAATAATTTTGTACTAAAGTTTCCATCCGGACAATGCATGCACCGCTAGCTCTGTTTGAGATGAATCAATATAATTTCCATACAGCTATAATCTAGATGCATGTGGTGGAAATATCCAGGGGCAGGTATATATATGCTAGCAAGCAAGCTAGAGATAACGAGGTCAGTTCAATCAGGGAGGATGAGGCCCTGTTCTAGTAGTTGGTGTGAAAACCAAGAGAGGAGAAACTGGTTCTGTAGTTGGCAAGCCATTCACAGTCTTTGTTCAATCCTGAGCTGATGGTGTCAAATTTGCAGATGAACTGAAGCTCAGCAGTTTCTCTTTGGAGTCTGGTCCTGAAGTTTTTTTGCTGCAGGATGGCCACCTTAAGGTCTGCTATAGTGTGGCCAGGGAGGTTGAAGTGCTCTCCTACAGGTTTTTGTATATTGCCATTCCTAATGTCTGATTTGTGTCCATTTATCCTTTTCAGTTTCTACGGAAAAGGATAAACGGACACAAATCAGACATTAGGAATGGCAATATACAAAAACCTGTAGGAGAGCACTTCAACCTCCCTGGCCACACTATAGCAGACCTTAAGGTGGCCATCCTGCAGCAAAAAAACTTCAGGACCAGACTCCAAAGAGAAACTGCTGAGCTTCAGTTCATCTGCAAATTTGACACCATCAGCTCAGGATTGAACAAAGACTGTGAATGGCTTGCCAACTACAGAACCAGTTTCTCCTCTCTTGGTTTTCACACCTCAACTACTAGAACAGGGCCTCATCCTCCCTGATTGAACTGGCCTCGTTATCTCTAGCTTGCTTGTTAGCATATATATACCTGCCCCTGGATATTTCCACCACATGTATCTGAAGAAGTGGGTATTCACCCACGAAAGCTCATGCTCCAAAACGTCTGTTAGTCTATAAGGTGCCACAGGATTCTTTGCTGCTTTTACAGATCCAGACTAACACGGCTACCCCTCTGATAGCTATAATCTAGTTGATCTTATCTGCATGTGATGTTTTAATAGAGGCATGGTGTCTGAATGCAAACCTTAGAGCTATGGCTGGTCATGGGACACTAGATGGGGAGGGATCAGAGTTGCTGCAAAGCATTCCATTTTATCTAATGGTGCTCAGAGCAGATAGGGAAGACATGGGGGTTAAAGGTTGGCAGGTGGCCGCAGCTTGTCTACAGTGGAGCTCCCACCACTAAAGGTGCAAGGGTGATAGCAATAGTGGGAATTTTTTTGGTGGAAAATAAATTGGCTTGAAAGTAAGCTCTGTGGAAATAAGTCCCTTTCCCTGAGACAGTAGACAAAAAAACACACAGAACATGGTAAAAATACAATATGTAAGCACATTGGGAGTGTTTTGATTCTGGGATTGTAGCTTTATGTACATTAAATAGATCTTCCTCTCTTTTTCCATATCCTCTGGAGAGCTGAATTTCTCACACTCAGTTGCCACCTATCATTAAATAGACCCAGGTGAATGGATAAAGTTGCCTTAATATTTGCAAATTTACCTGTACTTGCAATTGGCATTATGCAAAATAGGGCAAGAACTAAGACAACGTTATCTCGGTATGAAAAGCAAATGACAGATCTAAGGGTGATCACTGTAGTATTGCAAGACAAACTACAACAAAGGGAACAAGCATTGTGCTGTAGAATTTCCATATAGATCCTCCACCCTCCTGCTGACCAGTTCCTGCTTGTTCCTGACTTATTGAAGTCAATGCCATTATCTGTGTGATTTTTAAGGCAAATAGGATTCAGCTCCATAAAGGAAGTAACTGGCATATGCCAGATTCAGAGAAATGGATGAAAGGCAACCGCTCCCTTATACTTCACAACTGTGCCTATCTGCCCCAGACATCTTTCATTTTGTATTTAGTACAGCAGATCGCTATTACCAACCAAATGTAGAGATCATTATAATTAGTTAGTGCTTTTCATCTATCAAGTAATTTACAAACATTATGTGAATGATATAATGGGCTGTTATGACTGAGACTAATACTAATCATGTCTCAATCTTTCTTAGTGCTGTTTATAACCACTGCCACTTCCCTTACTTCTGAAGAAAAGGAGCTGTTGTTATTTGTTAGTCCTGTCCAGAGCCACAGTCTGATATTGCTGTCAGATTATCTATCTGACCTGCTTCACCACCAAGAACATTTTAGCTAAATATGCAATGGACTGATACTGGTACGTACTTCCTTATTATGCCATTTAAGAATCTGCAGTGTCATTTGGTGGAGTTCAGTTCTCATTGCCATATTAGAGGTTGTTTTTTACTTTTTTTTTTTTTTTTTAAATATCCAGTTGAGGAGGAAGAGGGAAAAATATATGGCCCTCGGTGGCATTAATATATCACTGCCTTCCTCAAATTCACATGCTGTGCCTTTAGGAGGTGGTTTTTGGCTGGACACTTCCCTAGCAACACTAGTCATAGCAACAGCAGTGAAAGTATCAGTAATGTGAGGGTTCTCTACTAGAGCTTTGATATTGTGGTATCTGAACTGCCTGTGGGAGTGAGACACTCCCCCCCCCATACAATAGTGGCTGTGACCTTTAATATCATGTTCTATGATTTTTTTTGCCTCTTTTTCTTTATTGCTGAAACTCCATTGAGCTTTTGTATAAGCTAGATGCTTTTGTCAGCTGCCTATACAGATGAGACTTCAGTAAGATGTACAACACAGGAAAGAAATGTATGACAAATAGCAAAGGCAATGTTGTGCTGTTGCTTGGAAAATGAAATACCTACATAATATCAGGCATTATATAAAGTGCAGGGCATATTCACGTGTATGGGTCATAACTAAACTCAAGCATTTACCAAGAGCTCCCACGCTCTGGGATCTGAGACACCAGGTTTTTTTTTCTATACACTGAATGAAAAAGAACTTCTTTCTCAGATACCACAGTGTGGTGAATGTTGGAATATGTTGACCTGAATTGTGGTAACTAAATTCGTGATTTTCCTTAGTGGATAGAGACTTCACCTGAGATAGGACTCCCTTTATACCAGGCACTGCACAAACATAGAAGATGCAGTCCCTTCCTTCTGTGAAGAGCTTCCATGTTAAGCAGCACAAAGAAGGGAAGTGACTTGTCCGCAGCAAGTCAACTAGTGTTAGAATGGGGAATAGCACCAAGATACCTTGAGTCCAAGTCCATTCCTTCTGTCTCCCTAGATTGTGCCTGTTGAAGCTAAAAAATAAATATAATTGTACACTCAACATCACAGCTGATGTAAGTCTAGTATAAGATTGGGATTTCTCTTCACCTCATTTGTGTATAGGAGTGATTTACAATTACATAGAAAACTCCTGTCTAGAACAAATAATGCAGACAAGGCCAAGCAGCCATATGCTGCATGATGCCATTTTCTGAGGTTCAACATCAGAAATAGTAAAACTATAAAGTTCAAGTGTGGAGGGAGGGGGAGGGAAAACTAACAAAACACTTAAATATACCATTTCATTTTTGTTATACTATGCACTCAAAGTAATGGTCTTTAATTGGCATGGTTAGAGAAATGACTTAAAAATAAATTCCGGAACAAAATCTCACTTCTCCACTACCAAAGAGATCTGAAGGAGTTTTCTCCTGATTTATTCATGCTCCCCTTCCTCTCACCATTATCTCATTTTTTTCCTATCAGCATCTCTTATGTTTACTAAGATCTAAAACATTTATTAACTACCTAAGTTCAATACATCTGGAACATTATATAATGTAATCTGATGGTTCCAGACAATGCCATTCCAGTGTGGAAGGCTGTTAGAATCTGCTGTTGTGTCAGAGATGTGGCTTTGGGGGAAATTTGACAATCCTAATCCATGTTGAGAATCTAGCAGATGAGCTGCAGTAAAACTGTGGAAAGGGGAACAATATACAGCAGAGTGCTACAGAAAGTCAATGTGCAAAGAGGTGTCCACTATGGCCCCGGTCCTTCTACCACTGATGTCAATGGTATATTGACTTCAGGGCAGTAGGTTAAGGATTATTGTGGGGACACGTGTACAGTGCTCATAGATATGAGAGAATCCTCCACAACAACTCCACAGAGATGAGGCTTAGTGGTTAGTTAAGGTGAAGATAGTGAGCATGAAGAGGGAAGTAAATGTTCTAATTTTCAAAGATGTTGACCACACTGAGTTCCTCCTAACTCCCATGGGAGTGTTTAGTTCTTGGCACTTCTGAATATTGGGCCACAGGAGCCATTGTTGAAAATCTTGTTCAGAATACAGTTGCTTGAATGTATGGGATGTGCACAGGGTCCAGGAGTAGCAGCTGACCTGAGCAGGTTTCCAAATTGTAGTTTGAAGAAAGAGCAGAGTTTGCCAGGATTCGTGGCCTTTTGGTAGAAATATTTCTAAAGGTTCTCAGAAAATAGTGCCACTCTCAGCCAGCTGGAAATCTGGTGAAATCTACATGATGATTCCTCTGACAGCTGTGTAATTGCTCTGTGTTTGCTACCATCTAGGACTCTATTCATGATCAAGTATGTCCTGTTTATTCTTGGCTTTCAGGTAAATTACACACTCTTATATTAGTCAAAAATAGAATTGTCAGCTTGCACTGGAAGATTTAGCTGGAAGGTTGCATGGCTGGCATAGAGATATAAGGCTAGGGTTTGGTCAATTGGGACAAATTCTTCCTTTTTCTTCAAAGTACAGCAGTTTAATGTAAACATTACTTGTAAACATTATATATAATGTAAACATTATAGCATTCACAAATGAAACTAGCTGCCAAATAAGTCTGATTTGCTGAGTCCATAAAGAGCCAACAACTAGAAACATCCATTAATAAGACAGGGACTTTTCAGCTTGGAAAAGAGATGTTTAAGGGAGGATATGATTGAGGTCTATAAAATCATGACTGATGTGGAAAAAGTATATCAGGAAGAGTTATTTAATCATAACCCAAGAATTAGGGGTCAACAAATCAAATTAATAGGCAGCAGATTTAAACCAAACAGAAGGAAGGATTTCTTCACACAACGAAACAGTTGACTTGTGGAACTCTTTGCCAGAGGATGTTGTGAAGTACCAGACTATAATAGGGTTAAAAAAAGAACTAGATACATTCATGGAGGTTAGGTCCATCAATGGGTATTAGCCAGGATGGGCAGGGATGGTCCCTAGCCTCTGTTTGCCAGAAGCTGGGAAAGGGGGACAGGAGATGGATCACTTGATGATTGCCTGTTCTGTTCATTCTCTCTGGGGTACCTGGTACTGGCCACTGTCAGGAGACAGACTACTGGGCTAGATGACCCTTTGGTGTGACCCTGTATGGCTGTTCTTATGTTCCTTGGGGGAGGGTTAGGAACAGTAGAACTGTTTGAAAAATCACCAAAAAATGTGTTTCCTTTCAGTGACTGTAACATTTTGAGAATAAGCATTTGTAAGCAATATGACTCCCTTAAACATAATTTTTAATCTATTTCCTAATATCTATCAATAAATACATGGGAAATTAAGGACAAAGTCTTCTCTTGTGCTGCATAGGTCTCTTGACACTGGGAATATATCGCAGCCTCTCACCCTTTGTCTGGCCAGATATTTTGGGAGGCTTTTTGTCTTGAGTGCTAAACAAGAATATGTGCTTAAGAGTGCACCATGTCCATAGTGGATGGATAGAGGTGATCAGGGGGATAAGGGACATGCTTGGCCTCCATCACTCGTATGTGGAGACTAGAAACTGGTGATCATGAAAGTTCATAGTACACTTCCATGAAGCAGCTGTAAAGATTGATGAGTGTATTGCCCCATCCCCTCCTCAAACCACACTCACTTGTGCAGATAGAGTGACTCTGCAAAATTCTGCTTAGCTACCATAACTCTGAGAGCTAGCCAGAATTAAGCCAGCACTTACGCAAGAGAATTTATTTTATGTTTCAGTTCCCATCTGTGTAATATCAAGAAGCATGGGACCTTGTACCAGACATGTCCTTCAGATGCCAGGTGCAAACAAACAGCTGCAAGTAATGAACATCTGCATCAAAATACTTTCTCCTTCTGGCAACTGAATATGGTTTAGAGTAGGCGAATATGTGCCAAGATTCTCAAGTTACCAGGTTCTGCCACTGTTTGACTTCTTGTGTTATTTTGAGCAAACTGCTGAATCTTCGTGCCTCAGATTATAAGTCTGTAAGCAATGCTTACCCACAGTGGTATTCTGAGGCTTAATTAACATTTGAGAACTGCTTTGAAATCCCCTGATGAAAGATGTTCTTATACTTGTGCAACATTGTGCCTCACAAACTCTGCTCAGTTGCTGTGTGGGTATACAGTATTTTCTTTTTACTGGTTCATTAATACAATCTTGACAGAATGGTTTATCTTGAAGACCAAAAATCTTCATACAAGTGAAGATGATTGAGCATGTAACTTATTGGTAAACATTGCCCTTAGTTTAAACTGCACTAATTTCAGATGGTAGAATCTTTTCTGTCTATGTATATCGTGACATATGTTCTACTACTGGAGTAACTAGGCTATAGGATTTTCAGTGTGATTCTCATAAAAATGCATGAAAAGCAGAAGAAGCAAAACTGAGCCCCAGATTGAACAACCTTGATTCTGTTAAATTTAAATAAATCATTATAGACGTTAGCCTGAATTTAACCAACAGATCATTTTTCTGCTGCTCTTCAAGTTCCGCTCCTAACATTTTTGTATTAAAACATCAATCCACTTTACAAACTAGAGGACTGAGTATGAATTTGGAATTTAGTAAGACACTTATCCTTAATGTGGACTGAAAACTGCTATTTAAAAAGCAATAACACATAATTTGCGAAGCATTTTTGCTGACAGTCCTTGACCAATGGAATACATGTGTAGTTGTAATTGCTATGACACCACTACTGCAAAGGCAGCAAATAGTCAAAACAGCCTTATGCACACCAGCCATGTCTCGCATGGAAAAAAGCTGTATATAGCAGATAATAACTTGAGAGAGCTATAAACACCACCTGGTGCAAATGGACATTAGATGAAATATGAAGTAGAAAGATGCTGACAAATTGGAGAGAATTCAGAGACTAGTTCTAGAGAGATTGATTTATAAGAATAAATTTAAAGAACTAGATACCAGTATGTATACCTTGGTTAAATAATGATAGCGGGCCAATATGAAGTCAGTGTGACTAGTCACCGAAGTAAGTACTCAAATGTGAGGAAGGGGTCAACAATCTATCCATAAGGAAAGTGAGAAATATAACTACCCAGAAATACTTGAATAGCCTAGCAGAGGGAGAGAAGAATGGTTTAGTCCAGGGGTCGGCAACCTTTCAGAAGTGGTGTGCCGAATCTTCATTTATTCATTCTAATTTAAGGTTTCACATGCCAGTAATACATTTTAAAGTTTTTAGAAGGTCTCTTTCTATAAGTCTATAATATATAACTAAACTGTTGTTGTATGTAAAGTAAATAAGGCTTTTAAAATGTTTAAGAAGCTTCACTTAAAATTAAATTAAAATGCAGAGCTCCCCGGACTGATGGCCAGGACCCGGGCAGTGTGAGTGCCACTGAAAATCAGCTTGCGTGCTGCCTTTGGCACCTGTGCCATAGGTTGCCTACCCCTGGTTTAGTCTATGGCAATCTAACTAGAAGTAATGGCAGAAAACTGAAAAAAAAATGACACATTGCCTAGAAACATTCTTTATTTAGATCATGGAATAGTATTTCAGTAGTAGTGCATTGCCCATCTCTTCACTAATTTGACAGTCTATATTATGGTTTTAATTTTAAAGAAACAGTCCTCTCTGGTGGCAGATAAGAGATGAGGACTTAGTCCAGAGATTGAGTGATTCTAATGCTTGACTGGGAGGATGAGAGCTGTGTGTGTAGATATCGGTGTATATGATTTAGTAATATTCATATTAATGTACAATATGTTAGTGTTTTATATTTAAAATAATTGTCAGTCCATCCAACCAATATCCCATCTCGCTGCATTTATCAATCAATATTAATTGGAAACAGAGGGTTCTCTGTCCAGGAAGGGTAACTACCTCCTCCAAACCTAGGGCTGAAAACAAACTCTAACCAAGGAATTGTCTGGTCTGTCTTGTATGGTGTCTCAGATGATGGGTTCCCAATCATGCTTGTACCCTTCAGATGCTAATATAATATAAATATTTACTACAAATAAAAGTACAAAAAACTGGAGACACCAGGACTGAGAACTTTTTTTATTCATACAGTCACATTGAAAAGGACATAAACAGGATACTGAAAAGTAAACTGAAGGAGACAAGACTTCCTCATCTTATCTCCCAGTCCATCTCTCTCCCTCTTCCCTGCCTCTCCCCATGAAATTGTACTTAATTTGAGAGGGGTTGATACTAGAAGATGTTTAAGATTTGTAAGTAGAATTTTGCTCTCTGCCCAAAAAAATGTGTGTCATTTGGCATCTACCTTTGTTGTTAAAACTCAGAAGCACTCTTCCTGCAATCCTTCCCCCCACCTCACGCCCTCCACCCCCGAGAATGGACGTTTGGCAGATCCTGTTACAGTATTCCTGCAAGAAACACCTTAAGAGAAGGGATTAACAAAAAGCTTTTGGTTCTCATGAATTCAAGAGTGGAAAAGTAGTTCAGTGGAGATCAGAAGGGTGTATGTTTTTCAATAACTGCCCTTCTTGAAACAACAAATTCAAGGGTGGGGTTCTTAAATCTTTCTAGGGAAACTAAATACCTAATTCCTGTTAATTTTATTGGGAACTGGGCATCCAAATCCCTTAGACAGATTTGAAAATCTTACCCTAAACTTTTTAAAATTGGTTTCAGCAAAACTGATTCAATACTATGAAGAGATTTAGAGGCAGGATCCAGATAGTTCATGAACATCAAAAAACTAGGGGAAGTTGTAATGTTTTTCCTGCTTATCTCTCAGTTCAAAAAGCTCCCTTGTGGTATTGCATAATGTATATGTATAAAGCAAATAGAGGAAATTGTTTGCATCCAACACTGAAGGAGCATCCTCTGCGGTTATGTGCAGGATGGAGTATAGGACAACAGAGAAGGTGACTGGATGCCTGAGGCTCAACCTGCCACTCTAGCACCTGTTCTGAAAATAACATTCAATTTGTTAATAGAATATACTGCGCCTGCCATCAGTGATAAGGCCAAAGAAGTTTGCCACTGTCAATCTATACAAGCTTAAAAAACTAATTTAAAAAGTACAGTTTCCCTGTTGATTCTCTCAGTGTGGGCTACATATTTTGAGTAATAAATCATTGGATCAACACCATTTCAGTTTCAAGGTACTGAACTTCAATTAGTTTGAAATAGCAAGCATACTACATTGTAAAATTGTTCATCTCAGGGGTATGAAGCCAACCTGGAAAAACAGACTTTCTGGAGCGGGGGCTATATAATGCAGTCCTTTGTGTACTGATACTTCAGCTGTGGAGACCTGAGTTCAAATCTTATACATAAGAATTGAAATTCATTTGGTCTGTTTTATTCCTAACTCAACCTTTGTGCATAATGCAATACCTTCATCTAGTTTGGCATTATTAAAGACTTGTTAGAAAAAGTCTTTGAATGAAAGCCCATGATTAGAACAGCATGGTCCATGGAAGTGATTATGAACATCGCTTAAAAAATCATGTAAAAAGTTCCCAGTGCCAGCACATATAATAATTCAACCTAGTTCTATTGAGTTAGGGTGAAATTCTACCTGCAAGCGCGCAGTCTGAATAAACAGCATTGTAACTTGGCCCAGTAACATTCTCTCTCTCTGATTCAGTTTTCTCATCTGTATAATTGGAATCCTAATGCTTGCCTACTTTACAGATATCAAAGCTTAATTAATGTTTGCAAAGTGCTTGATATTCTTGGATTGGAGATGCTAATTGTCATAAACAGATGGTTAAGGGTTAATGTCTCTTTTACTTGTAAAGGGTTAAGAAGCTCAGTGAACCTGGCTGACACCTGACCAGAGGACCAAGGGGAGGACAAGATACTTTCAAATCTTGGTGGAGGGAAGTCTTTGTTTGTGCTGTTTGTTTTGTTCGTTGTTCGCTCTTGGTGCTAAGAGGGACCAGACGTGCAACCCAGGTTTCTCCAATCTTTCTGAAACAGTCTCTCATGTTCAAAATAGTAAGTACTAGCTAGAAAAGGCGGATTAGTCTTATGTTTGTTTTCTTAACTTGTGAATGTGTATTTTGCTGGAAGGATTTATTTACCTCTGTTTGCTGTAACTTGAATCTCAGGCTAGTGGTGGGGGGGAAGTCCCTCTAGTCTATATAAGCTGAATACCCAGTAAACATTTACCATCCTGATTTTACAGAGATAATTTTTACTTTTTCTTTCTTTAATTAAAAGCTTTCTTTTTTTAAGGACCTGATTGATTTTTTTCCTTGTTTTAGATCCAGGGGGATTGAGTCTGAACTCACCAGGGATTGGTGGGGGGAAAGGAGGAGGGAAGGTTAATTCCTCTCTGTTTTGAGATCCAAGGAGTTTGGATCAGTGTAGCCTCTCAGGGTAACCCAGGGAAGGGAAAGTCTGGGAGGGGGAAAGGAGGGGGGATGGTTTATTTCTCCTGGTTTTAAGACCCAAAGGGTTTGGGTCTTGGGTTCCCCAGGGAAGGTTTTGGGGGAACAGAAAGTGTGCCAAACACTATATTTTGGCTGGTGGCAGCGCTATCAGATCTAAGCTAGGAATTAAGCTTAGAAGTGTCCATGCAGGTCCCCACTTTTGGATGCTAAAGTTCAGACTGGGGGAAAAATACCTTCACACTAATGATATGAAGTTTCAATACAGTAGAGTAGGAGAGCTAGGTTTATGGGTTGGGGAGCTGAATGTTTAAAATTATGAGTGAAGAGAAAAACACGCCGCAGCTTGCTCAATAAGCATTTGCTAACATACAGAGCCTAAAGAAGCCCCATCTTCTACCAATTTAATCTATGGTAGTTCTGTTTCCTTTTCAACCTAAGCAGCTGGTCAAAGTTTGGGGCCATGGGGTTGTTCCAGTGGGAAGTAGGAAATAATAGAGTCTGGTATTTTCTTTGATGTAATCTCTTTTATTTATAAGGAATGTACAAAATCCTGTGTTCTGAAACATAGAAGAAACCAAGAACAAAAGGAGAAGTTCTTAATTTACAGCCCCAAAGACTTTCTAGCCAACACCAGACCCCAAAGCAATCTTTCTGGTTTTTCCCAGGATCATATCGTGCCTATAGGCCCTTGCTTGTTTCTGCCCCGCTCCATTCATGTCTGTTTTCAGTGTTTGTGTGATACCCCCCCATCCCACCCAATAATCTGCCAAAAGCTCCTGGCAGGTTCACACCCACCCTGTTTTAGGTGGGGGCTTATGCTTATAGTTATGTTAATAGATCATTGTGAACTCCTTTCAATCTCAATGGCATTTTAACTCACACCACAACAAGATTTTACCCAAGTTCATAACTGTATCCAGTTTATCTAGATTTTTTTAATAGCATCTGTCACCCTGGTATCTAATCACTGGTGAGTCCAGAATGCACATTTACTCAGAACAGCATAATGGGTTCAGGGGATTCTGCCTTTCAGCTGACACTAATTACATGAGGCAGATTTTAAGTCTCTCATTCAAATCAGAAATGGGCTTAAATGGTGCTTTTGAATCCAAAGTCCTGTTTGTTTCAATAAAAGTACTGATCTGAATCCCTAAATCCAAATACACCCTTATGGTTTGTTTGCAATTAAATCCCAAAGCAGAAGAGGCCTATTCGGGGTTGGATGCAGCTGAAATCTCAAAAGTTGCCATTTCAGGTTTTTGCTCAAGTTGGTAGAATGGGTAAGATTCTAGTCTGATACTGAGAAGTTTCCACCATGAAAGATGGCAAAACGTCATTAAATCATCTGACTTAGTAAGATCGCCACCACTTCAGCTAAAATGATGAAAGAACACTTCATGAAATTTCAGCATGGTAGAATCCAAGCCATAGTCACTTGCATTGATTCTACCTCAAACCTGACTAAATCTGAACCGAATCTCATCCATACCTTGCTACTACTACTGCCCAAATCCAGCTGAAACACATTCAGGATGCCATGGGCCTGATTCTATTCACACACACAGTTTTACCACTGATTCTAGTGGAGTTACTCCTGACTGACTGGTGTAGGAAGAGGAGAGTTAGGTTTTTTATTTTTCCTAAGTGGTGGTGATACAGCTGTTGCAGTGTAAGTTAATGTGCTGTTGCCTCATGGCATTTGTTTTGCAGAAGAATCTATTGATCTAAACAACAACAGCAGCACCAAAGATAGAAATCCAGCCCTTTCTTATCCTGTTCCCCTTAAAAATTCAGGGCTTGAATTTAATCTCATTGATGCTTGTAGTAACTGGGAGGATCTCCTGGGAAGTTAATGGAGTTACACAGGCATAAAACTGGAATAAAGGAGATCAGAATAAAAACATCTTTGTTACTAGTTAAATAAGCAAAACTGACTTTTTTGTCATTTTATTTTTTTTTAAATTAAAAACAAATATGGAATAAGTTTGGATAGTTTAAAAAAATCTGGGAAATGCACAAGTTATATTTCTTGCAGCATCAACCTGAAATCTATTTTTTTTAAATACATGTGGTATATAAATGTATTTAACTGCTCAGGAATATAAGGTATACTGCAGGTTATGTGATCAAGTTAACATTATATTAGGAACATTTACTTTTGCCTTCCCTGACAGGCTCTCACTCTCAAAGTGATGCTAAGAACAAAAAGTTATGACTTGAAAAACTTGACACAGGCAACACTGAGTTGATACTGATAATCAGATAAGTATTTTGAATGTCAGCATCAGCCCCAACTCTCCAAGGCATCTCCTCCCAGACTGGTAAGTTTGTTTACAGCATTGGGGCCCTTCTTCATTCCTCAGTGTCGTATGCCCATAGAGTTATAATTGCAGAAAGCTCCCACTTCTATCTGTGACTGGTCAGGAAACTGCTCCATCCTCTGATAGACCTGGTCACTCATTTGTGATATCAAAGATCGATTTTTTATTTTATTTATTTATTTTATTTATTTTTGCAGCTCATAACTAGAGCAAGGCAGGAATTTTCCAAAACTGGTTTTATCAGAAAATAGCAGCTCATCAGAAATGGTGTGGTATCCACATACTTCCATGGAAACGCAAGCAGGGTTCCTGGCTGGAGCTAGGACTCTCAAGGTGCCAAGGCTTTCCACTATGTGGTAGGGATCCTGGAGGCTCTAAAAACCCCAATAAAAAAATGGGCATCTCAGGCCATGGCAGTCAGGAATCTTTCAGCCCTAGTAGCCTTGGATAAAGCCAAGGCTTTCAGGGCTTCTAGGATCCCTGTTCTACAGTAGGGGACTTCCCCAGAGTCGGGAGTGGGAGGAAGCTGGGTGGCCCATTTCATTTTGGGGAAAAAATGATTTTTTTTAAGAGACCTGCTCAGTGTTTGCTTTACATGGGAGATTTTGGAAAGTCTAGTTTTCAAAATGTTGGAATTTCCTGTAGAACAGTTTGAAGGGGTGACGTGATACAAGGCTTGAGAGGGTAAGTTAGGTCAATTAACCTTAGGCTTCAACTGGAGGAAACCAGCCTGCCAATTAAGCCAGCTGAGGGGGGAGTTGGTTGACTGCAGAGTTTTCTTCCCTGCAGCCTTACTCCTGGATACAAGGGAGGAGGGGGAAAAGTGGATAGGAGTAGTAGGGAGAGTAAAAGCCTTGAACTGCTGTGTTGAGGGTCCATGGACTTCAACCTGATGTAGAGGAAGGGCCCAGGTTCCCCTTCTAGTTGCTGCTGGAATGACACAGTAGGAGTAGCCCATTTGGGGATGGCTGGAAGCACTCCGGAAGCAGACTTGGATACCATGGAAGGTGAGAGAACTTTTATGTGACTAAGCTGGAGGGCTAAGCCACGAAGAGGAAAGTGCTGCAGCTCCCAGTGCATGAGAGGCCACAGAGTAAGGAAAGGGAATGGTGGGCTGTATAACCACAGGAAGGGGTGTCGGAGCAGGTGTCTGAGCTAATTGTCCAGGGGACCCATGAGGAGGTGCTGCCAGGTGGTGAGTAGAGCAATCTCCATTACAAACAGAAATTCTGAGTTTTGATCAGCTATACTCAAAACTAGGAATGAAGCCACAAACTGTGAAAAAGCTTGGGTTTGTGCAAAATACAAAAATTGTTTAGCAACACAGGCCCCAATGAACATATCAATGCTGCACCCCTGCACTGGCTCACCAATTAATGCAGAACACAGTTCAAGATCTATGTCCTAATGTTTTAAGCCTTCTATGGAACTGGTTATAGCTAACATGAGAGGAATTACCCCTCCCTTCACCACCATGGCCTCCCACTACAGCTATGTTTTACGAGAACTGTGAAACTGTTGACTACCAGTGAGGGGAGCAGAACGTTCACAGAAGATGGACCTAAACTAAGGAAATTGCTGTAGAAAGTGTTTCTACAGTGCTAATAAATGCAAAATTCAGTTGTACTTAGCTTTTCTTCAATAATTTCTTTACAGACACTGCACACCACGCAAACAAACCAAGCTCGCTTGTCAAGCTATTTCTCCTACAGGTTGGGAAGAGACGCAAGAGATCATTGTTTTTTCTTCACAAATGTTTATCTAAGTGTCTTTCATGAGGATGTTGAATAAAATTGTGGGGACCGATCAAATTTTGACTCGTACATATTTTATGACATTGCATTTCATAATTGTTCCCAGTTTACAGTATGCCTAATTAGAGATAATCAGTGAAATCTCAAGTATATTTGGTGGTAGTGTGAATATTGTTTGTTAGTAAGGAGGTAACTGATTAGACATATGACTTTATTTCCATACTGAAAGTATGGTAATGAGTGTCTTATTTTGGGGGGAATGTTTGCACTCAAAATAGTGTGGTATATTTACAATGTACTATGTATATTGACAGTATTGTGGATGAGGCTGGTTTTCTGACAATTTAGGTGTAGTCAGTTGAATTGTAACTTTAAAAAAAATCCGTTATGTTCACAAAAAGATATTTGAATTTATTTACAAAAGTTGGTGGTATTATGTATTCCTTCAGTGGGAGCTATATGAACTCAGCTGGAGGAGAATGTACTACTAATTTCATATTATTAATCACAATGAATTCTGTGTGGGCAGACTCCTCAACTCAGGGAGCTCCCCAGTGATGATGATGGGGCTTATTTCAGGATTGAGATTATGCTTCTGTAACAATATATACACTAAGACACTTATAAAATATGTGGATAAAAGTTATGAATAGAAATTCCTTAGAATTACATGATTGCCCTGTAGCGCTATGACTGACAAACGTTTGCAATTATGTAGCTATTCTTCCCTAGAAATAAAATATTTAACTATGAAAACCTGTAATTTGGGAAGGGCAGAGATAATTACTTCTCCCAGCAAGGTAAAAACAGTTTTCAAAAGGGGAAGGAGAGGCTTTGTTACTAATGACTGTGACATAAGGGAGGAGAAGCAAAGTCAGCTGCTGTATCTGCAGACTATGGACTAAAGTATCTTTAATATATGAATACCTTCTAGAAGCTTTGGATGAACAAAGACCTTAATTTGGTTTATAGACATAGGGTAACCTAGGGAAGAGGATTGAGATGAGCCAGTTGTTCAGCATGTAACATGGCATTTGAATTGGTTAGTCTGTTTGTATATTCCCTTGAAGAGATAGCTGAAACAAACCAACTAGGCAAAGTAATGGTGACAGATCAGGTTACGGTACTTTTGGCCAGGTGATCTGGAATAGTTTAGCTAGGGAGTTAAAAGGGGGAAGAAGGACAGAGAAATGTACACGCTGCTTGGTTCAAGCAGAGAGACTCTGATATGCCGTTATAGCATGACGCTTTTAAGAACCAACTTTACCTTCCTATGCTATACTTGCAAAATAGAAAAGCTATGAAATGTATCTAATGTATAAATCAAGTGGGGCTACCTATGTATCATGTGCATCCATTTCGATACTTGGTGGAGCATGCTTAATTTTTTAAAGAAGCCATAAATGGTGTAGGGGGGGGGTGAGGGGAGAATTGCTGCTGGGGGTCCCCTGCTGGTGTAAAATTTGTGGAGTGACACTAGGGTGACCAGACAGCAAATGTGAAAAATCGGGATAGGGGTTGGGGGCTAATAGGAATCCATATAAGAAAAAGACCCAAAAATCAGGACTATCCCTATAAAGTTGGAACATCTGGTCACCCTAAGTGATTCCCTCCTGAACCTTGGTTTATATGGGGAGAGTCAGGGTGATCAACGGGGGGTAGTGAGAAGCTGTGGCTGCAGTTCACTGCAGTCTGTCTGTTCTCTGGTTCCAGTGGTTCTGAGGTTGCTCTAACTTACCCCGAGATTTTTGGCAGGGCTCAGAATAAAGGTAGCAAGCAACTTTTGTTCTCCCCACCTCTTCTCTGTTCCTGCAATAGGCACAAGAATAGAGCAATTCAGTCAGCATTTATTGGAAATGTCATTTTTGGAAGCTTTGACATTTCTAAATTTCAGTCCACTCACAGTGGCAATTTTACCTTTGCTAGGTCTGCTTTTCGAGTCATTGTTGAACTTTCTGATCATTCTGCTTACTGATTAAACATATGTTGGCAGTAATAGCAAAACAGGTATAGTTTCTCATAAGTGTAGTGATAAGCGTTCATAGATTATCAAATTTTGGAGCTGTCCTTTAAGGATTCTGAAGGAAATGTGTAAGGTCATGACTGACTTGATGGTGTAGTTTAGAAATTCCCGCTGAACATTAAATATGTTATCTTTCTCATCTCCGCTGGGTTATTAAGGAAACCAAAGAACATCAGTTGGTGTCAGAAGTGTGGCGTGAGAAGGAATATACGAATGCTTCATGAAAAGGTCAAAGCAAATAAAGTGAAACAAAAATAAGATCTTTCTTCAGTTGCTCAGGGCTATTTAGGCACTGATTTCTATGATTAATATTTAGAATGGACTCAGACCCAGATATACACTGCATATCCAATGTAGTATAAAAGTATATAGATTGAAGATGACAAAGAAATGGAACTATAATAAATTGGGATTATTCCAAAAAGGCACATGACCTCAGTTCAGCAAAGCACTTAAGTATGCACTTAAATTCTATTACAGTCAATGGCACTTAAATACATCTTCAAGTGTTTAGCTGAATCTGGTCCTCATAAAGATCCTTGGTGCAACTAAAGTTGCCAGTCATCTGGTGTGGCCTAGCCATTTATAGGTGAGGTACCTATGCAGAAAGCATTAAGCCTGATGGAAGGAAAGCTTCAGCTGTATCCTCATTCAAGCCCCAGTTCAATATGTACCTAACTTTAAGCATGTGAGTAGTGCCATTGAAGTCAAAGCTAGGTGCATGCTTAAGTATATTGCTGAATTAAGGCCTGAAAGAAGGAGGTGCCAGGTTTTCTAGGAGTGGACAGGGTTTTTTTGTTTTTTTTTCCCCCTCTTCTATAAGAATGTTCATTTTGGGGAAAAAATCTGTTAGAGAATGAAAATTTAGAGGTACTGAAGTTCTGAGAAGGAAAAAAATAGAGCTGGACTGCATTTTTTGGATGAAACTTTAATTTAAAAATGCAGATTAAGAATATTCACATTCCAGGAATTTATATTGAATTTGAATCTGCAAAATTATTTTGGGGTGTGTTTTTTTTCTTCAGGGTATTTAGGTTTTGTGTTTCATTTTGACACTTCCTGAACAAATGTTTTTACTCAAAAAGGATTTCCATTTCAAAATTTACTTTATTTTAAAAAAATGAACATTTTGTTTCAGGTCAAACAAAGCATTTTATCTGACCCAAAGCAAATTTTATTCAACTTATCAGTTTGTTGAAAAATGACACTTTCATTTTGGGGGGAACCCAAAACAAACTTATTTTAATTTTCAAGATTAAAATCCTGGCCTAGAGCATGTCTGGTGTAGGTGGAATCTTTTGGAGATTTCCACTGTGAGGGCCTAGCAAGTCTCTACTGAACATGTGCAAATCTGTATTTATTTTTTTTTCAAAGGCTTATAACCTGAATGGATTTTCACAAAGATGGCAAAAAGTACATCCGTCACACACCATCTGCCAAATTTCACAGAATGTATTCACCATATTTACTCTAACTACTTACCGATGAAGAATCTAATGCTAACATTTCCCAGAATTCTAGGATCCAGGTTTATGGAATACTTATGGGGGGGATCCAGAGGAAAGCAAGGTGGTCTAGTGAGTGGGATTCTGGACTGTGAGTATGGAGTTCTGGGTTCTAGACTTGGCTTGACCACTGACCTGTTGCGTGGCCTCTGTCAGCTTGCTTTATTTCTGTGCCTTCTTCCCACCACCACCACACATATGCTCCTTGTTGGCTGCTTAGATTGGAAACCCTTCAGGATAGAGACTGTGACTTCCTGAGAGTATGTATCATCCTCAGCACCATAGAATTTCTCGTCTCCATTCAGGCCTCTAGTTGTTACTGTATTACAAATACATAGTAATTTGTGGGTAGAGACACCATCTAGGTTCAGACTTCAA
Organism: Gopherus flavomarginatus; assembly: GCF_025201925.1. Classification (NCBI taxonomy): domain Eukaryota; kingdom Metazoa; phylum Chordata; order Testudines; family Testudinidae; genus Gopherus; species Gopherus flavomarginatus. The sequence continues at coordinate 176,440,994 of NC_066617.1, read as the reverse complement.
ACATAGATTCCTTAAATAACTATCCCTTCCACTATTTTTACTGAATTGAATGTTAAAGAGCCATTTCCTAAGGCTGGCAGCTAGTGCTATTGACTCAACTGATTTTAATTTCAGGCCAGTGGGCTGGGTTATTCAATTTAATTATAGGAAAATGTGAGCTAACGTTGAGAAAAGATTCTGTTCAACAGAACAAATAATGTTCAGTCACACTAGACACTGAAGCAAATGGAACATGCCTTTTAGTTGCAGTGTACTGTAACCCAACTCTAAAAAGTTCTTAAAGACACTCCTCTTGCTTCCCAACTCATTTGAGTTCATGGGCCAAGTTCTACTTGGAAGTCCTTGCTACTCTGTGGCCTAACACTTGTATTCCTCCAATGTACAATATATGTAAATCTTCTTCCCATTTTAGAAAATAGATTTTAATATCAAACAGGCGAAGCATTATCTTCCATCCCATTAACTCATGGAGGGCTTGTCCTAGAATGATGTGGGTTGTGGGAGCAAGGTATAGGTGAGATGACATTCCCCACCCTAATCATGTAGGGATTCTATTCACAGTGTTACACAACCACACAGAACCTTCTGAAGCCCCTCGTTGCTGTGAAAAGTTTTCCTTTAGGGGAAGTTCTGTGGGCAACAATTGACAGAAGAGTCCTTGGTAGAGCAGAAACACCAGTGTTTCTACTGGAATCATGCTGTTAACGAGTGGGACCAGATCGCCTGCAACTACGACTCTCTGTACTCCTAAATCTATGCTTGCCTGATGGCTTCAGGGTATCTAGAGAATTTATGGGCTAGACCCTCACTCTGCTACAGAGGAGGGCAACACCATTCCTTCCAATGGAAGAATATGGTGGACACTTCAGGGAGTTTTCTACTCTTTGCATGGACATTATTGGGCAAGTGGTATGATCTGCTTAGTTACCCTTCTCAGTTTATTCCCCTTCTGCTCTCCAGGAAAAGTTATAGCATAGGTATGGGAATATTCTGTGAGTGCTAACAATCAAAATATACATGTATGTACTTAAAATTACTCTGACCATTTCTGAGGATCTAGGAAGTTAATGAAGCTTATGAGCCTTGTAACACTGTTCTGTAGGTGACTTTATTATTATTCATTGTCAAACAGCACTTACCTGTGTTAAAAAGCTTCCAAAAGGAGAGGTAAATTCCAAAGGTTCTGACACATTATAATCTAAATTCTGTAGATTTAGTAGACAGTAATGACTACATTTTGTGTTGATGCTAGCATGTCTAGAGCTTGTTCTGGACATGTTGATAGAGCAGTAGAAAGAAGTCGGTGAGATAAGCCTACGCAGCAATTCTATTAATTGTAGTTAAAACTACAGATTTTGTGCTCTTCCACTTGCTGTGATGGTGGATTCTCCAGGAATGAAGAACAGCAAAACAGAATTTTCTGCAAAAATTCACATCTTTCTAATTGTTTGCAAGCTTGGCATAATGGCCATCTTATAGAGATTGAGCCTGGCAGAATTTTAGACATGAAATATAATTCTTACAAAAGATTAGCATGTAATTTACAAAAATCACATAATTAGTTCCACTGAAATTAATTGAACTGCTCATGTGAATCATGGCTTGGTAATGTGGGTCAGTGATTCATAATATGGACCTTAGAGAGAATTTGCCCATTGACTTCATTGGGCACAGGATCAGACCATACAGGAATGTTTTCCCCAAGTTTTTTGTACAGTATAGTACTGTTCTTTTTTGAGTGCAGCATATGTCTTAAAAATAATTGTGATCCCCTCTCTCTCAACCTGATCCAAAGCGCAGTGAATTTTTTAGAACTATTCCTATCCACTTGAATGAGCTTTGGATCAGGCCTTAACTTAGGTGTATAGTCCAGTCCTTTTAGCTAATCAATAGTGTTTTTTTCCACTGCACATGTTTTGAATACCTAGATGTATATTAACATTTACTATCAAGAAATTGTGACAGTACATAGGAATACACGAATCCTTTCAAGACTGTGTCAGGAACAAGACAGAAATTGACTTACATAGAATAAAAATGGGATTTACAAGAGTTAAATGACTTGGCACTTTTGAAATTATACCTTCATTTCAGGATATGAATTTTCATGCTATTTTGATCACTTGGAAACAGAATCTTTAAATAAGGCGTTCATCCCATGGATTGGAGTTTAGATACTACATCTATCCTTAAAACACTTTTAGGTCAATCAATGTTGATAGCAAAGATTGATAGCCTTTAATCTTAAATTTTTGTCTAAAGACCATCATGATTAAAATTGCCAGCCTTAGAGCCTGCTAGATAAATGGCTTATAAGCCCCTTTTTTAACTTTTCTAATTAATGTAAGTGTGATAGGGAGGGAGGAAAATCCTGGAACCAGATTGTTGCAAATGTGTTTTTATTCAATGTCAACTAGCAGATAATGCCATCTGTGCTAATCCTTAGCCCTCTCTCCTCTATGGTGATTTAAATTCTTTGCCTTTGCTTTATAAGACAGCTGGCCCTGGCCTAACCCTGTCAGCTTTAGTTCAGAAGGACTCTCTCAAAAGATAGGCCACTGATATGACAAATTGATTGGCTGCAAGGAACAGTTTAACTGGAAAAGGATCTCCTTAACAAGTGATAAAGCTCTTTTCTTTAGATCTTACAGCTTTCAGAATGCAGGGAGAATTAATAAACTGCCCTATTGTAGGCAAAAACATTGTATGCAATCTGGAAGAGGCAAGTATAAAGGAAAATAATAAAAGGCTCACAGCTTCTCACTAATGATAGGTCTGAGAATAGCGAAAATCCATTTAATTTAAAAAGCTGGTAAGTGGAGGTTAATTGTCCTAATTAGAAAACAAACATTAAAATTCTATTAGAGTTGAAAATGGACTCTATTGAAGTAAGATGGTTAGGCACTAGAACTGTCAATTAAAATCTATAGAAAGGTTACTAATTCAGTTAAAGGACAGGTCAGATAAAAAAAAGACGATAAAATGTTTTTGGTGAGTAATTTATGTAATTCTTTATTTGTCAGGAAAAAATTTATTTAATTTAAAAGCAGATGTTATCAGTTCAAATCAATAAGCCACTAAAATGAATATTTTATCCCACAACTGTAAACGTGGGATAGTGACTAATTTGAGATTTATGGACTGATAGCTACTTAAGCCCACAGTGTTTTAAATAACACATGTTATATAAATGTGAATATGACAAATGCACTTGCTGAGACGGTCATACTCACCATCTTCTCCTACTCTTGTAAGTAATCAAGGTGTATGCATCTTTGCATTCTGCACGGACTCCAATGTCATACTGGAGTCCAATTCAACATTTTTGTTATAATAAGTATGGTACCTAGCTGCCTTAGAAACTGCTTCTCCCCTGAGAAGCAGTGATTGTAAAATGGAATTTCCAGGGCCAAATATTTCAGCGAGTGTAAAGATTAAAGGATTAATTTTAAGAATGGTGAGATTCAGTAGAAGAATACTGAGGCATAAGTGCATGTGTTAACAAGAATATCCCAGCAAAGCAGTTTGTCACTGATCACAATTATTCTTATACCCTCACTCATACATGGGGCTTGTAAGAATTTTTTTTTAATCTTTATTTTAAAAACCCACAAATGACAGGAGTTGGTGTATACTTTTCTTTGTCCATGTAATCCATAGGTTCATAAAGCAGATATTAGGTTAAGTTTTGTGCCCAGTTATGTCAATGTGAGAACCCCCATTTGACATCAACAAATGCAGGATTTGGGCCTATTACATTTTGTACTTTAATTGGGTAATCTGAAAAATGATAATATTTTGAATCACCTACAAAGAAAATATCTAATTTGCCTCAAAGCTGCTAGGTTTCATGCACAAATCTGAAATTAATCTATATTAATTATCACTTTTGATGTGTACTCTAGTTATCTGTATCTTATGGTCACCAAGTCTAAACTAATTTCATTGCTCCTTAGAGTCCTCAAGACCATAAATTGATCAGAAAGATGTGTGGCAGTCCATCTCAGCTGATGTTCATATACGTGTTAAAATCCTTGAGGAAAAATATATACAATAAGCTGAAATAATAAAACAGTTTTCAATCCTTAAAACAAATTTTAAATAACCTCTAAGTGAAACAAGAAGTAAAAGCAATCTACACAAGTAGCCCACTTTTTCTGGTAACACCACTTCCCTCCTAGAGTAGCTCCCCTCTACTTGCCTTTATTGATGTTTTCCCACCTTATACTAAACCACCGTAGTCCTGTCGTCACTTCTGCTGTGCTGTTTTATTTTAGACTGTAAAATTGAAGGGTAAGAGACCTTGGGCCATGTTCACCACTGTAAATTGCATCTCTCTGCACCAGCCAGGCTTGTGTTGAAGTTATGTGGCAATAGCGCTGCATGCCTTCTCTGACTCCTGGATAAAGATGGGAGCTTTAATCTCTGTTGTGGACTGTCTAGGAGTCCCATTGCAGGAGCTCCCAGGGTTGCTCTGAAACAGTGGATCCCCCTGACTGTTTAACAATGCCCTCCCAGGCCTGCCCCTTCCACTTCTGGAGAAGTATTAACTGACTCTAAGACCTTCAGCATATGTGAAGTTGCAAGCTCTGTGTCCGGCTTCCAAGCCAACACCTGAATTGTTTTCAATGGCTGAGTATCCTGCACAAGGGTGTACACCTGCATGAATCCTCCTCTTTTGTTTTTGTTTATCTGCTTGTAAGTTGCTCTGCCCACATACAATGCTATATAAATAAGGCCCAACGTGAATTGGTGTATGATCTTCAAATAATGGCAACTGAGTTGCAAATAAGATTCGAAAAATCACAGAAAAGTAATAATGGACCTTTATTAATAGTGGTAATTTGGAAAACTGTAGACCTATTTGTTTAAGAAAAATTTGCTGGGACCATAAAAACATTAAATATTATTTCTGCTAATTTTTTTGATAACCAGCCATTTTGCTGCAAATATATTACATTATATATTTTTTTAAAGTGACTAGTGCAATATAAATTTCAGAAGACTAAATTCTTAACAAACTGTTATAGAACTCAAGTCCAGTAACTTTAGCCTTTTACAATGTACAGGCATTGAATGTTGGGGCAGGACTAATTGCACACTCTACATGTATGCAAAATTGTGGACTGTTCAAAGAAAGCTAATTAAAAACCAAATGAAGTGGAAGCCCAATATTGTGGGATCCACAATATCATGAGTGAAGTAGGGCATTACAGCTGATCTTGCATACAAAATGGAAGCCTATAGATTAGCAGAAGCATAAATGTTCATCTTATCCTAGAGATAAAGGATGTGACCAGCTGCTTGAATACGTGGGTGTTCATGCTGGGCCATCTTATGTATTGCAAGCAGGATGAAAATGCATTTTCTCTTGCTACTTTGGCTTGTGAGCAACCAAATATGCACCAAGTCTTGCAGCCGTGTTCAACCAGTTCTCAGTGGTACATGCCACATCAGGGTGACAGTCTCTTACAGAACCATGAAAATTGTTAGAATGGTTCAATAACAAAAAAGAGAATGAATATACATTTATTTTCTTTTTGTCCAAACTTCCATTTTTTTCAACCAGCTCTCATTGTCAGCCTAGTTATTAATAAATTGGGACATTTCCCAGCTGATGAAGGAAGTAGTTGTTGTTCTATCTCAGCCTCCTGCATGTTTCCCTTTTAGAAGCCTAAGGCATTTGCCAAAGCTGTATCACATGAGGCAGAATCTGCTGCTATCTGACTCTTACCTGTTATAAACAGTTTGATCCAAATAAGGTGTCTTGACACCCACTAATTTCATGAACACATCCACCCAATTCACTCATTGCACTTCCTTTCCCAGTATGGATTCATCTTTCATCCACACCAAAGACAACATTTTCCAAGACAATCATAATAAATTATGAACTTTTATAGGGCTATATCCAAAGCTGACTGAAGTTGATGCGAGTCTCTTCAAGTCCCATTCCGCACAAGCATTTGAAGAGGAAGAAAACACTCACTTCTCTGTCCTCATGTCAAACAAAATACACACACAAATACATCCAGGGGACAGACCAAGGGAGAGAGAACCACCACTTTCCTCCATGATCAAACAATTTCTCATACACAACATACCATACAAAGTGAAAGAGAATAAAATGAGTGAGTTAAAACTTTCCATATCCCATTACAATTGATAGTAAAACAACAAAAATTGTTCTGGCCCCAGACACTTTTCAAAGACACAGAATAAAGCAAAATAAAAATAAACCATAAACTCAAGCATGGAGACACTGTTGTGGAACTGATAGCAAGAAAAAGCAAGGACAATTAAGAAAAGAGTTAGGTCTACTAAATCCATCGAATCACTAACTTGTGCCAAACTGTTGCAATTAGCTGGTATCCCTAGGCATCTTTGACTGGGGGTCACATGTTACAGGATGATCCTGCAAATGTCTGCATAGTAGTACCCAATTAAGGATAATAACTTTTATTGGTTTCTCCACTCCATAAATAGGCATGGAACATACCAACTGTCAAAGATCTATCCTTTCTATGGTGCATGTAGCTGTCAACTTTTACATTTAAGATGTCTGCCTGGTGGCAGGACTGCATGGGGATTCAAGATGGAGTATCTTACAGGGTGAGAATGAAACTTCTTTGTTAGGGAGATTTTTTTCCCTTTGTTTTCCTTCATCTAACATTAAGTCTTCTAGTACAAAATTACATGGAAGAGAAAATTATCCAGAAAAGACATTGGAGGTACTTTCGTATTCTTAGTAATTTAAAATTGTGATAGTTTTCCCTAACAACCCCACTGTTTCTACCTCTCAGCATACACCTGTCCGGGACCTGAGGCTTTATCTTTTTTGTGAAAGCTGGCTGACCCCCCATAATAGATTACAAGCGGCCAGTAGGTGCAGGGGGGGAGTGAATACTGCTCATGGACACAGTAGCCTGAATTTTTGCTTTTCCTGTGCCTCAAAGCAGGAAGATCCTGCTCCAAACCAGTTAGTACTACTCAGATAACGGGAGCATGAAATTTTACACTTACCAATCAAGTATTAACACACAAGGGTCTTTGTCTGAATGTGTATGAAAGGTTTGTGAAATTTGTGTAAGACAGAGTCTTTTGTACCAAGGTACAGGCTCTCCTTTTTCTGCAGAATAAAGCATTTTTCCCTATCCCTGTCAGGCTGTTAATTGGCTCTCAGCTAGGCAGACCCGATATCTCGGTAACAGTTTCAAACCATGATTCCAGCTAAGCTATTAGATTCCAAAGTGTAGACAACTTGAAAAGTCAAAGAAAGATGGTGGAATTTTTTATACACATGTATATATTATTGAAGTTCTATAGGAAATAGGCAGTATAGCTTCTGATAGTTTACCCCATATTTAAAAGTTTCAAGTGACAATTAGACACAACCACATCCAAAAGTTTGTCCAATAAGTAGATATTTTTGAAACAGCTTTTTCTAACGTGCTTTTAAAATTAGTTTGAAGCAGGTACCTGACTAAACCACATTTTACCCCTATACTTTTCATCTGGTTTTTCTAGTGGTGTGATGTATCACATTGGATTGTTTCAGTCATGCTGAGTTTGAGCCACAAGGTTTTCAAACCAATCAAGTTATTTTCAGCCCAGCATAAAAGGGGGATTTTTACTTTAATCACATCTGTTTGCCATGTTTAATGTCAGTGTCTAGGTGACAGTGTTACACAAATATTGCAAAAATATGTAGGGTAATAAAATAATGGAGAAATAAGGAGTTGCTATTTCTAGCTTTGCTGCAGCTGAGCAGAAATATTCAGACATTAAAAATACTTTATTGAATATCTGAATACTTCTGGGTAATTTTGAAATGATAGCCATATTTGAGTATTCAATAATATCAGCATTATTATGCTATTTGGACTGATTGCAATTTGGATAAAGTCTTGTATATAAATTGCTAGATATTCCCTATGGCCCTTCTTTATGACCAGTCTCTCTAAACATAGCAGAGATGCATTTACAGATGTATTAACTTGATAGCCATGTTAACTTTTAATGATGGATGTTATCTTTGTTTTTCTGCAGTAATTACAGATTCCCCTTAGCCATTCATGAGAAACAAAATAGCTCCATGATGTACATAATATCTACAGATAGGTGTTCAGGAACTGCTTTTTTCTTGCTAATCTCTGACCTTTTCTTTTGGCAATGTAATGGTGTCCGGTAGATTTAGGATTCATTTACCAAGTAAACTATTTAACAATATTTTAGTAAATTGGCAGAACACATCTAGTAAATCTTGTGTTTTGCACAATAATGTTCTATTCTACAATGAGTGCCATTAAAATTAATTTACTTCATAGTGTTTTCTTACAATTGTAACCCTTCTGCCCCTCTGAGTTGGCAGCAACAAGGGCCGGGTTCAGTATCCAGGGGTTCCGTTTCAGTAACACAATGCATAACCGGCTCGAGCCCCCACCCAGTGACCTGTGACACTCATATACCACACCCCCCTGGGCGCCTCTAGGAGGCAATACTTCCCCTCTCGCAAGCACGGAGTCTGAGTGTGGCAAAATCCTTTTAATAAAGGAAGGAATCAATGCGGCATCCCATTGGAGAAACACCACAAACAGGGTTATAACACAAACCATAAACAAAAAAAAACCCACCTCCAAGTATGTTTGGCACTGTCCTTTTTCCCCTTAGGGTTTTAAGTCCAATCACCCCAAAGTCCAGCAACCTAAAAGTCTCTGGTCAATGCCACCCCAGAGTTCGAGAGTTTATCTGTAGAGGTCCCTCCCCCCAGCCTGGGTAGAAAGGGGCACCTTACGTGGTCCGGGGCCAACTGCCCTGCCTTTCCGTGGGTTCTGCTTCTGCCTTCTCCACGAACTGCTCCGCTTTACCAGCCGCTCCACTCTGCTCCTCCAGCCGTCCTCAGAAACTGCTCCACTCCACCAGCTGCTCTGCTCCATGAGCTGCTCTGCAAACTGCTCGGCTCCGCTCGCTCTGTGGGCGGCTCCACCCGTCCCACAGCTACTCCGCTCTGCCAGCCGCGCTGCTGCCACCAGCTGTCCCGTGATCCGCTCCAGCCGTCCCCGCAACTGCTCCACTCCGCCAGCTGCTCTGTTCCACAGTATATCTTCAGGCTCCCCCACTAGTTAGCACAGTACTCAGTGCTCTCAGCTCAGTTATTTCAGCTCTTTAGTGATTTCAACTCTTAGTGATCTCAGCTCTTAGTGGGGGAGCCCCAGTGCTAGTGCACCATTAGCCCAAAGTGAATTCAGCTCAGTAACCTGTATTTAGACTCTTGAGGGAATAAAAAAAAATCAACTCTGACATTCCACAGTGGAGAGAGGAGGGGGTGCAACTGGTGCTTCTGGCTCCACAAGGAGACTGCACCACCAGGCACAGATACCTGTCCCCAGCCTCTCTCAATTCACTGGGTTTTGGAACCCATGTCCCTTGTCTAGCAAGTACCACCCAACTGAGGGTGAGTCATTTGTCACCAAGCAGTCCCACAGCTCAGCAGTCTGGGATAGGGTAGGCGTGCCTATGCAAATACACTCTCTGACATTCTTTCCACCAGATGTCAGGGTAGAGCTTATCCTGACTGCTTACACAATGATTTGTTCTCGTCCTTAAATTTAATGTGGGAGAATGCTTGTTGAACCCTGAAACAGATACAATGCCTATTTCACTAGTAGTTAAATTTTCTGTCGTAAATACTTGGCTACTACAGGTGGTAAAACATTTTTAATGGTTCCCACTCTATCTTACTGTCCAAATGTAAGTGTGCTTTCTAAATGACAATCAATTATCTACATTTCAAAACAAACATAATATATTGTTATTGTAAGTTCTTTTAAAAAATATACCATGCACCTTCATATGGAAAACTAACTTCATTCTTCTTCATTGGCAGATTTTAAATTTAAGCACAAGCTATGGGAAGTTAAAAGAATTACTCTGAAAGTGTATACATAATTTAGGACCAGGTTATGCCCAGTCTACCTGCAGGAGCACCAGGCAGGCACAAGGCACGTTATGCTCATTCTCAGTGGGAATCCTTCAAGTCAAAGGGTTCTATAACTCCAGTTTTGGTTCTACAGCTGGGGATGGGTAGAAAGAGGGGAGCCATGGCCCTACAATCCTTTCACACCAGCCAGGGTTGACTGGGAGTGCAAGACAGTGCTTTTTGCTTCCTTTTTATAGTGATATCTCTCAATTTAAGGGACATATATGACCCTATTACAGTAGTATCTGTGTGCCACACAATCCTTAATAAATTCTCCTCATGTCATCCCTGTGAGGTAGGCAAGTATTATCATCCACATTTTATAGAGACTGATCTGTTGCTGGGGCCTTGGGAGGTATTCATTCTGCTTTCCTAAATACAGTGCCTCCTGGAGATTCCACTGTGGGAGGGAGTCTTGACAAACTAGGACCGCTTCTCAAAGCCATTATTTATCCCTTAATTGGTATCTTGCATATACTATCTAAGACTAATCCTTTCTTTTTTTATTCCTAATCCTAAAGACTATTAAATTCAGATTTGTATACTGCACCCATCACCCTGATGTCTGAGAATCCTCCAGAAGTGCATGAAGGGATGTGACTAGCCTCTGTCATACGTGGGTCTTCCTTTCTCTTCCCAAGGGGAAAATGGCATTTGGATTCTAACAAACAGATTTTTGTTTCTGTATGATGTTGTATGTATTTTTATTATTGAAGGTCAAAAAAGTGTGAGCTGCACTTGGACTGAAAGGTGGTGGTGGTGGCTCCTTCAGCAGTTCATTCCAGTGTCTGGGCCTGGCCTCCAAGAAAGCCTGACTCCTGCATGCGAGCTTTACCCTTATTGTATATAACTCCATTTGCACTTCCCTCATCTTGAAGCTACTGTATATTGGCCCAGTTCACTGGTACAGTTTATACCATCTGCTCAGGATCCTCCCCTGAGCAATGTCAGAGTAGAATGAAGCCTTTTCCCCTGGCTTTTCCCTCTACACTGAACACCGGGAGGGAAAATGTTGCATGAGGCATTTTGCCTGTTCTAGATCATCAGATTCCCTCTACACTGAATTTACCATCCTATGCCCAACTCCTCCAGTTTAGGGCCATTTTACAATAGCATAAAGTGACCCCCTTTTCAACCAAAGATAAGAAGCATCTTATATAATGCTATCTTGAGATTTAGTTGCACTTAACTTTCAACTATTTATTAATACAATGATCAGAACTTGATCTTCATCTTCCTAATTCAAGGGAATGCATGAAGAGTTTATCTCCAAGAGAAACATGTACATGGTTTTAAGTCCTTGCATAACAAGTTGGCAAGGTAATACTCAGCTGAATGCTCAAGACAGTAAACTGTCATTGGAACAAGATGGAACAGAAGAAGATGTAGCTAAGAAATATGATGTTGCAAATTTCAACACCTTTGATTTACTTAACAGTACAAATATGACTTTCTGCCAGAAGCAATAACACCGTTCTTCTGTGATTAAAAAATAAATTAATAAAACAGAAGCAACATACTACAACAGCTTTCATTAGCTCCACAAATGCTACAAGACTTACATAGTATGAAGATTAATAATTAAAAATGGCCATGTCAGTTAGGATAAACCAAGAAGTCTATGTTTTACCTTATTCATTCTAAAATGGAAAGAGAGAAAGTTACAGTAGCACTTTATTCCAGTTACTTCTACAGCTTCTGTCAACGTATTATATTCCCCATTAAGTAAAGAGAGAAAAACAGTTCAGTAATCATTATGGTAACCTAATGCCAGGTGGCATTTGTAGTTGTTCAGTACTAGATAATTATGTAGAATTATTGGCTATTTCTGAGATTAATTCATTTATGTCCTTAGAGCCAGACTACCCACTGCAACCATTTTGTGCTGCTCTTTCAATGGATTCTAGCTCTACGGCCAGTGTAACCCATAAAGATCACTTCAGGGCTATGGGAAATCCTCTGAGGATGTTAACTCTGCAGGTTAATTGTGACTACAATGACAATCCCTCAGACCAGTCACCATGCCAATCTCCATGAGTCATTTCATTCTAATGTGGTCATTAAAACCAGGCATAAATTAGTAGCTACTCCAGGACGGAAGTGAGTTGTGTGCTGATATATTTGTCAGATGCCATTTTTTACATTGCTTTTTTAACTGATTGAATGACAGCCAGTCCAGCATACTATATTTGTACTAGGCAGGATATGGGTTGTAGAGGCATAGAAAAAGTGAAGACAGGAAAGGCAGAAAGGAGTCTATTAGCATTATAGAAATAACAGAACTAACTACCCCATTAAAATATATAATTTAACCTACAAAAGTGACTCAAGATTTGTTCATGCTTGGGGATGTAAATACTGCAGTGATACATATATACACATTTCATAATGTAATCTGAATATATCTGTGTCATAAACAGATAGCTAAGGGTTAATGTCTCTTTCACCTGGAAAGGAGCAACCTGAAACACCTGACCAGAGGACCAGTCAGGAAACAAGACTTTTTCAAATCTGGGTGTAGGGAAGTTTTGGGTGTGAGTTCTTTGTCTTGTGTCTGTGCCCTCTCGGCTATGAGAGTGATTTTTCTATATCCAGCTTTCTAATCTTCTGTTTCCAAGTTGTAAGTACAAAGATAGTAAGACAATAAGGTTTATATTGTTTTCTTTTGTATTTACATGTGTGTAGTTGCTGGAATGTGTTAAATTGTATTCATTTTGGATAAGGCTGTTTATTCATTTTTTTCTTTTAAGCAAATGACCCTGTATTTGTCACCTTAATACAGAGAGACCATTTTTAAGTTCTTTTTCTTTCTTTTTATATAAAGCTTTCTTTTTAAGACCTGTTGGAGTTTTTCTTTAGTGGGGACTCCAGGGAATTGAGTCGGCAGCTAACCAGGGAATTGGTGGGAGGAAGAAGTCAGGGGGAAAATCTTTTTGTGTTAGATTTACTAAGCCTGACTTTGCATACCCTCTGAGTGAAAGAGGGAAGAGAGGTTAGCTATCTCGGTACTTGTGTTTTCCAGGACTGGAAACAGGGAGGGTGGAGTCCCTCTGTTTAGATTCACGGAGCTTGCTTCTGTATATCTCTCCAGGAACCCAGGGAGGGAACACCTGGAGGGGAGGAGGGGGAAGGGAGATGGTTTATTCCCCTTTGTTGTGAGACTCAAGGAATTTGAGTCTTGGAGTCCCCCAAGGAAGGTTTTGGGGAGACCACAGTGAGCTAGGCACTGTATAAAATCCCTGGCTGGTGGCAGCATTATCAGGTCCAAGCTGGTAACTAAGCTTGGAGGTTTTCATGCTAACACCCATATTTTGGACGCTAAGGTCCAGATCTGGGAAAAATGTTATGACAATCTGTTGGGACTCAGACTGGTGTTACTGGAGAAAATAACTTCTATTAGAATATAAAATATGCAAGATAGTTTTGATACTGTGTAAAGAGAGTTAACATTTGTGCCTATCTCTGGATTGGCTGCTGGTCCAAAAAAGAAAATAATGTTATGCTTCTCCTCCAGGAGCGTTCTCATTTAGATGAGTGGTTTGGTTTTTTTCCCCCATCGCTCTTTTCCTTTTCTATCTTAGTCATGCCAATATCTCCAGTGCTTTCCATAGCCCTAGACTTTAAGCAGCTATCAAAGCTGCTGTTTCCTGTGTCATTCTGGCTGTGGTACCTTAGTCAGACATGTCAGCATTGCCTCCATATTGATTATCTGTAGACAGTGGTAAAATATGTATTGGGAGTTACTCATGATTATTACCATACCTGGGTGACATAGGATCTCCTCCTCCATAAGGTTGATTGTTTCCTTGGCCAAATCTATGATCTTGACTCCACACATAGGGAAAGCACTCTGGGAGCTATCTAATCACAAAGAGTTGTGATAAGCGGGAGAACTCGCTGAACACACAAAAAAAGTTGTAGTGGCATAATTGGAGCACCCATCCACACTGTAAAATAACCATGTGCTTAAAGACTTAAAAGTATGATAGACTAGGCTGCTAGCAAAGGCAAGATATAGTTCATTGCTAACCAATTATTAACTGGGTGATGTGTGCAGTGGGTGGTAGTGAAGTACTGAGGTCTATTCCTCCTTTTCCAATTTCTTAACTGTAAGAAACCATCAATCTATACAGAATGGATTCTAGGTAAACTGAATGTGCTAACTTTTTTTACACCCAGTACTGTATACAATAATAGTGTAAATATGAAAATAATAATTGCCTTCTCTTTCCTTATAAGAATGGTGATGCAGAACAATAAGAGAAAAAATGCCTATTTTGTGTAATTGAATAAACTAAAGATGTTCAGGGGAGGCTGGAACCTCTGCAGATATCAGATATGACTGTCTGTCCCAGATGCTTTCCTAGAAGAAAAAATTTTGATAACATTGTGAATTACAGAAATAGTGACAGGTGAATCTTACACCTTTTGCTTATCTAGCAATAGATTGGCAAGATAAAGGGCAGAAATGAAATTCTTAGCTGATATACAGGGGTCCAACTGTTTCCTTGATACAGCTGTTCATCTTTTGCACAGAAAGCTTTATTTATGTTTGAAGAATTAATGAGTCTGGTATCCTGTAGAGACTTTTCTTGGCTGAGAATGTTGAACTATTGTCTGGTGGTTGTAGGAAAAGCAAAAATGGTTTCAAAAAGGGTCCAATTGTGATCAAAACCATAATAGAATCTTCAGAGCCTTAAAATAAGGATGTCTTCAAAATAACCTCACAAGATGGGTGAGGTAATATCTTTACCACTTAACCCCACCGCAGAACATGATACCATACTAACACGTAGAGAACTGGAAGAATTCTTTTTTTGCCTTGTCTGAGTCAAATAATTGTTTTCACATCTATGATGACACCATCCACAGCTACCATGTCCCCACTGACAGTCATAACAAGAAAAAAAATCATCTGACTGGACACCTCACAGTGGATGAAACTGTACATTTGATCATTACATTGATTACTTCAGAGGAATAAAAAAATTGACTGAAATTCTTATGAAATGTCACGTCCCCCACAATCTCTCCACTGCCAAGAGGACATCTACACAGTCCCTGAATCCAACCACAAGATACTGATCACACCATCAGACAAAGGGGGAGCAGTGGTTGTCAACATGGCTGGGGACTACATTAATTAAGCCATCCAACAACTCTCCCACACCACCTACTATATTGAACTCAAAGACAACCCAGGAATTGAAGGATCTCATCAAATCCTTCCCAACAATAGAAATTCTACAACCTCATCTCTCACAGATCCATCCCAGGGAACTTATGTAGTCTTCCCAAGATATACAAACAAGGGAACCTAAGCAGACCCATCATCTGGTCATGTTACGCTTCTGAAGGAATATCAGGGCACACAGAAACCATCCTCAAAGCACTCCCCAGACAAAGGACCATCTTCTTGCAGGACAAAATAGTCTTCCATCAGAAATTATGCTATATAAACATTCTCTTTCAGAACACCATCCTTGCCAACAAAAACATCACCTCCCTAAACAACCAACATCCCTCACACTGATATCATCACTGTGTACCTCAATACGTACAAGACAATGGACAATACTCAGATATTCACCCCAAACATATCGCCAAACTCATCCATAACAATTTTACACTCCATAACAAATACTTTTTATCCAAACCATGGAAACAACCATGGGTACTCGTATGACTCCCCAATGTGCCAATCTCTTCATGGGCCATGAAAACAATGATATAACTAAGATAAGTTAATGATATTTTCATCCTCTGGACAGTGGACCTAAAGCCCCTCACAGACTTCCACCACAACTTCAACAATCACCACCCATCCATCAGACTCTCTCTAGAACAGCCCCAAACCAACATCAATTTCCTGAACACCATGATCAGCTTCAACAGTGGAACTCTACAGAACACTACATATAAGAAACCCTCAGATCACCATACTTACCTTCACATATCCAGTAATCAACGCAAACTGACCAAGAAACCTGTTATCTATAGCCAAGAACTCAGATACTGCAGAATATGCCCTGAGGAGTAAGTCTGGGATATGTTTTTAAATACTGCCTTCACAAAACAATAACACACCCCCAGATATCTCATGAGGGAACAGGTCACCCAAATACCTTGAGAGAACCTGCTTCACTGTTGGGAGGCGGAGGAAACCCCTGCTCAGCACACAACCCTGGTCACCTACCACCCCACACTAGAACCCATATAAGGTATCATTAAACAATTACAACCCATAATTAATAGGGATCAACCCTGAAAGAAATCTTTCCCAAATGCCCTTTTCTGGCCCTCAATTTGTGATAATTCATTGACTATACATGGTTCATATGTTGTGAGTGAGATTTACATAAGCCTAGTTCCAAGACTCATTTTAAGTCACAATGAATTGCAATGTTAGAGAGACAAATAGTCAATATGACCTTCTGAATGATGGTAGAGTTAAAAAAAAGCACTGGCTTAATCTTATTAGAGTCAAATGATTCAGAAAGTGACTGAAAGCTAATCAGCCTTGGGGATTGCTACAAGGCTTTTGGTGATTAGTGCTATACTTCTTATTTTTTAAAAGGGTTATGCAGCCTTTCCCATTGGTATGGCAGAAATAGAAAATAAAGTGAACTATTTCACCTACCAGTCACTTGAGCCTAATCATGTTGTTAGCTGGATGCATAGTTCCTATACGTGGAATGTCTGCACTAATACTCTTCAGAAGATGCCTGCTTTCATTGTAGGTTTGCTATCAATTTTTTTTTTAAACCAGCACACACACACACAACAATCAAACAGCTGTATAAAATGAAGAATAAGATGCAAATTCAGAATTGCAGCTTAAAAAAGAATGCAGTTAAAATTATTGTTAAATGAACATAGTATAAAAGGTTTCACTTCATTTGTACATGACTTCAGCTTCTTAAACATTAAGTTTAACTATATTTGAAAGACAATTGGGGGGGGGGGATTTCCATTACAAGCTATTCAGGCCTAGTTAGTGCTTGAATTGGAAAATATAAAGTGCTACTCTCTCAGACACCTCTCATAAGAAGTGGGAGAAGCTTAGTTTATGCCATTTGTATTTTAAGCTTATGCAGGATCTGTGATCAGGCAGGCCCAGATGGGCTCTTGGGGCTTGGCTTTCCATCAGTGGGATTCAGATGTACTCTTGGTTTCCCAGAGCCAGATTAAGGCATGGGCACAGAACATGTGCATTTAGAGTCCCAGATCCCAGTGATGCGGTGCCTCTAGAATATCAGTTTTTAGTTTTAACAAACAAAAAAAGTTTCAATTCCTCTTGGTTGCAAAATAAAACTAACACTCAGGTCACATTTTCGATCTGATGCATTGATGTCTGAGGGAGGAGCAGTAACCATTAGATCCAGGAAGAAAACCTCCGGGCCTCAAACTCACCATTGCAGCAGACCTGGTCCCTGCTGCTATCGGGTCGAGCTGGCTAGATAAAGGACCTGGATGCGCCATTGGGGTGTGCAGGATTGGTTCTGCTTTGGTTGAGTTTAGATGCACTCCATTCCTCTGATCCTCCTCTCTGGCCTTTTGGCTCTACTAGTCAGATGGGGTTGGGGGTGGAAGAAGTGATGGTCCTCTCCAAACGCCATTCACTCATAGCACCAAAATGAGATGCCTCTCACAGGAGATTATGCAGATCTGTCATCTTCCCTTTCCATTCTTTATACTGTTTGATGAGCAGTGAAAGGTGGACTAGAAGCCTATGGTGGAACAGATTAGCATCCTTTCTACTGCACCATCTTGTCTCTTAACCTCAAATTGGGTGTTCATAAACTCAGCCACCCAGAATTAGTGGACATGTTTGAAAGTTCAGGCTTTTGTATCAAAGTACCCTGGTATTTTAGCACATTGATTTTGAAATATTATAGTTTTCACTAACAGATTAGGGGCCCAGATCATCCCTTCTATTTTTCTCTGGCAGAAATGATAAAAAGTCAGTGGATCCTGGCTGGAAATGCACAGAATGGGAAAATGCTGCTTGCCTGACAATCTCCTCTTTGTTTAACCTCCATCCAAGCCCCTCCATGGACTTGTCCTCCTCTATGTTATTGAATTTCCATTTAAGAGGAATACCAGGGGCACCACCTTTTCATGAGAGGGAGTCTAATACAGAGAGTATTTGGGCATGAATACAAGTATTTGCATTTGCTATTCATGTCAAAAGTGCTTTCTCCATTTAATGTTTCAGTCATCCAGTCAGGGAGCAGAAACAATTCTATGTGACTTAAGTGACAAATTCACAAACCAAATTACACATGTTCAAAACATGTTTGAACAATTACCAGTAACAAATTAATTCCTAAATGTCAAATTCCATTTTTCAATAATTCACAAACAGAAAAAAGAAAAAAATCATAGGATAAATTCTTCATAAATAAGTGTGTTCAGCTCTAGTTAAGACACGTTGTCAAAAGACATAAGATATTGATCCTGCTGCCTGTGATGTACAGTTTAATATATAAAGGGAGGAGTTAAGTTTCCTGACCTGTCAACTTTTGATCTTTTACCCCCATCCTTTTTTGCTCATTTTTAGTCCCATATAATCTGTTCATTGCTGGGTTCTATGTCTTCTTCCCGCACGTGAGGGGGAGGGTTTATTTGTTGCCTTCCTAGGCTCCACCCACCTATCCCAGTTATTGAATAGGCTAGCAGATTTTACAGCACTTAATCCACCAATGAACAGGACACTGTGACTAGGCCAGGATTAGCAGATGAAGGTTCTGCTGACTAGTTCTGAATTTGCTATTAGGAGATGATTCTACAAAATTGTCTGGACAGTATCCTGGATACTATGTCTAATACTAATGAGTTTTATTGTCTTATTTCCAACTGCAATTACGCTAGACAGATCATATGAATACCTTCAAGTAAAATTCTACTCTGCAAAAGGATTATGGGGGAAATGGCACCTTGTTACTTAATACACAGATCCGTTCCTGGTGTGTATTCAAATTTATTGCTGCTGATTTCAGTGACAATAGTAAGAATTTGACTGCTTTTGGCTATTGTCATTCCAGCAGAACCAACATAGCTCTGGGAAAATTGATCTAATTTTTTTCTGACTCACACATAAAAGAGAATTGTTAACAGAATTTGAAGTGGTAGGACCACCTGTGCAAATCAGTTGTCTTCTAATTTTACCTTCAACATCTGTTTAAGTTTTGTTTTTGTTGAATCTGCAAATTCACTCATAAACAGTCAAAAGTGAAATGTGTTTTTTTTTGTTTTTTGTTTTTGTTTTTTTACATGTTTTTATTTGTATTGTGGAACTTTTGCTTCTCACAGTATTGTCTTTCTCTTCTTTTTTTTCCTTGTGCGAAAGTGACAGAACAAAGGACATGAAGCACAAAGAGCATGAATTATAGTTCAATATTGTATAGTGCCACAAGGAACAGAAATTAAATCCGTTAGGTGGAGCAGTATACTAGCATCCATGAGAGAGCAATGCATTATGAGAGTGAGCTGAAATGCCTCTGGGAGGCTTGAATCCAGGCATCCACTTTCTTGATCCCAATATCAGACATCAAAAGTCACAATGAAAGAAGACAAGACAAATAGAAGACTGGCCATTGATTTTAAAAATGATTTTGTCATAGAGAAAAAGTTGAAAAGTCGAACAACAAGCATCCAATTGTAAGGCCAGATTTTGCACCCAATGGCTGCCATTTTCAATCAACAACAAAGTTATACAATAAATTAAATATAATTTTCCAAAGGTCTTACACTTGTCCATAGGTAAACTTAATCTAAATCGCATGATTTTAAAGTGACCCTATTGAATCATGTTAAATGGCAGCTCTCATAGTTTTACAGGATCTGTGTTATGCCCTGACCTTTGAACAGTCTCCTGATAGTAACTCTTTTATTGTATGAGACCCAAAGGTTCCACATTTTTTTTCAGAAGAGAAGGTCATGCAGCCCCAGCATTTTCTGGACTGGGATATCAGGGTCTAGAAACCCCTGTTCCTCAACGTGGGCTCTTACAGTGAGTGCACTTTGGTTCAAACTCCTATAGAGACGTCTAAACCTTTGGGAAGCAATGCAACTAGTGCGTACCAGCAGTGGAGCAGAAAAGCCTTTTCAAAACAAGGTAGCATTTATTAGTTAACTGGAATACAGCTTGTGGATGTCCTTATGTTAGCCAAGGACAAGCCAAGCTCAAGTCAGAGTCCATATTGGTAGGAGCAATGGCACCAACATGCTATGGTGCTCTGAGATCCATCTTGGGTTCTAATCTTGCTGTGTCTTTGCTCTGTGTTCTCAGTAGCAATCTTAAAAAAGACACTTGTCCTCTTGTCTCAGTGTAACTATGTTGTGTTCCTATATTCAGCCTGCTTTCGCTTCCCAGTCATTAAGCATTAGCATTCAGTCTCTGAGGCTCTCACTGTCTCTTTTAGATTCTCCATTCATGTGTGTTGATTCTATTAAATTCTTGATGGCACCTTCATACCAACTCAAATAACCTAGCACTATGTCTACAGTTACAATGCTACAGCAGCACAGCTGCAGCTCTGCAGTATAGACCATTACTGCAGAAACAGAAGGGTTCTCCTGGTACTGTACTTAATCCACCTCCCAGAGAGGAGTTAGCTAGATTAATGTAAGAATTCTTCTGTAGACTTAGCACTGTCTACACCAGAGTTTTGGTCATCTTAACTATGTGTCTCAGGGTCTGGATTTTTCACACCCCGAGAGACATATCTATGGTGATGTAACTTTTCAGTGAAGACCAGCCCTATGTGATGCTTATCCACACCTCATTCCTCATTTACACTCAGTGTATAGCAGTACAAAGTGAATGGGGAAAAATGAAGTACATAGCTGGTTCATAAAAAAAATATTACCCCAAATTCCCACATTCATCACATCAGCTCTGAGGCATTTGAGGAAGGCTACAAGTTTATAATTCGGGGCCCCTGATTTTACAAGGAGGTCTAAACAGGCAGACCCTTGTAACTGCCCAAAGACCTATTGGGGCTATCTTTGGTCACCAAGGACCACCCATGGAGAAGTCCTTACAGAACCATGGAGAAAAGCCAGCAAATTAAATAACATTAAAGTGTCTAGCCATTTAAAAAAAAATAGCATAAACACAGTATCCAGTTATTTAATTTTGATATTTAATTCAATTTATTTTAGTCAGTCCCACATTTTCAGTTTTTGATATGAGACAGACTTTTGCACTGACATCACATAATTGTATTGTAGAAGCTATGTGGGGGAGAAAGCTGGAAGTTACAGCAGGTCACTTGGGCACAATTAGATCTTTTGGAACATGGCAAAGAATGGAAGGCGTTTAGGACTGTGGGATAAACATTAGCTAGACTTTATGACAAAACTATTAGCAATTAAAATAAGTAACAACATTTACGATTGATGTATCATCGCTAGGTTTTAAAGTTTCTACTCCATTGATGTTTATGGGGCAGCTTGCATGGAGTCTCAGAATTATTGATTTTTGTACGACACTGTTCTGTGTTCCTGGAGTAGCCTTTTTGCGTCATGGCCCTGGAGACTTTAGCGTACGTATTTGCATTCCTTTTTTTGGAACGTAGTTCTGCCATAACAGACTCGTCTCCCCAACATGCGATGAGATCCAGTACCTCCCATTCAGACCGTGCTGGAGCTCGTCTGTGAATCCAGGACTGCGTGATCTCTTGTGGTGGTGGACTCTACATGGTCACCTGTGATGGACTGTGCTGACGGTCACATGTGCTGATGGTGACCAAACACGAAATGAAATTCAAAAGTTCCCAGGATTGTCCAGGACAGGAGAGTGTTGTCCAGAGTGGTCACAAGGGAGCATTCTGGGATAGCTCCCGGAGGCCAATAACGTTGAATTGCATCCACAATACCTTTATCCCGGGATTGCGATCTCGATTTAAGCGCTACTCCACTTGCTGAGTTGGAGTACATAAATCGATTTAAATCAAAAAAGCTGGTTTGGTCATGTGGACAGAATCTTTTTTTTTTTCTAATTAACTCGGCTAATTCCGAAATAACAGACTAGTTAGACCAGGCCTAACACATACTATACATATATAATTATGGAGACAGCCTACTGGCTCCATAGTTAAAATTTGTTTTTGGTTTTCCATTGCAACTGTGGTGTAAATCTATTAATTGATTTCTCTAAATGCTTAATTTCATACGTACACTATTTCAAGTGTACACATGGCATCCTAGAGTTACTCTAAATGCTCTTCAGAGATTTTACCCCAGACTCCTCAAAGTTATAAAATCACTCCTTTTAAAAATTTCCTCAGAGACTCTAATGTTGTTTTTGGCTCCTCAAATATATAATTTCAAAAGTGACACATCTGAAATTTCACAACGGGCTTCATGTTATCCTAGGGTCATTTTTCAAAATAAATTATTCATAATGTAAACAGTTATTTGGTGTTTTCACCTTAACTGTTTTATGGCTTACCACAAAGGCCAATAGAGTCATAGATTTTTATGGCCAGGAGAAACCACTATGATGATTTGACCTGACCTCCTGCATAATGCAGGCTGTAGAATTTCACTCGGTAATTACTGTAGTAGAGGAAACTATTCTTCCCTTCTATTGAACCCAATAACTTGTGATTAAACTAGAGCATATCTTTTAGAAAGATGTCCAGTCTTGATTAAAAAACTCCAAGTGATGATGAATTTACCACTTCCCTTGGTAAACCGTTCTAATGATTAATTGCCTTCACTGTTAAAGGGCTGCATCTCATTTCCAATTTGAAGCTTTCTAACTTCAGCTTCCAGATTTGCTGCCAAGCTAAGCATGTCAGTTTTTGGATGCCTGACTTGAGATGTCTTAAAGGGGTCTGAGTTTTTCAGAGGATGAGTACACTGTGTAGAGCTGGTTGGAGCAGTTCTGAGAAAACAATTTTTTATTGGAATTTGCTAGTTTGTTGAAATGTAAATGTTGCACAGAGCTGGCTTGATTTCAGTGAAGTTATGATGAAACACACTCAGTGGTCCTCTTGAATCCTGCCTGAGCAGGATTCAAAACCTAACCACAAGGTTTCCTGCCAGCTTGCTGGCCCAGCTCCTCAGCAGCTTGCTTCCCAGAGCTTCCAGGGTCCACGGCTCAGGGCAGTCCTCCTGGCAGACTGTAAAAATCAGGGATCCCAGGGCCTTCAGGGAGAATGGGTCAGGGTCATGCAGTCAAGTGAACTGCCCTGGAGCCTAGACTCCATTCCCTTTGACAGAGAATTTTGAAATTTTTGGTTTTCATTTCAAATCAGAACCAAGCCAGATTTTGAAATATCGAAATCATCCACAAAACAGAATTACTTTCTCCACAAAGCGCTAGCTCAGTGCTTTCTGAAGAATAGGTCCATTTAAGGTGTCTTAAGTTGGACACCCAAAATGACTAATTATTTTTTAAAATATTGGCCAGAGGCAATTTATCTTGGTCCATTTGAAGTTAGAGTGAGGAACTGGATGAGTGCGGTACGGATGGTTCTGTGTGGGTACTAAAAGTGGTTTGTTGTGACACTAAGGAGGCTGACTGTGTGACGAGGGTGGTAAAGGGTGTGACTTGAGGTTGCTGTGGATGTGAATATTGGTTTTGCTGTTAATTTTTTAAAGATTGCCTTGACAGGAAATTCATTTGAGCAACCTAAAGCCTAAGGTAAGAGAGATTTTTTTTTCCTGAGTGGGATAAATACTTAGAAACAGGCCAAAATTACCCGTCACACTAAAAAACAAATCTAGAATGAGTTTCCTGTTGTAGATTACTTAACTTTTACTCTTTAAACTTCAGTTCTTAATGGGATCATCCTGCCTGCATTGAAGTCAATTGCAAAACTCCCAATGATTAAATTGATCCAAAATCAGGCCTGATAGGAGTTTGTGGCATGTCTTTCTTCCCCCTTCTTCACCATTGCTTGAGAACAGAAAGCAACTTCTTGCGTTTTGCAGGAGAACTCCAGATTTTTACATTTTATAATCTTAATTAATCCCCTGCATGTTAAATTAAATGGATAAATCATGGCACATGACTCGCAAGCCTTTCACTTTGAAAAACAAAGCTCAAATCAACTAGCATCTACTTAACTGCAAATTCCAATGTAATTCTCAGTGTTTAAGTGCTGTAATGGTTTTACATACTGACACCAACCACCTGAGTGATCCCCAACACCAGCAAAATGGTTTTCAACTGAGAAATAAAAATCAGAAGACAATGAGGGCACCATGATTATTTGTTCCAGCTTCAGTGTAGAGAGCTGGATTTGATGACTTCTCAAGGTCCCTTCTACAAATCTATGAAAAATCGGGTGATTGTGAGGGAGAATTCTTACTAAGACACATACATTTTAAATAGCAAGTTGGGTGGTGAAATCACTTGCCATGTATATTTTTATTACATTTGCCCCAGTTTGTAAATTCTTTTTTGTCTCAGTCACTTAAATCCATCCACTATGGTGAAATACAAGGCTTTGGCATTGGCCATTGGCACTAAGGCTGAATACATCTATTATATCCTCCTTGGAAAATATGTCACAGTGCAGGATTTGGTGTCTTTGAGTAATTCTATGTATTCCTGGGCAAATTCTGCTGAGTTTTTGATCACGTGGATTTCAATGAACATTTCCTGCAGGCAAGTTCTGTTCACATGCTTTTGCTCCCTGTCACGTTCTCTTCAAATTTGTCTAAAACTCAAAGCAAGAGTCAGAGTAATTTATTGCTAGTTTTTTCGATTGCTGCCTTCTGATGTGTTCCCCATTTTCCAACAAGCCTGGTGCCCCTTTTCCTTTAACTTCCCCCATTGGGAAAACCCAGTCATCTATTACTACTTTCACTTGCCCTGCTTCAGGCAGTAGACCAGTGCCCAGCCTGTTTGTATGGGCAGGAGGGGAAAGCAACAGTAGTGTCCACTCCTAAGATTTCCCAGTGGTTTCTTCTTTGGGACTGAAACTCCCTCCTCTGTCTGCAGCAACAACCAGGATCCAGAAATGCTCTTCTTGTCTCTCAGCAGCCAATTTTGCTGAATCTTTACATTCCTAATTCTAAGGCTAACATCCAAGATTTCCAGTAACAGGATTGCATTCTGGGGCATCTCAGACTTAGAGTGGGCTTGAGGGCCAGTACAAAGCAGCAGCAGTGAGCGCTGTTGCGAACTTTGCACTAAATAATCACCTCAACCTTCACAGTGAGCCAAAAATCAAGCGAATCCCATTTCAGAACAAGGCCAAAAACAAGCCAATTCCTAACAGGCCCAACACTCTGACTAGATTCGCCTGGTGTGCAGTCTGGGACTGTGGCGGGCCCACTGTGCACCCTTGACTCTCTCCTCCTTGCCTTGCCCCTGCTTGCCAGGAGCAGATTAAAAAAAAGAAGCAACAAGCTGCAAGCCCAACAAGCAACTCACAAGCCAATTACATCAAAAACAAGCCCAATTTCTGCTTTTTTCCCCCATGGGTTTGGCATGTCTGGCAGCAAGACTGAGGGAGCAATTTTTAGTTTTGTTGCGGCAGAAGAGCTGAGGATGGGCTCAAGATAAGCCTTTTCTTTTCCTCTCCAGGAAGAAGCTGCCAAGAGGACTTCATAGATTCCAAGACCAGAAGGGATCACTGGGATACAGTGAGTCTATCTGCCAGTCCCTTCTTCTCAAAAAATAAGAAGAAAGGAGTGAGACTGGTATCTAACCACTGTAGAGCTGGGATTAGGGAGTAGACCAAAATTTGCCATGCTGCTTAAGAAATTAAAATCCAAGCTTGTGGTGCATCCAGTAGTATAAGAGAGTTTTAGTACTTTTGGTTACATTTAAAGAGGATCTAAAAGTCAGTGGTAAGGAGGAGAGCTGCAGGTAGACAAAGGATAATCTTTGCATTGTTCACAGATTGAGGTCCACATTATGGCTGCATGTGTCCAGAGGTGGGTAGAAGGTGCAAGGTTAACTTCTCTGTCTCCCTTACTCCTCCAGACAGTTGTAATGCTGCTTCTTACTCTCTTTTTAGACTTCTTCCTGTTCCTTTTGACATCAGTAGTGTGAGATCAGGTCCCCTGAGCACAAGGAGAGGTGCTTAGAAAACTGAGTCACAACCAGGACCACCATCTCTGTGCAGCAGCTACCACTGAGGGGGAACCCATAGAGGCAGATCCTTGACTGGTGTAAATCCATTGTAGATCCATTATAGTCAAAGGGAAGTCTACCATCTGATACCAGGATCCCTATCCAGCCAAACATTTAAGTGCATGCTTAACTTTAAGCAGGTGAGTTGTCCCACTGAAGTCAACGGGACTACACATGTGCTTAAATGATTTGTTGAATCACGGCCATTTGAGAATTCTTTCCTGAGTGTTGGCTGGTGAGTCTTGCCCACATGCTCAGGGTTTAGCTGATCGCCATATTTGGGGTCGGGAAGGAATTTTCCTCTGGGGCAGATTGGCAGAAGCCCTGGAGGTTTTTCACCTTCATCTGCAGCGTGGGGCATGGGTCACTAGCTGGTGGATTCTCTGCAGCTTGAGGTCTTCAAACCACAATTTGAAGACTTCAATAACTCAGTCATAGGTTAGGGGTTTGTTATAGAAGTGGATGGGTAGGGTTCTGTGGCCTGCTTTGTGCAGGAGGTCAGACTATATGATCATATTGGTCCCTTCTGACCCTAAAGTCTATGAGTCTATGAGGATCTGAGCCTACATCTTTTGCACACAGTGGTGGATTAAGCATGATCCAATAGGAAGCCAATGGAGTAATTTGTGGATGGGCCTGTTGCCTACACTGCTTTATATATATTTAAAATGAGGCATGTTTCTTTCCTTACAGTCTATTAGCACACTAAACAAATTGTTTTTTGCAATTAGTTGGTTTTCATTCAGGCAAAATTATAATGGAATTCCCTATGGTAGTGCATATGATATGCCCATTAATATAAAATGAATTCATTACAATCAGTATTACTACAGCAGATTCCAAATTAATTATGACAGAGTACTCAAAACAAAATCAAAACTTTATTAAAGACATAGCATGCTGTTAACGGCATGACACTCTATCAAATGCCATAGCAGTTCAGCGTGTTAGAGAGCAAGGGACTGATGTGCATACCCGTTCTCACATGAATACAATTTTGCAGGACTGGGCTGAGAATTGAGTTTAGGGTCTGATTCACCACTGCATTTCTCTAGTTTTAGACTAGTGTAATACCATTAACTTCAGTAGTTACTCTGATGTAAAACTGAAGTAACATCATGGTGAATCAAGCCCGTAGGTCCAGTTTCTCTCAGTACGTTAACTGAAGGTGAACTCAAAGTGAACGTAGATGACTTAAAATTCTATGTATTATATGACAACTTGTGCTATGCCTGAACCTCTGTTTCTTGATATAGAACTGATCCCTATGAAGAGATTAACAATAGCACAGTAAAGGAGAGCTTTGAACACAGAAATATAAAATTGCCATATTGGATTAGACCAGTGGTCCTTCTAGTTCAATATCCTGCATCCAACAGTGATGAGCACTGGAAGCGTTAAAGAAAGATTCAGGAAACCCAGCAGTGGATAATATAGAATAATTTGCCCATAGTGGAAATTTCTTCTTAACAGTGTCAGTCAGTAATTGTCTTATGCCCTGAAGCATGAGGGTTTTAAATCCCATCTAAATTTGTAAAAATCTTATCTAGCCATTGTGAATCTTGTCATTTATTATATAAATGTCTAATTCTTGTCTGGATATTCCCAATCTTTTGAGCTCAATGATACCTACTGGCAATAATTTCTGCATAGTTTAAAAAAATATTTGATGGAACTATTTTCCATCATAAAATGTAGTTCCATTGAAATCAAAATATGTTATAGTTTCGTGTCAATACTGCCAAAATATTGTTTCAGAAAAAAACTGGGAGGGGAAAAAAGTTACCACGATGCAGAAATGTCCTTGAAATTTCAAAATGAAAAATTTCAATTACTCTTCTTGAAATTACTTTTCATTTAGATGGGTTTATTTTGTTTTATAATATGCAATTTAAAAAACCCTCAATCAAAATGCATTTCAATTTGAAACAAAATTTATTTTCAGAATTTTTTTCACAGAGCATTTTGAAATGTTCTGGTTTCATTCCAATTTTGAACAAAGCCAAACTTCCAAATCCAAAATTCTTAACAAGACAGAATTTCTGTCATCTGCACAGTTCAATGTCTGTAAATCAGTTAGGCATCGCATACAAAAGTTTCCTTTTATCTCTCTTTAATTTGTTGTCTTTCGGTTCCACTGACCTAGTCTTTTGTTGTTTTATTATGAGAGACGGGAAATGCGACACTCATACCCAATGTATTTTCTCTATATCATTCATTAGTTTATAAACCACTTTCACATTCACTCTTATTTGTCTCCTCACTAAACAGCTCAATATTTTCACATTCATTTCATCCAGGGAAAGTCTTTTTCATGCTTCAGGTTTTTTTTTTTTAATCTTGTCTCTGAACTCTTTCTATCTCACAAAGATGCAACAGAAACAGGGTGATCAATACTTAACATCATTGAAAGGAGTAGGTGTACCATCAATGTATATAATGGCATTATCATACTATTTTCAGGATCATTTTCTGTCCTCTTCTTTATACTAGCATTTTATTTGTTTTTTACCCCAAAAGACACTTTTAAAAATGATAGACCTATGTGAAGAGAGAAAAACAGTATGTGCCTTCATTAGAAAGTTTGATTGTTAATTATTGCTGCAGTACTCTCACATTCTTCCCTAATTCTTCAGTACCCTAAACTGCTGCTGCATGCTAATAGTTGAGATTATAAATCTTTTCCTTGAAGAGACTTGTATCACCAACTGAAAATAAAAATATAGGACTATTGGCAGGTACACTTGCACTTTTTAATGTATTGCGCTGTTACTTTCAGTTCAAGATCCAAAGATCAGATAGGGAGATCCTAGTAAAAATAGCAAATAAATGGCACTTTAAATGCACTTCTCTGTTCTAGTGCAATTAAGGAACTTTTGTACTTGCTGAGATTTTACAGCAATTTTCTTTATTGCAATTGTTAACTGTATTTTTTTTCAAATTCCTGATACAATAAAAACTCCTGCTTTCCTCTGCTTTTTCCTGTCTACCAGCAATACTGAAAGTATATCTCAGAATGCGGTGAAATTAGGCTTATGCTTGATGTTTCCTTCACTTCCAACTTCCACCCCCACCTCTGTTCTGCTTTTTAAAATCACCCCTATTCATGAAATCCCCTTCAAATCTGTTTCCTAAGTCACCATGCTCTCCTACTTTATACTCTTCCTTTAAAAAACTCATTCTTGACATACTACCTACAAAAAGTGAGTTAAACGAAATTCAAAAATAAAAATATAATTGTAAGTAATCTCATCTCATTATTGTTTGCTTGTTACCTCAAGATGTGCACATGCCCAAACTGAAGCCCCAGGCCTGAAACAGGGTGCATGTGCATGGATCCTCATTGACTGCAGTGGTCTCTATGGATGCAGGTTCCACCTATGTGAAATCTCTTGAATGATTGGGGTCTGAATCCATGCACAGTCTTATTACTTTTAATCTTTTGTTCTTTATCCCATAACATCCCAATTCTTGTCACATTTCTTATTGCATCATGTCTATAAACCTAGTGTAAGATCTTCGGTGCACGCTCCTTGGTGTTTCTACATAATAATGGCAGGTTAAATTTAATAATAGCTTACATAGTTAAGATGTTTTTAGTTAAATATTCTCTGACTTTTTGTATGGTTTTGATCATAATGCATTTTAATAGCCATCTGCAAAATAGTAAAAATAAAATTAAGTAGTGAAATGCCCTGTAATAACTAGGTTAAGGGAACTTTAATACATTTCTCAAGATTCACTTTTGCAGTAGTATGGCAGTTGCTGTATAGGGTAAAAAAATACAAAAAAGGCTGAAAACCATGTTTTAGATCCTCATCTTGTAGCTTGTTCCACATGCTTTGAGACCCACAGTGAAGTTAGGGACCCAGCATAGGTGCTGGGATTTGCTTATCTAGAAGTTTCAGAATTGGGGCCTAAGTGATTTTTTTTTTACCCTTGGATAGAATTCACAATCTTTCTAAAATAAAATCACCTTGGTGATGTGCCGCATAAATCCGTTTACTTCCTGTAAAACTAGCCTTTCTCACATAGGGCCTAAGGCATGGAGTATGTATTTAAATCTTACCATAGGTACTCCTATCAAACATAGAGGTGGGGCACAGGGGTGTATGTGTTGATGTTGCTTCAGGCACCGCCTCCAGCTGCTTCCACTGGCCATGGTTGCCAGTTCCCAGCCAATGGGAGATGCTGGGGGCGGTGCCTGAAGTAACAGCAACCCGCCCCTGCTCCCCTATGTTCCAGCCACTTCCCAGAGTAGTGCAGGGGCAGGGCAGGCAGGCAGGGAGTCTGCCTGGGAGCCTGCCCTGCCCCTGGTGTGCACCAGGCCAGAGCCCGCCCCCCGAACCCCTCCTGCAGTTGAACCCCCTGCTCTGAGCCCCTTGCCGCACCTTGCACCCC
This sequence comes from Gopherus flavomarginatus, assembly GCF_025201925.1. Classification (NCBI taxonomy): domain Eukaryota; kingdom Metazoa; phylum Chordata; order Testudines; family Testudinidae; genus Gopherus; species Gopherus flavomarginatus. The sequence goes on along the minus strand of NC_066617.1, from coordinate 176,410,509 downwards.
AAGCCCCGTCACACCTCTCCTGCACCCCAACCCACTGCTCTGAGCCCCTGCCGCACCCCATCCCTCACCATACCCTGCACCCCTCCTGCACCCTGACCCCGTCCTGATCCCACTGTCGCACCCTGCACCCCTCCAGCACCCCAACCCACTACCCTGAGCCCCCTGCCACACCCCTCCTGCACCCTGATCCCCTGCCCTGACTCCTGCAACACCCTTCACCCCTCCTGCACCCCACACCCCAACTTCCTGCCCTGAGCCCCCACCACACCCCTCCTGAACCCCGACCCCCTGCCCTGAACCCCTGCCACACCTCTCATCCCTCCTGCACCCTACATCCCAACTCCCTGCCCTGAGCCCCCTCACAGCCCATACCCCTCCTGCACCCCCTGGGGACAGAGAGGGGGTGGAGTTGGGGTGGGGATTTTGGGGAAGGGGTTGGAATGGGGTCAAGGAAGGGGTGGGAAGAGGCGGGGCAAGGGCAGGGCCTCATGGAAGGGGTGGAGTGGAGGCGGGGCCGAGGGCAGCGGGGGGAAGTGTCAGAAATGCGGCCCTCAGGCCAATGTACTAGTCCTCATGTGGCCCTCGTGGTCATTTTGAGTTTGAGACCCCTGTCCTATTGTCTCAGAAAAGGCCTAAGGAAAATAGAATGAAATATTGTATACCCGGAAGTTCAAAAAATCTTGGATTACATTAGACTAAGAGGGAAATGAACTCTAGTTCGGAGGTGCCTCCACAGAGACCATCTAGGACCCCAGAGATGAAACTCCTAGGAGCCGCTGGCTTCAGTGTCCTTACTGATCTCAAATGTTGAGATAAAAGATAAAAGATAGCCTCTAAGACCTTGTCTCTTTTTGGATTTCAGCCATTGTTCACCAGACATCAGCCCAGCTCCACTGGTGCAAACCCCTAATATAGACCATGTAAACTGATATAAACTACACTTTGCATAATTGAAACTTATCCCTGCTTCTAACTGGGTGTTCAGAGTGCTCTGTATCTGTATATATGTAAAAAGTGAATTAATAGAAGAAATGCCACTGGATGGTGCTCAAGAATATGTAGCATAATTCCTGGATTTCGTAGCAATGATATAAATTGTTGGAGTTGTATACTGCAAATGACTTTCTCTGTGCAGCTCTTTGCATTAGCTCTTAACAATGGGGTAAGCTGTGCTGATGCAGCAGCTTTGCCTGTCCATGCTGTGGAGTTTGCCGCTACTGTGAAGGATGACTTAGGCTCTGAACCAGAAAGAGATCTGTCAAGATCTGTCCATTTTATGTACTCATATAGCCTTCCCAGGAGCTCCATGCAGAGAGGTCATCCCGCGTGTACTAGTCTTTTGTGGTGGATGGGCCCTGCATGTTTTCCTGGGCCTGATGGCTCCAGTGACTCTGGACAGCCCGAGAGATTTGGATTTAAGCCCAAATAATGCCCTGTAGCAGTGAGGGAGCTCAGGCAGGGATGCACGTTTAGTGTTTTATATGATGTATACTCTCGTGTGCTTTACATAATGAAGTATAAAAGAGCATAGAAGTGTTCTGCTCTGCCAAGTGTGTGTGTTGACTACTTCTATAGCTGCTCTGTGGTCCTGAGAGAGTTACACTGTAATCAGAAACTTCACACCTTTGGGGAAGGTTTCTGGGAAAGGGGTGTGTTTAAGTACTGGGGAATCTGAATGGTCAGTGCTGCATCCAGAGGGAATAGGCAGCTGGACAGCATGTTTCAACACTCAGGAGAGGTTCCAGCTAGAAAGTCTACATCCTGAGGGTGTGCCTTGGGACCCCAAAATTAGAGCAGTGCTTGAACTCCAGGACCTGGTAGGGTGGGAAACGGAGTCATGAATCCATTAATTTACGTTTAATCAAAATTTGCCTTCATTTATACATTTTTCAGACAGGATAATTGTCACTTATAGTGTCTGAATGTATATTTACCCCATTCTGTAGTACAGGCAAGTTCTTCTGTACTTCGTGGCTTTGTTTCAGCCTCTGATCCCTGCTCTGGTTTTTCAGTCTCATTATTTCCTTTTCTGGTCTGGAATTTCTCCAGTTTAGACTCCTCCTTCACTTGGATTCTCTACGTGCCCAAATCACACATTTATTAGTTTTTCTCTAGATTCTAGTCAGTATTAAGCATTGCATTTTTCATAATCTGTACAATATAAGCTTCAATTTACTCAACTTTTGCTGATTACACAATTTTCGTGCCATTCTGTTTCATGTCATCCTGCTCCTAGGTTTCCCTAGGATAAATATAATACAATTGTGTGTGTCATACTAATTAATTTGTTTCTTTTACCTAAAATATTCCAGTGTGACATATCACCTTTGGCCTGGCAGCAGTAGCATTACTTTGGCAATTTTCTTTTATTTAGACTTGCATAAATTAAGCTGAGGCCATGAAATGAATGTTACTTCATCCAAACTCAGTACATGTCTACAATTAAGGCTATGCTTTAGTCATGGGTATTTTTAGTAAAAGCCATGGACCTGTCACGGGCAATAAACAAAAATTCATGGCCTGTGACCTGTCCATGACTTGCACTATATACCTCTAACTAAAACTTGGGCTGGAGAGGCCGTGGGTGCTGGGGCATGGGCGGATGGCCTGGGACCATCACTAGTGCTGCGGGGAGAAGCAGGGGTAGCAGGACTGACAGGCTCCCTACCAGCCTCTGCACAGCTCCCTGGAAGTGAACAGCATGTCTCTGCAGCTCCTAGGGGGAGGAAAGGCCAGGGGTTCAGCACACTGCCCCCTCCATGAGCTCTGGATCCGCAGGTCCCATTGGCCAGGAACCACCGCCAGCGGGAGCTATTGAGGCGGTGCTCCAGGGAGGGGTAACACATATAGCTTCCTGTCCCTTCCACCTAGGAGCTTCAGGGACATGCTGACCACTTCCTGGGTGTCCCCTCAAACCCCGAGATAAGCATCATCCCCCACCCCAATCCCCAGCCCTGTGCCCCCTCCCACACACAAACTGCCCCAGCAGCGGCTGGCTCAGGGGCTGCCTGATCTTCTCGGGCAGCCCATGGACCCAGTCACACTGGCCACTGTAGAAGTCAGAAAGGGTCATGGAATGCATGACTTCCTTGACCTCCATGACAGACATGGAGCCTTATCCATAATTACTATCAAAGTATAACTGATTAAGCTCTGTTTCACCATCTAGCAATTCTTTATCTTTATATTTCAATATAATTAAATATATATGTATTGTAACCTTAATTTTCATTTGAAAAGTGAAGTTCTGGAAAACATGATGAAGATTTTATGTCAAGTATCAGAGGAGTAGCCGTGTTAGTGTGGATCTGTAAAAGCAGCAAAGAGTCCTGTGGCACCTTATAGACTAACAGACGTATTGGAGCATGAGCTTTCATGAGTGAATACCCACTTTGTCGGATGCATGTCAATTTTATGTCAATATTTCTTATCTTCTTCAAACATGGGTTCACAGGGGATTTTCTACTCAAAGTCCAACATCAGGCTTGTAATTTTTTTTAAAACCTTGTTTGTTATTTTGTCTGTTGCATTTTGAGGAGTGCCTTTAGTACAATTTAAGTTCGGAATATTTAATTGTATTTGATGGTTCCCCAACACATCTCAGGGATCCACTACTGCAGAAACTTGGATTCCTCTCACAGCAGACCTAGTGGGTGGCCAGCAGGGGGTGCTTATTAGGATCTGTCTCAGATGCATAGATAAATATTTATTTTAATAAATATGCGTTAGGACTATGCTCTCCTGGGGAGTAAAGAAGGTGTAATCAGCTCCACCCCCTCGCAGTTCCCATTTGCTTCCACTTTCCAAATCTTATGCCAAAAGACAAAATACAAAAAAAGTCATTGGAGTTGTCTGCCTTTTCTGGGGAAGAATGAAGAACACAATGTAATACTTTTGGGGTTACCATCAAAGTTTTCCAGTATATGTTATAATAGCAGGTTCTAGTAAATACCTGCTGCCTAACAATCAGCCCAAGAAAGTAATTTCCAATAAGCAAGTTGGTAGCGAGCACAGAGTAAGCACTACATTTTTTCTCTTTTAATTTTCTTTTTAATTGGTCTTCTGCTAAATGTGTTTTGGGTGGAGATTAGAGTTACATGTGTTACTACACTATATTCACTAGCCTCTTTGGAGGATGTCAGATTAATTAGAAACTCCTGAAGTCTCACTTGTAATTTATAATCTGGCAGGAAAGTCAAAGAAATTAAAAAGGTTCTAAGTAGAGAGCCTTTTGACACAGGTCAAGGCAGCACTTCTCAAAAGATAGGTCAGTATCACTGAAAGGCTAAGATGATAAGGCCCAACTAACCTGAGACTCTCACTTCCAGAACAGTAATGAGTTTCTTAGTGTGCACTCAAGAGAATTGAAAATTAACCACATACTTGACCTCAGTCGCACCAATTAATTAACAGGCACTAAAAGAACTTTAACAAAGAACCTAGTGAGCAGACTCCTATCAGAACAAGAAGCATTTTTATTTTATACTGTAGCACATTCTTTGTTTCTTCAAAATTGTTTTGGAAATGACACTATTAGCAATATACTAGTAAGGCCAATTTCTTGTCTCACTCAAATAAGTGGCTTTTACTTCATGTGGACCAGGATGGATTTGGATATAGCTGTAGATCAAAAACTTGGCTCTATACTTTTTTAGTATGTTTTAGTGCTTATGGAAGAAAGGTGACATACGGATGTTTCTGGAGTCTCAGGTCCCTTTCTTAATCTGCAGAAAAGGTACAGCATTCTCAGCAGTATGCAAACCTCCCCATAATTCTATGCTGAAGCTCCTGTACTACAATGGCCCAGATAGTCCACTGCCAGAATGGAAGTGTTGTTTAATTATCATGCCCATTCAGTCTTTGGTGTCCCTCCTGAAATCGTCAACAAGCCTGCCCATTACTACTATGAATTGAACAGAAAGACACACAACATGCCCCTTCCTCTCCCCCTCCCAATTTTTTCCCTCACAAAAGCCATAGAACAACGATGAGACAAAAACAATTTTTGGCCTAAACGTAGGCAGGGGAATGGTCCCACTATTGTGGGGAACTTTCCTGGTTTCTGCACTACCCCGGTGAAGTAGGCTAGCAAAAGGATCTGAGTCCTCGCTCCCACTTTCTTTACCCAGAGGCTTCCCTGCCCTTGAGGACTCCCCTTCCACTCTTCTGTCTGCCAGAGTCCTCATAACCCCAACAAGGCTGGGCCCAGGATTCCTGGCTCAACCCCCAACCCTGCTGTGGTCACCCAGGACAGGGGCTAGGGTGTCCCCAGTCCGGGGTACTCTCTCTGCCCTGGGCACCTCCTTGACCCACTGATCATTTCATACAATTTAAAGCAAATATAAGTTGTTTAACAATTAATTTTAAAAAAGAATAAGGAAAAATGGGAAAGGTTAAAAGAAAACACATCATCCTGCTCTGTGGCAGGGAACATTACAAACAGTGTCTCTGGATGTCAGGGCACTTCACAATCTGTTCCTTGTGGATCCCAGGTCTCCTCCTCAGGTCCTGGCTGTGCTGCAGGGATGCTGCGGGTTGAACACTTGCAACGGTGGTGGCCACACACCTCCGGGCTTTGGGTGGTGGGACCCTTCTTCCCGGCATCAGCCCCCTGTCGGGTTAAGATTCCCCTCCCAGTCTGGCCTGCAAGGACCCCTGGCTGGGGGTATCTTTCTGCACTGGGCCCTTTTGCCCAAGGTCCTCCCTTGGCTGGCCCCATTTGCTCACCACACCTGGCCCTGTGGCTACAGCTTTGCTCCCAGCACAGGATCTGCTCTCTCCCTCGGCTGTGTCTGTGGCTCTGTGGCTGCAGCTCTGCTCTCAGTACAGCTTGGGCCCCTGCTTTCTCCTTAGCTCGGCCCCACCCTGTCTGACCCAGGCAATTCCAGCTCACACAGAGGATGGGATCCCCCCTGGCCTCATGACTCCCTGATTAGCCTGCCCACCCTGTCAATCAGGCTGACCTGGAGCATTGGCCTCTCCCCATTGTTCCTGGGAACTCAGTCTCAGGATATGTCTACACTACAAAATTAGGTAAATTTTATAGAAGTCGATTTTTTTAGAAATCAATTTGATACAGTTGATTGTGTGTGTCCCCACTAAGCATATTAAGTCGGCAAAGTGCATTCACAGTACCGAGGCTAGCATCGACTTTCAGAGCGTTGCACTGTGAGTAGCTATCCCACAGTTCCCGCAGTCTCCACTGCCCATTGTAATTCTGGGTTGAGCTCCCAATGCCTGATGGGGCAAAAACATTGCTGTGGGTGGTTTTGGGTACATGTCATCAGGCCCCCCTCCCTCCCTCCATGAAAGCAATGGTAGACAATTGTTTTGCACCTTTTTTCCACGCAGATGCCATACACATGGCAAGAGTGCAGCCCGCTCAGCTCAGCTGCCGCTGTTGTGTCCTGGCTGCTACTGGCAGCAGACAGTGCACTAGGGCTGCAAACCATCGCCATTGAATGACTGCTTCTGCTGCCACTCTGCTCTCCTGCAGACACCATACCACAGCAAGCATGGAGCCTGCTCAGATCACCGCGGCAGTTATGAGCACTGTAAACACCATGCACATTATCCTGCAGTAAGTGCAGCACCAGAAACTTCTAAAGCAGGTGAGGAGGCAACGGCAACGCGGTGACAAGGGTGATGAGGACATAGACACAGACTTCTCTCAAAGCACATGCCCTGGCAATTTGGGCATTGTGGTGGTAATGGGGCAGGTTAATGTTATGGAACACCGATTCTGGGCCTGGGAAACAAGCACAGATTGGTGGGACCGCATAGTGTTGCAGGTTTGGGATGATTCCCAGTGTCTGCGAAAGTTTCGCATGTGTAAGGGCACTTTCATGGCACTTTTTGACATGCTTTCCCCTGCCCTGAAGTGCAAGAATACCAAGATGAGAGCAGCCCTCACAATAGCCTGTGGCAATAGCCTGCTGGAAACTTGCAATGCAAACAGCTACTAGTCAGTCGGGAATCAATTTGAAGTGGGCAAATCTACTGTGGGGGCTGCTGTGATCCAAGAGTAGTGACTCTGGGAAATGTGCAGGCCATAGTGGATGGCTTTGCTGCAATGGGATTCCCTAACTGTGGTGGAGCGATAGATGGAACGCATACCCCTATCTTGGGACCGGAGCATCAAGGCAGCCAGTACATAAACTGAAAGGGGTACTTTTAAATGGTGCTGCAAGCACTGGTGGATCATAGGGATGTTTCAGCAACATCAACATGGGATGGTCAGGAAAGGTACACGACGCTCGCATCTTTAGGTACTCTGATCTGTGTGAATGTCTGCAGCAAGGGACTTACTTTCCAGACCAGAAAATAACCATTGGGGATATTGAAATGCCTACAGTTATCCTTGGGGACCCAGCCTACCCCTTAATGCCAGGGCTCATGGAGCCGTACACAGGTACCCTGGACAATAGTCAGTAACTATTCAACTATAGGCTGAGCAAGTGCAGAATGGTGGTAGAATGTGCATTTGGATGTTTAAAAGCGCTCTGGCACAGTTTGGTGATTTGGTTAGGCAAGTGGGGTTTTAGGTGGTAAAATGAATATTGTTGCAGTTTTCATAATGACTATTCTAGTAGTGTTCAGATTGAGTAGGAAATGTTTTTCTGCTTAAAATATCCTTACATTTTGACAATTTTTAACATTCTAGATTGTTTCTTGAATTGTTTTTAACAAAGTTATATTTAATATTTCTTTTATTTTTTTCAGCAGAATTTATAAATGTAAATATTTGTAATTGTTTGACATTATTAGTGTTATATTATTCTTTGCAGGTTTTTTAATAAAAACAGAAACACTTTAGTGTTTTATTAAGAAGTATATACTCTGGGTGGTTCTAGATTAATATTTTTGTATATTGTTATAATACAGAATTTTGTTGAAAAAGATACTATTTAACGGGTAGACATAATGGGCCCAGTTTTCTGCTAAAGTATCTCAGTTGACTTCAGTGGAACTACACTGGAAAAGAATTTGGCTCAGCGTGACAAACTATTGTCTCAAAAACTTTCCAACCCACGTGAGTTCACTGCTGTGGCAGAGATTCTTTGTGTTTAAGAGGTCTGAAGTGAGAAAACAAACACATTGAGGGGGAGAGGCAGAAAAGTACAAAAATCTTATGGGCAAAAACTATTGCACTAAATATTTAAAAGGTAGAGAGGAGGGAAATATTGTGTTCAGGGGTTGGGGGTTACTGTAGAAGGAGAGACAGATGAGAGAAAAGTGTAGTGTGGTTGGCTGGGGGGAAATGTATGATATTTCATTATTTGAGAAATAAGATGTGATTATGTAATTGAAGGCTAGGTTGTGACTTTACCACTAGTCTAGAGTCAGAGGTGATAGGTAGCCAGACTGCTCTAGGAGGAGACTGGGGAACAAATTGTGATGTAATCAAAGTTCTTCATTTGCTTTTGGGATTGAGGAGTAGAAGTTAGTTCCATCTCCCTTTTTGTTTTGTAATTTCTTCTCCATAAATCACCTCATCAGCCACATTGGCTAGCAGATAGAAAGGAGAGACAAAACCAGGGCTCCTCTCACTTATCTCTCCTTTTTTGCACACTTGTTTACAGAGGAGAGCACTGGACTAGCAGTGCAGATAATTCACAATTTGAGTAGCACTTACTCAACTGTACAAAAGAATAAAGTGCATGGGAAGCAGGGCAATTTGCCTCTTTAAGGGCCAAGGGGCCTGTGGCAAACCAGCAGTCTTCAATTAGCTCTGCCCCACTACACCTGTGCAGGCTGTTGGACTTAGAAAGGAAGCCCAGCCACAGTGAGCAGGCTGGGAGGAGGGGACAAGACTGGCAGAGTCTAATGGAAGACTCTGGGTAGGAAGGGCTGCACAGGAAAGAGCAGAGAGTAACCCAGGGTAGCACAGGAGGGGTTGAGGGGAGAGACAACAAGGAGTGTGGTAACAGTGAAAGCTGAGCCCAGAGGGTGGGTAGAAGATTGCTTGAATTAGAGTGGAGAAGACAGACCCGTTTGGAAGAAAGGATTGGTCCCAGCCTGAATCTAGGGCAAAGATTGTGTGTTTTGTTGATTTTTGGCCTTGGATGCCCTGGAAGGGATGGGAATAAACATAACCTGATGGGACAGCTGAGTCACGAGAGGAGATAGACCACTGTAGGGCCAGAGGAGGGGTGCAAAAGGAGTACAGCCTGCTTCCATGCCACACTATGCTGCCAGGGTGTGCTTTGGGATGGTCAGTCTCTGCCAGACATTTGGAGGAGGGAGGTCCTTACTCCATGTCCATGTAACAAGAAGTTTTTGTGTGTGTGTATGGCAGGGTGCTTGGAAAGAACTGGAGGGTTCTGTATGAGGGCACTGAAGATAATTCTATTCTGCCTTGCCACTACATGTTTGCAGCAGCTGCCTGAAACAATACTGAAAGCTAGATTGTCCTGATCCAAAGTTCACTGAAGTCAAAGGACCTATCCCATTATCTTCAAGAGGCTTCAAGATCATGCTCAATATGGAGCACACAGGGCTAGCCTTAATAGTAAAATACTTGCAATACTACCAAATATGTGATCCTGATATTTTCATGCCGCTCAACTGTGTTGCCATTGCTGTGAAGTACTAACAGGGGAAATTAGAGCATAGGGAATGCATGTGTCAGTGACTCCGAAAGTCTTCTGCGGAGTAAGTCTGGGCTAAATTGGTGGTGGACAACATAGTGGTTATGCTAGCCTTCTGTTGCCTTCCAATTGCTTGTCTGCTGTGTCATGCAGCTGCCCATAGCAGGGTAAATGTTTGCCCAATGAGAGCCCGCTGCAAGGTGCTGTGAGCCATCCTTTCTATAGCCCTCCGGTTGGACCCGAGGTTTTCCTTGGATATTGATAACTGTTTCTGTATCCTCCCTATAGCAAAACACAGCCACTTACCGCTTCATAGTATGCCTCATTGTCTTGTCTTGCTGGCTCCTTGCTAGTTATACACTCAGTCTGTTAGAGAAGAAGTCCTATCTTCGTGCTGGCTTTGCTTTTGTGGGGGTGTGCATGGTTGTGTCCCTTTGTCCTTTATTCTTCTTTAAGAAAATGAAGCACACTTCTTCTACCTATTTTACATTTCATCCAGATTTTGCTGGGTTTTTACTCAGCTACTTCTAAATTATACTGTTCTCTATTAATAGATAAGCCAATCTATTTGGGCCTTCGATGCTGTCCCAGGCTAGCCCTACGAACACACTTGCTTAGTCTCCTTTTCTAGCTGTTTGCTGATGCTATTGCAAAGGCAAAGAGCAAACCAGGCCTACGAGTTGCCGAACATCCTCAATTCCTTTTGGCTTCAATGGAAGTTAAGGGTATCTTTAATATGGGGCCCCGTTTGTATCATCATTGTTTTTTTGTATATCTTCTCTGAAAAATATGCCTGCTGCACTTCTTTGATGGGTCACCCCTACCTGAGATGGTGTGGTAGTTCAGCAGCCATGCCATTGATCCCCAAATTAGAGCCAACTTGATTAAGAAAATCTCTGTTGGTGGTGTTTGTGGGAGAAGGTCATGGGAGTGGCAGCAAAGGAAATAACACCATATCCAGGAACAGCCTGTTGCCTTATTTATGTGGCTGGGGTTTTGTTTTCCAATAAGTGAACAAAGAGAATTCCTGGGATGGTTAGCAAGAACTTGCCATCAGCTGCTAGTTCATTCATTTCTGACTGCAAAACATTCCATTCATGCTGTTGCTGGTGTTGGAAGGCTTGCAGCCACTGCTTCTTCTCCTAGAGGTGGTGATGATATGATGAAAGAAGGGGCTGTGATGGTTGACGAGTCTTCTGTGGATGAAATCAAAGGCATAAATATTAAATTCTGTTTCTTAATCTGAAAATCGGTCTCCCTATGAAATACCTAGTGGGAGAAATAAAACCTGCTATTTCTCTTCCTTGAGACAAAATTGACACTACTATAATTAAGTTATAGCTCCTTGAAAGGGGTAGAACAGTTATACTAGTGCAAGATTCAAGCTTTCACAGCCTCACCATGAGCTGACTGACATTGTACATGATAACAGGATTGTTAAGGATCATCAGGCTGGATAGAAAAGAAATTATCACAGCAAACACTTCTGCAGAATCAGACTGCTAATGACAGCTCTTTCAACACTTTGCAGTTGTTTGCTCCATTGGTGTTTCCCAGAAGTGGCCATAGTAATAGTTTTCTGACACTCTAACTCATAAATACCAGCCTTTGGAAAATGTGTGTACAGACTGCTTCTAATCAACCCAGCCACAGCGTAAGTGATCCATTCCTGAAACGGTTGTGCTGTCAGGCACCATCGTAAACCACTGAAACATATCGTGAGCTTCCCACTTACGATATAGGAAGGAAAAGTAAAATCATGCTGGCCCAATTTTGCAACCATAACTTTGGGAATCCAAAGTTGCTCATCAACAAGTAATGAACATATGCCTGGCACAGCAAGAGATGGTGTAATAGATATGAGAACCAGATTGCAACAAAAAAACCCAAATCATCGGGGGGAGGTTGAAAGTGAATCTCACAACGTCAGATGCTTTTGAGATAGCTGCCTACAAATGTATGTAACTAATGGCTTATGTACATGTATATATATGTAATGCTAGTAGATGCATGAGCAATAAATCATATGAGAAATAAATTATATAGTTGGAAATCAACTGTTCAGGTGCCCTTAGTCTCTGTCCTGTATGGTGGACACCTAAACTTTTCCTTTCTTTCTACTATGATTGGTGTCTATGGATCCCCAAAAGTGATGACACTAGGGATAAAAGATTATCTTGCCTACTGTTTCAGTGCCCTATTACATTTATATAGTGAATTCTCTCTTTTCTGCCTCAGTACCACGGATCAGAACAGTTGAACAGCAGAGTGCTGAAATCCTAGACCAGATTTACACTTGTCTTTATTGACTATGACCCCAATCCTGCTCTATAAATAGTCTCATTCAAGTACTCACAGTGTACTAAGTTAAGTAAATTGTGAGCTTATGCTGAATTGCGGCCTGTGAATCCTGTATGTGGAAATTCCAATTGGAAAAGTGGCCAGTTGACAATTTAGATTTTGGATCAGAGCAATAAGTCAATTCATCTCCCTCCTCACAAGTTTCTGGCTCATCAACTCCTCCAGGAGAAACCAACATACTGTATGTTTTAGGCTCTCAAAGCATTGGCTGGCCTTTACAGATGAATTTAACATTTTGAATAAATTAAATACCAGCTGAAAGATTGAGATCTGATCTACTAGGATTTCCATTTAACTGGAGAAAATAAAAATAAGGAGAAATTACATTACACTATGCCATGAAACTAGTTCTTTTCTATGCAGGAATTAATATAAATGATGAAAAAAGAAAATATAATAACTAGCTTGAAACAAGCAGACTTGTCTCAGAATATATTACTTTGGCTGACATTCACCTTCAGTGGACACTACCTCTGAAAATATCTATTCAGCCATGATTTTTAAATAGTAAAGTTTCACTGCAAAGCTAGGCACAAAGCAGATAAATGGCTGCTAAGATAACTCCTTTAGTAAGGGAATGGAATGAAAATCAGCTCACAGTGAAATGCATATTTCATTCTTCATGGTGAAATTTGGTGCTGACAGGATATTTAGATCTCTCCCTCACAACCCCATAGTATGCAGGGAGCACGTGAACCAAATACTGTCCCCGAATGAGTAAAAATAGTGGGAGGGAGGCTTTCATTGCAAATGGTGGGCTGGAATAATTGCCAGGGAACCCAATAATAGATAAATGTGACTAGGCGCTGCTGAAGCTAATTGCTCCATTAAGGAAGCTTAGCTAGGAACAACAAAAAGAGTGGAGAGGGATGGAAATCCGTCTCCTTTTCTGTGAGTTTGGGGTAAGTGAGCAGTTAGCCTCAATATAACATATTTTGGGATTGACAGCGAGAAAGCCAGGCTGTGTGAATCTTATGTTTCTTCAAGCTTGCTAGTGAGAACCATTTTCATATTTTATTTGAGCCAGCCTTCTCAAGCTGTATATATGGATTATTTCTTGTGTGTCCAACCTCAGCAGAGCTGACTTCTTTCAGAAATTTGGTAAAGAAGACATTTTTCTTTGGGGTCAAGGAATGGGCTGGCATGAGCATTTGGTGAGTAATAAAGAGGGGATTCCTAAGGTTTATTGCTGTGTTGTGTAATGACATGAGAGGAATAGATTAAATAGGATAAAAAACAAACAAACACAGGGTCTGAGTTCAGCAAGGCAACCCAGGAAAACCTCACAAAGTGGGGTACAAGTTTTCTACTTTTAATAATTTAAAAAAAGAAAAAATCTCCTCTTTGCTTTTGCTTTTTGCTAAAAAGCTTCATGGAGAAAAAAAACTTCTTAGTTTGCTGACAGCTGTTTCAAGGGAATTAAACTAAAATAAAATTCTGTGGTATCAGGCTTGAGAAGAAGAGCACAAAAGCAAGGTTCCAGAAGATTTTTTTTTTTTTAAGTAAAAGGGGTTTCATATACAAGCTAGTAGATGAACTACCTGTTTAAATTAAACAAGGCCTGGAAACCCATAGTGAAAACACTTTCTTCATGGTTTGTCCTGGCAAAAAAAAAAATGATAAACTTGTGAAGAATAAATTGTATTAGCTTTTAGATTTTGTAAATTTTTATTAATTATCCTTTTATTTATTTATTTATTACGTATCCTTTGGTGTTTTACGGGGTTAATTAGTGTGGAAAATTGGGAGTCTGAGTGTATGAATTAAGTTAAAAGTATCTGAAATGTTGGACGTGGATAATATTGACAATGGAAAATATACATGGTCAGACTATAGCTTAGTATAGCATGGCGGAAATCTAGAAAATTCAAGTTTGTCTCCCCTAGCAGCATGGTACACGTTTCATAATGAACACTGTGAAGTTTACTTCTGATTTTTAAAACCTGCTTTGTGTAAAACTAAATGTAATCTTAAGTCTGGAGCTATTAGAGCATTGCCACAATAGAAAGCATTGCCACAATAGAAAGTCACAAAAACAACAAGGAGTCCAGTGGCACCTTAAAGACTAACAGATTTATTTGGGCATAAGCTTTCGTGGGTAAAAAAACCACTTCTTCAGATGCATAGAGTGTAAATTACAGATGCAAGCATAAATATACTGACACATGAAGAGAAGGGAGTTACCTCAAAAGTGGAGAACCAGTATTAATAGGGCCAATACAATCAGGGTGGATGTAGTTCACTCCCAGTAATTGATGAGGTGGCGTCAATTCTAGGAGAGGCAAAGTTGCTTTTGTAGTGAGTCAGCCACTCCCAGTGCCTATTCAAGCCCAAATTAATGGTGTCAAATTTGCAAATGAATTTTAGTTCTGTAGTTTCTCTTTGCAGTCTAGTATCAGAGGGGTAGCCGTGTTAGTCTGGATCTGTAAAAAGCGACAAAGAGTCCTGTGGCACCTTATAGACTAACAGAAGCATTGGAGTATAAGCTTTCATGGGTGAATACTCACTTCGTCAGACATGTGGTTGAAATTTCCAGAGGCAGGTATAAATATGCAGCCAAGAATCAGTCTAGAGATAACTAGGTTAGTTCAATCAGGGAGGATGAGGTCTAGCAGTTGAGGTGTGAACACTCTACCCACATATTTACACCAACGACACCATCACAGGACCTAACCAGTTCAGCCACAACATCACCGGTTCATTCACCTGCACCTCCACCTATGTAATATACGCCATCATGTGCCAGCAATGCCCCCTGCTATGTAGATCGGCCAAACTGGACAATCCCTACTTAAAAGGATAAATGGACACAAGTCAGATATTAGGAATGGCAATATACAAAAACCTGTAGGAGAACACTTCAACTTCCCAGGCACACAATAGCAGATTTAAAGGTAGCCATCATGCAGCAAAAAAACTTCAGGACCAGACTCCAAAGAGGAACTTTGCTAAACTTCAGTTCATTTGCAAATTTGACACCATCAGTTCAGGATTAAACTACAAAAGCAGTTTCTCTTCCTTTGTGTTCATACCTCAACTGCTAGAAAAGGGCCTCATCATCTCTGATTGAACTAACCTCG
The DNA here is from genome assembly GCF_025201925.1 of Gopherus flavomarginatus. Classification (NCBI taxonomy): domain Eukaryota; kingdom Metazoa; phylum Chordata; order Testudines; family Testudinidae; genus Gopherus; species Gopherus flavomarginatus. Next base: position 176,395,478 of record NC_066617.1, on the reverse strand, counting down.
TTATCTCTAGGCTGATTCTTGCCTGCATATTTATACTTGCCTCTGGAAATTTCCACCATATGCATCTGACAAAATGGATATTCATCCACCAAAGCTTATGCTCCAATACTTCTATAACGTGCCACAGGACTCTTTGTCACTCTTTGAAGTCTGTTTCTGAAGTTTTTTTGTGCAAGTATGGCTACTTTTAAATCTGTTATAGACTGTCCAGGAAGATTGAAGTGTTCTCCTACTGGCTTTTGTATGTTACCATTCCTAATGTCCGATTTGTGTCCATTTATTCTTTTATGCAGAGATTGTCCAGCTTGGCCAATGTACATGGCAGAGGAGCATTGCTGGCACATGATGGCATATATCACATTAGTAGATGTGCAAGTGAATGAGTTCCTGATGGCGTGGCTGATGTGGTTGGGTCCTCTGATAGTGTCACTAGAGTAGATATGGGGACAGCGTAGCCAACGAGGTTTGTTACAGGGATTGGTTCCTGGGTTTGTATTTCTGTGGTGTGATGTGTAGTTGCTGGTGAGTGTTTGCTTCAGGTTGGGGTCTGTAAGCAAGGACTGGCCTGCCTCCCAAGGTCTGTAAGCAGTGAGGGATCATTTTCCAGGAAAGGTTGTAAATCATTTATGATGTGCTGCTAAGGGGTTTTTTGTTTTTGGCATTTTTTGGCAGCATTTGAACACTCAGTAGCCAACTTTGATTCAAGCAAAACTTTGAATATTATCAAGAGATTATTTTTTCTCTAATGACTCAGTTCTACCATCCATAAAGCTGGTTGGTGACATTGTTTATAAAGATACTGCAAGAGGAGCACCATTATAAAGATGGATGTTCAGATCTCTTGATCAGAACCAAGAGCAATATCATAAGAACATAAGAATGGCCACAATGGATCAGACCAAAGGTCCACGAAGCCCAGTATCCTGTCTTCCGACAGTGGCCAATTCCAGGTGCCTCACAGGGAATGAGCAGGTAATCATCAAGTGATTCATTCCTTGTCACCCATTCCCAGCTTCTGACAAACAGAGACTAGGAACACCATCCCTGTCCATCCTGGCTAATAGCCATTGCTGGATCTATCGTCCATGAACGTATCTAGTTCTTTTTTGAATCGTGTTTTAGTCTTGGTCTTCTTTACATCCTCTGGCAACGAGATCCACAAGTTGACATTGTGTTGTGTGAAAAAGTCTGCTGTTTTCAACTTGCTGCCTATTAATTTTATTTGGTGACCCCTAGTTCTTGTGTTACGAGAAGGAGTAAATAACACTTCCTTATTTACTTTTTCCATTCCAGTCATGATTTTATAGACCTCTATCATATCCCCCCTTAGTCATCCTTTTTCCAAGCTGAAAAGTCCCAGTCTTATTAATCTCCCCTCATATGGAAGCCATTCCATACCCTTTATTAATTATGTTGCCTTTTTCTGAACCTTTTCCTATTCCACTATAACTTTTTTGAGATGGGGTGACTACATCTGCATACCATATTCAAGATGTGGGTATACTATGGATTTATATAGAGATAATATGATATATTTTGTCTTATTGTCTATCCCTTTCTTAATGATTCCCAACATTTTGCTCACATTTTTGACTTTGAGTGGATGTTTTCCAAGAACTATCCACAATGACTCCAAGCTCTTTCTTGAGCGGTAACAGCTAATTTAGACATCATCATTTTATATGTATAGTTGGGATTATATTTTCCAATGTGCATTACTTTGCATTTATCAACATTGAATTTCATCTGCCATTTTGTTGTCCAGTCACCCAATTTTGTGAGATCCTTTTGTAGTTCTTTGCGGTCTACCTGGGACTTAACTATCTTGAGTAGTTTCGTATTATCTGCCAATTTTACCGCCTCACTGTTTACCTTTTTTTCCAGATCATTTATGAATATGTTGAATAGGACTGGTCCGAGTACAGACTCTTGGGGGCCACCACTATTTACCTCTCTCCATTCTGAAAACTGATTATTTATTCCTACTCTTTGTTTCCTATCTTTTAACCAGTTACCAACCCATGAGAGGATCTTCCCTGTATTCCATGACAGCTTACTTTTCTTAAAAGCCTTTGGTGAGAGACCTTGTCAAAAGCTTTCTGAAAATCTATGTACACTATATCCACTGGATCCCCCTTGTCCACGCACTTGTTGTCCCCCTCAAAGAATTCTATCAGATTGATGAGGCATGATTTCCCTTTACAAAAACCATGTTGACTCTTCCCAAACAAATTATGTTCTTCTATGTATCTGACATTTTTGTTCTTTACTATTGTCTCAACCAGTTTGCCCAGTACTGAAGTCAGGCTTACAGACCTGTAATTGCCAGGATCACCTATGGAGCCCTTTTTAAAAATTAGCATCATGTTAGCTATCCTCCAGTCATTCAGTACAAAAGCTGATTTAAATGGTAGGTTACAGACTACAGTTGATAGTTCTACAGTTTCACATTTGAGTTCCTTCAGAACTCTTGGGTGAATACCATCAGGTCCTGGTGACTTATTACTGTTTAGTTTATCAATTTGTTCCAAAGCCTCCTCTAGTGACACCTCAATCTGGGACAGTTCCTCAGATTTGTGACCTAAAAATAATGGCTCAGGTTTGGGAATCTTACTCACATCCTCAGCTGTGAAGACTGATGCAGTGGCCTTATTGTCCTTGAGTGCTCCTTTAACATCTTGATTGTCCAGTGGCCTCACGGGTTGTTTAGGAGGCTTCCTGTTTCTGACATACTTAACATTTTTTTGCTATTACTTTCTCAGTCTTTGCTAGCTGTTCTTCAGATTCTTTTTTGGCCCTCCTAATTATATTTTTACACTTCATTTACCAGAGTTTATGCTTCTTTCTATTTTCCTCTTTAATTTATTTTCCACTTTCTAAAGGGTACCTTTTTGTCTCTCACTCCTTCTTCTACATTTTTGTTTAGCCACAGTGGCATTCTTACTATGTTCCTAATTTTTTGTGTAACTCTCCTTTCTGAAATTAAATGCTACAGTGTTAGGCCGCTGTGGTGTTTTCCCCGCCACAGGGATGTTAAATTTAATTATATTATGGTCACTATTACCAAGGGGTCCGGCTATATTCACCTCTTGGACCAGATACTGTGCTCCATTTAGGACTAAATCAAGAATTGCCTTTCCTCTTGTGGGTTCCAGGACTAGCTTCTCCAAGAAACAGTCATTTAAGGTGTCAGCAAAACTTAATCTCTGCATCCCATCCTGAGGTGACATGTACCCAGTCAATATGGGGATAGTTGAAATCCCCCATTATTATTAAGTTTTTTTATTTTAATAGCCTCTCTAATCTCCCTGATCATTTCACAGTCACTATTACCATCCTGGTGAGGTGATTGATAAGATATATCTATATATATCACATTTCATATCAGCGGATGTATTGGTATTTTCAACAACTTCTCTGTATAAAAGAATGTTGTCATAAACAGATAGTTAAGGGTTAATAGAACAGAAGTACTTCATGTCTCTTTTGACTGTAAAGGGTTAACAAGTTCAGTGAGCCTGGCTGTCCCCTGAGAAGAGGACAATCAGGGGACAGGATACTTTCAGATCTTGAGGGAGGGAAGTCTTTGTGTGTGCTGTTAGTGTTTGGTTGTTGTTCTCTCTGGGTTCTGAGAGTGACCAGACGTGCAACCAGGTTTCTCTCCAATCTCTTTGATACAATCTCTTATATGTCCAGAATAGTGCGTACTAGGTAGATAAGGTGAGTTAGGCTTATGTTTGTTTTCTTTATTTGCAAATATGTATTTGGCTGGAAGGAGTTCAAATTTGTATTTGGCTGGAAGGAGTTCAAATTTGTATTTTGCTGAAAGGATTTTAATTTGTACTTGTATACTTAGGCTGGGAGGGTATTCCCAGTGTCTATAGCTGAAAGACCCTGTCACATATTCCAGCTTAAATTTACAAAGATAATTTTTACTGTTTTTTCTTTCTTTAATTAAAAGCTTTTCTTGTTTAAGAACCTGATTGTTTTCTTATTCTGGTGAGACCCCAGGAGACTGGGTCTGGATTCACCAGGGAATTGGTGGGGAGAAAGGAGGGAAGAGGGAGAGAAAGGTTAATTTTCTCTCTGTGTTAGGATTAGTTTCTCTTTCAGGGACAGTCTGGGAGGGGGAGAGAGAAGGAGGGGGGAAGGTGAATTTTCCTCTCTGTTTTTAAGATTCAAGGAGTTTGAATCACAGTGATCTTCCAGGGTAACCCAGGGAGGGGAAGCCTGGGAGAGGCAACGGTGAGGGAAAGGGTTTACTTTCCTTGTGTTAAGATCCAGAAGGTCTGGGTCTTGGGGGTCCCCGGGCAAGGTTTTGGGGGGACCAGAGTGTACCAGGCACTGGAATTCCTGGTTGGTGGCAGCGCTGCAAGTACTAAGCTGGTAATTGAGCTTAGAGGAATTCATGCTGGTACTCCATCTTTTGGACGCTAAGGTTCAGAGTAGGGGAATTATACCATGACAAATGCGGAAAGTTCCAAATGACTGGCTGTTTTCTCTTGACACTGCTGATCACTCATCTCATCTCTAGATCATAATATGTTCATAGAATAGACCCTAGTCTGGCGTCAGACCCAAAAGCCCATTACAGTCAAAGGGAGTTTTGCATCAATGTGCTTTGGAGCAGGACTCTACTGTACACTAGGTAATCCTTAAAACAAAAAGGAAAGATTAAGTATTAGTCTTTTGAGCAAACTGGATAGTTACACAAACACCCCATAATACTCCAAAAGAGATGTAATGCTGTGCAATCCAAGTCTTACTCTGTTTAAAATACATCCTCTTATAAATCCTCCCCAGCACACATGAAACACCAAGTTCTACAGGATGAAATTCCTAGGACAGAAATCGTGATAGTAAATATAGATTTTGCCCTAAAGGATTGTCAGAAGACATCAGATTGTATGAGTACAAGAGTATATTTCCAAAGATCATTCTTTCAGGTCTTTCTGCCAATTTTTCTGGGAATTTAAAGAAATGGCTGAGTCTCAGTAAGTCTGAAAACAGTGTTCAGCAACTGGACTGTCATTTGCCAAGTTACATAGTGTGCAGCTGTGACACATGGACAGGCAAGAGGATTGAGTCCTACATCTGTCAATGACATTTTATTGAGGACTTGGACAATTTACATAACATCTCATAGTCCTCAGCTGTCAAGTACAAATGTGCTATACTCTTGCCTTTATAATATGCTTTTGGGATTTTGGGGTGTACATCTACATGTACAACTGGTTAAGTGCTCGGAGTAGCTGGATATTTCTGCTGCAGTCTTTAGCAGTGAATTTTCAATGCATGCATCTAAGGGGTTGTCTTTAATCAAATTGGTATGAATAGGGGTAGTCTGCACCTATATAAAAGTAGTTTCTGCTTTCTAAATCTCTCTCTCTCTCTCTTCAGGTACTGAAAAACAGCAGTGCATTAGGTCACTCTGGGAAGGTTTTTCTTCACAACTAGAACCGTAATCTTTAAATAAAAAGCTTTAAATTCTGCAAAAGTTGATAGGGATCACCAGAAAAGTAAAGTGGTACAGCCAAATGGGACATAGGCAAAGGCCACTTGTCAAAGGTGAATCAGGCTCAGCCTGGCCTTTGAACTGGCAGCTGTCCCCCAGCTGAATGTGATACTTGGAAACTTAATTTTCATAAGTGACCTTAGCTGCAGGAGTGGGGGATCAGAGATGACTAAAGAAGCAGAATGGAGAACCTTGGTTCTGGTGGCTCTCCTATGAAAGAGAGAAGATGGACTCAGGATGGGCAGTTGTATAAACAGACTATGGTAATAGAAAACAGAAGATAATTATTTTAGACTGATTGATTGTTTGGGGAGAAACTGAGGACTGTACCCAAGAAATGCAATCACAGTCTTGAGACGCCAGGGGCCGGGGAAAAGGCATGGAATTAATAAAAATAAAACAGCAACATAATTCTGTGTAGTGTTTGAATGTGTTTGTGAGGCGATTACTAAGGAGACAACAGAGGAGAGTAATTCCATTAAGGAGCGCTGTGGAAGCATACTTTGGCCAGTAGAGAGCATACATGGGTGGTGCTGGTGTCTTACACCACTGCTATATATGCTAAGTATGATGTGTAGATGGAGTCGTTGTTGACGGGTTCATGTGCATGGATAATATTACCATTAATATTTAGACTGTGGTAGTTTTCAGAGTTACGGGTCAGGATCAAGGCTCCCTGTTGTGCAGAAAGCTGTACAAATACACAAGAAGCCATTGTTCTTGCTTCCAAGAGCTTACATCCCAGCTAATGAAGCTTTACTGCACTTCAGTCATAGGAGAGTGTTCTTCTGATATGTTTATTTTTAAGTTGTCTGAAAAGCAACTAGAATACATAGATTTTTTTTTTCTGAAACATATACATTTAAAGAATTGAAATAAGTAATAGATTTTTGGGAAAGTTCTTATAATGCACTTTTGATGTATACGACATGAAAAGTGCAAACCCACAACTGCTCTTGTGTTGCATTAGAAGCAATTGTACATTTTGTGACTTACATTTTTCTAGTATAGTATTAGAGTGAAGTGAAAGTGCAAACCCAAAACTGCTCTTGTGTTGCAGTAGAATCAATTGTATATTTTGTGACTTACATTTTTCTAGTATAGTATTATAGTGAAGTGCAATTTGCTACTTGAAATTTAAAGGCAGTCAATTTAAATTGCTGAGTCAATTGAAAGAAAATCACTAAGCGTAACGTGGTCTTTCTTTAAAGAGCTCTTAGACTTTTAAGAAACCCCTGTGGTTATCGTATGCAAGAAACATTTTTAGTTTGCAAAGGTTTTCTAAAGGCAACTTGATGTCTAACTACTAGTTCTGAATGATTGTCATGGAATAACCTAAAGCAAAGGATGAATACATTTTAATCATGATTCGCATTCAGCTGCTGATTGCTCCTGTCTGTGTCCTTCACTACAGTATTTTGCTTTTTAATTATTACCTCAAGGGAATACAGGGCTTGATCTTGCGTTGTGACCTGGAGTACGCACTCTGCATATGGTTATCTTGTGAAACTTGGAGACAGTGCTTGAAGATGTATGTTCAATAGTCAATCTTGTGTCTTGAGTGATGACTCATAGGCATATATTCAAGTATGTATTTATACATTTTTAACTGTCAAAAGTAAAGCCAAAGCCTAGAGAACATGAGTATATTTAATGCAACCCTTTATTATTATTTTTAAAAGTAACTGTACAACATGTAATTACTTGTTTTTGTTTGAGGGGTGGGGCTGGGAGTGGGGGAAATCTTTTATTTAGGGAAGGATCTTTTCTTTAGGGAAGGACCAAACCCAAGAGTTTTCAGGGGTTTTTCCAATTATACTTACTGTGTGTTGGTCTCAGTTTCAAGCTGCATTCCAGCTCAGGAGACTTGCATGTCTTATAATATTTAGGCCCCAATTGTGAAAATTAATTGTTTGTTTGAACTAAAGTAGCACATACAGACCCCAGATGAGATTAGTGCACCATTGTGCTAGTGACACAGACACACATGCACATGCACACACGCACACAGTTCCTGCCCAAGAGAGTATATAGTTTAAATAGACAAAGTGTAGCAGAAAATGAATAGTATTAACCTCATTTTAAAGCAGGTTGAAATAGAGATTGTGAGTTGCCCAGAGGGACAGGCTGTGGCAGAGCTGTGAACTGAAACCAGATCTCCTGAATTTGTCGACTATTTCAGCTCCTGCACATCCTTCTTCTCCTAAATGACATATGAATGTGTTATGATCCACAATATTGAAGTGTTGCAGGAGTACTACTTACCCCCTTTGAAATAAGGGATAATGACTTGAGTGTAAAGCATTTACAGATTCAGTTGTGTATAATATTGTGCACTCAACCACAGGACCCCAATTAAAGAAATACACCTGATGCTATATGCCAAATATATTGTTCTAGGATGAATATTATATTACATTAGCACTAGAAGCCCTAGTAAAGCATGGAGCAAGATATGGGGTGAAATTCTGAGTCAGTAAAATCAATGGGTGTTTTTGTCATGGTTGACTACTAGATCAGGATCGTGACTGTGAAATGGTCAGGGAAGTTAGAGAAGGCTACAGGAACAGAAAGTCCAGTAATAATGGGGAATTTCAGCTATCCCCATATTCACTGTGTATGTGTCACCTCAAAACGGGATGCAGGATAACATTGCTGGACACCATTAATAACTGCTTATTGGAGCAGCTAGTTCTGGAACCAACAAGGAAAGAGGAAATTCTTGATTAATCACTAAGTGGTGCACAGGATCTGGTCCAAATGGTGAATATAGCTAAGCTACTCTTTCTCAGGAGGGAAGGAGGAAATACCCAAGAAGCCCACCACAGTGGCATTTCACTTCAAAAAGGGGAAATACACAAAAATGAGGAGGCTAGTTAAATGGAAATTAAAAGGAATAGTCACAAGGATGAAATGCCTGCAAAGTGCATGGAATTTTTTTTTAAATCACCAGAAGAGAGACTCAGACTATATGTATACCCCAAATTAACCCCCCCACACCAAAAAAAGGAAGAGGGGCAAAAAAATGCCACCATTGCAAAACAACAGAATAAAAGAGGTGGTTAGAGACAAAAAGGCATCCTTTAAAAGCTGGTAGTCAAAGTCTAGTGAATAAAATAGAAAGGAGCATAAACTTTGGCAAGTCAAGGGTAAAAGACTAGTTAGGAGGGACAAAAAAAAATGTGAAGAGCAACTAGCAAAAGGACCCAAAAATTAGCAGCTAAAAATTTAAGTACATTAGAAGCAGGAAACTTGCTAAATAATCAGTCAGGGCACTGGATGATCCAACTACTCAAGGAAGACACGGCCATTTTGGAGAAGCTAAATGAATTCTATACATTGACTTTTACTGCAGAGGATGTGAAGGAGATTCCCAGACCTGTCCATTCTTTTTAAGTGACAAATCTGAAAAACTATCTCAGATTAAGGTGTCAATTTGACTTTTTAGAACAATTGATAATCTAAACAGTAACAAATCACCAGAAATAAATGGTAATCACCCAAGAGTTCTGAAGGAACACAAATATGAAATTGCCTAAATACTAACTCTGGTATTTGACCTATCACTTAAAGAAAGCTCAAATATAGCAGTAGAAACAGTTCTTTGCAAGCTTCCTCCTGCTGTGTTTGAATAAAGCTAATCTGTGCCATGCCTGTTTGTCCAAAATTCTATTGTACCCAACACTTGGCATATTCAGAATGTAAGACACTGTGAGATATTTGACTCTGTAGAGTTCTCTTCAGTTTTGCAGACTGAAATTCTACAAAGGCAAGCATGTTAATCGGTAATTTTCTTCACCAGAGAATTGCTGCTTTATATTTTGAATTAATGTTAGCTTTGTACATGCTGGTAGAAGCCTAAATAGTTTTGTGAAATGTGAGTTACTCTTTCAAACCAGAGCTTATTCTCACCAGATGTTACATAGACTTTCAACCAAATATATAATAAGCAACACTATTATCCTGTTTTCATTCCCAGTTAAGAATGAGGGGACAACTTTTAAGTTATGGAATTGACAATAGTTAAGCACAGTTCATGAGACACAAGATGGTGGCATTAACATTTGTTTACCATAAATGGATTGTTTCTCCAGGATCTATGTGCAGATATACATGTAGGGGTGGGGTCCTGTCAAATGTTTCTGTGGCATTGTCCTGCCTGGGTCCAACCATGGAGAGGAGGTGTTGTACACAGTGTTTCCCTACCCACCCCATGAGAATTGTGCCAAAAATTATGCATTTTCTCTTAAGTGGCTCCCTTCTGTGTCCCATAATTTTCCATTGATGAGGTGTCCCAGAAACTGAGATAGGCAGAAGAAACCCTAGGACTGGAGGCTGGCCCAGTGATGAAGCAGGAAGAAGAAACGTGGTTCAATCCACAAAAAGACTTAGCCATCTAAATCCCATTTTTAGGCACCAGTGCTATCCACAAAACTCCTGCTTAGCTGCTATGTAACCCTGTAGACACCTAAACTCACTCACATCCCTTCTTCCCCTCAGGAGGAAGTGGGGTCTTGAACCAAGAATTTCCCACATTCCAAGAATGTCTTATCCACTAGGTGAAAGGTTATAGGGGAGCTGTTCATCCTCTTTCACCTCTTCTTCCCCCATTTTGTTTCAGGCCCTCATGCAACTTAGGTGGCCAAGCACCTGCCTTCCCCCGAGTTTGTGAATCACAAGCTGAGAGCAGTGCCTCCCTGCAGCCCAGACCTCAGCAATGATCTGTAAGAAAGGAGCAGAGCTTATGACACATCCCTTTGGCCAACATCTCCCATTGGCTAGCTCTAGAGTTACCGGTTTTGGTTGGATGTATTCCTGGAGGCTTCATCACATGATCATATTTAATTAAAGATTAATCTTTAGTGCCTGGAGACTCCAAGACAATCCTGGAGTGTTGACAACCCTAGCTAGCTCATGTGGGGAGCCGCCTAATGTGCTGGTTCTGTGGATTAGTCTAAAGTGATTGTCTCTGCCTATTCATTGTACAGGAGCCTAGGTGCCTAGCGCTTGCTTTGTGGATCTCAGGGTTGTTCCTGTGATTTTTCTAGGTGCCTAATAGGTAGGAGCTGTGATACTCAATGCCTAGGTCTCTTTGTGCCTATATGTGATGGTTCTAACCTGTAGCACATCCCCTGAGTTTTGAGTGCTCGAACAAAAGCTCCAATTTATTCTACAGCTGTTGAACCTGATAGCCCTAGAAAATACTCAGAGGGAAACTGGGAAAATGTTGCAGAGTATCCTAACACCTCCCATGTGGTGGTACAGGTTCTGCAGGGAGCTTTCCAGGAGAGGATGATTCCGTTCCATTCCCCTCAGTAAATATTTTACCATATTTTTGCCCAGCGAAGTTACACTAATGTAAATTTGGAGTAATTCCACTCACAGTGTAAAACCTGTGTAACTGACAGGAGAATCACAACCTATGTACAGTTTTTCCTTGATTCCCGCCTCCCCCATCTATAAAATTTAAAGGTACATTCTGATGCAGATAAAAAAAATGCAATACCTTTAGCTCTATACCAAAATATCTGTTATCTCCAGGAGACACATGCTTAAGGCAAAATAGCAAAATTGCATTTCAGGGTATTTTCTATTTTGTATGAAAGTTTATGGATCAATCCTATGGCCAAATTCATGGAAAAAATTGACAAACGTTTTGGATTTCACAAGTTTTTCATACCAGATGGATGCCACATTGTTACCATGTAATAACATGTACTGTTACGTAATAGTGACTTGTTAAAATAGATTGTTACTAATGTAATCATAATACTGTTGATTTGTGTATTATTGGTTCCCTGCTAACTATGGGGTATTTTTAATTTGCTACACACATTACAGGTAGCTAATTCAGATTTCCTCATACTACTGTTTTGTGGGTTAACCAAGACTTTACTATTAATGAAAGCCTGTTGTGTAAACTTCCTGTAAAATGTGTTGTGTAAATTTCCTGTAAAATGAAAAGAAATTTTTCTCCCTACATTTTCAGGTAAATTTTCTTTGGGTTTTCTGAGTAAGATTCAAGTGAAGCTATAGAAAGACATCTCAGGTAAATCACTAAACCATATTATTTTGTATCTTTTAAAAATATAAAATAAGAATCTATTTATAAGTGGAGCAAAATAGTAGATAATTCAATTTCAAAAAGTTTTGACCCCAAAGGTTTGCTCAAAGCTTATTTGAAAAATGTTTTTTTTCATTTTTCTGTATAGTTTTCTTTTTTAAAAAAATTACTAGACTTTGAAATTATTTCAGACACTTTATATATTTGGATAGAATATATTCAGATGCAGTGATTAGATTGATATGCAGTATTCCAACAAACTATATCTCCAGTTTCAGGACTGTAGTTTAATTGTGTCTTCTGTTATGGTTTTAAATAAAAAAATCATATATTGACCATTTTAGTCATATCAAATTACAAATATAACCATGTCTCTCCACATATAAACTTTTCTTGGGATTCTAATCAAGAAGTGTTATATAATAAGGTTACGTATACCTCTGCCAATATTTTCCTGCAAATTACTTTTTAATTTCTGTATTTGACTTCTTCTTGTCCACCTGCCACTCCCATACTCTTAGGCACCCATTGACCTAAATTTACATAATCCAATACTTTGGACCACATACTTGAAAGTCAAAGGACTAGGAAGGCAAGTTACATATAACAACTTGTGATTGCAATACTGTTGGACAGATCCTCAGCTATACCTATTAACACTAGCTGAGTATATAATTGTATGGGAGCTCTTCAGAAGCACAAAAAGCAATTAAATGCCAAACTTGTCTTTACCTTCAAAGGGAATTGGGCATCTAACTCTTTCTATAAGGCTAAATTCCATGCACTCTTCAGGCAAATGGTAGGACTGTAAGTGAGTTATGTATGAAAAGTATATTAGAGAGAGAGAGAATGGGGAAAAAGGGTTAGATGGAGGCTGGAGAGACACTGTCTGTAAAGGTAGCCAAGAAAAGCAAATACATTCCGCATTAGCTGGCCCGGAATGCGCACATTGCAGAAGTGCTTTGTGAACTCATACGTCTGCTTGGCATGGTTTTTAAATGGTTGATTTTGGCTCAGTCACTGCACATTAGTTAATCTTCCTATCTAATCAGTTAGCTTCTCCTCTTCATAAGAGAAAAAAAGGTAACTGTCTCTGTTTTGTTTTCCAAATTACTGTTGCATTAGCACTGGCAGATGACCAGGCTTTTCAAATGGCTCCTGGTCCTGTTAAAATGCTGATAGAATAACATATATGTTGGCAGCATTGCATGAGACATGTGTAAAAAACAAATGGAGGGAAGAAAAATATCTATCCAATGCAAACATAGACCACTATGTGATGTTGGATCAAATGGATTATGGGCCTGCTCAAGGGCCCACCGAAGTTAATGAAAGACTTCTCTTGACTTCAGTTGGGATTGGATTAGGTCCATAAAAAGAATAAAATACAGGTGGCAATAGATTAACTGGTTCATATGTTTTCAGACTAAGCATTTTGTCTCTGTTGTCCAAACAGCCTGCATTGATTTGAAGAATATCCAACTATATTCATAGCTATGCATGATGCAGTGGGAAAAAAAATGGGGGAGGGGAGAAGCCAAACCAGCCAACCCAGATCTCCCCCTCCCCACCCCCACCCCAGCGGCCGAGAATTCTCCTTAATGTATGTGATTCAGCATGTGTCCCTATAAAGTAAAGGCAGTTTCATTTTCAGGTCACATGTTTCCATCTCAGTACAGAGATGTTCATAGAGTCAGTGAAGTGAATGGTCAGGGTCAGGGAGAGAGGTGTCTCAAAAGTATATCTGGCTGTTGATGACTAGCTGGAAGCTACAAAATCTAAATATTTTATGCCAGGTAGTAACAGCTGTGCTTGTGACACTGCAGATTCATCTGCAACACATGCCAGTTGCTATATTAAAATGTGCTGGGCCTCAGGGTGAATGCATTGGTGAAATAGCCAATTACCAACTACTTCTAAGGTATATCTTGGAAATATTTTACATGTGAGTGTGCCTGTGTCAAGCAATTACAACTGCTGAACAGCAGTTGCGATACATACTCTATCGGGTTTCTCCTTGCGCTTTTCAAGAGATTACAATTCAGAGAAATATAGAAGTTTTATCCAATCATATTTAGAGCTTAAAATATGTCTAGGTTCTGAAATCTGATAAGTTAACTTGCCAGCAATATTAAAACAAAACAGATTTCCTGAGGCCAATTTTTGGTTATTGAATGGCTAACGACAAGAGGTAAATGAGAGAGGGAGTTTAGGAAGCAATAGGAAGTTTGATACTTGGCTGAGTGTTTGTCTTGAAATCACATGAATACTATTAGGATACACAGGAGGGAGAGGGGGAAATAAGGGTATGTACATGGTTTAGATTCCATAATTCAAAAAGATCAGGTCATGCTGCCTAAATGAGATAGCAAGTATGTGGTAGTCGTGGTAGTCAAGATTTACCTTTTATTAAACAAAGTAAATGGGCACACCATTTTTTTCCAATTGTCACGGAAAGCCCTTTCCATTCAGAGCAGTTGTCAAGAAGAAATAGATGCCAACAATATAAATAAAGACTATGACAGATGTCAGTGGGCCTCATTCTCAGATGGTGAAATTCAGCATAGCTCCCTTGACTTCAGTGAAGGATTACCAAATTACATGTTGACAATGTGGCTCAAAGACTGAAAAAGACCTGGGAGTTTCAGAGGAAGAAAGTCTCCAACCTTGAATTACTGTATAAGAGCAGAGTGTTTGTTATTGTATTAAGTCCCAGTTCAATATATGCACCTGACTTTGTCAACTGAAAATATGAGTAGTCTACAGTTTCGTTCTTTAAATCAAATATTTGCCAGAAGATACCACACTGATATCTGACTTACTGCATTATTTCCAGATGCTTAAAACAGGAAAGAGTTGAGGTCTCTCAGATATAGCAGAGTGGTAACAGTTACAAATGGTGTCCTGCTATACTTCGAAGTTAGACCATAATTCATTGAACATAGGCAACTGCTAAATACTGTATATTTAGACAAAGACTACAGGGAACTGCAGCAAACTGCTCAATAAATATATTTAAAATCATATTAGGTAAATAATACAAAGATAATGATACTGGAGCTTTCTGAAATCAATGTTTGATTAGATCAGACAGAACCATTGATAGCATACAGCTTTTTTCAGTCCATGAATTGACAGCAAGTGACGTCTCATAGAGAAATAAGCCATGGTCCTACTTTTTCCACTTTATTTTAATCAGTTTCTTTATGTTGCAGCTTGTGTGATTGTAGTGGATAGTCTGTGCATGAACCGTTTAACCTCTGCATTTCGTATTTGTCTCCACCCATTCTCTGCCCTAGTATGGTTCCCAAAGTTAGCCTGTCATACCTGTAATCAACACACATTTCTAAAATAGACTTGAATCAAACTTTTAAGGTTCTGAAGTGTCTGATTTATTTTTTGCTTCATTATTGTTTGTTTCCATATGCACTTTGTACCTAAAGCTTTGAGCCAGAACTTGAACTGTACAGCATGAAATAACACTAGAAAAGCAGTATTTCTGAGTAGATCAGAAACATTAGACTGAGCACATTTCTGTTTTTATTCTTGTGATATTTCCAGTGAACACGTGCAGACCCAAGAGCTTTAGCTAAGCTCCAACAATGCCAAAGCTGCTTTGTGCCTATCTGGACCCAGCCCCTTCTCTGAACTTCAAGTTTGCTCCCTTGCTTTAATATAGTTATAAAATTTCCTTTGTTGTGGTTGCCTTATTCTTTTTGCTGCCCTGAAACTTACAAGGTGTCATCTTCAAGATGTCAGCCTCATTTTTTCTGTGCTTATCTTGCAACATTTAAAATAAGGCAAAAAGAGACAACTCTAACGTTGTGTACCAGACATGCAAGATTATTTCACAATTACAAATGTTTCAAAAACATCTGTCTATTGTTTAGTAAAAACAACATTTATTTGAGCCATCTCTCTGCTTTTGGATTCTGGAAATAGCATTTATTTGGGGGAAAATATTGTTTTTCCTCTTATATTTGTGTACCAAAATTATAGATGGATTTAGTACAATATACAGCAGTGCTGAAAGGAAAATTCATTTACCGTAGATCAGACATGGTGGGACAGATGCATGTAGCTAAACTTGGTTATATCAACTGAGGATCTTGCCTGGTACTCTGCCCTCTTCTGTTCCTTTTGGAACTCCCCACTGCTAGACTTGGGCGATATTTTTAACAAATGGTATTTCATCAAAAATATCTTGCTTGAGTTCACAGAACATTCATGAATAGTAAGAAATCAAAAAGTCTGAGGCTTCCTGAAGCTTTCATTGAACCTGTTATATTGACTTTGAAAAAGCTTTTTCAGGACAGGTTTTGGTCTATTTTTACATTTAAGATGGATGGACTCTTGCAGTTTTTAACAAAGTCTCCTTTTATTTTCTAGTCTCTTGATTATTTGAACCTACACAAGTGGTCAGGATGGTTGGCATAAATTGGTCTGACTGTTTTCTGGGTTGTGTGTGCCATCTCTGAGCCAGTGAGAATAAAACTATCACCAGCAGAGAGTGCTCTTTGTAGTTCTCCCTGCTGTGGTGAGAGGGGCAGACACATTTTTATTCTGCGTTATCAAGACTTTCTAGGATTTTAAAGGGATATGGCCTTGCCTAGAAATCTCAAAGCCACTTAAGACACTAGAGGCAAGAACAGACTATCCAAAGATGTTCTTACACACCTGTTGGTGCAGATGAAATAACTCTTCATGCAGTAGAACTGCACTAGTTCTTCTGTGTTCACAGCTCTGAAAGATCAGAGAAGTGGAAAGGCATGGTGGTGGGTGTGACACGCTGTACCTCAAATTAGCACCCTGCAATCCCCATATTCATCACTGTAATATTATTGTGAAATGTTTTGTATAACGTATGCCTTGTCAGGTATCATTTTGTAAGTCTTGATCTGTAGAACAATAACCTGTTGGATTGTATGTACTATCATTGTATGTGAAGTTACGAACTATTACTATATGTGCTACTGAAATACGTTGTAAGATTTGGAACACCCACAGCCACACTTTCAGCTGCAACAAAGGAATAACCATCAATAGCCAGAGGATAGTTAATGGCTCATCAACACACAATCCACTATCCCAGAGGCTTCTCAGAGAAGGCACACACACAGTGGAGACTGCTTGACCAATAGATACTGCCTGACCCCCCCCTCCACCCTTTCACTGCAAGGATCTTTTTAGCAGTTGGAAGAAGGTATAAAAAGAGAGACAGTGACATCATCACTTGGCCTCTCCTCC
The DNA here is from genome assembly GCF_025201925.1 of Gopherus flavomarginatus. Classification (NCBI taxonomy): domain Eukaryota; kingdom Metazoa; phylum Chordata; order Testudines; family Testudinidae; genus Gopherus; species Gopherus flavomarginatus. The sequence goes on along the minus strand of NC_066617.1, from coordinate 176,378,652 downwards.
CCACCCAATCCAACATCTGAAAGAATGTCTGGAGGACAGAGACTTTTTAAACTGGGGAAGTTTGGTCCCAGGCTGGAAAGTGGTCGCAGCCTGTGTATTGAGGAACTGTAACCTGCTTGTACTATCTTCCAGGGAGAGAAAAGCTGTTTGATTCAACTTTTGCTTAGACTAAAAGGTGAAGATTTAGAATGCATGTTTATTTTTTTTTATTTTCTTAAGGTAACTATTTCTGACCTATATGCCTACCACATATAATCACTTAAAATCTACCTTTCTGTAGTTGTTAAATGTATTTTAATGTTTTATCCTTACCAGTGAGTTTGTCAAAGGTGCTTGAGAAATCTGCTCAGGTTATAAAGTCTGTTGCATGTTCACTTTCCTATGAAGAAGTGGTGAACTGGGGAATGAACTGTCCAGGCTTCTCACCAGTGCAAGACAGTACAGTTCTGGGGTGGTGGGGCGAATTGGCTGGAGCCTCTCTATTGGTGGTTCATGAATGGCTGGGAGATCATTCATGTAGCACACTTTGGTGTGTCTCCACCTGTGGATGTCTGTGTAAGTGAAGTGCCTGTCAGAGGCTTGGAGTTTGACATTGGCATCACAGTATGAGAGGCAGCTCAGGTTGGTGGGTTTGGAGGGCTCAAAGGTCCCACAGCCCAGGTTGAACCCTGGGGACCCTGTCACAGGGGGCACATGCCCTAAGTGAATGACTAAAATACTTCTGGACTGTTTAAAATGTTATAATAATAGTTTAGGTTTCCTGACTTTACTTTTCATTCTCAGAATCCTTAAAGAACAGGGTGGCCAGAATTTTCAATAGTGCATCATCTATGACTATGCTACTTTTACAAGGTTCTAGGTAGCATATCACTGTCAGGACTGTAATCTTCCTCATATTTGAGAAACAACTAATGAACACAGATGAGAACAAAGTTTATACAGCATAAGATGAAAATATTTCAGATCATGTCTATATAACCAGGCAGAAACTGATAATAGCAATATTACAAGCATTATTTGAAAATAATTTGCATAGAGTAAATTCCAATTGTAAATAATTCACAGACTATTATTTAAAACCTTTGGCATTTAGGAAGAAATTGTGTATACCTTATCTAGATAGTAGCAGGTGGAACTATGGTTTGGAATCTTATTTCTAATAAACTAAGCTGCACCAACCATATCCTGTTAATACGAATCTCATATTCTGTGTCTCTTTAAGCCAAACTTCTGCTGTTCAACTATTTTGAAAAATCTTTTTAGTATAATTTCTCAACACCCGAAAGTCTAGTACAAGATAAATAAGAGTGGGTGAATATTCAGACAGTTTTATAGAGCTGCTGAATATGTACATTTCCACAATTTTTCCAGCAAATAGAATTTTTTCACATTACTGTGAAACTATTATTAATACTGAAGAAATGTCAACTTTTGTTTAAGGGCTAGAAATTAGATATTGTTTTAAGCTTTTAAGAAGACAGCCTTTGAGACAGAGGAAATTCATTTGGTCATAGGAAAAGAACTGTGGAGAAAATCTAGATAAGGTATACACAATTTCTTCCTAAATGCCAAAGGTTTTAAATAATAGTCTGTGAATTATTTACAATTGGAATTTACTCTATGCAAATTATTTTCAAATAATGCTTGTAATATTGCTATTATCAGTTTCTGCCTGGTTATATAGACATGATCTGAAATATTTTCATCTTATGCTGTATAAACTTTGTTCTCATCTGTGTTCATTAGTTGTTTCTCAAATATGAGGAAGATTACAGTCCTGACAGTGATATGTTTTATGGAAAAGGTCCTTTTTAGCCTATACCCTTTTTTGCTCTGGAATCTTGAGCAGGGTTATTCCAGATATCCTTCCTTCATTTCTTCTTTAAAAGTGTTGATGGTTGCCTCACTCATCTTGGATAGGTTGTTAACTTCCCAAACAGTAGCTAAAAGGTATAGGGCTCATGTTGAAACAAACACAAAATGGTATACCATTCCACATAAGTGAATGTACCATAGATACATGTGCATGTAGGTAACTGCAGTGATGAAGGAAAATCTCACACTTCTAGATAGTGCATCCTCTTCTCTGGGTTTGTTCTGTACTTGTGTGCATTAGCCAAGCAGTGTGTCAGAGATTCAGCCTGTGATATCAAAGTAGGTGTCCTGACCCCAGCATTGTGTTTATACTTTTCAGGTTCATGATTTGTTATTCTACCAGCCATTCCCATTGTTTTTTGTCCCCTTTAAATATTGTTTCCAAGAAAGCATTCCATGCTTTCAAGGCCATCTGCTCTTTATTCTAGCCAGTGACTGTGCTCTTGTATGTTAATTGCCCTGGCTGAGATGCCAGCTAGAATCTAGTTCCCTGTCCACCTTACATCTGAATTTAAATACATGAGGGTGATATTCTTACAAGTCTCCCAACATTAATTCAATTTCATATCAAAGATAAACTCTTGACAAATAAATCTGGGAGGTAATCTGTCTGATCCTTTGGGATTGGTAGAACTTTCTTATATGATAAATAAGATTTTCAGTAATCCTCATTGCATTTGACTTGGGTAGAGGCCTAAGGCTGGGTTGCTTTAAGGGAACTGTGTTATTGGCTTCTGGGTAACCAGTAAGGTATTACAGAATCTGTTTTATGCTGGCTTGGTAAACCTAATTATTGGAATATCCACCAGCTTTGGGGATAGTTTGCCCCATTCTTTGCAGTCGACCCTAATTGAGTTATCTCAGTGTGGCTCCCCGGGACCACCGGACACACCTATATAGAATAAGACAGAATGTTAGCATTTTGAAGTCCACTCATCCCATCATTCCAGGCTCTCTAATTACATGTCAGATGGTTTCTGCCTCAAACACTTACAATACAAATAGACACATCAAAGGATGAGAGAAAGGAAGTAGTAATATCCCATTCTTCACAGTTGGGGAAACTGAAGATCACTCAGATTGACTTGCAGAAAATTGTATTCTGTGGGTTTTCTGGAGATAGATTGCAGACTTTGAGCCTCAATCCAATGTTTTAACCATAAGGTTATTCTCTGTCAGACTACTGCAGTCTGTAACTATTAATACTGTATTAATAAATGTGTTATTAAAGCAAGGGTTAAAACTGAATAAGATATTGATAGCTTAGAGTCAGGAAACTGAATCTTTACTTGGAGAGAGTCTTGAGAGTTAACATCATTGGCTTCTGTCATTTAAAAATGTTTTAAGCTTTTTTTCTTTAAAAGTTTGGAGACTTCATTTAGGACTTATCTTTTGTTCTTGCCTAACAAATAAATAAGTTTATATGAGAGCCTTGGGGGCCTCTGGTTTAACCACCTTTTGTTTTAAAGTGCTCTTATTAAGTACTTTAAACGGCTGTTTTATTTATAAGAGCTAAATTAAAAATCATAAATGCTACTAATTGTTATGGCAATAGGGTGGCACCCTAAGGGCCTTATCCAGCTCAATGTGGCTGCAGCCTATGGAAGGATCTGAATACTGGCTCTGCAGTACACTGAACTATGCAGGTGGGAGATTCAGCATTCTAAAAGTCAAAGGGACAAATGATCCACTCCTATGGATATACCCAGGCAGGGAGAGCGTTTTCTCCAGCTCTTCCTCTCTGAGAGCAGAAACTTGAGCGAGTGGGATGTGGCTGCTTCCCCCCCTCTCACCTTGGGATGGTTCTTAGGGTACCCAGGACTGAAAGTCACCTTGTTACCCCCTGCTTCTAATGAGAGGGGATCTTTCTTATGGTAGCTGAATATCGTCTCCCAGCCCATCAGCCACTGAAACACTCTCCCCTGGGCTTATACCAGCCCTTCCTTCACCTTACAGGTTAATGGGTGCCCCCCAATCCCTGAATCCCTTTGATTAGAACCCCTATGACATCCAGCCGCTGACACTAGTTACCCACAGAAATTTCAGATCCTCTGCCCTCAAAAGCAGTGTACCCCCAGCTTATCAGTTTTACCTTAAACCAAAGTTCCTGTCAACCACACAGCAATTGAGATTTTACAATAAAATGAAAGAAGGTTTACTTAAGAAAGAATAAAAATTTAACTAGAAACAAGAAAGTGGTGAAGACAATTGGTTACAACACAATATAAAATCATAACATGCAAACATGGATCTTCACTTACCAATGGTTACCTTTCCTAGCTAATAAAGGAGATTTTCCCCCAACAGTTCAGAGCTGGCTGGTTTCTCAAGAACTAGAATCCAAATGCTCATGAAAGCATTCTTCTCTGACAGGTCCTCAGTAAGTGGATGCAAGAGTGCCTTTTCCTACACTCTCTTCAATCTCCACTTTACCTTGGGATCTCTTGGATTTTTGAGACTAGGATGTATAACACAGAGACCACTTGACAAAGGGTCCTCTGTTTTTTTGCAAACAGGGCCTGAAAGCCTCTTTTTCTATTAACAAGAAGGGCAAACCCCGCCTTGTTGTAGAGTTTCTTGTCTACCACTGAGTAGTTTTGATTTTGTCATTTTCTCTGTTGGTTTTCCATGCACTGTGGCAAGGGTAGCCAATGAGCCTCACATTACCTTGCTGGCCGACTAGGGAGTAGTGACACCTCCCTCTTGCTTGAATGGGTCATCACTGGAACACATGACCCCAGTGACTAACTTCTACTTTATGTCCCTATCGAATTCTTTCAATATGAATATATTCCTTAAATATTGCCCATACATCCGTCTTACAGTCACTGAGTTTTGACAAGTTACAAGATTTCTGTGGATATCTTACATTTTATTCCTTGTGGATAACTGTCCTCCAAGACATATATTTGGTGTAGTGAGTTTGTCTGGTTTTAGGTGAGAGCTGTTTGCAAAGGATAGAGGACCCTTTGTCAAATGGTCTCTGTCATATAACCTAATCTCATAAATCCATGAGATCCCAGGGTAAAGGGAGATCTAAGTCCTATGCGAGGAGTTTTCCTCTATTCTGGCAGGGCTAATGCATGAGCTAGATTTCCTGAGCCAAGGGATCCTAGTCTGTCAGTCCCCTCTGTTCAGGAAAGCAGAATGGACAATGAGTCTCTAAATAATCTGTGCACTAGGGATCTGCAGAGAACACCTTGTGTGAGGGACGGTTGGAGGATGCCTCATGAAGTTGCATTCTCTGTCTGGTTCCACAACTCTCCACTATCTGTGCTTACCTCCCCCACAACACACTCAGGACACCCTGCTATACTTTGGTGCAGCTACATCGGTGCAGCTGTGCTGCTGCAGCATGTCTGATGAAAACACCCTATGTCAACTGGAGAGCACTCTCCTGTCAGCATAATCACTCCACCTCCGCAAGCTGGGTTGACAGGAGAGTGTCTCCTGCCGACATAGTGCGATGTGGACAGCACATAAGTCACTGTAACTTACATAGCTCGGGGAGAGGGGCATTTTCACAACCCGATCGATGTAAGTTACGTTGAATTAAGTGATAGTGTGGACCAGCCCTCAGATAGAGAATTCACAGGAAGTTCTACATCAGCTCCTTCTATGGACAGGGGTGCATCCCAGACGTCATACAGATATTTTAAAGTAACTGCTTTGGAGGGGTATATCTTCCCCTCTAAATAATCATCGGTACCCCCCCTTCACCCTAATTATTATTAATTCAGATTTATGTATCTGTGGGGGAAGAGAAAATGAAAGTGACAGGCATAGTGCTGTTAAGACAAAATGTTTTAATTCCCTTGGTATCCCAATTTTCTTTCCCACGAAGTGAATTTGAGTTCCCTCCTCTCCGCATGCACACAAATAAGTTCAATTATAAAAGCAGTTCAGAGGCAGTAATCACGGTTCAATGTGAGGTTTTTTTCCCATCTTTCCCTAAAAAACTTAGGAGATAAATAACTGTACAAAAACCTTCCTATAGAAACGAGAGAGGAAGATGATTGTGGATTAAGATTGGGAAAGGATCTAAAGGAAAGACTGTGGCATACTTTTCTTTGAATGTCCTGGCAAACTGAATCTAAATCTCAGGGTTGGTGCTTTATGAGGGGCAAATGTTGCAGGGGTCATTGACAGCTCATATATAGAAGACGTGAAGCACTGTTCTCCATTCCCTCAAGTAAAACAAACACAGGTGTGTGTGTGTCTGTCACTAAATATGAACTGTGAACACAGCAAATCTGCAGCAGCCTGCTATAGATTTGAAGTGTTTACAATTCATGCAGTAGCAGGGCATTTTCCCCCAGGTCCCAGTAGCATATGTGCAGACTGTCTAGTGAAGATCTGATGAGGCAAACTGTGGAAATTTTGAGTGGGGTTTGGGGTGCTGACTTCACCACCCAAGCCACAGGCTGCAGTACCTGTAGAGCACTAACTGCTCCATATATAGATCCAGCTGACATGCTCCAGAAGGTACCTAGAACCAATTAACATAGTCCAGCAGGCTTTCCACAGGACAGTTACAGTGCTCTACAGTCATCATTGCCTGTGCCTTGGGTGATGAATCCAGTGCCCCAAACACCACTCAAAATTGCCACTGTTCACCTCCTATCAGACATTCAGTGTGCCGTCTGCGGGGGAGGAGAAGCTGGAGGGGCAGGAGGCAGCAGTGGAGGGGAGAGGGAGTATGACAGAGGTGGTGGAGGAGGAGGATCCTCCCAGGAAGGAGGTCCAGGCCTGGTATTGGCCAAGGTAAGGAAGGGCCCTAGGCAGGATAGGAGGACAACTTTCCTAGGATGGATCTCCCCTTCTCCATGTTTGGTGGTGGAGGGGAGCAAATGGGCATGATTTTTTTCTGCTATGCCCCAATTGCCTGAAATTTCACAAGCTGCCCTGGACAGGGTGGGTTTACACTACCTTTCCACCTGTAGGAATTCTGGGGCTGACTGTAATTGATGCAGCCCTTAGCATAAACCAAAGCATCTTTAGGGTTGCTTAAATTTATGTCTTTCAGAATGGGTCCTTATGATCCAATCCACCCTCTGAGGATCAGCCAGTGAACTGTGCACTCAAGCTCTGCCCCTCCCATCCCTTCTCTTATCATCCATGCTCCAGCAGCACTAAGTGACCATAATCGATTAAGGATTAGGCACCCAGAGCCTACTTAATGCACTAGTTAAGTATGCACATGCCTAGGGTGCACCAGTATGATGTGCAAGGGTGCTAAAGCAAACAATATCATCTCATACGTCCTCCTAAAAAAAGTTTCAACATCCCCTTCCTACAAACTATGCTTCATATCAGATGTATCTTGCTTGAAGAAAATATTCCATAGTAATCTCACAAAGCCCTTTTCAGATAAAGCTATTTTCAATCCTAGTATCTAAGGGTAAATGTTCTTTAGTAGCCTGTTCTTTAGTAGCTACAACTTCTTGTAGAATCGAGAAGCTAAGTCTTTTTAATTTAAATATTCTTTAAGAAATCCATATTACCATTTTTTATTATGCAAAATGGTCTTCTACTTCTGAAATTTATCTTTAACTAACAAAAACCAACACTTCAGCTTAATCAAAATGATTCTTCTAAGTGACTTAAAAACCAACTGGTCTCTTCACAGTTTTGCACATCTGCTACAACACCAAAAACAAATAAAGCTCTTTTCGATCAGTTAAGTTCCAGACTAGATCTGGATGATTTTTTTTAAATGAATTCACAAATATTTCTGCAGAAAAAGAGTTATTTTTGTGTTCTCCTGTGTAAAGTGTTTCCATCTGCCAGTTAGAGAACCAAAAAACAAAGCCATATGACTTCAGTTGGTCTCCTAACAATTCAATAGCTAATAAAGCAATTGAAGGGTTCCTGAATAACCCTTATCCTGAAAATTATTCATTCCAACCATTTGGCAAATACAAATAGCCAACACATTAGAACAAAACTCAGAATGAGTTTGCGAACAACTGTAAAAAACACTAATTTGTTATTATTTGTAACAAGTATTTCAGCTCCCTTTAGTCAAAGCTCATGTTCTTCCATATGCTCAGAATTCTGGGATATCATTCTCATCTCACTTACAATAGTGTAAATTAGGAGTAACTCTGCTGAAATCAGTGAAGGTACACAGGTGAAAACATTGTCTTCACTCTGCCAATGCCAGCCTTCATTGCCCACTTGGTACATTTTCTAATAACACTTCTACTTTTCTATCAAGTTGTCTCTCATATATGTGACAAGCTTCCTGCTAAAAACTTACAAAATCAGATCACAGTTCTCCTTCAAATCCCTACTTAAAACTCTTTATTGTGATGGCTACAAAAAACTTGATAATAGGTAGGCCATGGTGAATTAAACCTCTGCCTGTCATGCTGCCCAATAAAGTCTCATCGTTTCCTTCTGCTTTGTCGTGTGTCTTTCTGCATATACTTATTATCTCTTGTCTTATACTGTAAGCACCTTGGGCCAGGAACTAACTTTTTGTTCCTTGTACAGTGCATCATACAATAGGGTTCTAGTCCATGACTGGGGTTCTTAGGTAACATCACGATACAAATAATAATAATTAATAAAACTGAGGTGAAAGGAAACTCAAGTCTACTGTTTCTAGAAATAACTGAATAGAAATCAGCAGCACTTGGCCTCATTATAAATAATAATTCAATTTCTATAGTTACTTGTCGAAGTAGCATATTAAAATTCATCATCTCATTCCTTTGACTTCATGAAGCAGATGGAGACTAGTAAATAAGAGACTGGTTGTCAGGACTCCTCATTATCCTTAATACAAGCTATGCCAAGGGCTCACTTTGTAGCCCTGGACAAATCTAGAAGTCCCAGTCTAGCACTTTGCTTAACCACATGCATACATTTTAGTTGGAGAATAGACCCATTGAAGTCATTGGAACTACTCATTAACTTGAAGTTATGCATGTGCTATTATGCTTTGCTGGGTAAGGATCTTAATTTCACTGCATCATTTGCCTCATCCATAAACTGGTGTTAAAATCTGCCTCATACTGGTATTGTGAGGGTTGCTTAGTAAATATTTATATAACACTTTGTGTCTAGTACTATCTGACCTGAGTATTATTACTGATTTGAATTGTGACACATTTCCCATATGTATTTAATGTGAACTAGTTCTTGTGACTTTAGGAACAATTTGGAAACCGGAGAAAAATATATACATTACAATCTTTTAATAGTGATGTGGCTGTTGTTGAGGTGTTCTGCTTTGTAGATAGGATGACCTATACATCCTCTCACTTCATCTTCTGGTTGGGTGCAGGTAGTTCAGTTGGGGAGACAGAGGTTTTTCTCAGAGGAGCAGAATTCTCCACATTACTCCACTATATGCGTTAGGGTGACCAGATGGCCAGAGCTGAAGGAAGGTTAAGTCAGTGCATTATCAAAGCCAAGTGATATGGCAAGAGCAAGCACTGTTTCATTTTAGACGTTTCTGCTGGACTTACATGAGACACAGGCTTGAGTTTTTGTTCTGATTCCTGAACATTTAAACACAAGGGTCCAATGGAAAGCTAATATTGTGTATACATGTTATTTGTGATGGTATGCAATGTTGTTGTAGACATGTCAATCCCAGGATATTAGAGAGACAAGGAAGATGAGGTAATATGACCTGAAGAAGAGCTCTGTGTAAGCTTTAAAGCTTATCTCTCTCACCAACAGAAGTTGGTTCAATGAAAGATATTGCCTCACCCAACCTTATCTCTCTAATTTGCGATGGTAGCAGCCAGAGGCCCCTATTAGGCGTGGGCTCCATTGTGCCTTGGGACTGTTCAAGCACCTACGACCTGGTCCATAACCCAAAGAGCTTGCAGTTGAAGGACTAGTATGTTCCTTAACATCTCACTGTGTGTGAAGGGTAGCACTTAGCTATGCTACATCAGGAAGTGCTTCCCCAAGCTTGGGCAAAAGTCAGCATGGTTTCTGTGAAGGGAAATCATGTCTTACTAATTTATTAGAATTCTTTGAAGGGGTCAACAAACAGACAAGGGTGATCCAATGGACATAGCATACTTAGATTCCCAGAAAGCCTTTGACAAGGTCCCTCACCAAAGGCTCTTACGTAAATTAAGTTGTCACGGGATAAGAGAGAAGATCATTTCATGGATTGAGAACTGGTTAAATCACCGGGAACAAAGGGTAGGAATAAATGGTACATTTTCATAATAGAGAGGGGTAACTGGTGGTGTTCCCCAAGCGTCAGTCCTAGGACCAATCCTATTCAACTTATTCATAAATGATCTGGAGAAAGGGGTAAACAGTGAGGTGGCAAAGTTTGCAGATGATACTAAACTGCTCAAGATAGTTAAGACCAAAGCAGACTGTGAAGAACTTCAAATAATCTCACAAAACTAAGTGATTGGGCAACAAAACATCAAGTGAAATTTAATATGGATAAATGTAAAGTAATGCACATTGGAAAAAAATAACCCTAACTATACATGCAATATGATGGGGGCTAATTTAGCTATAACTAATCAGGAAAGAAATCTTGGAGTTATCATGGATAGTACTTTGAAGACGTCCACGCAGTGTGAAGTGGCAGTCAAAAAAGCAAACAGAATGTTAGGAATCATTTAAAAAGGGATAGAGAATAAGATGGAGAATGTCTTATTGCCCTTATATAAATCCATGGTACGCCCACATCTTGAATACTGCATAGAGATGTGGTCTCCTCATCTCAAAAAAAGATATACTGACATTAGAAAAGGTTCAGAGAAGGGCAACTAAAATGATTTGGGGTTTGGAACAGGTCCCATATGAGGAGAGATTAAAGAGGCTAGGACTTTTCAGCTTGGAAAAGAGGATACTAAAGGTGGATATGATAGAGGTATATAAAATCATGAGTGGTGTGGAGAAAGCAAATAAGGAAAAGTTATTTGCTTCCCATAATATAAGAACTAGAGGCCACCAAATGAAATTAATGGGCAGCAGGTTTAAAAGAAATAAAAAGAAGTTCTTCTTCACACAGCGCACAGTCAACCTGTGGTACTCCTTGCCTGAGGAGGTTGTGAAGGTTAAGACTATAACAGCGTTTAAAAGAGAACTAGATAAATTCATGGAGATTAAGTCCATTAAAGGCTATTAGCCAGGATGGGTAAGGAATGGTGTCCCTAGCCTCTGTTTGTCAGAGGGTGAAGAGGGATGGCAGGAGAGAGATCACTTGATCGTTACCTGTTAAATTCACTCCCTCTGGTGCACCTGGCATTGGTCGCTGTCGGCAGACAGGATACTGGGTGGATGGACCTTTGGTCTGACCCAGTGTGGCCATTTTTATGTTCTTATGTAAAGGAGAGGGAAAACATCTTTTACATTTAGCAGAAAGTAGGGAGACTCACTCCCATGTGTTTCCCATCACAGCAGCCATTGCTACCCTGGAGGGCTAGCACCATGGCACAGGACTTTGTAAAATTACTGGCTCAGCACCTCTGTTTGCTGGGCTCATTTCAAGGGACCTGTTTCTGTGAGATCTCTGGTTGAATATCTCTATTTGGGTGGGGTGAAGTCCAGGCATAGGCCATGGAGATATTACTGGCTCTCACAGGAGCTGACTTTTACTTTTCTCAGTGGGTACTCCACCCTGAGGCACCTCTCCCACTCTGCCCCTTCCCCCAAGGCCCCACCCTTGCTCTACCCCCTCCCCCAAGAGCCCCTACTGGCCTGACACTCGCTGCTTTCCTCCCTCCCTTGAGCACCTCCCATCAGCTGCTGAACAGCTGATCAGCAGAGCCGCTGAACAGCTGTGGCTGCTGGATGCTTAGCTTCTTTTATTTTTTTCTGTGGGAGCTTGAGCCCTGGAGCACCCACAGAGTCTATGCCTATAATGGCTCCATATAAACATGTAGTTTGAAAGAGTCTGTGCCTCAAATTGCTTAAAGTGATGGGTTGGAAGGAAATCAGAAGGCACAGAAAGCAGTGATGTATCTGAAAATGCCTGATTCCCCGTCCAGTGCCCTCTCCACTAGACCATGCTGCCTGTCAGAGAAGAGCTGAAGGATTATGCTCTTTCATGGCAACACTGCTCATTCTCCAGAAAGAGAGAGCTTCCCCGTATATTAAATGTGCCCATCTCATTCTTGAAAGTGATTATATCAAAAAATAAGCAAATGACAAAATTCCTCTGAAACAGACACACCTAGAGACATGACATATAGCAAAGCTCTGGTGGTGCCAGCTAACTGGCAGCCTCATGTTAGGCTGTGTGCATTGACCTGTTTGCACAGATGGATACAGTTCTCTGACAAATGCAGTCATTTATATAAAAAAAAATCCAGAATATCCTTTTAAAAGGAAATACTGGTCACAATTAAGAATGTAGAAAACCCAGTCACTGAAATAAGAGACTCTGTCTAAATTTGAGGGCAGAAAAGAAGGACAGAAGAATTGTCTAAGAGAAGACTTAGGGCTTGCTCTGGAATAGGCACTTATATTTTTATTTACTAATACAGTGAAGCATCTTGAAGCTAATGCATGCTAAAGACAAAGGTGAAACTCACTTTTACTAGCTAGAAGTGAGAGCTACAGTTAAATTTACTTGGTTGTGTTGAAAATATTTGGTCATGAGTTTCTTGAATTTCAAGACTATTGATTGCACACTCAGTTTTTCTTAGCATTTGCACAACGTGCCTCAGGTATCACATGACCAGGATTCATCACCAAATTTGGTCCGCTGTTTGGATCATTAGCTTTCCTGGCTTGGGCCAGATATTAGTGGGGAGAGCAATGTGAACACTATGGTCCATGCCTGACCCCTCCTCAGTAAAATAAGGGTATCACAAAAGATGTTCTTATAGCATGGCTAACTGCAGGATTGGTCTTTTTTTTAAATATATAAGAGAGAATACATTAAATATCAATTGTTAGAAAAATGCAACAGCCAAAAAGCAACTTTCAACATCTTGGTGAAATTGCCAATCATGTTGTGTTGTTTTTTATTATTTATGGGGAGTGTATTTCCTGTGCTATATTTTTTTAAAAAAATGGACACAAAATAAAACTGGAGAGAAAAAAAATTATTACTCTAATCTTTCCAAATTCTATTTTCAGGTAAGCAACTTTAAATCTGAACTAAATATATTGACATTAATGGATTTATTCCAGGTTTACACCAGTGTGACTAAAGGATTATCTTCACTACCGGGAGATCGCAGAGGGTGTTTGATTTAGATCTAGTGAAGACCCACTAAATCAAAGGCAGAGTGCTCTCCAGTCGACTCCGGTACTCCAGCTCCCCGGGAAAAGTAAGAGAAATCGACTGGAGACTGTCTCCCGACAACACAGTGCAGTGAAGACACAGGTAAGTCAACCTAAGCTATGTCGATTCCAGTCATGTTATTCACTTAGCTGGATTAGCAAAATTTAGATTGATTTATCCTGGTAGTGAAGACAGGCCCTAAGAATAGAATTTGGTTCTTTGCTATCATCATATGTTTCTGAAGCTCTTCAAATTTTTTGTTGAAAAAATGTGTCCATATTACAAAAAAATGGCTGCAGATAACTTTGCCCTCTTCCTTGTATCCCTCCCCTGCCACATCCTCTTCTAGTACAGATGCTAATGCTAAAATGAATGTGTGTAAACATTAAAACAAAACAACAGTAATTATTAAAATGGAAGTATGGAACTTTACTGGTGCCGTTTTACTTGTCTTTTGCTTAAAGAAATGTTGTTAAAATATTGGTTCAAACATGAGCAAAATATAAAGTGCCTGACAACTGAAATCAGTGCGTAGTGGTAAAGAGGAATCAATATTTAGCTGATAAAACAAGAGATGAAGCTGATAAACCAAGAATAATAATCACTCCCTCCAACTTTAGCAAGCAATGCATTAAAATCTTAAATTTATTGATTATGAATACATTTTGCAATTGCTGATCTTAAAGCCCATATGTAGCTAACTAATTTGTAAAGGGAAGTGTCTTATCAAATTGAGTTGCTCTGCTTTTAAAATTAGAAACATTATCTTTCACTGTGCAGGTAACAGTTTAAATCATTCATTATCAGTCATACAGAATTCTATTTCCTCAGTGCAAAGTAACAATGCACATTTTTAGCACATCTAAGCAAATGCAACAATGATTCTTGTCTTTCATGGAAGTTCAAAAACATTTTGATACAACTCCAGGTAATATAAAGCACAGTCAGAGCTGAATCTCTTTATTAAACGTTTTGAAAGTATACTTCCCAAAACAAGTGCTTCAAAACAGCTGCCAAAAAAAAAAGGAGAAAAATTTGATTTACCTTTAAATATGTCAAGCATTCAGGAGAATAATTTAATAGAATCATAGAATATTAGGGTTGGAAAAGACCTCAGGAGGTCATCTAGTCCAATCTCATGCTCAAAGCTCAACCAACACCAACTAAATCATCCTAACCAGGGCTTTGTCAAGCTGGGATTTAACAATCTCTAAGGGTGGAAATTCCACTCCCACCCTAGGTAACCCATTCCAGTGCTTCACCACCCTTCTAGTGAAGAATAACAATTCATTTCACATTGGATGTTGAACAGCTGACAGATAGTAATGACTGTCAACTAGTTTTTAGTGAAGTTTAATTCATTCCACAACCTGAAAGTGAAAGTATGTCCAGTTACCTGTTTCAGTGCCATCCACTGCGAAGTAGGAATTAATGCCTCATTCATTTCTTTTAACACACTTTTTTGTCTTTTCCTGGAAAACACAACTAATACAAAGCATAAACAAAATGGGATTAGACATAAAATCAGACTAATAAAACACAAAAACTGGATCCCATCTTGATAGCCATAATAATATATTCTCATCAAACTTTGCACTTGCTTAGGTATCATTTATAATCAGATCAGGGTTTTAAATATCATGTCGGTGTAGTTTTAGAAAGGCTGTTGCATTATATATTTAGATTTTTCAACTGTGCCTGTCAGTTGCTATCAGAATGTGTACGTTATTCATGTAGAAATCATATAATAAAATTGAAATTGGACCTATGTCCCCAATTAAAAATCTCCCAATTGAGTAACACTCAAATGTTCCCACCCACTTCCCCTCCACCCCCAGTCTCAAACAAACATAAAGCTTGGGAGGATAGATAGGATTTACAACATGCTCTGAAAGTCAGCAGATTCAAGCTCTGACAGGCCAAGGGGAAAAAACAATTTATCATCTGGTCTTTTAAATGTGAATTGTTCTTTTATATGCAATAAGACCTACCATCGCTTGTAGCCACTCTGTGCATATTGCTGGTGCATTGGCTTTCAGCTGTGTGAAAATGATGTTTGTTTGTTTTTTCCAAATAATCATCTGTTTTGCAAAGATTTGTGGTCTTTTATTACCAGAGGTGAAAGTAAGCTGGTACGCTCCAGTACGGCGTACCGTCAAGAGCCGGTGCGCCATACTGGGGTGGCCCAGCTTCCCGCTGCTGAAGCCCTGGGGTAGCGACGGGGCTCCAGGGGTTATATAAAGGGCCAGGGCTCTCGCTGCCTCTACTGCCCTAGGCCCTTTAAATAGCCGCAGGAGCCCCATCATCACTACCCCAGGGCTCCGGGGGCTATTTAAAGGGCCAGGGCGGTAGAAGCAGGGGAGTCCTGGGCCCTTTAAATAGCCCCAGGAGCCCTGGGGTAGCAGTGGCAGCCGGGGGCTCCAGCAGTGGTTTAAATGGTCCGGAGTGGTAGCAGCGGCCGAGCCCTGGGCCCTTTAAACTGCTGCTGGAATCCCCAGCTGCTGCTGCTACCCCAGAGTGGGAGGAGGAGGGGGAGGGCACTTACTGGTATAGGGAGGGCCGGGACTGGCTATTACCCCCCAATCTCCACCCCTTCCACCCAAGGCTCCGCCCCTTCCAAGGGCCACAGCCGGCCCCAACTCAGCCCCATACTGGTAAGTCTGTATTTCTATTTTCTCCCCTGTTTGTTACACTTCAGTATAACTGCATAAGCCTATATGGGACTATAACAATATTTAAAAAGGAACTGGATAAATTCATGGTGGCTAAGTCCATAAATCACTATTAGCCAGGAAGGGTAAAGAATGGTGTCCCTAGCCTCTGTTCATCAGAGGATGGAGATGGATGGCAGGAGAGAGATCACTTGATCATTATCTGTTAGCTTCACTCCCTCTGGGGCACCTGGCATTGGCCACTGTCGGTAGACAGATACTGGGCTAGATGGACCTTTGGTCTGACCCGGTATGGCCGTTCTTATGTTCTTAGGTTCTAAATGAATACTGTATATCAGGTAATCAAATTGTGGCTAGCCAGTCACATGTGGATCTTTTGCCATTAAAAGTGTGGCTTGGTGAGCCCCCAACACCCTCCCCCATTTCCCACTTATCAGACTGGGGGGTGGAGATCAGGACCTCTGCCTTGGAGTGGAGTGGTGGGGCAGGGACTTCTCTCTAGTGTAGAGGGGGTTCTCAGGGCTTGTGCCCAGCAGGGAGGGGTGACTCAAGGTTCAGCTCCACGAGCGCACCTGCCAGGTTCTGGGCTTCAGCAGGAGCGGGGCTGAAGCCCTGAACCCCATCAGGTGCCTCCCATAGGGCTGAAACCCTGAACCCTGGCAGGCGTGCCCTGGCTCTCCAACTTCTGAAAATTGTCATATGTGGCTGGGCGGATCAGTAAGTTTGGCCATCTCTGCTGTGTATCTTGACTTGTGATGATCTCCCAATAAATAATTGCTTTGTAAATTTAGTTTTTACTTGCTTTTTATTTTTATGTTGAAAATGTGCTGCACAAGTAGGAATGGGATGAAATGGGACTGCCACTAGATGCTGAAATAATTAATTTGTGAGCCATTTATTCCCTTCTCCTTCCCCGCAAAAAAAGATTTTTGATTTTGGTGGGGAGCAGGGTGCAGGTGAAAGGGTTGACTTTTGTTAAAAATGGGAATTTTTCTTTTATTTATTAGTTTCTAACTCCTTATTTAACTGGCTGGAACAATGTGCATTCTTGCTCCCAGTCCCCAGGGCTCCCCAACTCACACATACTGACTTGCAAGTAAGAACGCTTCTGCAAACGTCTTATTGCATCAATTTGCAAGTCTGTCAAGCTAATACCTCACATTTCCAATACCTACAATTATTTGGAAATTATTAATTTAAATGTATAATATATATTTATATATGAGCCTGTCCCTTCTGTTGCCAGCTACAATCTGATATACTGCATTTGACATAACTATAGACCTTGCAACAGAACGTACAGATACAGAAATATCACAGAACTACATTAAACGGCTACATTTGCTCGAACAGCAATATCCCAGTGTAGTGTAGTGTAACGTGAAGTGGAAGGCTAAAGCATGATTAAAAGGACATTGAGAACTCACTGAGATCACACATAACGTTTGTTGCTGTAAGATTTGGACTAGTAACCCTGAGTCCTGAGCCGTAGCCGTCAAAATCAATTTCTTTACCAAAGGCTTTGAGCTCATTGTTTTTCTCAGGAATGGAATGTTAAAGGACTATAGCTTTATCAAATAACCAGCTCCATTTTAATTATCACTTTTCTAAACCTTTCCGCTGCCCCCAAAGATGCATGTGCAAATCAGGTTAACTACATGAGAACTGATATTTTCTAATTATGAACTTTTGAACTTTGACTTGGAGCAAACATTTAATTGTTAATTAGGAGACCTTGAACAGTATTAGTTATGCTAATTTTATCCAAACTCCTTTTTCCAGTTATTCTCTCCAGAAAATCAGATGGTTAATTCTCCTCCGCTTGCTTCCATGTAACTCATTTTAGCAGCAATGGGAGTTACGCTCATTTACAGAAGGGAGAACAGTAAGTGCGAACAGAATAAGCATCAGAGGCTGTGAAGCTGCAGGGATTCACTTTGACAATCCCCGTGGAGGGGTTAGAGTGATCTCCTGGGCACTTGTGGAGGGAAGATTGCTTTAATGGCTGCAAATGCACTATGAATATATGTTAGTAAAATACATGTGAAATTCTCATTTGATTCACTCCTCCCATTTCCCCATTCATTGCAAATTAATAGCTAGTCTCCTAATATGGCATTTTGAGTGTGTCATGCCACTGAAGTAGTTCACCCATTTATTCACTCAGCAAATATGACAATCCAATAATACTTCAGATATGTTGGAATAACAATTATCCTTACCATTTATTACCCCAGCCCACGGAACAAGAAGTATCCTATTAAAAAGAACTGGTAATGTTCAGAATTACTGAAACTGAGGAAAGACATACTGTATAGCCAGGGCCGGATTCACTTTTTGTGGGCCTGGCACCAAACATATTTGTTCCCCTCCCCCCCCCCGGGAATGATTGTAAAAGGGGCTGGGGGTAAAAGCACAATGGGGCAGGAATTAGGGTTGGTCTTTGGAGCAAGGGAGGGGTCAGGGGTAAACTGGAAACGTAGCAGGGCTGAGGAGGGGGTAAACAGGATCCCCCCCCCCCGCCCACATAGAGCAGGTACCTACCTGGTTCTAGCCGATTCTCTTTGTCTCTCTCTGTACTAAGCTGCCCCTCCTCCCACAGCAGCAGGACAGGTTCTCTTCCAGCCCTCTGGGGTGGGTATTGTGAATGGGAGGAGCGGAGGCTAATGTGGTTACTCCTGTAACTGGACATTTAGTTTCCAGTCAGCCCTGCTAACTGGACATTCAGGTCCCATTTTCTCCTGGAGTTTCCAGTGTAAAACTGGATACCTGGCAACAGAGCCTGACGGTGGGTGAGAGGGGCAAGCAATCATTTTTAAAAGTAAGAGGGCTAAGCGTTAAGGGGGTGGGTGGGGGGCAAGTGGTGGGTGGGCTAGGGAGTGGAGAGGAGCTAGTGGGCAGGCCCATGTCTGTTGTACTGCCCAGGTAGGTTGGAGACTGCCGGGAACAGCTCACACAGTATCCAGGGCTGGTGCAAGGATATTTTACACCCTAGGCGAAACTTCACCCTTGCATTCCCCTCTCCACCTCGATCATCGCTTATTATAAATTTTCAAAAATGAATACAATAGAATCACATCTTACATGGGCGTTAGGTTCTAAGGTCAGCAGGTAAGAGGAAAAACGCATAGAGTGAAAATTACCATAAAGTACAGTACAGCTGGTATACACAGTATACAGTTTATACACTAGAACAGGGGTCCTCAACCTATGACATGCATGCCATAGGTGCTGATTTTTTTTTTTTAATAGCAGGCTGCCGGTTCCGGCCACTTTTGAGCCTGCTGCCGGCCTGGGGTTTCCTTCACTCAGCTATCAGTCGAGGTCCCAGCTGGTGACTCTGCTCAGTCTCCTGCTGTTAGCCTCCTGCCAGCCTGAGTTGAGTGGGGCCAGTGGCTGAGACCCTGGCTGGCAAGGGGCCAGCAACCAAAACCCCAGACCATCAGAGGGCTAAGCAGGGCAGGGCGGGCTGAGCAGGGCTGGCAGCTGGGACCCCAGATTGGCAGCGGACTGACTTGCTCAGCCCGCTGCTGGCCTGGGGTTCCGTCCGCCAGCTCCTGCCAGCCTGGGTCCCAGCCGCTGGCCCCGCTCAGCCTACTCAGCCCGCTGCCAGCTGGGGTCCCAGCCGCCGGCTCCTCTCAGCCTCCTACCGGCCTGGGTGAATGGCAGGCCGACCATGGTAAATCCAGTACTACATATAGCTCTTTAGGGCTCAGCTGCACCTGATAAACCCAGCCCTGCACTGGATGTGGAGCAGAACTG
Organism: Gopherus flavomarginatus; assembly: GCF_025201925.1. Taxonomy (NCBI): domain Eukaryota; kingdom Metazoa; phylum Chordata; order Testudines; family Testudinidae; genus Gopherus; species Gopherus flavomarginatus. The sequence continues at coordinate 176,359,116 of NC_066617.1, read as the reverse complement.
CCGACATGAAAGGGAGATTCTGGCAGCATCCTCCAAAATGCAGAAGGAGAGCAGGTGCTGCACTGTCCCTATGATGGCTGAGGGCGCTACCCTCTTAGTGGCAGGCCAGTTTCCAAAGCTGCCCAGTTTTGGTCAGCTTTGTATGGGACATTTTATGGTAAGGTAGAGCTGCTCAATACTTGGCATGGGGTGTGGCTGGGCTGAGGGGGTGGGTGTCTTTGGGTATTGAGGTAAGTAAGAGGGTGCAGTGAGAGGGGAGGCAGAGGTGTCACCTACTCATCAGGGGACACTGCAGTTTCAAGTGGGATCAAGATGCTTCTGCAGATTAGCTCCATGTGTAAAGACTTAACTGGCTGTGGAAATGTCTGACAGGGCTGGTAAATGTATGAGTGTCTCATATGGACCCCGACATTGCTTCCTCTCTACTCCCACAGAGGTGCCTCAGTGGAAGGCAGAACTGACATAGCTGGCACCTGTGGCACACCTCTGTACCTCTGGGTGTCAGGGTCCTGTTGGTGGTGTGGCCTGAGCACTTTTGTGCTTGAGCTATTCTGAGCTGACATAATGGCTCCTAACAGCCATAGAATGCTTTAGATAGACCCAAGACAGCTTTAAAATATTCTGTAGCCAGGTCAGTGTAGAACCAGCCTCAGGGTCAGAGAGCCACAAATGTCACTTTCATAACTCTCCTTCTTTTCAGCTGCTTGCTCCAGATATGGGGCACATCTGAGAATCTAGCCCATTCAGTGTTTGCAGGGTGTCACCTCCATGTTTGAGAATACACATTGAGGGAGGTTCTGAGGGCATGGATGTTTTTTTTTTTAAATTGATAAGAGGATTGTTCCTCTGGCAGATCCTCTGAGATCTCCCTGGTTCTGGGATCCAAATTCCTTGTCTTTTCCGGGGTTCTTCCTAACTAACAGGAAGAATTTATTTACCTTGGGAGAAGGGTATTCTTTCCCACCCCACTAAGTGTGTGTGTGTGTGTGTGTGTGTGTGTGTGTGTGTGTGTGTAAGCAAACTTTCCAGTCAGTTTGATTATTCTATGCCTCTACACTACAAGGAAAATGATTATTATTATTTCTCTTATCTGAAACAAACTGTTGACCTAATAATTAATATCCAATAACTAGGCTAGGAGTAAAAGTATAGTTTTATTATTGAAAAATTTAAGCATAGCATGTGCTATTTTCTATACTTTGGAGAAATGAGGCTAGTGATGTGTAATAATTTTTAGCAACTATAAGAGGGTGCAAGAGAACAAAACAGAGAACCTGTAGAATCAAAACATAAAAATTGTCTCTTTACACAACAATTTGTCACCCACTGAGAAGTTGGACCTGTTGACAAAAATGTTCATTAAGAAAGATAAGTTGAGATCTCAAAGAAAACTAAACCTTGAAGATTTGTCCTTGAAGGTTGGTGATATACAGTTTATTGCCTTCCTGTTGTAAAAAGTTTAACTGGATTAAAATTTCTGTAAACAAAAAAATTACAGAAAGTAGGATGTTTATTAATTGAAGGACCTCCATGTGGCAAATATTCATGAAAGCCCATTTTTCCATAAACGTTTTCACAAATATGTTAGACTTGGTAGGGCAAGGTATTACAGATACTGAAGAACTGGTTGAAATATATGAGGTGGAAACTAAAGTTATCTCAGTTTGCAAGCAGACTATTTTTCATGTTTAATGGTAAATTGGTTTTAAAAATGTGTTTAAGATCAACATGTCCATATTGGTTTCTAGGGTTTGGAACCTAGTTGTAGTTACTTTTGGGGGGGAAGGTGAGGTTTCAAGAAGTTGTATTATCATGGCTTACTGACTGTTTGCAGTTTAACATGGTGATAGGTGCCATAGATCAGATCTGGGAGAATTGGGCATTTCTGGGATCATCTCTTTTTAATACCAAATCACAACATATCATGTCCTGATCATTATAATAATGCCAAATTTCTGCAATCCTCTCACATGAAAACCCTCCCATTGGTTCCAGTGGAAATTTCATACATGCTGTTCTTGAATGTTGTACTGGAGAAGGGGAGGGAAAAAATGGTTCCTTCCAACTTTTTCTCAGTTTTCTCCTTTTTTCTTACTCAATAGCATGAGAGGTGAAGGCATGACATAACCCTGCCACCTCTTTCACACTACACACACAGAATTGAAGCACTATATACCTAGAAGGAGCCACACTCATATTTCAGTTACAAAAACACTAGTGGTAATGAGAATACACCTCTATCTCAATATAACACTGTCCTTGGGAGCCAAATATCTTACCACGTTATAGGTGAACCTGCATTATAGTGAACTTGCTTTGATCCACCGGAGTGTGCAGCCCCGCCCCCCTGGAGCACTGCTTTACCATGTTATATCCGAATTTGTGTTATATCGGGTCAGGTTATATCAGGGTAGAGGTGTATAATTTGGCTCAAGGACTGCAGGAGTAAACTGCAACTTACCTCTTAACAGATTTTTCCCCTCCAAACGAAGTAAAATTTCCAATAACATGATAATGTCTTCATAGTGTTATTTAAGAGAACTTTGAAATCCATGAGGAGTAAACTAACCCACCTACTGTACACATTTTTATTCGTTTATTGTATTTTCCTTTTTGGTTTGGTTCTTGCAGCATCCAAATAGGCCTGGACAAGCTGCTATTTCCACTTCCATCAGATCAGGGACCACCTGAGGAAAGTAAGTTCCCTAGAACACTTGGTAACTGGTGTCATAAACGGATAGCTAAGGGTTAATGTTCTTTTACCTGTAAAGGGTTAACACAGGGAACCAAACACCTGACCAGAGAACCAATCAGGAAACAAGACTTTTTCAAATCTGGGTGGAGGGAAGTTTTGGGTGTGAGTCCTTTGTCTTTGGTCTGTTCTCTCTCTCGGCTCTGAGAGTGACCACAGGAATCTCCAGGCTTTCTAATCTTCTGTTTCCAAGTTGTAAGTACAAGGATAGTAAGACAATAGGTTTATATTGATTTTTGGAATTTACATGTGTGTAGTTACTGGAGTGTATTCTTTTTGGATAAGACTGTTTATTCATTTTTCTTTTAAGCAATTGACCCTGTATATTGTCACCTGGATGCAGAGACCCTTTTATGTCCTTTTTCATTCTTTTTATATAAAGCTTTCTTTTTAAGACCTGTTGGAGTTTTTCTTTAGTGGGGACTCCAGGGAATTGAGTCTGCAGCTCACCAGGGAACTGGTGGGAGGAAGAAGTTGGGGGAAAAATCTCTTTGTGTTAGATTTACTACGCCTGACTTTGCATACCCTCTGGGTGAGGGGGAAGAGAGATTAGATCTCTCGGTACTTGTGTTTCAAGGACTGGAAGCAGGGAATCTCCTAGGGTCATCCAGGGAGGAAGTAACAAGGAAACAAAGGGAGGGTGGAATCTGTATATCTCTCCAGGAACCCAGGGAGGGAGCACCTGGAGGGGAGGAGGGGGAAGGGAAATGGTTTATTCCCCTTTGTTGTGAGTCTCAAGGAATCTGAGTCTTGGGGTCCCCCAGGGAAGGTTTTGGGGAGACCACAGTGAGCTGGGCACTGTATAATTCCTGGCTGGTGGTAGCAATTACCAGGTCCAAGCTGGTAACTAAACTTGGAGGTTTTCATGCTAACACCCATATTTTGGATGCTAAGGTCCAGATCTGGGAAGAAATGTTATGACAACTGGTTCTCTAGCAACTAGGTTCTAAGTATTATATGATACCTCTCTCCCTACATGTTATTGCTAGCACAAACAGGCCCCAGACTTTCTTCTCCAGAGATGATGACTGTAGGAACAAGTTAGTGGTATTGGAGAAATAACTTGCAGAATGCTAGGGAATGGCATAATAGAAGCTCAGTCACTAATTTTTATTACCTATTTTTCATTAAGCAGATGGGAACCCCATCTTCATTTGTTCTACCTGGAGCCAGTGGCTGCTGATCTTAAAATTCTGTACTAAGCAGAGCCACTCTTCACTCTGTGCCTTCTCCATTAACAGTGTTTCTTGTTATCTTTATGGAGATGGATAGTAGACAACCCTTTATTTACAAAGTGTTTTGCAACAGAGGAGCCAAGACCAGGCTTCTCTGTAGCACTATTATGGTCTAAGATCCTGATTCTCTGGGTGTTCTAATATTGCAGATTACTGATGACACTTCTAATTTTCTCTGTTCTGACAAACAGAAACTACTCTTCCTTTTGAGCACTATATTTGTTCTTTTAGCAAATCCTATTTATGGCCCTTGATCCTGCAATGAGCTCTGTGTAGGAGGACAGCTGTCAGGGTGGTTACCCTGTATCTTGCTCATTCCAAGTTCAGGGCCTAAGAGATTCTAAGTTTGCCTTTTCCATCGCTCCTCATCTATATTCTTTTCTAAAAATCATTGCTATTTATTTCTCTTTAAGCATTCACTTTGCTTCATTATCCACTATCTTTTTGACACTCTTATAATTATAGGCTGTATCCTGTATTTTCTCATCAGCTTAAACTTCCTTTCATTCCAATGGGAATTTTTGACTAAGGACTGAGGGATCAGAACTTGTAAAAGGAAAAAAAAAGGGGGGGAAGGTTAATGAGGAGAATAGGTGGTGAATATAAAGTTCTGTCTGTTGATTAGTTTGTGGTAAGCAGTTATGATACTCCAGTGGATTGAAACATGCGAATATGCAAAGAGGCTAGAATGTTTTGTCATAAATATTAGCTCTAGACTTGATTGTGCATGCTTAGTTATGGAACTTAATGAATTGCATTGGTAGTACACCTCCCACCGTTTGTCAGTGCTGACAGATTTCTCTTGTATATATTAGATGAATGCTACTTTTTACAGTGAAACAGAATTGCTCCCTTTTTTGTGTAAATATATTAGCATAGCTATGGTATATATTTGACCCCACACAGAGGGAGAATGCAAGTAGACTTCACCTCTCATCCCACCTAATGCACTCTGTGTAAGTGTCAAGGGGCAGTTGTTGTCACTCTGCTCTGTGAGCATAAGGGCTCCAATAATCCAAAAGGAGGGATGGGAGGAAGTGAGACCATGGACCCTCCCACTCCCTCATACCCAGATCCAGAACATGGCTTGGCATGTCAGGGCAGTACACTGTACTGTCCAAAGGTGTCAGGTAGCTGAAGGAGGGTTTGTAACAAGAGACACAATCCCTCCCCAAGCTCTCTCTAGAATGGTACAGTCCTGTCACTACTCCTCACTCTGTTCTATGGTTATCTGTCAAAATCTAGTCCTGTGACTCTGATCACTGTTATATGCTGCATCATTTCAGTTTGCTGCTTTGGCTCATCATGAAATCTGACAGTGGCTTTTTTTCTCCTGCTATGGACCAACTTGGATGATTTTGTCAGGACTTATTATTGTGGATTGCTTGCAGAAAATGGGGATGATCCTGGATGCAAACACTTTATTTGTGTTATCTAACCATCATTTACAGTACAAAGTGCCAGCTGTTATAACACATCCAATCATTCTATCCTGTATACTCTTTTATGTGTCATGTGGAGCCTAAGGACAATAGCTAGTAACAACAGCATCTCTTACTTGTTGCCTAGATTTTTTAATACTCTCGGTCCCTTGTCTGCCAGTTTTATTATGATTTGTTGATCTTTACTCTAACGCTTGTCATTGTTCATCTTATTTTATGATTTATTGTTTTCCCCCCTCACTTCATGTAATTCTTATGTCCTTCATTGTTTGTCTTGTGTACATTTTATGGTTACATTTCCAATAGGAGGCTTGAATCTACTTTCCAATGTTGATGTCAAATGATGTTTTATAGAGCACTGCGATTACTGAGTGTTAAATAACTGTCTCCTCTCTAGTTTTCATTGCAAGAATTCTAGGATAGTAGGATATATGATGTTAAAAGACTGGCTAATAAGTTCATTAATCTTTTTGAAGTTAAGAATATAAATTGCGTATTAAATTACATAATAAATAAAGTTATTATTGACCTTCAAGTGTTAAATTTTACTCTTACTCCAGTGTCAGTTTCCAAGGAGTTACTCCAGATGGAGAATGGTGTAACTGAAACTGGAATTTGACACCAAATAGTCAACTTGAAAGGGCAATTGTGGCACAAAAAGTGCAGAACCCCTTCAACTGCAACTAAAGACGCTAAATTTCAGGTTCTTAGTCCCCCACAGGGGCTTGCATTGACCTCGCCTATGAGAGGGGATATGGAGGAAGAAAACTTGCAGAGATATGCTTCTAGGTGTTCTGCACAAACATTTTGTACAGTGAGCAAGGTTTGTCCTGTAGAAAGAGTTGTGGTCCTGCTTCCAGATGCTGAAGATCCCACTGGATATTCAGGAGGCAAGGTCTATTCATGCAGAGGGCCTGGGCATTGGGGGGAGGGATAACTCAGTGGTTTGAGCATTGGCCTGCTAAACCCAGGGTTGTGAGCTCAATCCTTGAGGGGGCCATTTAGGGATCTGGGGCGAAAATCTGTCTGGGGATTGGTCCTGCTTTGAGCAGTGGGTTGGACTAGATGACCTCCGGAGGTCCCTTCTAACCCTGATATTCTATGATTGATGCCAGGTAAGGGCTTTTCAGCACTCCCTTCCTGCTGCATGGCAATGTAAGACTTCCCTAGACACCCTCTATAGGGAGGTATGCAGTGCCAAGAGGCTTTGGTAACTTAGTATTTCCACAGAACATGTAGGTGTGCAATGTAGTCTCACTGAAAGTCCACTCAGGCCCCAAAACTTGCAACACTGGCATGTCCTGTTGCCAGCTACCTCTGGATCTTGACCACATGGAGAATGTTCCATTGGGTTTTGGGAAAGCACCATGGAGGCAGCTGACCCTTTGTGTGGACTTGGACAAATCCACACTTGGATCTAGAGAGACTGAACTAGGTAGGCCCAAGACAATGTCCTTAATTAGTATAATTGGTCTGATTAATAGCCTCTGAGGTACTTTTTTGAACAAATACCAATCCAATCTATGTGTATTTCACTCCTTGCATTTCTAATTAAACTGACACACAAATAACTGCTTACAATACTCAATTTCAAGTTGACACTAGCATTTACTAATACAATACTAATATTAATAGAATATGTTCTTTCTGGGGTGGAGGAGAAATGGAAGGAATAGAGACACAGGGTATTTCTCAGGGTTTAGTTCATTTTCTTCCTACATCTCATATTTTTCCAATCCATCTAGAGGAGCAAGACCAAACTTCATTCCCAAATGGCATTCTCAAAATGCCAGCTTATTATATTGCCACTGGCCCTCTGCACCATTCACACTGATGTTATAATCAATACAAAATATCTGATCAGTGAGAATAAAAAACTTTTGAGAATATCCTAACACTGGGCAGGTTGAGCATCATCTCAGATTCCTTGCAGCATTATGATTTATGATCACTCTATGTTTTAAACTTAAAGATTATAACGTGGGCTGATGACAAAAGGATGACATTTTCACAGAGTTTGACTAATATCTGTGGTGGAGGTAATAATATATCAGTGATATTAAAATAAACAAAAAACAAAAACTGAATAGCTTCTGTATCCCTAGTGCATCCCCAATTCCAGCAATATCTTGAAAACATCCGGCTAACAGATTAAGCTGGCAAGATAGTCTTGCCAAAGACAAAACAATGGCAGCATCACTGCATGTTACAAAATTTAAACATACTGAAACTTTTTGAAGGGGCAGGTTGCTTTTAGTTACTACGTGAGCAATTACTACATCTTGTAGGTATTTATATGGCCACAGATACCATAGTATCTGAGGACCTCATCATCTTTAATGTAGTTGTCCTTGCAACACCACTGTGAGGTAGAGAAGGGCTATTATCTCTGTTTTACAGAGTGGCTTGTGCAAGGTTACTCAGGAATCCTTTGGTATAACAGGGAACTGAGCCCCACACCTACCCATTAAGCCAACATTCCTTCCTACTTATAAATAAGAGTTTCTGGTGTCAGTAATACTGGTGTTCTTACAGATTCATAATACAGATTAATCTGGACCATAAAGACATAGCTAATGGCCAGTCAATGCATTGCCTTTCATTTTAACCTCACTGCATACTCCCTAGGCAGAGGAATGTCTTGTATTACTCTCTCATTCTGCAATTTTCCATTTGTAATAAAGCATCATTTAGTACACCATTCTCTTCTCTAACACATTGCTTTATTACAGTATAAACCTTCTATAATTGGAATACCCCTTTAGCTATAACTTTTTAAACTGAAAGTATGTGAACTATAAAACCATAAACTTAAAGATATTTTCATGAAAACCTGTTATCTACTCCTATGTAAAATGGAGTGAGGATGTCCGTAAAAGTAATGACAAGGACATCTTTTTAATAGCCATGGGAAGATATACAAACATTTAATTATTAAGAAAGGAGTTAAGACAATGGAGAATATCATAATAATGAAGTTATTAATACATAGAATTCATTAATTGTTAATTATGGTGAGAGATAAGTGTAACTGAATTGTTTTGCTCGAAACGAGGCATGCATGCTGGTATTTACCAAGAAAGAGCATGCAAGAAATCACATTCTGTGTATCACTTGATGTAACTGGCTTACTTCTTGTGCTTGTAAAGATCTTGGCCTTTGAATATTTTTTTCTTTTTTAATCTTGAAAGTAATGTTATTACTATTTCTTTGCATAAATAGCGAGTGTATGGACAAAACAAATGTAATATAAATAACAAAGAATAAATAGGCTCGGCCTGTTTGCAGTGTCTTATGGCATCAAATATCACTTGGGAAGGAGGAGTAGCAGCAAGGCAAAGATGGCTGCAACAGCTGCCATTGTGGCTCCCTGCTCCTTGGGTAGCAGAGCTTAAGGGATGCTCCAAATTCTGCCAGCAGCAGGAGGCTCCAAGGGTTAGTTCTTGGAGCCAGGGATCCTGGTGTGCACCAGTGCTACAGCTAGTTCCCTGAATGCATCCTATGTACCAGTAGGTTCGTTCTTAAGAGCTTAAAAATAACTTTCTGATTGTTACTTTCTCTTTTGCATCCTATAGCATTCAGAAGTAAAGCATACTTAAACCATATAGGAGGAGGATAGGGAATTGTAGTCACTAGTACCTGAATGGGGGGATTGTGCCACAGTTCTGGGGAAAGTATAGAGGTCACTTATGTGAGGACTGGTAGGAGCTAGTTGTAGTTGGAGGAGGAAGGGCCATGGATAAGACACAGAAAAAGTTTAGAACAAATAGCATTAAAAACAAACAAGAAAAGTAAAATGGAGCCATTTGTACTGTTTCATTGAAACTGAAATCACTGGGATGAATATGCTTAATACTAAGCCAGTGCTTAAGTGCTTTGCTGGATCAAGGACATAGTGCTCAGTACCTGACAGAACCAAACTATATGTTTATAAAGTGCACTATATCAATTTAAAAGGTAGGTACCCACTCTATGTGGGCAGAGCCAGGACCCCAGAGTGTCTGCTTAGCCCACTGCTGGTCTGGGGTCCCAGCCGCTGGTGCTGCTCAGCCCACTGCTGGCCCTGGCTTCTGGCTGCCAGCCCCTTGCCAGCCGGGGTCCTGGCTGCCGGTCCCACTCAGCCTGCTGCCAGTCTAGGTGAACAGAACCCCAGGCGGGCAGCAGACTGAGCGAGCCAGCAGCGTAAGATCAACATTTTAATTTAATTTTAAATGAAGCTTCTTAAACATTTTGAAAACTTTGTTTATTTTACATACGAAAATAGTTTAGTTATATAATAAAGACAGAGAAAGACCTTCTAAAAAACGTTAAAATGTATTACTGGCACACAAAACCTTAAATTAGAGTGAATAAATGAAGACTTGGCGTACCACTTCTGAAAGGTTGCCGATCCCTGGTGTACTCATTTAGGCCCTGATCCTGGGATAAGCTCCCTACAGACAGACTCCTGTGCCCTCACATAGCCCCACTGAGATAAGTAGGGCTCTGTGTAGAACAGGCATTTACCTTCAAGGGTTTGCTCATGTGGATGCAATTGCAGATGTTATCCCCATGTAAAGTGAGTTTAAAATGTTACTCCTGATGTGCCTGGAACAAAGCTTCTGATTCAGAAGTATTTTGCACCAGTTCTTCAAATATACAAAGATTGATGCAAATTGCAAGGAAGTGAAGAATCAACTTTATAGTTTCTTGCCCTATCCATCCATTCCATGTCTGTTGGAAGCACATGCAGATGGTGGTTAGCTGACCATCGTCAAAACTGGACTTCTGACTAAAAGCTTTATTGCAATTTTATGTACAAAGCCTGCATACTGGACTTTTAGATGTATCAGAGTCTCCTCCAGGTTTATGAAAAAGACTCCTCTTGAATGTCCCTACTCTATATTTACTGGGCTTCCTTTGCAGTAAATACATATTGTCCTAAATGTATTGTATAGAAGTTCTAACCAAATATCTTAGTAATTCAAATTATTACTCCCCTTATGCGTGTACACTATTACAATAACTATCTTCCACTATCTCATCTTTTTTTCATATTATGAACAGATGGCTCTGAGCTTTATGTAGGTGATTGATTAAACTACACATAACAGGAGTATTTTATACATGAACAAATTCCTTTTAACAAGATTTCAAATTATTTTAGCAACCAATCTACTCTGGGGGATGGGAGTCTATTTTTCTTTTCCACTTTTCTTTTAAACGTATGCAATACCTGCCTTAAAACTAAGGTGCATATGTCTCATTCTAGGAGTTATTTATTATATGGAGATATATCTATCTTATAGAACTGGAAGGGACCTTGAAAGGTCATCGAGTCCAGTCCCCTGCCTTCATAGCAGGACCAAGTACCATCCCTGACAGATTTTTTTCCCCCTAGATCCCTAAATGGCCTGCTCAAGGATTGAGCTCACAACTCTAGGTTTAGCAGGCCAATGCGCAAACCACTGAGGGCTTGATCCTGCTGACGGCTACTGAAAAAGGAGTAGAAAGGTAAAGCAGTGCTTGCGAGCACTCACAAAACTGCTAGAGATGCTCTGAAACAAATTCTGATGAGTATGGGAGAAAATGAGCATGGAGTATTGGAAAGAGGGTGTGGTCTTGCGTAGGGGCTTGCGTTCAATACTGCACATCCAAATGTATGTGTTAATCATTTTTGTTATTTCAATCATTGCTGTACCTGAGTGTGCAGAAAAGATGCCCTAAGAGGAAACTGAGAGTAGATGCATTAATGACTGATCTTTTAGACTGTTGTTTCAACTTTATAAAGTTGAATCTACATGCCTGTGAGCCAAGGATTGTAAGCTGACCGGGTAGAGAGGGTTACGGAGCTTCCCCCAGGAACTATAATCAGTGGGGGGAAGGAGAGTGATGGAGTGTTGGCCCCATATCAGCCCTGTGAAGGATTTAAGGTGGCACAGATAGGGTTAATTAACTTTATAGGCCACAGAAGGTGGAGGGTCTGGGTTGACTGAAAATGGCTAATAGCTGATGAAACCCAGCTGATGGAGAAACTGGCTAAAATACGAAGCTAGAAAGCGCACAACAGACAGGGGCTGCAGTGTGGAAGCTGCCAGTCACTCCCTGGGCTTAGAGAGAGAAAAGGGCGAAATCAAGGGAGCGAGAGAAGCCTTGGGATCTTGGCTCTGAGGGAAGGTTTGCTAAGAAGTGTGGTGAGGAGAGCCTATGGGAGGCAGAGTAGGAAGCACCCAGGGAAAGAGCAGTGAGGGTCGAGATTGTATAGACCTTAGAGGCTGATTATAGGGTATCTGAGCTGCAACCTGCAGTAGCGGGTGGGCCTTGGTTTCCCTTGGGAAGTAGCACAGGATTATGGGAGACACCAACTGGAAAGCTGGTCTGGAAGGACTTTGATACCCCAGAAGGGAGGACTACCTAGTGACCTATCCAGAAAGCTGAGTCACAAAGAGAAAGCACACCCTGAGTTGTGAGGGGTGGTGAGTGAACAACAGAAGGGGAGAGCTGATTTACCAGACACAGCCAAAAAGTGATGCACAATACTGAGTGAACACTGTGACTAGTGGGGATGAGGGTAGTAATTACCACAGACCCTAGGACTGGTAAACAGCTCCAGAGAATTGCTACCTCTGGGTAGATTTGCATGTACTGGTTCACGAGACTCAGAAAGATCTTAAGTTATAAAGGGCCATCTTGAACTGACTCAGGGAAGGTCTCATTTTGATGAACCTTTGACCGAGGTGTGTGTGGGGAGCAAACCAAGCTGAAAGGTTGAAAGGATAGTGACCTACTACACACCCATCTGGAAGATGGGCAACTTCTGGTAAATTTAGTGTGTGTTTAGACCTTCTATCATTTTCATGAGTGTTTTATCTGTAATGCATTTGTCTGTAAATGTACTCTGCTTTGGAAGAGCTGTTTGATTACTTATAACCACTGACCTACACTGTTCATAGTCTTGTTGGGATAATTGTGACTTGCAGGGGGTTGCAACTTGTAACTCTGGTCTGGAAGAATAAGGGCATGGGTCCTTCAGGGCCACTCAGAGGATTCAGGTGGCCTGGGGCAAAGCGGGGGAGCTGTGGCGCTTGTACTCACCTGGTGGCAGGCCAGGTCTTCGGTGGCATTTTGGCGGCAGGGGCCCTTCAGTTGCTCTGCATCTTCGGCAGCACTGAAGAGTCCTCCTCTGCCGAAATGCTGCCGAAGACCCGGACAGGACCAGGGCAAATTGCCCCACTTACACCCCCCCCGGGCAGCCCTGGGGTCTGGGTGACAGCTAGAGTCCTGAGATTTGAGCCAGGGGTGGCCAACCTGAGCCTAATAAGGAGCCAGAATTTACCAATGTATATTGCCAAAGAGCCACAGTAATAGGTTAGCAACACCCGCCCCATCAGCTACCCACTCCCACTCCCAGCACCTCCCACCCACCGGCAGCCCTACTGATCTGCGCCTCCCCCTCCCGCCCCACATCTCCTGATCAGATGTTTTGTGGCATGCAGGAGGCTCTGAGGGGAGGAGCGAGGGTGCAGCGAGGTCACTGCAGGCTCAGGAGAGGGGGTGGGAAGGTGTGGAGTGGGGACCGGGCCTGTGGCAGAGTCAGAGTTTGAGCAGTGAGCACCCCCTGGCACATTGGAAAGTTTGCACCTGTAGCTCCAGCCCTGGAGTCGATGCCTATACAAGGAGCCACATATTAACTTCTGAAGAGCCGCATGTGGCTCCAGAGCCACAGGTTGACCACCCCTGCCTTGAGCAAATCATAAAGGGGGTCACAGTTGCTTTTACACCTGAACTGGGAAAGTGGGCTAGTTCAAGACATAGAAATGCTTCCAAATGCTCTCATGAAACAGTGCCTCTGACAGACTTCAATGCTCGATGCTTCATGGCATATATGGGGGAAAGGGACTTTTAGCCAGCTTCTTAGTCTGCAGTGACCATTGTCCTCAGCTTTCTTTATATTTTTAGTTATGAGTAACAAAAACTGTTTATCTAACAATTCTTCTGTTGGTTCAGCATTGCCCTTTCATTACCCTCATTCGGGCTTTAGCTTTGATTGCTCCTAATAATAAGAGCTAAACATTTAGCTAAAATACTGCTAAACAACTTAATATAACAACAGTTCTATTTTTTAAATAAATTTGCTTCTGTTGCGTTTATGTCCACAGAATTAGTTCACTGGCAGGAATGAGCATGGAAATAATGCATTTTAAGTGAATATTGTGGAATAGTCACACTTTACTCATCCAAACATGGAAAGAAACATTCCCATTTTGTTACTACGGACAAAATGTTTAAAGTCGGGAACCTCAAGTTAGACATTTAAATGCACATTTAGGTGACTAAGAAGTGGCCTGAGTTTTCAAAAGTACTGAGCTCCTGCAGGTTCCAGGGATTATTGCCCAGCTTTAGGTATCCACATTTTGGCATATGTGTCCAATCAAAACAACTTGAATTTTGAATACTGAATACTCAAAACAAACTGCTTGAAAATGAGTTGTGGATAATATCCAAGCCTTATTTGTGGAAATTACTTAGCTAATAATGAAAAAACTTCAAGAAAATTGTAATTCATTCACAGACAATTTACAAACGGTGAAAGAGGTGAAACTGGTTAATACTTTACCTGGTAAATTATTCAGATATTTCTAATAACAGTAATGCGTTATTTTGCTGTGTATTATTCTTTACTATATAATGAAGCACAGCATCATAATTATAAGCACCTTTATAAAATTAGGTGCTTTCTTGGCGTCTGGTGTTTCAGTGTGCCTGTTACAGCAGTAGGAATTGGTTGCAGGCTGTGTGAATCCAATGTTAAGTGATATATATACACTGAAAGGCTTCTTCCTAGATGTAATTCAGCATTTCTGACAACATAACAAAGAGAGCTAAAGAGCAGCTTATCTTTCTAGAATAAAGGCTAACACCAAAAGGGGATTGATTCTCCTCTGAGATACATAGTCAACAATAACCAGATATCTTGAAAAATCTGCTAGTGCATTCTGTGGTTTTCCTGTATACCAGTGACTTGACGTCCATGATTTCCAACTGTGAATGCCCCGCGTACCATAGTGGAATTAAATCCTGTAGGATTAATCCATTTTAAATCTCTGGTTGACATCTTTCCCAACTTTTTCTCAAAAGTTTTAGACTCCACAGGAAATCCTCACACAACCTTTCTTTTGCCACTGATAAGACTTAGTGGAGTTTAGATGTTTTGAGGAGGCAATAGCCGTTAAAACCTTCCTTTTCCTCTTGCGGGTTTTTAGGGATTTTTTCCCCTCTCTTTCCTCTTCTAGATAAACTTTGGATATTATGAGACCTAAAATAAGATTCAGTTCAACCTAGGAGAGGTTTGGCCTTTGAGTGAAATGACTGCAGCAATGTTCAATTTGGGAAGAAAAGCTGAGACTTAAACTGTGAAAATAGAAGACAATTGTTAACGGAAAATCTGAAATACAGAAATTCAAATAGGAAAAGATGCACAATGGTCGCAGTTCTCATCCTGTCATTTAAGTGACAAGTTATCCAAGCAAATAAACATCCAGCCCTAATTTGCTCTCAGCCCTCTGCATTTGTTTTATACTTTGCTCTCTAGTGGAGAGGCTTCTTTTATGTTTGGCACATCCTGACCTATTATATAGCACCATATATAATTGCACTATAGACATAGCAAAGAATCCTGTGGCACCTTATAGACTAACAGACGTTTTGGAGCATGAGCTTTCGTGGCTGAATACCCACTTCCTCAGATGCATGACATCTGAGGAAGTGGGTATTCACCCACGAAAGCTCATGCTCCAAAACGTCTGTTAGTCTATAAGGTGCCACAGGATTCTTTGCTGCTTTTACAGATCCAGACTAACACGGCTACCCTCTGATACTTGACACTATAGACATAATAGATCTTCCGATGATAATTTCTCTCTAAAATTGTAAGTAGTTCTTATTCTTATATTAATCAGCATTATTGATAGGCCATCTCTACAACCCATATTTGCATTGAGGTGGATGTAACATTTTAATCCAGCCTGAGTGAAGGATGTTAATCTGATCTCTGCTTTCCCCTTGCTGCTTGGAGGAGGAAAAATGCAACAGCCCTCTTGCTCACTTCCCATCCTGCCTAATGCTGGCTTGACTGTGCACACTAGCGCGTTGTGGATTTAGTGCCAGGATTCCACGTATTCCCCATCCCTGCCTGCCTATTTCTCACCTACCTGCACAGGCAGAAAAACTAAGCAAGAAGTAATCTGGCAGCTGTAGTTTTCCTTGCTTCTGCAGGGAGTCTGGCTATGTGAGTAACCCACCCCAAAGGAGCAAAGAGGACCACTTGCAACTCCATACTCCTTTGTAGATTTGGTTGGGAATCAGAAATTACATTATTCAGGAAATTCCAATATTCAGAAAATAGAATTTGTTCTAGATCAGTATGAAAAGATGAAAAGGAAATTCCCCATGAATTCAGTTCAGGACTATTGAAATGTTCCCTTTTCATAGTGTTCAATTTAATTTTTTGCTTTCTTTTATATTAAAATACTACACTCAATGTTTTTATAGAATATAAAGTCTAAATGAAATTAATTGAAATAACACGATCAAAACAAAATGAATTGAAATGTCACTAATCTAAGCAATTCAAATTTGATTTTTTTTAAAACAGAAAACTTGACACATGCCAGCAATATGTTTCAACTTTGACAAACCTGCATTTTTCAATGGAAAACTGTTCTGTCAAAAAACTTCCAACCAGATCTTCTCTTGTCACACCACAGGCCTCTAGATTGAGCCCACTGAATGGTTCTTTCTTGCATGAGGAGTCCCACTGAAATAAATTGCCTCTCATTGTAAGTAATGGCAGCAGAATCATGCTCTTAAAGTTACAGTTCTTCCAATAAGGCCTGATTTGATATTTTTATTCTACAGCATTCAACCTTAAAGGGCTGTGAATGTTTTCAGTTAAAATATTATATGAAAAACACGTTTGCTTCTGATGTTTAGATTGAATCTCTTTGCTGTAGTTTCTCTGTAACAGTAGATTAAGCTAATTTTCATTGATTCATAGATTCCAAGGCCAGAAGGGAGCATTGTGATCATTTAGTTTGACCGCTAGTATAACCCAGGCTATTATACTATTCTGAAATAATTTCTAGAGCATATTTTTTAGAAAAATATTCATTGTTGATTGAAAATGGTCAGTGATGGAGAATCAACTGCAATGGTAATGTTTTTTTTCCAATGACTAATTATTCTGTTAAAAATTACACCTTAAAAGATTGTATCAGAGGGGTAGCCATGTTAGTCTGGATCTGTAAAAAGCAACAAAGAGTCCTGTGTCTGATGAAGTGGGTATTCACCCATGAAAGCTCATGCTCCAGTACATCTGTTAGTCTGTAAGGTGCCACAGGACTCTTTGTTGCTTTTTACAGATCCAGACTAACGCTACCTTGTAAGCTTCTTTTCTGTATTTAAGATCAGCAAGCTGGCCGCCTGCCATATTTACTATTCTTTCTACACATTGGGATGGTTTGTTCCTGCAATCTCAATAAGGATTCTTTAAAATACAGTCAGCTCTCCTGGACTCCTTTCCCCCTCATATTATTCTCCTAGGGGATCCCGCCCATCAGTTCACTGAAGGAGTCAAAGTCTGCTTTTCTGAAATTCAGGGTCCGTATACTGCTGCTCTCCTTTCTTCCTTGTGACAGGATCCTCAACTTGACCATCTCATGGTCACTGCCTCCCAGGTTCCCATCCACTTTTGCTTCCCCTACTAACTCTAACCAGTTTTTGAACAGCAGTTCAAGAAGAGTTCTGCCTGTAGCTGGTTTCTCCAGCTCTTGCACCAGAAATTGTCCCCTACACTTTCCAAAAACTTCCTGGATTGTCTGTGCACCACTGTATTGCTCTCCCAGCAGATCTCAGGGTGATTAAAGTCTCCCATGAGAACCAGGGCCTGTGATCTAGTAACTTCTGTTAGTTGCCAGAAGAAAGCCTCGTTCACCTCATCCCCCTGGTGGTCTATAGCAGACTCCCACCACAACATCACCCTGTTGCTAACACTTCTAAACTTAATCCAGAGACTCTCGAGTTTTTCTGAAGTTTCATACCGGAGCTCTGAGCAGTCACACTGCTCTCTTACATACAATGCAACTCCCTCACCTTTTCTGCCCTGCCTGTCCTTCCTGAAAAGTTTATATCCATTCATGACAGTACTCCAGTCATGTGAGTTATCCCAGCAAGTCTTTGTTATTCCAATCAGATGATAGTTCCTTGACTGTGCTAGGACTTCCAGTTCTTCCTGCTTGTTTCCCAGGCTTCTTGCATTTGTGTATAGGCCCTTAAGATAACTCGCTGATTGTCCAGCTTTCTCAGTATAAGACAGGAATCCTTTCCTGCTCATGCTTCCTCCTGATATCCCATTTCCCCACTTACCTCAGGGCTTTGGTCTTCTTCCCCCAGTGAACCTAGTTTAAAGCCCTCCTCACTAGGTTAGCCAGCCTGCTTGCGAAGATGCTCTTCCCTCTCTTCATTGGGTGGAGTCCGTCTATGTCTAGCACTCCTTCTTGGAACACCATCCCATGGTCAAAGAATCCAAACCCTTCTCTCTGATACCACCTCGTAGCCATTGGTTGACTTCCACAATTCGACTGTCTCTGCCCACGCCTTTTCCTTGCACAGGGAAGACAGATGAGAACATCACTTGTGCCTCAAGCTCCTTTATCCTTCTTCCCAGAGCCACGTAGTCTGCAGTGATCTGTTCAAGGTCATTCTTAGCAGTATCATTGGTGCTGTAGTGAGGTTGCCTGGCTCCCAGCTGCCCCAGAGAGGGTTGAACCCTAACAGATGCCAAAGTGGGCGGAGCCACAGGAGCCTGTGCCCGCCCCCCCAGAGGTCAAGGCGCAGGGCAGGAAGTATAAAAGCCCAGCCTCAGGGCTCAGAAGCTGCCTGGCCGCCGGAGAGGCCAGATGCTGGTGCCTTAGCTCCCGCTGGGGAGACTCCTGCCGCCTGCGACCGACCCGAGGACTGGCCATACCTGCGGAGCCTGGACACCGACCAGGCACTGCAAGAGCCCCTAGGCCGGCCTGTACAAAGGGACCCCGAGAAGCTGCCCAGTTTACCCCTCGCTTAGTATCCTGAGGAGCCCTTGGTGTGGGACACTGAGGAAGACGCCGCCGAGAGAGGGGGAGGTTGGAAGTAGCCCAGGGGCAGCCGACTCTAGTCTGACTGCAGCACACCCAGAGCCAATGTCAGTGTGTTGCAGCCAGGATCCCCACTGACACAGCAGCAGGCTGCCGGCTGCTGTTAGGGCCCTGGGCTGGGATGCAGAGGAGTGGGCGGGCCTGCATCCCCCCTGCCATCCCACTCACGGGTGGCAGTCTCCCCCTCACCCCGACACTCAGGCCCAGGAGCCTGGACTTCTTAACTTACTGAATGTTTGCTCAGCCCCTGCCTGAGGGTCTGAGCCCTGAGCTGTCATTTGTTGCCCCAGGTAGTGAGGCGGCCTGGCTCCCAGACGCCCCAGAGAGGGGTGAACCCCGACAGCGGACATTTACAGGTGCCCATGTGGAGAAGCAGGAAGGGGTAGCTATCCAAGGGCGTCATGAGTCTTGGCAGTCTCTCCATCACATCATGAATCCTAGCTCCTGGCAAGCAGCAGACCTCTTGGTTTTCCCGGTCGGAGCGGCAGATAGATGACTCAGTTCCCCTGAGGAGAGAGTCCCCAACCACCAACACCCTCCTCCTTCTCTTGGGAGCGGAGGTCATGGGACCCTCGTCCCTAGAACAGTGCCTCTCATGCCTTCCAGTTGGTGGAGTCTCCTTCTGCTCCCTTCCCTCAGATGTATCATCTAGCCCACTCTCTGCATTAATACCTGTGGAGAGAACATGAAAATGGTTGCTCACCTGTATCTCCGTTTGTCATAAACAGATAAGTAAGAGTTAATAGAACAGAAGTACTTCATATCTCTTTTGCCTAGAAAGGGTTAACAAGATCAGTGAGCCTGGCTGTTACCTAACCAGAGGACCAATCAGGGGACAGGATACTTTCAAATCTTGAGGGAGGGAAGTTTTTGTGTGTGCTGTTAGTTTTTGGTGGTTGTTCTCTCTGGGTTCTGAGAGAGACCAGACGTGCAACCAGGTTTCTCTCCAATCTCCCTGATACAGGTTCTTATGGATTCAAAATAGTAAGTAGTAGGTGATAAGGCGAGTTAGGCTTATGTTTGTTTTCTTTATTTGCAAATGTGTATTTGGTTGGAAGGAGTTCAAATGTGTATTTGGCTGGAAGGAGTTAAATTTTTTTTTTGCTGAAAGGATTTTAATTTGTACTTGTATACTTAGGCTGGGAGGGTATTCCCAGTGTCTATAGCTGAAAGACCCTGTAACATATTCCATCTTAAATTTACAAAGATAATGTTTACTGTTTTTTCTTTCTTTAATTAAAAGCTTTTCTTGTTTAAGAAACTGATTGGTTTTTTATTCTGGTGAGACCCCAGGGACTGGGTCTGGATCCACCAGGGAACTGGTGGGGAGAAAGGAGGGAAGCGGGGGAGAAAGGTTATTTTCTCTCTGTGTTAGGATTACTTTCTCTCTCAGGGAGAGTCTGGGAGGGGGAGAGAGAAAGAGGGAGGAAGGTGGATTTTCCTCTCTGTTTCAAGATTCAAGGAGTTTGAATCACAGTGATCTTCTAGGGTAACCCAGGGAGGGGAAGCCTGGGAGAGGCAACGGTGAGGGAAAGGGTTTACTTTCTTTGTGTTAAGATCCAGAGGGTTTGGGTCTTGGGGGTCCCCGGGCAAGGTTTTGTGGGGACCAGAGTGTACCAGGCACTGGAATTCCTGGATGGTAGCAGCGCTACAAGTACTAAGCTGGTAATTGAGCTTAGAGGAATTCATGCAGGTACCCCATCTTTTGGACACTAAGGTTCAGAGTGGGAGAATTATACCATGACGCCATTGCTGGTACATGGACGCTCCTCTTTCTTCTTCTGGAAGTCACATGCTGCCAAATTTCTTCATCGCCCCTCTGTCCTTGCTACACAGCCTGCTCTGATTCTTCAGAATGTTGTGCCCATAGAAGCATATCCTGATGTCTGTCCAGGAAATCTTCTTTTTCTCTTATGCAATGCAGGGTCGATACTTGTTTCTCCAGATCTTGAACCTTCTCTTCCAATATAGAGACCAGCTTGCACTTTGTACAGACAAAGTCGCTTCAGTCCTGTGGAAGAAAGACAAACATGGCACAACCTGTGAAAGTTACAACAGCTGAATGCTCACCTTCCATAATTTTTTCCTTCTAAGAGCTTCCTCAGCTGTTGCAGTAACTATTCAGAGAAGCCTTCAAGATGAAAGCCTCAGTGCGCTCTCCCCAGGCGAACTCCCCCTGTTAGTCTCCACTGTTCGCCGCTCAGCTGGTTCGCTGCTGACTGCCTTTTTACAATAGTCAGGCCCACTCAAGGCCCACCTGGAACAAAGCATGCCCAATTTACACTTTTCAAAAAAACAATCAAACACATGGTCAAACTGACAAACTGTCCCCGCAACAGACACTCAGATACTCACCAACACAGCCCCCCAATGCAGCACTGAGCGAACCTCCTCTCGGACAGATCCCAAGCAAACTCCCTCTGTTAGCCTCTGCTGTAAATGCATCAAGTTGCATTGTGCTTCAACAAAATCATACACCTTGAGTTTTCTACCCTTTTAGATTTCATACAAGGTGACTATCTTTCTGTCTTGACTCTTCTTGCTACTAGTTTAGGACGACAGTGGAAAATTAGCATCCCCATGTCTGAAAAAAAATCTCTTTGCTTTTGAATGCAATGTCCTGCATTGGTATGAATAACATTCCCATTAACATTTAACATTCCCAGTGCTACCGACTTGACTTCCTTAACTAGTGTAAATGACAAACTATCATATAATGGGGTCAGTGTATTTATTATTCTTCACCTATTAGAAATACAAACTTCAGTCTGACTTCTGAAGCCCCACTTCTGTCCTGATTTTATAGCATAGGAGACAACTGAATTATTCAATAAGCTAATAACAATTTTCAGATGGGAAATTAAAACAGCATAATTCTCTATTTGTTGTTTTAACAATAAATTAATATTCTGTGTGTAGCAGATATAATACTTATTTTATTATAAAGTGTTGTACACACAAGAAAATGTTCTATTGAACACTTTATGGTGTGTTATTTCAAGCCTTCAGCAGTTATGCTGATGAGTCTCTGCCTTCAAGCCCTTGCCTGCCAATACAGCTACTATAATGTGTCATAATTCACCCTTCATTTAATTAAGGCATCTGTCTAGAAAAATGTGTTTCAGTATTCATTCTTCTTTTCATATTTACCAATATATAGGACACAATAGCATTGTTTTTCTAGCATGGGGTCTGAGTCTCCATTCTATTTGACCGCTCCTGTGAAGTATGAAATGCCCTCACTCACACCAATCTCTGTAGATTTTGAGGGCATGAAATTCTTTGTAGGAGAGGGGACCATTTAGGGAACTGGGGTGAAAATCTGTCTGGGGATTGTTCCTGCTTTAAGCTGGGGGTTGGACTAGATGACCTCCTGAGGTCCCTTCCAACCCTGATATTCTTTGATACACAGAGCAAAGGAGATGTCAAAATATTGCAGAATAGGGTTTGTATTTGGTTGCTGGGGATCTGGCTATCACAGATCTGTATTTTTCCTATAAATGACCCCATAACTCTAAAACATAAATGTGTATTGGATGTTTATATGTGGTTCTTCAGGGCAGAGTTTGTCTTCACTCTTTTTATGTATAATATGGTGTCCAGCACAATGAGTCCCTGAACTGGATAAGGGTCCCTAGGTACTACTGAAATACTAGTAACAGAGTGTGTGAGAGACCCGTACAGGCCACCACTGGTTTGTAGAGCCTTTGCTGGTGGTCCCCAGAATAAAATACTTTGAGAACCAAATAGAGAATGGATTGGCTGTTGAAGGAAGATGAGTCCATGAGAGGCTCTTATCCACTTTGAAGATTTCAGTAAATGAAAGCATTACATGAGCATGCAAGTTCTTAATTGTCATCCTTGGTAACAGCTGAAATTTGTTTGACTGACAAGAGATTGAACATATCTAAAGCTTGAGGCATAGATAGAGAAGACAGAGTTGGATAGGGGAAAAGCATGTTTAGATAAAAGTGCTGATATTTGTTTTTAATACAGGGATCAAGCTGGGTAAGATTTTTTTTTCCTCTCCTCTGCCCCCTACTAGTGAGAGTGCTTGAGCAGCTACTAGAAGTTTAGTGTCATGCTACGTACTGAAAAATAATGTTTCTGGTTCTCCACACTTACATCTGATAATGGATTAGAGAACAATGTACAGTTTCTTATTCTTTCTGTAAGAGCACAACTCAACCCTCATTAGAAAGATTCCTAATGATTTCAATGTGAATTAAATCCTCAAACAATAGGTTCAAAAATATTAAACGAATAGATAAGAAAAGACCCCTCATCTAGACTGACTTCCTGCATAACACAGGCCATACAATCTCAGCAAGCAATTCCTGCATCAAGCCTCCAAAATAGTGGTTGAACTGGAGCATATCTTTTATAAAGGTATCTAGTCTTTAGTTAAAGACCACAAGTCAAAAACAGTTTGCCATATCTCTTGTTAATCTGTTACACTAGTTAATTACCCTCACTGTTTCTAAAAGAAAAAGAAAAATTGTTTCTTACTTCCAGTGAACCTTTCAGACTTCAACTTCCAGCCATTAGAGTGTCTTATACTTCTGCTGCTAAACTAAGGAGTAGAGCTGGGTGAATAACTGCTTTTGGGGGGGGGGAGGAGGGAGAATTCATCAACAATTTTGAAAAACTGGAAAAAAATCATTTCAGGTTGGGTTTTTAATTATTTTTTTTTTAATCTACAGAGAATTGAATAGTCAAAAACAAATTTATTTCAGGACAAATGAAGTATTTTGTTCCAATAAAACTGAAACATTTTGTTTGATTATGACCATTTTTACATATTATTTGTGTGGGTTTTAAAATAATATTTGAGGAGATTTTGAGACAAAAAGTGCTTCAAACATAATGTTTAGTTTCAAAGATGTTGAAACAAAATGTTTTGGGTTTGGGGGGGAATTTGGGTTTCCCTCCCCCAAACAAACAATTCAGTGAAACTGACATGAATTTGTGAAATGTTTCAGTGTTGCTGCATTTGCATTTTTTTTTTTTTGCCAAAAATAAGTTTTGGCTCAAAAACTTTCCCCAGATCTGCTAAAAAGTACTCAAGTATCAGATATTATGCCATTACTGCATTTTGAAAGGTAACAATGAAAGATAACACCTTTGTGCATAGGATGCCTGCACCCATGAACACTTTCTTTTCTGAGAACACTAAGAGACATGGAAGATCAGCATTTCTGCTCCAGTATAACTGTTGTCCTCGGATTTTTCATGCTTTCCAACTTCAACTCTGATGTATCTGGGCCCAATTCTGTTTAAATTTTGTGCCGGAGCTCATTATTATGCTTTGCTTTGATTCATTATGTAGCTTTGATTATCTTATTGATGTAGTGGAATTTTGCCTGTTCATGTCAGGGTGGAATTTGGCTCAACTGACTTCAGGCAGGAGCATCTTCAACACAGAATATTTTGGCATGGCGAGAAAGAGATTGGACTTTGCTAAGAGAGTCCCAGTCTGAGTCTCCAATGTGGCAATGTGTAGGCTGTGCACACAATGAAATTAATCCAGCCAGAGTTTTGTGAACTTTACCAGTTGATTAAGTCAGAGGCAGTGTCTTGCCACCAGCTGGCAGAGGCAACAGCTATAAAGTATAGATTAACTCAAATATCAAGTCAGTTCTTTAAAGTAGTTAAGTGCTTGCTAAATGAACATAGTGTTAGATCATGTAACTTAATTTTCTGTGGATAGTATAACTTTGTATTCTCTAACCTCTCCCATAATATCAAGGGTTTTAAGTATTCATAATTTATCTAGTCAGATATTCTATGCTTCTTTTAAAAATAATGTGTTAATTTTATTGATCATTTAACAACTCATGGTTTGTGGTAAAACACTTCGGTACAGATGGGCACACATTGATTATATTAAAATATGAAACATGGATTACTGCTAGTTAGGGACACCATTTATTATCATTTTACAGGAAAATAATTCCATGCAAATCAATCTGTGGCATACGGGGAGTTGGGGGGCTGGGAGAGAGACCATAAAACCTCAGTAAGTTGTGCAAGCCAAACTGGCTGCTGGTGATGTGTTAGAAAAATTGACATTTTTATCAACCCGTTATCATTGCAAATAATTTTTAACATCTATCTTACATATGAATCCTGCACTTCAACTGCCAAACTGGCAGGCTTATGAATTGTATTTCTGGGCAGTACAAATAGAATAAGAGTCATATATGGGAATTACTCCATGTATTAAATAATGCCAATAAATACAACAAGTGCACTGTGCAGTATGTGATAATGAGTTATCACTGTGAAGTTATAAATAATCATATTTTAAGATAATTACTTTGGGCCAGAACCTCAGTTAGTGTAAATTGCTTGGCTCTGTTTGGATCAATGCAGCTACATTGATCTATACTAGCTAAGAATCTGGCCCAAATGTATCTGTGAAATTGTCATTTATGTATGTTTCTGTATGTATGTTTCTTCTCACAGTGAGCCCAAAATCGTGCCCCAGAGTTGAGTAATTCAGCTCCATGGAAGAAAGATCTTCCTTCCAGACAGAGCTCCTCTTTGGCTGTCAGTTCAGCCTCCAGGCCGGAGTACTGTTTGTGTTTGAGTACTGTTGCCTCCAGCCCAATACAAACACCCAGGAAGAGGGACTGGAAAATCAGTGTAGTTGCGAATCCTCTCACCTCACTCCCAAAAGGAAATTTTGCATGAATGGGCAAGGAACTCATGTGGAATATACATATAATCTGTAAAATGCAGGGAATGAATGATACCTGTTGGGTACCCGGATTCCTATCCCTATCTCCTACCACTTCACACAGAGAAGAATCACACTGTTTCCATTGTGAATCACATTCTGTTGTTCATTCATGGATGCTGGAGAAGGATTTTTGTTCACTGATGAATACTGTAATTATATGCAAGAAAATAATCATATAAATATATATACCTCCTATAAGGTGAACAATGCTAACGTCTGGAATGTTGTCAGCCAGCCATCTCGCATATGAATGGAATGACGAGTTTATTAATTTTTGTTCTCATTTAAGCGACCACACCTTATATCTATAACCGAGGTCAGCAACCTTTCAGCAGTGGTGTCCCGAGTCTTCATTTATACACTCTAATTTAAGGCTTCGCATGCTGGTAATACATTTTAATGTTTTTTAGAAGGTCTCTTTATAAGTCTATAATATATAACCAAACTACTGTTATATGTAAAGTAAACAAGGTTTTCAAAATGTTTCAGAAGCTTTATTTAAAATTAAATTAAAATGCAGATCTTATCAGTTTAGTGTGATCCCTTGCTTTTCCTTGCTGAATTTTCCAATGTCTGGCACATATCTGGATAATTTAAGCTGAACACAGGCTTCTGAGTGATCACTTGTGTCATAAACCTAGTCCCAGATTTGGACCTTAGCGTCCAAAATATGGGGGTTAGCATGAAAACCTCCAAACTTAGTTACCAGCTTGGACCTGGTAAAGCTGCCACTACCCAAAAAATTAGAGTGTTTTGGGGCACTCTGGTCCCCCCAAACCTTCCCTGGGGACCCCAAGACCCAAAGTTTTTGAGTCTCACAACAAAGGGAAATAAACCTTTTCCCTTCCCCCCCCCCAGGTGTTCCTGGAGAGAAACACAGAAGCAAACTCCGTGAATCTAAACAGAGGGAGTCCACCCTCTCTATTTCCAGTCCTGGAAACACAAGCACTTCCCTCTTCACCCAGAGGGAATGCAAAGTCAGGCTAGTAAATCTAAAACACACAGATTTCCCCCTGACTTCTTCCTCCCACCAATTCCCTGGTGAGCTGCAGACTCAATTCCCTGGAGTTCCCCACTAAAGAAAAACTCCAGCAGGTCTTAAAAGAAAGCTTTATATAAAAAGAAAGAAAAATACATAAAAATGGTCTCTCTGTATTACGGTGACAAATACAGGGTCATTTGCTTAAAAGAATATTGAATAAACAGCCTTATTAAAAAAGAATACAATTTAAAGCACTCCAGCAACTATAGACATGTAAATACAAAAGAAAAAAACAATAACCCCTATTGTTTTTATGATCTCTGTACTCACAACTTGGAAACAGAAGATTAGAAAGCAGGAAATAGAAATCCCCTCATAGCCGAGAGAGAGTCAGGCAGAAGACCCCAAGAACAAAAGACTCACACACAAAAAACCCTCCACCCAGATTTGAAAAAGTCTTGTTTCCTGATTGGTCCTCTGGTCAGGTGCTTCAGGTTACTTTTTTTTCAGGTGAAAGACATATTAACCCTTAGCTATCTGTTTATGACAACTTGTTAACTGGCTCTGAGAGGGACAGAGGACAGATTTCATGTGTGAAAATACCTGTTCACACAGGTATGTGGATCCAAATACTGAAAGCACTGCAAACGCAGTTTTCTTCAAACAGTTAAATTTCACTGGCAGGGATGTCCAGCAGGTCAGAATAGAGGCCCCGTGATCTCTTTCGGTAGCTTCAAGTGCGCTCCACAGATCCGTAAACTTTGATGTCCACAATTCTGAGCTTTTTAACTGAATGAGTTGCACTTCAAAATCTTCAACACTCATCCACTGAAATACAGACAAATCCAAGATGCTTTCATTGAACTTTTCAGGTTTAATTAGAAAAGAAAGCATTGGGCCAAATCGCTGGAAATCTTGAAATTTGTCAGAAAATTCTGATTCCAGTTCTTGCATGTACTTTCCAATCTCATCGACATTGACAGTGCAATGTGTTGTTAGCTCTTTTATGAGTTGGAAGTAGTGGAAAGTAGACGTTTGAATATCCGTGGAAAAAACTGCTAGTTTCACAAATAATGTTTTCCAGGCTTCATAAAGATCCAGAACTGTTTGCCCTGCACCCTGGAGACAGAGGTTGAGTTCATTTTGGTGAGTGGTGATATCAATTAGAAACATGAGCTTACACAGCCATTTGTCATCATCCAGTTCGGGGTAGTTTATTCTTTTTTGGACAAAAAGGTCTTGATTGCATCAAAACAGTTTACAAAGCACACCAAAACCTTGCCATGACTTAGCCACAGAATGTTGCTGTGAAGTGGGATGTCATTATAAGCACTGTCCATCTCTTCTAGCAGTGCTTGAAATTGTCTGTGAGTCAAAGCACAATGAGCAACAAGGAAATTCACAATTTGCATCACTGTATTCATCACATTATTAAGCTCTGAATTAGAAATTTTTGCACATGAGTTTTCTTGATGGATGATGCAGTGAAATTTGACTGTCGGATGGCCAATTTGATCTTCAAGTACCTTTACAAATCCCTTCTGTTTTCTGACCATGGCAGGAGCACCATCTGTTGTCACACAAAATATTTTTCTGATGTCAACTCCTCGTTCTTCAAAATGGTTTACAAAACTTTCCAGTATATCTTTCCCCTTTGTTGTGCCATGCAGGGGTTTTAGGCAACAAAGTACATCTTGGATTTCATCGGAAGCACAATATCTTGCAATAACTGCCAAAAGTGGAATGTTGTTTATATCCACGCTCTTATCAACTGCAACACTAAACACTGCTGTGTCTTTCAATGCAGTCATCTGCTTTTCCTTAATATTTTCTGTCATTTCACTTACGCATGTCTCAACTGTTCTGGCAGAGATGGGCAGTTCTTTTATTCTAGATATGATTCTATCTTTATTTGGCAAATCATTGAACAAAATCTCCGAACTGCTGAAAAAATTCTTTTATATATTCCCCATCTGTAAACGGCTTTCTGTTTTTTGCAATGCACTGTGCAGTCTTGTAACTTTCTTCTATAGCTTGATTTTTACTTACACTTAAGCTTTTAAAAACATTGCTTTGCTTCTCATAGGCTGTTATTGCCTTTTTGATTGATTCAGTCTTGTCTGCTTCGTCAAGAAAGGTTTTCTTGTGCTTTGTTTCAAAATGTCATCGAACACTTGATGTGTGACAAACACTTTCATAACAGAAAATACAAATAGCACAGTCCTTCTTTTCAATAAATCCAAATGCTTCTGTCCAAGCAGGCTGAAATAATCAGATATCTAGCTTCGCTTTCTTAGGAGCTGCCATTTTGTCAAATGTTCCCTTCAACTCTCAGTGGGAAACAAATGGCGATAGAAGGCAGGCACAAGGTCAAACGCAGTGTGATCTGATATAAGCAATTTTAAGATGGGGGTGTAGAACTGCAGCTCCTCTTGCCTTGTGTGCAACCCTCACTGTCCCACGGGCCAGCAGCAGGAACCCCAGAGCGGCGGTGGGCTGAGCGGCTCAGCCCGTGCTGCATGCCATCAAAAATCAGCTCACGCGCCACCTTTGGCACGCGTGCCATAGGTTGCCGACCCCTGATCTATAACCAAATAAAGAGGAACGAAGAGTCCCGTGGCACCTTATAGACTAACAGATGTTAGGTGCCACAGGACTCTTTGTTGCTTTTTACAGATCCAGACTAACACGGCTACCCCTCTGATACAAATAAAGAGGTAATACTATGATGGTGACAGACTAGGTGCCAGCTCAAGCCAAGGTCCCCATGCCTCAACTGAGTAATGACAAATACATAGCTGGAATCAGTCTGGCTCCACCTCTTTGTTAGTATTGTTAAAATTAGTTTTAGAACTATAGGAAAGTGTTTGGTGGTTAGACTTTATTGAATGCTTGACAGTTGCTGCCTGCATTAATCTCACTGATAACATCTGTATCCTATATTATATAGTAACATTTGAGTGTTTACATGGAAGTATCTATTAATGTGTGTAAATCATCAGACAGGAGAGACACATGAATTAGTTAACGTGCTGATCTCAACCAGAAGGTGTTTACATCCTGGCTGACAAAGAAGGCCCATGTAATGCCAGATGGACTAGAGTAGAACATAAAAGAGGACAAAAAACTTTCTTGTTTTCTCATCTCCCCTGCCCTCATGAAGACAAGTGCTGCAAGTGAATTCCTCCTATCAGCTGAGTTTGCAGCTCAAAGCAGAAGGGAATAAAAAAACTCTAACAAGAAAGAACTATATCTTTATGCTGCTTTGACTCAGGAAGGGGAGGAGGAAGGATTACTAGGCATAAGCAAAAGATTCCCAGTGTTTAACCTGGGTTAGGGAAACACAGAGCTTGCTTATTATAGAAGAGTCTATTACTTTGCAAAACCTAAGATTGGAACACATTTGTATATGTTTAGCTCCTTTATCCTTGTAAGTAACTCATTCGTCTCCTTTTCGTATATAAAGCATCTTAAAATAGTTTATTCTAGGATTGGCTACAAGCATTGCTTTGGGACTGAGAGTAACCTTAAAGTTGCTGTGATCCTTGGTGTAATGGAACATCTATCACAATGGTAGGCTCACATAGGTGGTGAGGCAGATTGGAGTACCCAAGGGGACTGTATATGACTCAGTGGTTAGGCTGTTATAGTGCCTGAGGACTTTACACTTGATGCTTGGTTGATTAAATATAAGTATAGACTTCACATCCACTTTGGGGTTTGTGCCTTGTTTCTTAACAGTCTGCCCTGAGATTGGTACATCCACTATTGAGTCATTGCAAGATAGCTTGACAAATACCAGTTAGGGAGCAAAGTTATATGAAATGTTCTGTCCAACGAATAATCAGACTTTGCTACTGAAAACTGGTGGATTTCGGTGTCTCCTCCCCGGGGGACTTTTATTTCTTTAAATATACATACAATTTGGTGTAATCTGATTCCAAAGCCAAACATTTGCTATGAAAATAGTTTTATTAATTCCAGGGACAAGTTCTCACTAATGGGGATGAATTAATAACATCAAGAGATGTTGACTCCATCAGAGGTAGGGAAACCACCCCAATATTCCCTTCAGTGTGATGGTGGAATCATAATGAACGCGCCTTAAGAGACTCCTCTGAATCATGACAGCAGCTGGATTCAGTTTTTTTTTCTGGACCTCTTATTTCTTTGTAAAAACTGCAACATTTCTGAAATTCATGGCCACAGTGGAGACTCATTTAGAAGTTTCTGATGAAGACATTCAGAATGTATGAAGTAACACCCTAATACATATTGCTAGTACAGCTTCAACATCAAGATTTTTCCAGTGTAGTGCATATTGGCTAATTTTGGCCTTTGGGGTCAGTAAATCTTAATACTCCAAATCTCAATAGAACACAGGTTGGATTTATCTTGAATTTGTATAGCAATGTGGTGGGAAACATTATGAAGCACATAGAAAAAATATTAAGACCAGAAAATGAGAGTTTCAAATTTTATATCACTGCTGTCCATCCTTTTAAAATTGCCCCAAATTTTCAGCTTACTAAACTAGATTCTGTAATCTTTGGGTCTGATCCAAAGCCTATTGAAGCAACTCAGAGTCATTCTGTTAACTTCAGCATGCTTTGGATCATGCCCATTTTGAGCATGAAAGAAATCTGCTTCCTTGTGAGCTGTGTGGCAAATGTGGTAATCTATAGTTACACAAATTTAATTAATTTTGGAAAACCGTCACCAATGAATGAGCTGGCATGAGAGTTCATCTTCTAATAGAATTCCAGTTGATGGGTCTCATTATATATTTTAATGACTTCAGAATGCAATGAACATCTAGGTAAACTTTTAACTCCATGAAAACCAGATTGTTCATGGCAAAATTATTTGCAATGGCCACCAAATGCTGCAGTGAAATGAGTATAAGGGAAGGAGTGCTATCAAGAGCATGTTTATCTATCTTCTGTAATTGAAATGCAGTACTGTGCACAAACACAACCTGTAAAAAATAGCTCTATGGAGAGCCAGTAAAGTCTAAATTAGTGTTCTGATAGTTTTACTTGAAATGGTTTTCCAATCTCATTAGCATACAGCAAAAGAATAATAGTGATTCAATTGAACTTGGGAAGTTATTTAGTTTTTCCAAGATATATTACGCTGTGCATACCATCAGTATTGTGCTACCGCACATCAGAGTTAATGATGCTGTTAGTGTGATCTGTCATTTCAAAAAGGATCCTGAAAATAATTAGAAAGTGACTATGAATATGTAGATAGGGTACAGATTAGATATGTCACAGTCTCTTGTAGGAGGTACAAATTTGCACTGAAACAGTCAATGACCTCCAGCTTCAGTTATAGTTAAATCAAATATCTGGACTTCATGTCTATTATACTCACAGTATTGTCCTCGTTCAATAAAATATCTGCTCTTCTGAGCTTCTGTAATGCATCGCCTAAGGAGGTACAGTATTTATTAACAAAAAATCTTTGCATAGTCATCGTTATAAGATGTCAATATTTTTCCAAATGGATTTGGCAGGAGGATGTCTCTAGACTTTTTCTGTACCTTTTAATCACTTATAGTAAATAAAGCATTATGGAAAAGAGACTCCTGAAATTGACAAAGGGAAATTTAAGATAGGCAGTACATGTTGTCAGCTAATGGGAATGCTTAGGTTATATTTACAAATGGAATGGAGGAAGAGAAAGGTGGTCCTGGCATAACAAAACATAGCAATGTGTGTTAAGAAGGTTGGTTCCATTACTGAAGATGGATTTCAGGTGATGTTTTCATTGTACATGAGTTTGGGTCACCCTGCCCTGATCTGATGAGAAAAAAACAAATTGGTGAATACCATTACATCTTTTTCATTGCTTTGCTCTACCTCCTAAGCACAGAGGGAAATTGTAGCTAGCTTGCTATAAATGTTTATTTAATGTTGCTTGGGGATACTTGGGAGAGACACAGGATTTAAAAAAGCTATTTAATATAGGCACTTGTGAGTAAAGCATTGAATAAGTCTTTTCTATTTAAAATATTGATGGCAAAATATATTGTATGGATAAACATTTAATATAGAGTAAACTGGATTTCAAACTAATCAAAAATGCATTTGCTTAGGAAAATATGATATAGTGAAATCCCTGATGAATGTGAATCTCAACACTGTAAACGCAACATAATATTTGTTTGAAATAACGATGTAGTGATGTACACATATATTGCTTAGTGTTAAATAACATGGAAAGACAAAGTCACAAAGGGACAAAGTCTCAGTATGTCTTCATGATAGGGTATGGGTTCAGAGGGTGACAAAATTCATATCAGAGAGCTGTCAAAGCAAACTTACCTCTCAAATTTCCCGTGGTGATACACAAACTGTGCAAAGGACATAGATGAATCAGCTGGGGATGTGGGGTAAAAGAGGGAGGAATGCTTTTAGGGTCTAGGTAGTGGTATTGAAACAGGAGCACATGTTAGTATTATTTATACATCTACATTTACACGTATAACCTTTCAATAATTATGAAACTGTTTAGAAATGGAATCAGAAACGTAGTCCAAGTCCAGATTATGTTTCATCTGACCTACAAAGATAAGGGAATTTGAATAAGGCAGATAAATGATTCCATTTTGTCTCTCTTACCATAACTCCATACTCCCATAGTTCTATTATGATACTCTACAGGGTTAGAATTCATTAGATGAGTAGTAAAAATCATGCTCTGAGAATCCATTGTCCTTCCAAGCCTAGATATCTGTCATATTAGTTCTGTTTTGACACAAAAGAACACAGAATATTTGGTGCTAAATTTGCATGTTAAGGATTGATGAAAACAACAAGTGTGTTTATTTCAAGTTTTCACACGCTACACCTAAGCAATACTGTTTTAGCAGCTTGTTAAACTCCTTTCTATGGGAAAACAGTTACTCTCCAGAATGTCCTCTGAAAAAGAATGTTAACTGAGAAATCCTTTCATATACCAAACCTGTATTCATTAAAGACACAGAAAACATATGTTTAGACTGCCTAAGGGTAATTGAACTTATCCATCAACAAATAGCATCAGTGTTATGCATGTATTGAATATCAGAGCAAGTACGAAATCAGTTACCATAGTAACTGACACACAGTAAGGCTACATTGTAAATGCCTGGGGCAATGAAGGACAAGCTCAAGCTTTGGATTTGGCCAAGTGGCCTCAACATCACAACTTAATAAAATAAGTGTGTCCCATCTTGGTTGCAGAAAAGAAGGTTCAGGGGACAAACAGCCTTCTTTTTATCCAGTGTTCAAATGCAGAGTAACTTCACTGTCCAGGATCTAACTAGCCTTCTTCCATCCAAGGCCCTGAAAAACCTACATATTTTCAAGGCCTAAATTAGACTAGTCTATGAGGACACTCTAAACACCTCCATGAAAGCTTGGTCACTCTTGCAAACATAATGACCTTTATAACAGTAGATTGATTCATGCTTAGTCAGCATGAAAAAACATTGGAAAACCTCTTGGGGATTGACCAGTAATAGAATAATTAAGCAGGGGTGTCATTGGATTGCTGTTGGCCTGGGAATATCACAAGTCCATCTGTGAATACTGTGTGTGTGTGTGCGCACATAATAAAATACAACACAAAACTTTGTTAAAACAAAATTAAATTTCTACTTGATCTACTGAAAAAAAGGACATGGTATTTAAAGCTTCTATTTCCAAACTTAAGTCCACTTCTCCTGTCTGTATATAGCCATTGACTGAAATCAGTGACTGATATTTTGACTAAGGAAGAATGAACCAAATTCCCAAAAGTTTGATTAGCTTTTTTCCATGTTGATCTCTTTTCTTTTTATGACTGAGATGAATAAGTGTTGACAAGCAGCCAGAAAACCAGAAAAGCTTTTTTTTTTTTTTCCCCTGTCCAGATCTCCAGCCCACTTTGGACTACAAAATAAATCTATGTATCATGTTTAAAGGCCCAAACTTTGGAAATTTCATGTGAACCAAATTTTGAGGTTCACAATCACTAATTTAGAGCTGTATCATTTCTGCTGCACAGTCCTCTTCTACTCTTTTGGGGTTAAGTTGTGGTCCCTCGGACAGAAACAGAAATCCCTCCCCCCAGTGTTTTGTGTGCAACAGGTACACAGGACAGGTCCTGAGGCTAAGAAAGAGATACCACATCAGGACTAGAAAGCTCTCCCTCTACATAATGGAAATATATTCTTAAAACACCTAACCACCACATTCCTATGGTTCCATTTCTTACACCAAGTCTTCTGCTTTCTTTTCCTGCTCCTCGGGGCTTCTCCAGATCCACTGCTACTATCAGGGTTATCCTTCCAGGAACACTAATTTAACCCTCCTCCAGTAGGAAAGGGAAAATGCACTTTGGCCACACAAACAATATTACTTTAAAAGTGACATTAGATGGTTCCTCTGAATACTCTTGTTTTAAACAGGGAGTGCAGAATTGGGGTCTCTGCAGAAAGACTGTGTGGAATTAAATCCTCAGTTCTACTATCTCTGGATGAAGAGAGCAATTGATCAAATTTGTAAATATACGAGGACTTAAAATAGTAGATAACTTTAGTTGGGAGAATAGCACTGATCTTTTAAGGGAGATGTTTGGAATACAATCATCACGTCTACTGATCTCCATCCAGTAGAATAAATGATGATGGAGACCTTGGACAGGAAAGTCATCTAAAATTAGAAGAGAAAATCAATTCAAATAAAGTATCTACTACAAAAGAGAGAAACAAAATGGTTCCTCCAAATAGAATTTTTTTAAGGAAAGAAAATATATCAGTAATCAAAAAGGTTAAAAGTGTGTTTTGATAGGGGTAACATTGTAAATGCAGCAATTGAATTACACATCAGAGTATCCATCTCATGGAGTGAAATATATTATGCAAAGGCTTTTGACCTTTAAAAATATGTTGATGATTTTCCTCTGCAAACAGAAAAATATTAGCACTTGTATAAATAAATGTCACTAACATTCATTTTTACATTCATATTGTATCCCCAAGCAGGTGATTTCCAGCCCAGTTTTCACACCAAAACACTAGGCTATGCTTTGCTGTTTGATACATATCCAAACGAAAACTTTGAACTCCTTTGGAGTTTCTCCTCAATCTCTAATTTAAACCTCACAAAGATAGATTCATTTTTTTTATAAAGCTCACTGGATAAACTGTTGAAATTATATTTGACATTCTGTGAGTTTGCAGCTTCCACTAGATAGTGGTGTTGTGGCAACATTGTCATTACTAACAGTGTTCTGAGCTGGATTTTTAAGGCTCAGCAGTCATCATTCATTTTGACATTAAAAACTGACATAACAGGGTAATTCTTCTCCTTGCCCCTTCAAAAATTACAATACATGAGTTCAGTCATGTTTAAGTCACTAGAGTGATGGGAATATAAATTATATTTCTATACATGTGTAAGAAATTAAGTTCTTTAAAGTAAAAGTGTGCACTAAATGAGGGGGAGATTTTTAAAAGCACCAAAGGGATTTAGGAAGCAGAAAGCCTCCTGACTATTAATGGGAATTGTGAGCAGAGGCAGCTCCAGGCACCAGCACTCCAAGCACATGCCTGGGGCGGCAAGTCACTGGGGGCGCTCTGCCAGTCACAGCGAGGGCGGCAGGTGGGTTGCCTTCAGCGGCATGCCTGCGGAGGTCCGCTGGTCCCGCGGCTTCTGCGGATCTCCCGCAGGTATGCTGCCAAATCCGCAGGACTGGGGACCTCCTGCAGGCAAGCTGCCAAAGGCAGCCTGCCTGTCATGCTTGGGGCGGCAAAATACCTAGAGCCGCCCCTGATTGTGAGACAAGGTGGATGAGATAATGTGTTCTGTTTGACCAACTACTACTAATGGTCCAATAAAAAAGATATTACCTCTCCCCATACCTGTTTCTCTAATATCCTGGGACTGACACAGGATTGTATACAACAATGGCAATTGTGCTCCTAAATCCTTTTAGTGCTTTTGCAAGCCTCTACCTTAATTCATCAAGGTAGATTTTTTGCTGGCTGTCCTCTTGTATGCCCTTCAGCTCTGCCCACCTTACTGCCATCTTCATCATCTCCAGAAAAAAGTGGATTATCACTTTCTCCAGATATTGCGAGTTTATGTAATTTCTTTTCATAGAAGAATATCACCAGAGACCAATACATACTTGTTCTCTGCTCAGCAGCTCAGTGGGCTGCCTCCATAGTGTTCCCAGCCCAAGAAACCAGGGACAAAAACTAAGCCCAGAAGTCAGACATGCTGTTATATGAACACCAGGCTGACACAGGAAAGGTGCATTTGATATAAAATAAATGGTCCGGTTATTAATCTTTTTGCCAAGTATAGAAGTATTTTTTATTATGCTTTTAAAACTCAAGTCCATATTAAACCATGCACTGGATTGAAATAATTTATAAATAGCTAGAAAGGAGCCATTATGAAGTACTCCATCAAAGAGTCACTTATTAATCTCTACTTAGTATAGTATAGAATGTGTCAATGATCTCTTTAAAAACAAACAAACATCTTTAGACTGACAGGAAAATAGTAACAGAACTGAAATGTAATTATGCATCATTATAAAGCTTCACACAGCAGTTTATTGAGGATATATTAGAGAGGAGCAGAGCTATGACACATTGTCATGCAGCATCAACAGGTTGTGATGCTGTGTCACAATGTGTTGAGGCAACACCATGACATGATAGGGTGACCAGATGTCCTGATTTTATAGGGACAGTCCCGATTTTTGGATCTTTTTCTTATATAGGCTCCTATTACCCACCATCCCGATTTTTCACGCTTGCTGTCTGGTCACCCTACGTGATACAAACCCTTAATAGCTGGAGATGTTAAGTTTCTGGATCTGTCCTTTTTAATATGATCCTGCCACACTTATGTTATAAATAAAGCTTTCTTACTTCCTAGCCCTTCCATGTATTTTTCTCAATTAGTGATAAAACTATTAGAAATGGTAGTAACTTAGAAGAAAATTTAAGGCACATTATTTTTAATGACTTTCCCACAGTTTCTTATAATTTAGTTATATGCATCATTTGGCTTTTTTTTTAATTTATTTTTTTCTCAGTGAATTTACTCCCACAACAAATCTGTAACAGTTATTTAGTAATGAAAAGATTCTTTTAATAATGAAAAGATATGGAGTAGGTCCTCTTTATTTGCATCAAAATCATCGACCATTTCTTTACAAGTTAAGTAGTAGGTAGAGGCAGGAGATTAACATACTATGT
This sequence comes from Gopherus flavomarginatus, assembly GCF_025201925.1. Lineage (NCBI taxonomy): Eukaryota > Metazoa > Chordata > Testudines > Testudinidae > Gopherus > Gopherus flavomarginatus. The sequence goes on along the minus strand of NC_066617.1, from coordinate 176,321,543 downwards.
ACTTTGTTACAAGATAAATACATGATTATTTCTGTCTTCTGCAACCTCTCCTCTTGGTGAAGGTAATTACTTTTGGGCATACTACTCTAAGCATAGTTATCAAGTAATGTGCATTTAATTTGTATTTAAACAGTATTTTCTAAGTCATACCTATTAAGTAGTTACTATTTAAGGAAAACGTCTATATACTATATTTGTGCCATTTAATTTCAAGCATTAATCCAATGTTGTGAGTAAAAAAACTTCACTAGTTTCCCATACCTTCACTGATCATAAATTTGAATTGGAGTAAAACAGATGTATTTTTCTAGCACAAAACCAGGAAAACTTTTTTTTTTTTAAATAGCCTATGCGATAAAGAAATGAAAAGGCCCTATGGCCTGTTTTCCTCTTGAGTTTAAAATAAATAAATCAAAATGTAAATGACATTTATCAAGCTGTACAAGTGTGTTTTACGAGATGACTTTTTTCCACTTGGATATATTACTGCAAAACTGCATTTGGCATTCTGCTGTGAGAATTTCTGTTTTGATCTCTTTGAGGTTCACAGTATCACATGGGTCCTCAGTGTGAAAAAGTAATGCTTTCTAATGAGTGAATTTCACTGTTAGGCATTCCTGTCTTCATTTGTCAGACTTCCAATCCTTTATAACCCTTTTGCTATTATATATCTGTAAAATGCCATTAAATGAAGAAGGAACAGAAACAGGACCAAATTGTCAATACTCACAGAATCTCAGTAGCTATGGCCCAGCTGCACTTGGAGTAGTGGTTTGATATTATTCCTTTTTCAAATTATTTGTTTAAAAACAGGATCTTGCAAAAAACTAAAACCCCACCCTCAAAGCAAAACCCAAACCCCTCATACAGTTTCACAGTATAAGTAATAAAACATAGTACACAATCAAAACAGATTTTCAAAAATAACATCATCATCCCAATTGGAGATACTTACCTTAATATTTGATAAAGGTTATGGGAATCTCTTGTACATTTTATTTCCTTTCTCTTATTTAATTATCAGTATTTCTATTAAATAATTATTTTGAGCCAAACACAACAGGTGTTAATGTGGTGTATGTCAGAATTAGCTGAAGGGCCATATCCTCTGGTCCATGTGAGCAGTGCTTTATCCCCAAAGCATTGATCCAACCACTGGGAATAGCTGCAGGGCAAGACACTCTGGTCATAGCTCCTTTCTGTCAGGAACGCTTCACTGGGAGTGAACTTGAGAATTCCCTATATCGTGGGAAACTCCTTAAGGGGCTGATTAAGTACTATTTTTACAGCCATTTTGCACCACTGGAGTAACAGAGATATTTGGTCATCAGTGCATAATTGTATTTTTGTAGGTAGTTAGGTGTTTAAATTCTAGTTGATAAGAAACTCAGCACTAAAATATTAGTCCTTTATTATATTGTTTCATCTTGGGAATGTTTTTCCTTGTGTGCAAAGTTTTGTGTTTTTTTTTAACTAAATTATGACAGACAGCCATTTTGGCCAAACCAATACCAATAAATTGCTTGTCAAAAAGCTGATTTGAAACTTAAATGTAAAGGCTACAATTTATTAAGCCATCACTGAACTATCCCAGCTAAACTGGAAAGTCAGATAAGCAATGTGCTTTTTCAGTTTAAGAATAATTACGACCAGTTAGCACCAATTTCACATCCTGTTCAGGTGATCGTTTTTGGAGGGTAGGGAGTGGAGGTGGGGTAAATTCAGGTGAGAGTAAACAAATATTAATGCTGCAGAAGCTGTGCCAGTGTGGGCCTATCTGACCTGGCCAAAGACCACTACAAATTCCCTTACTCAGGTTGTCCGTGCCAGACAGGAGTCATATGTGTAAAATATGGTGTCAGGAAGCAAAATGCACTAGCTATTTATTCATGTATATTTCAGTAGTACCTAGGGACCAAACAAGAATGGGGCACCCTTTGCATTAGGCATTGTACAGACAGAATAGTTAGTAGACGGCCCCGCCCCCAAAGCTTACAATCTAAGTAGCTTCCATCTGATCGCAGAATTCCAGCTGTAGCTTCAGAGGACCATGGAAGTGTAATCTATGCAGCTCTGGGAGAGCACAGAGATGTTCAAACAGTTGCACAGTAATGCTCCTTTCCTGGACAAAACTTTTTCTATATGTATTTATAGAAATGGCGATTTCAATGTGACGTTTAGTGTTTGAGAGGCACCCGTGTGTTGCATAAAATGAATTATTTATTGTATATTGTGGGCCAGACTTTCAAAAGGGGCAGTGCGCTGGGAGAGAAGCTGAGCCCTGATTAGGGAGCAGGGCTTCTCTGACTAGGGGTCCTATTAAGGTAGCCAGCCAGTCAGACAGTGACATAGACAGCTGCGGCGGCATAGGACCCAGCAAACAGAGCTGTAAACAGGGGACTTTGAGTGAGAGTTCACAGGGGAGTTTTGGGGAAGACTAAGAGAGACAGGCAGAGGGACACACAGGCTACTGAACGGAGTGTGCAGTGTTCTAGCAGTGTCTTGGTGCTCGTTGGGGGTTTGTTTTGCTGTGGGTGGTGGTGTTTTGGGTTGGTTTGTGTTTCTCAGATTTACAGGATTTAGGTGGGAAGCCTATGACAGATACAGAGGAGCGGTGCCATGGATGACACAATGAAAATGACTAGATGTAGATCCTGGAGGAGGTACCTGAAAAGAGCTTTGTCTGCATGAAGTGCTGCCTGATAGAGCTGTTGGAAGAAAAGATCCGAGGATTGAAGATGCAAGTGGAAACTCTGGTCGAGTTTAGAAGGGGGTTCGAGCAGGTGATGGAGCAAAGACATGATGAGGCTGAAGGGAAAAGCTCAGACTTGCAGATGGAAGCAGGACCAAAGAACTCTGAGTGGAGACTGCTGAGTGAGGAAAGTGGATGGTGGAAGCACGTGACTAAGAGAACCAGACAGAGGAAAAGACTGGCCAGTGAAGGAGCAATAGAGCTCAGGAACAGGTTTGCGGAGTTGGAAAATGAAGAAGGGGCACAGCAGGTGGTAGCTGAAGGTGAGAGGGCAAGGAAGAAGAGAAGAGCAGCTAGTCCTATTAAGAGAGGGGAAGAGTCAATGGAGATGACACCAAACATGAGCCCCAGGAGGATACGGGATGGGTTGCAGAGGATTGCAAGGGTGAATAGGAATCAAGAGGACTTGCAGCCGGAGGGAACGGGGTAGACTGGAGAATCGCACCATAACCAGGAAAAGGCAGGTCTATGTGATAGGGGACTACTTACTGAGAAGAATAGACAAGCCTGTAACCAGAGCTGACCCAAAGAACAGAAGGGTATGCTGTCTGCTGGGTGCTAAGATACGGGATGTGGACCTGAGGCTGAAAAGGATCCTAACGGGAGCGGGAAAGAATCCACTGATTGTCCTTCATGTGGGAACGAATGATACGGCTAGATTTTTGCTGGAACGTATCAAGGGAGACTATGCCAGGCTGGAGAAGACACTTAAGGAAATCGAGGCTCAGGTGATCTTCAGTGGGATTCTGCCTGTTCCTAGAGAAGAGCAACAAAGGTGTGACAAGATTATGGCGATCAACAGTTGGCTCAGGCAGTGGTGCTATAAAGAGGGCTTTGGGATGTATGTCCACTGGGAGGCATTCATGGACAGAGGACTCTTCTGTCAGGAGGGACTTCACCTGAGTAGGGAGGGAAATAGACTTCTAGGATGGAGGCTGGCACAATTGATTAAGAGAGCTTTAAACTAGGAATTGGGCGAGATGGTTGGGAGATGTCCAGGTAATCTCCATTGCAGATTTTAACATTGAGAAGGAAGAAAATGAAGCAAGAAAGGATACTGTCATGGGTAGGAAAATGGACATATGAAGGAAGGGTACTGTAGATAGAATTCTGATAGGTGATACTGGCAGTAGAATGTCTGGGCCTAATTGGGTAAATAATGTGATCGAAGCCAAACAGCAAGAATTAAGATGTTTGTACACCAATGCGAGGAGCCTAGGTAACAAAATGGAGGAACTGGAGTTACTGGTGAAGGAAGTGAAACTGGATATTATAGGGATAACAGAAACATGGTGGAATAGTAGTCATGACTGGAGTACAGGTATTGAAGGTTATGTGCTGTTAGGAAAGACAGAAATAAAGGCAAAGGTCATGGAGTAGCATTGTATATCAATGATGAGGTAGACTGTAAATAAATAGGAAGGCATGGAATGGATAAGACAGAGTCTGGGCAAAAATCACATTGGGGAAGAAAGCTACTAGAGTCTCCCCTGTGCTTGGGGTGTGCTATAAACTGTCAGGATCTGATCTGGATATGGATAGAGAGCTTTTTAATTTTTTTCTTGAAGTAAATACTAATAGTAATTGTGTGATAATGGGAGACTTTAACTTCCCAGGTATAGACTGGAGGACAAGTGCTAGTAATAATAATAGGGTTCAGATTTTCCTAGATGTGATAGCTGATGGATTCCTTCACCAAGTAGTTGTTGAACCAACAAGAGGGAATGCCATTTTAGATTTGGTTTTGGTGAGTAGTGAGGACCTCATAGAAGAAATGGTTGTAGGGGACAGCCTTCTGAGGAGAGTAGTGGGGGCAAAAGACATATCTGGCTTCAAGACTAAGCTTGACAAGTTTATGGAGGGGATGGTATAATGGGATAGCCTAATTTTGGCGATTAATTTGCCTTTGACTACTAGCAGTAGATATGTCCAATGGCCTGTGATGGGATGTTAGATGGGGTGGGATCTGAGTTACTACAGAGAATTCTTTACTGGGTGTCTGGCTGGTGAGTCTTGCCCACATGCTCAGGGTATTGCTGATCGCCATACACCTCTACCCTGATATAACGTGGTCCTCGAGAGACAAAAAATCTCATCGCGTTATAGGTAAGACCGTGTTATATCAAACTTGCTTTGCCCACCCACCTCCGTTCCTTGTTTTCTGACTGCGCCCTCCAGAGCCCCTGTCCCTAATCACCCCGAGGACCCCACCCCCTACCCAACCTCCCTATCCCCTGACTGCTCCGACCCCTATCCACCCCCTCACCCGCTGACAGGCACTCACTGGCAGTGGCAGGAACCAGAGCAGCCCCGCCCCAGCCCACTCCACTCCGCCACCTTCCTGCCGTGGCACTCCACTTCCCGCTGCCAGTGAGTGCGGGGAGATTGAGGAAAGAATGGCCCCCACACACACACTCACCTGCAGCGGAAAGCAGAGCGACATGGCCTCAGTCTGCTTCGTTTTCCTTGCTCCGGCCTCAGCCGTGTCACTGGGGGGCGGCTGGGGAAAGATCCTGCACTCACCTGCTGCGGGAAGTGGAGCACTGTGACTGGGAGCTGGCTGGGGCTGGGCTGTCCCGCTTCCTGTCGCTGGTGAGTGTGGGAAGTTTGGGGAAAGGACACCCTTTGCACTCACCTGTGGTGGGAAGCAGAGGGACGCGGCCCCAGCCCATGCCACTCTGCCACCTCCCAGCCGCAGTGCTCTGCTTCCTGCTGCAGGTGAGTGCGGGGAGGTTGGGAAAAGGACACCCTCCATACTCATCTGCGATGGGAAGTGGAGCGCTGTGGCTGGGAGCTGGTGGAATAGAGCGGGCTTGTGAGTGTGGGGGGATCCCATCCCTCAAGCCCCATCCCCTGAGCGACACGGCTAGGGTTAGGGTGAGGGAAGCTGGCTGCTTCCGGCCCCCTACTAATCCCCTGGGTCACTCTGGGACTGCAGGGCCCCCAAAAGTGCCCTCCCACAGCTCCTGTCCCCCAGACCCTGGGGGGGAGCCCCTGATCGCCCCCGAGACCCTCTGCCCCTTATCTAACCCCTCATCCCTGGCCTGGCCCAGCACCCTTAACATGCTGCTCAGAGCAGCTTCTCAGAGCTTTACCACCTTGTATGCGAACCTGCCATATATCGGGTTGTGTTATATCAGGGTAGAGGTGTTTTTGGGGTCAGGAAGGAATTTTCCTCCAGGGCAGAGTGGCAGAGGGCCTGGGGGTTTTTCGCCTTCCTCTGCAGTGTGAGGCACAGGTCAATTGCTGGAAGATTATCTGCACCTTGAAGTCTTTAAACCAGGATTTGAGGACTTAAATGACTCAGACACAAGATTGATACAGGAGTGGGTGGGTGAGATTCTGTGGCCTGTATTGTGCAGGAGGTCAGACTAGATGATAACAATGGTTCCTTCTGACCTTAAAGTCTATGATTCTATGAAAAGAGCTCAGCACCCAACATTTGCCATCTGGGCACCTAAATAATATTGCTGGTTTGAAATAAAAGTGGAAAGGAAATTGCAGCATTTCTTTTACTCTTCCTTCTTCTTGTTTGTCTTTATTCACCTTAATTTTGAAGTTCCAAAAATGTCTAGCAGCTGTACTAAATAAATGGCCAGATTTTCAAAAGTGCCCAGCACCCAGAAATTCCCATTATCCCAAGTGCCTGGTGCATTTTTTTAAAACTGGCACTGCGCCTTACCACTACTTATGCTCACCTAAAAGTTACATTAAATAAGTTAGGGTTCATTATGATGACAACCAAAGCTAGTTGAACTATTTATCAGAAATAATAATTTCTATGACTTTAGCCACTTATTTTAAATAAAGTCCAGTCCCTGCTGACTGGAGGAAAGAGAGAAAAATAAATTTTGTAGCTATATTTTAAGAGGTGCTCTGATACCATGTTGATTGACACAATATAAGAACTGAGGCTGGTGGATTCTATGTGGTAAAGATTAGAGAGAGAGTTATGTTGGTCCTCAGCTTGTATCCTAGTAGTTATTTCAAATGTGGAAGGAAACTGAACATTGCAATCCTCCCACCACCCCACCCTTTTTTGCGTGTATTGGAACACTCTAAAGTCTTGCAAGCCAATAGCTCTGCTCACAGGGAAAAAAGCAAACAAGAATAGATCTTGTGATGATATATCATCTAACTATTTACTTAGGGTAAATATATGTGAGTGATGTAGCTTATTACAAGGAATCTCATTGGTAGGGATTTGTTGTAGGACAGTTTCTTTTTTTCATACAAATAGGTTTAATTTAGGAGTAAAATTTTTGTATCTCATTCATACATCAACTGTTACTCTGAATCGTTCAAAATAATCTGTATTGATTAATCTTGTAGCTGTGGCAGCATGACATTTTTATCTGTCCATCTATCTAGATCCGTCTCTGTTTACTCCAGCAGAATTACTACATGACCTTTGAGTATATTAGGAAAAATGAGTATCCACTCTCAGCTGATATGAATTGTTGCTATTGAAACACTGTGCTCTCAACTGTGAAAATATTGTCACAGCCATTGGACTTTTTTTGAATCTTGATGTGATATACACAATGCCAAGTACTTTGTCAGAGAAATAAAGGATCATTTGTGTAATATTCACATTGGTTCTCCTCCCCCGCCACACACACACCCGTTTGAAGAAATTCAGGAAAGTCATTGAGAAATATTGAAACTCATGAGGAATGATAATAAACAAACTTTCTCAATATCAAATAATTGTGAAACCATTTGGACGATAAATCATAATTACATACTTAGAAGCGGTATCCCAGTTTCATATCTGTATGATACTTGTGGATGCTCTTCAGCTCAAATGCATAGAGAACTTGTGATATAAAAGAAATTGAAAATAGTATTAGAGTTCTACCTGAGTCAAATAAATTTCCAGTTGTTATACCTTAAAATAAAATCTTATGTGAATCCTTTAGTTCTCTTTTTACAACTGAATAACCTAAGATAGCTCATTCACACATTACAGTTTTTTAACAATGGGAGACTGTTAGTCATCCAAAAGCCTTTTTAATGTGCTTATTTGCTCCTGCTCACTTTCCTGTGTTTTTAAGGCCTTGGCTACACTTGCACTTTACAGCACTGTAACTTTCGCGCTCAGGGGTGTGAAAAAACACCCCCCTGAGCACTGCAAGATACAGTGCTGTAAAGCCTCAGTGTAATCAGTGCCTCAGCGCTGGGAGCGCGGCTCCCAGTGCTGCAAGCTACACCCGTAAGGGATGTGGTTTACGTGCAGCGCTGGGAGAGCTCTCTCCCAGTGCTGGCTCTCCGACCACACTCACACTTTAATGCAATCTGGCCAAAGCATGTGTGGATGGTAGGAAGAAAGGGTGAATCAGGGTATTGGGGCATGGTAAAAACCCACACAAACATAAATGCACATCCAGAGAACCCACAAACAGCTGTACTCCCCCTGACATTAATATTGGCTTTGTTTAACAACTTCTTCAATTATTAGGATGTATTTGTAACCAATGTATTCAGGGTCTGACTCTGTCATTCTATGGCTTATACTTTATTCTGAGAGTAACCCTGACTTCATTGGGACTACTCTTGTCACAAAGTAGAGCTCAGCATGATTAAGGGTAGAAGAATTATGCCCAAAATTACCAGTTGATGGAAAGGAAGGGGATTTTGAAAACATAAGTGGGGATAGTCATGACAAGGAATTCCCTCCTACCCTGGTTTATGTTCCAGGAACTGGGTTATAGAAAGCCCTACACTACTCTTATTTTGTGAAATTATTATATGCCCTGGAAAGGGAAGACTTTCTCCAGTTTGGCCATAGGCCCAAACTACCTTACCTGCTAGTGGCAAACAGCACAGAGGCAGGGGGGAACTGAAGCAGTAATTGGACCTAAAAGAAAGAAGTAAATCATTTGTCCACAGTGTGCATAACATTTTAGCAAAGTTTAGGTTTTAAAATAATTCATATGATACTTCAGTTTACCTTAAACCTATTTTTAACTTTGATCTTATAGCTAAGCAGATTGTTTTAAAATACTATTAAACTAGGGCATCAAATTCTCTGCTGACCTAAATGAACAAAACAGCACTGAAGTAAATACAGCTGCATCTATTTTCATCAGCAGAGAATTTAGCCCAGGATTTCTAGGAGAGAGATGCAGGTTATAAATCTATTGCATATAGAGCATATAAAAGCTCATTATGGGCTGGCTGAAGAGGAGACCAGACATGCACTCCAGGCTCCTGTGTAGGAGCTGCGAAGTCTCCAGACTGCCAAGGTTAAGGCAGTGGGACGGTAAATTGCCTTACTTGCACCTATGCTTGAGTTGTATGCACTTCTGAAATTGCCCCCACAGTCCTTCTATGGTCACCAAGCTGTTATGTGAAGTCCTTCAACAAAGATATTGGAGTCCTCTCTCTTGAATGTATGCATGTACTGCACAGTTGAAGGCATCTGGATGCTCTGTGTGGAAGAGCTCATCTGTTAAATTAGCTATTGTTGATGGAGCATTGAATTAGGACAAAAGTAAGTTTACTCTTTGTTCTCACTTTTTCTGAGTGGTGGGTTAGTGCCACTATTGAAGGCAAGACGGATAGCAATACTCATCAGAGTAATGACAACTCTTGTACTTCTATGCTCTGCATCCCACTTTCTGATGTTTGGTCTGTGTGATAATCAGCTGTACGCAGACCAACAGCAACTGGAAGGGAAGATGAAAAAGAGGAAGAGGGAGAAGAAACAAAGAAAGTGGAAGGGTAGGGAAGAATAGAAGGGATAACTGTAATATCTCAATTTTACCAAACTTTGTATTTTTTTTCGCAAGTGCCAACTAGTAATGTGTAAATTAGAAAGAAGTCCAAGCTGTGAAATTCAGTTCCATTATTATTTATATTACAATAGCACTGTGATGGGGTATTTACCTCCACACAAGGCAGAATAGTTTAAATTAGGTTAATTAACTTGATAGGTTACATCTGGAGAAGAGCCAGAGCTTGAAAGACTGATTGATGATGGAGCCCTGCTGAGAAAGAATAGGTGGGGCTGGTATAAAGCCAGGAAATTAGGGCAGTAGAGGAAGTAGTCCGTAGTCAGTCATTCCCTGGGAGGTATGTTTGGGGGCTATGGAGTTAAGTAATTGGCTGTTACTCCCTGTGAGGAAGGAGTTTGGACTGGTAGACCCAGAGAGTGGGGAGCCAGAAGATGTGGGAAAGAGTCCAGGAAAAGAGCAACAGCATCAGGGAGAAAACAGACCACAATTCCTAGACATACATTGAATCCAGGATAGGTGGTCCTGGGTTCCCCTACCAGCCACTGGGGAAAGTGACACAGACTGGGCAGTGGAGCCAAAGACTATCTGGGATAGTTGTCCAGTAGGACTTTGATACCCTAGAAGGGAAGGGCTATAGTGACCTGGTCAGAAGGCCAAGCCAGAAAGGGAAAGCACCCTGAGTTGCAGAGAGAGAGAGAGGTGGCAGGTATGAACAAGTAGCAGAAGAGTGTGGCAGACCTAGAAGGAGCTAATCCAGAGAGCAGCCAGGACAAGCTGCCTTAGAGGTGAGTGGACCCCGTTACAGAGATGGATGAAGACATAATTGCCCAAAGAGTTTCCAGATCCAGAACTTAATCACAGCTCAGAGCCTCCTATTACACAGGGAGGATGCCAGGCTGCTTGAGAGCAGAGATGATGTTGCCGATCATATGTAATGTTCAGATAGGGAATAATATTGAGAACAATCATAGAAATGTAGGGCTGGAAGGGCCCCCAAGAGATCATCTAGGCCATTCACTCTCATGTTGAGCTTCAAGTAAACCTAGACCATCCCCAGGAGGTGTTGGTATAGCTTGTTCTGAAAAATCTCCAGTGATGGGGATTCCACAGTCCTCCTTTGGAAGACTTAACTATCCCTATGGTTAGAAAGCTTTTCCTAACCTAAATCTCTTACTGCAGATTAAGCTCATTAATTCTTGTCCTACCTTCGGTGGAAGTGCAGAACAATTGATCACTGTCACTTTTATTATAACAGCCCTTAACATATTTGAAGACTGTTATCTGATCCCCTTCAACTGTCTTTTCTCAAGACTAAACATACCCAGTTTTTCTAACCTTTCCTCACAGGTGGATTTCTAAATTTTTATTATTTTTGTTGCTGTCCTCTGGACACTCCGCAATTTGCCCACATCTTTTCTGAACTGTGGCATCCAGAATTGGACTCTATGCTCCCAGCTGAGGCCTCATCAGTGCTAAATAGAGTGGAACAATTACCTCGCATGTCCCAGATACAACATTTCTTTTAATGCAACCCAGAATAATATTAAAATTTTTTGCAACTGCATTACATTATTGACTCCTATTTAATTTGTGATCCGCTATAACCACCATATCCTCTTCTTCTGTATTACAGCCTAGCCAGTTATTCCACATTTTCTAGTTGTGCATTTGATTTTTCTTTCCTAAATATAGCTCTTTACACTTGTCATTATTGAATTTCATCTTGTTGATTTCAGACCAATTCTCTAATTTTTCAAGGTCAGTTTAAATTCTAATCCTGTTCTCAAAAAATCTTGTAACCCCTTCCAGACTGGTGTCATCCCCAAATTTCATAAGCATTGTTCCCATTATCCAAGCCACTAATGAAAATATTCAATAGTACTGTACCCAGGACAGACTCATGCCAGACTCAGAACCCCAAGAGATATGTCCTCCCAATTTACAGCAAACCATTGATAACTTCTTTGAGTATGTATTTTCAACCAGTTTTGATCCCACTTTATAGTTTCATTTAGACCATATTGCCTAGCATGCTTATGAGAACGTCACGGGGGACTGTGTCAAAAGTCTTACTAAAATCAAGATAAATCATGACTACTGCTTCCCCAACCAGTGAGGCCAGTAACCTTGTCAAATAATGTAGAATGGGAGAGTAAAAAGGTTTTGAGATCTTCCCGGTATCTTTTTTAGGGTTATATGCTGCTCTTAGCATCCACACCCAACCTTTCTTGACATCATTAATATCTCCTCTACAGATCCAAGATAGGATCTATCCCTTGATTACTTTCTGAATGTTCTTCTATGAGGCCCTAAAACAGCACTTGTGCATAGATTTCATCTCACTTTTTTATACTGTTTATTTTTTAGTGATTTTCACAAAGGTTTGAAAGAGAAAAACTTAGAACCATTGACTTCCTTTGAGTTGCACCTGCTTACAACAAGATTGAGTTTGGCCAGATTCTATCCTCAGATGCACGTATGCATCTCTCATTGACAGAGACATGTCACTACTCTCTATATTACAATTGTACCTTGTGGTCGTCTGGCCAAACTCTGATCCTCTGACACTAACCTGGCAGTCCAAAGGGGACAGCAGGCATAACAAACTGAGGCTAGGCTTCATTACCACCAAATAAATAGTGACAGTGAATGACTTCATATAAATTATATTTGATTTTTACATTTTGAGATGACATTCTTTCTGAGTCTTAAAAGATATTTTAAAACTTTGACTTGTTTTTTTGCATGCAGATAAAAACAATGCTGTTGCTACACATGCAAACCTACACTTGTAGACTGAAAACATTAGTGATACATTAGAACCAGTTTAAAATTGAAAATCTGCTTGTGCTGCATGCAGTGATTGAGATTAAGGGTTTTTTGGAGGAGGAAACCTCTGATTTTTCTCTTGACATTAAAGGGGAAATAATATTCTTCCAAATGACATTAAATGCACACATATACTCTAAGTTAATGCAAGATAGCTTGATGCATGGAAAAAAACTATCCATTTAAGTGGAATGTTTCATTAAGTGAGTTGATAAGTGGGTTTGACAGTATATTAAAAGTGCTGCTTAATTAATTTCTTCTTGAATTACAGTGAGCTACATTATCACTACAATGCAGTAGAATCTCACTAATTCTCACTAACCACCGAGAGATCTATTTAGGATTACTGAATTAGCAAGTAATTGAACAAGCATAATAACCCCCTACTCCCCACCGAAAAAAAAGAAAGGGTATTGTATCACGTGTTCTTTGTTTCTTTGTGTGAAAAATAATTGTTTGGTACTTCATACTGTACTAGTAAATGTTTGGCCACATATATTTTTCAGGATAATGAAGTCTTGGTAATGAGACTCCACTGCAGCATTTGCTGTTCCATCTTTACTGAGGAGTGGGCTGATGTGACTACTATACATATTTTTTTTCTTTTTTGTGAGGCTTAATGTTTCAATGATGGAAAAATGTGAACTAATAAGTTTCTGTTGTAAGTTTGGCCAAATTCTGCACTCTGTTACATCCATGTCAACGTGTTAACTCAATGGAGTAGATCAGGTATAACTGGAAGCAGAATTTGGAACTTGTATTTTTGTTTTAATTGATTATTTTTGGTTGTACTTCCCTTAGCACCATTTTGTTAGAGAAGTAAAAAAAAACACTTTATAATATGCAGGAAACAAACAGTGATGAGTTGAAGCTAGAGCTAATGTATAGGTTAGAAAAGTCAGAAACGTGTGTATATGACCAAGAATAATAATTCTTTCCATCATACATACTTAGATATGAAAGTGTGAAATTGACCCCTGTACAAAGATCCAGCCAAAGGCCTATTCACCACTCAAGAACTCAAGCCTCAAAAGGGATTTAAATAGTGTGGAGACCTTGTGCTGTGTCCCTGCTCACATGTCAATTTCTCCCAAACCTGCACTCAGGGCCAGTACAAGGAAGTTTCGCGCCCTAGGCGAAACTTCCACCTTGTACCCCCCCAGCTAACGCCGCCCTTCCCATGGCAGCTAATTCAGCCCCCTACCCGGGAAGCCCCCCCGCAGCAGCTACTCCCCCCACCGTGACAGCTAACCCCTCTCCCCCCCAGCAGCTAACCCTGCCTGCGGAGACTTCGCCCCTTCCCCGCTGACCCCGGCAGCTAACCCTGCCTGGGGAGACTTCCCCGCTCCCACCCACCCCCCAGCAGCTAACTCTGCCTGGGGAGACTTCCCTGTTCCCACCCCAGCAGCTAACCCTGCCTGGGAGACCTGCCCCCGCCAAAGCTAACTCTGCCTGGGTAGGCCGCCCCAGCTCACCTCAGCTCCGCCTCCTCCACTGGGCGCTGGTCTAATTCTCCTCCCCGCCCAGGCTTGCGGCTCGGATTGGAGGAGATTTAGAGCAGGGCTGTGTGCTTAGCGGAGGAGGCAAAGCGGAGGTGAGCTGGGGCAGGGAGCGGTTCCCCTGTGTGCCCTCCCTCGTTATTGCAAACAACCCTCTCCGCACGTGCCCCCCCACCCAGCTCACCTCTACTCCACCTCCTTGCCTGAGGGGGCTTTTAGGCGCCCCCAACCACTAGGCGGCCACCTAGTTTGCCTAAATGGTTGCATCGGCCCTGCCTGCACTGGGACAAAACATAGCACAAATACTTCTGCATGTACTGCATGTAACAAAGCTGAAATCACTACTGCACCTTATTATAGGAGGAGCTGTTATTAGCCCCTGTATTTAGGTTGCCTAATTTTTTTTCCCGCATTAGAAAAGGATCCTTATGAATTTTCTTTGAAAAGCATTCACTGTTTGCAGCAGGCCTTTGATATTCTGCAGGGGGAATTGCCTCCAACTCTGTAAGTGCTTTTAATTTATTCTGTGAAATTTCATTCAGAGTTAGCAGTGTTGTGAAGTGTTAAAAAATCCACCACCATTTTCCATCTCTCCCTTGCATCCTCAGGAACACTTAGGCAGACTGCCCAAAGTAGTGAACATTCTAAAGAGCTTGGCCCTGTCACCACCAAAGTAGCAGCAGACTCTGTCAGCACAGCTGAAGTGGGAGGGTGGGGGAGAGAGCCTAGCTAGACTTCCCCTGACACTTCTCTCTCTTGGACTGAGTATATGGACCCTGTGCCATGTTTTCTTCTATGCACCTTTCTTCACCTCTCCTCTGGAGGCAACACATGGGGCAGAAGCTTCCCCAATTTGTGAATGCAGGGAGGAGAGAGAGAGAGAGGGGGACAACATACTGAATGAGGCTCTCCTGTATCTCACACACCTTCTTGGAGCACCACATGGGCAGGAACTATCACCTCCTGGGATGTTTACCCTCACCACGCCCAAACTGAGAACATGGTATCAGGATTCTACCCTTTCCCCCGCCACACACATTCACACTGGCATAAGTCTTCTGATTCTGCCAAATTGTGTAGGTCATTCTGTAGCTGAAGTAGTAGACAACTATTCTGAGAATTCAACGCTTTTAACGCTGCTGATGGGTAAGGTTGTTACAGTTGTACATAATATAATTTATCTTTTTTTTTAAAAAAGTGAAGACATGATATACAAAAAGGTACATTAAAATATTGTTTAGGTTGTGAAGCTAAGCACTCAAAACTTTGGAAATGTCAGGTTTGTTGTCCCCTTGTGCAAGTGCATTATAATTTTTTTTATTATATGAATACTTTCTTGTTTTCCCACAAATCCTGCCTCAAACGTTTCATAGGTTGGACACAGCAATAGGCCAAAGAAAGTTTGCACGAGCAACTGTAAATCTGGCATATCTTGTCAACTGCTAGAACATCAAGCATAACATTCTTTTCATGTGTTTGTTGTTGTTGTTGTTGTTGTTGTTGTAATGTTATGTACAACTCCTGTAGGAGTAAAGGACAGAATTGTGACATAACAATAGCAAGCCTAAAAGCTAAGCTAGCAACATACGTGTAAATTATTCAGTTACGTATCTGTATACTTCTGTGTCTATTTTTTAAATGGTAAAATATCATGCTAAATGGCAAAGGAGTAATTTTTTTCTTAAACGGCAATACCATTTTAAATTTTTAAATACTCAACACAAGTAGGTCATGTACATGTGATATATCAGATTAATTTAATTTATTGTAGCGTGAGATGGAAAAATGAAGACAAAATGTGTAGCTGGAGAGAAAATTTATGGAACACAAGGCTCAATAAGAAAGTAATTCTTTCTCCAAATTTTGTTTATATGATTCATGAACTGCATTTTTGAATTTTGAAAAGTGCTGTAAATGGCTCAGGATCTTGCAGAAGTAGCTTGTAACTCAACTCATTTAAATAGAAATGACCTCATTACTATGCCAGCTGCTGAAAATTTAAGGAAGGCAGCATTCCAGCAAAAGTGAGCCTTTCAGGCATTATCATCCTGAGGACCTGAAGGAAAAAAAAAACAGCGAAAACTCTGAAAAGTCCCTGTTTTCATGAATTTTGTAAACTTGGGGCCTGATTCCACAGTTGCCAACTTTCAGGCAGTAAATAAGCACCCCAACTTTCACAATAAGCCAAAAATCAAGCTAATCCCATTTCAAAACAAGACCAAAACAAGCCAATCCCTAAGAACCCCCATATGCTATATGACTGGATTCCCCCCAGCGTGCAGTCTGGGACTTTGGTGGGCCTGCTGTGCACCCCTAACTCTCTCCCTCCTTGCACTGGCTTGCCAAGAGCTGATCAAAAAAAGAAGCAACAAGGGTACAAGCCCAACAAGCTACAAGCCAAAAACTAGCCAACAAGTAACTCACAAGCCAGCTAAGCCAAAACCAAGCCCGATTTCTGAAGTTATTTCGCGGGTTTGGCATGTCTGCCTGATTCTTTTGTCAGTTATCAGTTAAACAGTCCAGTGGTGCCAATAACTGCAGGTACTCCTGACTTATACCAAAATATGAAACAGAAAATCTGAGCCATTTTGGTTATGTACCTAAGCAAAAGACCTTTTAAAGGTGCTTTTGTAGATTGGTGGTACTTCATGAACTATGAAGAAATGCTATGCAAATAGGGACAAATATTAATGTCAGATTTTCCTGTTTCTTCAGAAGTCTTCCATCTGTGCAGCTATAGTATGTCAGTCATGGAGGGCTCAGCTGTGCAATACCTTTAGTATAGTATTGTAGGTGTACATTTCTGTGTCTTAAAATCTGAAGTATGCAATTATAACCACTGTTCAGTTTTCTGCAAATATTTTACTCAAATTTTTAAACTTGCTTTGACCGTATTCATGTCCTTCTAGCATCTACTTTCACAAACATTCACACAGTTGCCTATTGTACTGGAACTAATGTTTCTTGAAAACAAGGTTACAGGCATAAATATGGAAAAACCCCCAATTTTAAAAGTGCATGTGTAATTTTTCACACAGGAAATAAGCAATGCCATCTGATCAGGACCAATTACAGCTAAATAACACCTGGAGTATCAAACATCATAGAAAATGAGGGAGGGTGAGATTCTATGCTGGGGTTTAAGAAGTATAGCACAGACCTCACAGGAAGGGACCAGATAAACAAGCAGGTTTTAAGCTACCTATGTAGCTATCTGATTAGCGCCAGCTTCAAGGGAATGAACAGCCCACAGTGTAACTTTAGGAGGCTCTCGAGGGCTACCTAAATTATAGCAGCTTGTCCCCAGCTTCCTATAGGTGGCAGAGCTGCCCAAAATCTCTGTTGCACTGCTTGCTGTGGCCTGACCTTCAGCATGCTCCCTATCCCTGGGTTTGCTGAGAGGGAGGGCTCTTGGAGGTCAGCCTACAGCTTTCTTCCTTAGCTCCTGTACTGGGGAATTCTCCCCTGTCCACAGGTGGGGCTTTAAAGGTCTTTTTATTCTGCTTCAGCCCTTTTACTTGGTATAAATGAGTGAAAATCAAATCCTTCATAATCAATCCAGAATGTTACAAAAATGGCTAGCATACTGATGTAATTGTTTTGATTACCATTCAAGTTTGGGCAGACATTTCATAAGCAGAAAGGATAAGTGTCAGATTCTGCTACATTTACACATGCCTGAATTGTACTTCACTCAAGAAGTAGTCCTACTGAAACCAGTTGGGCCACTTCCAGATTAATGTATTATTCAATGTGAGTGACAGTGTCAGAATGTGGCCTAATTTGTTGGACAAGTTGGTGGCAAATTATTCCCTATAAATACGAATCAAGGAAGACCCATAATTCCGATCTAGCCCTGAAGAACCCCTACTGTCTACACTTATTCCTGTGAAAGATGAAAGTGTGGAGCAGTTCAAACATAGGCAGGGTACAAAACAATAAGGAATGTACCTTTCAAACCACTGCCTCTTTGTAAGCTTTCAAAGAAAAAATCTCCTGGAAATCATTTAGGCGGGGCCAGTTCTGTCACTCTCTCTCTCTCTCTCTCTTTTTAAGTTCTCTCTAGGCTTGGTTTCTCCAAATAAAAAGACCCACTCTTCCCCCCGACCCCTAAATATTTTAGAGGTACATCTGGAGCAACAGGTTGTACTCTAAGGCTTGGATTGTAATTTGAAAGATATGGGCTCCTTGATTAGTGGAACACCAACACTAATTGTTGCTCTTCTGTGTGACTAGAATAAAAAAAATCAGACTGAACACAGATACGTTGTCACCTGTGTGAGCTACTATCTGAAGTGTTATAGTGAGAGGAGAACTGAGCTGCAGGGGAGATGTTCTAGGAGCTCTTATTATATTTCATTCCTCAGACTGTAGTTCTGTTGTCAGGGAAACTACTCCTATCTCTATGTTCTCAATAGCTGCCACTGTAGCATCCAGTAGATTGCAATAAGGACAAAATATAAAAGAGGAGTTCAGATAATATATTATTAAATCACTTTAAATTAATATTTATAGCAGGGATTTGTTTAGTTAGGTATTAAAGGAGTTGTGATATCCACCTCCCTCCAGGTGAATCAGCCTCCTGCTTTCTCTGATGAAAGACAAAATATGGTACCTTTAAAAAACAAAAACAAACAAAACCTGTAGCTTTTGCTCTAAAGTTTTCAAAATCACCCTACTATGAAAGCTTTAAAGGGTAGATAATCAATTTACTACTAGAAATGAACATTCACAAAGATGCCTTCCCGGGTGGAGAGATCATGTAATATCCTCAGAGGGTGTGGTAACATTGTTAGGAACTGGAGATTGGGCTGGGGTACTGACTTGCTCTAAAATCTTGTACAAATTACTTTACTCCCATTTTCAAGACGTTCATTAATGTGAGATGGCTCATTTTGAGTGCCTCCCTTCAGATGCCTGTAGCTGCCTAAGTATGGACATCCAAGTCTGAGGTATCTAGTTTCAATGGCTATTCTTGAAAATTCAGGCCCTAAGGCCTGACTTTTTCAGTACTCACAACTCCAATTGAAATCAGTGGGAGCTATGGGCATTCACCACTTCTGGAAGTTAGACTCCAGGTGCTATCATCTGTCCACCAAAAAGCTGACACCCATCATTAATGGGTATGTCTGAAAATCTAACTCTTACTTAATTCATTGCCTCAGTCATGTATCTATAATATGGCACAAATAGTGTTTATGAAGCTTGTTTAATTGCTGTTTGTAATGTTTCTGGCGATTTATAGATCAGAGATTCTACAGAAATCCAAAATATTTTCCTTATGAAACTAGAATGATTTTTTTTCCAGACATGCAAGTCCATAGAGTATGTGTGCTCAAATCAGGTATAATATGCATATGGTGAGGTATGCTCATGTCCCAAACCTAACATGCAATCTTGTGTGAGAATTTTTGAACACTTGACCTATTATCCCTGAAATGGGGGATTTCAGGAACAGTCCTGAATAATCAGCATTTAACACTGTAATATACATTTCTAGCAGTATTTCAAAAAAGAAATGAAACTTGACTCTATTACACTGGAGACAGCAAAGTTCGCAAGCTACTCAAACACAACATAGCATTCCAAAGACACCAAAAGGTACTACACATATTTCGTTAAACTGCTCATCTATTATTAATATGTATATTCCTCGCAAGGTAGAGGGGGAAACAGAGAAAGATGTATGTTTATTTACAGAGTATTGTAACTGGACTACTGAAATAGGTAAATAGATACATGTAAGCTGAATAAGTGGGTAGGAATGGGGGAAAATTTTATGCCTCAACTCATTAAGAAAAGGACATTGTATTGCCATAGTGATCTGAAAATCACTGCCATCATTCAGTAGTCCCAAGAGTCTTACCACAGCATGGCCTTTCACTTCCTGGGAGGGACAGCTGAATGTTTTTAGGCTACATACTCAGCCTTTTAGCCCACTTACTAGAGAAGCTGAAGACGTTGGTCCTTAACAAAGGGTGCCCTTCCAAAAAAACTCCTTTTCCAGGCCTTTGGAGAATGATCCAAATCCACTGAAATAACCAGGAGTCTTTCCATTGACTTAAGTAGGATTTAGATCAAGCCCCAACAGAGCTTTTGGAATTTGCATCCTAAATTTGTTTGGCAATAACATGTGACCAACATACAGTTATGTAGATTTGTCCATTTAGCCTCACTGTGGCTGTGTAGTGAGGTGGACTGGCCCTCCCCAGATACAGAGGAAGAGGTGGCTCCAGCTCCTAATGGGTGGAGTCTTACCTCCTTGCTCTGTCCCCCTTCCCCCCCAGAAGCCAAGGCATGGGGCTGGAAGTATAAAGGTGGGACCCAGAAGCTCAGTGAGGGCCCTGCCACTGGAGGGGTCAGACGCTTCCCCTGAGCTCTTGCGCTGGGAGACAGCAGCAGGCCCTCAGGGTGCAGACGACTGGTCCAGACCGCTTGGAACCTGGACTGACCTGACCCCAGGGGAAGCAGATGACTGGCTCAGACCCATGGACGACCCGACTCCGCAGGAGACAGATGGCTAGCCCGGACGGCCATCTGGCCCAACCCCGGCAGAACTTCTGCTGGCAACTAAGGCCTTACCTCACTGGACCAGCAGGTACCCATGGAGGGGGAGTGTGGAAGTGGCCCAGGGATAGTAGACCCCTGTTTCGTTGCAACACTGGCAGAGGGTGAGTCCGCGTGTTGCGACTTGGATCCCCGCTGGCATGGTGGCAGACCCCTCCACCACCCTTAGGGCTCTGAGCATGGATGCAGTGGAGTGGGAGGGCCTGCGTCTCCCCTGCCACCCAAGAGGTGGGTGGCAGTCTCCCCCTCCCTCGGGCTCTCTGAAGGAAAGCCTGAGGTAACTGACTTTGGGTACAGGCCCAAGCTGAGAGACTTTGTTTCCCGCCCAGCTCTGAACCAGAGTTGGGTGCTCATTAATTGTGAGCAGCCTCATCTGAGTGCAGGTTGGAGCTAAATGACTTTGTTTCCCTTCCCTCTCTGAACCATAGCCTGGGTTCATTAATTACTTGCAGCCCCACCTGAGTACATGTGGAGCTGAGAGACATTACTTACTGCTCTGCTCTGAACCACAGTCTAGCTTGATTGATTATTTGCAGCTCCACCTGAGTGGAGGCTCGAGCCAAACGACTGCAGCTTGCCCTGAGTGAGGGGCTAGACTACGGGCTCTAGTTTGCCACTGTGGCAAGAAGCCTGGTGAAGGACTACTGGCTCCCACAGAAGGATGGAAGACAATGGAGATGGGCACAGCTGGAGGGCCTTGCCCTGAAGAGGGCGCTGTGATCCGGGAGCAACATGGGCTCCCACAGACAGAGGACACAGCAGAGCAAACAACAGATGAAACACCACGTGCAAAGGGTGCTCCAGAGCTGGTCAGAGCTAATTCCTGGAAAACCAGCCGGAGACACTCCGGTGGTGAGTCCAACCTGTTACAGGCTGAAATACATCTTTGTGCAGAGGAGATGCACGAGGCTTATGCACAACTTAAGCCCTCAATGTTGATTGACTAGTATATAGTAATTTTTCATTTTAACTATGCCATATGTAAACTTTTGCAGTCTACTGAGGCTGAGAACTCAACAGTCATACACTGACAACAAACATTCATATTTTATCGGCCAGAAAAATTTGCAATTCTGTTTTCCATGAAAAATGTGGCTTTCTTAGACTCCTGTTGTGATGGTAATGGTGGTAATTGGCATGCTTGCAGCCTGGCCTTAAGGTTCTTTTATAAAGGATTAAATAGAGATTAGTATTTCCATTGTCTAAAATAGGAAATCTCTATGTATTCTAACGGAAAGCAAATGATAATGATTGAATAGAGAAAAATAGTTTATTCATGGGTGTCTTGTTAACATGCTACTTTCAATCCAGCTAAGGAAATTGGTCAGAGAATGTACAGTACTTTGCATCTTGAAAGGTGAAAGACTACTATTACAGGTGATTTATCACAAGTGAAAATCAATGGCCATGTTCTAATCCCATATGAAATTCGTTCCCCCAACATGTAAACCAAGTTGGAAATTTTTGCTTAAATAAGGCACAAGACTAGAAGTGTTACACTTCAGAAGCGAGGAACATTAGGAAGAGCTGTGTGAGGGAGCTTGCAACATACTTCCCCATACAATGCTTACTTCCAACTACCTTAAGCTACCACGTAATCTTTCACTTCCATGAGTGCTAATTTTACCTAGAAATTCTTATAAACGTGGTAATTTCTTTTAAAATTTACTATATTATTTCTCAGTAATGATCTAAACTACCTTAGATTTCCATTGTTATAGTAGTATTTTGAAGTGGACTGTCAGGTCTCTGGGGCTCGGACTGTCTTTTTGTCCTATGTTTGTATTTTACCTAGTACAATGAAGCCCTGGTCCATGAACTAGGCTCCGAGACCACACCAAAATACAAATAACTGTAGCATGCTGTATTGTCATGGTATACTATCACCAATCTGAACCTTAGAGTCCAAAAGTTGAGGTACCAGCATGAATTTCTCTAAGCTTAATTACCTGCTTAGATCTGATACGCTGCCACCACCAAAAAAATTATAGTGTTTTGGGGCACTCTGGTCCCCCCAAAAAACCTTCCCTGGGGACCCCAAGACCCAAATTCCTTGAGTCTTACAACAAAGGGGAATAAACCATTTCCCCCCTCCTTCTCCTTTCTTCCTCCCAGATTCTTTCCCACCCTGGGTACACTAGGAGATCACCGTGATTCAAACTCCTTGAATAACAACACAGAGAAATCAGATTTTATTCTCCCCCTTCTCTCTCCTTCTCAGGCTTTCCCTCCCTGGGCTATCCTGGAGAGATAGTCAGATTCAAGCTCCGTGAATCTAAAACAAAGGGATTCCACCCTTCTTCCCTCCCTTCTCCTTCCCTGTTAAGTACAGACTCAATTCCCTTGAGCCTCAACAAGGGGAAAAAATCAAACAGGTCTTAAAAAGCAAAACTTTTAATAAAAAGAAAGAAAAAAGTAAAAGTTGTCTCTGTAATTTAAATGATAAAAGTTACAGGGTCTTTCAGCTTATAGACACTAGAGAGAAGCCTCCCCCCAGCAAAATACAATTTAAAATACTTCCAGCAAACTACACATTTGCAAATACAGAAAACAATCAAAAGACTATAACCGCTTTTCCTACTTAATACTCACTATTCTGAATATATAAGAGACTGTAGCAGGGAGATTGGCAAGAAACCTGGTTGCACGTCTAGTCCCTTTCAGGACCCAGAGAGAACAAAGCAAAACCCAAAAAACACAAACAAAGGCTTCCCTCCACTGAGATTTGAAAGTATCTTGTCTCCTGATTGGTCCTCTGTTTGTTAACCCTTTACAGGTAAAAAAGACATTAACCCTTAACTATCTGTTTATGACACGCCCCCCAAATCGCAGACAGTGGGGAACCTCATTGGCGGTGATTTCTTCCTAGAACTTTAGAATAAACAGATTAATAAAACACATGCACCTTTACATATACTACTAAGTATGTAAACTACAAGACTTTCTACATTTCAAGGACAAATTTTAACCAGTGGATTCTGGGAAACTTTCACGAGAGAGTGCATCAGCTACTTTGTTAGAAGCTCCTGAAATGTGTTGAATTTCAAAATCAAAATCTTGGAGAGCTAAACTCCATGGAAGCAGTTTTTTGTTGTTTCCCTTGGCACTATGAAGCCACTTTAGCGCAGCATGGTGGGTTTGTAGCTGGAACTGCCGTTCCCAAACGTATGGGCGTAGCTTTTCCAGGGCGTACACAATGGCGTAGCATTCCTTTTCACTGACTGACCAGTGACTTTCCCTCTCAGACAGTTTCTTGCTGAGAAACACGACAGGATGGAAGTTGTGATCCGGTCCTTCCTGCATGAGAACTGCTCCTATACCACGCTCAGATGCATCTGTGGTTACTAGGAATGGTTTGTCAAAGTCCGGGGCCCTTAGCACAGGGTCAGACATGAGCGCCACCTTAAGCTGGGTAAAGGCCTGCTGACACTCATTAGTCCACTTAACTGCATTTGGCTGGGTCTTTTTGGTCAGGTCGGTCAGTAGGGCAGTGATTTGGCTGTAGTGTGGTACAAATTGCCTGTAATACCCGGCCAAGCCTAAGAAGGATTGGACCTGTTTCTTGGACTTTGGGACAGGTCACTTTTGGATAGCACTCACCTTGGCCTGTAGGTGGTTTATGGTTCCTCATCCCACCTGGTGTCCCAGGTAAGTCACTCTGTTTTGGCCTATTGACACTTTTTGGCCTTAACAGTTAGTCCTGCCTGCCTGATGTGCTCAAAGACTTTTTCCAGGTGTTCCGGGTGTTCAGGCCAGGAGTCAGAAAAAATGGCCACATCATCGAGGTAGGCAACTGCATATTCGCCCAGTCCTGCTAGTAGACCATCTACCAGCCTCTGGAAGGTGGCGGGTGCATTTCGCAGCCCGAAAGAAAGCACATTAAATTCATACACCCCCGCATGGGTAATGAATGCTGACCTCTCTTTGGCAGGTTTGTCTAGCCCTTGGTTAAGTCTGCTGTAGATATGAATTGGGCATGTCCCACCTTCTCCAATAGCTCATCGGTGTGTGGCATTGGATAGTTGTCCGGACGAGATACCGCATTTAGCTTACAGTAGTCCACGCAAAAGCGTATTTCCCCGTCTGGTTTGGGTACCAGAACCACTGGAGATGCCCATGCATTGGTAGATGAGCAGATTATACCCATCTGTAGCATGTTTTGGATCTCCTGTTCTATAGCAGCTTGGGCATGAGGAGACACCCGGTAGGGTGGGGTTCTAATTGGGTGAGCATTACCTGTGTCAATGGAGTGGTATGCCCGTTCAGTCCGTCCTGGGGTGGCTGAGAACAATGGGGCAAAGCTAGTGCACAGCTCCCTGATTTGTTGCCGTTGCAAACGTTCCAGGGTGGTGGAGAGGTTCACCTCTTCCACGCCACCATCACTTTTTCCTTCGTAGTAGACACCTTCAGGCCACTCAGCGTCATCTCCTCCCTGGGCTGTAAACTGACAAACCTGTAAGTCTCTGGAATAAAAGGGCTTGAGAGAATTAACATAGTATACTCTGGGCTTTAGGGAGGAATTGGGAAATGCTATGAGGTAGTTAACAGCTCCCAGGCACTCCTGGACCGTGAATGGCCCTTCCCATGATGCTCCCATCTTATGGGCCTGTTGTGCCTTTAAGACCATAACCTGGTCTCCTACCTTGAAGGAACGCTCTTTGGTATGTCTATCATACCAGGCCTTTTGTTCTTTTTGAGCATCCTTTAGGTTTTCTTTAGCAAGGGCTAAAGAGTGTCGGATGGTGTTTTGTAGGTTGCTTACAAAGTCCAGAATGTTAGTTCCTGGAGAGAGTATAAACCCCTCCCATTGCTGCTTCACCAACTGTAATGGACCTTTAACCTTGTGGCCATACACAAGCTCAAATGGTGAGAACCCTAAACTGGAATGTGGTACAGCCCTGTAGGCAAAAAGCAACTGCTGCAACACTAGGTCCCAGTCATTGGAATGTTCATTGACGAATTTACGTATCATGGCCCCCAAAGTTCCATTAAACCTTTTGACCAGGCCATTGGTTTGATGGTGGTAAGAGGTGGCAACCAAGTGATGCACCCCATGAGTTTCCCACAGTTCTTTCATGGTTCCTGCCAGGAAATTAGATCCTGAATCTGTAAGGATGTCGGAGGGCCAACCTACCCTGGCAAAAATGTCTGTTAGGGCCTGGCACACAGCTTTAGCCCTGGTGTTGCCTAGAGCTACTGCTTCTGGCCATCAGGTAGCAAAGTCCACGAAAGTCAATATGTACTGCTTTCCTCTGGGTGTCTTTTTTGGGAAATGACCCAGAATATCCACAGCTACTCGCTGAAATGGGACCTCAATTATGGGGAGTGGCCTGAGAGGGGCCTTGACCTGGACTTGGGGCTTCCCCACTCTTTGGCGCACCTCACAAGACCGGACATACTTGGCAACGTCCTTGCCCATTCCCTCCCAGTGGAAGGACTTTCCCAACTTGTCTTTGGTTCTGTTCACCCCAGCATGGCCACTGGGATGATCATGGGCTAAGCTTAAGAGCTTTCCTCGGTACTTAGTTGGAACCACCAACTGTTTTTGCGGATGCCAGTCTTCCTGGTGTCCACCAGAAAGAGTCTCCTTGTATAAAAGTCCCTGTTCTACAACAAACCGGAATCGATTAGAAGAGCTGAGAGGCAGTGGGGTGCTCCGTGCCGCCGCCCAAGCTTTCTGAAGGCTGTCATCTGCTTCCTGCTCAGTCTGGAACTGTTCCCTTGAAGCTGGAAACACCAGTTCTTCGTTAGACTGTGGACTTGGGCTTGGTCCCTCTGGAAGCGATGTAGGTGATGGGGTTGTTTTCGTTGCTGGTGAGCCGCTCTCCACTGGTGCACCAGGTGGTATTTCAGGCTCTGGCTGAGCCTCTTGGGTGTGGTTTTCTGCTGCTTCTGCCAGTTCGGGCTCGCTGGTGCCCTCTGGCGTTGGGGTTGAAGATGGGTTTGCAAGCGCTGGTGTCAGTGCTGGCAACGGTTCAGGTGCTGTTTGCTTTTCCAGTTCCTGGTCTGGGACTGGAGGCACTGTGGCTGTTTCAGTCATTGGTAGGGGATCCGGGTCCACTACCTCTGTCTGGGTCTCTGGTAACACACACGGGGCCCCTGTGGACGGCTCAGGAACAGGAATGGGTCTGGAAGCTTGCCTGGTTTGGCTCCATGTAACCATTCCCACTCTCTTGGCCCGCTTCACCTGGTTGGCCAAGTCTTCCCCCAGCAGCATGGGGATGGGATAATTGTCATAGACTGCAAAAGTCCACATTCCTGACCAGCCTTTGTACTGGACAGGCAGTTTAGCTGTAGGCAAGTCTACAGCTTTTGACATGAAGGGGTAAATTGTCACTTGGGCCTTTGGGTTGATGAATTTGGGGTCCACCAAGGATTGGTGAATAGCTGACACTTGTGCCCCCGTGTCTCTCCATGCGGTAACCTTCTTTCCGCCCACTCTCAAACTTTCCCTTTGCTCCAAGGGTATTTGAGAGGCATCTGGGCTGGGGATCCTTGGTGTGATGGTGGTGTAATGACTTGCACTCAGTTGGAGTTCTTTGGGCACTTGGCCTTTATATGTCCCAGTTCATTACACTTAAAGCATCGTCCAGCTGACTGGTCACTGGGCCGAGGTGGGTTACTGGAGACTGGTGAGGTGGGAGAATAGGGCGTCTGTGGCTTTCCTTGGGTTGTCAGTGGGGTCTTGTGCTGCCCTCGGTTATAGGGTTTATTGTTGGTGTGCCCCCTGGGGTATTCGCTCCCCTTGACAGTAGCTTTTTTCTTTTCTGTTACTTCCATCCATCTGGCTCCAATCTCCCCCGCCTCGGTTACTGTTTTGGGTTTCCCATCTAGGATGTACCTTTCTATTTCCTCAGGAACACCCTCTAAGAACTGCTCCATTTGTATTAGGAGGTGCAGCTCGTCCATATTGTTAACCTTTGTTCCTCATAATTCTTTGCAATGTGGTAGGCGTGTCGGGGGAATGACACATCTGGTTTCCATCATAGGGTTCTGAACCGCTGACGGGCATGATCAGGTGTTATTCCCATTCTGATTCTGGCCTTGGTTTGAAAAGGTTTATAATCATTCATATTCTCCTTAGGCATTTCAGCCGCCACCTCTGCTAAGGGTCCACTAAGCAGTGGCCTCAGCTCTATCATGTACTGGTTTTCAGAGATGCTGTATCCATGGCAGGTCCTTTCAAAATTTTCTAAGAAGGCTTCAGTGTCATTACCTGCCTTGTAGGTGGGAAATTTTGGGGGATGTGGAACAACAACTGGTGAAGTGTTGTTAGGATTGGCTGTGTTCTGTTGCTTAGCCTGTTCTAATGCCAGGGCCTGCTGATAGGCCTCCCTCTGGAGTGCCATCTGTCTTCGCTGGTCTGCATCTTTTGCTTCTTGTTCTTTTCTGTGGGCTTCGTCTTTGGCTGCTTGCTCTCTTTTGTAGGCCGCCTCTTCCTTGGCTATTTCTGCATTAATGAGTTCCATCCGTCTCTTATGTTCGTTGTCTTTCTCTATGGCTTGTAGCCTTGCCCGGTCCTCCTTCAGGGCGTCGTTGGTACTCATGGTTTCTGATTTCTTGTCTTGGGCGCCCTCTGGTGTTTATTGCCTGAACTGCTGCTTCTCTGTTGCCTCCTTGGGGTTGTCTAGCAACAGTGCCTTTCTAACTTTTTTCCCTAGCCTTTCACGGTAAAGTAAAAAGAAATAAAAAACCCTTTCATTTGCAGATGTGCTTTGCTAGAGTCTGTTGCTGACCACTTAAGCCTGCTTTGTTTAACAAAAGACCCTTGTTAAACCTTAATGTGTGTGCCCTTAGGCAGTCTCTCTGGACAACTAGAAAGGAGCAAGGAAAAAAAAATTTCTCTGGTTGTAGTTTTAAAAACCCTCTCTCATGCTTACAAACAGCTAGCAAAGAGAAAAGAAAAATAATAATCTTACTGGCTTTTGGATTCCATCTTTTCCACACACTGCCACCATGTCATGGTATACTATCCCCAATCTGAACCTTAGAGTCCAAAAGTTGGGGTACCAGCATGAATTTCTCTAAGCTTAATTACCTGCTTAGATCTGATATGCTGCCACCACCAAAAAAATTATAGTGTTTTGGGGCACTCTGGTCCCCCCCAAAAACCTTCCTTGGGGACCCCAAGACCCAAATTCCTTGAGTCTTACAACAAAGGGGAATAAACCATTTCCCCCCTCCTTCTCCTTTCTTCCTCCCAGATCTTTCCTGCCCTGGGTACACTAGGAGATCACCGTGATTCAAACTCCTTGAATCACAACACAGAGAAATCAGGTTTTGTTCTCCCTCTTCTCTCTGCTTCTCAGGCTTTCCCTCCCTGGGCTATCCTGGAGAGATAGTCAGATTCAAGCTCCGTGAATCTAAAACAAAGGGATTCCACCCTTCTCCCCTCCCTTCTCCTTCCCTGTTAAGTACAGACTCAATTCCCTTGAGCCTCAACAAGGGGAAAAAATCAAACAGGTCTTAAAAAGCAAAACTTTTAATAAAAAGAAAGAAAAAAGTAAAAGTTGTCTCTGTAATTTAAATGATAAAAGTTACAGGGTCTTTCAGCTTATAGACACTAGAGAGAAGCCCCCCCCAGCAAAATACAATTTAAAATACTTCCAGCAAACTACACATTTGCAAATACAGAAAACAATCAAAAGACTATAACCACTTTTCCTACTTAATACTCGCTATTCTGAATATATAAGAGACTGTAGCAGGGAGATTGGCAAGAAACCTGGTTGGTTTCAGGACCCAAAGAGAACAAAGCAAAACCCAAAAAACACAAACAAAGGCTTCCCTCCACTGAGATCTGAAAGTATCTTGTCTCCTGATTGGTCCTCTGTTTGTTAACCCTTTACAGGTAAAAGAGACATTAACCCTTAACTATTTCCTTTATGACATGTATAAATTTAAATTTAAATTTCCATAAATACTATGCAGCTCCTTTTTTTTTTTTTTTAAAGGTATGTTTTCATCTCGAGGGGATAGGTAGCAATAATGTTTTATATGAAATGTAACAATAGCCCTTGGAATTGGTGAATACAGGCCCCTGTCACATGACTAGGTTATTGACTTTAGAGACCTCACAAGTTATGTTATGAGGGGCCAGGAAATAATGTTTAATTTCTCTGAGTGTAGTTTTCTTGTATGATAAGAAACACACTGTATTTTCTGGTTCCAGTCACATGACCTCCACAGGTCAACATCTGCCATATATGGATCTACATTCATTGACTTCACCAACCTACTTTTAAACAAAATTATGTGTCAGTTGTATAGATCATTTACATTTTCAGACTATTTTACAAATTTAAATCAATCCTCCAACACATAAGCGAGATAGGGGAATATTTAGTCCAGTTTTACATTTAAGGAAAATGAGGCAGAGTTTGTGACTTGACCCAGATCACATCATGTTCAGTGCAGTAGTGTAGCTAGGGGGGGTGCAGGAGAAGCAGCCGCTTCCCCTCAGCACCTTTTCCAAAAGCAATGCCTTAGTTAGGGGTTACCATGGCGCCAGCGGGTGGGGCCCACACTCTGCTCTGAAGCTTGGCCTGCCGGGCCGGCGCTGAGCTCCTGCAGGCAAGAGGGGGGCAGCATGGATGGATGAGCCATGGGAGGGGGTGCAGCATGATCGGAGGAGCTATGGGGATGGTGGTGCAGCATGATCGGAGGAGCTATGGGGATGGTGGTGCAGCCAGAGGAGTGGGGGGAGGTGCAGCATGGCCACAGCGCGGCCAGAGGAGCCTTGGGGGAGCAGCCCCACCACTTTATTATCAGGGCAGGGTGCGTTTTCCCCGGTGCTAGTGTCGGCTTTTGCCCCAGCATTTGGCATAGTACTGCCGCTGCAGCAGGGAGCGCGTTGCTGCTCTTGGGGAGGTTGCGTGTCCCCGGCGGCTCGCCGTACAGCAGGGGGTGGACTGGGGGCAGGCTGCCATGGGAGAGAGCATGTCCAAGTGAATGAAGCTGCAGCTGGGTGGCGAGGCGGAGATGGAGGAGCAGACGTTCAGCAACCCCTACCTGGACTACCAGCTCCACTGAGCTGTCGCTGCCTCCTCAAGCTCAAGGGAGGCCATGGAGACCCAGCGGGACTCCGCACCCTCCCCAGTTGGGGAAGAGACTGAGTCCCTCCCCTTCGGCCTGGAGAGCACCCTGGGCTGCAGTCCAGCATTCTAGAACCCCACCGGGCTCTGGAACGTTCAGCCTCCTCCCCCTTCACCCCCCTGTCTGGGGGGCCCGGTGAGGAGGGTGCTCGGCACCGTAGCGGCACAGAGGGGAGGCCAAAACAGACCCCATGTGGGTGGGTGGGTGTCAGCCGCCTCACAGGCTCCTCTCATGCTCTGACTGGAACTTGGCTTCTCAGCTGGTGTGTGCCCAGCCTGGGAATGGGAGCGAGAGCCATCTGCCGCCGCTCCACCTGTGCCCAGCACCAGCCACTCTATCCATAAATGGAGAATTCAGCTTGGCCGGCATGGCCGGAGGAGCCATGGGGGGGGCTATGGGGGCGGCACGGCAGGGCTGAAGGAGCCATGGTGGGGGCTTGGCCAGAGGAGCGAGAGGGAGTGCAGCGTGGCCGGAGGAGCTGGGTGGGGGGGTGCGCGGAGCGGCCGGGAGGAGGAGCCAAGGGGGGCGTGGCTAGAGGAGGAGCCAAGGGGGGTGCCTTTTTTTTGTTTGCTCCCCCTGCTCTTAGATCCTGGCTATGCCACTGGTTCAGTGCAAGATTAGAAGTCAGAACCAACATAAATGGATAAATCACTATCCTTTACTTCAGCTAATGAAAAATACTGTGCAGGAATTGGAAGACCTGGGTTTAATATCCTGCTGTCCCACAGATTTCCTGTGTGACCTCTGGCAAGTCACTTAGCCTCTTTGTGCCTCAGTTCCCCATCTGTAAAGTAGGGATACTATCACTTTTTTACTGACAGGGGTGATGTGGGAATAAGTATACTAATGATTGAGAGGTGCTCAGATACTGTAATGTGGGTCATATAAACACCTAAGACAGATATCTAGATAGCCATTTTAAAGACTATATTAAAGAATCTATTTTGAGAATCTTCTTTATGTCTCTTCTCCCCTTTAGGACTCAAGAGGAAGATTGAAGTAGCTTTAGATTCTATAAAAACATCTGGGATGTTTCATTATTTTTTTTTTACACTTGAAATTTCACTCCTAAATGGTATAAAATAATCACAAAAGCCATTTCCCTTCCTTCCTATAGATATACAAATACAAAAGAAAGTTACATATACAGAGGGAAAGAAGAATTAAAATACAAAACCAAAAAAAACAAAAAACCAAGACAAGGGAGAAGGATTACATCTTCAGTAGCTAAGATTTTGCAGTTTGGAGACTGTTAGCAAGCCAACATTGTGCCTTTTAGTCACTGAAGAAAGATGAAGTCATTTAAGTAAAATGAAGAAGTAGTAAAAGTCAAACTGTTTGTTAAGGTCAGGTTTACAGGATCCTCTTCAAACTGTCAAGTAAACAGCAGATCTGTTTTTTGGCACTGGCTGTGTCTGATAATAGAGTGCTTCTTTATGGTGTATAACTTTCATTTTAAAAGTAAATAAGAGATCACTGCTAATATATCCTGTGCTGACTGTTTGCATAAAAAATGAGGACTCAACGTAAAGGAAGGTGGTGCTTTTATTACCTCTGCTGAGAGTCAAATATTACCCATACTTTCATATTTTACAGAGAGCTCAAAGATTGTGATTTTGCTTGTCTAAAGCAGTCTTATTTCAGATCTAACTTGATGCAAGCCCTGATCCTGTTGGCTATATACAAAATATTCATTTTATTCCTGATTGGCTTATATAGTCTTTTGAACTTTGTGTTCCTGCCTCTTTGCAGCTTATCACTTACTCCTATTTTTCATTTGAAATGAAATGGTATTTTAGGGAGATACAAGATCCAATTCAGGAATACATATGAGTACTTGCTCAGTGATTCTGCTGGCTACTGAATATACTGGGTCAGATTCTCTTCATCCTTTACTGCATTGGGAACAAAAAAAAGTATATGGTGTTTATGTGAGGGAAATACAATGTAGCTTTAAGCCATCTTTGCACTTCATAAATATTTATCTTGTTCCCTATCAGAACTCAGGGTTGCTATATCTTATGCTTGCTTGGAGTTACTTTCTGTGGTCCATTATGCTGACATGGGATAGCCAGAGTACAGTGTGCTCCAGCTGTGCTCTTCTTGCCCCCTTCCTCATAACTCCTACACCAGGGTCTGACATAAAGCTCTTAATGCACTATTACACTGTCCATTCAATCCTCTATGAAAGGGATATTCTACAGCCCCTTTACACAGCCCAAATGGTGTAAACTGGCTATATCATAAGAAGGTATTGGGTCCACAGACTTGTTTTATTTGTATGGGAATGTTTCAGAATAAATAGCATGCCATATTAACACTGAAATTTTGTTTTTAAAAATTCTACTTCCATGGTCCTCATCATGACAGTCAAGACTGTTCTCATGGTTCTTCCTCATTGTGTTTAGCTCAGAGTGAGGAAGGGAGTTATTATATTGACTATGTCTGAGCTAGTTGCATACATGCAAGCAGATGTGAAAGAGTGAGCAATTTAAAGCAATTTTTCTGTCATGGGAACATGACTCATGCACTCTTATTCACACCCACTATCTTGCCAATACTTTCTTTTAAAGATCTTTCAGGGAAAAAAGACAGATATATAAATATTTCTAAAGTTTCTAGATAAAAAATGTACATGATCATCTCATAAAAATTAATCCTAATTCATAAGTATGGGAAAATAGCTGCAGAAAAAAACCCTCAATAATTTCCTTTACTCAAACTTGGAAATGTTTATCAGCCCTAACTTGGAAATGTTTATCAGACCTAACAGAATTAGCCAAATTAATATTTTACGATTTTTTCCTCCTATATGGCTAGCTTTTGGGAGTGATAACCATCTCCCTTTCTATCCTGTAAAATATCTCTTGCAAATTTTGTTTTACTGTTTTTTGTAATTAATTTATTCAGAGAAATTTGTCTCTTTTCCCACTCGTGAATTGGCCCTGAGGAGATTTCCTTCAATATCTGTTCAAAACTATTTGGCATGGAGTATCTATGAAATAATTACTAGCCTGTAGCTGATTCATGAACACTTCTTTGAGTATTTGATAGTCAAAATAAGACCTTTTTCAACTGGTCTCACATAATTATTCTATCAAAGGGAGTTCTGACTGACTGCTAGCTTAGTGACAACTATAAGATTACCTACTGGGGCTCACTATGTTGTATTAATAGCTTAATACTTTTTCAAATCAGACCCTAAGTGACTTAGGTGCACAAGTGCCATTGATTTTAATAGGAATTCAGTTTCTAAATCACTTTGGCCCCTTTAAAACTCTCTGAATAGAAAACAGTTAAACATTAAACCATAATTTAAACATAACACTGGGAGATGCAGTTTGCTCAAAAGTCATGGCCTTGGGGCACCCAGGTTCTATTCCTGCTCTGCCACTGACCTGTTGTCTGATCTTGGGATAATCACTTCATTTCTGTGGATTGTTTCCTCTTCTATCCCTTGTCTGTCATCTGTGTAGGCTGTAAGCTCTTGGGAACACAGTTTCTTCCTGTTCTGCACAGTGCTAGAACAGTGGAGCCTTGATCCTGACTGTTGCTTTTAGGGGTGTGATAAATGAGAGGGGGGATAGCTCTCTTTTGTGGACACCCAGCCAGCCAGTTGGCTATGGAATCCCTCTTGGTGGTGGTTTTCTACTTGCTGTACATG
Organism: Gopherus flavomarginatus; assembly: GCF_025201925.1. Taxonomy (NCBI): domain Eukaryota; kingdom Metazoa; phylum Chordata; order Testudines; family Testudinidae; genus Gopherus; species Gopherus flavomarginatus. The sequence goes on along the minus strand of NC_066617.1, from coordinate 176,287,397 downwards.
TAAAGGGTTAGCAAACCCACAGGTAAAAGGAAAGGAGGGAGCACCTGACCAAAGGAACCAATGGAAGGGCTAGAACTTTTTAAAATTAGAAAAAAAACTTCCCTTTGTCTGTGTGTTGTGGTTCTTCAGGAAAGAGGGGAACAGGGAGCAGTTATGCTATGAGAAGATTTAAGTCAGGTATGATCATAGATCATCAGATCATATCTAGAACTACTTATTTGGAACCCCCAAATGTGTAATTAGATCAGTACTATTTAGAAAGATGCGATTAGGGTTATTTCTGTTTATTTTCTATGGCAAGTGGATTCCTCTGTGCTAACCCCAGATGCTTTTGTTTGCTTGTAACCTTTGAACTGAACTCCCAAGAAAGCTATTTTGGGTGCTTAATTTTTGGAATTGCTCTTTTAAAATTTAGCACAAGCCCAAGTTCCAGATGTATTTTCTTTCTTTTTGTTTTTAATAAAATTTACTTTTTTTAAGAACAGGATTGGATTTTTCGTGTCCTAAGAGGTTTGTGCATATGTTGTTAAATTAGCTGGTGGCAACAGCTAATTTTCTTTGTTTTTCTTTCTCAGCTCTTCCCCAGAAGGTGGGTGAAAGGGCTTGAGGGTACCCCACAGGAAGGAATTCCCAAGTGTGCCTTTCTGGTTTCAAAGGTTTTTTTTGCACTTGGGTGGTGGCAGCATCTACTCATCCAAGGTCAGTGAGAAACTGTAACCTTGGGAGTTCAATACAAGCCTGGAGTGGCCAGTATTATTTTTTAGAATCCTTGTGGGCTCCCACCTTCTGCGCTCAAAGTGCCAGAATGGGGAATCAGCCTTGACAAGGGGCTACTGTAATATAAATATAATATATTGCAATGTGTCATGTAAGTGATAGTAAGGGTTGGTCTACACTGAAAACGCTCCTGCAGCACATCTGCACCACTGTAGCACTTCATTATAGACACTACCTATGTCAATAGAAGGGGCCGTCTTGTTGATGTAGTTCATCCACCTCCCCAAGAGGCAGTAGCTAGGGCAACAGAAGAATTCTTTGGTTGACCTAACTGTTTTCACAATGACTTAGGTCTGCTTATCTGTGCTGCTCAGGGATGTGAATTTTTCACACCCCTGAGCAATGTATTTATGCCAACCTAATTTTCTAGTGTAGACTAGGCCTAAGAGTGAGAAAAATGAACAGTCATCACTGTGTCTCGCTCTGAAGCAACATATGTAAAAGTTTCTGTAATTCACTTTCAGGCATAATGGAAACCCAGATGGTACTATACTATTCTGTATACATCCAGTAATGTTTATTGGCTGTTCTGGCCTGAAATATACCCACCAGGCTGTACTCTAAATAATTAAACTTTATCAGTGATTAGTGGGAGATGTTTTGCAATTCCATTGGACTCTAGGCCACCAGGGAGAAAACCCAGTATTTTATCACAGTGAAATATTTTATGCAAATACAAGAGCAATGACTTTTACAAGACCAGTCAAAATGTTTCTTGTCTCACTTCTATCCTAGCCATTATTTAAACAGCTGTAGATACTACTGCAGGCTTGTTATACAGCACTCTAGAAACTTGATAACCATGTAGGTACTGCTAGAAAGAAGCATGTTAATTTTGTGTTTCTTAACAAAAATGTCCCTAATGGAAGAATATTTTAAGCCTATTTGCATGGAAAAAGTGCTGAAGAAAGATTTATTAATTAAATAGTTGATTTCATGATGTCCTTCACAATGAAGAGAAGGAGCCCTTGCTTTTATTGCCATTTGAAAATGGATCCTGATAACTAATATATCACCTGTATATCTTATGTCCTGCCATCTGAAGGTGAACATGATTAAGTTTTCTGCCTCTCCTTTCTATTATTGTAGTGCTATGTTTTGTGTGAAAGAGCATATCAAGAATGTCAGGAGGAAAAAAGATGATGGATCATGCTTACATATTTTTTGTATGACTTACCCAAAAACCCAAGTTACTCTGGATTTTTGATGACATTTTCCCTCAAGCATAAGTCCAGGAAGTGAGGAGGCAGTTTTTTTTGACATACTGTAGAATCTGTAGACACTGAAGTTGGGAAAGACCTACCAATATGAGGCCATCTACTCGAACTCTGTGCAGTTGCAGCATTGTTTACTAGTGTTTGATCCAGTCTAATTGTTAAATGTCTGAAGCAGTGGGGGTGCAATTTCTGTGAGTGACTGCCACTGAAAACTTTCCCCAACATTCAGTTAAATTTTCTATCTTTCATTCGCCCTCTTACTCTTATCCTTTTTCTTATCCTCAGCCACATCTTTCCTTCTTGGTGTCTAAATTCTGCTACTTGATTTAGTGCTCTGTTATTCTTTGATTGCCTAATTGAAATCAATGGAACTGTTTATGGACCATGGCCAAGGGTGTTGGATCTGGCTCTGACTGTTATGTCCTTCAGTTATGTGTATCATGTTGTTATGTATCCCTTGTTCACAGATGTGCCAAGTTACACACATTTAACTTTTACTCTGTCTTCTATCTATTTTTGTTGCTTTCCTCTTAACTCCCTTTGATTTGTCAATATCTTTTTGTAATATGGTGCCAGAATTGAACATATTACAGATTATGTTGCCCCAGTGCCATATAAAGGTGTCTACTATGTCCTTGATAACATAATATCTTCTTATAGGCAGCACAAAATTGTTTTGTTACCTTTGTGCCCTATTGTATTTCATGTTCCTGTCTATTGTCTATTACTCCTTAATCCCCTTCAGCATTACTGCATTCCAGATTTTACCTTCATGTTGAATAGCTCTCAGTGATTGTTTTCCTCCAGTTATAAGGTTCCTGTCCATTTGATTTTTTAATAGATGTCAGAAAATTATTGTTTTTACAGTGCAATATACTGCTGCTCATTACCTTTCTATGTTTCTTAATATTGTATTATATGAAGTCTCATGAAATAACTAGAATATATACAGCATTGTTTTAGTAAGAATTTGCATAACACAAAAAACTCTTAAGACATTGTACAGTGACAATAAAATGGTGTGACTGTTTGCATTGCTAGAGCACTCTTCTGTAAGTAGTGCAGTAGAGCCAGTTGAAACAAACAGTTTGATCACAGGATGACTATGAGCCCTCAATGTGATATGGCCATTAAAAAAGCTAATGCAGTTTTAAGATGCATCAGGTGAGGTATTTCCAGCAAAGATAAGGAGGTATTAGTACTGTTATACAAGGCACTGGTGAGACCTCATCTGGAATAGTGTGTGCAGTTCTGGTCTCCCATGTTTAAGAAGGATGAATTCAAACTGGAACAGGTACAGAGAAGGGCTACTAGGATGATCCGAAGACAGGAAAACCTGTCTTATGAAAGGAGACTCAAAGAGCTTGGCTTGTTTAGCCTAACCAAAAGAAGGTGGAGGGGGGATATGATTGCTCTTTATAAATATATCAGAGGAATAAATATTAGAGAGGGAGAGGAATTATTTAATCTTAAAACCAATGTGGACACAAGAACAAATGGATATAAACTGGACACTAAGAAGTTTAGACTTGAAATTAGACAAAGGTTTCTAACCATTAGAGGAGTGAAATTCTGGAACAGCCTTCCAAGGAGAGTAGTGGGGGCAAAAGACATATCTGGCTTTAAGATTAAGCTTGATAAGTTTATGGAGGGGATGGTATGATGGGATAACCTAATTTTGACAATTAATTTGGCAACTGATCTTTGATTATCAGCAGGTAAATATGCCCAATGGTCTGTGATGGGATGTTAGATGGGGTGGGATCTGAGTCACTACAGAGAATTCTTTCCTGAGTGCTGGCTAGTGAGTTTTGCCCACATGCTCAGGGTTTAACTGATCGCTATATTTGGGGTCAAGAAGGAATTTTCCTCCAGGGCAGATTGGCAGAGGCCCTGGAGGTTTTTTGCCTTCCTTTGCAGTGTGGGGCATGGGTCACTTGCTGGAGGATTCTCTGCAGCTTGAGGTCTTCAAACCACAATTTGAGGACTACAGTAACTCAGACATAGGTTAGGGGTTTGTTCCAGGAGTGGTCCCTTCTGATCTTAAAGTCTATGAGTCCCCTCCACCCCCATTGTAAAATGGCCTTTTTTCAGAACTGATTGTCAGCATTGCTGAAGTTTTTCATCTTTTCTTATCAACATGAGTATTGAGAAGCTTTGTATGCCACGACCAGGTTTTTAGTAAAATGAAAAGTATTGATAATATCTCAGCCTTCCATTTCACAAAGAATGGTTCTGTGTGAAATAAAACAGCTTCCAGATATTTAATGAGAAGTTTTAATTGTTCAAAAAGCTAGAGGGAGCAGTAGTTTGGGTAGAAGGCTTTTACATTTTAATTCTATCTTGGCATCCCCCCATAGACCAGATAGATTAAATTTACTCATTTTACATCGTATACTTATCCAGGATAAGCTGTAAAGCACTACCCACCTGCAAACACAACTATTAGTAATAGTAAAAGATAAAGTATACAGGAAGAGCAAATTCGGTCATAGCAGTGGGTGGTTGTACTATGTCCATAAGACTCAGTGGAATCCAGCAAGATAAAATTTCTTAGTGGCAAGGACCATACTCTAGGATTCAATTCCTAATGCTGAGTAAAAATAGACCATCAAGGTCATATTACTAGCCTCCTGCTTAGGAAAATGATATTACATGTACGATGTACGATAAAGGTACAATTTGACTTGCACAATGAACTGTGGATATACATCTGAGTAGCTGCACCTCTAACTGCCTGATTTGTTCCCATAATTTAATTGCCAGTGCAAAAATGTGGGCCCTCAGTTTCTGAACAGAAACTTGCCTACCAGAACTCTCCTCAAAATTTACCTTAATAATAAGTTCAACAATATTTTTATCCTTTTGTCCTCTGCCACCGGTGCTGCAGAAAGCCACCTCTCATTTCCATTGTGAGCTGTGTTTTAGCAAAATATTTAAATAGAAAATGTTTGATCTTCTGCTGTTCAGTTTGATATTTCCATCTTTGCTTTCATCCCTAGTACACAGATATTGTTTATTGTACAACTCGATCAAACCTCTTCCAGTGTTCCTCCCGGGCTGCTTGCTATTTTTCTTCTTTTCTGTTTTAAGTGACTGTTTGAGCAATTCCTGAATTTAGCAGTCTGTCTGCTGCATCTTGCTGAAGCATTCAGATAAACTTTGCACAAAAAAGAAGGTAAGCCTAATGGCTGAATGTAGCACTAACTGTGTGTGTGTGGTGTTTCATGCAAGTTCCAGAGCCAAATTGTCCAATGCATTGTTAGACTCTCTGGTGGCCATTTCACCATAACTTTAATTCATTTTAATATTTCTAACACTTTTCACTGAAATATTTGCTGGGTTATAGAAATGGAGGAGAAGCAAGTTTCAGAATTTCCTTGCTATGAACAATCTACATATTCTCATGCTTTTATTATTAGAGGATTTCCAGTTTGTAGGATAAGTGGGATTTGTGTCTGAAATGGCAGGCTTTAAGACATAAGGGGCAAGAAAGGAGTTGCAGTTACACTACTTCAGGAACAATATTTTGTTGCCTCCTTGCTCAGTGGCAGCAGATCTGAGAGCTCTACAGTAGGTAAGTTTTCTATTGGAAGAGAAGTTAGCCACACAGATTTCAGGGTATTTTCTCATAGTCTGTCTTTATTTCTACAATGTATACAAGCATGTCTACTTTGGACAGGGAGGTCAAAAAGCAGCAAAAGGGCACACAAGCAATTCCACTTGTAGTAACTCCAGTTAAGACTCCACAGTGTGCAGCTCTATTTTCCAAAAGGCTACTTTTTTCCTGCTCTTTCCTCAGCAACCTGTGTGTGCCTTGCTGATCTCCAGTTTGCTCAACTCTGAACAAGTAACATGCCATGCTTAATCTCCTAGCTGAGCAGAGACTAGGAAGGAAGGAGTAAATGTCTTTTAGTCAGGCTACTCTTCAGAATAAGACACCCCTCAGACAAATTCAGTGTCCAATTGAGACTACTTCTCTACAAATATCCATCCAGACACAAAGGTTTAACACACCCAGTGTCCTTAAGCATCCTGTTGAAGTTGTTCTAGTCTACTTTATGAGGTCCTTTGTTAAAGGCTTTTAAAAAAAAATACTTCAACCCTTACTATAGAAACCTTTATATCAAGTGGTTGTATATCCATAATTCATAACATACATTTAATTACCATTTTGGCATAACAATATCCAGTTCCAACTCTAACCTTCCAGCTCATACAAGTTTAATGGTGGCAAAATATTAAGTAGATGAACACATCATGATAGCTTTTCTGGTAACAGAAAACCTTAACTAGGGAGCCATTATCTTTACCTTCATTTTGTGTGTCTGAATTCTCAGAAAGAAAGAAAAGATAAATGAGTAAAATATTTTCAGTGGCCTCCAAATCATGCTGTGCCATCCTAATGCTCCCAGGAATGATGCTGTTGACTATGCTTTACTATTCCCTTATCACATGTTTGATGTGGGTGTTACAGAAAAATTTGTGCCAACTTTAGGTTCTACTAATAAACATGTGACATGATTCAATTCCAGTCAGAGTATTACAAATGGATTTTATATGCACTTGAATTTCACTCCATATATGCTGAAATTAAAAGGAATGTGTATTCCTCCAGTGCTCTGTGCAGTGAAAACAGCAACCACTGCTACTGTTTCTTTGCTTCCCTCCCCCCCCCAAAAAGCACAAACTTTCTACTCAAATCAGAATAATTAATGAAAATAGAAGGCATTGGCAGGAAGAAGAAACATCTGGGGAGTGTTCCAATGCTGTGAAGACAATACAAGTATTCATAAATGCTGTCTAACTTTGAATGTCAACCATGGTTATCTATTATAGTTTCTAAAAGTAAAAATTGACATTTTATAGAAGTGTTCAATAAGGATTTGGAGTGAGAATTCTATGTTTTAATGAAGAGTAATTTTTAAGAACTAAAACTGTTGTCATGCCTCTGAAAATATGATTTATGAAGCAACCAAGGTAGCACTAGGTAAAATTGATTTTAAAATAAGTATCTGGCTAACTTTGTGTGTATATGTGCGAGTGCAATGTGGTAAACAAGCTAAATCAAAGTAGATTTTGCCTCCCTAATTTTCCTTTTTCTAGGGTTGAGGAAGATGGGCATGTAATTTTTCAGCAGCTGCTCAACTGTTAACTCCTCATTACCCTAATGTGCTTAGACTCATAACAAAATAGTCAATATTTTCAAACTGTTCCCACAGCTATCTTCTATACTATTATAAAGGAAAAGTATAGTTTTTTAAGTGCTGATCCTGATGTGTATTCCACTGTGGGTACGCATGCACTCTCTTTGCTCGGGAATTCTTGTAAACAGTGGTCATTGGTCTGTGTCTGTGCCCTCACTCTAATTCTGCTCTGTGTCAAGAGTAGAGGGGGCTGGGAGTGCAAAACAGTGTCTCTCCAGTTCCATTCTACTGCTGCATGGCCAAAGTCAGAATCTCTGTTGTCCAGAACTGATCTTCTTTGACATTTCTCTATAAATATTTTCAAGTTTCATATGCAGATAGTATTGTTGTTAGTTTTACAATTTTAGCTACCAGGTAGTTTGAACCCCCAGCCTAGGGCATCTTTTGATGCCCTCGCAAAAGATTTACACTATGCCCAGGCTTCAAAAACTGTCTTCTGTCCCCATTCCTATTCAGTCAGTGATGATCACCACCTTTTCTGCCTTGGAGAAGCTTATATCTTCTCTAAGTGCTGTATCTTCAACTACGTCTAGACTACTCGCCATATCGGCGGGTTAAAATCGATTGCTCGGGGATCGATATATCGCGTCTCATCTAGACGCGATATATCGATCCCTGAGCGCGCTTATATCTATTCTGGAACTCCACCAACCCCAACGGAGTTGTGGAATCGACATGCGGAGCTGCGGACATCGATCCCGCACGGTGAGGATGGGTGAGTAATCCGATCTTAGATATTCAACTTCAGCTACATTATTCACGTAGCTGAAGTTACGTATCTAATATCGATTTCCCCCCGTAGTGTAGACCAGCCCTTCCACTCCTTCCCCAGCTAAAAGTAGCAAGTGTAAGAGCTTCAGCTTTGGAAGCACTTTGTGGAACATACCATGAGGCTCAGTCAGATCTGGACAAGGAAAAACCCCTGCCCTGGCCCTGAGTCATTATGACATTGCACCTCCTAGCTTGCAATCTGATTTAACAGCAGGAATGACTAGACTGAAAGACCCTTAATTTGGGTCTTCCCATGAGTGTAAGGGGTACTCTCCTAAGCATAAAAGCTAATCCCTTCCTAGATCTACTAAGAGAAGGGGTCCTTTTCCAATCCATCCAGGTCAGGCAAGTCTTTGAACCTAAGACACAATGACCTTAGGTCCTCTATGGCCATGAGCAGAAAATACACAGGAACAAGACTCCTTCAGCATTGTTATTGACACCAACCACAGTACAGACTAAGACAAAACACTGGGGAGCCAAGGGACAGTGAACCATCTGTACCAATGAAGATCACGCAGTCGGAGCTCCTTCACTAGAAGTACAGTTGCAGCCCCATAAGGAACCACCAATTACTAAGAGTTGCTTTACACCGACTCTACTAATGAAAGGCAATGAGCTGTAGTCTTAAAAGGCTCCAGTATCTTACATTCCAGAAGATATCTTTCAATCTCCCCTGTTCCAGGACCAATCCTCCCCATGCACATTTTAGCACAAGTGGAAGTCAAGGAGAAGCCCATCTCCCAACCTATCCACTAGCAGTGGCTTCTTGGCACTTGCGCTGACGGCACCAGGGATGGAAATAGGTCCAACCTTTTCATCATAAGAAGAGTCTGACATATTGGTAGAACAATCTTTCCCTCCACCAAGAAAGTTCAGCCCAAACAGTGGATTGTCAGTCTAATGGTACCTGTCTTGTGTGCCCAAGTGGGGACCTGCTCCTCAGGACCAATGGTGCCACGAGGATCACCACAACCTACTTTTGATACTTCACACTGGCCTTATCAAGGGCCATGTGAACCATATTCACAGTGCCCCAAATCCATATGAACCAACAGTGAATCTTATCACCATTCTCCTCCAAGAGGCCTACCAGAACCTAGTAGACCTATGGAAGAAGATGATGAACTGGATTTGCTGGTACCACTACTACAGATGGGAATAATCTTCCTTCCCCAGTCAGGCAGTTGGTTCAGCCTCACTGTCTCCTCCAGACAATCACAGACAATCCCAAGAGCTGCTATGCAGAGTGGCAGAAGAGTTCCAAATCCCCTTAGAAGAGGTCCAGGACTGGCAGCACAAGATCCAGGACATTCTACAGTCTATGGTGTCCAGCTGAGTAGCACTCTCAATGAACAAGACCATGCTGGAACTGACAACAACTGTATGACATAAGCCATCTACCTGTGCTCCTACCCAAAAAAGGCAGAAAAGCGGTACTTTTTCATGGCTAAGGGAGCACAGATTTTGTTCTCCCATCCTACCGCACATGCCCTGGTTGTCCAATATGACACAGAAAGATCCAGAAAACATCATGCAAGAGCCATCTCTGCACATATGGAAGCCAAGTATTTGGACCTCATGGGGAGAAAGATGTTTACTTCCACCAACCTCCAATTTATAATTTCTAGTTACATTTATCTAGGATAGCCTGGTATAGGTTGTTGGGTGGGGTGGGGGGGTTAATGGTTTTTTTTTTTTTTGCTTTGTTTGTTTACTTGAACTATTCTAAGTCCCTGGATGATAAAGTGAAGTTACTCCTGGAGGATCGGGCTCAGTTTCAAACCCTTATTGACCAGGGCAGATTAGTTGCAAGAACCCTGATACAAGCTGCAATCGACTGTCTGGATACTGCATTGAGATCCACAGTGACTGCTACAGGAGTGCAATCGGAATCTTGGCTACACTCTTCAGGATTCACCGGGGAGGTACCAGACTTGCCTTTCAATGAAATCAATCTTGTTAATGAGAATACAAATATCTCTGCATTCACTAAAATACTCCAGAGTGATCCTCCATTCCCTGCATATTTATACACAAGCCCTGAAGAGAACCATAAGCAACTTCACAAGCAAAGGCCCTGACCACAGAGATTCTACCAACAGTGCTCTTACCACCAACCTTGCCAACAGCAGAAGGTGCAGAAATCGAGATGCCCTGCCCTGTCCAGCTCTACTGCAATTACCCAGCTTTATGCACTGGGTACAAGATACTTTTATTGGCAGATGGTGGAGCTGCAAACCAATATTGATGCCATCTGCATCCAATTCCAAGATCCATTTAGTGGAAATGTACTGCAATTTTCCCACATCTGGAGAGCAATAGCAATGGACATATGAGTTCTTGATATCATCCATTCCAGCTATACTTTAAAGTTTATTTCCCTCAACCCCTCCAAGCCCCTTCCTTATCCCTCTTCATGGCCCAATCTCACAAGGAGATGCTCCTTCAGGAAATAAAATCCCTTCTACAATAAGGACCAGTAGAGCAAGTACCTCTTCAACATCAAGGAAAGGGGATTTATTCCAAATATTTTCTAGTCCCCCAAAAGAAAGAAGTTGGAGACCCATCCTCAACATGTGGTCACTCAAGGTCTTTATACACAAACTAATATTGCACATGGTTACACTGGCATCGATAATACCATGCCTAGAAAAAGACATAACTCACAGTTCTTAATATGAAAGACACATACTTTCACATAGATATTCACCCTTGTCACAGAAGATTCCTGAGATCTGTGGTAGGTCCCAACCTATCAATACAGTGTAGGCCAGTTTGGTCTAGCAACTGCACCCAACATTTTCACGAAGGTGATTTCCATAGTAGAAGTGCAACTCAGATAGAACAGTTCATCCTCCATCTTCCTTTATCTAGACAACTGGCTTCTTGTAGGCAGGACACATCCAAAAGTCATAGCTTTGACCTCGTCACTGCTCCATCTCTTAGCATCCCTGGAAATCTCTGTGAACATGCAAAAGTCTTCCCTGACACCAACCCAGACTCTATATTTCAAAGGAGCGACCTTCAACTCAGTCAGAGCAGTATTCCTGATATTTTGGTTTACCTCAAGATGATGGGTCTCTGTCTTCTCTCAGGATGGGGTCACCTGGTGGCAATCAGCATATCAGCCTCCAGCAGAAAGCTAGTCTGTATTTACTCACCCTATCACCTCCAGCTTCTTAAAGGGATTACATAGAATTTTCCCACCAGTAATAAGATCAATTCCTCAATGGGATCTTAATTTAGTACTTATTTAACCATTACTAAGTCACGTTTAAACCTCTGGTGACTTGTTCAGTGCTTCCTCTGTCTATGAAGTTTGACCTCATTGTTCCTACTACCTCAGCTAGAGGGGTAGGTGAACTGGGGGGCCGTAATGGCAGACCCTCCTTCAACAATATTTTGGAGAGCCAAGGTCTCACTATGACTACATCCAAAATTCATGCCCAACATGGTTTCACATAAACCAGACTATCAATGTACCTGTGTTCTTCCTGAATCCTCATGCCTCCAACAAAGAGAAGAGACTTTGCTCCCTCAGTGATTTCTTCAGGTATGTTAGCAACAAGAAGAAAGTCAAGGAAAGTGTGGCCCCTTACTGAATGAGTGAGGCAACGTAGTGACAGAGGATGTGAAAAAAACTAATGTACTCAATGCTTTTTTTGCGTGTCTTCACGAACAAGGTTAGCTCCCAAACTACTGCACTGCGCAGCACAACATGGGGAGGAGGTGACCAGCCCTCTGTGGAGAAAGAAGTGGTTAGGGAACATTTAGAAAAGCTGGACAAGCACAAGTCCATGGGGCCGGATGCACTGCATCCCAGGGTGCTAAAAAAGTTGGCAGATGTGATTGCAGAGACATTGCCCATTATGTTTGAAAACTCATGACAGTCAAGGAGGTCCCAGATGACTGGAAAAAGGCTAATGTAGTGCCCTTCTTTAAAAAAGGAAGAAGGAGGATCCAGGGAACTACAGGCCAGTCAGCCTTACCTCAGTCCCTGGAAAAATCATGGATCAGATCCTCAAGGAATCAGTTCTGAAGCACTCAGAAAAGAGGAATGTGATCAGGAACAGTCAGCATGGATTCACCAAGGGCAAGTCATGACTAACTTAATTGCCTTCTATAACAAGGTAATAAGGGGGGAAGGGATAGCTTAGTGGTTTGAGCATTGGCCTGCTAAACCCAGTGTTGAGAGTTCAATCCTTGAGGCAGCCATTTAGGGATCTGGGGCAAGAATTTTTCTGGGGATTAGTCCTGCTTTGAGCATAGAGTTGGACTGGATGATCTCCTGAGGTCCCTTCCAACTCTGATATTCTATGATAACTAGCTCTGTGGATGAGGGGAAAGCAGTGGATGCATTATTACTTGACTTTAGCAAAGCTTTTGATACGGTCTCCCACAGTATTCTTGCCAGCAAGTTAAGGAAGTATGGGCTGGATGAATGGAATATAAGGTAGATAGAAAGTTGGCTTGATCATTGGGCTGAACAGGTAGCAACCAATGGCTCCATGTCTAGTTGGCAGCCAGTATCAAGCAGAGTGCCCCAAGAGTCAGTCCTGGGGATGTTTTTGTTCAATATCTTCATTGATGATCTGGAGGATGGCGTGGATTGCACCTTCAACAAGTTTGCAGATTACACGAAACTGGGAGGAGTGGTAGATATGCTGGAAGCACCTGCCTTATATGGGCCAATGAATGTGCATTACAAATCAAACTGTCAGAGGAACTGGATAGAACACAGTTGTCCCAAGCATGGGGGATTATTATTGGTTATCAATCTGGGGCATGACTCAGTAATTTATGTAAAACATATTTAGGCCATATCTATATTGCAAAATGGACCCTTATGCATACAAGAAAGTTGTCCCCAGCATCCTTCAATATTGTGAATTTCACAGCAAGAAGCTCAGACTTCAGAAAAAATGCAGCTTAAAAAGAGGATAAAAAAATCTCTGAAACAAGCTTGGTGTCAAACACATCCAGCTTTTGGCAGTATCAAAATACAGTAACCTCAAGTATATCATATTCCTGGTACACTTCAGCACTTCCACTTCTGAACCTGACCAAAGTAGTGAGGCCTACATAAAATTTAAGAGGATGTAGTTATTCAACTACTTTCAAATATGCAAAAAGTAGCAGTATAAAGTTTGGAAGGCAGCTCAAGCCTCTTCTTTCTTTTTCTCAACTTCTTTGCATGTTGCTTTAAATGTAATTGTGTGTATGAATGAGAAAAAAATAACTATAAAAGCAGCTAGATATATTTTGCACGTAACTTTTGCTGATCCCACACACATCATCTATGACAAATAAGTGAAGCACTGTCTTACAGGCTGCTTTCACTTTCTTTTCTGTTCAGCTCATCTCCCCTCTTAATATGATCATCATTTATCACATCTCTAAGATTCATCTTGCTGGTGCAAAGCTGTTTGGATCATGGACCTTACATCCATCATTGATTCTACAGCAGACCATCAGTGACCTCTTTCTTAATAAAAGAATTAAAAATTCAGAATTTGGTTCCTTGACTTTCATTTATATTTGTGCAACTTCCCAAAAGACTCTGACAATTTCTTTTCATAGATATCTCAATTACCTGCATACATTTTACAGATATTTGAAGTGATTTTTTAAAATATTCAGGGAGGTACTAGATCAAGATTAATTTCCCTTCCACCTTGGTTATACTATTATACATCAAAGAATAATGCCACATTATTTTTTTACACTTGGGTTATCGCCAGTCTTTAAGATGTCAGGTACAAGGCAAAAGGATACCTTGCACCGACAGCCTGATTGAGCCCCTTTCTATAATTATTATTTGTATTACAGTTGCACCTAGTACATGTTCACACTCCAAAAAAACACTTGGGGTAGTGAATCTCAGAGTCCAGGTCTATAGACCCAGGCTTGCACTACGGTGCTAAAAATAGCTGCACAGACATTCCTGCTTGGGCTTCAGAGATGTGTATTTCAGAGCCCAAGCTCCAGCCCCAGTGAGAATGTCTACATGGCTATTTTTAGCACCATTGCACAAGCCCAAGTCTGTAGACATGGTGCTGCAGGTATTTTCCCCAGTGTGGAGGCCCCAAATCAGATCGGAAGCCCATTGTGCTAGGCACTGTATATACATAGTAAGAGACAGTGTCCTTTTTTAATTCCAGTTTTTTGTTGAAAAATTGTGATTCATTGAAACTGAAACCTTTTGTAGGCGAGGGTCAATTTTGACAAAACTATAATTGGGAGGTGTCATAAACAGATAGCTAAGGGTTAATGTCTCTTTCACCTGAAGCACCTGACCAGAGGACCAATCAGGAAACCGGATTTTTTCAACTTTGGGTGGAGGGAATTTAGTGTCTGAGTCTTTTGTCTGCCTGCCTGCTTTCTCTGAGCTTTGGAGAAGTAGTTTCTACTTTCTAGTCTTCTGTTTCTAAGTGTAAGGACAAAGAGATCAGCTAGTAAGTTATATGGTTTCTTTTCTTTCTTTCATCTCCATTTGTCGCCTGTGTTCAGCTTCTTTGAATTGCTCTTCGGCCTTAATTTTTGCCTTAGAAGTCATGATTCCTGTTTTCTTGTGTTGGGGTGCCCTCCGGTGTTTATCTTTTGAACTGCAGGTTCTCTGTTGCCTCCTGAAGTCTGCCTAGCAACAGTGCCTTTAGCTAATTTTCAATGTTAAGTAAACCTGAAAAACCACTTTATTTGCATTCATATAGTGCTGGTAATGACTCTCAATGGGAGTGCTATTGTGTGACAAAAGACCCTCAACAGTCTCTTAATGGCTTCTCGCTTAACATGCAAGCCACAAACTGCCAGAGAGAGCAGAAAAAAAAAATTCTCTCTGGTTCCCTTTTAAAACCAACTGTTTCTCTCTGCTAAAAAGCCCTTAGCAGAGAAGAGAAAAATATAATATTCCTACTGGCTTCTGGATTCTGTCTATATCCCACCTGCTGCCACTCATGTTATAACCTTAGTCCCAGATTTGGACCTTAGCGTCCAAAATATGGGGGTTAGCATGAAAACCTCCAAGCTTAGTTACCAGCTTGGACCTGGTACTTGCTGCCACCACCCAAAAAATTAGAGTGTTTTGGGGCACTCTGGTCCCTCTGAAAAACCTTCCCTGGGGACCCCAAGACCCAAATCCCTTGAGTCTCACAACAAAGGGAAATAATCCTTTTTCCCTTCCCCCCCTCCAGGTGCTCCTGGAGAGATACACAGACACAAGCTCTGTGAAACTACACAGAGTGACTCCCCCTCTCTGTTTCCAGTCCTGGAAACAAAAAGTACTTTCCTATTCCCCCAGAGGGAATGCAAAATCAGGCTAGCAAATCCAACACACACAGATCTCCCCCCCCTGATTTCTTCCTCCCACCAATTCCCTGGTGAGTACAGACTCAATTTCCCTGAAGTAAAGAAAAACTCCAACAGGTCTTAAAAGAAAGCTTTATATAAAAAGAAAGAAAAATACATACAAATGGTCTCTCTGTATTGAGATGATACAATACAGGGTCAATTGCTTAAAAGAATATTGAATAAACAGCCTTATTCAAAAGAATACAAATCAAAGCACTCCAGCACTTATATTCATGCAAATATCAAAGAAAAGAAACCATATAACTTACTAGCTGATCTCTTTGTCCTTACACTTAGAAACAGAAGACTAGAAAGTAGAAACTACTTCTCCAAAGCTCAGAGAAAGCAGGCAGGCAGACAAAAGACTCAGACACTAAATTCCCTCCACCCAAAGTTGAAAAAATCCGGTTTCCTGATTGGTCCTCTGGTCAGGTGCTTCAGGTGAAAGAGACATTAACCCTTAGCTATCTGTTTATGACAGGAGGGGTTTCTCTGATACAGGGTAGACTTTCTAGTCAGAGAGACCCACTCCACAATAGCCAATAGAATACCCTGATGGTTAGGGCGTTCACCTAGGATGTTGGGAGACCCTGCTGTAGTTGAATCCCCGCTGCTTTGAATCAGGTAGAACAGGAATTTGAACATTGGTTTCCACCCAGGGGAGTGTCATAATGATTAGACTGTTGGCTACTCTACTAGGATGGGTTTCTCTCTCTCTCCCCCGCTCTCCCCACCCCCTGAAAAAATTTCGAAAGCTCTCAGGTTTGTTCCAATGGAATGGGAAACTTTCTGATATTAAAAAAATTCTGCAGGATGGAAAAAAAAACACATTTCCAACCCAGCTTTACTTATAGGGTGACCAGAGAGCAAGTGTGAAGAATCGGGACAGGGAATGGGGGGTAATAGGAGCTATATAAGAAAAAGCCCCAGATGTAAGGACTGTCCCTATCAAATCGGGCCATCTGATCACCCTATTTACTTATGAGCTCTGAGAAGAGTATAGCATAAGGTAAAATGGCTGCTAACAGGGGGTAAGATCTCTCTTAAATTATCAATGTTTGACACTATGGATGATTATACTATATTTAATTGTTTCTCTTATTTTGAAGTAATTAAGTTAAACATTTCAATGACTTAATTAATGTTTAAAAGATATTGCATACATTTACTCAAGATCATCTTCCCCCTCCCTCCACGCTCTTGAATGGTATCCTCTTCTGCCTTTTGAGGCCATTTTATATTCCATATATTGTATTATTTGCAGAGATAATTAAGCAATCCATTATAATACCATCTGCTGTGAAGTACAGCCATGCTTTTTCGTGGAATGAAAAAAGGAATTGCTTGATACTGACATTCTTTATTTGGCTAGAATCAAAATCTGAGAACGGTAAATTATTTGGAATTAAATTCAGACAAAGAACATGAGATTGTCAGCACACTCACTTCTTTTCCCAATTGTATTTCAATTCTGTGCACTGCTAGAAGCTTATTAGTTTATTTAAAATATTTTTAATGGAGATTCAGATAAGTACACTGGCATGAACAGAATTCAGCTGAAATTCATTGCTATTTAGAACATAAATCAGTGAAGCATTTTTTATTCTTGAATTAATAAAAGTAGAATTAAATTATGATATTTAACTTTGCTGATCATTTACTGTGCTTATTAAGGAGCATCATTCAAATGCAGCTACTTATCTCTGCTTTCACTGTTAAAGATATGAGCAGTAATTGTGTTATTTTAGATTCATAACTGATATAGCACTAATGACTTGGATAGTGTGCACATCACATGTATATCACATGTCTGTTAGGTGAAATCAGAACTACTCCACTCCACGAGCAATGTGGACATTCTCCTTTAGTTGAAGTGGTAAGTTTTGTTTGTTTAGAGCAGATGATCTACGTTTTATTAAGACAAACTGAACTTGTTTAGTGACAGTTAAGGAGGCATCAAGATCATCCCAACAACCAAGACTTTAAAAGTCTGGAAATAAGAGAAATGTCTCCTGAATTCCTGGCCACCTTCTTATGCTGTAACTGTGATTGTTAGTTCACTTCAACACTTTATAAGGCTCTGACAGATAACAAAAAGCAAAATGTACCATAACCTCATCAAACTCATGCTTTCACACAAAACTTCAGTGGCAGCCTTAAACACTCTTGCAGCTAACTGTCATATTCTATATGTTGGGTAGCTATCCTGCCTTAATAGGTTACCTTTAAAGTTTTGTGTGAGCATAAATTTGAAGAAGATGGCTTGATTTTGTTAAAGTATTTTTGGTTTTCAAAGTCTTATCTACATGTGAATTAATCATAACAACATTCTGATGTAGTAATTGTTATCCCCATATTACAGATGGGGTGGGAAAGTGTAGCAGAAAGAGATTAAGTGCCTTAGACAAGACCATGGAAGGAGTCATTTGCAGGAATCATGATTGCAACTCTCCAGTTCCTAGCTGCCTGCTGAACCCACTAGAAAAATCTTTCAATTTAGCTAATCAGTTTTAACTATCTATCCCTTTCACCATAGCTTTAGACATACTTTCTATGGGCATTGTACTCTGTGATGGTGTGTCCTCTGAGTTTAAGAGCAACTATTCACCAGATTTTTGTCCTCCTTGCCTTTTCACCTTATTTCAGAACAAAGTCATGTGTAATTCCCCCTGCAGTAATATCAATACTTCATCCAATAGGTCTTATTCACTCATGTGTGTGTATACACATACACACAGTAGATGGAATAAGACATATATATATATATATATATGTAAATGGTCTGATCAGAGGAAAAAACACAAAGTGTTTAATATTGACCCAATTAATCAGTCTAAGCAAGGTCTAGTAAAACTACTAAACATTCTTGGTTACATTACAGTGCATATTGCACAGACCATAAATCTAACTTTCCATTTTCACTGGATGTTTCTTTCCCAAGAACTCCAAATGTGACCACTGGATTGAGATGTGGGTATTGTTGAAATCAGATCAGCCAGAACAATCTCTGCACCAACCCTTTGACAGAATTCCAGATAAATACTTCTTTACCAGACATGCACTGTTGCCATGGTCCTATGCTGTGAAAAAAACTGGCATAGAAGAGCCAGTGTATTTCTACTGGAGAAAATAGAGCAGGACTTGGGGACCCCGCACATATAGTCTGAACTCCCTGTGTCCTGTGAAGCTTTGCACTTTGGAAACTCCCTGTGGTGAAACACTGATGGAATTTTGGCGAGAGGGGTAAAGGTGATGCTACTGGAGTCACAACTCTATTGGTACACTAACTATGCTCCCCCCTGAAGTGGAGAACAGCAACAATAAAGACTACATCAATCCTAAAGCTGTAGTAGCAACCATAGTGTGACTTCTTTTTGACTCACAAGGAGAATGCTTTCCAGCTTTTACCTCCCCCAGATCCTCAGAAAACAGCCATAACTATGGGCTAAATTACTAATTTGAAGATTTGGCTTTCCTGCAATAAGAACATTTTTGGCAGATTTCTGTGGATGTGTGTTCTTCCTGTACTAAGAGGGAAATATGAATCATAAAAAGCCCTAGGATGAGCAAATTGTGGTTTGCGACCATAGCTACATGATTTCTGCTAGCCTACAGATTTGAACTTTTCTGAGTTTATGTTCTACCAAATACAGACAAAGAGCAAATTGACTCTGTGACCCAACAACTCAACATACGAAATACCTGCTGGTGTCATAAGACATTACCTCATCCTGGGTCAGATTGTGAGTGGGAATGTCTTACAAAACTGCTGAAAGGGATAGCATGACTGACTTTGAGGAAAGGCTGTATATAGCTTGGCTAATGCATTACTTCATGGCCAGTGGTTGCCTTAGGCTGGCTTATTGCCCATAAGGCTGTGCTCTTCTAAAGGCCCCACACAACAAACCAACCCAAGCCAAATCTACCAGTTAAAAGTCCATCCTCCTTTCTCCCATCCACAATCAGAATTAGAGGTGTCAGCAAGCCAAGACACAGATTTAAATCCTTAACTGCCCTTACTTGCCCTCTGCTTGTGAGGTTGGGCTTCACTTCAACCTCCTTTCTTTCCATTGCCATGAAGTGATGTCTTGTGGCACTGGGTTCTGTTACCCCAAGAGGCTAGATTGTGGCAGCAAAAACCCTGAGTAGTAGACAGTGCTGTCATACTGCGCCAGGGACGGGGTTGTCTGGAGAGAGAGTATGGCTCAAGTTGCTTTAACTTTTTGGAGGATTCTCTGTTGCACTTTCCTCTTTCCATCCAGTTCTTGGATCTTGCAAAGAACCTTCTGCAGGGTACAGGGACAGGGGCAGCAATTCTGGTGTGACTGCCCTTCCCCACTTTCTGCACAAAAGTAGAAGTGGCACATTAACCTGTAAGGCAATCTCCAGCAGCTTCCTGATTTCTAAGAAACTGGATTACTAGTTAATGTCTTAATAAAGTCAGTAATACATAGAACAACCAACATGCCAGCAATTTTAATGTGACGTTGTCTGCTAAGAATTTTTGTCTATGATTTTGGACCCTGTTCATATCCCAGGATGGAAAGAGCTTTTATTTGGAGGCCTTCGTAATATAATTGGAAAAGGTGAAGAGAAAGAGACATTTTGCTGGTACTGTCCCTGTTGGTGAATGAAAATTCACACTGTGATACATTTATAAAATTGACTTTCTATGCAAACTGAGTGCCATTTAATTTGTGCAAAATGGAAAGGTCACATACAATGCAAGCTCATGTTTTGAAATCCACTGTGTTCAACCATCCCTTTCAAAAAAACAAAAACTCCATAAGAGAAAGTTGTTAATCAGCACTTCATTAAACCACAAACTCGATAAGTCTCTCACATGAGTGGCAATTTCTCTTCTTGCTTTGCAGTGACTATTTAATAGCAGCAAAGAGTCCTGTGGCACCTTATAGACTAACAGACATATTGGAGCATGAGCTTTTGTGGGTGAATACCCACTTCGTCGGATGCACAGATCCAGACTAACATGGCTACCCCTCTGATATTTAATAGCAGAGTGCTGTAGCAAAGTCACCTGTTTATGAAGGTTATTTTTACAAACTGTAAACAGTTTTACAAACTGCAGAACATTTACCAGATGAGAAATGAACAAAACATTTATGCAGAATCCCTGCTTTATTTTGTTAATTAACGTACGAATTCACAAAAGCAACCTGTCATAACTAGAAAGGGAAAGGTAACAACCCTCCTGTAGACAATACTATAAAATCGTTCCTGGCCAGCGACACCAAAATCCTTTTACCTATAAAGGGTTAAAAAGCGCAGATAACCTGGCTGACACCTGACCCAAAGGATCAATAAGGGGACAAGATACTTTCAAGTCTTGCGGGGTAGGGGGAGGCTTTTGTTTGTGCTCTTTGTTTTTGGGTGTGTTCGCTCTTGGGACTAAGGGGGACTGGACATCAATCCATGTTCTCCAAATCTTTCAGCACATCTCTCATATTTCAAACTTCTAAGTAACAGCCAGGCAAGGCGTGTTAGTTTTATCTTTGTTTTCTCAACTTTGTAAATGTTCCTTTTACTAGAGGGTTTACCTCTGTTTACTGTTACTTTGAAACTAAGGCTAGAGGGGGTTCCTGTGGGCTCTATGAATCTGATTACCATGTAAAGTTATTTTCCATCCTGATTTTACAGAGATGAAATTTACCTTTTCTTTTAATAAAATTCTTCTTTTAAGAATCTGATTGATTTTTCAGTGTTTTAAGATCCAAGGGTTTGGATTTGTGTTCACCAGGACTAATTGATGAGGGGATTACCAAGCCTACCCAGGAAAAAGGGTGTAAGGGCTTGGGGAAATATTTTGGGGGAAAAGGAACTCCAAGTGGTCCTTTCCCTGTTTCCTGTTAAAGCACTTGGTGGTGGCAAAGTATTAAAATTTAACCTAAGCTGGTAGAAATACGCTTAGGAGGCTTTTATGCAGGTCCCCACATCTGTACCCTAGAGTTCAGAGTGGGGAAGGAACCTTGACACAACCTAATCATAACAGCTATCCCAGTTATTAGTGTGAACTAGCAAGGTGATTCTGTATTAACAAGAAAATGAAAAGCAGGAATTGAAAAACAAGATTAGAATGATGAAAATAGACTTAGAAAACATTAGATCTTTGCGTTTGTTCCTAAACTTGAAAGAAAATTAATTAAAGAGAGAACCTGACCATTAAGTATTTTTGTTTTTACATTTTACTTCTGCTAATTATTACACAAAATAAATTGAACATAGCGTAAAGAGAAAAGGGATTATGACTTGAAGGCAATTAAAGATTCTGAAAGTTATACAGTAATTATGATTATTTTCTTTGTGAAGATAAATACTCTCATTTTCCAATGTATGCTATGTAATTAAGTCCATATGCAATTATCCTTCTCATTCCCTTTCAGTGGGAATTTGTTTTAAAAATATCAGGCAAGGAGAAGTTGTAATTGTATGCAATGGGACCCTCCTGTATTTAAGTAATTTTTTTAATGACCTCATTATGATGGTGGTTCCCAGCCTGTATTTTTTCCTGGAGTCATTTTGAGAGGGATTAGCAGATTGCTATCTCCATTTGTCCCTCACCTGAATACGTGGCACAGTTGCTGCTCTCTCCCTTTGTCTGTCCATTTTTTCTTATTTTTTTCAATTGTTTTTATTTTTGTTTCCGTCTTTGTAATTGAGGCTTTGGCAGACTAAGTGCCAGCTCATGCCTAGGTCTCCATGCCTCAGCTGACTAATGATAAATACATAGCTGGAATCACTGCTTCACCTGTATATTTAGTATTGTTAAAATAGGAATGTGTTTAATGTTTAGACTTTATTGAATGCTTGTGAATTGCTGCCTGCATTAATGTCTCTGATAGCCAGGGCTGCCCGGGGGGGGGACAAGTGGGGCAATTTGCCCCAGACCCAGGGCCCCGCACCCCGCAGGGGTCCCCGTGAGAATATAGTATTCTATAGTATTGCAACTTTTTTTTATGGAAGGTGCCCCCAAAATTGCTTTGCCTCAGGCTCCCTGAATCCTCTGAGTGACCCTGCTGATAACATCTGAATCCCATATTGTAAAGTAATATTTGAGCATTTGTATTGTAAGCCTCTGTGACTGTGTAAAACACTGGACAGTAGAGAGACATTAACTAGTGTAATGTGCTCATCTCCAACAGAAGTTGTTATATCCTTAACAACAAGGTCAGTCTATTGACACCAGATGGACTATTGTGAACAATTAGGAGGACAAAATACTTTTTAGCTCTGCTTTTCCTCCCCATGAAAATGATTCATGCAAGAGGATTACTCCCATCAGCCAAGTAAGTTTGCACCTCAAAACACATGGGATAAAAACCCCTAACAAGAAGGAACTTTATCACTATGCTGCTTGGACTCTGAGGGGCAAAGTTTTCTAGGCATAAGCAAGAGGTCTCCAGTGCTTATTCTGGGTTAGCCCTAAAGGACATATAGAGCTTGCTTGTTGTAGAAACTTCTGTTATCTTTTGAAATGTAAGATTGTGACTCATTTGTGTGTGTATGTTTACTGGCTTTAACCTTGTAAATAACTCTCCTGTTTCCTTTTCCTACTTAAATCTAAATCTTTAGCTAAATCTTTAACCTAAATCTTTAGCTAGTTCATTACAGGATCAGCTACAAGCATTGTCTTTGGTGTGAGTTATAAAGTGCAATTGACCTGGGGTAAGTGATTGGTTCTCTGAAACTAGAAGTAACCTGAATGTTGCTGTATCAGAGGGGTAGCCGTGTTAGTCTGGATCTGGAAAAGCAGCAAAGAATCCTGTGGCACCTTATAGACTAACAGACGTTTTGGAGCATGAGCTTTCGTGGGTGAATACCCACTTCTTCAGATGCATGTCATCTGAAGAAGTGGGTATTCACCCACGAAAGCTCATGCTCCAAAACGCCTGTTAGTCTATAAGGTGCCACAGGATTCTTTGCTGCTTTTACTGAATGTTGCTGTGATTCTTGGTGTAAGGGACCATCTATCACAAAGGTACACTCACTGAGTGACGAGATAGATCAGAATACCACTGGGGACTGTCTGTGACTCCATGTTAATACTGTTATAGTTTCTGAGAAGTGTGCACTTGATAATACTTTGGTAAAATCTAGGTATAGAACTGACAACCAAGTTGGAGTTTGTGCCCTGTTCCATAACAGTCTGCCCTGTGGTTGGTTCTCATGTTCTTGAGTCACTGCAGGCACCTTGACAGTAATAAATTTCACTCTTGTTCTGCTGCTTTTCCTCAGCTCTCTCTGATTCAGTAAGGCTGCATGCTGCTCAGAGCATACATGGTGGCACTGTAATGTAGGGTTGCATGTGCTCTTGCCCCAGAGCTGGGTGCTACAGAGGCAGAGGAGATAAACATGGGATTGAGGGGCTTCTGTCAGACACTGAAAGCCTTTGTACCTGAGCTGCTCCCATAACCAACTGAATTAAGAGACCAGAGAAGCAGCAGGAAATGAAGGGCAAGTGTCTTTTCAAGAGCTGCTTGAGGCTTTCTGTGAGAATCTGCTTGTAAGGTTTTTTGTTTGTTTGTTGGGGTTGGGGGGTTGGAGTGGGACTGAGCAGACCCACAACTTTCTGCCTCTTTTGCATTTCCCTTCCTCTGCCTCTGTCTTTGTAGGTTAGTATAGGCCCAACCTTCCAAGAAGGGCTTGCTGCATGTTAGAAAACATTGGTATAATGCAAGATTTATTTTGTTATCATAGTAGTGAGATCACAGTTAGGATTATGTTAAAATTATAACTAGATTTGCAGCTTGCATATCAGTTCACCATGGACCTGATCCAAAACTCCATTGAAGTTAGTATATCAAAGACTTGCACAGACATCACTGAGATTTGGATCAGGCCCTGGAGAAGGGTTCCACTTTATCAGTTAACGAGCCAGGGTGTGACTAATACCATAAATGCAGAGAGTGACCCAGACTCTGCACTAACTCCACGTTATTTTCCATGAGGCCCTCAGGTAGCCAGCTATAGAAGAAGGGACAAACGGAGACCACTGGCCCATATCTTCTCATCTCTATGCTTGTGGCACTCAGCCCAGTCACTAGAATATGTGTAGGCTGCTCTTATGTAGCCACTAATAGACATATCTACCACGAATAGCACAGTCTTCTGAGGATGGGCTTCAGTAAGAAAATAGAATCTCAAAACAGGCGAGAATGAGACTAAAATATATTTCCCCCTAAAATGATGATATAACATAAACCAGAGCAGCAACAGCTACCCACAACAAGAGTCTGTGCAAGGTCCCAGCCAAGTCCTTTGGCTAGGCTTGCCACTGGAGAAGTCATGCTCCAATCTAAGCCATTACTTACTTCCTCTGCATTGTCGAAGAATGAGACTTTTGGAGCTTTAAGCAGCAAATGCCCACAACACTTTGCAGAATGATTTTGATGATATGTGCCAGTATCTTCTCCTTTTGTTACACTGCAGTGAACTAGTGTGCTACATTATGAAATGCAAATCAGAAGGAAATCAGATAGTACTTTTGTAGCTTTAACCAGTTGAAAATCCAGAGCTCCAGGGACTCTGTTAATTAGCAGTGTTGATGAATAATCACACCTATTATCCCTCCAGTATCAAGAGATTCCACATTTTCCTTCAGACTTGGTAGCTGAGCTTATAACAAACCATTTCTTAAATGCAGAGCCACTGCTTAACCTGCAGAAAGCAAAACATACACTAGCTGGGTTTGGAATACTAACAGGAATAGCATCTAGCACTAAACACATGATTATTGGTTCCAGAATCAACCAACCAAGGGAATCCCTTGGTTTGCAAATATTAAAAAAATTAGTGCTGCATATTTACACTATTGTGGCAAAACACCTCATGCCAGTTATAGCTAAAATCCTCAGCTGGTGTAAGTAGGCTACCTTGCACAACAGAGCTATTCAAGTTTACACCAACTGAGGATTTGTTCCTCAAAGTACAGTAAAGTTCTATAGCTAATAATCATCCACATGTTCCTTTCATTGGCTAAGTGTCAGGGCATCTTTTAAATTCAACACTTGCATAAAAGCAAGAGCAAAAATACACTGCAAAAATACAGGATTTTAAATGTCTTTGCACAATTGGTGAAGAGACATACTGTGAAGGTTTGATGTAGATGCTGATGGCACAAATGGAGCTGATGTATATTATTAATACTGCAGTAATTATGATGTATTAATCTATGAATATTTGCATGGACTAATGGTATGAAGATTGTTTGTGACCAGGTCAGTGAGGGGAAGTTATAACCCAATACAGAATAAGACTGTCTTGTGGGAATGCTTTGATTTAATGTATATGGGAGCTGTGAGAAGAACAAACAGGGACATAACACCATGGTTTTTCAGATAAAAACATTTAGGTACACACCAGAGAGACAATGGGTCCCAGCTGTTAACTTCTAAAATTCTGTATCTTTTCTTCAACATATTATAAATCTCATTTTACAATGCTGGGACCTACCGATTAAAGGGCTACGAACAGTTAAAAATTGTCTTGATTCCTCTGAAGGTGGAAATGCTTGTCAGATGCTGTCTGGAGTGACAGGTTAACACACATTGAGAGGTGAGCTCTGTGGATGAGTTTAAAGGAACTAGGCCTTCCCAGATCCAGGGATTGGTAAATGTTAAGGAAAAGCTGGCATTGAATTCTATATTGTTAAAATGGGTTTTCTCTTAAATGCTTTCTGTTCTAAATGAATACTTTTCTCTAAGAAGACTGTTTGGTTACTGGATGCTACTGTCATTGCCCCAGAGGGAATAGAACAGTAAGGTCTGAGCCTAAACCAAAGCCTGAGCTGCTGAGGTTACCATGGTTGATGTACAGGGGATTACAGCCCAGCCCCCAATCTGAGAGTGAAAGAATTGGGTTATTCCACCTCGAGGGAGGTAACAGCGCAAGGCCCAGAGGGGAGGAGGCACTCAGACTAGAGGGGTTCTAAGGTGCATTTCGTTTAGTAACTCTGATAGTGCTTTTTAATGTTAGAACTGTACAGTAATTAGTGTCTATTACACTGGTCTACAATTTTTGAGAAGTCATCTGCTTCAGAGATAAAATGTGCTATTTATTTTGTATTTTGATATGCTGAATTCAAATATGACAATTAAAACAACTGATTGGCTACTGTTTCTAAGATATTTAAGTTTTTACATTTTATGTCTATGTATATTGTGTAGATAGTAGAGTTTTAATCATAAATTGTAAACCTAGGTCTTTTCATGTGTTTATGGTTGCTTTACATGATAATATTTCACTTGTCCTGTTTACATAACACTTCAAAATCAGCAAAAGGGTTTATAAATAAAATTGATTATGAAACAAAAGGCAAAAAACTATTCTGTACATAGTTTAGTCCTATTCAATGTCTACTCGGCGCTTCTTGGCTTGTCTCTTGTATTCATTAAATGGAGCATCTCTTGTCACTGTCCAGCAATAGTCTGCAAGCATTGATGGGCTCCATTTGCCCTGATAGCCTGCCAGGAGATTCCACTGATGTAGTCTGGAGCCCAACAGCTCTGCCTTACTCTTGGGTAGTTCCAAATCCCTGACAAGGTCATTCAGTTCACCTTGTGTTATGAGGTGTGGTTCAGAGGAGGAGGATGGGAGAAAATGTGGGTCCTGTGACATTGATGGTTCAGGACCAGAAGTTTCATCCTCATCCTCTTCCTCTTCCTCATCTGACTCAAGTGAGAATGATTCTGGTGCATCAGGAACCGGCAGTCCTTCTCCGTGGGGTACTGGGCGTATAGCTGATGGAATGTTTGGCTAATGCACAGTCCGCTTTTTCTTCTTTGACACATCTTTCCCAACTGGAGGCACCATACAGAAGTAACAATTGCTGGTATGATCTGTTGGCTCTCTCCAAATAATTGGCACTGCAAAAGGCATAGATTTCCTTTTCCTGTTCAACCACTGGCCAAGATTTGTTGCACAAGTGTTGCAGCATATGTGTGGGGCCCACCTCTTGTTCTGATCTCCAATTTTGTAGCCAAAATAAAGGTGACAGGCTTTCTTAACCATAGTGGTTATACTGCCCTTTTGTGATGCAAAAGTCACTTCACCACAAACATAGCAGAGGTTATCTGCACTGTTCACACAAGTCCGAGGCATCTCTGCTCACTTTGGCTAAACAGAAATGTGTCCCTTTGCAAAATCAAACACTGACAAATAAGAGAGCACGACATTGTATGATTTCTAGAGCTGATATAGGGCAATTTGTTCAGCAGAGTGATGTAAGCTTCGTTATGATTGCATCATCCATGACTTCTAGGAATAACATGATACAATTCCTATCATGTATGACGCAATACCAGCTTCAGATTGCATCATTCATTGTTTTGCCTCAAAAGCAAGTACTATCCAAACCCAGTCATAGATTTATTCATAGATCCAGTCAAAGATGTATTGTAGTCATTTCTGGTTTAAACTGAGATCCCTTCCCTTTATAACTCACTTATCCTCTGCCATTCCCAAGTCAAGGGTCGTATATACTGACCCAATAGCATATCTTGAAAACTAGAGCCAATCAACAATTTTAAGCATCATTTTCGTTCTCAGTGACCCAGAATTAGTAAAGTTGGACTACATTTATTTCAGAAGCATTTTGGCTGTAGAGCAGTGTTATCTGTGCCATTGCTTCAGAGGGGTGAGATGAGGGAAATATTGTTTGCACTGTTTCACAAACTGAAAGCAATGTTAGTTTTGAGAAGCAGGTAATTACCTGAAAACAGCCTGTAGAAGCAGGTTATGGATATATCATGGCTTGGGTTTTTATTTTCTAGACAAAAAGAATGAAGTCATAAAATACAGAAATAAATACCACTTGTTAAAGTTAATTTAAGGTTGTGTTCCATGATTTGTTATCTTTAATGTAGTTTGTTCTTTACGTATTTCTTACTCCTAGTCTTCTACTTCCTAAAGCAAGAATTCTTGTTCATAGTTATGAAATGCCTGATGTTGTCTAGTCTGATATCAATCCTACTAATCACACTTATAGCATAAATTTTCTATGAAAGATATAGCAATATGGAAGATGTATAATCACTAAAAATAAGAACAGAGATTTGCCATTCTGAATGTCTGAGCCAATACTGAAATAAAATGTGATGTTATGCAATATTTGTGTCTTAATTAATATCCCAAAGAAGTAATTTAATAAATGGTTGTTCTACTGTATTTGCATATTCTATTATCTACTGCTATAATTTTTCAAGAAATATCCCTCTTGCTACAGCCAACAGACCATACAGATTTCTAGACTTTAGCGCAATATTATGCAAATAGGATTTGACATATGTAAAATTGATTTTAGACCAAAAAATAGTTTCTCACAGTGATTAAATGAGTATAGAGTTTTTAATCATGCTTTATTCAAGATCTTAAGAGATTTGCTTCAATACCTTTGTGCACACACACAGACCTTAAATTTAGTGCTCAATGTCTCCTAGCAAAGTTACTGATATTCAGATCTTATGTTTATTGATACATTAGCCAGCACTTTCCAACTTGGGTCCCTGTAATTGGATAACTAAATCCATATTTATACACCTTTGTTTAGAAACATAACAAAAAAGCCACTCATTCACAAGTACTAAGAACTAGCAAAACCCATTGACTTCATTAGGGGTTGGAGGAGCTCATTTCTGAAAGTCAAGTCACCTTTATTCAGTTACCTGAAGTTAGGCACCACAGTTTGAAAGTTTTGCTACATTGTATACTGATTCAGAATAATCAAACTGTAATTTGGTCATAATGTAATTCTAAGTGAAGTCATATTAATCAAGGACTAAAAAGATTATCACTGTAAACGTGAAATTGCAGGTTTTCTAAGCATCTGAAAAGAAAATTTTAGTTAACAATCTCAGAGACTCCTCTTTAATCAACTTGACTATTCTTATCAAGAAAATTTAAGGACAAAAAGGACAATGCCTCTCTTTTGATCTCTCAGTTCATGTCAGCCTGTGGTGTGTACCTTACTTTGAGGGGAAGTGGGAGAATTATCAAACATTTGAATGGCATGTATTTGTGCAAGTCATAATATTTTAATAATAAATTGAAATGGAATATGGTAGATAATTGCTCATTTATAAGTGAAAGAAGGAGTACAATGTGGAAGAATGTGTGTCTTACATTTCAATCATCATCACCATACCATTTTACTCATAGTTGATGAACTCAAATATGCCTTGCTACTGTAGACCTAAAAGAATGAAAGATGAATAGCCCAGGGCATTCATTACTTATTATGCTCTGCCACAAATAACCAGTTCAAGCTTTAATTGTGTCAGTTAATCAAAGACTTGTGCTCATGGTGTGTATTGTGCCTTAGGGAGTGGGAAGCCCTCTCAGAGCTCCCGAATGCACAGAAGATTGCATGCTTGCTACTACACCCCTTTGAAGGGTGCAGTTTATTCCTCCCATGTGATCAGCTAGCTCTGGCTAGTGGGGAGCTATTGCACTGCCTCCTCCCTCACCCCTTTACAACATTGGTGCCCCCTTCAGGTAGTAGGGAGAGAGTAGCCCTTATTTTCCCCCTTCTTGAAGGGCTGCATTTTTTCTTGGGTCTTACACAAGATCAACACAAGGGAGAAGGAATGCTCCTTAAACCCTTACCTCATTGCATTTCTGTGAAAGAGCTCTGTGGCTAGGCCAAGAACATATCTTCACTATTGCTTTCCAAAGACATGAAACATTTTACATCCTGCATATGTAGAACTATTTATTCTATGTAAATTGTATCTGCCTTAATCTATGTTTGTCCAGGATGAATAGGATTTTGTAAAATCATAAAATACATTGGTGGCTTGGTTTTTGTGGTAAATAAATAGATGAAAAGCTTATATTAGTTTTTGCGGTTTTAAACCTTCCCTATACTTATTAAAGGGAATAATATCCAGAACAGTGCAAATACTGAAGGGAATTTTATTATATTAGTTATCTGAATCAACTGGCAAGTTTTTAAGGGGAAAAATATATAGCAGAATTAAGAACAAGTAGCAGTAATCTGTAGGATGGGAAAGAGGTGGTATTAAAGCATATTATCAGCATAGAATTTTCATTGTATGCCAAATTGGTAGCATTCGTCTCTGTAACTCTAGATCTGATACCCAGTCTCCAAACTGAATGATACGATTGTACACTACAAAAACATTCCTGTATTAAGATTCCTTAGATCAAGGTAGAGAGCAAGCTGATGGAGGGATTGGTTCAAACTTGACAGGATGAGAGTGAGATCAGTCTTGCAAAACTGAGGTCACATCACACTGAATAATATCTTGCTGTTTTGTGCATAATCTGTATTATTGACTTTCATATCAACTTCTAACAACAGGCTGTGACATTTCACCCCATAATGCTTTATGGGAATATGCTTATGAATGTATATATGACATAATTTGAATATGTTTTATGCTACATATGCCATGTAACATCTCTGTAAACTTTATGATCTACTGAATATATTCATCCTATTTGTATGCAAGTATCATTTTTGTATTCAAAGTTATGAATATTGGCTAAATACTTGTTTAATTTTAAGTAGCCTCAGTGAAGCAGTTGCTCAGCTTCCTGAGAAAAGACTATTCTCAGTAAGTGCCAAGTCAAGAAACACATAAGCTAACAATGAACTTGGAGATGCCAGTCCACATCTGAGCTTTCCCAGGAATGTGGCCTGGCTGGTAAGGAACTCAGTTATGCATGGACATGTGACTTGCCCATGTGATTCCAAAACCATCTTGGAGCTGAATTCTGGATAAGAAAGAGGAGGAGGTCTCCACCCACAACAGAAAGTCTATTTAAGCCCCTGGGAGACCTCTCCATTTGGTCTTCATCTGGCTCAAGAGATAGCCTCTCCACCGTCAAAGGATACCTGAAAGAAACTGGAACAAAGGATAGTAACCACAGGGGTGTGAGTGATTGCTGGACTCAGACTAGAAGGAGGCTAGTCTGTAAAAGAAGCTTACTGGAACATCTCTGAGGGTGAGATTTCATCTGTAATCACTTTCTTACTGTATTAGGTTTAGACTTGCATGGTTTATTTTATTTTGCTTGGTAATTCACTTTGTTTTGTCTATTATTACTTGAAACCACTTAAATCCTACTTTTTGTATTTAATAAAATCATTTTTTACTTATTAATTAACCCAGAGTATGCATGGGGAGGGCAAACAGCTATGCATATCTCTCTATCAGCGTTACAGGGGGCAGACAATTTATGAGTTTACCCTGTGTGAGCTTTATACATGGTAAAATTGATTTTTATTCAGGGTTTGGACCCTGTTGGGAGCTGGGCATCTAAATGTTGGAGACAAGAACACTTCTCAAGCTGTTTTCAGTTAAGCCTGCAACATTTAGGGGATGTGGTTCTGACTTGGGTCTGGGTCTGTAACAGGCAAGTGTGTCTGGCTCAAACCTGACAGGGCACTGAAGTCCTAAACTGGCAGGGAAAACAGGCTCAGAGGTAGTCGAAGCACATCAGGTGGCAGTCCCAAAGGGAGTTTCTGTGGTCCAACCCATCACACATGCACTGTCTGCTCAAAGTGGGAAGGGAAAATGCAACTGTTTTCTTTCTGCTGGTTGCCATCATCATGAACAATAAAGATAATGTAAATATTAATGTAGCTGTCATTTTCATGGATAATGCATGTGACTGGAAAGAATGTGGCTTATTCTACCCATAGCTGCTTGCCGAGGGTTTTATTGCCCCTTTATTGTTTTACTCCTAGTTCCTCAGTACAATAGGCAAGGAGGAGAAGTGCAGAGAGTTGGAGGAATCTTGATTCAACCCAATCTCTTTGCTGGCCAGCATGAAAGAGGGAGTGGTAATTTGATGCTGGTACAGGTTTTCTCATCACAATATGTTACTGTCTTCTGGGTATAGAAATCACTGTGTCTGTAAATATCTGATCCACCTACAGCATTTGTTATAGAAACTGGGGCTGCTCTTTTCTTTTTAGAGGACTTTGAAATCCAGACAGTTTTTTATAGCAATTAATAATTTCCCATTGTCATGCAAAATGAAAGAAACTTTGGCTTGGGAAGAAAAAGCAGAACCAATCACCAAGTATCTCAAGTTATTTATTCAGTTCTTTTATCTAAGCTGATTACAAGTATTTCCAACAATAGCATAGGGCATCTTAACTGTCTGCAAAGAAGCCGTGTGCTCTTGATGTTTCATTCAAAGATGCAAATGCCTTATAAGTTTAGATGGAGATGAGTGAATGTTAAAAGATGAATGCAATATTAGGAGGCTGAAAAGTCCTAAAAATGTTCAATTGTTTAAACATGGACTGTTCTTTGCACTTACTTAACACATTTTCATATTGAAATTGAATTATAAAACATTGCTACCTTTCAGCTGAGCTCACATTTGTAGCTGTTTTTATCTTGCAGATGATGTTCCTAATTACTAATTGAGTTTCTTCCAAATCTATATTAGTTTAATTTCTGTCATTCCTCCTCCCGTCTTCTTTTAGTTTGTCCTCAAACAATAATCTTTCTATTTCTATTTCTTTCATCAACATTTTCTAGAACCTTAACACATTTGAATAATGTATCTACGCATGCAATTTAATGAAACATTTACAAAATGTTATTACCTGAAATGGTACTTTAATTGTCCCATTTATTCTACAATCTTTTAAACATGTAATACATTGTGATTCACTTTTTAAAGTGACGTGTACAGTATCAACACAAATCATATTGTATAATTATCTTCCAAGCTGGCAATAGTCCAGCAAAGAAGAAATTACTCTAGAATTGATATCAGTGGCAGAGAAAGCTGGAGCTGGCAGTTCAAAGGAGACAGAGTTTGTTATGAACTGGTGCTGGCATTTCAAAGAAGCCAGTATTCAGTCTCTCCTGCTTTTTTTTTGGCTGATGCCAACAGTAGCAAAATCGCTACAATGAGAAGCATGAGGCTAGAGCCCTCCCTATTTCTGAGAAACGTATTGCTCTGTAGGCTGACCTCTTGACAAATGCTTCTACCCTGGGTGAGAAGAGAAGGCCCTATTACTCTGGTAAAGAACCACAAAGTCATTTTCTGTAACTACAAAACAAGGAACTTCGTTAGAATAAGGAAAACACTATTATCCCTAAAACAATTCACTCTCTTGTACCCTGCTTCACTGCACAGTCCTCGCCAAGAACCTTCCTCTTCCTCCACAAACTAAAAGAAAAGCTACACATTATTTGTATTCAATGGGTCTGTGACGTTATCTGATTCATTGTTGATCATTGTTGCAACCACTGTTCTATATCTGCAGCAAATATTGTATAAAGGTTGTCAAGTGAGGTGTCTATGAAAAGGTTATGATTATGCTGCCTGTATGCATGTATCATTTTTGTATTTGAAGTTCTAATTATTGGCTCTGTACCTAGATTTCAAATATTTGCTTCTGGGAAAATGCCCACAAGGTAGTTAGCCCTCACATCTTAGAGGGACTATTCAAATTGAGTAGCCCATCAAAAGTACATTTAACTGACAATGGACCATGGGAGATGCCTATCTACACTTAACGGAATTTCCTGCTGTGACTAGACAAAATGCATGGACATGGGACTTGGCCACATGACTCCAAACTCCATCTTGTTGCTGTAATTTTCCACATTAAGAACAATGGGATGCCCACCACATGGCAAAAGCTATAAAAGGCCCTGTAAACACCTCCATTTTGTTTTCAGTCCTGCTTCTTACCTCTGGAGGAACTTGGCTACAAACTGAAGCTCTGAACAAAGGACTGAATGACTCATCCAAGTTGTGGATATATTCCAAAGACTTTACTTAAGCCAGCAGTTTATTCAATCACTGCTACAAACCTGAACCAAGAATTTTGCAATTATTGTATTTGATTCCTGTAACCAATTTTGACTTTCTTTCTTTCTTTCTTTCTTTGGCACCAGCATGATTTTTGGGTAAGATCGAAGTTATATATTGACCTGGGTGTGTGGCTGATCCTTTAGGATCAGAAGAAGCTATTATTTGATGAGACTCATTGTAAAGGACTACTCATCTCTGAATCCAATGTTTTTGGTGTTGATATAAGAACTGGAATGCCTGAGGAAACTGCTTTTATGTTTTCTTGTTAGCCAGTGTGATGAAACAGGAGTTCACTTTTGTGGCTGGTTTGATATATCTTATAAAAGAATAACCACCAGTTCTGGGTTGTGTTTGGTTTTTTCTCAGAAGCTTGTCTTGAATTTGGCATCCTCAGTTGTGACCCACTAAGGCACGGTTACAGGGTCATTAGATAACCAACCTCAATTGGTGTTTATTAGTCAAAGACAGATCAGCACAATCAGAAGAGTAAGGGTTAACATATCACCAATCTAGGGAAACAAGTTGCATCTTTGTTTCTGTTCCAGCTTTCTCTCTCTTGATCCTGGGTTTTTATTCCCTGATAATTTACAATATTTTACTTTCCCATTACATCTTGCAGTTGATTACATACTTACATTGTCCAATCAGATGTTAACATCACATTTGAGGTTAACATTTTCTATTTACCTGCAAGATCTATGTCCCCATACATTTCCTATTCTATGCACAATACCAAACTCATCTGCAAGAGATTTTTTTAGCTTAACTTGGAAAGTGTTTATGGGAGTCTGGTTCAGAATTGGTACTTAACTCAGGGCTTGTCGTCCCTACCAGGGTAAGTCAACATAAGTTACACTATTCCAGCTAGGTAAATAACATAGCTGGAGTTGACGTAGATTAGATTGATTTACTCCAGTATCTTCATTGCACTGTGTCGACTGGAGATGCCCTCTGGTTGACTTCCCTTGCTCTTCTCAGTGAGGTGGAGCGCTCTGCCATCAAGTCAGCAGATCTTCACTAGACCCACTAAATTGACCCCTGCTGCATTGATTTCAGCCGTGTTGATCTTCTTATAGTGAAGGTTAGTCCTCAGTTCCTCCAATTTTGCTAGTTCACAACATGTCTGCCTACTTAGTCCTTGCTTGTGGTTTTGGTTACAATTTCATAACTTGTTATTCAAGTAGCAAGACCATTCACATTTTATCTAATAGACACATTCTTATTTGCTAGCAAATATATGGTTAAACCTTTCTACTCAGCTGCAAAAATAGGTTATGAAAATGGGTCATGCCCTTGATACATTTCCCTGCCTTTTATGGCATGTCTTACATAAGTTCAATATGATCAAAGCCAAGTTTACCTTCTGGTTCCCCTTGACATCACTGTGAGAGATGCTGAGAGTTCTAGACCTATATGGCAGCATCATCTTGCAGAACTAGATTCCTATCCCAACCGTTGATCTGACAGGTGTGGAGATCCTGGTACCTGCATTCTCCCCAAAGCTTACCCCTTTCTGTGTTCGGTGGAGAAGGGATTTAAGAACCTACTTTCTCACCCTTTTTAATACTATTTCTAATTAGAGATTGGTGGGCCTTAGGGTGTGTAACAGAGTGTGCTGATATCATAACCTTAGTCCCAGATTTGGACCTTAGCGTCCAAAATATGGGGGTTAGCATGAAAACCTCCAAGCTTAGTTACCAGCTTGGACCTGGTACCTGCTGCCACCACCCAAAAAATTAGAGTGTTTTGGGGCACTCTGGTCCCCCTGAAAAACCTTCCCTGGGACCCCAAGACCCAAATCCCTTGAGTCTCACAACAAAGGGAAATAATCCTTTTTCCCTTCCCCCCTCCAGGTGCTCCTGGAGAGATACACAGACACAAGCTCTGTGAAACTACACAGAGAGACTCCCCCTCTCTGTTCCCAATCCTGGAAACAAAAAGTACTTTCCTATTCCCCCAGAGGGAATGCAAAATCAGGCTAGCAATCCAACACACAGATCTCCCCTTGATTTCTTCCTCCCACCAATTCCCTGGTGAGTACAGACTCAATTTCCCTGAAGTAAAGAAAAACTCCAACAGGTCTTAAAAGAAAGCTTTATATAAAAAGAAAGAAAAATACATACAAATGTTCTCTCTGTATTTAGATGATATAATACAGGGTCAATTGCTTAAAAGAATATTGAATAAACAGCCTTATTCAAAAAGAATACAAATCAAAGCACTCCAGCACTTATATTCATGCAAATACCAAAGAAAAGAAACCATATAACTTACTATCTGATCTCTTTGTCCTTACACTTAGAAACAGAAGACTAGAAAGTAGAAACTGCTTCTCCAAAGCTCAGAGAAAACAGGCAGGCAGACAAAAGACTCCGACACTCAATTCCCTCCACCCAAAGTTGAAAAAATCCGGTTTCCTGATTGGTCCTCTGGTCAGGTGCTTCAGGTGAAAGAGACATTAACCCTTAGCTATCTGTTTATGACAGCTGAGTCACCTCAACATCCTGTCACTCTAATATCCACCAGTATATACTAATTGGGATCTAATTGGAAGACAGGTATTTGGCAGAGAGTATCAATTAACTGAGCAGAGCAAGAGCTGAAGCGTTAATTGAGGAGGAAAGCAACTCCAGCAACTAGGTTTATATAAGCAGAGAAGAAGGGAGTACTAGGGGGAAAGCAGGGATCCTGAAGGAGGCAGAGGTAGGTAGGAGTGGCTGCTATTTGGAATGTAAATATATATGGAAGAAGACTGGAGTGGATGGGGGTCTATGGTTAAGGCCTGGAAGGACTCTCAGCCATTCCCTCCTCCCACCCACCCCAGCCACTTGGGTGCTTGTCTGGGATCAGTGTTCCTCTTCTGTGTGGGAAGCCAAAGAGGGAAACTGGATGAGGGTTAGTGATCTGGGAGAAATGGAAGAAATCCTGGAATGTCTGATAGAACAACCAAAGGAGGTGCAACAGTCCATGCAGCTCTTCCAATAGTCCTAGCAAGCAGAGCAGCAGGCCTGGATGGTGTGGTAGGCAGAACAACAGAAAGATCCTCAAGAATTTTTCAAGGAACAGACAGTGGTACATCACTAGAATGCTGCATAATCTGGTGAGTCCTGTGACCAGAGGTGGCATAAAGCCCCGGGACCCTGAGGCCTTTCTCTGAACTTTTGAGAGGGTGGTGATGGTTCCGACTAGGATAAGGCATCATGGACTTTGCAAGTAGCCTCTTTTCTCATTAGCGAAGCCCAATAAGCCCACATGTCCTTAAGTGAAAAACATGCTAGGGACTATGATATAGTCAAGGCAGCTGTCACAGATAGAATGGGTCTGTCACTGGAAAAACACAGTCTGAAATGTAGGGCTTCAAAATGGACAGAGGCAATAAAGCGCAGAGTTTTTGTCCAGATCCTGAGAA
This sequence comes from Gopherus flavomarginatus, assembly GCF_025201925.1. Taxonomy (NCBI): domain Eukaryota; kingdom Metazoa; phylum Chordata; order Testudines; family Testudinidae; genus Gopherus; species Gopherus flavomarginatus. Next base: position 176,249,841 of record NC_066617.1, on the reverse strand, counting down.
ACTGGGCTAGTCACTGGCTGAGGCTGTAAAGCCAGGGCTGGAGGAAATGATTAATGGTGTGATTTTTTTTTAGAACAGTTCTTGCAAAGTGTCCCTAAGGTGCCAAGTGTGCCAGTGTGCCATCACCAAACCCTTGACTTTGGACAATGCAGTGAAACTCACAGAAGAGTTCTTACAGGCCGACTTACCCGGCAGAACAATGCATCCCTTGTGGGGACAGGAGATGGACAAGAAGACTGTAGATGCCCAGGTAGGAAGAGCCTCCACAAAAAGATAGGAAGAGCCTAAGGGGGTCGTCCTACTCTGTAAGCAATGGAGTGGCTTGTTACTAATTTAGGTGGTCAGGACATATAAAATGAGACTGTCCATGTATGGACTGCAGGTTGACAGAATTCTGTGGATGGACTAGGACACCCAGGGAAAACAAATGCCTATCCTTATGGTCAAGGTTGCCAGGAAGCAGGTAAAAAGTTAAGGGATTTGGCATCCAGGTGTTTCCTTGTCCAGGGGACTTTGTGAAACTCCACTGGAGGATATTGAAGTTGGAATGTATACACAGGGAAAGGAGACACTGCCAATTAGCAAAAGTCCCCTTTGAGGTCAAGGAAGTGTCTAAATGGAAGCATGTGGGAGTGGTAAAAGCTTTGCCCCACCTGGCTGTGTTGGGATTTAACTGGAAACCCTTCCTCATGAGACAAGATGGAAACTCCTGGAGACCCTGGAGTCAATTATGGAGTATGGAAAAAGAAGCTGAATGCAGAGGTGATCAGAAAACAATAAAATAATCTAGACAAGAAAATACAAGCCAGGACAATCAGCAAGAGGATAAAGAGTCCGGGAGAGAGAGAAATATGGTAGAGAATAAAGGGAAAAAGAGGTAAAACAGGGGCTGGTGACCAAGGCCTGTATGGATTTAGCCACTGGAGAAATGGTCTTCTATGTAGCCCCAGATACAAACCACCACAAGAGGCAGCCTTTAGACAAACAAGGGACAGAATATAATGGCATGGAGGGTGAAAGGAAAGCAGAACCAGCAGCTGAGCAGTGACAGATAGAAGAGGGAGGGTCAGATAATAAAAGGTCCTTCTGAATGTCCTTGGTGTGAGAATATGTGGGTACAGATCAAACTGTGGGAGTGACCTCTGCCCATAGATTGTTCTTTCTGTGGATGGAAAAGAGAGAACATCCATTAAGGGGCTGGAAAAAGACCCAAACATGGGGTCCTGCGAAAGGTCCAGAATGCTAACAAGGCCAGAGCTTGAACTAAGAGAAAATAGAGTACTGGGAAATGGAGACCCCAGCTGGGAAAAAGGGGGAGAGGTGTATAACAGAAATTGCTGAGTCAGGAGCTAACTCAACACCTTGTCATTCTGATACCCACCAGTATATACTAGTTGGGAACTAATTGGAAGACAGGTAGCTGATAGAGGGTGTCAATTAACTGAGTAGAGCTAGAGCTGAAGGCTCGTTGACGGAGGAATAACCCCAGAAGATGGGATTCTACAAGCAGAGAGGAAGGAAGTGTGGGGAAGAGCAGGGAGATTGAAGGAGGCAATAATAGGCAAGACTAACTGCTACTAGTACTGGTCCCTTTCCCAGAGGCAAGTGGGGAATCTGGCTACGGAGCATAAATACATGTAAATAAGACTTCTGAAAGAATATAATGAAGCACAGTGATGGTGAAGGAGACTTTGGGCTGGTCTTCACTGCCCAGGAGATGGATGCTGCTGTGATCGATGCAGAAGGGATCGATTTAGCTGGAAGACCTGCTAAATCGACAGCAGAGTGCTCTCTGGTCAACCCCAGTACTCCAGCTCCTCAAGAAGTGTAAGGGAAGTCAACTGGAGAGTGTCTCCCATCAACAAAGGGTGGTGAAGCCACCGGGGTATGTCGACCTAAGCTACATTGACTCCAGCTATGTTATTCATGTAGCTGGAGTAGCATAACTTAGGTTGACTTACCCAGGTATGGAAGACAAGCCCTTAGAGGAGTTGTGGTCTATGATTAAGGCCTGAAAGGACTTTCAAGATGGCTGTGGGTTTTTTCAAATCTCCCCAAATTGCATTCACAAAATCAGTTTGAATTCATGACATTATTTCTTTTAAGTTAAGGTCACATCACCCAGGAACTCAATAGCAGGAACAAGTTGGGTTCACCAGTTGTGTGGTTTAACCACAAGAAATTCCTGTCTTCCCCCACAGACAAGATATCAGGGGTGCTCTCTTGTCAGGACAGGGTGATTTTTGGAGGCCAGTTGTTGGTCAAACAAGGAGGCTCAAACTTAGCTGATGGGTGGTGCATACATTTGTAAGTCAATATACTACAGTGTACAGTAGCATTCAGTGTATGCATTGTCAATGCTCCAGATGTACCAATAAGTGGATAAAATTAATTTGCCTTCCTGTGGCACCTTCAATAAAACCAATGCACTGCAATGAAGAACTCACACCCATTTGCCAAAGCTACTGAGTCAAAATCTGCTCAGTAGCTGTAGCAGTATGGATGTCAGGTTTACCTTGCTTTTTCACAGTGGTTAAATCAGTTATAAAAAGACTTTTTTCTGTTCATTTCTTTACCTTTCAGTATTTAATTTTTATTAAATGTAACTTGAACTTTGCATTTCATACATGGGTGCATTTTTATTATAACCATCTACTAGAACTGTTTGCCTTTAAGATATTGATACATATTTAAAATCTTAAGCAAGCTTTTTTTCCCTTTGTTGTAGAGCCCCTTTAAAAATGTATAATCAGCGTGTCATAAACAGATAGCTAAGGGTTAATGTCTCTTTCACCTGGAAAGGAGTAACCTGAAACACCTGACCAGAGGACCAATCAGGAAACAAGACTTTTTCAAATCTGGGTGGAGGGAAGTTTGTGTGTGAGTTCTTTGTTCTTTGTCTTGTGTCTGTCCCTCTCGGCTATGGGAAGGATTTTTCTGTCTCCTGCTTTCTAATCTTCTGTTTCCCAGTTGTAAGTACAAAGAGATTTTTTTTTTGTATTTACATGTGTGTAGTTGCTGGAGTGTTTTGAATTGTGTTCTTTTTGAATAAGGCTGTTTATTCATATTTCTTTTAAACAATTGACCCTGTATTTGTCACCTTAATACAGAGAGACCATTTTAATGTACTTTTTCTTTCTTTTTATATAAAGCTTTCTTTTTAAGACCTGTTGGAGTTTTTCTTTAGTGGGGAACTCCAGGGAATTGAGTCTGCAACTCACCAGGGAATTGGTGGGAGGAAGAAGTCAGGGGGGAAAATCTCTTTGTGTTAGATTTACTAAGCCTGACTTTGCATACCCTCTGGGTGAGGGAGGAAGAGGAGAGATTAGCTTCTCTCGGTACTTGTGTTTTCCAGGACTGGAAATAGGGAGGGTGGAGTCCCTCTGTTTAGATTCACGGAGCTTGCGTCTGTATATCTCTCCAGGAACCCAGAGAGGGTACACCTGGGAAGGAGGAGGGGGAAGGGAAATGGTTTATTCCCCTTCGTTGTGAGACTCAAGGAATTTGGGTCTTGGGGTCCCCAGGGAAGGTTTTTGGGGGGACCAGAGTGCCCCAAAACACTCTAATTTTTTGGGTGGTGGCAGCTTTACCAGGTCCAAGCTGGTAACTAAGCTTGGAGGTATTCATGCTAACACCCATATTTTGGATGCAAAGGTCCAAATCTGGGAATATGTTATGACACAGCGTTTCATAGATTCATAAACTGTAGGTGTAATAACCTTAGTCCCAGATTTGGACCTTAGCATCCAAAATATGGGGGTTAGCATGAAAACCTCCAAGCTTAGCTACCAGCTTGGACCTGGTACCTGCTGCCACCACCCAAAAAATTAGAGTGTTTTGGGGCACTCTGGTCCCTCTGAAAAACCTTCCCTGGGGACCCCAAGACCCAAATCCCTTGAGTCTCACAACCAAGGGAAATAATCCTTTTTCCCTTCCCCCCTCCAGGTGCTCCTGGAGAGATACACAGACACAAGCTCTGTGAAACTATCCTTTTTCCCTTCCCCCCTCCAGGTGCTCCTGGAGAGATACACAGACACAAGCTCTGTGAAACTACACAGAGAGACTCCCCCTCTCTGTTCCCAATCCTGGAAACAAAAGTACTTTCCTATTTCCCCAGAGGGAATGCAAAATCAGGCTAGCGATCCAACACACAAATCTCCCTTGATTTCTTCCTCCCACCAATTCCCTGGTGAGTACAGACTCAATTTCCCTGAAGTAAAGAAAAACTCCAACAGGTCTTAAAAGAAAGCTTTATATAAAAAGAAAGAAAAATAAGTACAAATAATCTCTCTGTATTAAGATGATACAACACAGGGTCAATTGCTTAAAAGAATATTGAATAAACAGCCTTATTCAAAAAGAATACAAATCAAAGCACTCCAGCACTTATATTCATGCAAATACCAAAGAAAAGAAACCATAGAACTTACTATCTGATCTCTTTGTCCTTACACTTAGAAACAGAAGACTAGAAAGTAGAACTACTTCTCCAAAGCTCAGAGAAAGCAGGCAGGCAGACAAAAGACTGAGACACTCAATTCCCTCCACCCAAAGTTGAAAAAATCCGGTTTCCTGATTGGTCCTCTGGTCAGGTGCTTCAGGTGAAAGAGACATTAACCCTTAGCTATCTGTTTATGACACGCCCCCCAAATTGCAGACAGTGGGGAAGCTCACTGGCGGCGATTTCCTTCTAGAACTTGAAAATAAACAGATTAATACAACACATACACCTTTACATATACTCCTAAGTATATAACTAACAGACTTCTACATTTTAAGAACACTTTTTAACTACTGAATTCTGGGAAACTCTCACGGGAGAGTGCATCAGCTACTTTGTTAGAAGCTCCTGTGATGTGTTGAATTTCAAAATCAAAATCTTGGAGAGCTAAACTCCAACGAAGAAGTTTCTTGTTGTTCCCCTTGGCAGTATGAAGCCACTTTAGTGCAGCATGGTCAGTTTGTAGTTGGAACCGCCGTCCCCAAACATATGGGCGTAGCTTTTCCAGGGCGTACACAATGGCATAGCATTCCTTTTCACTGACTGACCAGTGTCTTTCCCTCTCAGACAGTTTCTTGCTGAGAAACACGACAGGATGGAAGTTGTGATCTGTTGCTTCCTGCATGAGCACTGCTCCTATACCACGCTCAGATGCATCTGTTGTTACTAGGAATGGCTTGTCAAAGTCCGGGGCCCTGAGCACAGGGTCAGACATGAGCGTTGCCTTAAGTTGGGTAAAGGCCTTTTGACACTCATCAGTCCACTTAACGGCATTTGGCTGGGTCTTTTTGGTCAGGTCGGTCAATGGGGCAGCGATTTGGCTGTAGTGTGGTACAAATCGCCTGTAGTATCCGGCCAAGCCTAAGAAGGATTGGACCTGCTTCTTTGACTTTGGGACAGGCCACTTTTGGATAGCATCCACCTTGGCCTGTAGGGGGTTTATGGTTCCTCGACCCACCTGGTGCCCCAGGTACGTCACTTTGTTTTGGCCTATTTGACACTTTTTGGCCTTAACAGTTAGTCCTGCCTGCCTGATGCGCTCAAAGACCTTTTCCAGGTGTAGTAGGTGTTCGGGCCAGGAGTCTGAAAAAATGGCCACATCATCGAGGTAGGCAACTGCAAATTCTTCCAGTCCAGCTAGTAGACCATCTACCAGCCTCTGGAAGGTGGCGGGTGCATTTCGAAGGCCGAAAGGAAGGACATTGAATTCATACACCCCCGCATGGGTGACGAATGCTGACCTCTCCTTGGCAGGTTCATCTAGTGGTACTTGCCAGTACCCCTTGGTTAAGTCTATTGTAGAGATGAAATGGGCACGTCCCAACTTTTCCAATAGCTCATCGGTACGTGGCATTGGATAGTTGTCCGGACGAGTTACAGCATTTAGCTTACGGTAGTCCACGCAAAAGCGTATTTCCCCATCTGGTTTGGGTACCAGAACCACTGGAGATGCCCATGCACTGGTAGATGGGCGGATTACACCCATCTGTAGCATGTTCTGGATCTCCCGTTCTATAGCAGCTTGGGCATGAGGAGACACTCGGTAAGGTGGGGTTCTGATTGGGTGAGCATTACCTGTATCAATGGAGTGGTATGCCCGTTCAGTCCGTCCTGGGGTGGCTGAGAACAATGGGGCGAAGCTAGTGCACAGCTCCTTGATTTGTTGCCGTTGCAGACGTTCCAGGGTGGTTGAGAGGTTCACCTCTTCCACGCCACCGTCTTTTTTCCCGTAGTAGTAGACACCGTCAGGCCACTCAGCATCCTCTCCCTGGACTGTAAACTGACAAACCTGTAAGTCTCTGGAATAGAAAGGCTTGAGAGAATTAACATGGTACACTTTAGGCTTTAGTGAGGAATTGGGAAATGCTAGTTTACAGCTCCCAGGCGCTCTTGGACCGTGAATGGCCCTTCCCATGATGCTTCCATCTTATGGGCCTGTTGCGCCTTCAAGACCATAACCTGGTCTCCTACCTTGAAGGACCGATCTCTGGCATGTCTGTCATACCAGGCCTTTTGCTCTTCTTGAGCATCCTTTAGGTTCTCTCTAGCAAGGGCTAAAGAGTGTCGGAGGGTGCTTTGTAGGTTGCTTACAAAGTCCAGAATGTTAGTTCCTGGAGAAGGCGTAAACCCCTCCCATTGCTGCTTCACCAACTGTAATGGCCCCTTAACCTCGTGACCATACACAAGTTCAAATGGTGAAAACCCTAAACTGGGATGTGGTACAGCCCTGTAGGCAAACAGCAACTGCTGCAACACTAGGTCCCAATTATTGGAGAATTCGTTGATGAATTTTCGTATCATGGCCCCCAAAGTTCCATTGAACCTTTCCACCAGGCCATTGGTTTGATGGTGGTACGGGGTGGCAACCAAGTGATTCACCCCATGAGTTTCCCACAGTTTTTCCATGGTCCCTGCCAGGAAATTAGACCCTGAATCTGTAAGGATGTCAGAGGGCCAACCTACCCTGGCAAAGATGTCTGTTAGGGCCAGGCACACAGTGTTAGCCCTGGTGTTGCCTAGAGCGACTGCTTCTGGCCATCGGGTAGCAAAGTCCACTAAAGTCAGTACGTACTGCTTTCCTCTGGGCGTCTTTTTTGGGAAAGGGCCCAGAATATCCACAGCTACTCGCTGAAATGGGACCTCAATTATGGGGAGTGGCTGGAGAGGGGCCTTGACCTGGTCTTGAGGCTTACCCACTCTTTGGCATACCTCACAAGACCGGACATACTTGGCAACGTCCTTGCCCATCCCCTCCCAGTGGAAGGACTTCCCCAACCGGTCCTTGGTTCTGTTCACCCCAGCATGGCCACTGGGATGATCATGGGCTAAGCTTAAGAGCTTCTCCCGGTACTTAGTTGGAACCACCAACTGTTTTTGCGGCTGCCATTCTTCCCGGTGTCCACCAGAAAGAATTTCCTTGTATAAAAGTCCTTGGTCTATAACAAACCGGGATCGATTAGAAGAGCTGAGAGGCGGTGGGGTGCTCCGTGCCGCCGCCCAAGCTTTCTGAAGGCTGTCATCTGCTTCCTGCTCAGTCTGGAACTGTTCCCTTGAGGCTGGGGTCACCAGTTCTTCCTCAGACTGTGGACTTGGGCTTGGTCCCTCCGGAAGCGATGTAGGTGATGGGGTTGTTTCCGTTGCTGGTGAACCGCTCTCCGCTGGTGCACCTGAGGGTATTTCAGGCTCTGGCTGAGCCTTTTGGGTATGGCTGTCTGTTGCTTCTGCCAGTTTTGGCTCGCTGGCGCCCTCTGGTGTTGAGTTTGAAGATGGGGTTGCACTTGCTGGTGCTGGTTGCTGTTCCAGTTCCGGGCCTGGGACTGGAGATGCTGGGTCTGTTTCAGTGGTAGGCATGGAATCCGGGTCCACTACCTCTGCCTGGGTCTCTGGTAACACAGACGGGGCCTCTGTGGACGGCTCAGGAACAGGAATGGGTCTGGAAGCTTGCCTGGTTTGGCTACGTGTAACCATTCCCACTCTCTTGGCCTGCCTCACCTGGTTGGCCAAGTCTTCCCCCAGTAGCATGGGGATAGGATAATTGTCATAGACTGCAAAAGTCCACATTCCTGACCAGCCTTTGTACTGGACAGGCAGTTGAGCTGTAGGCAAGTCTACAGCTTGTGACATGAAGGGGTAAATTGTAACTTTGGCCTTTGGGTTGATGAATTTGGGGTCAACGAAGGATTGGTGGATAGCTGACACTTGTGCCCCCGTGTCTCTCCACGCAGTAACCTTCTTTCCGCCCACTCTCAAATTTTCCCTTCGCTCCAAGGGTATTTGAGAGGCATCCGGGCCTGGGGATTTTTGGTGTGATGGTGGTGTAATGAATTGCACTCGCATGGTGTTCTTGGGACAGTTGGCCTTGATATGTCCCAGTTCATTACACTTAAAGCATCTTCCATCTGATGGGTCACTGGGCCGAGGTGAGTTACTGGAGACTGGTGAGGTTGAAGGGTAGGGTATCTGTGGCTTTACTTGGGTGGTATGTGGGGTCTTTGGCTGTCCTCGGTTGTAGGGTTTATGGTCTGTGTGCCCCCTGGGGTAATCGTTCCCCTTGACAGTAGCTTTCTTGCTTTCTGCCAGTTCCATCCATTTGGCTCCAATCTCCCCCGCCTCAGCGATATTCTTGGGGTTTCCATCTTGTATGTACCGCGTGATGTCTTCAGGAACACCATCCAAGAACTGCTCCATTTGTATGAGGAGGTTCAGTTCTTCCAAGGTTTGAATGTTGTTTCCTGTTAGCCAGGCCTCATAGTTTTTTGCAATGTAGTAGGCGTGTTTGGGAAATGACACCTCTGGTTTCCACTTTTGGGTTCTGAAGCGCCGACGGGCATGATCTGGGGTTATCCCCATCCTGTATCTGGCCTTGGTTAGAAAAAGTTTATAGTCATTCATTTGGTGCTTAGGCATTTCAGCTGCCACCTCTGCTAAAGGTCCACTGAGCTGTGACCTCAATTCTACCATGTACTGGTCTTCGGGAATGCTGTACCCAAGACAGGCTCTTTCAAAATTTTCCAAGAAGGCCTCGGTGTCATCACCTGCCTTGTAGGTGGGAAATTTCCTGTGCTGTGGAGCAATAATTGGCGCCGGGTTGTTAGGGTTGGCTGGCACATGCAGCCCAGCTTTTGCCAACTCCAGTTCATGTTTTCTCTGTTTTTCCTTCTCTTCATTCTCTTTTTGTTGTTTTTCCATTTCTTTTTGGTGCTTTTCCATTTCTCGGCGGTGGGCCAACTCTTCTTCTGCTTGTTTCCTTCGGTAGGCCACCTCTTCTTCTTCTTGTTTTCTTTTGTGTGCTGCCTCTTTGGCTGCCTGTTCTCTTTGGTAGGCTGCCTGTTCTCTTTGGTAGGCTGCCTCTTTGATCTGTTCTTCTCTTTCTTTCATCTCCATCTCTTTTTGTTTTATTTCCAGTTGTCGCCTGTGTTCAGCTTCTTTGATTTGTTCTTCGGCGTCGATTTTTGCCTTAGAAGTCATGATTCCTGTTTTCTTGTGTTGGGGTGCCCTCCGGTGTTTATCTTCTGAACTGCAGGTTCTCTGTTGCCTCCTGAAGTCTGCCTAGCAACAGTGCCTTTAGCTAATTTTCCTTTTCTCTCTCTAGCTAATGTTCAATGAAGGGAAACCAGAAAAACCACTTTATTTGCATGCATATAAGTGCTGGTACTTGCCTCCTAATGGGAGGGCTATTGCATGACAAAAGACCCTTAACATGCAAGCCACAAACTGCGAGAGAGAGCAGAAAAAAAAAAAAATTCTCTCTGGTTCCCTTTTAAAACCAACTGTTTCTCTCTGCTAAAAAGCCCTTAGCAGAGAAGAGAACAATAAAATATTTCCACTGGCTTCTGGATTCTGTCTATATCCTCCCACCACTGCCACTCATGTAATAACCTTAGTCCCAGATTTGGACCTTAGCGTCCAAAATATGGGGGTTAGCATGAAAACCTCCAAGCTTAGCTACCAGCTTGGACCTGGTACCTGCTGCCACCACCCAAAAAATTAGAGTGTTTTGGGGCACTCTGGTCCCTCTGAAAAACCTTCCCTGGGGACCCCAAGACCCAAATCCCTTGAGTCTCACAACCAAGGGAAATAATCCTTTTTCCCTTCCCCCCTCCAGGTGCTCCTGGAGAGATACACAGACACAAGCTCTGTGAAACTATCCTTTTTCCCTTCCCCCCTCCAGGTGCTCCTGGAGAGATACACAGACACAAGCTCTGTGAAACTACACAGAGAGACTCTGTTCCCAATCCTGGAAACAAAAGTACTTTCCTATTTCCCCAGAGGGAATGCAAAATCAGGCTAGCGATCCAACACACAAATCTCCCCTTGATTTCTTCCTCCCACCAATTCCCTGGTGAGTACAGACTCAATTTCCCTGAAGTAAAGAAAAACTCCAACAGGTCTTAAAAGAAAGCTTTATATAAAAAGAAAGAAAAATAAGTACAAATAATCTCTCTGTATTAAGATGATACAACACAGGGTCAATTGCTTAAAAGAATATTGAATAAACAGCCTTATTCAAAAAGAATACAAATCAAAGCACTCCAGCACTTATATTCATGCAAATACCAAAGAAAAGAAACCATAGAACTTACTATCTGATCTCTTTGTCCTTACACTTAGAAACAGAAGACTAGAAAGTAGAACTACTTCTCCAAAGCTCAGAGAAAGCAGGCAGGCAGACAAAAGACTGAGACACTCAATTCCCTCCACCCAAAGTTGAAAAAATCCGGTTTCCTGATTGGTCCTCTGGTCAGGTGCTTCAGGTGAAAGAGACATTAACCCTTAGCTATCTGTTTATGACAGTAGGCCCCGAAGGAACCATTACGATCATCTAGTCTGACCTCTTGCATAACAGAGGTCAAAGAACCTCACCCAGTTAAGTTCTGCATCAAACCCACATTTGAGCTTGGTTTCATCTATAGCTTGTCTTTCAGAAAGATATCCAGTCTTGTCTTAAAGACTTCAGGTAATACAGAATCCATTACAACCCTCGGTGACTTGTTTCAGTGGTTAATTGCCTTCACTGTTAAATGTGTGCCTTAATTTCTAGTCACAATTAGTCTAGTTTCAATTTCCAGTCACTGTTTCTAATTATGTCTTTTACTGCTAGATTAAGATTGTTAGTTCATTGACATGTTAATATAACTATATTGTCTCAGAAGTTCTGTATTGGCTGGTCCAGAGTTTGAAAGCATCACACAGGCTATTCCTAAGGTTGCTGTCTTCCAGCCAGGCAAAAACTGAAGTAATCTTAGTCCTCCCCAAGAAGCTTTGCCTTCATTAATCTATGCTCAATAATTTTCATGTCTGTCAAGGATACAAAGAAATGAACACAATGTGTGTGTTCACTTGAAGATATTTTCTTATAATAAACAATAATAATAATTATCCCCATCTGCCCTGCTACCTGGCTATTATTAACCAGTTCATTTCTTGTAGATATTGTGCAATAGGTGTCTTTGAAAGACCAGAGGCTTTCGAATCAGTTCAGGAAAAGCATCTCAGGCATGAGACATCACAGAAGAAGCCATAGAGGCATTTATGTGAGAATCTAGCAGGCAGATAAGGTTGGCATTCCAATGGTATGGAGAGTACATGCCCACTCCAATCCCATAGGAATGAGGGTACAGTATGGGTGTAGAAGGGTACAGTATGGGTGTAGAAGGGCTGTACGTAGTGTAGAAGGGCAGAGAGTAGTTACATAGTGGGTAGGAGTTACAGGGGTGGGATTCCTGGTACGGGATGTCCTAGGTCCTCTGACCCTGGACAAGTAGTGGTGCCGCTCCTTTCTTCCAGTCCCTTTGCGCTTACTAAATACACATGCATTTAGGGTTCTGTATGACAGCCACTATCCCAGGTGGTTGCTACTGAGATAGACACTGCTTCTGGACACCAATTGAAGGTCTCAGAGTGGAGCACAGCATACTTATATCAACCCCACTTACAGAAGCTTATGGAAGGATAAGAGGAGGTGGCATGCTGGGATTTTCACCATGACTCTGCTCTGAACCTCACTTGGTCTATTTACAATTTACTCCTATCTGCTAGGAAGGCAAAAGCTGTGCTCCATCTTCCTAGCTTTTAATAGCACAGGGACAGTTACATTTTCCCTCACCCGCTTCTGGTCATAGCTTAGAAGAAGCTCTGTCTTGTTGGCTATAGCTATTTATTCATTTCTATAGCACCATTCTCCAGAAATCTAGGCTGGTGTATTAATTAGAACTGCTTTAAAGCCAAGCCCAGTGGCTCAAGATCAGCCATCCCAAGAAATGGGAAAGGAATAAGCACCATAGAACAGGGATTGGCAACCTTTGGCATGCAGCCTGCCAGGGTTAAGCCCCCTGGCAGGCCAGGACAGTTTGTTTACCTGCCGTGACCACAGATTTGGCCAGTCACTGCTCCCACTGGCCACAGTTCGCTGCTCCAGGCCAATGGGGGCTGTGGAAAGTGGGCAAGATGAGGGATGTGCTGGCAGCCACTTCCCACAGCCCCCATTGGCCTGAAGTGGTGAACCTCAGCCAGTGGGAGCCACGATTGGCCGAACCTGCAGACACGGCAGGTAAACAAACTGGCCCAGCCTACCAGGGAGCTAACCCTGGTGGGCCACATGCCGAAGGTTGCCAATCTCTGCCATAGAAGAACAGCTAGTAACGGGGTGGTCAAAAGATCATAGATTAACCGGCCATGAAGGCAGCAAGTATAGCTCAGTAGATAGGATCCCCTGCTTCTGAGCCAATCCAGACAGAACCTCAGGAGAGAAAGTAATAGGTCAGTCTTGATTGTGTTGGAAGAACACAATTTGGGAACATCTAATTAGTAGGGATGTCAAGCGATTAAAAAAATTAATTGTGATTAATCACATTGTTAAAGAATAATAGAATACCATTTATTTAAATGTCTTTGGATGTTTTTTACATTTTCCAATATACTGATTCCCACTACCATACAGAATACAAAGGGTACAGTGCTCACTTTATATTATTTTGTATTACAAATATTTGCACAGTAAAAAACGAAAAGAAAAGGTATTTCTCAATTCACCTAATACAAATAATATAGTGCAATCTCTTTAACATGAAAGTTGAACTTACAAATCTAGAATTATGTACCAAAATATAACTGTACTCAAAGATAAAACATTGCAAAACTTTACAGCCTACAAGTCCACTCAGTCGCACTTCTTGTTCAGCCAATCACTCAGACAAACAAGTTTGTTTACATTTGCAGGAGATAATGCTACCTGCTTCTTGTTTATAGTGTCACCTGAAAGTGACAACAGGTGTTTGCATGGCACTGTTGTAGCTGGCATCGCAAGATATTTACATGCCAAATGTACTGAAGATTCATACATTCCTTCATGCTTCAACCACCCTTCCAGAGGACATACGTCCATGCCGGCGAAGGGTTTTGCTCAATAGCGATCCAAAGCAGTGCAGACGGATGCATATTCATTTTCATCATCTGAATCAAATGACACCAGCAGAAGGTTGATTTTCTTTTTTGATGGTTCAGCTCTGTAGTGTCCACATCAGAGTGTTGCTATTTCAAAACTTCTGAAAACATAGATTCATAGATTCTAGGACTGGAAGGGACCTTGAGAGGTCATCAAGTCCAGTCCCCTACCCTCATGGCAGGACCAAAGACTGTCTAGACCATCCCGGATAGACATTTATCTAACCTACTCTTAAATATCTCCAGAGATGGAGATTCTGTAACCTCCCTAAGCAATTTATTCCAGTGTTTAACCACCCTGACAGTTAGGAACTTTTTCCTAATGTCCAACTTAAACCTTCCTTGCTGCAGTTTAAGCCCATTGCTTCTTGCTCTATCCTTAAAGGCTAAGGTGAACAAATTTTCTCCCTCCTCCTTATGACACCCTTTTAGATACCTGAAGACTGCTGTTGTGTCCTCTCTCTGTCTTCTCTTTTCCAAACTAAACAAACCCAATTCTTTCAGCCTTCCTTCATAGGTCATGTTCTCAAGACCTTTAATCATTCTTGTTGCTCTTCTCTGGACCCTCTCCAATTTCTCCACATCTTTCTTGAAATGCAGTGCCCAGAACGGAACACAATACTCCAGTTAAGGCCTAACCAGTGCAGAGTAGCACGTCAGAATGACTTCTCATGTCTTGCCCACAACACACCTGTTAATGCATCCCAGAATCGTTTGCTTTTTTTTGCAACAGCATCACACCGTTGACTCATTTTTAGCTTGTGATCCACTATAACCCCTAGATCCCTTTCTGCTGTACTCCTTCCTAGACAGTCTCTTCCCTTTCTGTATGTGTGAAACTGATTGTTCCTTCGTAAGTGGAGCACTTTGCATTTGTCTTTGTTAAACTTCATCCCGTTTACCTCAGACCATTTCTCCAATTTGTCCAGATCATTTTGAATTATGACCCTATCCTCCAAAGCAGTTGCAATCCCTCCCAGTTTGGTATCATCTGCAAACTTAATAAGCATACTTTCTATGCCAATATCTAAGTCATTGACGAAGATATTGAACAGAGCCGGTCACAAAACAGACCCCCTGCGGAACCCCATTTTTTATACCTTCCCAGCAGGATTGGGAACCATTAATAACTACTCTCTGAGTACGGTTATCCAGCCAGTTATGCACCCACCTTAGCGTAGCCCCATCTAAGTTGTATTTGCCTAGTTTATTGATAAGAATATCATGCAAGAATGTATCAAATGCCTCACTAAATTCTAGGTATACCACATCCACCACTTCTCCCTTATCCACAAGACTCGTTATCTATCAAAGAATGCTATCAGATTTGTTTGACATGATTTGTTCTTTACAAATCCATGCTGACTATTCCCTATCACCTTACCACCTTCCAAGTGTTTGCAGATGATTTCCTTAATTACTTGCTCCATTATCTTCCCTGGCACAGAAGTTAAACTAACTGGTCTGTAGTTTCCTGGGTTGTGCTCCACACCTCATCTCTCTCAGATTTTGGAAGGCACTTCAGATTCTTAAACATTGGGTCGAGTGCTGTAGCTATGTTTAGAAATCTCACGTTGGTACCTTTTTTGAGTTTTGTCAAATCTGCGGTGAAAGTGTTCTTAAAACGAACATGTGCTGGGTCATCATCTGAGATTGCTATAACATGAAATATATGGCAGAATGTGGATAAAACAGAGCAGGAGACATATAGTTCTCCCCGAAAGAGTTCAGTCATAAATTTAATTAATGCATTATTGTTTTAACGATGTCAGAAGGATAGAAGCATGTCCTTTAGAATGATGGCCGAAGCATGAAGGAGCATATGAATGTTTAGCATATCTGGCACTTAAATTCCTTGCAATGATGGCTAAAAAAGTGCCATGTAAATGCCTGTTCTCACTTTCAGGTGACATTGTAAATAAGAAGTGGGAAGCATTATGTCCTGTAAATGTAAACAAACTTATTTTTCTTAACAATTGGCTGAACAAGAAGTAGGACTGAGTGGACTTGTAGGCTCTGAAGTTTTACATTGCACTCAAAAAACAAAATAGTTATGTCACAAAAAAAATCTACATTTATAAGTTGCACTTTCATGATAAAGAGATTGCATTAAATACTTGTGTGAGGTGAACTGAAAAATTCTATTTCTTTGTTTATTGTTTTTACTGTGCAAATATGTGTAATAAAAATAATAATATAAGATTAGCACTATACACTTTGTATTCTGTGTTGGAATTGAAATCAATATATTTGAAAATGTAGAATAACATCCACAAATATAATAAATTTCAGTTGGTATTCTATTGTTTAACCGTGTGATTAAAAGTGTGATTAAACATGATTAATTTTTTGTTAATCGTGTGTGTTACTACTAATCCTACTAATCGGATTCTATGCTTTTCAAGGCAGGAAGAGTCTTCTTATGGGTTTGCAAGTGCCTAACACAATGGGGCCCTGATTTTATGACTTGGGCCTCTAGGCATTATGGTAATACAAATAATAAATAACAATGGAAGAGATGGCTACCTGAGTATCTCACATCTAGTTTTCTTTTGTTGAACAAAGCACATGAATTTGCTGATGGTGATTTGTATGCATGGTACAATGCAAAAGCCAAGAAGTTAAAGGGAAGGTGTGAAGAAATTCAACTTTGTCATACAGTGGATAACTGAGTCAGTAGGGATCTTTTGGGTCATCTCACCCAATGCATCAAACAAGAACTATAATACACTTCTCACATTCTTGTCTAACCTGAACTAGAACACCTCACTAGAGAAACTGTACACTCTCTTGTTGTCCTTGATATCTGAAAATTTGTCCTGCAACCAAATTTATCCTTTAAGAAAATTTCCAGAAGCCAGGATCCAGCCACCACAAATGAGTAAAATAGAGAATTATAATCATCTCTGCTTTTTCCCTCTTTGTGAAAATAACCAAGTATTCACCTGTGTTGGTCTTAAGTAAATGGTGCCTGAGTGATGTGCCTATCACTGCAAAATCTGTCAAGGAAATAATAAACACCTACTGTCCTTTATGTAAAGTCAATTGGAGGATTGATGCTAGTGACTAATTGGATGCAAAAATAAATCCATATTTATTTTAATATGCATTCACAATGTTTATTTATATATGCAAATTTAACACAAATTTTGGTCCTAAAGAGGCATTAGAGGGTTAAAAAGCTATGAACTTTATTGATCTAGACATTTAATTTAGAAAAAAATAGTGATAATCCAGTTCAGTGATGAATATTTACCCCATAATTTTATAATCTATAATATTTCATTTTACATGAAACAAAATCAGAACAGTGCAAAAAAGGGTGTAGAGTTGTTTGGAAAACTTGTTTTTTGTCCCTCTCCACTCCCATTAAACTTTTCAGAGAAAAATCAAAATACTTCAGCCAAAGAAACAGAATACTACTGTGGAGCTTCATGAAATATGTTCGGGTACTCCATGCTATAGACAAGGCTTCTTATTCAGATCATATTTTCCTTGCTTTACTCTGGTCTTTCCTCTTGCTGAGTGGAAATGTTGTATTATGGGTGATGTAGGTTGGAGAGTCTGGCCCATAGAGAATATGGACCTTAGAAAACCAAACTACAACTCCCAAGGGACACCACAGCTGCATAGTCAAATTGAAATATTTAGATGTTTTGATTAAATATTTTGTTTGTTTCCATAGAAAGCAGATACGTATTGTGAAAGAACATTTGAGTAGAAACCCTAATTTTCCTCAAAATATAGTCATGATTGAAGATATTTGACCAACCATTGTTGGAGGGAGGAACCATTTGCATGCATGTTTGTGAATAGCAACTGATAAAGGGTATGAACAGGATCAAATCAATACCTACTGACAATTCAAAAGTGTTAATGAACACTTTTGTGCAGTATGCAGCCAGCTCTGATTCTGTATAGATGTCTATCACTAATGCCAATCTAACCCTCAATTGCACACTTCTTGTCAAGTGACTGCTTCCAACATGTTACCCCTTCTGTGACGTGTTACCCCTTCTGTTTAACGTGTTCCAACTTGTATTTAGTTCAGACACTCTGATCTCCTTCCCCAGACCTGAAGAAGAGCTCTATGTAGCTCAAAAGGTAGTTCCTTCCACCAATAGAAGTTGGTCCAATAAAAGATGTTATCTCACCAACCTTGTCTCTTTAATACACTATTTGTAAATCAGAAATTCCGAAAAGGAAAACAAAAAAAAATGAAAATACTCAACTTAAAGTTGTGGAGCAGGAGTGAGTAAACTTTTTTGGCCCGAGGGCCACATCTGGGTGGGGAAATTGCATACAGGGCCATGAATATAGGGCTGGGGCAGGGGGTTGGTGTGTGAGGTGTGGGAGGGGGTGTGGTGTGCAGGAAGGAGCTCAGGGCAAGGGATTGGGGCAGAGGAGGGGTGCAGGATATACAAGGGGACTCAGGGAAGGGGGCTGGGATGCAGGCTGAAGTGGCTCCAGGGTGGCAGTGGCATGCATCATGGCCAGGGCAGGCTCCCTGCCTGCCTATCCTGTCCCTACACCACACTGCGCTGCTCCTGGAAGTGGCTGGCGCCACTTCCCTGTGGCCCTTGGATGAGGGGGGGCAGAGAGCTGCGTGCACTGCCCTCACCTGTGGGTACCTCCCTCAAAGCTCCCATTGGCACGGTTCTCCATTCCCAGCCAATGGCAGCTGCGTGGGGCGGTGCTTGCAGGTGAGGGCAGTGCATGGACCCCTCTGTCCCCCTCTCCTGCAGGGGCCACAGGGACGTGATGCCGACTGCTTCCAGGAGTGGCGCAGAGCCTGTGGCGTCACGGGGGCGGCAATCCTGTTGGCCAGATTCTAATCTCTGATGGGCTGGATCCAGCCCATGGGCCACAGTTTGCCCACCTCTGTTGTAGAGTCATTCTAAAAAATTTTGGCAACTGCTAATGAGGACCACACATCTGCTTTCACTTACTAACTGTCATCATTAAAAGACTAGAGAGCTCAGTCATAAGAGTACAAATTTTATACAAAACTCTTTAAAAACTTTGATTTAGAAGTAGATTAGATAAATAGAAAATATATTGTTTAAAATTTTCAATTTTTGTGATTTGGCACAGGTCTAATTGAGTCAATAGACTATTTGGCTCTTGTAAATCACAGCATAGCTCTAAATCTCCAACTCTGAATGTTCATATCCTTCACTATACTATGGCATCCTGGGTTTTCTTTCAAGTGTAGTACATTAATGCAGGAAACATGCAAGAGAATGCAACAATTTGTCAAACTACCAGAATACTGTTTCCATCCAGCAAGCACAGCTGTTATCTCAGCTGCTTTCAACTAAAGCATTAGGAAGCTCCTAGCAGCAGATTTATGATCTCGTATGGAGCACATATCAATACAACTTGATGATTCTATTCTATTGTATTATGAGTTTTAATAAACTAAATCTGTTCTCCCATCCATGAATGTTCACAAGTCTGTTATATGTATGCCTGGAAGGGCAAATAGACCTTAATATGTTTACATTATAGATTGAAATAACTGGGTGCATGGTAGTGGCTCATGACTGTCAGGTATAAAAAGAAGTTTAAAATGAATCTTTTACATCCCAGTCCTTGCACCACTAGAAACGGGATACATCACAGAAAAGCCATTATTAGTCAATGGGGGTGTATGCCACTCACATATCTCTTTATCAACAGTCTGTAGGTGTGGACATCATGATCAATTTGACAAGTCTGCTTGTCACTATCACTCTTTACTGGAGATAGGATTATTGAAGTGATTAAGAAGAAGTGTGTTTACAACCCCAGTTCAGTAAGGAACTAAACCATGTTCATTAAACTTAGTGGGGCTACACATGTACTTAAAGTTAGCCATGTGCTTTAGTACCTTGCTAAATACAGGCCTCTGTGGGTTGGAAAAGCTGATCAAGTGAAGGAAACATTGGAAGGTTTTTAAGAAAAGCATTTAGAAGGACTAAAAATAATGTCTATGCAAGTTGCTCTTGAAATAAGACATACTCTGTAGTATTCCATATATTAATGGCTGTCTTGATAAAATGTGTGTCAAATTCCTGTGTATACGTTAAGTGGAGGTAGGTGAATAATGGAAATAATGACAAGAACATGCTGAATTCTGAATTGCATTGGACATGTTCGCACTTTTCTTTTCTTTTTTTTTGCTTCTGCAAACATTGCTGTAGACTCTTTTGCTAATGTGGCTGTTTGAGAAGGAGCTTTTATTTGTGCAAGACCCATGGATTCAAACAATACATGTGGCAGATATACAATACAGCCTATTGAATATGGCATGAAAGGAACAGCAGTTCACTGAGCCTTCCTGAAACTCAGGCAATTCATCAAAATAGAGAAGGGAAAGTGACCTTTCACCTATAGTTCTGCAGGTGTAAATGTAAATGCAGGTATGGTACCTTGTTTCGTCCAATTCCCAGTGTAAATGACTAATGTGGTATGTGTTTCACCCTCAGTCAGTAAAGAGACAAGATATTTTTAAGTCTATAAATTAAGAGCTAGTGCCCAATACCACTTGCATCCAACATTTAGACACTACTGAGATCCTCAAAATCCCTCCTCAGATGCCATCTAATGCAGTAAGCCTAAAGTTCCTAGGCACCTACATTTATGCTGTTAAAGTTCCCTAGGGTGGCTCACAGTCTGCCCTGTGCATATATATAACCTTCTCAGTCTAAATACCTTGGTGCCTACCTCATGCCTGAGCCCCAGTGGAAGCCTAAAACAATGAGTCTCTCTGTCTATCATACCACCATGCCCCAATCTAGTAGGCATTCTCAGAACATGCCTAGACCTACACCAAACAGTTGCAGGAAGTAGAGGTGGGGAGAAGCACTGTGAGAACAGTGGTTCAGGTTCTCACGCAGGAAGTAGGAGACCTAGGTTAAATTCCCCTTTCTGCCTAACATGGAGAAAGGATTTGAACTTGAGTCTCTCCATCCCACAAGAGTGTCCTAACCGCTGGGATAGAAGGCATCCTGGAGCAAGTGTCTCTCATCTCTCCTCTTGAAGTAGTTCCATGCTGTATTCTGGGCCGGCTTTAGGCCGATTAGCCTGATTCCCCAGAATTGGGCCCCGTGCCTAAGAGGGCCCTGCGCCAGTGCCTTTTTAATTTTTACTCACCCGGCGACACTCCGGGGGGTCTTCAGGGGCATTTGAGCAGCGGGCCCTTCAGTTGCTCCAGGTCTTTGGCAGCATTTCGACGGTGGGTCCTTGAGTGCCATGGAAGACCTGGAGCGAGTGAAGGACCCGCTGCCGAAGTGCCGATGAAGACCCAGAGCACCGCCAGGTGAGTATGACCTGGAGCACCGCCAGGTGAGCATTTGTTAAAACTGGCCCTGGCTGTATTAATATTAATTGGGTCAGAGCAAGAGTGAGGGACTGTATACCCCAATGGCAACATTACTCATCTGGGAGGTGGGAGATCCAGCTTCTAGATTCAGTCTTCCTACTCTAATAACTAATTATTTATACACAGAGGAACAGCTTCAATAGAAGAGACTGAGAGAGACCTGCCCCAGAATACTTTATATCCCAGTGGTTAGGCACTCTCCCGGAGTGGAAAACCCAAGTTAAAATCCGTTCACCATGTGACAGAGGAAGGAACTGAACCAATATCTCCAGCATCTTTGATGATTACTCTAATCACTGGGCTAAAAGTTATAAGGCCAAGACAGCATCACCTCCACTTCTCTCTCAGCCTGTGTCTTGTGCAAGAAAGGGCTTAGGTGCCTGACTCCAGGAGAGGATTAATGGCTGTGAATCCCACTGGAGATAGGCGCTTCTCTCAAGCCCCTTCCTCTTTGGCATTTCCTCCTGCATAGCTTAGGCTGCTCAGTGTGATGGGTCTCCTGGATCCCACTTCTAAGTTCCTAACTCTCCTGATGCAGTGTGTAGGAAGCATGGGTGGCTAACTCGGGGCTGTGGATTCCACTGTGTACCAAGGCACCTAAAAGTCCCTTTGTAAATCTAGCCCAATATACATACCCAGTTCTAAGAAGATGACATTTTTAAATGTCTTAAAATTAGTTAGGCCTGTTCTCATCTACTATTTCTCTCTCTGTAAAATAATCCTTCCCTAAACCACATTTATCCTAAGAAAAAAATCAAAGGCCCAAGATTTCTTCATGCATTCCTTCTTGCCTAGAAATATTAGGCAATCACTCAGAACAGAAACATGCTAATTAAAAAAGACAACAGATAAACTAGGTGACTAGTCACCCAGTTCAAACAGTGAATTCCAAATACTCAGATAAGTGAATGGCTTGAGAACAATCATTAAGTGAAATGTTTGTCCAAAAATAATTTCAAATAATGGATAAATTCATAAAATATCATGATCTGTTTATGCATTTTCATAGGCAAGAGAAAGGGCTAACGTCTACAGCTACATTGTTTACAAAACATAATTGCACTGTCTCTGCTGGTAGTAAAACAGTTAAGTTGGAAGGCAGTGCTAGGTAGCGAAATGCCGGAATAGTGTTATGCCTGTTTTTCATTATTTGAAAGATATAATGAAAAACTGATAACTCTGACAAACTGTTTGACTGACCTTTTTAATTTATTTTTTTAAAAGTAAATTAATGAAAGAAAAATAGCTTGGGACTTTTAAAGTGATATCAAGGAGGTATGTGAGACTATGATCATTTCCCTTTTTTCTGTTCATCATTTTGTTTGTGCTCTTGCATCCCAATTTCTACCTGTAATTCACTATATATGGGTGTCTAGCAGACTGGTATGCTTTGCTGCATGTTCTTCTTCACTATTACTGTCATAAACAGATGGTTAAGGGTTAATGCCTCTTTTACCTGTAAAGGGTTAAAAGGTTCACCTAGCCTAGCTGACACCTGACCAGAGGAACCAATGGGGGAACAAGATGTTTCAAAAGGAAGGAGGGAAGTTTTTCCTTTGTTTAGAGTTTCAGTTTCAGCCGGAGTGAAAAAGATCAAGGAACCAGCCTCTGATCAGAGTAGTAAGTTTTAGAAAGGAATAAATACGTTTATGTTTATTTCTTTGTAACCTGTCTTATGCAAATTGAGATAGAATCAAATTGGGTATTAGAGTATTTTTTTTTGTGTAACTAAATTTGTGCCCAGGGGAACATCCTTTGTGTTTTGAATCTGTTGTCTGTGAGAGTAGCTGGTATGCTAATCTCTCCCAGAGGGTTTTCTTGTACCTTTCTTTTCTTTAATTAAAAGCCTTTTTTCTTAATACCTGATTGATTTTTCCTTGTTTTTTAGATCCAAAGGGATTGGATCTGGACTCACCAGGGATTGGTGGGGGGCAAGAGAGAGGATGGTTAATTTCTCCTTGTTTTAAGATCCAAGAGGTTTGGATCTGTGTTCACCAGGGAATTGATGAAGTCCCTCAAGACTACCCAGGGAAAAAGGGGGTCCTTGGGGGTGGTGGCAGTGGTACCAGATCTAAGTTAGTAATTAAGCTTAGACGTGTCCATGCAGGTCCCCACAACTGTACCCTAAAGTTCAGAGTGGGGGAGGAACCTTGACAATTACTCTGGGTAAACTATGGGCTGGAATGAAACCATATGTATCTGCAAACTTCTTAAAGGTTTCAGATGAAAACTGAGGTCCATTGTCAAAGATAACTTACTCTGAAATCCCAAAAGGCGGAGGGGGATGATTTTGTCTTCTGTATAACTTGATGGGGTGTTGATTAACCTGGAAATGTCAATGAGGAATAATGATTTAATTGAGAAATAATCAATCAAAAGATAGGCTGTATTATCCAGACAGGGGGAGTCGGTCCTGACTTTTTTCCATGGCCTGTTGGTAGAATAGATGGTAGCAAGGGTTAGTGTGAGTTGGTTCTCGTGTGAGCACAAATATCATGTTTCTCAACTCTCTGCTGTAGATGTTTGCTCAGGCCAGGCCACCAAACAGACTGTTTACCTCTTGCCCTGCATTTTGTAATGCCTTGGGGTACCTCATGCAGTCTGTCAAAGATTTCCTGTTGCAATGATGTAGGGATAAGCAGCTTGGATCCCTTCAATAACAGGCCTTGGTTTATGGTAAGATCATAGAGGCTTCTTTGTTTTGTCAAGCCTTCTTTGCAGTGAGTCATGACTTGGCTCAGTAATTTATCCGTTCTTGCTGGGGTTTTTTTTCAGTTATTGCAGACGTTTTTCTGTGATAAATACAGTACTTACTACTTGATCAATGAAACATTATAGAGGCAGCTGCTCCTGTCTGCGTTCTTGCTATGGTGAGTCTGAGACCGGGGAGCGTAGCAGCTCTGAAGAAATGTTTCCCAAGTACATTAGCAACTGAGAACTGAAATCTTATCAATCTCTTTTGAAAACTTTGTATTGTAGGTGACATTTTGTTTTGATTCTTTTGAATGTAGAAAAGAGACCAGTGGTTTGTGGTCAGTTTGCACATGAAATGTTATGCCCACTAGAAAATCTCTAGAATGTTCACAACTAACACCACATGTCCCTCCATTTTTTCCCACAGTTTAGGGGACACAGTGGGAGTGGAGAATGGCTACATGTCCCTACCTGGGGATTTCCTAGCATAGGGGAGTCTCCAGAAGGTGTAGAGATGGTGTATGATCCAGCTGTGCTATCTTTTCTGCACTCCCTAGTTATGCTATGCTCCAGTTATGCTTAGATAGTGGTTGGTCACTTGAAGACCACAGGCAACAGGCACAGGTTAGAGCAGCCCACAGAGTTCTCTAATATTGGCCAGGGCCATGGGCTGGGGAGAATTAAGAGGCCTTCACAGGACTCCCTGACTGCTTTTCCCTTCTTTCATTTGCCAGGCATAAACTCAGTGAAGCCAGAAATCTAACTCTCAGCCTTTCTTTCTCATAAAGCTAAATATAGTTGTCTAATCATAGATGAGCATCAAGTTATATAACTAACAAATCTATAAACAACTACTTTCTGTGTTCCAAGCTTAATTCAGAATAAAACAGTTACCATATCTTAAACTGCTCCACCATATAGTGCACATATATATATATAATGTACATACACTTTGACTATATACACACGGAACAAGTGTTGTTAACATTTACTCTGACAACATTTTTGAAGGTATCTAGGGTAATGCAACTTTTCTCTTTGCTCCGAACAACACTGTTCATCCCACTGAACATTCATTCCACTGAGCAAACACACAGGAAATTCTGCTAGGTGCACCAATAGATCTTGAACAAATAGTTTTTAAATCCAAAAAACGTGAACATTTTGATTGATTCTTAAACGAAAGAAATACATTATAGCGTTAAGATTGAGAGTACATTTAAAACACATTACAGGCAAGCTGTAATTTCCCCAAAACCAGCATTATAAACCAAGGAAATTCAGAATTAAGGTTGACTTTAAAGAAATGCAAGCATGTTAAAGTCTGGAAATGCACAGCTAAAGCACAAAAAGATCCACAAAAAGATCTGAACTCAGTAGTTAGTCTGAATATTTGGATTTTTTAAAATATTAAGTTTATATATGAACACTAAACAAGAAACTGGAAGAAAAAGTTACCACATTTCTAATGATTCGAAGGTTATGTAGTATCCACCTTGAAGATCCTCCCTCTTCTGTTTTAACATTTTAGGTACTGACTCACCTCACTGGAGCAGCAGAAAGGAGCCAGACTGTAGCAGCCAATTAAGTTGTTTATAGTCGCTTTGCACCACCAGAGCTGTGCAGGTGCAGAATGCAATGGATCAACTAGAACAAAGAGTAAATGATTTTTTTATGAATGCAAAGAAAAACAAACCTGAATGGAGAGAAGAGCAAATGACGTCAATCAAAAAGGATTACTATGAAGCTGTGCAAAGCAACTAGAGAGTACATCATTTTTCCACTCCCTCCTGCATGCCCCACTGTAATAACCTTAGTCCCAGATTTGGACCTTAGCGTCCAAAATATGGGGGTTAGCATGAAAACCTCCAAGCTTAGTTACCAGCTTGGACCTGGTACCTGCTGCCACCACCCAAAAAATTAGAGTGTTTTGGGGCACTCTGGTCCCCCTGAAAAACCTTTCCTGGGGACCCCAAGACCCAAATCCCTTGAGTCTCACAACAAAGGGAAATAATCCTTTTTCCCTTCCCCCCTCTAGGTGCTCCTGGAGAGATACACAGACACAAGCTCTGTGAATCCAAACAGAGTGAATCTCCCTCTCTGTTCCCAATCCTGGAAACAAAAAGTACTTTCCTCTTCACCCAGAGGGAATGCAAAATCAGGCTAGCCACTTCAAGACACACAGATCTCCCCTGATTTCTTCCTCCCACCAATTCCCTGGTGAGTACAGACTCAATTTCCCTGAAGTAAAGAAAAACTCCAACAGGTCTTAAAAGAAAGCTTTATATAAAAAGAAAGAAAAATACATACAAATGTTCTCTCTGTATTAGATGATACAACACAGGGTCAATTGCTTAAAAGAATATGGAATAAACAGCCTTATTCAAAAAGAATACAAATCAAAGCACTCCAGCACTTATATTCATGCAAATACCAAAGAAAAGAAAACCATAGAACTTACTATCTGATCTCTTTGTCCTTACACTTAGAAACAGAAGACTAGAAAGTAGAGCTACTTCTCCAAAGCTCAGAGAAGGCAGGCAGCCAGAAAACAAAGACTGAAACACTCAATTCCCTCCACCCAAAGTTGAAAAAATCCGGTTTCCTGATTGGTCCTCTGGTCAGGTGCTTCAGGTGAAAGAGACATTAACCCTTAGCTATCTGTTTATGACACGCCCCCCAAATTGCAGACAGTGGGGAAGCTCACTGGCGGCGATTTCCTTTTAGAACTTGAAAATAAACAGATTAATACAACACATACACCTTTACATATACTCCTAAGTATATAACTAACAGACTTTTACATTTTAAGAACACTTTTTAACTACTGAATTCTGGGAAACTCTCACGGGAGAGTGCATCAGCAACTTTATTAGAAGCCCCTGTGATGTGTTGAATTTCAAAATCAAAATCTTGGAGAGCTAAACTCCAACGAAGAAGTTTCTTGTTGTTCCCCTTGGCAGTATGAAGCCACTTTAGTGCAGCATGGTCAGTTTGTAGTTGGAACCGCCGTCCCCAAACATATGGGCGTAGCTTTTCCAGGGCGTACACAATGGCATAGCATTCCTTTTCACTGACTGACCAGTGACTTTCCCTCTCAGACAGTTTCTTGCTGAGAAACACGACAGGATGGAAGTTGTGATCTGTTGCTTCCTGCATGAGCACTGCTCCTATACCACGCTCAGATGCATCCGTGGTTACTAGGAATGGCTTGTCAAAATCCGGGGCCCTGAGCACAGGGTCAGACATGAGCGTTGCCTTAAGTTGGGTAAAGGCCTTTTGACACTCATCAGTCCACTTAACGGCATTTGGCTGGGTCTTTTTGGTCAGGTCGGTCAATGGGGCAGCGATTTGGCTGTAGTGTGGTACAAATCGCCTGTAGTATCCGGCCAAGCCTAAGAAGGATTGGACCTGCTTCTTTGACTTTGGGACAGGCCACTTTTGGATAGCATCCACCTTGGCCTGTAGGGGGTTTATGGTTCCTCGACCCACCTGGTGCCCCAGGTAAGTCACTCTGTTTTGGCCTATTTGACACTTTTTGGCCTTAACAGTTAGTCCGGCCTGCCTGATGCGCTCAAAGACCTTTTTCAGGTGTAGTAGGTGTTCGGGCCAGGAGTCAGAAAAAATGGCCACATCATCGAGGTAGGCAACTGCAAATTGTCCCAGGCCAGCTAGTAGACCATCTACCAGCCTCTGGAAGGTGGCGGGTGCATTTCGAAGGCCGAAAGGAAGGACATTGAATTCATACACCCCCGCATGGGTGACGAATGCTGACCTCTCCTTGGCAGGTTCATCTAGCGGTACTTGCCAGTACCCCTTGGTTAAGTCTATTGTAGAGATGAACTGGGCCCGTCCCAACTTCTCCAATAGCTCATCGGTGCGTGGCATTGGATAGTTGTCCGGACGAGTTACCGCATTTAGCTTACGGTAGTCCACGCAAAAGCGTATTTCCCCATCTGGTTTGGGTACCAGAACCACTGGAGATGCCCATGCACTGGTAGATGGGCGGATTATACCCATCTGTAGCATGTTCTGGATCTCCCGTTGTATAGCAGCTTGGGCATGAGGAGACACTCGGTAAGGTGGGGTTCTGATTGGGTGAGCATTACCTGTATCAATGGAGTGGTATGCCCGTTCAGTCCGTCCTGGGGTGGCTGAGAACAATGGGGCGAAGCTAGTGCACAGCTCCTTGATTTGTTGCCGCTGCAGACGTTCCAGGGTGGTTGAGAGGTTCACCTCTTCCACGCCACCGTCTTTTTTCCCGTCGTAGTAGACACCGTCAGGCCACTCAGCATCATCTCCCTGGACTGTAAACTGACAAACCTGTAAGTCTCTGGAATAGAAAGGCTTGAGAGAATTAACATGGTACACTTTAGGCTTTAGTGAGGAATTGGGAAATGCTATGAGGTAGTTTACAGCTCCCAGGCGCTCTTGGACCGTGAAGGGCCCTTCCCATGATGCTTCCATCTTATGGGCCTGTTGCGCCTTCAAGACCATAACCTGGTCTCCTACCTTGAAGGACCGATCTCTGGCATGTCTGTCATACCAGGCCTTTTGCTCTTCCTGAGCATCCTTTAGGTTCTCTCTAGCAAGGGCTAAAGAGTGTCGGAGGGTGCTTTGTAGGTTGCTTACAAAGTCCAGAATGTTAGTTCCTGGAGAAGGCGTAAACCCCTCCCATTGCTGCTTCACCAACTGTAATGGCCCCTTAACCTCGTGACCATACACAAGTTCAAATGGTGAAAACCTAAACTGGGATGTGGTACAGCCCTGTAGGCAAACAGCAACTGCTGCAACACTAGGTCCCAATTATTGGAGAATTCGTTGATGAATTTTCGTATCATGGCCCCCAAAGTTCCATTGAACCTTTCCACCAGGCCATTGGTTTGATGGTGGTACGGGGTGGCAACCAAGTGATTCACCCCATGAGTTTCCCACAGTTTTTCCATGGTCCCTGCCAGGAAATTAGACCCTGAATCTGTAAGGATGTCAGAGGGCCAACCTACCCTGGCAAAGATGTCTGTTAGGGCCAGGCACACAGTGTTAGCCCTGGTGTTGCCTAGAGCGACTGCTTCTGGCCATCGGGTAGCAAAGTCCACTAAAGTCAGTACGTACTGCTTTCCTCTGGGCGTCTTTTTTGGGAAAGGGCCCAGAATATCCACAGCTACTCGCTGAAATGGGACCTCAATTATGGGGAGTGGCTGGAGAGGGGCCTTGACCTGGTCTTGAGGCTTACCCACTCTTTGGCATACCTCACAAGACCGGACATACTTGGCAACGTCCTTGCCCATCCCCTCTCAGTGGAAGGACTTTCCCAACCGGTCCTTGGTTCTGTTCACCCCAGCATGGCCACTGGGATGATCATGGGCTAAGCTTAAGAGCTTCTCCCGGTACTTAGTTGGAACCACCAACTGTTTTTGCGGCTGCCATTCTTCCCGGTGTCCACCAGAAAGAATTTCCTTGTATAAAAGTCCTTGGTCTATAACAAACCGGGATCGATTAGAAGAGCTGAGAGGCGGTGGGGTGCTCCGTGCCGCCGCCCATGCTTTCTGAAGGCTGTCATCCGCTTCCTGCTCAGCCTGGAACTGTTCCCTTGAGGCTGGGGTCACCAGTTCTTCCTCAGACTGTGGACTTGGGCTTGGTCCCTCTGGAAGCGATGTAGGTGATGGGGTTGTTTCCGTTGCTGGTGAACCGCTCTCCGCTGGTGCACCTGAGGGTATTTCAGGCTCTGGCTGAGCCTTTTGGGTATGGCTGTCTGTTGCTTCTGCCAGTTTTGGCTCACTGGCGCCCTCTGGCGTTGAATTTGAAGATGTAGTTGCACTTGCTGGTGCTGGTTGCTGTTCCAGTTCCAGGCCTGGGACTGGAGATGCTGTGGCTGTTTCAGTGGTTGGCATGGAATCCGGGTCCACTACCTCTGTCTGGGTCTCTGGTAACACAGACGGGGCCTCTGTGGACGGCTCAGGAACAGGAATGGGTCTGGAAGCTTGCCTGGTTTGGCTACGTGTAACCATTCCCACTCTCTTGGCCCGCCTCACCTGGTTGGCCAAGTCCTCCCCCAGTAGCATGGGGATAGGATAATTGTCATAGACTGCAAAAGTCCACATTCCTGACCAGCCTTTGTACTGGACAGGCAGTTGAGCTGTAGGCAAGTCTACAGCTTGTGACATGAAGGGGTAAATTGTAACTTTGGCCTTTGGGTTGATGAATTTGGGGTCAACGAAGGATTGGTGGATAGCTGACACTTGTGCCCCCGTGTCTCTCCACGCAGTAACCTTCTTTCCGCCCACTCTCAAATTTTCCCTTCGCTCCAAGGGTATTTGAGAGGCATCCGGGCCTGGGGATCTTTGGTGTGATGGTGGTGTAATGAATTGCACTCGCATGGTGTTCTTGGGACACTTGGCCTTGATATGTCCCAGTTCATTACACTTAAAGCATCTTCCATCTGATGGGTCACTGGGCCGAGGTGAGTTACTGGAGACTGGTGAGGTTGAAGGGTAGGGTATCTGTGGCTTTACTTGGGTGGTATGTGGGGTCTTTGGCTGTCCTCGGTTGTAGGGTTTATGGTCTGTGTGCCCCCTGGGGTAATCGTTCCCCTTGACAGTAGCTTTTTTGCTTTCTGCCAGTTCCATCCATTTGGCTCCAATCTCCCCCGCCTCAGCGATATTCTTGGGGTGTCCATCTTGTATGTACCGTGTGATGTCTTCAGGAACACCATCCAAGAACTGCTCCATTTGTATGAGGAGGTTCAGTTCTTCCAAGGTTTGAATGTTGTTTCCTGTTAGCCAGGCCTCATAGTTTTTTGCAATGTAGTAGGCGTGTTTGGGAAATGACTCCTCTGGTTTCCACTTTTGGTTTCTGAAACGCCGACGGGCATGATCTGGGGTTATCCCCATCCTGTATCTGGCCTTGGTTAGAAAAAGTTTATAGTCATTCATTTGGTGCTTAGGCATTTCAGCTGCCACCTCTGCTAAAGGTCCACTGAGCTGTGACCTCAATTCTACCATGTACTGGTCTTCGGGAATGCTGTACCCAAGACAGGCTCTTTCAAAATTTTCTAAGAAGGCCTCGGTGTCATCACCTGCCTTGTAGGTGGGAAATTTCCTGGGCTGTGGAGCAATATTTGGCGCCGGGTTGTTAGGGTTGGCTGGCACAGGCAGCCCAGCTTTTGCCAATTCCAGTTCATGTTTTCTCTGTTTTTCCTTCTCTTCATTCTCTTTTTGTTGTTTTTCCATTTCTTTTTGGTGCTTTTCCATTTCTCGGCGGTGGGCCACCTCTTCTTCTTCTAGTTTTCTTCGGTGGGCGAACTCTTCTTCTTCTAGTTTTCTTTTGTGTGCTGCCTGTTTGATTTGTTCTTCTCTTTCTTTCATCTCCATCTGTCGCCTGTGTTCAGCTTCTTTGATTTGTTCTTCGGCCGCAATTTTTGCCTTAGAAGTCATGATTCCTGTTTTCTTGTGTTGGGGTGCCCTCCGGTGTTTATCTTCTGAACTGCAGGTTCTCTGTTGCCTCCTGAAGTCTGCCTAGCAACAGTGCTTTTTTCCTTTTCTCTCTCTAGCTAATCTTCAATGTCAAGTAAACCTGAAAAACCACTTTATTTGCATTCATATAGTGCTGGTATGACTCTCAATGGGAGTGCTATTGTGTGACAAAAGACTGTTAATAGTCCTTAACGACTTCTGCTTAACATGCAAGCCACAAACTGCCAGAGAGAGCAGAAAAAAAAATTCTCTCTGGTTCCCTTTTAAAACCAACTGCTTCTCTCTGCTAAAAAGCCCTTAGCAGAGAAAAGAAAAATATAATATTCCTACTGGCTTCTGGATTCTAGTCCCACCAGCTGCACACCATGTAATAACCTTAGTCCCAGATTTGGACCTTAGCGTCCAAAATATGGGGGTTAGCATGAAAACCTCCAAGCTTAGTTACCAGCTTGGACCTGGTACCTGCTGCCACCACCCAAAAAATTAGAGTGTTTTGGGGCACTCTGGTCCCCCTGAAAAACCTTTCCTGGGGACCCCAAGACCCAAATCCCTTGAGTCTCACAACAAAGGGAAATAATCCTTTTTCCCTTCCCCCCTCTAGGTGCTCCTGGAGAGATACACAGACACAAGCTCTGTGAATCCAAACAGAGTGAATCTCCCTCTCTGTTCCCAATCCTGGAAACAAAAAGTACTTTCCTCTTCACCCAGAGGGAATGCAAAATCAGGCTAGCCACTTCAACACACACAGATCTCCCCTGATTTCTTCCTCCCACCAATTCCCTGGTGAGTACAGACTCAATTTCCCTGAAGTAAAGAAAAACTCCAACAGGTCTTAAAAGAAAGCTTTATATAAAAAGAAAGAAAAATAAGTACAAATGTTCTCTCTGTATTAGATGATACAACACAGGGTCAATTGCTTAAAAGAATATGGAATAAACAGCCTTATTCCAAAAGAATACAAATCAAAGCACTCCAGCACTTATATTCATGCAAATACCAAAGAAAAGAAAACCATAGAACTTACTATCTGATCTCTTTGTCCTTACACTTAGAAACAGAAGACTAGAAAGTAGAGCTACTTCTCCAAAGCTCAGAGAAGGCAGGCAGCCAGAAAACAAAGACTGAAACACTCAATTCCCTCCACCCAAAGTTGAAAAAATCCGGTTTCCTGATTGGTCCTCTGGTCAGGTGCTTCAGGTGAAAGAGACATTAACCCTTAGCTATCTGTTTATGACACCCACATTGCTCTGTATGCATGCCCATACAAGATTTCCCTTCATGCCTGCCCTCTCTCTGTTCAGTGGGTGGACTGAAAAGGTGGCTTTTGAAAAGCAGTGGCTGACACAAACATCTTGAAGAATTGCTCTTTCAAAATGGCCACATCAGCATCCCTCCTGCCCCCTAAAATTATCGCCATTCCCCCTCTAGTGGTCAAATATATACATGCAGTATTGCCAATTTAGTCATTTTCCAACTCCCCCCCCCCATAAATTCAAACACTCCCTCTAATTTCAGTTCCTGGGGAAGACTCTGACCACGCTATTTTTCCCCAATGGGAGTAAAGCCAAGCTGCTCTCAGGGAAGATGGAAGCTCCCTATGCTGTCAGTACATAGATGAGCAAATCAGTGTAGAGAGTGCTGTTCGGTATCTAGCCAAGTAATGAACTTAAGTTCACAAGCTCATCTTTCAAACGTTTTGTGCAGGTTTCCTTTGAGGACTGAGAGGCCAGATATACAGTGATCACTTTGTGAAAAGTGTTCACCCCCAGGTGATAGGATGTTTTTGTCTTTTCTTTTTTTCCTATGTGAGTTCATTCATTAGCATAGTGATTGTCTGGTTTCACCTACATAGCTGTTATGGGGTCATTTAGTGCACTGGATGAGGTACACCATATGTGATAGGTATGTGGGGATCCATGAATCTTGAAAGGTGTGTTGTCAAGGGGGGGGAATGTTGATCACTGTAGCAGTGGAGATACATTTGGAGGTTTTGCATCTGTTGTTCTGGAAGCCAATTTGAGGTTTTGCATCTGTTGTTCGGGTGCCAATTTGAGTTGAGGGTGTCCTGGTCTGTGGGGCGCTTCCATCTGATGATGACGTTGGCAAGGTTGGGGTGTTGTTCGAAGGCCAGAGTGGGGTTTAGGAAAGATTTCTTTCAGGATGGAGCCCTCTTAGAGTATGAGTTGTAGTTTTTTGATGACACTCAGTGTGGGGAGATAGGTGACAACTAGGAGTGTGTGGTCAGAGCTGGTTTTATTTCTGTATTGACCATGCACCTCTAGTTGTCACCAAAAATCATTGACTGAACAGAGGTACTAGATTTATAGTTCATTACAACAATCTGTAGGTCACTAAATCCTCTTTTTGTCCTATGATTGCAGAGATGTGAATGGGCCACTCTATCTGGAATGGTTCCTTAAATTAAAATATGTGATAACTATTTATGCCAGACAATCTGTCCCACTTTGCATTCAGCAATAATGCTCTGAGAACCTTTCTGAGACTTGAAGAAGTGCCCTGTGTGGCTTGAAAGCTTGTCTCTCTCACCAACAGCAGCTAGTCCAATAGAAGATAATATCTCACCCACCTTGTCTCTCTGATATCCTGGGACCAACACGGCTATAACTATGCTGCATATACATATTTTCATTCATTGAGTGGATTGCAGAAATTCTTTGCCAAACAGTTCAGTCTTTTCTTAATTTTTTTTTGAGGAGGGGAAATAAAGCTCTCTTAAAGCACTCTTATGGATAATGGGAGAAATTCATCCATGGCCAGGAGGCCAGCACAAGCCCTGTGAACCAGTTAAATCTGACTTAATTCTCCAAAATAGTATTTGCTAAGTATAATTGGACATTTTGCTTTCACTTTAATTTTAAATAGCAAAAATATTTTCTTTGACTATGGCAGTTCTTGTGCAGATATGAATTCCCTTGGTTGATAAAAATACCAGTCCATCCATTCCTGTCTCTGACTCTGGAAAGAACCAATCCTTAATTGAGTCCCTGAAGTCAAATCAAGACAGAGAACAGATCATGTTCTCTGTGTTTCCAGTTTCTTAAACTGCACTCAGTTTTCTTTACTGTCTCAACCATGTTTAGTATTTTCCACTTCCTCTTTTCTGACTATATCAAGCATTCCTTCTTAGTACCAATCCTGGATGATTTCATTCACTCAGAGTATAAACACCTTCCAACCCCCAAGAAAGGGTTGGGGGAGAGGACTGTTAATGATTCTGAAGAGCTGCTGAGCTGTCTTTTTTTCCAAGTTGTCATTCTCAGTTCATGCTGTGTCTCTTGATCTCAAGAGGACTGACCTAGTGGCACTGAAGTCAATGGGAATTCATTTCACTGGAGTTGGATCAGGCCCAAATTACACAGATAACGCTCCCTAGCGAAATGGAGAGGGAATTAGCTTAAATTGTTTAGGTTTTAATATAAATCAAATACTTTAAGACTACAGATATGATTACTTTAAATCTCTGCAGATGGTTCTATTTTATAATAATTTGAGCCTTAGAAAACAGAGGAAAGGACAAATTCTGTTGTGCTATGATTGGGTAAAGCTTCACTGTATTCAATCACACTGCAATTCTTCTAGGCAGAGTTACACTCCTTACTCTAGTGATGAATTTGACCCAGTCTGCTAGGAATACTGACTTCTTGCTATCTGTATTTTTAATTATCCCAAATTTATTTGTTCACGTATAATGAACCTGTAGTTTAATCACTCCATTGTACTTTGTGGTTTAATAAAACATGAGAAACAATGAGTAAAGTTTCTGAAGAAGTTGTCCTTAATGTGTTAAAATATTGTTCTCTTAACCAACATAACCGTAATGAAGTGTGAAAAAAGCAGCTTGCATGGTATTAAGAGATGTGACAATCAGCCCCAAACATGACAGCAATTAGTAGCTTTCACATTTGTTTTAAAGATATCCTCCTGTAAAGATGACTTGCAAGCAGATCTTTTCAGAAAAGATTTTTTTAAGCCATCTTTTTGTATTTTCTTTGTTTATTTGCATGGATTAAAGTAACTATGTGATACAAGATGATATTTTAACTTCAAAAATATGATCCATAAATATTCAAAAAACATTTTTGTAGTCTTTACACTTAAATCATTTTTATTTTCTCTAAACTCAGTGCAAAATTGTATGCTTTTATTAAGATTGCTCCTTTGTTAACACTGTCTTTGAAGCCCAGAATTTTAGAATTGCACAGAAAATGCATGTAATTTAAACATGCAGATACTTAGAGCTGGTCAGAAGTATTTCGACAAAATATTTTTTGTAGGAATTTGCTGATTCAGTGACATTGAAACGTTCTGTGGGGTCATGTCAATTTTGACAACATTCTTCTGGAATCCCAGAAGGTAGGGTTCCACTAGTTTGCCCAGATCTTTGACAGCCCACTCTGCAGGGTGACAGGGAGCTGAAAGCCTAAGTGTGTGTCTACACAGAAAAGAAAACCACACGGTTGGCCTGTGCTAGTCGACTTGGACTGTCAGAGTTTGAGCTGCAAGGCTGTTTCATTGCTGTGTAGACTTCTGGCCCTGGGCTGGAGCTCAGGCACTAGGACCTTGTGAGATGGAAGGATCTCAGAGCTCAGGCTCCAACCCAAGCCCTTAAATCTCCATAGCAATGAAACAGCCATACAGCCCGAGTCCCAGAAAATCTGAGTCAGCTGGCATGAGCCATCCACTAGTTTTTCTTGGCTATGTAGACATACCCTTAGAACCCCGGCTCCTAGTAAAGCTGGGCAGAAGATGATTTCATTTTGCAGAGAATTTTTTGTTTGTTTGTTTCTGTTCTGAATTGGAATGAAATGAGATTTCAAACACTCGAAATCCTCCATGAAACAGAATTACCGTTCTCTGTGTGGCTCCACTTACAGAGCTCATGGAGTTGTGATAATTGTGCAAGAGCGAAGACTGACATTAGGGTCATTATTGAGCTGGCACGAGTGTGTGTATGCAAACTGGGAATCACACCCCTAACTCCTAGTGTAGACATCTTCTTAAAGAGCTCAGTCTGTTTAGTTTGTCAAAAAGAAGATTGTGAGGTGACTTGATTACAGTGTCTATAGGTACCATCACAAAGAGAAAACATAAGGAACTAAAGGGCTCTTTAATCTAATGGAGAAAGTGATGACAAGATCCCATGGCTGGAAGTGGAAGCCGGACAAATTCAAATTAGAAATCAGACATACAATTTTAATAGTGAGGATAATAAACCCTTAGAACAAACTAGGTGGATTCTCCATTTCTTGTTGTCTTCAAGGTGATATGCCTTTTTGGAGGATATGCTTTAATCAAACACAAGTTATTTGGGCTCGGTATGGGGTAACTGAGTGAAATTTAATGGCCTGTGATGATATACAGGTCAGACTAGATGATCTAATAATCCCTTCTAGCCTTAATATCAGTGAATATATGATTGTGGTGGGGTGACAAATAGAATTGGATTTCTCAGCCTAGGTTATGCTCTTTATTTTTGTTTTCCTAATCTGAAATAAAGAACAAATATAAAGGCTCTGCTTGAGAAAACACAGTGATTCACTAACTTTCTACATCTAAACTGAAACACATAAGAGCAGCTGCCTTTCACTGCTTCTGTGGGAGACAGGGAGATAACTTTTTAATTTAAAGAATCAATACAGGAAAAAACAATGGCATCTCCTTCCAATTACATCACAGTTTCAATCATGTTTTCTTCTCAGATGTACAAGGTATTACACAAACTCTACCAGCAGTCCTGGAATTAAGAAGTTTCCAACCTGGCTATTCTTTATCATAGAATCATAGACTTTAAGGTCAGAAGAGACCATTATGATCATATAGTCTGACCTCCTGCACAATGCAGACCACAGAATCTCACCCACCCACTCCTGTATCAAATCCCTAATCTATGTCTGAGCTATTGAAGGCCTCAAATCATGGTTTAAAAACTTCAAGGTGCAGAGAATCCTTCAGCAAGTGAGCCATGCCCCACGCTGCAGGAAAAAGTGAAAACCCCCTAGGGCCTCTGCCAATCTGCCCTGGAAGAAAATTCCTTTCCGATCCCAAATATGGTGATCAGCTAAACCCTGAGCATGTGGGCAAGACTCACCAGCCAGACACCTACGAAAGAATTCTCTGTAGTAATTCAGATCCCACCCCATCTAACATCCAATCACAGGTCATTGGGCATATTTATCCCTAATAGTCAAAGATCAATTAATTGCCAAAATTAGGCTATCTCATCATACCATCCCCTCCATAAACTTCTCAAGCTAAGTCTTGAAGCCAGATAGGTCCTTTGCCCCCATTGCTCACCTTCAAAGGCTGTTCCAGAACTTCACTCCTCTGATGGTTAGAAATCTTCATCTAATTTCAAGTCTACACTTCCTGATGGCCAGTTTATATCCATTTCTTCTTGTGTCAACTTTGGTACTGAGCTTAAATAATTCCTCTCCCTCCCGGGTATTTATTTCTCTGCTATATTTATAGAGAGCAATCATATCTCCCCTCAGCCTTCTTTTGGTTAGGCTAAACAAGCCAAGCTCTTTGAGTCTCCTTTCATTAGACAGGTTTTCCATTCCTCATATCATCCTAGTAGCCCTTCTCTGTACCTGTTCTCACCTGTTCTCACCAGTGCCTTGTATAACAGTACTAACACCTTCTTATCTCTACTGGAAATACTTTGCCTGATGCATCCCAAGACCTCATTAGCTTTTTTCATGGCTATATCACATTGGTGGCTCATGGTTATCCTGTGATCAATCAATACTCCAAGGTCCTTCTCCTCCTCTGTTACTTCCAAATAATGCGTCCCCAGCTTATAACAATAATTCTTGTTATTAATCCCTAAATGCATGACCTTGAACTTTTCACTATTAAATTTCATCCTATTACTATTACTCCAGTTTACAAGGTTATCCAGATCTTCCTGTAGGATATCCCTATCCTTCTCTGTATTGGCAATACCTTCCATCTTTGTGTCATCCGCAAACTTTATTAGCACATTTCCACTTTGTGTGCCAAGGTCAGAAATAAAAAAAAAAACTAACCAGAATGTCAGTTAGTTTGTCTAATTAATTGATATGCTATCATTTTTATTTATTGTATGTCATTAACAAGGTTAGTAATAGAGGCAGCAGGAGCTGAACAAGTGTGTGTGGTTGTTTTAGGAAAGAAGGTGCATACTTGCTGGAAGAGAACCAATCTCAAAACTCACAATGGCAAATCAACATCTATTCATGGGAAATGTCAGAAATCAGACATACCCAAGTGATAAGAAAACATGATGGCTATTAGGGAGGGATAGCAGAAAGAAAGAGGCAAAGATTTACTCAGAACTTCACTTCCAGAAGAGTCTTTCCTTTTTTGTAACATATGCTGGAATGGCATTTCTAACGAGGATGGGAAACCTTTAAAATCTTGCACCTTGTCAATACCTTTTGCTTTGCTGGGTTACAAGTTTTCACTTCTACAAGGTCTTGCTGAAACTGGAAATTATTTTTCTGGCATTGTCTCTGGTGTGAATTTAAATCAGTATATAACAGTGGACTTCCTTATTCTGGTAAGAGACTTTTGGATTTTCTTATGGTTTTTGGGCAGAAGTTTAAGGTAAACAGAAATAAAAACATGCTTATAGCAAAAGTGTCCTCACAGGGGGCTAAACCTATGTAATTATACTAGTATAATTGATAAAACTTTCCCATGTAGACAGAGCCTAAGTTATTAGCACTTTCTACAAGACTTTCACACACTGTGAGATGAAAAGTCCCATGCTAGGCTCCAGCCAATCCATACTCCAGGAACTGGTCATGTGAGTCCCAGATCAGGTATATAATCCCCACAGGAGGCACAGCAAATCAGTCTGCTCAACAATGTCACTCCAGGGCTTGGAACTCTCTCCTGTCTGATGGTGACACATCAAACATTAGCGCCGTGTGATTTATGTGCACCAAAAATATCTGCTCAGCCTGAAGGGACCATGATTTCCGGAAGACTGAAGAGAATTTGAAAAGTGATATGGCTATGATAGGTCACTATTGCAAGAAATGGAGACTGTATCAAAAACTGTCTTTCCATGGTTTCACTTACACCAGGGGTGGGCAAACTATGCGCCGCAGTCCAGATCTGGCCCATCAGACCATTTAATCTGTTCCTCAGCTCCTGCCAGGGAGCAAGGTTGGGGGGATTCCCCGCTCCAGATGAGGAGCAGGGTCAGGGGCTTGTCCCGCTCCACACGGCTCCCAGAAAGCAGCCAGCATGACCCCACCTCTGGCTCAACCCCCCTCCGGCTCCTATGTAGTATGCGGAGTCTTGGCCAGGCGGCTCTGTGCACTGTCCTATCCACAGGCACTGCCCTTTCAGCAGGCACTACCCCCACAGCTCCCATTGGCCACAGTTCCCAGCCAAAATGTATAATCTAAAAGTCAAATCTAAATGACTTTTTGACTTTATTGAAATAAAAAGTTTTCAGAATATTTCATCTTGGAAAAAGTTTTGAGGTTGTTTGGTGTGTATATTGATTCAGGATGAAACCGCGCTTTGAAATTTGCATTTCCCACAGGAATGACATTCCATTTTTCAAATAACTCTAGCTATTAAGACTTTATAATTTCATAAGAGATCTCAAATCTCCACCTGTATGGATTATTGCATGTAGTCTGGGCTATATGTGCTGTGTCATGAAGTGGATGTTCAGTGTATAAAAAGGACAAAACTTGCTTAGTGATGGCAGATATGTACAAGAATTAATTGAAAATATCCTTCTCTTAAATTCTTGTAAGCAATACGTGTTTTCTGCTCTCCTTGAAGTCTCTGGGATTTGAGGGGTAATTGGCACTCTTCAGGATCATGCTCTCTACACTGTTATACATTACTGTTCAGAGACATTTGAAAGGTGGGTAGCCCCTGCCCCGAAGAGCACACATTATAAACCAACAAGATGGATAAAGGCTGGGAGAAATTATTACTATCCCCATTTTACAGATGGGAAACTGAGTCCTGGAGCGAGTAAGTAACGTGGCACAGGAAGCTGGTGGTAGAGCCAGGAATTCCCAAGTGCCATTCCTGTGTGTTAATCATGAGATTGTCCTTCCTCTGACTTTCTGAATTGTGCTGCTAAATTTTTATTCTGGAGTTTCCCTAGGCTTCCTATATGGTAGTTTTGGTAGCAGTACAGGGTGAAGAAACTACAGTTCCCTAATCAGCAGCAGTGACTGGATTAAAAGCAGCAAGTGTACATATATCATGAACTAAAATTTAAAATTACCATAATAGAAATAAGGTATTTTTATGATTTAAAAAACATGTCAATTTTTATAGAACACTTTTTAGTTATGTACATTAAGAGGACTTCATTTTAAGTGTTTCTTTTAAAAGATACCACTGGTCCTTCACCACTTGAAATCAATGTTAATTGAGCTATTGTCTTCAATGGAAGCTGCACTGAGCCTCTGGTCTTTACATAATTGGCTATGACTATTCAGTGAGTTCCCACTAGAACCAATATTAGTTCTGACAGTGCCATCAATCACAGATTCTATTGTCCAATAAAATCCTTCAGAAACTGTGCCGCACTTGCACAATTTGGCTTGTTGGTTGGGATTTTGGGCAATCTCCCAATCCTAGATTTTCAGGTGGCAGAATAATGTTGACACCTCAACATTACCTTATAATTGTAATTAATTACTGGTCTGAGGCTGCCATGGTTAAAGAGGTGTGTCCTACTCACAAACAGTTGGGTATTTATTCAGAAAATGGAAGGGATTTTATTTGAAAAATAAACTTAGAATGGCTCCACAGCTTCAGTTTAACCAATTTCTTTCTAATTCAGTATGTTTTTTTTTCCCATTCAAGAGGTTAGAGTTTAAAAATTTACCAATACCAGTAATCTCAAATATTTCCTTTGTCCAGGTTTTTGAAAGAAATACTGAAAAATAATGATCGTTCAAATGGTGGTTTGGGGACAAAATTCAAAGAGCAGAGACTTCTGTATCAATTTGCACCAGTTTTCTTCAGATGAAGGAACAACATGTTTAATTTGCTAGCAGCCAGTCTGTTTGTACATTAGATAAGAGTTCATAGATACTGCATTTTTAAAAGCCTTGTTTTATCAAAGGCAGCAAGAAAATAAGGATCAAATCCTCAGAGGGTCTAAATCAGCATAGCTCCATTGAAGTTAATAGAGCTATGCCAGTTATACAACCTGATGATCTGAGTCATAACAGTTAATTTCCATTGATATCTCACTCTTTTTTTCTCAAGTGTTAAAGGATATTGGTTCCTATTGAAGTCATACTCCAGTGAGTGGCACCCTAAAATATGATTTATAAACATCTGTCATTTAGAGAGGAGTAAAAACTGCACACTTTATTTGGGTTTAGAAGTAACATTCCCATTCTGTTTGTAAATGGCAAGAATAAATCTGTCAGCATCTAATTGCTTCATCCCATATGCCAGGATTTTTCTGACTTTGTATCTCATAACACATCCCTGTTGCCATAATTAGAAATAATTTGCTTAAGTTCTTTCCTTCTGAATATTTTATTATTCATCTCACTGTCTGTGTTGGTTTTCAGGAGGTCTTAATCAGATATATCAGTCTCTCTCTGGATTGCCTTTTTACTATTCCATATTTGTATGTGAGCTTTTTTCCTCCCCTAGACTTCCAGGATGCTTCTAAGATAAGGGTTTTATTTCTCAATTTTTAGGGAGGGGGTTTGTTGTTGTTGTTTTGCTGAGTGTTTTACTCTGAAGAAGGAACATGAATTATTATTTACTGAACAGCTGAAGTGTTCAGTGCAATGCAGATAAGGAGATGTTCCCTGCCTCAAAGAGCTTTCAATCTAATATGAATTAAAGCTTGCAACACTTAGGGTGTGGGAGCTAGATTTCACTCTTCCCCTCAGAATGATGGTTTGTATCTCTATTCTGAACCTCTCAGAGTTGGGCATGTTAGGAACTGGGTCCAACTCTTTCAGACTGTAACATTAGCACTGAAGAATATTCTAACTGGAATTTGAATCATCACTAAAAATGCTGTCCTCACATGTGTCCCTGATGTTGCTCCATGAAAGTGAATGGAATGATTGCAGAATTGTACTTAGTCCATGTTTAGAAGGACACTTCAAAGTAACTATTGTCTATAGAAATTAGATACTGGTAAATTCATTCAGATAAAAAGTGGTGCAAAGCTCATCGCACTAATGCTTGAGATTGTCATGTGGAAGACATGAGTGTGAAGCATTGTAAGTAATTTATTAAACAATTGGGCCATTAGTTTCCCTGGGCCTGGTCTAGTCAACGGAAGTTGAAGGCATTCAGCAGAGAATGTTCAGCTTCTGGAAGGCTGGGCCCCAAACTGCTGTTTTCTGCTACCCTGATCAAGGGCTTTGAACAGGTAGATCCTTGACTACTACTAGGACCATGGTGCAATGACACCACTGCTTATCATTGCTAACTAATATTGTCTCACTCTTTCCTAGCTCTTCCCAGCCAAATTTGAGAACCCCTCTTGTCGCATCTTAAAACTACATTGCACCATGACCCCCTTCTGACAACAAAAATTGCTACACGACCGCAGGAGGGGAGACTGAAGCCTGAGCCCACCCAAGCCCCGCAGCCCCAGGTGGGAGGGCCAGAGCATAAGTCTGAGGCATACCGCCCTAGGCAGGGGAGCCAAAGCCAAGGCCCAAGGGCTTCAGCCCCAGTTGGAGATCTGTAGCCTGAGCCCAACCACCCTGCTTCAGCCCTTAGCGGTGGGGCTTGGGCTTCAGCCCCAGGCCCCAGCAAGTCTAACACCAGCCCTAGTGACTCCATTCAAAAGGGGTCACAACCCACTTTGGGGTCCTGACCCACAGTATGAGAAACACACTGCTTCAGAGTTGCTAAGAAAGGCGAATGTACATAGTATGCCCAGTCCTGATACCATTGATTAACACTAAATTTTTTTCACCGACTTCCAAGAGAGGGATATCAGACCCACTATTTAAATATGCTTGTGCAGAGGAAAAAAAGGCTTTAGAGGCTCTGAAA
This sequence comes from Gopherus flavomarginatus, assembly GCF_025201925.1. Taxonomy (NCBI): domain Eukaryota; kingdom Metazoa; phylum Chordata; order Testudines; family Testudinidae; genus Gopherus; species Gopherus flavomarginatus. The sequence continues at coordinate 176,206,835 of NC_066617.1, read as the reverse complement.
ACTCATGCTGGATCTTCCTCTTCAAGAAGAGGCAAATCTTGCCTACTCCTCAGTGGGTGGAGAGGACCTTTGAACAAGTGAAACCGATGTGGTTCTTAGAGTTGGCCAGAACTCAGCATTTTTGTTTCAGGGGAAATTTTTTTTTTTGGATAAATTCTTCAAGCTTTCCCTGAAACAGAGATTCATAACATTTTTTTTTCCTTTTTAGAAACACTGACTCATGTTTCTGAAAGGAAATATACTCCCCGGAACCAGCACCTGTTAACTGAAATCGATGTGATTCTTGGCAGTTTCACTTCTGCCCACCATTGAATAGCTGCAGTGCAACTGAGCAGTCGGGCTTGGAGTCCAGGGCTGCCACGTCTTTCAAGCTCCCTGCCACAGAGTTGAGAGCCTGGAAAACCTAGAAAGACTAGCTCAAGTCTATGTCTTAGGGTCTAGGCTCCCAGCAACGTTACAGGGAGCTTGGAAGCCCTGCAATCCTCTATTCAACACAGGTTGTCTGACTCACTGAGCAGCTGGATCTCCAGGCTATGGGAGTTGTGCAGCCCAGGAAGCCAGCTAGCCCAGGAGTCTGGCAGCCCTGGTGTTCTGGCTCCCAGGCATTCAGCCTGATGAGGCTGCATCCCAGAGACGTGGAGACTGGGCTCCTGAAGTCTCCAGGTGAGCTCACAGGAAACTGATCAGGGTTCTGTGGGAATCCTGCCTGTTGCTTGTCAAAGTTTATCAACCCCAATTAGTTCTACAAAATATGTTGCAATTTAAATAGGCATGTTACCACAAAAGCCCATTCTGATTTCCAAATAAGAGGCAAGACCTGGAAAGGCTGTGTCAATTGTGTCCTGTTTATGCACTTCTGCAAGGGAGTGAGGCCCATTTCTGTGCAGATTCCTGACTGCTACCTCACAGAGAGATGGGAGTCAGGCAAGGGAAAATTAGGGAAAGGATTAAGAGCAACTGCTGAGCAAATGCACTAGTTTTTCTTTCCTATGGACACTACTGCAGTCTTTAGACAACTTCCTAATTCTCAGAGTTGCACCCATTCTGGGGCCAGAATGGGTGCAACTCTGAGAATTAGGAAGTTGCACCTAATTTTTAATTTTGTGATTAATCTCAAAATTAAAGATTAGTGCTAACTTAGGTACAAGTGATCATGACTTGCAAACAGTGTAAAACCCAAGCCAGTAATATAAATATATAGCTTTAAAAAGGCCGGTTTCACAACACTTGCAATAACTATGAGACAAATCTGTTGTGAGAGAGAATTTAAACAGAAATATGTGAATGCTTATTGGGAACTGTTTAAGAACACTTTGTGGCATCTCGCAATCAAGACAGAAGGCCACACAGTTGTTGTTTTTTTGTTTGTTTTGTTTAAAAAAAAAAACTGGCTTAGACTGAAAATGAAAGCAGCTATGGAAAACCATTTGTAACAAAGGGAAAGTTAATGATAATGAATATAAATCAGAAGCTAGGAATTGCATAAAATTGATAAGGGACACAAAAGGATGCAAGGAGAATTCCAGTGACGCTATAAAAGTAAGGGTGTTTTAAAAGTATATGAGAAACAAAAAGAATTCTAACGATGGCATTGATGTACTACTAGATATAAAAAGGTATAACTGTCAAAAATAATGTAGAAAAGGCAAAAGTGCTCAATAGTATTTCTGCTCTGTATTTGGGAAAAGTCGGCTGATGATTATGAAAATTTCCATTGCATCAGCAACTAAGCAGGATGTTAAATAGCATCTACTGAAGTTAGACACTTCCAAATCATCAGCACCAGATAACTTATGTCCAAGACTTTTAAACGAGTGGGCCAAGAAGTACTCTGAACCATTAATGTTGATTTTCAATAAATCTTGGAAAACTTAAGGAAGTTACAGAAGACTAGAAGAAAGCTGATGTGGTGCAAATAGCAACCCAGGTAATTATAGTCCTGTCAGCCTTACATTGATCTCAGGCATAATAATGAAGCAGCTGATACAGAACTTTATTTATTAATTTTTTAAATTAAAGGCAGGTAGTATAAGAAATGCTAGACAACATGGGTTTATGCAAAATAAATCCTGGCAAACTAACTTGAGGGGTTTTTTTTTATGAGATTACAAGTTTGGGTGATAAAGGTAATAGTGGCAATGTAATATATTTAGACTTCTCTGAGTCATTTAATTTGGTGCTGCACGGCACTTTGATTTTGATTTGAAATTAGAATAATACAAAGTCAACAGCACACATTAATTTGATTAAAAACTAGCAAATTTCCAGGTCTCAAAATACAAAATGGAATCCGAGAGGACTCTGTTCTTGACTCTATGGTACTTAACCCTTTCATTAATGACCTGTATGCAAACATAAAATAATCATTGACAAAAATTGCACCTGAGACATAGATTGACAGAGTGGTAAATAATGAATAGAACAGGTCACTGATGCAGAGTGATCTGTGTCACTTGGTAAACTGGATGCAAGCAAACAATATATGTTTTTAATATGGCCAAATGTAAAGTCTTAGGAACAAAGAACATAGATGATATTTACTGGATTACTACCTGGGAAGCAGTGACTCTGAAAAAGATTTAGGGATCGTGGTCGATATTCAGCTGAACATAAGCTCCCAGTGTTATGTGGTAGCCAAAAGAGCTAATGTGATTCTTGGATGCATAAACAGAGATAACAAGTAGGAATAGGGATGGTATATTACTTATGTGTTTGGCACTGATGCATCTGCTACTGGAATACTGTGTCCAGTTCTGCCATCAACAATTCAAGAAGAATGTTGAAAAATTGGAGAGGGTTTGGACAAGAGCCACAAGAATGACTAAAGGATTGGAAAATGTGCCTTATGGTGAAAGACTAAAGGATCTCCATCTGTTTAGCTTAGCTTTAGGTCCTGGAGTACTTGATCACAGTCTATAGTATCTACATGGGGAACAGAAATTTGGTTGTAGAGGGCTCTTCAGTCTAGCAGGTGAAGGCTTAACAAGATCCAATGAGTGGAAATTGAAGCTAGACAGAGTCAGAATAGAAATAAGGGTTGTGTTGGATTCTTCATCAGTGAATATTTTCAAATCAGTGTTGGATATTTTTCTAAAAGATATGCTCTAGTTCGAATTGGAATTAATTCGGAGAATTCCAATGGCCTGTATTATGCAGGGGGTCAGACTAGATGATCACAATGGTCCCTTCTCCCCTTATAATCTATTACTCTATGTATTAGGCAGGAATAGCAGCTAGGAAGGAGAATTATTCCCAAAACACAATCCAGAGACTTCAGGCTGGGTGCCAAAGAGTGAAGCAGGTTAACTGACTAGATTTGTGGATCTCCCAGGAACTCGAAAAATCCTTACCTAAATGTTGGAACATTGCAGTGTATTTAAATTGATGACTGCACCTATGAAAATGGTTCTGTTTATTGCTAAAAAACAAAGTCGTCCTGGGACTGTAGAATTGTTTCTTTTTAAAACTGATCTTTTTTAGGCAATTATCACAAATCTCATCACAAGTCACAGAAAATCTAGTTTATTGGCAAAAATAGTCAAGTGTTTAATCTTATGGATAGTGTTAATTCATCTGTGTACTAGGTTGAAATCCATTTATTTACTTTAGAGGCTTTGAACACACAAGGAGAAAATCATCAAAGTGTTTTGCGTGAGGATTTAGCCTAGTGACTCCCATTGACATCAATGGGAAGCATGCTGTTAAATCCCTACATCCCACTTTAAATGTAGGGGACAGCGATTAGACTTAATCTAGACAGGAACCTGAAGTCATAAAAATGTCAAGACTTTGAAAAGTTTCAAGGCAACATATGCCATTTATACCAGAAATTGGACAAAGGAATAGGACTGATACACACATCTTCATTTAGTGTTTATGTATTTATTTATCTACTGCATCATTTAAAACTTTTCCCTACAAGAGAGTTGACAGCTCAGCAAAGTTTTGTAATCGTCTTTTCACAGCTGTCACGCACAAATTGATACAGAGCTCTGTCTTATGTACAGCCTGTTGACAAGCTGTAGCTAGACTACAGATCACAGCAAGATATTACAAGTAAGCTGTGTGTTTATGGCTGAATCTTACATCTTTTAAAAAAGGATTATTCAAGCCCTTGACTTCAACTGTACTGTTTTTGTATACTCCCCAGCCTTGGGAAAGTCAATAAACAAGTTGCATGGCTTGCAGTACCTACTATGGAAAAGAAAATGGGAGGGTCTGAGTTCTCCTCAATTGCCATATATAAATATCATGCTGTACAGAAAAAAAAGTAACTATCCAACCAAATCAAATGATTTGCTTAAGAAACTTCACAACAAAGAGATACAAAAATTCTCCAGAGAGACAAGATGGGTGAGGTACTATCTTTTATTGGCCCAACTTCTGGTGGTGAGAGAGACAAGCTTTTGAGCTTGCACAGAGCTCAGATCTGAAGAAGAGCTCTGTGTAGGCTCAAAAGCTTGTCTCTCTCACCACCAGAGGTTGGGGCAGTAAAAGATACTACCACATCCACCTTGTCTCTAATATTCTGGGACCAACATAGTTACAATAGTAGTGCATACAGGAATTTTAAAGACATTTATTCCATTTTGTTAAGGCTGATTCCCCACTCTGGCACTTCGAGTGCAGAAGGTATGGGCCCCACAAGGATTCTAAAAATTAATACTGGACACTCCAGGCTTGTATTAAACTCCCAAGGTCACAGCTTTTTTTTTTTTGTTTGTTTTTTTGTTTTTACCTTGGATTGGTAGGTGCTGCCACCACCCAAGTGCAGAACTCCTTTGAGAGCGCAGGAAGGCACACTTGGGAATTCCTTCCTCTGGGGTACCCTCAAGCCCTTTCACCCTCCCCCTCACCTCCCAACAGGGAAGAGCTGAGAAAGAAAAAAAAATAAAAAGGAAATTAGCTGTTGCCACCAGTTAATTAAATATCGTGTGCACAAACCTCTTAAGACACAAAAAAAATCAGTTCTGTACTTAAAAAAAGTAAATTGTATTAATAAAAAAAGGAGAAAGAAAATACATATGGGAACTCAGGCTATTGATAGATTTAAAAAAATACAAGAATTAAGCATGAAGAATAGCTTTCTTGAGGTCCAGCTTAAAGGTTACATGCAAAAGAAAAGCATCCGGGGTTAGCCCAGAGGAGTCCACAAACCATAAAGAAGTAAAAAGAGCTAAACCTAATCACGTCTTTCTATACATTTCCTGATCTACTTACATATTTGGGGTTTCAATTTAGTAGTTTTTAGGTATGATACCAAGGATTTGTCATACCTGGCCCCAAACTTCTTACAGCATAGCTGTTGCCCTGTCCCCTCTCCCCTGGAGAAACACAACAGACAGACAAAAAGGGAGTCTGTTTCAATTTTTTAAAGTTTTAGCTTTCCCATTGGCTCTTTTGGCCAGGTGCCCACTCACTTCCTTTTACCTATGCATAGCAGTGAGACTTTTTAACCCTTTACAGATAGAGCAATTAAAGAACAGCTACTAAGAGGGATTTTATAGCTATTGGCTAGCTGGGTGTCCATAAAAGGCAGCTACCGTCCCGCCCCTTATTTATTACACCTTTTGATCAGCCCTCCTTGAGATGACATATCAAATCTTCCAAATCTCCATCTGTCACTAGCCAATGACCTTCACTAGATACTTACTAGTATGTTGGCATCTGGACAGTGGTCTCCAATGAAGACTTGCTTGTGTGTCTCAAAGGCAATATCAAGCTGTTTTACTTTATGTATATGGAATTATTAAAGCTATTTTATAATTTATGCTTTAATCAGATGTCTCAATATTCCACTGAAATTTTGAAATTTTTGTTCTTTGTCTATTTCAAAAGTAGCTACTCATTTTGAGTGCCCAACTTCCTGAGGTGCTGAATACCCAACTCTCTCAACTCCAGCTAAAGTTGGGTATTCAACACATCTAAAAAATTAGGATCCTAGGTATCTCAGGCTGGGGACCTAAAACTCAGGACTCCAAAAGCAATAACTTTTTTTTAATTAAAGAACCTGGGCCACTGTGATCAGTGCACTTAGCACCATCAAATAGCAGAGTGGTTTTATTTGGTGAGGCAGCAAAGAGTCCTGTGGCACCTTATAGATTAACAGATGTATTGGAGCATGAGCTTTGGTGGGTGAATACCCACTTCGTTGGTGCTTATACATGAATGAAATTCACCACAAATGTAACCTTGGCACTGCCCACCATGGAAAATAAGATCCTGCTATTTCCCTATAAGCAAAAATCCTCCTACACCACTACAAGCATCAGCTGTTAGAAAATGCAGTTTGCCATGTAGCTCGCAAATAGTCACCATGCTCCCAATTGAGGAAAAGCTCTTTGGCCCAAATCCTCTCAGGTATTTTTTTTAATGGAAGTTAGGAGTCTAAATACCTTTTGAGGATCTGTGTCTTAAAGCACATACTTAATTGTTGTGGCCCATAAGAGTTAGGGCCTTACTTCCCATATTATTCCTCCTTCTCATCCCCACAGTAGGCATAATTGAAGGCAATCCCTATCAAAGCTCTCCTGCAAACCCTCACTTGCATAAACTTGAAATAAAACCTTTTCTTATGCCATTGCCAGACAGTTGTTGTTTTTTTTTCTGGAAGATTCTACAGGCCTAGATAATTCATATTTCTTCAGAACTTTTCGATACTGAATCTGAGTCCCCACTCTGAACTCTCTGAGAATTATCCATCACTGTGTGGATATGTGGTTCTGATTCACAAGACTTGTTCTAAATGTTGAAATTCTTTGTGCTTGTGAAGTTTTGAATTCTCTGCTAGGTCCTACGATTGTTTTTGAGGATTTTTTTTCCTGTAGTCTAATGTGTGCATTCATGCTTGCAATAAAAAATTGAACGTCTCGAACAAATGGCAGCCATCTTGTGAGCTTTGAGTCTCTTGTTTGCCAGAGAAGAAGGGTGTAGTGCATCTTTAATATTCTTTATCTATTCTTATTTGTTAAATATTCAGGGGGAAACCTTTCTTTAATGACCGAATGGCATTAGAACAAAGATCTGGTTCAAACATTTTTTTCACCTTTCGGTTTGTCACCAGCATACAATTAATGAAGGTCAGATTTTTACCCTATAAAATTCCCAGTGTTCTCATTTGCTTTTATTTAATTATCTGAGGCCAGCTTTTATTTGCCAATTTGTAGCTGAATTTCTCCAGAACTTTTAGCAACACAAATTTCAAGTACTACGCTGTTCAAACTCATCCAAAATGGAGCCCTTTCCCTCCCAAAACCAAACCTAATAATATGTTTTACATATAGTGGATAGGCAGAAAGACTAATAGAAATGAAAATCCAAATCCTCTTACTTGGTTTTTCTATAGTATATTTCAACATTGTGGAAGAAAACAAGTCCTCATTCTGTGTTTGTTAGCAACAAGTCAGAGACATGCATAGCATCTGACTGCATCTGAAGAAGTGGGTATTCACCCACGAAAGCTCATGCTCCAAAACGTCTGTTAGTCTATAAGGTGCCACAGGATTCTTTGCTGCTTTTCCAAGTCAGAGACAGTTTATTATGAGCAATTGCAAGGGAAGACTGCAGTCAGACAGCCGCCTCCCCCCGACCTTAGACAGATCTTCCCCCACCCCCATAAGCAGTATAAGACAAATATTTATATCTTCCCATTACATACATCAACGGCTAACAGTTTCCTTTGTTTATACAAACTCCCTTCAGACACTACCTTATCTCAAGGTTTTTGCTTAAATCAGCATTCCATCCTTATCAACTAAAAGTGAGGCAGAGAAGCGAGGTGAGAGAAGTGAGAAACAACATCTCTTACAACTCTGGCATTGTTAGGGTTAGAATTAGGCCTACATTTCATTCTATCCTTAAATTGACTAAAACATTTACTCTGCTTTTAATTCTGCTTCCACACCATAAAAAGGAACTTACTTTTTAGCTGAAAATCTATCCTGGTATAGACCAGACAGAGATTTCTGAAGGTTAAACTTACTAGCGTCTACTTTTTTCCCCCCAGTATTACTTGGTCTATCCCCCGCTGCTTCATTTTTTTGCTAGCTCAGTTTCCCAGAAGTTTAACTTTGTTATAGGAAAGAATATTTGTTTGTCCATATATAAGGATATACAGAATAAAAAATGGCTGTCTCTCTCTGTTCCCACTGGCCACTCTTCTATAGGAAGAAATTAGTTCTAAGATGGAAAGGATACTTTAGAACTATTTTTCTCCTACCATTTCTCCTCTCAGAAGTCCCTGTCTTGTTTTGGTTCTTTTCTGCATATTAGCTGCTGGCCTGGCTAGCAATATATTCTGATTTAGAACAGTCCTTGCACTCTTCACATTTTCTCCTCTGCAACAGAGTTTTCTCCAGTGCACAGTTGTCTGCTCAGTTTCTCTGCTATCCTTTTTGTCTGTTCCCCAGGACTTTGATATTCTGCTGCACACAGCTAACTTTTCAGGTCTCTTGAGTTGTATATCTCTGAGTCTTTTTAGGTCCATTCCTCGAGTACTATTGTCAGTTTCCACAGAATAAATATGGCTAGTCCTTAGGTTCCTACTGTTGTAATGAATCCATGGCCAAATAGCATATGGACGTCACGGTTGTCAGCAATGTCAGGCCCTGAGACTTTCAACACCAAACAAAAGCTCTATGCTTTATAAGCTAAAGGAGTAACTGCATCAATCAAAGTATCAGATACTCAATGTAGTCCACCCATTGGAAGGCAAACTTACATGTCTGCATACTCTCACCCAACAGCTAAAGCCAGTCTGACTCCACCGACATATTAATTACTAGCTGAAAATCTCACTATTCTGGACATCAAGTCAAGCTTCTTGGGCCTTCTGCTTTAAAATCAGAGGCATCCACGCTAATTTCATGGACTATTAATTTGACACAAAGTTGGGAATGGACTGCTTAAGGTATTTATATTTTTGGTATTTTGGGGGTGGCTAACTTTCACAGTTTAAAATGAAACAGTTAGTAAAAATACAAGAAAACAGCAAAACAGGCCTCAAAGAGCCTTAAACTTTGTCTGTTTTCTTCTGAAAACAGAGGGGTACCCAAATGTAAATGTGCAAGAGGGGGAAAATGTGAAAAGCAGTCAATATGATGTTCTGGGTTGTGTTTACCATATTTTAGGCATTATAGAACATTACAGATAGAGCATGTATTCACCGTCAGTGAACATTAAGGATACTGTTAAATAAGACAAAGAACTTCTCATTGTTTGCCTTTTTAATCTGAAGTGAGTTTAGTACTTTAAATAATATAATTCATAAAAAATCCACCTTCTCTGCATAGCCAGGTAGACAACTTCCTGAATCACATAGGAAGGTTACACAGGTTTACAGACCAATTTGAGTAAACCTATTCAATTTCAGATTATTGACAGTGGTTGAATTCTACCAACAGAGAGAAACAATAATGATGTGTGCTGGCTTTGTTGTTGAGGCAGACAAAACTTAATGAATACAATAAATCAAGTGAGAACTGCATTTTTAAACCAAATGTTTATTTCATTGCTTTGGTAAACAGAGGTCTATTCAAATGTGGAAATGTGAATATATTGAAAGGCTTCTGAATATGAAACTTAAACTTTGAACATTTCACCACTTCTATGGCAGGTGGCATGAGTCAGTCCTTGTCATTTGTATTTGCATCAACAAGACAAATTTGGCAATTACTTTCAGATAGTCACTTCTGTATTAAGGATGTAATAAAAATGAGTTTGAGGATCCTAAAGTCCTCTATCAGCCTGGCTGAAGTGCAAGGTTATGGTGTACTCTAGCTGTGCCACTCTTTAATAAAATACATTGTGGAAAAATCACTTCCCTCCCATAGGACCTGATCCAAAGTCCATTAAAGTTAGTGAAAAAAATCCCATATGTTTCAGTAGGCTTTGGATCAGACCTTTACTGTTCAAACCTGTAAGGTAATGAGAACTCTGCTCCTACTGAAGTCGATAACCAAAATTCTGTTGTCTTTAGTGTAACAAAGGTCCATTGACTCTGATGAGAGCTCTTATTGATTGGATCAATTGCAAAATTTGCCTGCTAGAAGCTAAAGTTCTTGAGCATTTTGGAAAAATGTGCATAACATCTTGCTAAATCAGCTACTTTCCTGCTAAGTACCTCTTTACCTACTGAGTTTATTGTCAAAAGTATCATCAACTTAAATGGAAACAGAATTTGGAATGAATTATCCTTTTAGGTTTCTGTTGAAGAGCTCTTGACCCCTACTGAATATAGTGAAAGAACCATTTCTTGGACTCCTTTTTTGCACACAATTTTCTCTTTTAAAAGCAACATAATATTAACACCATTCTGAACTACTGTATGTTACAGTTATACATCAAGGCTACCACTCTGATGATGTCACGTAAGGTTAGAATCACAAAGCTTTAGCTTGCTCAGAAAGTGATACTTGGAAGGAATATAACATCACATTTATGTTTTGGAAGAAAACACTTCCTGTACAATGTAGGAAATGAGAGAATCTTGTCTGTCCTGGGCTTCAGGCAAATGCAATTTGAGGATAAAATTGGCAGTGGGTGGGAGAAAGGAGAAACCATTTCTCAGGCAGGTTGATTTATTTATTTTTTTAATGGTGCCTGTTTAAAAGTATCCAGGGCTGGAATATTAGAACAGGTCTGTGATGGGGCATTAATCTGTTTGGGGTGGTGTGGGGTGAAGATGTCTCATAAGGGGCTAACTAACCTAACAGGCTGCACTGGAGGGAAATGTAGGCTTGACTAATAAGCACGCTGTCATAAACAGATAGTTAAAGGTTAAAGCCTCTTTTACTTGTAAAGGGTTAAGAAGTTCACCTAGCCTAGCTGACACCTGACCAGAGGAACCAATGGGGGAACAAGATGTTTCAAAAGGAAGGAGGGAAGTTTCCTTTGTTTAGTCACTTTCAGTTTCAGCCAGAGTGAAAAAGATCAAGAAACCAGCCTCTTATCAGAGTAGTTTTAGAAAGGAATAAATGGGTTCATGTTTATTTTCTTTTGTAACTTGTCTTGGTGCAATTAGGGGAATTATCAGGTTGGGTATTCTTGTGTGTATTAAGGTTTTGCCCAGGGGAACATCCTGTGTTTTCTATCTATTGTCTGTGAGATTAGCTGGTATGCTGTCTCCGAGGGTTTTTGTTTTTTCTCTCTTTTACCTTTCTTTTCTTTAATTAAAGGCCTTCTTTTTAAGAACCTGATTTATTTTTTCCCTGTTTTTTAGATCCAAGGGAATTGGATCTGGACTCACTAGGGATTGGTGGGGAGAAAAAAGGGAGGGGAAAGGAGTAATTCTTCCATGTTTTTGAGATCCAAGGGAATTGGATCTGGACACACCAGGGAATTGGTGGAGGAGTCTCTCAAGGCTACCCAGGGAGGGGAAGGTTTTTGGGGGAAAGAGAGTGTTCCAGGTACTCAGAAATCTGGATGGTGGCAGCATGACCAGATCTAAGCTGGTAATTAAGCTTAGAAGTGTCCATGCAGGTCCCCACATCTGTACCCTAAAGTTCAGAGTGGGGATGAGACTTATGACACACACCTTGAAGATGGAGTCCATGTGGGCAGGAGCAGGCAGGGCTTGTATAAAGCCAGAAAGGGAGAGCTGAAGGAGGCTTCAGTCCTTCTCTGGGCTTACTGAGGAGAAGGAAGAAACCCAGAGAAGGAGCAGAAGCCCTGGGATTCTGACCCTGAGGGAAAGGGGTTACCCAGAGAGGTGGTGGTGGAGAAGACAGCCAGAAGAGGGCAGAATAGGAATAAGCCCAGGGGAACAGGAGCCAGCATTGAGACTGTGCAGACCTTGGCTGCTGATTGTAGGGTCCCTGGGCTGGAATCCAGAGTAGTGGACACCTGGAGTCTCCTGATAGCCACTAGGAAAGTGGCACAATCTTGGATAAGAAAAATGCCTGGAAAAACACCCAGACAGCTGGTTCAGGGAGACTTTTCTTCCCCAAAGGAGAGAACTGTACATGGCCTTGATGGATGGCCAAATCATGAAGAGGAAGAGCCAACCCACAAAGAGAAAGCACTGTGACTCCTAGAGAGCAAGAGCAGCTCCTAGAGAGGAAGAGTGTGTCAGAACAGGTTGAATTACTCCCTCAATGTTGTCACACTCACCAGTGGGTAGCTTCCATGTATCTCATTACAAAGCCCTTGGGAGATAAGTAGATGGTACACTCGTAGTGATATGGAAGTTTTGGGGGATACATCCTATTGTTTCTCCTGAATCTAGTTTGTCATTAGCTTCAGTGGAAGCAGAAATGAGCCCTCACTGGTGCTACTCTGTGTCCTGCCTCGTAAGGATATGTACAGATTCTTATATTAGGATTCTGCTTTAACTGCCATTTAAATATATAAGCCATAGAACAAAACAACAAAGAACCATTTAATAGGGCAGTACGGTTTGCTTCAGTTAATATTATACTACCTGTGGGGAATACCAGTTTGCATTGGCTGTATCAAGGCTGATGGTCGGATTTACAGCAGGGAGAAATGTACCTTTAGCAGATAGTCAGCACACTACAACCGTTCCTGCAGTGAGCACAGCAGTAGTCAGTGCTCCTTCTCCTCAGGAACTCTCTCTAGCTTTTCTGTTGCATCTCTTTCAACTACCTACTCTGTTCAGCTTTCAGTAGCTGCCCAAGACAAAAAACACATGTAGATGTCTCTGAAGTCCAAATATCAATTGGCCACTTAGAAAAAAAAAAAACAAGCATATCATTTGCACATGAAATACCTCTTTGCCACTCTCCCAGCCTAATAAAGTAAAAGTTGACATCTCACAGTCGGTACAGGCTCCTTTTTCCTTTGGATTGGATTGGCTAACTATAATCCCACTATCAGCTGTAACCGCACGCTTTCCCTTAAGATTTGTTACTTTCTAAACACCTTTATTGGCAAATATGTCCTTTACTTGTCCGCGACACTTTGGTTCTGATACAAAGTACCAGTTGTTAAGAAACTTTGGCGTTCATTAGATCCAGGAGAATCAGTTGGAGCAAATGTAACTGCTTTCTATTGTCTGTCCGACAGGAGCATACAATTTTTTAAAATTTATTATTAGTCAAAATTTAATATTTCAACACATAGTTCATGGTCTCTAAAGCATTTGGAACCATTTGACATATGAAATTCAAAGTCTGAGTGGGGTTGGTTTCATGAGAATATACAAGGAAAGCAATTATCAGAGGGATCATGAACACAGTTAAAGGGGAATCATTGATTTTATTGAACTGAATATAAGCAGAAACATTTGAACTATTGCCACAGCTGTAACTGGTCTCTGTACACCTCTGTTTTCTATTGTTTTGTAGTCTCATGTGCCTTCCTATGTTCTTGGCTTTTTGATCCATCCTATCCCCCAAATAATAAACTTACCTGGCCTATCCTCCCCATGTACAGAAAGAGATCCAGACTTCTGAACTGCCAAAGTCCCCCTAGTTCTTTATAAAGGAACCTCCCTGATCCCTCTCCTACCTTGTGCAAACATAGCTATTAACAATGTGATATTTGCAGCATTTTTCATTACTGCCACAAAATTTGTAAGAACTGCTTCATGTTGGCTGTTTATAGAATAAATACCAAAAATCAAATTTAGATAATCTCATACTATTTTCTGTTCTTCATATGACATAATATTTCAACTATTACAACACATAGGATGTACTTTCCATTGATAGCAAGCACTCTAGGAATGATCAGTGGAAAGTACATCCTTCTATGTGTTGTGTTCCATATATTAAAACTATCTCTCTGCTCTGTACTATTCACAGTATGATGTCTGGTACTACAGACTCTGATGCCATTCAGCTTAGTGAGACTTCCATGGTGTGGGCAGTAGTTTTCATTCCTAAGTACCCAAAATCTTTTCATCCACCTTTCCTTTTATGCTGCCTTCCAAAGCTTAAAATCCAACTTTGACTTTTGTCAAATCAACCCCTCTAATATATCAGTTATTATTACTTACTATTTTGTTTACAGTAACACCTATGATGTACTAAGTGCTTTCCAAATACCCAAGAGGGCTGGTCCCGGCTCTGAGGAGCTTGCTATCCAAGGATGGACAAACAAGTAGGCAGAGATAGGAAGAAGGGGAATAACAGGTACTTATGTGCAAATAGTGAATTAAGTTGACTTGCATAACAAGTAGGCCTGGAGTATGTCTACACTTTGAGCTAAAGGGTGTGATTCCCAGCTTCAAGAGAGATTCCGCACATGTACTTAATATAGTGTGTAACTACAGTGGGGCAAACGGCAGGAGAGCCTAGCTGCCTGAGTACATACCTAGCATCCCGGACAGGTACGTACCTGGGACAGCTGGCTCTTTGTGCCATTCCAGCTGTATTATGTTTAGGATAATAGAACATTCAGAGTAATGAGGGTATAATTCATCAAACTGGGAATTACACCCCCCAGCTAAAGTGTAGGCATCTATGAGGGACTCAAATGTGGAAAGGAGGGGCCTTGCAGTTGAGTTCTGGGAGGTTGCACTATGCGTACAAGGCTGTATGGTAAAAAGCACAGTGATTGAGAGGCTGACAAAGGAGCAGACAAGGCTGGAAACACTGTTGGAGTGAAAAGGACTGGAAAACATGTTGATAAGATCCTTTGCAGGACAGGAGGAATAACAAATTGGGGGTTAGGTAGTGGCCATGATGCACTTGTTAAAAAGGCTCTGAAATATAGAAATACATTACATTGCATTTTCCCCGGCTTCCTAGTTTTAGAATTTGCTAACTGCTAATGTATGTAAATTAATTCTTTTTTAAAAAGAAAATTTTAAATTCACTAACAATGGCTTCAGTGAAAATGAAAGAGTGACTTGCTGCCTTCAGCATCTGGGGGAATTTGACCAAATTAATTTCTTAAGCAACACCATAAATCCAAAGAAAGAACAACACAATTTAGATAAATTAAAGTGTGTCAAAGGCCACAGGGCTAGTATTTTTGAATTGGACAATTAATTATGTATTTTGCGCATATCATAAATAGCAGCTCAAAGGATGATAACAGAATAATACAACATGGAAGAAATGAAACAGAGTGACTCTTTTATCAAGATTTTTCCCTTGTGACCCATGTTTCACCCAATACCATTGTAATGATATGATGAAAGGCTCATAGGGCTAGGGCTTGGAAATCTACTGCCTGTTTGAAACCCATTACCTCCCATCACCAACAAACTGAAATAAACATAGATAAGGACTAATGGAGAAATACAGGGATGGCTCTTCTAGCTTAAGTCTCCTTTATGCAAAAGATCTTATGCAAAAACTTGCTGTCCTATAATATCAATATGAGAAACCAATGTTGCTTTGAAACCCCTTTGATGTCCTTTTATCAAAGACAGATGATTCATGCTGTTCTTGTTTCAGTATTTATGTGTGTGAAACTGAGAACACAAACACTTTATGTATGTGTCCACAGGAAAGGCGCTTTCATGCTTACTGGGCTAGCTGGAACTCTTCCCCGCCTTTATCTCTCTGCCAGTGGAAATCAACAATTCTCTCACTTTTAGACTGAGCCCTGTATTACAGTAGCCTATGTATCGTCCATTCTTACCCAGCCAGTCTGAGTTCTGGTACCTGCAGTTCTTCCCTTCAGGAGTCTATGATCTAGTGCTATATGAATAGGACAACACAGCCTTCTTACAACAAACGTGTTGTTTTATTTTAAAAGTAGGAACAAAACATTTAGAGAGGATTTAAAAGCAATAGCCTATATGCATCTCAATATTGGCTAAGTCTTGCAGTGCCCGATGGTAACCTAGTCAGGTCTTAAATTCCTCACCCAGCACTTTAGTCTGGTTCTCCCAAGAACAATCCCCACATACCTTCTCAGAGATACTTTATCAGCTGCCAAGTTTCCTTTTGTTCTTTGTGTTCCCAAGCTTTTGCACTGCTGGACGAAATTAGATTTGCAGGTTAGCTGTGGAAGAGGTAAATTTCAAAGCTAACACTCCCCTAACAAACCTCAAGTGTTGACTGAGGGTTAGTTCATCTTGAGCCGTTCTTTCACTTCCTGCACATTTTTCCTGACAGCTCCCTCTTAAGCTAAACCAATATCGTCATAAGTTAACATCCCAGTAACAAGGTCAACAAACTGTATTCATAAATTATTACAGAGCAGTTCCATACAGTGGCCTATTTAACCAAGAGAACAGTAAAATTCCCATGTATTAATGCTGCAAGTTTGAATAAGAGGATGCAACAATGCCACTTTGTTGCACTCAGCTTTTGAAAACGTTGCAGTGTCCCTTTCTATCGATTCTTATATTAATATAGTGTTACAAGGTACGTTGATGAAAAGAGGGAGTTCAGGTCGAGATCTCTTTTTATTGCTAGTTCAACTTTCTGCTCCACATGTGCAATTAGCAGCCACATATATGAAGCATCATTTCTGGCACTACAAAAATTCACTGAACAAAATGCAAACTCAACAGGATTTAGGTGGGAAAATAAAGGGGTGCTGGCAGGGGTAACACTTCTTTTGGGGACAGAATTACTCACATGGTGAAAGAACTATTGGGGGACTTTAGTCAGGACCCAATCCTAATACAATGGGACTATCATTTCCTAAGTCCATCACAAAGTCTCTTGCCTAAGAGCAATAATGGGTGAAGCTCAAACTGTGGAGGTTCAATATAGTTCACACAAAGTCAGACACTTACTCAAACTTTAACCCTACCACTTGTAGATGCATAACTGACCTGGCTGAAAGTTTCATGAAAACATTGCACCAATTCACTACTGTACTAATACTGTTAATTATGATAAAATAATGTTTAGAAGTCCCTCCTGAGACCAGGGCTCTATTGGGGTCCCAAAGAGTTTGCTTACAATCCCGGTGGACAATAGAAGGGTAGAAGTGAAATATTTTACAGAACTAAGGCAGAGAGAAACATGAAGGTCATGCTCAAAGTCTGGCAGAAATGGGAACTAAATCCATGTCTCTGGTACCAGCCTGGTACCTTAAGCACACTTCCTTGCTAATATATCATGCTGGACTGTATCCATTACTGTTCAAGGTAGTTACTGAACATGTATGCATAAAATTGAAATCATATGGAACATTAAGAGAATGTATTCTAGAACCATGGAAGATTGACAGACAACCTAGCATCTAGCTTGATTTTCTTTGGGGGCATTCTTGAGCTGTTCAATTTGCTCTTGGCAGCAGTGTGATGTAGTGCATCTGGTGAAGTTACACTGTATCAATGGGAGAATGCTCTCCCAACTACTCGACCTCCAATGAGAACTGGAAGCTATGTCAGTGGGAGAGCATCTCCTTCCAGCATAATGAGGTGTAGACATCACTTTAAGTCGATGCAAGTTACTTCATTTGGGGAGGGGGTCACATCCCTGACTGACATACCTGACAGCGACTTTTCTACATTGCCACTTAAGTTACTACAGAAAATTCTTTCCCAGGTATCTGCCTGGTGAGTCTTGCCCACATGATCAGGGTCTAACTGATCACCATATTTGGGGTCAGGAAGGAATGTGCAGAGACCCTGTTGGGGTGAGGCGGGTTGCCTTCCTCTGCAGCATGGGGCACAGGTCACTTATAGGTTTAGACTAGTGCTAATGGTGAATTCTCTGTAACTTGAAGTCTTTGAACCATGATTTGAGGACTTCAGTAACAAAGCCAGAGACTAGAGGTCTATTAGCAGAGGGATGGGTGAGATTCTGTGGACTGCAATATGCAGGAGGTCAGACTGGATGATCACGATGGTCCCATCTGACCTTCCTGTCTGAGTTTACCTACTACCCCTAAAGCACCCACCCTCCACTTCTGGTGAGGCTTCATTCTCTACTTGTGCTACTTATTCTCTCTCCATATCTTAATCAACATGCACCCCTACTTTCATGTAGTTCCCTCCATTTCCCCCTGCCCTTTTGTCTGCATGGATCCCCACCATGGACTCAAGTCTACTTCCTAGCCTCTGGAAAAAAAAGAGGTAGGCCTGGGAGAAACATGCCACGTCTTGAAGATTGATGTCCGCTAAGAAAGCCCACTATCCATAAAGCTCCTGTAAGTGGAAAGCCCCATTTTCCCTTGTCATTAATTGATGTCACTTCTGACTTGGGGCCAATTTCAGAAATAATGTGATACATAAACACACCAACTCGAATTCCAATATGCTTCATTAATGTACTTAACAAACACTCAGTTACTGAATGGAAAATGAATGTAAGGGAGTCTTAATTAGGTGTAACTTATGAACAGATTTGCTTGAAGGTGAAAATAGTGTGTGGCCTAATTTAATTTACATATTGAATTATCATTCTGTTAGCTGCTTCTATTACTACAATCCTATCTTCTAGGCCCTAGGCTTGTGAGCGAAACCAGTTTAGATTCCGTTGGACTCAGCTGGCCAAATTCAGAAATGATATGTAAGTGGGCACAGTGTAGGTTACATGTTGGCAGATGGCTGAATCGAAGGAAGTCTTGAAGGAGAGTCCCAGCTGATGTAAAATGCACAATTGAGGGGATCAGAATAAGTTACCAGCTATACTCCCGTCAGCTCCCTCCAGAATTTTCTTAGGCTCACTTACATTCACTTCTGAGTGTCTGTTCTAAAAACACTGGCTTCCTGATGTACCCTCCCAACAGACTCTCCTTCTCCTTCCCTTGCTCTATTAAGGATTGTGCAGATGTTACATTTTTCTTTCTTAAGAATTACTACTTCATGCTGCTTAAAGCCCAGGAATCTGGCTCTGCATTGATCCTTTTGTAAACTGACACACACATTTTCAAAAATCACTGACTTAATCTCTATGATGATCCCCTCTTGCTTATGGATACAAGGAGACTTAATTGCCAGATTTGGCCTCTCTCTATCCTTGATGCTTATCTTCACCATTGCTCAAACTATTATTCTGTCTGGGAAATGCATTTGCCAGATCTTTCCTATGTTGATTTCAACCCCACACACAATCCCCTTGAATTACTGGGGAAAGAAATCTTCCCTTTTGGAGACTGTTCCACCCCAATACCTTTTTTAATTGTGATACATCAGCTTTGAAAAAGGACCATTACTTGGGATCATATCTTTGTGATTACTGAAATACAAAGCAACGTCAGGGAACTCTCATTCTTGCTGTATTCTACACAGACAGGTGAAGATAAGAGCCAAATGTGTAGCTAATATCAGTTGGGATAGTTCACTTAAAGTCACAGGACCTGTGCTAATTTATGCTTGTTGAGGATGTGATCCAAAGAAGTTTAGTCCTAAATGACTGCTCTGTAAACAATGCAGGATTGATTTTGTTTTGTTCAGCTCTTAAAGTTGTTGTGATGCTGGTAAATCAAGTGCCATCTCTGGCCAAGGCCACAGGCATTAGTTAAGAACTGACAAATTCATAGCTGGAACCCAAAGCAGCTCACCTGTATGTTAGTTTTGATTAAAATGGGTATTTGTCTTATTAGAATGTATTTAGTGTTTAGACTGTATGGAATGCTTGTAAGTTGCTGCCTGCCTTAAACTCACTTGTCTGTAATCCATATTGTAAGGAAATATTGGAGATTTTTGCTTTATAACTTGTTTGCTCAGAACTTGTGAACCCAGGTATAGGAATTGTCCCCATGTCCCCACCCATTAATGAGGCCTATCAAGATTAAATGGGCCATTAAGAAACACCACAATACAAAGGATTGGTGAATGGCCCTATCACATCTTGGAAATACTATGTGCAAGGGAGTTCTTCTCATGGACTGGAAGGTCCAACGTAAAAGATAAAACAGGGTCACAAGAACATTTTTCAACTCTTTTCTGTTTGAATTCTCATAGGACCAGAGACCCTGAACTAAAGCAGAGTCCCAGGGTCAACCTGTCTCCACCCTGAAAGATACTTTGAACTAACAGATTATTGCATCTCTGTCACCTTTAGGAACCATAGATGACAACCCGTGTATATATTCACTTGCTTTGACCTGTAAATAACTCTCATTTCTCTTTCTTAGGGCAGGTCTACACTACAGCCGTGATTGACTCTCTGAGATTGATCCACCAGCGGTCGATTTAGCAGGTCTAGTAAAGACCCACCAAATCGACTGTAGATTGCTTTGAAATTGACCTCTGTACTTTACCTCCAATGAGAAGAGTGTAAGGTAAGTAGATAAGAGATTTTCTCCTGCTGCCCCCAACCCCGTGATGTAGACCCCGCGGTAACTTGACCTAAGGTATATCGACTCCAGCTACGTTATTTAAGTAGCTGGAGTTGCATAGAGTAGGTCGACTTACCGCAGTAATATAGATATAGCCTCAGTTAATACATCTTTAGATAGTTTATTACAGGATTGGCTACAGGCTCTCTTTGGTGCAAAATCTAGGGTACCAACTGATTGGTGGTAAGTAACTTATTGATCTCTTGGGACTAGAAGCAATCTGAATATGGTGTGATTTTTGGTGTAAGTGACCATTAATTACTAAGTCCAGCTTGCCTGGGTGGCAAGATAAACAGGAGAGCCTAAGGGAACTGCCTATGACTCCAAGGTAAAACAGATATAGTGATCCAGGAGTTCACATGGTACTGGGTTGGTCAAATCTAATCATAGAACATATCACTAGTTTCATAGCCCTGTTTTTGACAGTCTGTCCTAAGGTAGGCACTCATGGTCACAAGCCACTCCAGATGATGTGACCGTAGTATTGCCTTCTTTCATTCAATAGCATAAGAATGCTATAAAGACCAATAAGCATTGAATCAAAGTGCTAGAGTGCTCACCTTTATTGAATTGTTTCCCACAACCAATAGTTATGAAAAATACAACTTGCATTATTGTTTGTTAATTACAAGAAAGCTAGTTTCCCTTCCCTCATAATGAATTGCAGCTTCCTGGAGTTTATGCCACTTCAATAGCAAAACAACATTTAAATCTTGGCAACCTTGGTTTAAAGTATATGTAAGCACTCTTTCCCTCAATTTAACTGACCACAAGTGATCTTTAGCAAGTAAAATATGACTTGAATCATACGTGTATCAAGAAGAGAAGTATTAAATGATCCTGCATTCATACGAGAGATCATCAAGAAAAATACCAAAGCGTGTGATAAAATTTACCACAAGGTTTGCCAGCTCTGAGCCAAGTGCTTCCTCCTATGTAGGATTGACTCCTAGGAAGGAGACTTCATGAGTTTCAGCTTGTAAACCTCTTTTGATCACTCTGTCAAAAGGAATAGGCTTTGTCCCTGCAGAATAGGAATGGGCTTTCTAAATCTATGGGGTGTGCCAGAACCTGTGAGGATTCCAGTATGCCCATGGAAGAGATCCAATCCAGAGTCACAGTGCTGCCACAAAGCACCTCACAGCATGACTTACTCCCATGGAAGCATAAGCAATATTAGCAGTAATCTATGCTTAACAGTCCCTACAGGACTGAAGTGAGATGGTGTTATGCAGCCCACTCTCTCCTGACTTGGGCTTAAGTCTTCAAACCTGTGGATTCCTGAAGGATTTCCTGTAGGATTTGGTAAAGGAGGGGGGAGTGCTACAGATCCACTGCTTCCCTCTCTTCCATATCGTTCGCTGCAGATCTGCTGGATTCAGTTTCCTACCATGTGCAGTATCAAAGTGGATAAGCATAAACTATACAAAGATACTTCCAAAGACTAGCTTTCTCTGGAGTGACCTAACAGAACACCAGGCAGCAGATTTAATGCAAGAAGTAAAGAATACCATATCCAGATTTTAAAAAAAGAGAAGGAATTCAGGTAGGAACAACTTAGAATTTTGCCAGATTCCCTCTTTCCTTCAAAGAGCTGTGAACTTAAATGTCTTTAAGCAATGAAGAGCTCTGTTTTAAATCTCATTTGAAAAACATAATCCCCTGTTGCACCGTGACCCACAGCATTCCGCTGGTTCTGTGACTCAAAACAAACTCAGATGGGAAAATAACACTATATGCCAGTCAGCACCATTTCCTAGTGCTCTTGAGTTTTCTCTTGATGTCTCCATTCCAATAATGCTCTAGACCGATCCTAGCTGCCTTGTGTGATCTGATAACTACATGAAGATGATATAGTTGCAGAATATGGATCTTTATAAAGCTTCAATGCTGCAAAAAGCCACACAAATAATTTTGTCTGGTGTTTAAGTCCAGGAATATTTGCAATAGACCACACCATCAAAGAGGGAAATTGGTACAAGGTGTTTGTTTCCACACAGTAAATCACTTTTAACAAATTGTGCTTATTTTCTGAATAGTTCACAGGCATCAGTCCCACAAATCTCATGATCTGTACCCATAATAGAAGAGTTTAACGCATGGCAAATTCAGTTTCCTATAAAATAATGCACAATGTCATGTCCTGCAGCAAATTTCTGAGATGTAATGTTTAGTGGCAGAGCTATACCACTGTTGTTTATCATTTGTGTTACAGTAGTACTTAATGGCCCTATTCATGAGCTGGGTCTCATGCTAGCTGCTGTACAAATGTATAGTAAGAAACAGTCCTGGCACTGGAAAGCATACAGTTTAAATAATCCAGACAGCTGCATGGGGAAGGGGTTTTTTCAAGGCCACAGCAGTTCAGTGGCAAAACTAGGAATAGAATCCAGGTCACCTGAGAGCTCTACTCACCAGACTGTACTATGCCTTAAAGTTTACATGCTCTATGCATTTCGTGAGAACTGTCACGCTCAACCCCTTTAACACAGATCTTTGGGCATCCTGTCTCATCAGTTCACTTTTTACAGATGGACCCAACACTAAATATTTTCCAGCTTTAAAAAACTTTATTGGAAAAGGCACTCTCAATCAAAATCTCAATTGTAATTGATTTATTGTTAGGTGAAGTTTATAAGGGGTCCTAAAGGCATTATGATTCAAGAGAAGTGTGAAGAGCTGTCAGACAATTTAACCAGCTAATGACACCTAAGAAAGTTTTAATATTACATACATGTAACAAAAACTGAGAGAGAAAAGGTGAATGAATTTTGAAAGTGAAGCGTTTCCTGTTTTGTGAAGCAGGACATACAATTACCCACTCCGAGTCTTATGCAGAATGATGCCTCAATGTAGTCCTCACTTAACAGGAGGTTTGTTTCAGATTGCCACAGTCTGTTCTAGGTTTTTGTAAAGTTTTGACCTTACAAATGTGAACTGAGATGGGAGTTAAGTAGAATAAAGAGTCATATTTGTTGTAGTTAGATCATTTACAACTCTCTTCTCTATGTTATCAGCTTTACATCACATTGTGGACTTGGTTCTGCTCTTAATAGTGTAAATCAGGAGTAACTTCATAGAAGTCAAGGAAATTACTCTGGAGTAACAACAAATCAAGCACTTGGATGTACAGTCAGGCTTAATCAAAAGGCTACTGAGTACACTGCCTGGGTTTCACTTCATAATTTTGGTGATTAAATACAATCTGTGCTTGTTCAAATTCAGTACTGGGTGAACAATTGATAACCCTTTGTTAATAATTATTATTATCCTAAATTTATAAAGACAAAGCACAAATTTCAAAGAGTTATACAAAACCAGCACTTAGTTTAGAGGACTGAATTTTCAGCAGTAACACCCAACTGCACTTGTGCCTGTGCAATTGTGTCCCTATTTATGTACATCCTTAAGTCAACTTTAAGGAACTCAAAATGGTATGAAAACTACACAAAATACAGCACTGTAAATTGCTGGTTCTGATTGTTACTGTTCCAAAGTTACAACCTCTGGAAGTTGAAACTTACAAGATTCATAGCATCTTAGACTCACTAAGACTCCGATCCTTCACTGAGAACCATGAAGGCAGACCCTTTTGTTTGCCCAGAGTACCACAGAATTCAGTGAGGGTCCAATAGTACTTTTTCTCCATGAAGAATTGAGGTCCAAACTAAGCTTTGTGGACAGTCTTTATTCAGTGTTTTTACGGCAACTATCACGGTGACAGACTCCAAAGTACTACTGCAGTACAAACACATAGTTTCTCCAATTTACATTATTATCTATCTGTTTTCACTGCAAGTATTTATATATTTTTTCCAACACCATTCATAAAAATGCAGTAAGTTCAAATAAATTGTGGCTTGCGTGCATATTGACTTATGCCGTTATGTCTGTACAGACTTTGTAATTAAAAGCTTTCCAGCTGCTTTACATTAATTAAATATTACCTTTGAATTTCCAGTACTTATAGACATGTATAGTGAATGCTGTAAATACAGAGATAACTTTATCTGAAATTGCTGGCAAATTTTAAAATCCTCTATTTCATTCCAAGGTAATGCTGGATTTCTTAAAATTAAGGAATTTGTCCTAGTCTCAGAATTAACTTGAATACAAAAGTTATGTTGGAAACAATTGCACAAAGGACGTTGCTATTTTCTATTAAAAAAATGCCATTAGGAAAAACACAAACACTGGAAATTCCCACAAATGGGTCATGGGACAGGACTTAGTTGACTGACAGTATTAGTCATGTATTTTTAGCTAATATAACGCTTCTGCCTTATGCCACTGGCAGCAACCAGGGCCAGATCCAACATGATTAGGGATCCTTTCTAAAACAGAACATGTATCTCCAGCTCCCACCTAAAATCTTATCTGCTCCTAGGCTTTAGGAACTTAAAATGTACATTGCTTGGTCCTCTTTACTGGTATCTTCTTCCCTACTTGCAAGCACACAGATGTCCTTTGGACTATGAAACCATAAACAGCTTTTATTTGATAAAACACAATACCTATTTTTACACAAAAAATAAAGATGAGCAAAACTCAAACAGTGCATTGGGGCTATAGCCGACTCCACGCCCCAAATATTAATTGCTGGGCTTACTGAGGCTTGGAACTCCTATCCACAAGACAGTCACTGTACACCTAAACCCTCGCTCTCAAATACAAAAAGTCAAGTGGATATTGGGGGTGGCTCTCCTCTGGTTCAGACAATCTTGCAATACCTGGTTCTGCTCTAACCTGCTGGTCCAGTACTGCAAAGTCAGCTTTCTGTAATGTTCAGAACTTCTCAGTAAGAAGCCTAGAGCAAAGCAAGACCCCTTCCTGGAGCCTCTGGTCTCTTAGAGCCTCAGATTAGAGCCTTGTTGAATTTGAATTTCTACCCAACCAGAGTCTGATATGGATCATGTCAGGGCGACCCATTTTGCCCAGGCCTTTCACAGTTTCTCCCTCTTCCGTAAATATATTTACATGCACTATGTAATATTTCCAAAAAAGGGAACACAAACTCCTAAGATGATAGAACGCTGTAGAAATGCACTGGGGCAGAATAATAATGTATGTAAACTAAGCCTGCCAGAGATAGCTTGTTCTTTTCTCCTATGGGAGAGCAGATAGATATTTGGGGGTTTCATTTTTTAAGCCTTTTAGCTCTGGGGGTCACATTAATAATTCATAAAACAAGGCTTGTTATATAGGCCCAGGCTTGCACAGAGCAAACCTACAGGAAGTCAGTTTTTGCTAGTTTTCTTCATAGTGGGTTTCTAAAGTTTCCCTGAGACATAGCTTTTCAAACTGCGGATTCCTGGTGCATTCATGAAAATGGAGTTTCCCTTTTTCATGAACTGGTTTAAATGATCATTGAAATGTTAATACTAAAAAGATAGAAAATTGTGCTTTATATTTTTAAATGTAATAGTAGCCTACTGAGAGAAGGCAAATATAATTTTGATAGGAAAGAAAGGAATTGATCACATCTTTTAGTGTAACTCCATAGAAAAGTAAGGTGATGGTAATAGAGTCCCTTGAAAGACAAAGGTCAGCTTATGAGGAAATTATAAGGCCATAACCAAAAATGAGCTTTTACTGTTAATTTTAAGTAGCAAGTAAGTTAAACAATAGTAAATGAATGTTAATGTACCTAACCACTACTAAAGAAAGGGATCACAAATTTTCATGCTATACCAAAGAACAGGCAAAATATTTATTTGCTAAAAAGTGAATTTGAAATTAATATCTTCCCAGCAAACCGAACCTAAAAGTTTTAGGGCGCTTAATAGCTGCCCGTGCAGATCAATTGCTTGATTAGAATTACATGATTAAGTGATTCCAACATATAAATCAAATCAGGATAAATAGGGAAAATAAACTCTTACTACTAAAGGTTACAAATAAAATATTTATACAGGAGTTCATCTTGTTTATGTTGAACAAAGTCAAGACTATTGCAGGCAGATTACTCAAGTCACTTTATATGGCTCTAAACTGGACTGTTTCAAATAGTTTTAGAAAAGCATCAAGGAATGGGGAGACACTTTACATAACCTCTAGAAATGTTCAAAATGAGCTTTACAGAGAAGAGATGCTGCATTGTTCAAAGGAACATGTTTGTACAATATTAGATAATGAGGTTACAGCACACCATGGGCAGCAGGTATCATAAATAGGGAGAGGCTTGCCTCCCCAAACAGCCAGGCATGACCCTGCCCATGCTCTGCACCCAGTGCCCCCACTCTTCCCTCCCTTCTGCTGTGCTCCCTGCCTTCAAGGGCTGGGGAGGCTGGGGCCGCATCACCCCCTCTCCTGTTGCGCTGGAGCAGCATCAACCACTCTGGGGCTGGGGGGGAGGCTGGTTGCAGTGGGGAGGCTTTTGGCTGGGGTGGGGGACATGGAAGGGGTGGGGCTTTGGGTGGAAGGGGAAGGCTGGGAGCTAGCCCTAGACAGTAAAGTTCCATATCATTCTTCATATGTCTTGAGGTTAATATGGGAAGAGTGTGTATCCTGATTTGTATTTGTTCTGAATTCTCATTTGTCTTGGTAATGCAAATTATAATTGAATTGACATTTCAGCAGTTAACTGCTTGCATTTCTAAATTTGGCTGAGTTGGCACCAACTGTCCCATAACCTCTAATTGGTCTAAAGCTTGTCAGGCAAATTAAAAAGGCCCTTTATTAAGGATGCATAACTCCATACTGGTACCAAAATTACCACCACACAATGACAGAATTGGAATAAGTTTATTATTGTGCAACTGAACTTTAATTTGTTGTAACTTCATTGATTGCTTTACAAGTTTTAATATTCTGTGTTAGAGTCAGTTAAAATGTATCAGCAGTATCACAGAATAAGCTTTATTAAACACTAATTTCTGTCCTTAAAATCTGTATGGGTTCATATGAATTTATAAGCCTTGAATATATTCCTCAGCTCTTATGCAAATTAACCAAATGAATCAGAAACATGGTAGGATAATTTGTTGATTAAAATTACTTAAACAAGATGTTTCAAATCATAGCCATTCAAATGTTCCTAACAATGAAAGTAAAGAAAAAGTTAGGAGAGAAAAAGACTAGCCAAAGCAGAAAGTCTAATGCACAAGCACCTAGAGTACTTAAGATCTGCTTCCCTGAGCTCATTTATTGTTCAAGAGTGATAAGGCATTACAGAATGCCTCTTATCCACTTGTAACAGGTATAGAAATATATTGCTTGTTGGTTTAATGTAAAATATACCATCACATTTGTCTCAAGGTGCTGCCTCCCACTTTTAACTTCCATACTATTTTTTTTTGTGATGGTTTGGCACATCCCAAATCCCATACTAAAGCTGTAATAAAAGGGAAATACTATTAAAACAATAATCTAAAAAGCTAAGCTTTAAATACCAATCAACTTTGGTACTTCTGGAGAGAAAAAGATTAGAAAATAATTTTAACCCAACTGTGAACAACAAGAAATTGTTTTGCAGAAAAATCAAAATGCCATACCTTGTAATAAAGCTTTAGGAAATAGCTATAAAACCTTTCCGAGCTGAATACTTAGCACTATTTCTGGAGGTTGTTGTTACATTAAATTGAAGGCTGCAAGTATTTTCAGCCAGCTGAAATAGAAGTATTTATTCCCACCCACATAAACATGGCAACAATGAAGACACCACTAAGTTACACATTGGGTCAGAATCAGAAACAATTTATTTTACAATGGCATAGTCTGTAATTATTGTAATATAAAGTAAATGTTCAGATACCGGGCTTTTATATTTGAAGTAGGAAGCAAATGCAAGAGGTAGAAAAAATTTAAATAATTTCAATTAAATGTAATAAATCTATTTAAAATGTAAAGTTAAGTCTGGAAATATTATGCAGATGCATATTAAGAAATGGAAGAAAATCAATAAAAAGGTTAAATTCATCCATGGAAGTGTGCAGAATTTAATTAGTTAATATGAAGGTGAGCAGCAGTTGTGCTAGGAATTTAGAGGTCTCTTGGTGCTCCAAGTGCTTGCAATGACAATTCAGCAACTCCACTTGTTTGACAAGATTTTCATCTTTCTTACATGCTTTCAGGGTAAATCTCTGGTGTGTAAGTCCCATATGGTCCTGTGCACTGCTTAAAGCCCAAGATTGGCCTGAAAAATGCAAATTACATGGGCTGATGGAAAGGGCAAAATTGGCCATGAGATGGCCATTGTTTCATATCATAAATTGGAGTAGCAGTGGTTGCACACTGCTGTACTACTCTGTATCTGTGTTGGAAAAGAAGATTTGGGGTCCTGATGTGCAGGAAAAAGTAGACGCAGGCCTACTTCCTGCCTCCATTCCCCTCTGAAGTAGGTCTCATAGACTTTGTCAGAAGGGACCATCATGATCATAGTCTGACCTCTTGCACAGTGCCCTACTCTCTGGCCAAGACAGCTGAATTTGTGCAGTGATCTTGTGATTTGCTTCTAATCTCTAACAACTTCCTACATGCTAATTTGAGCCAAATTCTGCTTGCTTTAGTCATAAGTATAATGCTACTTAACAGTTATGGTGAGATTTTCATTTAAAGCACTTCATACGGGTTGGTAATCCTTACTACTCTCTTTTTACAGATGGACATATGGAGGTAATGTGATGTTGAGGTCTGTAGGAACTATGGAGCTTAGCACCACTGAAAATCAGGCCAAAATGACTTGTCCAAGGTCACACAGGACTAGATGGTCAGTTTATAATCTACTCTAGGTGCAGGGAAGCATGCAGGAGAAGAACAGAGAATGATACCTCCCTTGCTCCCAATTAACTCTGATGATGAGGGGATGCTGGGGAGTAAATTACTTTACTCGTTTAATGGTGAAGTCTACTCCTTTCCCTCCCTCCCCATGCCTATTTGGATACTTTCACTTGCATGTAGGGGTGGGGGCAAAACAGAAACATTGCTCCTTCCACTTCCTGCTTTTCTCCACCATCACCCCTCCATGCTCACTTACAACAGGGAAGTAGCACCTACTCTCCCATCTGTCACCTGTGTCACAATCTGAATGTAGGGGGCAGGGACATTAGTCCTCCTTGTTTCTTGTATACCTGAAAAAAGTGCTGTGACAGTTTAACCCACAGCATAAAATGATTACTATGGTCCTGTGTATTTTGCCTCAACAGGCCAGGACAAATTATGTCATGCAAAGTCTACCCTATATTTATTTTTAAGATAAATTAATTCCATTGTTTTTTGGAGGGTTCCCTCAATGACAAAAGTGCAGATTAGATTGTAAGAGTTAAATGAAATGTGGAAATGGATAACTCTGTTACAAAGTGAGATTGGAAACTTAATTGAGAAAAGACATGGTTGGTGTCAATATGTTATTGCAGAAGAGATTTGCTTTATAGATGTACTTATATGACTTTTTAGTCAACTCTCTATATTGAAGTAAGTCTCAGCTTTTCAAAGCAGCAAAGAACTGGCAGAATGGGTCATGCACAATCATAAGGTTTTTTTGAGAACTTAAATTTTCAAAAATTACAAGACTTTTTGAACTGTTCGTTCCCTTCAGATCCAGGAGCTTTTTTGCAGGGGTTTATTGGCCATATAGATTGCTTTTCTCAAATCAAAAAGGCTTGACAAGTCATCAGATATTTGCCAGCATGCTACACAGAGACTTATTTTTGGAAATGCTTCCCAAAGAGGGATATGGGATCCAGGACTTTGGGCATATTGCTGCAACTGAAAGACTTACCACTTGGTTTCAGGGAAAGTAGGATGACTTTGAATAAGCCTGACAATCCTTTATGGAACACAGAGATTTGTAATTGATTGATTTGTCTCCCACAGGGTTGTGGGTATGGTTTACTGTTAGGGTCTTTTAAGGCAGAACTCTGAAGTAGCTCTTCTGCTATATTTTGTACAAATTTAATAGCTTTCTGTCGATTTAAGGGTGTTGTAGCTATTTCCTAGTTGTCAGAAACACTACTCTCCATCTATATAAGCATTAGTGTCTTTTAGTATGACTTTAAGCATACTAATTCCAGCATGTGTATCAATATTAGTGCAACTAGAAGCAGCAGTTCACTAAATGTTCCATGATTTGGATGTCCTCTCCATATTCACATATTGGGTCATCCTTCATTTTTCCATGTATGTAGTAGTTAATCTCCAAACCTGTTTGAGGTTCTAATGCTGTTTGGAGGCAGGGTCAGAGATATTCAGAGATGGACAAGTTTGGGTTTTTTATCATAGAGTCATATTCTCATATTATTGCTTCTTCTCTTCAGAACAAGTGGCACCATCGTCTCCATCGGGTATCAAAGTCCATGACAGAAGCCGTCTTCTACAGCTTGAAGAGAAAAAAGCCTATAGGAAGCAAGCAGCTCCCAACCAATGTACTATTTGCAATAACTGCCAAAGATCATACAAGTCTCAGATTGGACTACTCAGTCACATGAGACATTGAAAACCATCTGCCATCATAGGCTGCAATTCCCACTGTCTCTAGCAGATGAAAGGATGCTAACAGTCTTCAGAGGGGTAGTGATCAGATGCCTGAGGATAGGAAAATAAGCAGTCAGTATTGACTTCAAAACTCCCATGACAATTTTCTTAGAAGTATTCAACGATACTGTCATGGTATAATTCCCCACTCTGAACCTTAGCGTCCAAAAGATGGGGTACCAGCATGAATTCCTCTAAGCTCAATTACCAGCTTAGTACTTGTAGCGCTGCCACCAACCAGGAATTCCAGGGCCTGGTACACTCTGGTCCCCCCAAAACCTTGCCCGGGGACCCCCAAGACCCAGTTCCTCTGGATCTTAACACAAGGAAAGTAAACCCTTTCCCTCACCGTTGCCTCTCCCAGGCTTCCCCTCCCTGGGTTACCCTGGAAGATCACTATGATTCAAACTCCTTGAATCTTAAAAACAGAGAGGAAAATTCACCTTCCTCCCTCCTTCTCTCTCCCCCTCCCAGACTCTCCCTGAGAGAGAAAGTAATCCTAACACAGAAAGAAAATTAACCTTTCTCTCCCCCTTCCCTCCTTTCTCCTCACCAGTTCCCTGGTGAATCCAGACCCCGTCCCCTGGATAAAAAACCAATCAGGTTCTTAAACAAGAAAAGCTTGTAATTAAAGAAAGAAAAAACAGTAAAAAATTATCTTTGCAAATTTAAGATGGAATATGTTACAGGGTCTTTCAGCTATAGACACTGGGAATACCCTCCCAGCCTAAGTATACAAGTACAAATTAAAATCCTTTCAGCAAAATACAAAATTTGACTCCTTCCTGCCAAATACACATTTGCAAATAAAGAAAACAAACATAAGCCTAACTCGCCTTATCTATCTAGTACTTACTATTCTGAGCATATAAGAGCCTGTATCAGAGAGATTGGCGAGAAACCTGGTTGCACGTCTGGTCGCTCTCAGAACCCAGAGAAAACAACCCAAAAACTAACAGCACACACAAAAAACTTCCCTCCCTCAAGATTTGAAAGTATCCTGTCCCCGATTGGTTCTCTGGTCAGGTGACAGCCAGGCTTACTGAACTTGTTAACCCTTTACAGGCAAAGGAGACATGAAGTACTCCTGTTTTATTAACTCTTAACTATCTGTTTATGACATATAGCCTGACAAATTTTCATTTGTATACTACTTCCCTATACTGGCACATGATATTCTGTTGCTGAGAAGATGAGGGCCAAGATGGCCATCTGAAAAATGTGAGTATCTGTTCCCCAACTGTTCTCAGTTTGTGTTTGGGTGATATTATTCCTCGTCTTTATTTTGGTAGTGATCTTGTCAAATGATGGTGGTATGTGAAGCTATGATCCAGAACCACTCCAAGATACTTCAGGAACTCCTGCGCCTGAGAGTTGTGCTGCAGAGAGTGACATTTAGACACTTCTTTGTGTGGTGGTGGCGCAGGTGGACTGTAGAGACAGCTGCTTTTTTGAGAGTTTAGTCAGAGTTTCCATAGCTACCACTCCATTTTTTTTTCAAATTTTCTGTGAAAATGCATTCCACTTGAGTGAAAGTGCTGGCTTGAATATATATACTTGATCAGTCTAAGTCACACCTTAATTTACTCTTTAGTAGCCTAACAACGAGCTCCTTGGGTAGAATTAATGAAGGCAATTTGGACTTTGCAAAGCATGTGTTTGTAAGTTCATAGCTCAAGAATTGATGGTACTAAACATCAAAAGTTGTCTCCATTTTCTTTTGATATATTGATTAATTTGTATCAATTATGTCAGCAGTTGATTAATTTAGAACCATTCTTAAGCTCTGTTCTAACACATAATTGCTCACTGATATGTTGAATCCAACCAGAGGTATCTGAGCCCATGCTGTCTTTTCTAATGGTGGTGGCAGAGGGGTAGCTCTTTTAAACCTAATGGTTAATGCTCTTATTCTAGCTCTTTATTATAATAATCTGCCATAATCCTCGCTACATTTGCACTTTAGCTTTCCTTATTGTCTGTCCTTTATCCTTGTTAAACATGAGTATATGGTATACAAATGTCATCTTCATAGATCACGGCTCCTCTGGTTAAAATCTGTTCTCTCTCTTCTTCAAATGAATCTGTTCTTGGTGGTGTTTCTGTTGAACAACTGAAATTTTAAAAGGAAAAGTGAACCCAGATGCCCTTTTTTAACAGGGAAACAGCTACCTGACATCACAAGAGATTTGCTTTTGGAAGAGATTTAAGTCCCAGTGTATATTGGTAAACATCTGATAGGGGACTCGCATTATAGAGAGAAATAAATATGATTTTACCCTAGTAATTTATTTTTGATTGGCACACTATGGGTAAACAGTGAAGTATATGGAATATACCTAAGATAAATGAGGTGCACAGGAAGTAACACACTTATATTAAGTCATTCCTGTGCTGGTAGTAGGAAAACTGATATGTGGTGCATTAATGTGTAAGCACGCAGGCATATAGAGTCTTATATGGCCCCCATTGCAATCGTACCTTAATGCGTCATAATCTTGAATGTATTTATCCTTACAACATCCCTATAAAGTAGAATCACTGTCATGTCTCAGCATCAACATAATATCCTGTGACTCAAAAATAATATCTGCTGCAAGTGATGCAGGGACTGTTATGTTTTCAGGGGTTGCTATGACTTTTACTGAATATATAAATCACACATAGATAGAGAACTCGGACTTGATCCTTGAGCCATCTATGTACCGTTATCTCCATCTTACAAATGGGGAACTGAGGCACAAAGAGATTAACTTGCTCAAGGCTATACAAGGAATGTGTGGCAAAACAGAGAATTGAACCTGGGTCCAGGTTAGGACCCCAGCCACTCAGCTATTCTTCCTCTCTTACTAATTGCCTAACTTGTCATAGTGCCATTATACTCTGACCCAACTCCTTCTGAAGACTGAGAGATTTCTAATGATTTCCATAGGCACTGGATGACTTGGCACTTAGGATGTTTTGCATGATTGCTGCATTTTCCTGGATGGTCAGGATCACTTTGTTCAGGGCTGAAGTGGTGTCTATTTATTCTTATATACATTGAGAGTTTTCTGTCTTTCTCACTGTAGGCTGGCTGTTATCTGAGCAGGGCTCTAAAGCAGGGCTCTAATTCCTTCCATCTCTTACTTTTGTAACCCTGTGTAGTTACATGTTAACTGTAGGGATCTCTTTTTAAATGAAGACACATTTAAATGAATTTACATTTAAAAATTTGCCTGATGACTTTTACAGGGACTTTTACAGTGTTAATCAATGGAACTCACTTCCAGAACAAGAAATCCCCTGCAGAAGACTCCAGGATTGTAAATAATATTGTTCTGAATGTTATGCAGGATACTCAGATTTGTTTTTAATAAACTGTGGCTTGAAGCTATTTTGCACGCTATTGTGTGTCATCTTTGTGGTCCCATTGCAGTCAGTGGCAAAATTGCTATTCATCTTGATGGGATCCTGAAAAAGTCCTGTGCTTTTGGATTGGCTGTGGCAATATATAATTTTACCCTTTGAATTAGTAAACTGTAGTAATTTTATTTGTTGATTTTCCTGGTGAGTAATACATATAGGTACTGATCTGGTATAGTAGTTCTCATGAATTTGGAAAATCTATAGCAGATCTCGAAAGGATTTTCCTGTGCTATTCATTTTCTGCTCTATAATTACATAGAGGATCATTTCTGCTATTGTTGGGGTGGGGGGAAGTGACCTTTTTGAGTCACATTTTTATGCTTATCTTGAAGTTACATAATACTTCCTTGTTTCTGTGAGACATAAAACCTACATATGCAGCATTAATGACATTTGGTTATATTTAAGAAGACACAATTTGTTTTAAACATATATTTCAAAGTTCTTCAATCTGCTGACTTCTAATTTGCTGCTGGCCTGGTTGAAACCTATGGAGGGACAAGAAATAAACTTGAAATATAGAGGCTGCATGGCAGTTTTACTTCCATGCCCTGATTTTAGGAGAAGTCCAATTCAAATACACCCTCCAAGTTAGTTGCATGTGAGAAATGGTGGGAAAAGAGAGCTAATACTCGTAGGAAGAGGTGAGCTTCACTCTTTCCCAGCCACTTGGGCTGATGCAGTGGCATTCTGGGAAGTTTTCTGGGACACTTCGCATAGACGTTTTTGTCATTTTATTTCACTTTGAGTGTTTTTGTGCTAATCAAATTTTGCTTTTCTGTGAACATAACTATTTTCACATGAAATGCCTGAAGAGTTTCAATTTTGGACTTCCAATGTCTGAGTTTGGAATGTGGCTTTGAAACCACCATTTTCTGAGAATGGGCTCGTTTTTTGCTTGGAAATGTTTTTGTGTTTTTTTTTTCCTCACTGCCGTAAGGGATGAGAATTTCCAGCATGGAAGTGTCAATATATTTTTAAAGGAAATGGGTCTGTTTTCATGTGTTATAAAATGCAAACCTCCTCCCATAAATTTAAAATAGTTTAGTCTGTTCATACTTTGCACATCTAAAATCAAAAAACCAACTCCTCAGGTGGTTAATTTCAATTCCTTCATTGATTTTAATGGGACAATGCCAATATCTACCCTCTAAGGATCTGGACTAACATGTGGTGACCCTAAACAAGCCCTTGGTGACATTACATTGTCATGACATGGTGTTATATTAGCTTGCCACTTCCTAACATGAAAATGATGTGGTACAGATGTCAAAGATAATACAAAAAGGCTTTGCCCTGCAGGTATCAAACCTAAATAAATCCTACCAGGTACATGGATAACTTTTTAAAATGGCCTTTGCATAAAGCCATCAACTGCAACATTCAAGTGTTTCTGTATAGTATGTCAGAGAAAGGTGCTATTTATAAAAAAAGAAATATGGTTGTTCACAGGACCCTACATTTAAGAAGACAGACATATTCTCTGTTCCTCAGTGGAAAAGCTTATTTTGTGGTTTGGGGAAATGTCCTGAATATCACAACAATGATACAAATTTATTTGTGTGGCCTGCTTCTGCAACTACTTATGCTATAAGTATACTTAAATACTTACTTTCACATGAGTGTTCCTGGTGAAGCCAACAGGATTACACACATGAGTATCATTATTTACATGTATATGTATTTTCAGGATCAGGCCCTTGTCTTGTAATGTATTTCAATGTATTTAAAGAATCTAAAATTTTATTATTATTCCCTACCTTACAATCTAAGTGGTGTCCAAATATCAGGTAAACATTACTTGTGTCAATTTCAAAAGTTTTTTTAAAAAGTAATTTGATACCAACTTACTCGAGAATCTGTAATTCATGGGACTAATGATTTTCTGTGTTCAACTTGTAACATCTTAAATAGGTCTGAATTCAGAATTTCCCTGTGAAAATCAGGCCTCTTAAAGATGACTAAAGTTGGGCACCCAAATATCATTAGTCACTTTGGAAAATCTGAGTTTAGATTAGTGTAGATAAAAGCCTTCATTAAACATCAGTAAGAAGATGTAGAAAAGTCTGTCTCCATGGAATCAACTGAATTGTTTTCTCCAACAGAAACATTTAATTTTTTTGAAATAACATTTTTAAATTTAATGTATTAGTCTAAACAACAATAAAACCTTCAAACTTCCATGAGTCACTGTGGTATGGACCTGGAAACAATTCTGGTTTCTGATAAATCTCATATTTGCTCTTAGTTTTCTGGTGAATTAGAATGGAAAAGCAGTACTGCTGATATTTTAACATCTTTCAACACTGAGAATAAATGTGGGTTTCATTAAAGAAAATGGGAGTTTTGCTTTTGATGTCAGTAGGACCAGGATTTAGGTTTACTAGTCTCAAAAGTAAAACAGGCCTATTCCCAAAAACTTTTTATAGTTTTTGAGAGAGCCTTTCTGAAAACCTAGTTGAAGCCCTAAAATTAGATATTTCTGTTGTTGTTGCTATATATTTTTTTCTGATCGCATTTATCTGAAACACAGCATCTAGATGAATCTTGAACTCCTGAAGACTGTGATGGAAGTGAAGTACTCCAAATATGATGGGGCAATGAGATAAGCCTTAAGGAGATAATATAGTTGCATTCATCTTCTCTTTGTTAGCGACAAACAATTACAATTACTTCAGTTTTTGTCTATGACTGGGTTTATAGTTTTAACACGAGTAGGCTCACCATGAAGTCTTCAGGTCAGACTGACCTTGCTTTTTAATTGTTTTAATTGATCCCCCCTTTCGAATTCTTTAACTTATCGGGAACTATTAGGAATGGTGAATGGTTTTGGATAAAATAACCATTACTTAGCCCTGAAGTTTTGCCCAAGGACCAAACTGTAACCCTAATTTTGTTTGTTAATTCTAAAGCATTCAAATGCAGAGACCATAATTTATATTTCTGAATTTGTCAAAGATTATCACTGAAGAGTATTACATACACTATCACAATTTTACTTAAAGTATGAGATAATTGTCTGTTTTATGGTAGTGACCATTAGATGTGGAGTGTTTCACAGTCCTGAGCAACATAAGTTGTACAGACATAAGTGCTAGAGTAGACATAGCCAAAGACTGACTTTATAGCCTGGTTTTGCCATGGAGTTGGAAGTCCTGTTCAACGCTCCATTACCCTTGGGATCTATTTCAGTATATGGGTTACTTGCCATCAGATTTAAATATCATACAGTTTTTCAAAGGAAAGTTCTGAATCTAAAAGCTCTTAATGAATTCTTTTGCCATGTCAGATACAATAGATTAGCAATTTCCCTAAATATATTTAATGCTAATTACTTCAGGGTCAATGAGCTATAACCAAAAAATCTTTAATAAGGCTTCATTCTTATGGGGGTCATAATGAGTATTTTCCCTTACACACATTTAACTTTTTATGTATATCTGTTCACTCCTAACCCGTGCTTGCAGCTACACTAATGCATAAGTCAGTACTTTGATTTTCAAGTTACACGCATCAAATATGCCTCCTACTCATGCAGAGAGTTTTTGTAGGAGGCGTGCATAACTCAGTTCTCTTTAACACGACAGCCCCGTGTTCAATATGTTCCTCTAGTTTTGTTGCCTCTGTGCTCTCTGAAATTAAATAGTCTAAAAT
The DNA here is from genome assembly GCF_025201925.1 of Gopherus flavomarginatus. Taxonomy (NCBI): domain Eukaryota; kingdom Metazoa; phylum Chordata; order Testudines; family Testudinidae; genus Gopherus; species Gopherus flavomarginatus. Next base: position 176,169,143 of record NC_066617.1, on the reverse strand, counting down.
GACAGTTTTCATCAGCAATAGGCTTATGGTTCAAATTTGTGAAAAGGCTAAATATTTTGACTGTGGACAAGTGTTTTTATTTTATTTTATTTTATTTTTCAATTTGTAATACCACTCTGGTCTATTACTAGTAGATTTTATTTATTTATTTATTTATTTTGCTGTCCTCCTCTCACACTTCAAGGATCCCAACCACCAATCTATTTTACTTGTCACTGTCGTAAGTGGTGGCTGTGGTACAAATAGTAGAACCAGATGACTAACACAAAAATGTTTCTGTGAGTATTCACTGGCATTTAAAAATGAATTTGCTTCAGTGGCGTTTGTGCCACCCCTTGTATGTATGTTTTTTGCAAACATTCAAACAATTATCAGAGGGGTATCCGTGTTAGTCTGGATCTGTAAAATTGAATTTTCATTGCTCTGGTGCCTGGAAAAAAGGAATTTCAGGGTTACATATTTGGGCTAAAATACAGACATTTTTGGGGTGAAATTCCAGTGTTTGATATGCAGGGAGTCAGACAAGATCATTTTTGTCCCTTCTGGCTGTAACATTTCAGTATTGCCAGACCTTCATGAATCAGACCCCACAAAATCATGAAATTTGATTAAAAATAGTAAATTTGAACTATATTTTATTTGCTTTCTGATTTTTGAGTGTTTGAGGTTTCCTGTTTTCAAACTTGTTTCTCCTGTCATGAGGGTTAGAAACTTTTTGTTTTTTAATGAGAGATTAAATTCTCATGAAATCTCAGGACTAAAGGGACTTTAGGAAAAATACCAAATATTTTGAGCCCCGTAATAAAATCACAAGAATTGTTAATGGTAGAATCTATGCAGTATTCGCCATTAACAGAAGTGCCAGATTGTGATGGCTAAACTATTCAGGTTCCAGTACACAGAATGATCCCTTGTCATTTGCCTAGATCATAAACCCCTCTGTTTGAAAGACCAGTTTCTCTGTTCTGTACTGCTGTGACTATTTCTCTTAGTTGTATGCTGAGGAAAAGTAAAGGTAGTTGGTGTTTTAGAAATGGGACATTAACACAGGAGGGAAATAAGGTTCTAAAAGTTGCTTTCCAAAGTCCTGACATGGAAGGATTTAAATAAACCAGACAGATATTACTAGAGTATTACTAGAGCTGGGCATTTTTTTTTGGTGACTATTAAATATGCTGAAAAATGCATTTGGGGGGGGGGGGTGTACCAAAACTATTGGCAAATTCAGCAAATATTTTTGGCCAAAAAACAAACAAATTGACATTGAAAATGTTTCATTGAACACAAAAGATTTTATGGTTGGTCTTACTTTTTCATTTTGATGAGCAAAACCAAAAGAAAGACAGTTTCATTTCAAAGCAAAACAATTAAAAAAAAATTATGGCTAGCTACCAGATTGAAAATATAAATCTTTGTTCTGCTGTAAATATAACCACAGCTCAAATCAAACGTAGATGTGTAATTACTTTATGTGAATCTATTAATAGAAAATTCAATGTATACAAGTTTGAAATCAGCAGGAGTTCTTACAGTAGTCTTTGTGCATAATGCCTTGTGTCCCAGAATGAGCAACGTTTAAAGCTTTCTAAGATTCTGTACTTCTGTTTTATGTGTTCAGATTTTGAATACTTGGTATCTAATACTTAGTGAATTGTTCCTGATCTACAGTGAAAAGAAATTCACAAAAAGCATGTGACATAATTCTGAATAACACATGAATTTGAAGGAACTGCAATTTGAAGAAGTTAATGCGCACATAGAAGGAGCAAAATTTATAAAATAGGTAATTTTACTGTGAATCTTTTGGCTGTTGCCAAAAGTATGGACTAATTCCTCTACAAATCATTGACACTGACCGAGAATTTCATCCATTCTTGAGAATACCTTCAAAATCTCTAAACTTTGGGTGAATCTGTCGATAATTCTCAAAAAATTAGTTATTTTGAAAAATTATATAATTTACAAACACTTAATGAAATGAGAAGTCTATTAATGCTAAATAACACCAGGTTTGGTCAGAAATTATGTTTCTCAGACACAGAAGAAATGAACCAGTCACCCTGGCACGATTCAAAAAGTGTGGCATGCCATTAGCATTATCTTTCACAGTGTATTATGGCTCTTTTCTAATCATTAAACTCAAAATGAGGCAGAAGCCAATAAACAATGTAGCATTAATTGAAATTTTTATTTCTCTTACCCTACAAGTCACAGTCTTTGGAGAACAGATGAGAAATATCTATATTCTATAATTCACCTGATTTATAAAACATGATATTCCAATTTGAGTTTAGGATTAATCTAATTCATTGACATTAATTTAACATTGACATTTTGAGTGGGTTCAGCTTCTTGTCTTCATTAAATCAGATAAAACATGCATCACTAATTCATACACTGTCTATGACTCAACGGTACCAGCACTTGCCCATCCATAGCACTGTTAATATGAAATCAAGTTACAAAGCCTAGCATAATTAATGATGGAACACAGCCATATGTTTGAATCTGGATCTGAATTTTTTTCTAAAGTTTTTGGGGTGGAAGGAAGTCTTTGGGCATTTATTTCAGTTCATTTGGTTCAGAGAAAAAGCTAGCTGCAAAGATGGATCCAAAACTTCTACAAAGATTGGAGGTATTCAGATTCATGCTTTTGATTTCAGGACCATCTGTAATTAAAATGGATTAAATCCTGCTCTCATGGTTCATGCAAAACTCAGATTGTAAGTAATATGAGTAAGAGGTGCTAAAGCCTGTTTGCCATAGAATTATTTTCAATTTTCTTTTAAATAATTCTAATTTGTTTAGCTGAGGATCTTAACCACAATTAAAATATACTTAGAGAAGAAGAAATAACTTATTTTTTTCCCTATTCACAAATGTAATTTTATGGTAGCAAAGTGACAGAAATTTTTAGTAATTTTTAGATTACCACTGAAGAAATCAGACTTTCATGAAATACACTTGGAAATTAAAGATGTACTTAGCTTTATATATTCACTAAACTGGAGCTTTCATTTTAATATAATTTTGTGCATTTTAAAAGCTGATTTTTATAAGAGAGTAAGAACCAATTACATAAAGTATTATGATGTCTCTTTAATGACACAACTTTTCTGGAATTTAAGTTAATCACCATAATTGTATGCTGTGCACTTTATTAACATTACAGTATGCTGCATTAAATTACTATAATTTATAACACAATTTAGTTCATTCTTCCTTTATTAGAAGTGCAAATATATGTTGTAGTATTAAAAAGACATTTGAAAAGCTAAGGCTTATTTTGAAGGATCTATTTGTACTTTTGTAAAAATCAGAAACTCTCTACTAGCTGCAAAATGAGATTAAATATGGGCATTGTGTGCTTCCACTGTTTTATAGACTTTGCTTAGAAAATTATGAAGCAAATCTGTTGTGTACATGACATAAATAGCACACTGATTGAATATCAGTTTCACCAAGTAGAGAGACAAGGGAGGGGAGGTCATATCTCTTATTGGACCAACTTCTGCTCATGTGAGAGACAAACATTCAAGCTAACACAAATCCTAAAGAAGGGCTTTGTGTAAACTCAAAAGTTTTTTTTTTTCTCTCACTTTCTCTGTCACTCTCACAAGTTGGTCCAATAAAATATATTAACTCGCTCTCTTCTACCCTGGAACCCACATAGTTACAACTCACAGTTTCACCAAGTACACTTTCACAATTAGTATGTCCCGCTTAAGTCCCATGTAAGCCTTAAGCCTTGTAATTACTGTGGTCAGGGAGTTAATTTCTCCCCTCCCAACCACGTGGAGGACCTGCATAAGATTCCATGTCATGAATCACTTCAGATATTGTAGGGGACCTTTTCTCTGGATGAATTGCATCCTAAAGTAGTGAGACAAGGCATGTGAAGCAATATCTTTTATTGGACCAACTTCTGTTGGTGAGAGAGACAAGTTTTCAAGCCACACTAAGCTCTTCCTCAGGTTTAGAAAAGGAACTCCCAGCATCACAGCAAAAGGCAAGGTGGAACAGACTGTTTAGCACAAGCAATTAGCACATATTCTAAGGAGTGATTCTAAGTGACCTGTTACAGATTGTTGTAATAAGCCATAAATCCAGAGTGTCTGTTCAGTCCATGTTTTTTAGTGTCTAGCAGAGTAATGTATTTAAGCTCCCAGGCTTGCCACCATAGATGTCACTTATCTATACACCAACATCCCTCACAAAGATGGCATAGCTGCCTGTCTCAAATATTTACAGGACAGTGGATGATCCTCACATATCCACCCCAAACACATGGCCAAACTCATGCATTTCATTCTCACCCATAACATTTTACATTCAACAATGAACACTTTATCCAAACTATGGGAACAGCCATGAATACTAATATGGCTCCTCAACAAGCCAAACTCTTCATGGCCCACATTGAAGATGAATTGCTGGACAAATGTATCAGGAAACCAATGATATACCTGGAATACATCAATGATATTTTCATCCCCAGGAAAGACGGCTTAAACACCCTAATAGCATAAAAATAGTGCAATTAAAAATAATCCTAGGTTCATAAATATTAACCATCATTCACCAAAACCTTTCATGGATCCTAGGTTTAACTTCTAGACCTAGACAAACTCCTAGTTCTGGATAACATCCACCATCTTGGCTAACACATCACAGACTGAATCAGAGTCTGTCAAAAGTGAAAGAATGAGGCTTTATGGCTTTAGCTAAAGAGCCAAGCACAGCAACTGGGGGTTGCAGTAGACTCATCCTCAGTGGAGCAAGTACAGGAGGGGACATGTAACACACTGAGTAGTGGATTATATTCATATAACATATTGCTCCAAACCTGCATCTCACTCTGAGGCAGAATTGATAGGGAGGGATAGCTCAGTGGTTTGAGCATTGGTCTATTAAATCCAGGATTGAGTTCAATCCTTGAGGGGGCCACTTAGGGATCTGGGGCAAAAATCCATATTTGGTCCTGTTAGCGAAGGCAGAAGTCTGGACTCAATGACCTTCTAAGGTTCCTTCCAGTTCTAGGAGACAGGTATATCTTCAGTTGTTACTATTATTTAGAATACCAAAATACAGAAAATAAATTGGAAGAATATGACTGTATCAACCTCATGTCTTCCCATAAAATAGTTGCATCATATGGTTTAGATGACAAATTGTTTTATGGAGAAAATTATGACACCAGAGGCTGATTGTAATCTCACTTCTAGAGCTGTTAATTGCAAGTAACTCCACAGAAGTGTAAGCAAGGTAGGAATGAGCTCTTCTCTGATATCATAGACACACCTACTCTGCCCAAATGCATAGCATGATGGAGCTGCTTTGCGAAAATGATCACTTTTGACTGGTGTTTATTGAAAATATAATCTTGATGTGAATATGGTCCACTACCAATGGATGATAGAAAAATACTATAGGATTCCTTTTGTAGCTTGAAATAGGAAAGGAAAATAAAGAGGCACTTTAAATGCAACCCCTTCAGATTCAGTGACTAAGAAAGAGGTTTTAAAGTAGATAGAGCTGAGCAACACTTTCAAGTATTTTACTTCCTAAGATATAAGTCCCTCAGTGCAACACAATGCACTTAGGAGTTTGTTGTAGATGTTGATACTGCACTGTTACTTTCCATGAAGCTCCAAATTATTTACAAATCAAAATCTTATTCTGATACATGAAATAGCCATCTTCTTGCAAAATTGGATTTATGTTGCAAACCTTGTCAGTAACATAGTTAGTGAAGATAAATCTGTTTATTGAATGGTCTGACCTTTTAGTTATGGTTTTACTTTTCCAGTAATTACTTATTCACAATATAATGAAAATAGCACAACATATCATGCTGACAGAAGGCAAAATTCATAATTCTTTCCTGAGGAAAAACTCACATTAAAGTCATAGATTCAGTAAAGAACCAAGATTTGGCAAAAAAAAAAAAAAAAAGACTAGCCAGTATTTTCATTTAGCTGCTGGAGGCAAAAGATGGTCTTGTGGTTAACAAATTACTAACTTAGGCGCCGTGAGGGTGGGGTTCAATCCCTGGTCCTGCTACAGACTTTATGTATGACCTTGAATACGTTGTTAAATATCTGTACTTTGGGATAGTAGTACTATCTTTGTCACCACCATTGGACTGCCTTGTCTGTTTTAGAGTGTAAACTCTTCAGGACAGGACTTGTAGAAGGCACAATAGCAAGGGAGACACTGGATGGCCTGCTCTCATTTAAAGCCTTTGATGGGGTGTGTATATCCCAAATGGGATTGGTTAGGGAAGAGACTAAGACCTGGATACACAAAGTGACTTAGGTGTTGAGCATCACAGAGCCTAATTTTTAGGCACCTACAACATCACAGGAACAACATTGCAATCCACAGAGCCTGGGATCCCTAAACAGTGCATGGGGAGAGAGAGGAACCTAAGAATGCAATTCACAAAAGCCAGCACCCTAGTCAGGGAGCTGCCAATGGGAGATGCTGATGAGAGGGTTGTTTCCTAAGCCCTCCCCCTCTTATGGAGATAAGGCCTATCTCTGTTTGCAATCCACTACAGGAACCCCTCTCCTGAAGTCAGGCCCGCTTAGGTGCCTAGGTCTGTTTCTTGTGAAAAAAAGTGAGGCACCTGCTGCACTCCACACAAAACAGGAGGCTCTGATACCCACCTTCTAACTTTTAGCCTACTGGTTAGAACATTCAATGGGAATGATGGAGTCCTAGCTTCAAATGTCTCCCTCAGTCAGAGACTGTGAGAGGATTTGAACAGGGGTCTCCTCAATCTCTCCTCTTAAAGCTGTTATAATTGGCTTAAATAGGGTTATGGGAGCAGGAGGACTGGATCTTGGGTCTCCTACCTCCCCAGGAGCTTCCCTAAACACCAAGCTACAGAGTTATTCTCACTCTGGTATTTATTTCTCATTGTAAGTACTTATGGAATCAAACAGCTTCAACAGGAGACACTGAGGGAGCCATGCATCAGAATATCCCATACCTCAGTGGTTACAGCTCATGAGAAATCTCTGTTCAAATCCAGCCCTGCCACTTGGAAGAGAAGGAAACCTGGATTTTCCACATCCTAGGTGAGTGTGCTGGACTAGAAGTTGTAAGGTGGTCACCAGTCTCACCCCCGCATCTTCTGGACAGATTTGGAACAGAATGCAATCCGGCAGGCAGCCTCCGAGTGCACCTAGTAGATCCAGCCCCACATGCGAGTTAGGCAGATAAGTGCTTATTTTCCGCTGGTTGGTGGATTTCTTTGGGGCTCAGGCATCTGGGTACCTAGAGCAGTGCAGCAGTGTTCATGCCCAGAAGCCGAGATTCAGACACTTAATGAACTTTAGCTGCAAAACCTGGGCACCGAGTGAGCTTAGGGGGGAAGCTGAGCAGGAGTTTTGTGGATCACAGTGGAGCCTTAAAGTGGGCCTTGGATACCTAAGTACCTTTGTGGATCTGAGCCTAATTTCCTGAAAGGGGAGCTAGGCAGAGGTCATTTTCTACCTCTTAGAAACTGCTGTGCAGCCAATTAAGGAAAGTGTTTCCACCTGGGCTCATGAATGCAAGTCTGCAAGCCTTAAGAGAACAGATTGTTTCTGGTCCAAAGGAAGCATCCTTTCCTCTTCCCAGTCTGAGGAGAGGTCAGAGCTGAGCAGTTCCTGGGATTGAGAGGGAATAGAATCCTGGATGTCCTGGGACAAAAGTAAGCTATAACGCTGCCAGAAGGCTAACCTGCTGATCTGAGACTGTTTCCTTAAAACAGAAGCCTGGGGCTGGGCTGGGGAAGAAGTCCTAAGGCTGTGTCTGCATTACAAGGTAGGAGTGGGATTTCCCTGCTTGGGTACAGATACTCATGCTAACTCAATGAGAGCTAATGTGAGTGTGTGTACAAAAGTAGGAGGATCACACCCCTAGCTCTTAGTATAGATATAGCCTTACAGACAGGCAAGGCAAGGCAATCTGTGTAAGAAATAGCCCTGAAGAAAGAGTGAAGCAAACATTAGAGACTAGATGGCATGGTTGATTCTTTAGTTAGAGCCTTTGGGATGGAACCTCTACAGAAGAAGAGCACAGACACCCCTGTACCTCCGCCACCTCATGGAAGTTGTAAGGGGTGCAGAATTAGTGTAGAACTGCTACACCAGAGGAGGAAGTTTGTCTTTGGTTTTGACTTTTGTGTTGAATGAGAGGCGTTTTCTAACTTAGCCAAAAGGTTAAATGAGACTACCCTACTAGCAGAAGGAGGGTGGACTATAAAGGGAAATTGAGACATGGACACAGCTGATGTTGGAGAAGTAAGGCAGACTTTTGCACAGCCTCTAGACACAATAGTAATATAAATAGCAAAGATTATTTTAGTATTTACCTCCTGATCCCAGAAGTGTGGCATAGAAATGCTAAAGCCAGGACTTTGTGCTAATTATTAACACAGGTATCTGTGTTAATAGGGGGTGCCTATGTATGATACAATATTATGTTTGGAAGGGTATTTGTTTAACTTACTGTATGACTTATGTAATTCAATGTAGGCAACCAGCCTTGCAAAATTGTCATGAAAATAAAGCTGGTGAAGTTTACTCATTTACTCTTTGGTATAAAGATAATGGGAAAGAGTGAATATTTTGTACCTGTGTGAGTTGGAGAGAATGTTGTAAAGCTCATATAAATAAGGTGATTATAGCTGAACAGATATTCACCAAAAGCTGTGAATGTTCAAATTTTTCTTTAAAAAAAAGTGCATAAGCCATTTTCATGCTCTGTCTGTATTAACTTTCTGTAAACATTCATGCAATTGAGTATAAAAGCACAAATTCTCATGGTAAAACATTTTAAACTTTCATGCTCAAATAAAGCCAATTTCCTATTCACCTTCTAAGAGTACTGCCACAAAAACCTGCTGATAAGATTTATGTATATCCAGCCAGGGAACTGAAATGGAATATAACAAGACCAATAACTGAGCTTGGACAGTTATATTAGAGTAATTAAAATTATACTAGTTTATTCTGTTAAAAGCTAACTATTCTTCATTGATAGAGACCTTGGTTGAAATCTCCTTTCAGCCACCAGTGAAATAACTTTGGGGATGTTAAAGTTGTATCTACCAGCCAGTGGCCAGACTCATCCATTTTGAAGTCCTTCATTTAGTGTTTAGACTCACATTGTGTGCCTCTTGCATATTATTTCATATAAGACTCAAGTTTCAGGATTTACAAGCAATAGCTTGGAGTGTCAGGTGAAACTCAATGGAACCTTATTCTGACCTAGGTAGTAGGAGGACTGCCAAGCTTGTCGCTTCTGGCCTTGCCTAGTCACCTTGTGGTAAAAGCTATATGTGTTTTATCTCCACTTAGTATTTTAGTAAGCTATCACCAGTTTATTTTGTTGGATTTAATTAAAAAAAATACTTTGTGTCAGTAAATACAATACAATACTGAAACCAGAATTTTAGACCCACTGAACTCAAATAAGAAAAGCTTTGATTGCTCACTTGGCACTGGGATTTCCTGTAAAAATGCTTGAAATGATTATTAAGATTATTTGTTGTTTAAAGTCATTAGCGTGTTATCATTCCCTTAATAAGTTTAAACCCTTTCCATACGTCCCTTAATGAATAAATCTTTCAAATGGTTGCTTTGAAAATTCTATAGTACCCTTCAATCAAGATTATATGGTGAAAAATGAATCTCTGGAAGCATTGTTTCTCCAAGTATCTTGCGAATCAACACTACAAAAAAAATCTTATATTACTGGAAAAGAAAATTATATCCAGTGTAAAGAAATGATATTTGGCCTCTGAAAAGAGCAGGTAGTGCCTGATTATGAGGTTTCTGACTTGTGAAGCAACATGCTGCTTGTATCTCACACACTCAACTGTCATTTCAATTGCATTCAACCTTAAGTAACTTCTGTCTAGCCATTCTGAACCTTAGGGAAACAGAACCAAATGTTTCACAAATAATAAGGTCATTCTATAATCATTACACTAGGAATCTGTCTATCAAGCTGAACTGCCTATTTGCTTGGCAATACAAAATAAATATGAATCACAAATAATGGAACAAAAATTAGCAGTTTAATTTGTCATTTTAGAAGAACTGTCAGATTTTTCCCCATGCCTTCTCTAGTTTCACTGTTCTGCTAAAACAGAGAGACTAGTCATTCATACAGGCAATTCACATCTGTTTTGGAACGATAACTAGCTAAACAGCATCTTTGGTATGAAAAATCCTTTCTCATAATTATATCTATATTAGTGGAAGAGTTAAAAATGTAGCTGCCTAAAGCTTGCATTTTACCAGAGATTAAGAGCTCACAATTCAAATGTTTTATGTTGCATTCCCATAATAAATCTAGAATGCATCTTTAAGGGTTTTTCCTAAAACCTAGCCAACCAAGCTATATATTTTCATACATAATCTCTCCTCTAGTTTGTTTAATTTGGCAGCCTTACCATTGTGCTTTCATCTTAAAAACAATGGGACTATGAGGTTGACTATCATGTCTGTATTCATTTTAGAACAGATATTGTTCAAACAAATTTATGCCATATATGGGAATTCATTTTGCCCTCTTCAGAATAAAGTAATAAAAAATCACATTCTGCTTTTGTGGTAGAAAATAAAACAAGCTGTCTTAAACTGTGAGTTCTGTGGCTGTTTTGTAAAATGCAAGTTCTGGGCTGCCATATTCTCTTTTAAATTCTGCTGTTAGTCTTGAAAGCTGGGGAAGAATTATTATGAAATAAGAATCCATATTGCTTTGCAATATCCCAGGTTTCATTTAATTAGAAACATGTTTGTTTGTTTTTAAATCATATTGCATTTGGACAACACACACTTTGAATTTAGAGGAACATTTCATGAGAAAATTGAAGTTTTCACCACCTCCAAACTGAATAAGTAGATGCTTCACGAAATTCAGGACACTTCTGGGTGTTTCCATCTGCTTATTCACCATACAGCAGCATGCCTTCTAGATAAGTGAGTGGACAAGAACACATCATTTCAGTGCATAGCTGCAGACACTAGTCTGTTATCAGATTCCAAATCCACTTCCAGGTTCTGATACTAATCTTTAGAGTCCTCAATGGATAATACTTGGGAATCTCAATAACTGTTTCTTTCTCAGAAAAAAAAAACACAAAAAACCAACATGACAGTTGCATTTCACAAAGATATGGAAGGTGATGGAGTTCAGGCTCAGAGATGCAAGGGTGGTTTGATGGAGTGCCCTTGGATACGCAACACTGTCACCGGGGATCAGTATGAGCCTGATTGTTTTACCTTTTGAGGTATAAATGCTACACTTATAATGTGAGACCCATCACTTTGCACAAACTTTCCCTCTACTAATGAATGACAGCTGCAGTATGCACTGGTTACATCCTACACAGCTGAAATAGAGTCAAATATCTGTTTAAGATGAAAATGGCATAGAGAGGGAAGTATAGGGACACATATTATTAAGGCTGCGAGTCTGTCACAGAGATCACAGAAGTTACTGATTCCATGACTTTCTGTAACTTCTGCAGCCCCTGGTGTTGGCTCAGGGGCTTCCTGAGCTGGGCAGCCTCTGGCCCAGCAGCAGCAGTTTGGGAGTGTGGGAGGGGGCAGGGAGTTGGGAGGGGGGAGCTTACTAGGGTTGCGGGGGATCCCCGGCTCTCACAGCTTACAGCTCCTAGGCAGCAATGGGACTGAGGGAGGGCTCTATGCTGTATGCTGCACATGCCCACAGGCCCTGCCCATGCAGCTCCCATTGGCTGTGGTTCTTGTCCAATGGAAGCTGCAGCAGCCTGCACTTGTGGTGGGAGCAGCCCGCTGAGCCCCCACCGCCTCCACCTCCTAGGAGTTGCAGGGACGTGGAGCCAGGTGGGGAGCCCTGCCACCTCTCCCCTCCAGCACCAACTGGGTTCCCGGGCCATGCACAATGGTGCGGCTTCTGCCCTGCAAGCAACAGCAGGGGTCCTGGCCCAGCCCTCCCCCCCATTGGTGAGGTTCCCCCAGGCCACTGCCCCCAGCATCTGTGGTGCCCCAGACTGCCCGCTCCCCAGTACCCGTGTCCCCCCACCCAAGTTTTAGACATGGGTAATTTTAGTCAAAGTCATGGACAGGTCACGGGGTGTGAATTTTTGTTTACTGCCCGTGACCTGTCCATGACTTTGACTAAAAATTCCTGTGACTAAAATGTAGCCTAAAGTATTATCCTTTCAGATTGGAGTTATGCTCTTAAATTAGCATAGAGATGGGATAATGTCACAACACTGAGCGTAAAATTGCATGCCTCATATTAAACTCTACAGACTTCAAAGGGAGTTTTACCTGAGTGAGGACTGCAGGCCCTGTCTATATCCATTTTTCTTATGCAGTTGTAGCTATGTTGGTCCCAGGATATTAGATAGACAAGGTGAGTGAGGTAATATCATTTACTAGAGCAACTTCTGTATCCCAGAGGATATCACCTCACCCACTTTGTCTCGCCATTTCTTTGAGCGTCTACTTTAAATTCACTGCATGAGAAGCTATTATCATCGTGTGGAACTTGTGAAAGGTATTAAAATGTATAAAGCTCTTGGGAATGTTTTATTCAGTGCCTATTTGGCTAGGCATTCCTACACCTCTATTTTGATATTTTTAAAACCAAACTCCATTGTACAATGTCTCTTAATTTGCATCAGAATGTAATAAAAGAAATCTTTTTCAAAAGAAGTTTTTTAATGGTATTTACATATGCTATTTTATGAAAACCCAGCTGCCACAATGTGAAACCAGAATAGAGTTTCATTCTTCTACTGGCTGTCCAGGTAAGCACTATTCCTCTCTTCCAGACCTCAACCCTACACAGGATGTGGGTCGTGTGTTGATCTTTATTGCACACACTGCTGTGTCTGATGCATCTGTCTTTGCTCTGAACATTCAGGGTGCTGTGGCACACTCCTTGTTCCTCACTGGGGCTGAAGACTCAATAAACGGTTGAAAAGATAAATATAGATCTATTTTAAAGCTCCAATGAGTTTTGTGCTTCACAGAGAAATGCTTGCCTGTCACAAATCTGTTTTTATTCTCTATTTATTATGAATCACTATTCAACTGTAGTTAGTAGTACTTGCTAAGAACTAAATTCACAAGATCATCATAAATTGCCACACTTGGCTCTTGTGTATTATAAGTTGTAGTGATAAGGCTGTGTCTGATTTGGGATTCACATTAACTGAAACATTGCCATAGTCTGAAGATATTTGCATTCAGGGTTTTGGTTTGAGCCCTCCACAGTGAATACAGAATAATTTGTAAATCATGTGAACTTTTTTGCATAGAATCGTGAACATCACAAATTTTAATATATAAACAGTGATTCCTGAAAGTGCTTAAACACTCACTCTAATTACAGACATTATTTTCAGACTCTTCTTGCAATGCATATATAGTGAAAAGTTACTTGACTAAGTGAATATTCAATTCTCTCTGCTGAGCAAACAGACACAGCTTTATTCTAAACCTCCTCTTTCCACTGTTGCAAAACTGCTCATTTCTGTATCCTGCAATTCTGAAAAAAAGATAGAGATTTTATTTGCTCTTCCATAAAGTCCCAGAAAACCAATATGAGCTTCCGTGTCCCAAAGATTCTATCTGAGTACCATGCTGTGCTGGGAGCATGAATGCTGTCAATCATGATGATGGTGAATTTCAGTCAGCAAGGATGTGGCTCAACAAGTAGAATTCACACTTTGACCTTAAAGTGTTCCACAATTAGGAAGCACAATTCTTGTTTTCACTAAGTTAAAAAGGAAATTTGCTGGGAAAGCCTGTGTTTTCTTGCCTTCTTACCCCTTCACTGCACCACACACATTTTCAACTTTTTTTTCTGAAAATATTTAAATAGTTATAATTGCTATCTGTCAACAGGGTAAAACTTTAATCCACACATAAGGGAGTGCTCCCTTAAAATAACAAAAGGAGTGAGTTCTGGAGTAGGAAATTTTTTATGAATGAGCTATCATTGAATTAATTATATTAGTAAGGGCATAATCTAAAGCCCCATGAAATCCATAAAAAGACTCATTGATGTCAATGGGCTTTGGATCAGGTCCCAAGTGACTGACAGCTATATTGTCTGTGTTTAGGCACCTTTAGGCTCCCATTTCTGTAGCATGTGATCATCTCACAGTCTTTAATGTATTTGTCCTCATAATACCTCTGAATACATAACAACTAACCCATTTTACAGAACTAGAACTGAGGTACGAAGAATTAAAGTATGTCTACATTACGATGTAAGCCCACAACTAGTGAAACTGTAGTCCGCAGATCCTGGGTTTGCAAGTCTGGTCCTCAGCGTCCACACTACATATTTAGCCTACATTTAGAATTTCCTAACTCATGTCTCACACCAGGGCTCTGGCATCTATAATACATAGCCTCAGACCTGAGTCATACCAGCCTTCCTAGCTCCCTCAACAGCTGTAGCCACTCTAGCCTTTTGTTCATGATGCAGTGGGGGAAAACTTGACCATCTTCACTGCACATTACAGGAAATTGTTGCAGCTCACCAATACATCCTGCCAAGCCATCTTCTGGGTCTGCACACTTTTGCAGCCAACACCAGCAAGAGTCATCATTTGAAGAACTTGTCTTGCTTTGGCTTTCGCTTCTGTTTCAGGAAATGGGCAGTGCATCCATGAGATGCATGGACATTTTGGTGCCATTTTCTGACCTACCAAAGGTGATTGATGGAGGAAGTGAAGGATAATGATAATACCGATGTGAAAGACTCAAACTAGCTGATGCAGCTCATGGATTCTCAGTATAGCCACTGATGTCTCCTACATAGAGTGGTGCTTTTGGAGCAGGGGCAGAAGCACAGACTGATGGGATCACACATGTGGACCTGGGATGACCAGTAGTGGGTCCAGACCTTTCGCATGAAGAAAATTACATTTCTGGAGTTTTCTGAGCAGCTTCACCTGATCCTCCAGCATCATAATACACTCATGAGGGGATGCATACCAGTCTAGAAGTGATTTTCTATAACCATCTAGAAGCTGCCTACACTATACAGATACAGATACTTTGCTAACTAGTTTGTTGGAAAGTCAATGGTATGTATAATGGTGGCGGAGGTTTCAATCAGGCATGTGATTTACCCAAAGGTGGTGATCATAAATAATATCCTTTATCTAATTGCTGGCTTTGAGAGAATGAGGTCTTCCGACTGTGCCAGGGCCACTGGTGGGACTTGTGTCCATAGTTTTCCCCCCTCAAGGAGCACATGAGTAAATAAGACTACTACTTCATTGTTATACAGACCCCTGTAGGCCGCAGAGTCCAATTTATGGATGCCAGCATGGGCAGCACTAGAAATTTCATGATGCCTGTGTTTTCCACCAATCAAGAGCCTACTTTAGTAATTTTTTTACGATAGTAAAGAACAAAATTGTCAGACACATAGATTAACATAATTTGTTGGTGAATAGTCAATGTATTTTTTTGTAAAGGAAAATCATACCTCATCAATTTATTAGAATTCTTTGAGGAAGGGTCAACAAGCATGCAGACAAATGGATATAGTGTATTTAGATTTTCAGAAAGACTTTGACAAGGTCTCTCACCAAAGGCCATTCACAAAGTAAGCAGTCATGGGATAAGAGGGAAGGTCCTTTCATGAATTGGTAACTGGTTAAAAGATAGGAAACAAAGGGTAGGAATAAATGGTCAGTTTTCAGAATGGAGTGAGGTAAATAGTACTGTTCCCTAGAGGTCTGTATTGGGCCCAGTCCCATTCAATATATTCATAAATGATCTGGAAAAATAGGTAAACAGTGAGGTGGCAACATTTGCAGATGACACAAAAATACTCAAGTATAAGTCCCAGGCAGACTGCGAAGAGCTACAAAAGGATCTCTCAAAACTGGATGACTGGGCAACAAAATGGCAGATAAAATTTAATGTTGACAAAAGCAAAGTAATGCACATTGGAAAACATAATATCAACTATACATATAAAATGATGGGGTCTAAATTAGCTGTTACCACTCAAGAAGGAAATCTTATAATGTCAGGGTTGGAAGGGACTTCAGAAGATCACCTAGTCTAACTTCCTGCTCAAAGCAGGAGCAATTCCCAGCCAGATTTCTGCCTCAGATCCTGCAATGGCCCCCTCAAAGATTGAACTCATAATCTTGGGTTTAGCACACCAATGTTCAAACCACTGAGCTATTCCTCTCCCTTGCCCTAATCTTGGGGTTATTGTGGATAGTTCTCTGAAAACATCCACTCAATGTGCTGTGGCAATCAAAAAAGTGAACAGAGTCTTGGCAATCTTTAAGAAAGAGATAGATAATAAGACTAAAAATATCAGATTGCCTCTATATAAATCCATGGTACACTCACATCTTGAATACTGTGTGCAGATGTGGTCATCCCATCTCTAAAAAGATATACTGGACTTGGAAAAGATTCAGAAAAGGGCAACAAAAATTATGAGGGTCATAGAGCATCTGCCATATGAGGAGAGATTAATAAGACTAGGACTTTTCAGCTTGGAAAAAAGATGACTGGGGGGGAATACAATAGGTCTATAAAATCATGACTGGTGTGGAGAAAGTAAATATGGAAGTGTTATGTACTCCTTCTCAAAACACAAGAACTAGGGGTCACCAAATGAAATTAATAGGCAGCAGGTTTAAAAGAAACAAACAGAAGCAGTTTTTTCACACAACTCACAGTCAACGTGTAGAACTCCTTTCCAGAGGATGTTGTGAAATCCAAGACTATAACAAGGTTAAAAAAAGAACTAGATAAATTCATGGAGGATAGGTCCATCAATGGCTATTAGCCAGGATGGGCAGGAATGGTGTCCCTAGCCTCTGTTTGCCAGAAGCTGGGAATGGGTGACAGCGGATGGATTAGTTGTTGACTATCTGCTCTGTTTATTCTCTCTGGGACACCTGTCATTGGCCACTGTTGGAAGACAGGATACTGGGTAGACGGACCTTTGGTATGACCCAGTATGGCCGTTCTTATGTTCTTATATACTTTCATGGACAGGCTGGGACACTATTCCCACCAAATGACATTGTCATTAATGGAGTTTCTGTCCCCATTGTTGTTATGAGAGTCCTTGCACATCCCCTTTTTGACTTGGCTTATGAAACCATATCCTGATCTGAGAGGGTCTGGCAAAAAAAAGGTTTAATTACACTCTCAGTAGGTTGCTAAATGTGTGTTTGGCAGATTGAAATCCTGCTCATGGTGTCCACACAGCCATTTGTCATCAATGCTATTTTTACTATTGTGGCTTGCTGTGCTATTCATAATCTTTGTAAAGCCGAAGGTGAACCATTTGCCCTTGAATGGACCTATGACTGTAATGGATTTCTGAACTGGTACATGCAACCAGACAGTGTACCTATCACAGCTGGAGAAGAATGCACCTGGGCTCCAGAAGTCAGGGATGTTCTGTGCTCCCACATTACGGACTTGCATGGGCCAATGGAAGAGAGAGAATAGGAGATTTGTGAATGTGTTTATACAGCAATGTTAACAGTAAATGAAGAACTGTCACATCACCCAGTGCAACGGAGTAGGTATTAACTGTCATGCATTTTAAGTATGGATAAGATGACTACTTATGTAATTGGGTGGGGAGGCAGTGTGCGGCAAGAACTATGAATTTTCATTTTGGATTGATTGTATATTGAGACTCTGTGTTTGGATACAGCTTCCCAGTTGTCCCTTATCACATGTTTATCTTTATTATTTGAAATACACATTATGTGATCTGATGCATTGATGATAATAAACTTTATTAACAAAATACATGCCTTTATTTGTGATCATGCGATATTACAAAAAAAAAGCATGCAGTATTAAAGCATTGCCAGTTAAACCAGCTGCCATCAGCACACCAAAACCGTTAATAAAAGTGTATAAACTTGTCATTGACCACTGAAACAAGTGTCAACAAATAAATACTCTAATTCTGCATTTAGAGCACACTTGCCATCCTAGCAGGTGGGTGAAGTCTACAGTGGTTACATTTGCCCTGTCCACCTGTTATTTAGTCCCTGTTGCAAGGGGCAACCTACCATGGAACTGTCCCTGGTCTGTGGCACATGGCATTGTGAAAAGGTCTTAGAATATGGTTCAGGTGCAGCAGGAGCCTATACTCTTGTGGCCATAAGTGCAAGCAGCCTCTCAAACAGGTCTTTCTGCTATACTCTTCCTCCCTCAGTTGACTTCACAATCCAGAAATGATACTGCAAGTCTCTCCTTGCATGGCATGGTGCACAAAAAGGAAGGCACCATAAAGTTCTTCTCTTAGCAGCTGGCACATCTTGGTGAGAATGTGCAAGTTTCTATTAAACAATTAACTTTAAATGCTTTTTTCACTGTTGTTTTGTGCTTTCCATTCTCCATTTTGGAGTCCACATAGTGTGTGGGGAGGTGACACCAAGGCTGAGGCTTGCAATAGACCATTTGTACATAAACACTGCTGCCCGTGGCTTTTAATACATTTTGCAGTGGGTCAAAAATCATAAATCTCCCCCCCACCCCATATTAATGACAAAAAACATGGAGCCAGAAACATGAAGCTAGACGCTTATAGTAATTTTGTATTCAAATACCATTAGATCAGCTCTTGTTGCTCCAGTGACAAGCTCAGAGTGAAAAACACCTCTGGTGCTTTTCTCAAATCTGGAGCCTTCAGGCACACATGAAGTCCAATATAATCACAAGTACAAAGTCTGATCTGTACTACAAGTTTTATTAAAGCAATAGTAAAGTTACAATTAGCCATGCATATATAAATCCTGTAAAAGCCCAGGCAGTGACTAAGACTGCAGTCATACTCTCATCCTCAAAGATAGTCTAGGGTCCAATGGACCTCGCAATAGACTATCATTAATAGAGAGATAGTTCCTGCTGGAGTTTCTCATGAAGTCATTCCAGTTTTACCCAACCTCCTTTACTTTACCCAACCCCTAATACTTTATGCACATGCATGATGGTTTCAACCCTCTTTTACTTATCTGTGCTTTCACACCCTATGAATATTTGGGTCCCTCATTTTTTATAGCTTGTTTCTTAGTTCCACTTATCTTCATTAGCATCTACTCATAGCATATACCCTTCAGTCAGGACAGGTCATTCCATGATGTTACAATCAGGTGTCTCGTGATCTTGGACAATACATTATTGTTTATTTCAATCTAGTTTTCCATAACATTACTTATCGGCACATTTTACAGTAATCTTGTGACATTACTGGTATAGGGTTATTCCTAAGTAACCCACTTATGTCAAGCATTCTTAAATCTATGGCCTAGTATGGCTAAGTTAAAATTGTATAGGCCTCAGTCTGTAGGCCTTGCATTCCAGCCACACTTTACTTATATACCTAATATACACTCATCACTCCTAAATTCTTGTCAGTCTTATACTTCAGTTTTATACTTCTATAATTCTAGAACTTAAATCTATTTAGCATGCACTTCTTATATATGAAATAGCATATAAATTGACCATCACATCAAATAACACAATGATAAAAGGATGATAAACTGACCTAATTGGCTAAAAACAGTAGGCTGTTCTTCCAGGGTATCATAATAAAGTTCCCCCGAGTATGAAGTCAGGACATGCTGCAGTTACTCAGGTGCCAAAGCCTCCTTGAGGACCAGTTTGAGCATCAGCGTAATTTTTGGTGGCTGATCTGAAGCCTACTGTCTCCTCTGCATTCTGGGGTCAGAAGGTTACCATCCTGGCTGACCAAGCTGTCATGAACCACTGTTGGCTCAGTGCACAGCACGGTACCCAGCACCTGGTCAAAGTCCTTGTAAAAGAGATGGGATGACTGAGATTTCCCAGAGGGTTGGTTCTCATCCCTGGTTTCCCAGTAATTATTCTTAAACTGTTTAATCTGCTCCCTGCAATGGTTCAGTAAATTTCCAGTGTTTCCAGCTTCTTCACTATTTCCTGGTATCCGTGGTCATTTCTGGAACTCTTGCAAAAGTGAAATTTTGCTTACTTTGCACCAGAGATTAACCAGTCTGACTGTGCTCCTGTAACCAGGTGGCAGTGTGCTTGGCAACAGATGACTTGTTGATGGCCATTACAAATGCAGGACAAGAATTACTCTGCTTGCAGTTCAGCAATCCGAACAAAATGGAAGTTAAATACCAAGCAGTTGTACTTGAACTAACGGGGTCTGCTTCCATTTGCTGGGAGCTGAGTGGCTAGTCTTTAAACCATCAAGCTTTAAATAAGGTATGTTATATACTGCACTACTTTGTAGCAGAAAATATACTAGACTTTAGCATTTCACTACACTGGGGAAGGGGAAATCAATCTTGACTGAGAGTGTGAAAGCTGCTAGACTCCTGTCCCCTGTGTTCAGAAACAGCTTATAGAAACCAAAAACCTTCAGACTCTTAATATTCTCTTGCCACACTGCAAACATTATAGCTCCACTAAGAATTATAGTAATGAAACCAGCCAGCAGAATCCATTCACACAATCTGGCTTGTGTGGTAGTCACAGGTTGATGCAGTTCAGCTGTGGTGCATAAGATGTGACTTTCTTAAGCTGTCACTCATTGTTACTTATAAAGATTCCTTTCCCACAGTGGAGCTCATCACCCTTCACAAAGGTCCTATATTGATAAAATAATGTTCCCTCTGATGGATCCTCCTGTCCTTTGAAATCCAGACAGAGATTTTAAAGAGGGAGCACTATGCCACAACATGCTGATGCTTTGACATAGACCCTTTCTGATATAGCCTGGCTGTCCATTAAATTATAGGTCAATCTTGCAGGTTGATGAAAAGGGAGTGGAAAGTCAAAGCGCTCAGGTTTCAATGTTTGCTTGGCAGGGAGGCTTAGGAACAGTATGGCGAAACCCTCAGCAACATGAGTAACCCTATATGTGAGGAGCTACCTTGAGATTAGTACTGGAGAGCAGAGGTGGGAAGGAGTGTGTGGCAGAAGATGGAAAGACAAGGTGTAGGTGTGTCAGAGCAATCCAGTGAATGAAAATGGTGTGCGCAGATGAGCTGACGTTCTGCCTTCTCTGGCTTGTACAGTGAATTCCCTCTGAGTTCCTTAGGAAAAAGACCCTCCCCCATCCTACAAGGTAGATGGGATTTTAAGTCTCCTGAGATCATGCTAAGGA
This sequence comes from Gopherus flavomarginatus, assembly GCF_025201925.1. Taxonomy (NCBI): domain Eukaryota; kingdom Metazoa; phylum Chordata; order Testudines; family Testudinidae; genus Gopherus; species Gopherus flavomarginatus. The sequence goes on along the minus strand of NC_066617.1, from coordinate 176,147,972 downwards.
GAGGATTCTTGCCATGTCACCAGCCTGCAACATCCACACCCTTCAGCTTAATGACATTCTAAAAGACTCTTGACACTTTCAATGCACAAGGGTTATGATAAAAGATGCTAAAATAGAGAAGTGCCAGAAAGCTGAAACCCAAAAATTTACCTGTAAAATGTTTCAGGGTTGGAACTCTGCCCTGATCTGACTCCTGAGTGGTGCAAAACCAGAATCTGGACCTGGCCAGGTGAGAAGTCTTCCGATAGAGTATGGGGAAGTAAGCTTAAATGGCATGTCTAGGGGGTGGAACACAAGCCCCTTCCACAGATTTTTCAGCAGGTGTATGGCCGCTTAGGCTATGTCTACACTGTAAAAATGATCCATGGCAGGGAGTCTCAGAGCCCGGGTTAACCACCTTGCAGTGCTCACAGTAGGGGGCTAAAATATCAGTGTCGATGCTCAGACTGGAGACTGAGCAATGAGACCACCCCACTCTACACACACTGTGTTTCAGAGCTCGGGTTTGTACTGGAGCCTAGTCTCTGAAACTCAGGGAGAGGCTTGAGTTTCCAAGCCTGGACTCCAGCCCAAGCCTGAACATCTACAGTGCTAGTTTTAGCCCCCTAGTGTGAGCCCAAGACAGTTGACCTGGGATCTTAGTCTCACTGCCGCAGATCTTTTTTGCAGCATAGAGGCACCCTTAGGATATCTCTCCACTACGATTAAAAACTTGTGGCTGGGCCATGCCGGCTGACTCAAACTAGCAGGGCTTGGGCTAAAGGGCAGTTTTAATGCAGTATAGATTTCTGGGCTCAGGCTGAAGCCTGGGTTCTAGGACCCTGTGAAGTGGGAGGGTCCCAGAACTTGGGTTGCAACCTGAGCCTAGAAGTCTACACTGCAAAGAAAGCCCCATAGCCCAAGCCTGACTCAGCAGTCACAGACCAGCTGTGGGTGTCTAACTGCAGAATAGACATGCCCTTAGAGACCATACCTGGCTGTTGTAAGAGAAAATCCTAGGCTGCTCTAACTTACGTAAGGGCTGAGGCTGGTATCTGTTGGCCTTCAGAGATAAGGCGCCACAACCAGCCTCCTTCCCTCCTATGCTGTGCAGATGTTGGGGCTGGAAAAGATCTGGCCTTATATCTTCTGTGACCGCCACTCAATATTCAGGGGCTGGCTGTCCGTTTCAAGGTGCCACCGGAGTCGGTCTGTGTTTTTGAATTTATTTAAATAAAATGAGTTCAAATTCATATTTTATAAGAAGACAAAGAGCTCAATAAATAAATCTGCATCCACTTTGTGGAGAGAAAATTTAAACCAAAAACCAAACCGAAGTACAGAGATATGCTATGTTAAAGTTTTTATTGCTATGTGCTCCCCATTTCAACAAATAGTATCGGTATTGCACAGTTCAGTGAAGGAGCAGTTAATATGGTAGAAAATAAAGCAAAAAAGGTATAAGGAGTATCTGCAACCAAAATTAGAGTCTCCTGATGAAATCAGAATGCAAATCTCTAAGTCAGTGATCGTCCACAATTACCATACTCATTACTTTGTCTGTTTCCAAAATGTAATCCATGGAGTCCTAATATATTTCATAGTATTTTTAGTACTACAAATTCACTGTTTAATTAAACAGTTCACTCAGACAGGACAATATCCTCCCCCTTTTTTTGCTAAAAAAAAAAAGTGCATGCTAAACTTTAGTAAACTATTTCAGAACCTAAAGATGCTAGTAATAAAAAAAAGTCTTAAGATATTTTTGGAAAAATTAAACCAATTCATCCAGAGTATTTTAGTAAACTCAAATTTCTGATCTATGCATATGACATAGCATGTAGGTACGTCTAATTATACCTCTAGTCTATCTTGACCAAAAAAAGTCACTGCTGTTAGTGTAAATATTTAGTACATAAAATACTATCAATATTTCAACTTTTAATAAATATCTTTAGTTCTCAATCCTATACACACTTTACAGCAACACACAAAAGACTGGATGACCTGAGAAAAATGGTTATTGACATAAATTACTAGTAAATTATTGAGGTTAGATTCATTGTGGTTGTGGAGATTTCAAGGTGAACCATGCTGAAAAAATAAATCTCTCTCTCTCTCACACACACACTTTAAATGATGCTTTAAACAGGAAAACATCCATTTTATGACTTGCCATAGCTACTTCTTAATGAAGTCTATCTAGCTGTGATGCTTTTTTAGCTTCAGAAACAACAAACAGGTCATCCAGAAAACAACTCTTTTTTGTCTTGTGAACATTACAGCAGGTATAGTATTTACACAGCTACTTTCCTTATCTACTACAGTACTCTTCCCACTAAGGAAAAGGAGAATTCAAAGACACTGCTAGTTCTAGACCAAAACAATGCCTGCTATTATAGGGCAGGGTAGTTAGTGTTGATTTCCCTGGCACATTTAATCAGCTGCTTCAAAAGGTGACCACAATTATGTTATGATGCTAAATTGACTTTTTGATTACCATGTGACAATGAGTAGGTTTGGACCAATCAGTTTGCACTTTGTTTCTCAAAGGAGAAAGCACCACGTTGTTGATATAAAGACAAAAAAAACCTTTTGGGGCTAGGGTTAATTGGATTAATTCCATTTAATCAAATTGAGTTGCTGTAAAACTCCCATTTTAAGGGTAGAAAGGTATAATTTTAATTCTTGCCTGTGTGCTTAATTTTATATAACTGCTCACATGGGTTGGTAATAGTATATTTGGGTGCTGTGTGTGCTGTTGAGGTGCTTACAAGTCAGAAATAAAAACAAGGAAAAACTATTAAGATATCAGTTAAAATGAGAAATAGTTCTATGGCTGATAAAATACCCCTTTGAAAAGTGATTAGACATTGATAAATAAACTTTGGTGCTTGGGACTGGAGAGCTGCAGTCATTCTGATTGTGTGTTTGAGACTTTCTTTTTGTTTTAGCATTAATAAAAGTTGGATCAGTTGACTAAGGCATAATATATCTGTGCACAAGGAATACCTGATGGATGCATATTGATGGAATGTGAGGTGTTAAAATGGCTGAGTGCACAATAATGAACCTACTATTTTGTGACCAGATGATTTAACACCTCTCACATCAACAATCTGTGTTTAGTAAATATGCTTCACACATGAAAATGGGATTGTATTTGGTGCCCATCACGTGAGGTGGCTCCTGCTAGGGGTGGGATGGGGATGGGGATGGATTAGATGGGCAACATCTCAGTGATGGGAGTTCACATTTGGGGCGGGTGATGAGGTTAGGGGTTGGCAGGCAGTACCTGGGGGGTGGGACTAGGGGTTCATAGGCAGCTCTTGAGGGGGCTTGTGCACCTTGGGGGTGGGGTGGCCAGTGGTGGTCAGAGATTGTCTCACACAAGGAGAGGAGGGCTAGTGATCATCAGGCAGCTCCTGAGGCAGCTCGTGTTGCAGGGGCTGAGGTAGGGGTTTGACAGGTAGCTCCTGAGGTGTCTCATGCTGGGGGGCATGGGGTTAGTAGGTTAGCAGGCAGCTCTTGAGGGAGCTTGTGCTGAGGGGAGGAGCAGTGTGTGGTGCATGAGTAGGGGTTTGGTGGGCAGCTCCTGAGCTGGCTTACATGAGGGTGAGCAGGACGAGGCTGTTGGCAGGCAGCTCTGGAGGGGACTTGACTTGGGTGTGTGGGATGCATGGATAGGGGGTTGGTGGGCTGCTCCTGAGGCAGCTCATGCTGCAAGGGCTGGGCTAGGGGTTTGGCAGGCGGCTCATGCTGGGGAGACAAGGTTAGTGGGTTGGCTTGCGGCTCCTGAGGTGGCATGTGCTGGGGAGAGCAGAGTTAGCACGTTAGCAATCAGCTCCTGAGGGGGCTAGTGTGGGGTGGGGAGCGTGGCTAGGAGGTTGGTGGGCTGCTCTTGAGGCAGCTTGTGTTACAGGGGCTGGGCTAGGGGTGTGGCAGGCAGCTCCTGAGGTGTAACATGCTGAGGGGCGTGGGGTTAGGAGGTTGGCAGGCAGCTCCTGTGATGGATCATGCTGAGCAGAGTGAGGTTAGGAGGTTGGTGGGCAACTCCTCAGGTAACTTGTGCTGGCAGGACTGTGGCTAGGGGCATTCACACAAGGAAGGGTGTGGCTAGGGTTTTTAGTGTGTAGTTCCTGAGGAGGCTTGTGTGGAGTGGGCCGGGCTCAGTGATTAGCAGGCAGCTCTTGAAGTAGCTCGCATTAGAGGCTGGGCTTGGCGCGTCACTGCTGAGGAGAAGTTACAGATGCCACTTATAGGCAGAGGGCGGCAGTGTCATTGTTTTGTAGGGGCTCCCAGGGGTGAGTGAGGCTGGAGAGCTGGAAGGAGTGCTCACGGCTCACTGCCTAGGCACGGCAGTCCAGTCACCCTGGGTTCTGTAGCTCTAGCTCCTCTTTCCTCATCGCCACTGCCTGCTTCATGGAATATGAGTGTGACTGTCTCCCTGACTTTGGGGGCATGTAGGTCACCACCCACACAGCTGCCCCCTAGTGGCCCTGCACTGAGTCAGGATGTTGTCATTCTCATCCTGCTTGGTAGGCTAGTAAAACGCTGCCTTGTGATTAGGTTCAGGAATCTGCCACTCCAGTTCCAATGTCTAGGTTTCCATTAAAATAAAAAAGGAGCCAGCCCAGTACATAAGGTATGCAAGCCAACCCTGACTGTCCACTGTTGAGATTTCACTAATTCTGCCACCCTAAGAGAGAAGCTGCTGTAGACCTAAACAAGGTAATGAGGCAATCACCCACATTAATGGTAAACAGATATCTCTGCCTTAAAGGAGAAAAGGAGCATGACCAGTTAATTAGGCTGTGCTGATTTCTCTCCATTAGCTAGACAGCTAAACCACCCAGTAAGTAGAGTGCAGAAGACTACCTGCATTTAGAACAGGGATTTCAATGACTTTTCCACCATGTTTACACTGACCTTTTCAGGCTGTGCCAGCTCTAAAAAGAATATACTCTGGTCAGGGACAATTATACCCACTGTCCTGTAACTGTGTTGGGAAATTAATCATGGAGACTATGTTTATGTAACCAGGGTTTCCTAGTCTCAACCTATATAAAGACTAGCGAGACTGACCAGCTGTACCCAGACTGAAAAGGCTTCTCTGGCAATTTGGAGATAAAGCTAACATTTACAAGACAGATTGCCCTTAAATTCAGGGCTATAAGACTGGCTTGTAACATGGGAATGGAGGCCTTTCTCTATTAGTCAGGCTAGCTAAGGCCACCTGGGGTGTACAGGACTTTTTCTCTCTGCATGCTAGGAAGAAAAACACACACACACACACACACACACACACACACCCACACCATAATTGGGCTATAGTTGTCTCCCTTCATTAGTGAAGGTAGCCTGACACTGCTCTGTAAATAAAATGTCCAGGTTGATAGCTGTTTGGCTAGTTAGGAACAGCTGCGTTATTGGGGTGCACAGTTCTCTACTCCATAAAACCACCATAGGAATCTTCATTAATAACCACCCTGTAAGACTCAGCAGGATTCCTCCCTTACCTGTTCATTTCCAGATATTTTCATATTTGTGACGCTCCCCCTCCCCGTTTAAAGGAGCAGATTTTTGGAAAGTAAAGGTGACCGCCCTGTAATAAGGGTTCAGGTCTGATTCCTTTTTCTCTTTTGCAGTGGCCCTCTTAATGCCAAAGTCCAAAGTGAGCTCCCTATAACTAGAATGTGCACCTTTCCTTCAATTTACCAAGATTATTCTCCTATTTGAAAGCTGATTACAGAAACCAGCCTCTTTGAAGAGTTAAGTGTTTGTCCTTCTAGCTGTCCCATGACTGTGGCCTGCTCTGTCACAGATTGGCGCCAAAGACTAGGAGGGCCAAGTACCTTGTCCATTTAATCTGAATTTATGTTGTTATGTTGTCTACGGAGCCCACACCTAACCTTGACTTTCCTGTCCTCTCCTTGTTATCCCAGAATGTCACATTCCTGCATGTACCTCAGAACTCGACAGTACTGCAGTCAGCCACTTTTATGTTCAACCACTGCCAGCTGAAAACCAAACATCACATAGCTAGGAAAATCTTAGGCCCTTTTAAGGTAAGGTCAGAGAGCTGCATACTTACACTTTGTTAATCAGAATGGGAAGATGGGACAGAAAATTATGGAAGACAGTGAGTGAATAGTGACCTTGCTCTTAGATGCTCCTAACATATTGTGCTTATGACAAGAAATACTAGAATGTTTTGAGTTGAGTAGTTTGTTGAAATTAGAATTGTTGACCCACTAGCAATCTCATAGGTTATATGCTTTGTTTGAAGTCAGCTATAAAAGGTTAAGTGAAAGAATATGCTTTGGACCAGTCCGAGGAAGCTTTTATTCGGGCAAGGAGCTGACATCTAAACTCCCCATCAGTTGGATGTAAAGAGGGCCACTGGAAGCCCGGCTGGTGATCACTTGAAACCATCTCAGACTGTGAGTAACTACATCTGAGATGTCCTAAATGTATTGAGAGAGAGAGAGTGTGTGTGTGTTTGTGTGTATGTGTGTGCATTTAAAATCTAATAAATAGTCATTTTAGATAAGAGAAACCTGGTCTGTATCAATCATTTATCAGACGTATGAGCTGTCTCCCCATCGATTTATTCCTGACACCACCTGGAGAGAAACAGTTCAGTTACCACTGATTTGGATCCTGAGAAACCCTGGGTAAAATCCTCTCCTTTTAAAAGACAAAATGGACAAGAAGGTGGAAGAGGAAAAGAAACTACAGGAAAAGAGAATGGAAGAAGAAGCCACAGAAAAGGGACACACACACCTTGCACACACAGACCTTCCATGGACCACCCACTTAACTTTAATCCCCCTTGAGATGCTAGGTAAAATTATCTCCTCTAACCAGGGATTAAGGTCCATCCCTTCCCATAAAAATGCTTTATGGCTCCATTAGGTACCTATTGCTGCGTGACCACCCTTTAAGAAAGGTTGAGTCCTTTGTGGGTTTCAGCTCTTTAGGAGCTAGTTTTTAAAATTCCCTGTGCCATTTACCTCTCTCTGTAAGAAGCGTTTGGATTTCACCTTTCTAGCTTGTCTTGGGCCACTGACACTTGCTGGGCAAAGAGACCTGACTCTCCTGAGTGAATGGAGGTCTCTCCTTTTCTCCATCCTTGGCTCTGGCCCAATATAATTCCACTTGCTTAATGAACACCCTGTGGAGAAGATGTGGGTTGTCTGTGCCATGCTTATTGGGCAACAGGTCACTTTGAAATGCTGGGCAAAATGACTGCCCTGTAAACAGGGTGTAAGGTTTTCTCCCTCTCACTCTTAAACTAGTGGGGCCTTTACATGCCTATAGCTGAGTGACCGACCTTTAAGAATGATTGAGATTCTCTTTCTCTTAGTCATAGTAAATTCCCTTAAAATGTTTTATGCTTTGGATTATTTGAAATTTGAAGTCAAATCTGTTTTGTGACCTATTCATTTCAAGCCGGGATGTGATGTAACCTGGTGTGGTGAAGGAGACTGCTATAAGGGGATGATGGAGAGCACAAGCTATTCGAACCTTTTTTTCAAAAAAGCCAAGAACCCCCACAAAAATCCAAATGTTCCAAAGTCTACAAATGAACAGGTGAGATGGAGTGTTCCTTTCAGATCCTCACTTCCGTGTAATCCTTCCTCATTTCTTCTTACCCTGCCCATTTGGCACTGTCCAACCAACCTCAGCTTTGACCCTTCATTTTATTCTGCACACTGATGGATGCATTAGTGTTAATTGTATTGATTTGGAAAGGTCCATAAATTGTATCCAAATTCCAGGCTTTTTGTCTCTTTTTGGATAGATTGCTAGCATATTATTTGGACTTTGTTAGACATGATTGATATAGTTGTCCTTCAGGAAATGTAATGGTGATCAGGAGGTGCAGGTGCATGTTATGGTATTCTGATCTTGCATGTGGATGCACCTAAACCTATTTCATTTTTGGAAAATGTTGGGGGGGGGCACCAAGTTGTAATTTTCTTCAAGGTATTTTTCCCACTTTGAACTTTAGAGTACAAATGTGGGGACCTGCATGTACCCGTCTAAGCTTAATTACTAGCTTAGATCTGATAGCGCTGCCACCAATCAGAAATTCCAGTGTCTGGTACACTCCCTGTCCCCTAAAAGCTTCCCTGGGGAACCCAAGACCCAAACCCCTTGGATCTTAAAACAAGGAGAAATAAACCATTCCCCCTCCCAGACTTTCTCCTCCTTGGGTTACCCTGAGAGACTACTATGATCCAAACTCCTTGGATCTTAAAACAGAGAGGAATTAACCTTCCCCCCCCCCCGCTTCTTTCCCCCCACCACTCCCTGGTGAGTTTAGACCCAATCCCCTTGGGTCTTAAACAAGGAAAAAAATCAATCAGGTTCTTAAAAAAAGAAAGCTTTTAATTAAAGAAAGAAAAAGTAAAAATTATCTCTGTAAAATTAGGATGGAAAATGTTTACAGGGTCTTCAGCTTATATAGATTAAAGGGACTCCCTCCCCCCCAGCCTAAGATACAAGTTACAGCAAACAGAGGTAAAATATCCTTCCAGCAAAATACACATTTGCAAGTTAAGAAAACAAACAAAAGACTAATCCGCCTTTTCTAGCTAGTACTTACTATTTTGAACATGAGAGACTGTTTTAGAAAGATTGGAGAAAGATCTGGTTGCACGTCTGGTCCCTCTTAGCCCCAAGAGCGAACAACGAACAAAACAAACAGCACAAACAAAGACTTCCCTCCACCAAGATTTGAAAGTATCTTGTCCCCCCATTGGTCCTTTGGTCAGGTGTCAGCCAGGTTCACTGAGCTTCTTAACCCTTTACAGGTAAAAGAGACATTAACCCTTAACTATCTGTTTATAACAGTGGTGTAGAAAGGTAAGTTGTGGAGGGTATGGCTGAGGGATGGAGGATTTATTGGTAATGGGAGACTCAGCAAGATGCCTCCCCTTGCCTATTCATTTCCAAATATTTCCCCCTTGTTTAAAGGCATAGCATTTTTTTAAAGTAAGAGTGACTTCCCTGTAATCAGGTTTCAGGCCTATTTCTGCCAAAGTCTAAACTGAGCTGCACCTTGTGTAACTAGGGCATTGGTAGTTCTCTCACTTTCCCTAAAGTACACTCCTATTTGAGAGCTAGTTAGAGAAGCCAATCCATTGTGAGGAATAAGGGTTTGTCCTTCTAGCTGTCCTCTCTCCGTGCTCAACTCTCTCTCTCAGACAAGTCAGAATCCAGTGTACTCTGCATTCAACTGGTCCCGAATTCTGCTGCAAGGTCTCCTGCTCTCTGCCACAGAATGGTCCCAAAGACATGAATTTGGATAATTCAAAAGAAGGTGACTACCTTGTCTATTTAATTTGAATTCACATTACAGTCATGGCATCTACTGAACCCATACCTAAACGTATCTCTCCTCATCTCTCTTTCCAGCAACTCAAAAGACAAAATGAACAAGAAGCCAGAAACATAGAGAGAGATGCAGAAAGAGAGATGGGAGGAAAAAGCCACAGAAAAAGGATACACATATTGCAGACATAGTCCTACCCGTAATAAGGACTCAAGATTTATATTTGTCAACATAGGCTTACTCCCTCATGAGGAGCCAGGTAAAAAGACTTCCCTGTGAATACGAATCAAGGTCCACCTCCTTCAATGAAAAATAATTTGTGGGACCATTACTTACCTAAGGCTGAGTGACCATCCTTTAAACAGGGTTGAGTTTTCCCTGGGTTTCAGCTCTTTAGGAGCCAGACTTTAAATGCCCTGCACCATTGACCTATCCCTGTAAGAAAGGTTCAGGTCTCCCTTTTCTAGCTTGTCTTGGGACACTAGCATTTGCTGGGCAAAGAGACCACTTCTGCTGAGGGAATAGAAGTCTCTCCTTTTCACCACTCTTAGATGTGGAGCATTGTAAAGACTCTTGCTTTATGTCCACCTTTCAAAGAGGGTTTGGTTCACCTTTCTCATGTCCATTTAAGCCACAGGTCACTCTGATGAGCTAGGCAGGAAGATTGTCCTGTAAATGGTGTTTAAAGTCATTTTTGCCTCAACCTTAAAATAGTGGGGCCTTTTGGTGTCTTTGGCTGAGTGATCACTCTGTAAGAAGGGTTGAGATTCTATTTCTGTTATTGTAGCAAGTGTCCCTAGAATGATTTTTACTTGGCTTTTTTTTCCCCATTTGAAGTGAAATGCTGTTTCCATCCTATTTAATTCAAGCCCTGGTCAGATGTAACATGGTGTGGCGAAGGGGTGACTGCAAGAGGATGATGGAGGACATGAGAAATTCAACCCTTTTTTCAACAATCCAATTTTCCAAAGTCTGGAAATGAACAGATGAGATGAGGGGCTCCTTTCAGGTCCTCACTTCCATGTAATCCTTCCTCCTTTCCTCTTATGCTGCCAAACGTGTACTACCCAATGAACCTCAACTTTTAGCCTGTTTTATTCTGCACATGAAACACACTACTGACAGTATTAGTGTTAACTGGATATATTCAGAAAGCTCTGTAAATTGTGTCAGAATTCCATACCTTTTGTCTCTTTGGTGGTAGATGAAGGAAATTTTTAGGACTAGGTTTGAAATTGTTGATATGGCTGTCCTTTCTGAAACATGTTGAAGAGCAGGAGATGTAAGTACATGCAGTGGTATTCAGCTCTTTTAGGCTGGTGCATCTAACCCTATTAATGGTACTGTGTAAGATGTAATGGATGTATTTTTTTGGTAAAGGTTAAGGGGCACAAAGTTACAATTTTCTTGATGGGATAGGTAGATAAGTGAGGAAGTGTGTGGCTGAGAAATGGAGGATTTAATGGTATTGGGAGACTCTGCAGAATTCCTCTTAAAGCTCAGGGGTCTTCTCCCAGGACCTTTAGCATAGATCACACAAAGAAAACTCAACTCAGCTCAAATATGTCTTTTCCTACTTAACTCCCCAACACTTTATCAAATCCCATCTTGGACTTGCCACAGTGAGAACTCTTTTCCTTCTATCAGGGGCGGCTCTAGGTATTTTGCTGCCCCAAGCACGGCAGGCTGCCTTCGGCAGCTTGCCTGCAGGAGGTCCGCTGAAGCCGCGGGACCAGTAGACCCTCTGCAGGCATGCCGCCGAAGGTAACCTGCCTGCTGCCCTCACGGCGACCGGCAGAGCGCCCCCCTGTGGCTTGCTGCCCCAGGCATGCGCTTGGCATGCTGGTGCCTGGAGCCGCTCCTGTCTGCTGTCTTGGCACATATTGGACCTTGTTTTGTGTCGTTTGCATGGAGAATCACAATCCCTTGTAGCTTTAGCCTTTGACTGTCCTTACTGAGGGTTTTCCCAGTCTCTAATGGCCTTTCCTGACATTCACAGCCTCCTGGGCTTCCTTTCCAGGTCCCACACTCTCTTTCCTTAGGGATGCTTACTGAGGATCAGCCTAATTTGTGCAACATTCTTTCTTGCTCTTATTTCAGTGTGAGGTCGCCAAGGCTTCCTCCTAGCTCTGGTCCTTCTATTTCTGGCTCGAAGCCTCCCAGGCTTCTTTTAGCCTTTTGTCTAAGGGAAAACACCCAAAACTCCCTTTCTTCTGGGTCTCCTCTCTGGCTTTCCTTCTCACTTCCCTGTACTCCTTCCCTTGGTGTTACAGGGATACGGTTTGTATTTTGAGTCTAACAGAATTCCATGTGTTTATGGTTACACAGGTGGAATCTGGCTCTTCCTGTGCTGTCTTTGGTTTGGAAGGAGTTGGCCTTTCCATTGTCATGGGTTGTAAAGCAGCTGGAGCTTCCCAGGTCATTGGAATGGACATGAACAAAGGTAAATTTGTGAAGGCTAAAGGGTTGGGAGCCACCAAATATATCAGTCTCAAGGACTTCATGAAGCCTATCGAGAAGGTGCTGGTTGAGATGACTAGCTATGATGTGTGTTATTCATTGGATTCACTGATGCAATAGTATAGGATCTATTGGAACAAGAGCCATTACTGTGTTAGATCAGGGTACGGAATGAGTACATTGTAAACATGGCAAAAGTATGTCTCATTCTGCTCAAGCCTCAAGTAAATGTGCAATCTTCCCTCTGTTGGAGCTCCCAAGGCTTAGCATCTATATTTTTATGGTTTATCCTCTTTTGTACTATACATCTGTTTATGTTCCAAATCCACATGAGAACAGTTGACTCATAGGGCAAATACCTAGATTCCTCTTCAGTTCCTCTAAGTGTTGTTCTACTGAAACCATACATGTGAGCAGAATCCTGTAACACTTAGACTTCTCTGCAAAGGCCCCATCTTAGATTTTCTCAAATAGGAGCTAAAATTAGGCTCCTTAATCCATATATTTTTGCTTTGAGTATATGTCCCTATAGTGCTCCACCATAGGATGTGCACCTGCCTGCTCTTGGAGATCTGTATTACCAGTATCTGTAGATAGGGTTATTTAGAGAAACTATCAGACTAGATCCAGATCCACACCTTCAGACAAAAACAACAAGGAGTCTGGTGGCACCTTAAAGACTAACAGATTTATTTGGGCATAAGCTTTCATGGGTAAAAAACGCGTGGAGTGAAAATTACAGATGAAGACATTGTTATGCTGACACATGAATGAGTTACCTCAGAAGTGGAGAACCAGTGTTGACAGGGTCAATACAATCAGGGTGGATTTAGTTCACTCCCAGTAATAGATGAGGAGGTGTCAATTCCAGGAGAGGAAAAGTTGCTTCTGTAATGAGACAGCCACTCCTAGTCCCTATTCAAGCCCAAATTAATGGTGTCAAATTTGCAAATGAATTTTAGTTCTGCAGTTTCTATTTGAAGTCTGTTTCTGAAGCTTTTTTTGTTCAAGTATGGCTACTTTAAAACCAAGAGCTAGCTCACAGCAAAGACTTCTTTTCAGGCTTCTCTCAACATTGTTGATGCAGCTTCACATTCTTTAGCCAGCACTGTTGCGAAGTGCAAAACACAGTGGAAAACCTCCCATTCAAAGGACAGGAGCTGTTCAGCAGTGATACTGACACCTCACTTCACTCCCTCAAGATTCAATGGCTACCTCAGGTCATTTGAAATTTACAAAGATGTTTCAGTAAATCACAGACAGCACAGCCATTCCAACATCAACAGTTCCAGGCCTATTCCAGATCTACAGAGCCTCCTAGAAAGAGATCTTGGCCTTACAGGAAAGGACCAACCCCAATGACAACCTCCTTACCTGGCCTCCCTCCAAACAATCATTTTGACAGTTTGGTCAAGAGCCAAGAACAGTCCCCTTCGCTGAATATCTTGCACAAACCCATCCTCCACCATCCCTTTAGAAATCACCTCTCACACTTCCTATCCACTTGGGAACTTATCACAATTGACTGATAGGTGGATTTCACAGGTGGTGGCTACAAGTTACTCTATCCATAGCCGCTTTATTCTCCACGCTTTGCCCTTAAGGGACCCCTTTCGAGAGTATTTCATGAAACAGGAGTTTCAGTCCCTCTGTAGTCACCTGTCTGACAAATTTACATTGCTCTATGTAACACTGCATGACACTTCTACTCCACACTAGCACTCCCTGTAATCCCGCCTGACCCCCTGCCTACAGATTGATACTTATTGATCTCTCCATCACCTTGGCTCCCTCCAAATTGTTCCTTATTAACTCCTGCCTGACCCCACTACCACGAGCCTTGCTCTCTGCCCTCCCCGCCTTGCAATCCCGTTCCCTCCAGCATCACTCTTGTTGACCTTTCTGTGACCCTGGTTGCCTCCAAATTATTCTTCATTGACCCTTGCATGATCCCATTTCATGCAGCCTTGCTCCCTGGGATCCTCCCTGACCCCTCTGCCTCCAGACTGGCACTCATTGACCCTCTGTGACCCAAAATGCTTCTAAATTGTTCCTCTTTATCCCCCTGCATGACCCCCCCCCCAGAGTTACTCTCTATGATACCATGTGACCCCACTGCCCCAAGATTCACATGTGCTGACCTCTCATTGAGTCTGGCTGCTATCAAATTATTCTTCATTCACCCCTTCATGACCCCCAATTGCTTCAATCTTGCTCTCTGTTACCCAGTATGACCCCTCTACCCCAAGACTGGCACTTGTTGACCACTCCATCACACTAGCTGCCTCTAAATTGTTCCTAATTGACCCCTACATGACCCCACTACATCCAGCTTTACTCTGTATAACCCTGTGTGACCACTCTGCTTCCACAATGGCAGTCATTGGCCCCAGCTGACTCCAAATTGTACCGCATTACCCTACTCCCTCCAGCCTTGCTCTCTGTGACCCTGCATGAGCTGTCACAAGTGCAGGAAATGAGGCAAATTTGGAGTTACAGGAGGTCACATATGGTGACAGAGTGTATGGCTGGAGGTAGTGGGGTGATGAAAAGATCAATTAAGCACAATTTGGAGGCATCCAGGGTCATGGCAGGGACAACAAGGGTGAGTCTAAAGGCAGAAGTATCATATAGGGTCACTGAGAGCCAGGCTGAATCAAGAGGGGTTATGTAAGGGTTAATGAAGAACAATTTGGAGGCAGCCCGGCTCCTGCAGATGTCAATAGGGGTGAGGTTGTGGGTTCACATGGAGTCACATAAAGCAGTGCTCAAGGTAGTGGGGTCATGCAGGAGTCAATGAGGAACAATTTGGAGGCATCCAGGGTCACAGAGAGGTCAATTAGAGTCAATCTGGAGGCAGTGGGGATCACAGGAAGTAAGGCTGGAAGTAGTGGGATTATTCAGGGATCATTGAAGATGACTTTGGCAGCAGAAAGGGTCACAGAGGAATCAGCGAGGGTGAGTTTGGTAGAAAATGGGGGGTCATATGTGAGTACAGAGAGCAAGGCTGTATGTAGTAGAGTTTTTCAGGGTTCACTGTGGAAACTGCCTGGGTCACAGAGGGGGCAATGAATGCTAGCCTGGAGGCAGAGGGGTCACACTGGGTCACAGAGAGCAAGTCTGCAGGTAGTGTGGGGGTTATACATGTTCCAATGAAGCTAAATCTGGAGGCAGCCAGGGTCATGGAGGGGTACATGAGGGTTGGCAGATGGGGTTACAGACAGCAAATCTGGAGGTGACTATACAGCAAAAAACACACCCTTGGGGAGCAAGGCTGGATGTACTGGAGTCATACCGGGGTCATGCAGGAGCCAATGAGGAACAATTTGGGAGCAACCAGGGTCATGGAGGGGGTCATTGAGTGTGAGTATGGAGGGAGTGGTGTCAAATGAGGGTCACAGAGAAGAAGGCTGAAAGTACTGGGGGTCATGCAAGGGCAACAAAGCATAAAATGAAGGCAACCAGAGTCACTGAGAAGACTATGAGGGGTGTTTGGAGGCAAAGGTAATGAAATGGGGGTTACAGAGAGGAATGCTGGAAGTAGTGGAGGGGGGTCAATGAGGGTCAATGATGAACAATTTGGAGGCAGCCAGGTTCATGCAGGATTCAAACAGGGTTAATTTGGAGAAAAAGGGGTCATGTGGGGTTACAGAGTGCAAGACTGGATGTACTGGGGATCATGCAAGTGTCAATAAGGAACAAATTGGAATCAGCCAGGGTCAAAGGGAGTCAAAGAGAGTGACCATGGAGGCAATGAGGTCACACGGAGCTACAGTGATCAAGGCTGGCAATAATGTGATTATGAATGGTTCAATGAGCAACTATTTGGCAGCTGCCAGGGTCACCGATTTGGCAACGAGGGTGAGTCTAGAGACAGAGAGATCATATGGGGTCACTGAGAGCAAGGCTGTATCAAGAGTGGTTATGCAGGAGTTAAAAAAGGGCAATTTGAAGGCAACTGGGGTCATGCAGGTGTCAACGGGGTGAGGCCATGGGTTTACACGGGGTCACAGTGAGCAATGCTAGATGTAGAGCAGGGATCAGCAACGTTTGGCACACAGCCCTCCAGGGTGAGCCCCCTGGCGGGCCAGGCTGGTTTGTTTACTTGCTGCATCTGCAGGTTTGGCCGATCACGGCTTCCACTGGCCACGGTTCGCCACTCCAGGCCAATGGGGAGCTGCGGGAAGTGGTACGGGCTGAGAGATGTGCAGGCCACGGCTTCCCACCAGCCTCATTGGCCTGGAGCGGCGAACCGAAGCCAGTGGGAGCCATGATCAGGCAAACCTGCAGACACAGCAAGTAAACAAACCAGCTTGACCTGCCAGGGGGCTTACCCTAGAGGGCCACGTGCCAAAGGTTCCCGAGCCCTGATGTAGTGTGTGTGTGGGGGAGGGGGACATGCAGGAGTCAATGAGGAACAATTTGGGAACAGCCAGGGTAACAAAGGGGTCAATGAAGGTGAGTATGGAGTTAGTGGGGGATCACATGGGGTCACAGAAATCAAGGCTGGAATAATTTGGGTCACATTGGCACTGAAGAGCAATTTAGAGGTTGCTGGGTCATGTAGGAGTCACTGAAGCACAATTTGGAGGCAATGAGGGTCACGGAGTAGTCAATCAGGGTGAGTTTGAAGGAAGTGATGTTACAGCGAGCAAGGCTGGCAGTAGCGGGTCATTCGGGGGTCAATGACGCACTATTTGGATGCAGCTAGGGTCACAGTGGGGTCATTGAAGGAGTTTGGAGGAAGAGGGGTCACGTGGTGTTACAGAGAACAAGGCTGGAAATAGTGGGGGTTATGCAAAGGCCAATAAAGAACAATTTGGGGGGGTTAGGGTCACAACGGGTCAATGAGTGCTAATGTGGAGGGCCACATGTGGATGACAGAAAGCAAGTCTGAAAGTAATAATGGACAATTTGGAAGGAGCCTGGGTCATGGAAGGGTTAATCAATGTGTGTGTGTCTGGAGGCAATGAGGTCACATGGGGTCACAGAGAGCAAGGCTGGATGTGGCGAGGGTTCATGCAGAGATCTATGAAGCATAATTTGGAGGCAGCCAGGTCATAGAGGGGACAACCAGGCTGAGTTTGGAGCTAAACTTCTGCTAAATCTAAGTTCACACATGCTCTGTAGATACTTGTTAGATTTGGCAGCTAAATTCTCAGAAGACGCTGTCTGCTCTGAGCATACTCTAGACAAGGGATGCTGGGGCTGAGCAGGACTTCCCCAGCATTTGCTCCCCTTAGCAGCCCGACACAGGAACTGAAAGCAGGGAGACTGTTTCTCCTGTGCTTCCAATGCCCCCACAGCAGGTGCCCAGGAAAAGGAGATAGCCACTCAACTGGGATACAGAGGGATGAGGAGTGCAAGGGGGGCAGAGGCACGGTGGGGGTGGGGCAGAAGAGGAATAAAGAGGTGGCAAAGACAGACTACAGGGGAAATATGGATAGGCTGAGGTGGGAGGACAAGGGGGGCAGAGGCAGAGATAACAGATTCACTAGCCAAGGAAAAAAGCATTGAGAGAGCACAGCACACTCCCTTTCAGAATCTAAAATAGAACCCCGGAGTCCTGATTCTCACCATACTTCTGCTGTCTATCAAATAGCTGTGAAACCCATTCAGTAAGTGTACCTCATCTGCCCCTAGTTGTTGGCCCACAGCCTGGTGCTGCTCTCAGTTACTCCATCAACTCAAGTGGTGGTGGCCAGTGCTGTGGAGCTAAAGGTTCCTGTTCTGCTGATGCGCCATGTACAGGTAACTATGATTCCAGATAGTAGAATTTGTTTTTTCCATTTTTTTAACCTAGGAAATTATATCCAAGAATTATTTTAAAAGATTGCAGCCTTATTTTATCTAAGTCAAACACTCAAGTTAGGAAATGCCCCAACTAAGGTTGTCAATGCAATCTTAATTAGGCTCTCTTGCAGTGATGAGCTGCCAAAATATTAACAAATGGTTCTCTCCTCCTCACCCTACTTGGGGGTCATGTCCCCACCTACCCCTCCAGGACTCCTGCCCCATCCAACCCCCCACGTTCCTTGACAGCCCTCACCCCTGGGACCCCTGCCCCATCCACCCCCCTTCCCTGTCCCCTGACTTCCCCCTGTCACCCCATCCAACCCCTCTTCTCATTCCCGACGGCTCCCCCAGGACCTCTGCCCCATCCAACCACCCCTTCTCTCTGTCCTCTGACTGCCCCTGGAATCCCTATCCCTGACTGTCCCCCATCACCCCATCCAACTGCTGCTCCTTCCTGACTGCCCCCCCGGGACCCTTGCCCCCATTCAATCCCCCTGTTCCCCGCCCTTTGACCGCCCTGACACTAATCAACCCCTCGAACTCCCCTGCCCTCTAGCCAAAACCCCCTTCCTGCTTTCTGCCCCCTTATTGCGCTGCCTGGAGGTGTGGGCCGGGCAGGAGCCACTCAGCCGGGGCCGGGCCGGGCCTGGGACCAGAGCCGCTCGGGCAGAGCTGGGGTGCTCGGCTGGGGCCAGAGTCCGGGCACCCAGCTGGCCAGGACTCGGGCCAGGCCAGAGCTGTGCCTCCCGGCCAGCTGAGATCGGAACCAGGCCGGAGCTGTGCTGCCTGGCCAGCTGCGGTTGGGGTGGGGCTGGAGCCATGCGGCACCTGGAGTCCTCCTCCCGCTAGCGCCCACGCCCCCCTGCCCCAGCTCACCTGCAGGAAGCCACTGCTTCCTTCTCAGCCCTCCCAGGCTTCCCGCGCGAACAGCTGATTTGCGGGAAGCCGGGGAGGGGGAGAAGAAGCTGGGGAGCATTCAGGGAGGAGGCAGAGGTGGAGTGAGGTGACCTGGGGCCGGGGGAAGGGCATGGAGCTGCTGGAGCTTTTGTTAAATGTAAAAGCCCTTTTTGAACCGGTTGTCCCTCGTGGGACAACCAGTTCTAAAAGAGCTTCTAAATTTAACAACTGGCTCCAGCTCACCACTGCTCTCTTGTAGATATGCATTATGGCACAGTCTTTTAATTACAGGATCTCATACTGCCCAGGAAGGGGCTGAAATAAGGTTGCACAATTAGCCTCAAGTGTGGCATTTCTTGACCATATAGCGCCTGACTTTGCAACCTTAAAGTTCTTTAAATACAGTTGTTTTGTGTGCAATATTGACTCTGTCATGCAATCACATAATTGTGTCTTTGTTCTATACACAGCTGCCTTAATCACAATAAAGATTCTTTCTACCCCTAGTTATTTTATTTCCAATTTAACAATCTTATTTCCTTATCTTCTTTTCTTGGCATCTGAATAAATTAACAATAAACCTCTCAAGGGAATAACATTTCCATACACCAAGTATGTTCATTGAGCAAACTCCGTCTATGATTTAATCTTAAAGTTATCTAGAAGAACTGGGACAATCATGAAGAATTTTCAGAAGTACTATATAGATTAGCAATAAGGGCTGTAACTAATGGTTTTTTTGAATAATTATTGATTGAGAAATTAGCCAGTCAAGCTCTGGTTTGGTTTGTTCATCAGAAACTAGGTGTCTAAGGTCAAACAGCACAAACAAAAAAAGAGGCTAACTTGCCAATTCGGGGGTACCAGGCCTGTCCGCCTGCACTGGTTCAAGGTGGATTATGACACAATGTAGATTTCTTCTCCCTTGTTTATCCTATATTATAATTTTTGCAGTTAGTTCAGTCGCCATTACAGCTCTACCTTCTATCCAAGTATATTTTCATCATGCCCAAATATACCCCAAATTTCCAGTGTACAAAAGGTTACTATTAGTTTTGACCTACTTTTACATGAGTTATAGTCCATCATGTCTGCCTTTACTTTTTTCCTTTTTAATTTTGTCTACTTATCCCTTTCTTGTGGTTTTCATTATTATCTATAACTTGTTATCCAAGTTGCTTAACCCATCATATTTTACCTTGCAAAAACATATGATGTTAAAGACAACCTTAAGAGCACAACCTTTTGTTATAGCTGTATAAACATATTTCCACTTGACACACACTTGAGCTCTTATTTGCTAGTAATTTTATATGAGCTCTTAGCATTACATTTTGCAGAGCTTTACAGGAGTTCTTTAGTATAGCCACAATAAATGCGTAGACTTAGGCCTTCATATGTCAACAGCAGCCAAATTGTCTGTTGGCTTGACTCTACTGAGGTCAGTTAATTTTAGCCAGAGCAAGTGAAAATTAGCTACCAAATCATTTTGTGCAACTTCCTGCTTTGAATCTCTGCATTCAGATTCACCAGTGCCTGCCCCTCAACCCTAGACAGTCAGGAAAACAGTACTCAGTGGGCCAAATTCTTGTCTGGTGTTACCCCATTGACATCCAGGGATGAATTTTGCTGCTTGTTTTAATTATAACTGAAAACACTTGCAGCTTTGTCTTGCTGTAACTAGTTCAAATATGGACCACTTTATTCATAGACACAAACAAGACACTTGTATTAATATACCCTAAATTGCAATATCATCATCAATAACCTTATTACTTTAATTTGGGCACTACACAGTCCCAGTGAACATTTAAATTGCAAGATGTACTTCGCAACTGTAAGAGTCATTTTTCAGTTCAGTTTTACTTGAACTAACTTTCAGGTGTGTCATACTCTCGGATGCATGCCACTTCTTTACCAGTGTTCTTACAAGGGAATATACTAATAAATATTGACACACTTGCATTAGCCAGAAGCTGCTTACAATAAGGCATTTAAGGTTTTTGAGGGGAAATCTTTGTGGCAAGAGGTTTCTCTCAATGCACTAATCCCGCTCAGAATCATATTGATGACAAAATTCAATATGCTTTTGGCTATATATTGTGCACAAGTCATCTACAAATGAACCTTTGGGCTATGCTCATTTTTAAAAAGGATTTGTAAAGCAACAATGTATTGTAAACTCTGATTTGCATGTGTAAATATTGATTTTTTCTTTATTGGTTTTAGCTCCTTAATTCAATAGAGACTGTGGACATACACAGCATGGCCTCTTCATTAAATGTAATGAATAGTAAAATGATAGTATGTTTATTACACGCCATAGCTAGGTTAAAAGAACATTGAAGTTGCAAAATCACTCACTCAAAAGTTACCAAATGTCAGAATTAAGGTTGCAAGAAATGAGACAGAGGTCCTACAGACAACAGTGCTCTTCACTATCCAGCCCAGATTAATCCCCAGAGTATCTCAGCACATGGAACCTGTGGAAGAAATAGCACATCATGTAATTAGACTGTATCATAACACACATGTATAAGTGGGCTAAATTAAGGTTGCACAGGCAACCTAAAATCTGACATTTCTTAACTTTCGAGCATTTTACTTTGCAATATTAATAATGTTATTTTAACGTACTTATCTGCAGTCTCTGTGTATTTTTTAAGTTAAAAAAAATGAACAAACACTAGTTCCATCATGTGACATAATATTGACGCCCACCTGAGGAGTCATCAGCAGGGTTGGGACATTTACAGCCACCACACAGACTTTTGACACTTGAGGTAACTGAGTAACTGACAGCAAGTGTAAGTTGTCATCCTCTGTGTGGATCACCTTCACCAGTGAGTTTCACAGCTATCTGCTGGCAGCAGAGGCAGGACTGGCACCAGGGTTTCTCGCGCCCTAGGCGCATGGCCATTTCGCCACCCCCCGCGCTGATCCCGCAGCTCCGGTGGAGCTGCTGCAGGCATTCCTGCGGAGGGTCCGCTGGTCCGTGACTCTGGTGGAGCTGCCACAGGCATGCCGGCAGGAGGTCCACCGGAGCTGCGGGAGCAGCCGACCATCCGTTGGCATGACTGCGGCAGCTCCACCGGAGCTGCCTGCCGTCCCCCCAGCAAAATGCCGCCCCCTCAATAATCCTGGCGCCCTAGGCAATTGCCTAGGCTGCCTAAATGGTAGCACCAGCCCTGAGCAGAGGAATGGTGAAACTCAGGAATCTTGGTTCTTCTTCAGGCTCTGGAGGAGAGCACACTCTAATAAGCACAGACTCTTCTGCCTCATCCCCTCCAACATATCTGTCTCAGTCCTGTCCCTTTCTCATCTCTGGCTCCTTGTTCCTATGCCATTCTCCTTGCCTACCCTATCTCATGCTTCATTTCTCAGGCTTGTCATCCCATTGTTCATACCCAGACAATCCTAGTTTCCCCCTTCAGACTCATGGCCTAAGAACAAATATTTCCTACTCCTCCCCTGTGATGCACTGTACCTCAAAGTAGGACCTAGTAACCCCTATATTCATCGTTGGTTTATAGTTGTGATATTTCATACAAAGCATACCTTGTAAGATACTATATGAAAGGTCATGATCTGCTGAAACTCATTCTGTCCAAATATGCATATCATTGTTGTGTATGAAGTTCTGAGATTTTACTATATGGTTGTTATTGAAATATGTCTGGGAGATGCCCATTGCTAGCTCTCCAAGGACAACAAGGAAGATGATCCACACCAAAATGAGTGTTAAGTGACCATCATGCACCACTGACCAGCAGCAGAATTGTAAACAAGAGATTTACAATTCTGTAAGAGTTGTGCAAGCACCACACAATGGGGTCGCTCAATTTTGTGACTCAGCAAGGCCTACAAAGACATGCCTGGGTCTCTATCTTTCCTGGGACATGAATTGAAAGTATGAAGGACAGTGGCATCATCAGTCCACCTTTCCCATCTCCCACCTACAATGAGGTCAACAAGAACACTAGGTAGACAAAGACTTTGAACAGCTACAGTCACCCCCGTTTCCTTCATGGGCACCCAATTCCCAACACCTTATGCAATAAACCCCAGCCTGCCTCTCTCCCCGCTTCCCATTCTCCTTGCCCAATCAGTCCCACTTCCCAGTCCACCCCTTTCTTCTCCTTGGTCTGGCTTTCGTTCTCTCTGCATTCAAATGCAAATGGATTCTACTGCCACATTGCCTTGCTGCCAGTATGGGGACCATTGGAAAGCTTGGGAGAAACAGATTCCCTGCTCACAGTTCTGGTACCTGTGCCCAACCCAGAACAGATGGGAGCAGCCATTACACGGAAAAATCCAGCTTTGCCCTTGTAGCTCAGGGCTGGAGCTTGCTCAGTCACGGTGCGAAAAATGATGCATTTGCAATCTGGTTCACACTAGAAGGTGTAAGGGGATGAAGCACACTCTGTGAGGACAAATTGTCAGATATTTTATCTGTTAACTTGGTCTCTATTGAACATGTGCAAACTTCAGATTTAGGTTGGAATTAGGAAAAAGTTCCTAACTGTCAGAGTAGTTAAACACTGGAATTAGTTGCCTAGGGAGGTTGTGGAATCTCCATTTCTGGAGATATTTAAGAGTAGGTTGGATGGATGTCTGTCAAGGATAGTCTAGACAGTATTTGGTCCTACCATGAGGGCAGGGGACTGGACTCGATGATTTCTCGAGGTCCCTTCCAGTCCTAGAGTCTATGAATCTATGAATCAGTCCCCTAACTTGCTACTCTTTCCCTAGGCTGCTTCCTACTTTTCTCCCATAGGCTTTCTTCCCCATCCTTTTCTCTTCTGGGTACACTTTTCTTTCAGGGTCAGGCTTCCATGGTCCTACTCTTTCCTTTGGTTTCCTCCTTCCTTCTCTAATGGATGTAAGATGGCTGCAGGCTTCCTCACAGCCACCATTTCTGTTGCTAGCTCCTTGGCTTTTTACTAGTCCAGCTCCCACCTGCTCAGGTAAGCTCCATCTTCCAATCATGTTTTTTTTTCCTCCAGCCTAAACTCCTCATGTGCGGCCTTTCTCAGCTTTCTTAATCTTTTCCGGGTTGATGTGGGGTGAACACCCCATCACACCCTGACAAAGTCCACTCTTACCAAATTTCAAGTCCCTACTCCAAAGCATGGAAGTTTCAGAGCATTTCAAAGGAAAGGTCTCAAGAATTTTTTCCTCAGCCTTGTCCTCACAAATGGCTGAACACTTTTGGCTGAAGTTGTCCAGATAATTCAGTTTGAGGTAGACACTTGGCATGCAAGATTTCAGCCCAAAAACAGTTAAAGTTTGACAAAGATACAAGACCTTGATTTCAATTGATTATAACAAGTTGTACTGGGCAACCTTAATAGGCAGTGTTATCAGCCCCAGTATAACTATAATATAGCAAAATGTATCCCAGCAGATTCTAAAGTGTCTTATGAATTTAAAAAACAAACTGTAAAGAAGGAACAAAGCAAAGAGTCCTGTGGCACCTTATAGACTAACAGACGGATTGGAGCATGAGCTTTCGTGGGTGAATATCTACTTCGTCCGATGCAACAAAGAAGGAACAATTTCTTAGATGCTGAAAGACCACCATATTTAAGTGAAACAACAGTTTAACAGTGCACAGCTAGCACTACCTAACATACCTTAGCTAGGATTATTGCAAGAAATTGGTTCTTGACTTCATGATTAAAAAAAAAATCTGGCCAAAAATTGGGCCTGTAATCCATCATATTCCACTTGCTTCTGTAGCTGCAGAGGATTGTGGAGTTAAATCAAGGGAAGAAACAGTGGGAAGTTTTGGGTGTATTACAGGGAACAAAAAGCTAAAAAGGACAAGAAAGTGTATATTGCCCATCTCAGACTGGACAACATGGGAGTCGAGCCTGCTGATGCAGTGGCTGGAGCTTGTGTGATGTAAGGTAGGAGGCTGGTGCTGTTGTGACATGGAGGAACTGCCTTTGGCCAGCTTCTCTGCTAGGATCCAAAAAACACCAGTGTAGTGAAGAAAGAAAGGGAGACAATAGATAACAGGCCAGATCTTCAGCTGGTGATTTCAGTGAAGGCTGGATGATTTACACCAAAGAGAATCTGCCCCCCTAAAGCCCCCAGCTGACCCTCTGTTTGAAAGTTCAGACAAGCAGATTTTTGTATCCCAAGGTAAATAGATACTTTATCAGAACATAGTTCACTTGGGGCTGAATGGCTAAAAGTGTCCTGGGATATTTTTCCATCTCTCATTTAGGAATCACACCCTATCTTCTTCCCACAATCCTTGGTTTCCTGTTCCCTAGAGACAAGTCAATGATACAACATGACTGTTCCTAAGTGACCTAAGTTACTTTCTCTATCCCAGTCCAGTCCATCTATCCAGTCTTATTCATCTAGTTCCCCTAATCCATCATGTTCCTCAAGTGCCTGTAATCTAGGCATCTAAAACAGTCAGATTTATATTTTATTCCAGAACACTCACCATCCCTCATTAGAGGGATAGGCCAGCTGACAGAATTGATGTCTACATGAAGCTGAGACAGTACAAATTATAAACAAAGCCACCCTTCCGTTTCAAGAACAATCATTGCAATGTAGATGTTTTGGTTTGTATACATGGTGTAAACCCATGTCAGGTATTTAAGATGAGCTCTCACTGCCATTAGTGAGGGCCAGTAGTATGGTTCTCCCTAGCTCTTGATGTTTACATTAAGTCAGAGCAGTTTTATGGTCTTGTTTGAATGACATTAAGTGGTAGCATAGAAGACAGACAATTTAGTATGAAATTGGTAATCAACAGCTGGGGGGATAATGGCAGAGGTATTTAAAAGTTCCTTCTTAAAAATGTACACTAATGAGGCAGTCTCTTAAAAGTGTACCACTAGAAACATCTGATGGGCCCTAAATATTGATATAAAAGAAATCACTGCTTTGCAAATGGGTTTACTCTTTAGCTCCCTAATGACAGTAGACTATAATCTCAGATGCACTTTACTGCACTGACTCAACACATAGCATTTGGAAAAAAAAAAAGTCTCCTGGTTCAGTTTCAGTGGTAAAAGTGAAGATACTCCGGTGCTAATGCAACATTTTATCCTACCTGACTAGTCTGGTAAGCAATTCAATTTCATGCTCTTCTGGATCTTTAATTATTTAAGGAGAATCCTAAGAAGAGCCAAGCCTGAGGACATGAAATCCAGACCAAATCTGTTCAGTTCCTTGTTTGTTAAAAATCCAATCCCAGAAAATGGGTGAGTTTCATCCCTATGAAGTAGGGCAGATGGGAAAGTTAAGAGTTTAGGTCAATAGAAACACAGAAATGGTCAGTGATCTAGTACAAGTGTCAAGTTTTACATTGGATATTGTAATGGAATTATATCTAGTACATTATGATTTAAGCCTTGATTCTCCTCCTGCTTTCTCTAGTCTTAACCAGTATAATTCCATTTATCAATGACTCATGAGAGTGCAAAGGGAACTGAGTCCCTAATTTGGAAAAAGGTACATAGTGCATTAGAAATGGAAAATATAAATATAAAGATATTATAAACTATTTACTAGAGGTCCATCATCATGGTACCTAGGCATGATAAGTGGGAAGGTGAGAGATGGATCTGAAACTCCGAAGGGAAACAGCACTATGCAGAAAGTTCTTCACAGTTCATTGCCCAGTGTGTGAGGGTGTTTTTCTTCACAGTAACTGCAGGTGGTGGATATGACAATCCTTGATGGTTTTTAAGGTGAACTTTTTCCCAGAATATTGCTGTAAATTGAAAAGGGAATATTCTGAATACATTTATGTCAGGTAGATGAAAGCAAACTGAACTGTCCACAGACTTTGGGAATTAAACACAAATGTGGTTCACTGACAACCTGGGTTACTTTTGGATGATTGACTAAATCTCCACTTGATATAGTATTTACGGAAAACAAGCACGATAGGAAAATGCTAGTTACTGAATGTGAAGCAGTTTTCAAGGCCTGGAGACCCACAGGATTCATACTGCTGTGGTAGATGTGATAGGAGAAAAACCCCACACAGATCCCACAATAGCCCAAGGATAGATCCAAGGCCAAAACAACAGGCAAGAGATTTTTATTTCTTTTTACATCCTGTTATGAATCTACACTGCTGAAACCTCACATTGATTTTTAACTCATGTAAGAAAAAAATAATTATCTAGGTATTTGCATCCTGCTCATCATGGTGATAGCTGAGCACAGCTCATGGACCTAAGAAACACGTCAAAACTTTGTATTGTAAATATTAGCAATAAGGTACCAGGTGTGGCTATTGAAAGGTATAAATGATTCTGAGACCTTGATTTGTTTCCACAGAAGGGTCTGAAGTTTGATAAGGGGGAAAATAAAAGTAGAAAAGTTGAGGGAGATATACCGCCTTTTTTCTTGGTACCCTGTCTTTAACATTTCTTGTATCTTTTTCATGCTACTGCTTGTTCACCTAAATATTTGATTCTTTTACCCCTGTTAAATCATCTAGACAATATCAGTCTTAATCATAAGACCCATATAAAAGCCATTATCTTCACATCTGATTTATTTTTCATGAAATAGACTTTTCCCTTTTCCTGTGATATCCACTCTATATAAACTGGCTATTTTAGTCAATGAAAGCTTTTAGGGTTTCAGCAAATCAGACCAAAGAAGAATGCTACAGATGAGTGAGATGAGCTGTGAGGCATGATGAGACACTTCCCTAAGGGCTTGTAGGTGTGAAGCAGACCAGCAGAGCTATCATATTTGATTGATATTGTCACATTTGAAATGAAATGCTAAGATGAGCAAAATGAATGGACAGATTAAAAGGCGTGTTATATAAGGCTGAAAACGAATGTCAACAAATTGCATTCCTCTTTCAGAGTCAGGATATAAAAGCCATGGCCAGCAGAGCTGACTTTGAAATACATTCTTTTCATGCATGTGAAAATGTGTACCTCTTTCTATATAGCCTAGATTCAATGGCACTCTAAAAATTCTTTTCAATATATCCACAGAGTTGTGGGAAGGTTTGTTTCACTAGTTATGTCATCATAAGTATGAAGTGATACATTTCTAAACAGTGAGAACCCCACATAATAAAAGTACTTCAAAGTACTTCACTTAGAAAGGAAAAAAAATCAAATATATAGGTACAAAATGAGGAATAACTATCTAGGTGGTAGTACTGCTGAAAAGGATCTGGGGGTTACATTGGACCACAGAGAGTGTGATGCAGCTGCAAAAAAGACTAATATGATTCCGAGATAAATTAACAGGAGTGTTGTAAGTAAGACACAGGAAGTAATTGTTATGCTCGACTCAGCCCTGGTGAGGCCCTGGCTGGAGTATTGTGTCCAGTTCTGGACACCATGATTTAGAAAAGATGTAGGGAAATTGGAAAGAGTTAAGAGGAGAGCATCTAAAAATGATAAAAGATTTAGAAAAGCTGACCTCTGAAAACTGGGCATGTTTAGTCTTCAGAGAAGACGACTGAGAGGGGACCTGATAAGAGTCTTCCACTATTTTAAGGACTGCTATAGAAAGGATGTTGATCAATTGTTCTCCGTGTCCATTGAGGATCAGATAAGAGGTAATCTTCATCTGCAACTAGTGAGATTTAGGTTAGATATTAGCAAAATCTTTCTAACTGTAAGTGTAGTTAAACTCTGGAAGATGCTTCCAAGGGAGATCGTAGATCCCCATCAGTGGAAACTTTTAAAAGCAAGTTGGACAAACACCTGTCAGGTTTACTTGCTCCTGTCACAGCAAAAGGACACCAGACTTGACTTTGAGGTCCCTTCCAGACCTATTTTTCAATGAAATGCTTTTATAGCACTTTGACCAATGGGGTTGCAGAACTGCAATCAACTGCAGTGACCTGTATGATGATTGGGTTTTTTATCTCCTTCTCAACAATGACTTTTTCATAAGGGATTTAAAAAAAAAACCCACCACCACAACAACAAAAACCATATAAAAGAGTAGAGCACACTTGCCAACATCCTAATGGGGGAATGTTTAGCCAAAAACACCCAAAATGTGACAGCACTTAATCAGAACACACAGAATAGCACTGTTTCCCAAAACATGAACAGATCTCCCCTTTTCTTCTATAGATATAGTAAAATGTATTACTCCAATAGGTATGGCTTTTGAATCATGCCTAAGGGCCAGTCTTTTTGATTTCTTCTTCTGCTCTTGGGTATCTATGGACTATGGGGATGGTCAGGGGGCGGGGTGTTTGGATAGGAGTTGGAGTGGCCAGAGGGCAGAGAACAGGAGAGTTAAATGGGGGCAGAGTCCTGGGGGGGCAGTCAGGAAGGAGAGGAGGGATTGGATGGAGTGGCGGGCGGGAGGTAGCCATTGGCAGGGTTCCGGAAACAGTCAGGGGACAGGGAGAAGGGATGGTTGGATGGGACAGGGGTCCCTGGGGGCCATCAGGAATGAGAGGAGGGGTTGGATGGGGCAGCAGGGGTGGGGGTTCTGGAGGCAGTCAGGGGACAGGGAGTGGGGGAGGTGGATGGGGCAGGAGTCCTGGGGGGCCAGATGGGAGGGGCGGGCCATGACCTCCTCCCCTAACTGGCCCTCCATACAATTTCCAAATTTGACCCTCAGGCCAAAAAGTTTTGCCTGACCCTGATTTAGAACATTCATAAGCATCTGCAGGATCAGGACCTTTATAGCTGTAAAGGATGTAAAGTGGTAAGATCAGTTGTTATTTGAATCTAGTTAATGTTGTAAGGGGAACTGCCAGCTTTGTTGAAGTTTTTAATAGGCTGGTTACTTGCCAGAAGATTTGTGAATTATCACAAACCACTCTATCAGATCCATATTCAACAAAGCACTTAAGCATATGCCTACCATAAAAGCAGTCTGCTAAACTGGAGCCCAGAATATCTAACTTGCCCAAACTTTATTTTGTGTTGCATGTTATCATCCCTCTTAGAATTTAAAAATAGCTATTCAGAAGGGATTGGATGACATATTTATGAAGGATTGTTTACTTTAGTTAATTTCTTTTTAGCAAACATGACATCTTACAATACAATTCAATTCTCTAAATAGGCAAGCAGTTATCAAACAAATGCAAAGAATTCATCCCTTTTGTTTCCCATGGGTTATATACTGCATTTGGTACACAATTAATTTAAACTATTCACTACCTTTTATTTACCAGCTTGGATTATGTCAGAAAAAGTGACTGCCATTCCTGATTTTAATAACTCTTCCAAACAGATGACTTGGGAATAACAAAAATATTTCATGTAAATTAAACTTTCAGCCAGTGTCCTTCCAGAACAGCCGGCACTAACATTAACAGCAGCTCCTGTTAGTCTGAAAACTTATTCTTAGATTAGAGTCTGTCACCCGCACCCATGCTAGTTCAAATCTCCTCTTTGGGTCTTAGGCTTCTCCCCTGTATTCACCTGTCTCAGCCCTTTGCAGTGCACCTTAATGGGAGAAAACACCTCTATGTCCCATCTGATAGAGACAATGAGCTCAGGTGTTAGACTCCAAAAACACCTTCCTTTTTGGCACCTTTCCTTAAAGGTAGGGGAATTCTTGTCTTTTGGTTGCAGTCAGCATGAAACACTCATACAGTCTTGCTTATATCACCACACCACAGCTGAATACTGTCCAATGCCTGGTGAGGTAGGCTCCCCTTACCTTAGTTACAGAGTGTCATAAACAGATAGCTAAGGGTTAATGTCTCTTTCACCTGAAGCACCTGACCAGAGGACCAATCAGGAAACCGGATTTTTTCAACTTTGGGTGGAGGGAATTTAGTCTCTGAGTCTTTGTTTTCTGCCTGCCTGCTTTCTCTGAGCTTTGGAGAAGTAGTTCTACTTTCTAATCTTCTGTTTCTAAGTGTAAGGACAAAGAGATCAGATAGTAAGTTCTATGGTTTCTTTTCTTTGGTATTTGCATGAATATAAGTGCTGGAGTGCTTTGATTTGTCTTCTTTTTGAATAAGGCTGTTTATTCAAAATTCTTTTAAGCAATTGACCCTGTGTTGTATCATCTTAATACAGAGAGCACATTTGGATGTATTTTTCTTTCTTTTTATATAAAGCTTTCTTTTAAGACCTGTTGGAGTTTTTCTTTACTTCAGGGAAATTGAGTCTGTACTCACCAGGGAATTGGTGGGAGGAAGAAGTCAAGGGGAGATCTGTGTGTTGGATTGCTAGCCTGATGTTGCATTCCCTCTGGGGGAATAGGAAAGTACTTTTTGTTTCCAGGATTGGGAACAGAGAGGGAGATTCACTCTGTTTGGATTCACAGAGCTTGTGTCTGTGTATCTCTCCAGGAGCACCTGGAGGGGGGAAGGGAAAAAGGATTATTTCCCTTTGTTGTGAGACTCAAGGGATTTGGGTCTTGGGGTCCCCAGGGAAGGTTTTTCAGAGGGACCAGAGTGCCCCAAAACACTCTAATTTTTGGGTGGTGGCAGCAGGTACCAGGTCCAGGCTGGTGGCTAAGCTTGGAGGTTTTCATGCTAACCCCCATATTTTGGACGCTAAGGTCCAAATCTGGGAATAAGGTTATTACATGAGTGGCAGCTGGTGGGATATAGACAGAATCCAGAAGCCAGTAGAAATATTATATTTTTCTTTTCTCTGCTAAGGGCTTTTTAGCAGAGAGAAACAGTTGGTTTTAAAGGGAACCAGAGAGAATTTTTTTTTTCTGCTCTCTCTGGCAGTTTGTGGCTTGCATGTTAAGCGAGAAGCCATTAAGAAACTGTTGAGGGTCTTTTGTCATGCAATAGCCTCCCATTAGGAGGCAAGTACCAGCACTTATATGCATGCAAATAAAGTGGTTTTTCTGGTTTCCCTTCATTGAACATTAGCTAGAGAGAGAAAAGGAAAATTAGCTAAAGGCACTGTTGCTAGGCAGACTTCAGGAGGCAACAGAGAACCTGCAGTTCAGAAGATAAACACCGGAGGGCACCCCAACACAAGAAAACAGGAATCATGACTTCTAAGGCAAAAATTGCGGCCGAAGAACAAATCAAAGAAGCTGAACACAGGCGACAACTGGAAATAAAACAAAAAGAGATGGAGATGAAAGAAAGAGAAGAACAGATCAAAGAGGCAGCCTACCAAAGAGAACAGGCAGCCTACCAAAGAGAACAAGCAGCCCAAGAGGCAGCACACAAAAGAAAACTAGAGGAAGAAGAGTTCGCCCACCGAAGGAAACAAGAAGAAGAAGAGTTGGCCCACCGCCGAGAAATGGAAAAGCACCAAAAAGAAATGGAAAAACAACAAAAAGAGAATGAAGAGAAGGAAAAACAGAGAAAACATGAACTGGAGTTGGCAAAAGCTGGGCTGCATGTGCCAGCCAACCCTAACAACCCGGCGCCAAATATTGCTCCACAGCACAGGAAATTTCCCACCTACAAGGCAGGTGATGACACCGAGGCCTTCTTGGAAAATTTTGAAAGAGCCTGTCTTGGGTACAGCATTCCCGAAGACCAGTACATGGTAGAATTGAGGTCACAGCTCAGTGGACCTTTAGCAGAGGTGGCAGCTGAAATGCCTAAGCACCAAATGAATGACTATAAACTTTTTCAAACCAAGGCCAGATACAGGATGGGGATAACCCCAGATCATGCCCGTCGGCGCTTCAGAACCCAAAAGTGGAAACCCGAGGTGTCATTTCCCAAACACGCCTACTACATTGCAAAAAACTATGAGGCCTGGATAACAGGAAACAACATTCAAACCTTGGAAGAACTAAACCTCCTCATACAAATGGAACAGTTCTTGGATGGTGTTCCTGAAGACATCCCACGGTACATACAAGATGGAAATCCCAAAGATATCGCTGAGGCGGGGGAGATTGGAGCCAAATGGATGGAACTGGCAGAAAGCAAGAAAGCTACTGTCAAGGGGAACGATTACCCCAGGGGGCACACAGACCATAAACCCTACAACCGAGGACAGCCAAAGACCCCACATACCACCCAAGTAAAGCCACAGATACCCTACCCTTCAACCTCACCAGTCTCCAGTAACTCACCTCGGCCCAGTGACCCATCAGATGGAAGATGCTTTAAGTGTAATGAACTGGGACATATCAAGGCCAAGTGTCCCAAGAACACCATGCGAGTGCAATTCATTACACCACCATCACACCAAAGATCCCCAGGCCCGGATGCCTCTCAAATACCCTTGGAGCGAAGGGAAAATTTGAGAGTGGGCGGAAAGAAGGTTACTGCATGGAGAGACACGGGGGCACAAGTGTCAGCTATCCACCAATCCTTCGTTGACCCCAAATTCATCAACCCAAAGGCCAAAGTTACAATTTACCCCTTCATGTCACAAGCTGTAGACTTGCCTACAGCTCAACTGCCTGTCCAGTACAAAGGCTGGTCAGGAATGTGGACTTTTGCAGTCTATGACAATTATCCTATCCCCATGCTACTGGGGGAAGACTTGGCCAACCAGGTGAGGCGGGCCAAGAGAGTGGGAATGGTTACACGTAGCCAAACCAGGCAAGCTTCCAGACCCATTCCTGTTCCTGAGCCGTCCACAGAGGCCCCGTCTGTGTTACCAGAGACCCAGGCAGAGGTAGTGGACCCGGATTCCATGCCTACCACTGAAACAGACCCAGCATCTCCAGTCCCAGGCCCGGAACTGGAACAGCAACCAGCACCAGCAAGTGCAACCCCATCTTCAAACTCAACGCCAGAGGGCGCCAGCGAGCCAAAACTGGCAGAAGCAACAGACAGCCATACCCAAAAGGCTCAGCCAGAGCCTGAAATACCCTCAGGTGCACCAGCGGAGAGCGGTTCACCAACAACGGAAACAACCGCATCACCTACATCGCTTCCAGAGGGACCAAGCCCAAGTCCACAGTCTGAGGAAGAACTGGTGACCCCAGCCTCAAGGGAACAGTTCCAGACTGAGCAGGAAGCGGATGACAGCCTTCAGAAAGCTTGGGCGGCGGCACGGAGCACCCCACCGCCTCTCAGCTCTTCTAATCGATCCCGGTTTGTTATAGACCAAGGACTTTTGTACAAAGAAATTCTTTCTGGTGGACACCGGGAAGAATGGCAGCCGCAAAAACAGTTGGTGGTTCCAACTAAGTACCGGGGGAAGCTCTTAAGCTTAGCGCATGATCATCCCAGTGGCCATGCTGGGGTGAACAGAACCAAGGACCGGTTGGGGAAGTCCTTCCACTGGGAGGGGATGGGCAAGGACGTTGCCAAGTATGTCCGGTCTTGTGAGGTATGCCAAAGAGTGGGAAAGCCCCAAGACCAGGTCAAGGCCCCTCTCCAGCCACTCCCCATAATTGAGGTCCCATTTCAGCGAGTAGCTGTGGATATTCTGGGCCCTTTCCCAAAAAAGACGCCCAGAGGAAAGCAGTACGTACTGACTTTAGTGGACTTTGCTACCCGATGGCCGGAAGCAGTAGCTCTAGGCAACACCAGGGCTAACACTGTGTGCCTGGCCTTAACAGACATCTTTGCCAGGGTAGGTTGGCCCTCCGACATCCTTACAGATTCAGGGTCTAATTTCCTGGCAGGGACCATGGAAAAACTGTGGGAAACTCATGGGGTGAATCACTTGGTTGCCACCCCATACCACCATCAAACCAATGGCCTGGTGGAAAGGTTCAATGGAACTTTGGGGGCCATGATACGAAAATTCATCAACGAATTCTCCAATAATTGGGACCTAGTGTTGCAGCAGTTGCTGTTTGCCTACAGGGCTGTACCACATCCCAGTTTAGGGTTTTCACCATTTGAACTTGTGTATGGTCACGAGGTTAAGGGGCCATTACAGTTGGTGAAGCAGCAATGGGAGGGGTTTACGCCTTCTCCAGGAACTAACATTCTGGACTTTGTAAGCAACCTACAAAGCACCCTCCGACACTCTTTAGCGCTTGCTAGAGAGAACCTAAAGGATGCTCAAGAAGAGCAAAAGGCCTGGTATGACAGACATGCCAGAGATCGGTCCTTCAAGGTAGGAGACCAGGTTATGGTCTTGAAGGCGCAACAGGCCCATAAGATGGAAGCATCATGGGAAGGGCCATTCACGGTCCAAGAGCGCCTGGGAGCTGTAAACTACCTCATAGCATTTCCCAATTCCTCACTAAAGCCTAAAGTGTACCATGTTAATTCTCTCAAGCCTTTCTATTCCAGAGACTTACAGGTTTGTCAGTTTACAGTCCAGGGAGAGGATGCTGAGTGGCCTGACGGTGTCTACTACAAAGGGAAAAAAGACGGTGGCGTGGAAGAGGTGAACCTCTCAACCACCCTGGAACGTCTGCAACGGCAACAAATCAAGGAGCTGTGCACTAGCTTCGCCCCATTGTTCTCAGCCACCCCAGGACGGACTGAACGGGCATACCACTCCATTGATACAGGTAATGCTCACCCAATCAGAACCCCACCCTACCGAGTGTCTCCTCATGCCCAAGCTGCTATAGAACGGGAGATCCAGAACATGCTACAGATGGGTATAATCCGCTCATCTACCAGTGCATGGGCATCTCCAGTGGTTCTGGTACCCAAACCAGATGGGGAAATACGCTTTTGCGTGGACTACCGTAAGCTAAATGCTGTAACTCGTCCGGACAACTATCCAATGCCACGTACCGATGAGCTATTGGAAAAGTTGGGACGTGCCCAGTTCATCTCTACAATAGACTTAACCAAGGGGTACTGGCAAGTACCGCTAGATGAACCTGCCAAGGAGAGGTCAGCATTCGTCACCCATGCGGGGGTGTATGAATTCAATGTCCTTCCTTTCGGCCTTCGAAATGCACCCGCCACCTTCCAGAGGCTGGTAGATGGTCTACTAGCTGGACTGGGAGAATTTGCAGTTGCCTACCTCGATGTTGTGGCCATTTTTTCAGACTCCTGGCCCGAACACCTACTACACCTGGAAAAGGTCTTTGAGCGCATCAGGCAGGCAGGACTAACTGTTAAGGCCAAAAAGTGTCAAATAGGCCAAAACAGAGTGACTTACCTGGGGCACCAGGTGGGTCGAGGAACCATAAACCCCCTACAGGCCAAGGTGGATGCTATCCAAAAGTGGCCTGTCCCACGGTCCAAGAAGCAGGTCCAATCCTTCTTAGGCTTGGCCGGATACTACAGGCGATTTGTACCCCACTACAGCCAAATCGCTGCCCCACTGACCGACCTGACCAAAAAGACCCAGCCAAATGCCGTTAAGTGGACTGATGAGTGTCAAAAGGCCTTTACCCAGCTTAAGGCGATGCTCATGTCTGACCCTGTGCTCAGGGCCCCGGATTTTGACAAGCCATTCCTAGTAACCACCTATGCATCTGAGCGTGGTATAGGAGCAGTGCTCATGCAGGAAGCAACAGATCACAACTTCCATCCTGTCGTGTTTCTCAGCAAGAAACTGTCTGAGAGGGAAAGTCACTGGTCAGTCAGTGAAAAGGAATGCTATGCCATTGTGTACGCCCTGGAAAAGCTACGCCCATATGTTTGGGGACGGCGGTTCCAACTACAAACTGACCATGCTGCACTAAAGTGGCTTCATACTGCCAAGGGGAACAACAAGAAACTTC
Organism: Gopherus flavomarginatus; assembly: GCF_025201925.1. Lineage (NCBI taxonomy): Eukaryota > Metazoa > Chordata > Testudines > Testudinidae > Gopherus > Gopherus flavomarginatus. Next base: position 176,111,974 of record NC_066617.1, on the reverse strand, counting down.
TTCGTTGGAGTTTAGCTCTCCAAGATTTTGATTTTGAAATTCAACACATCACAGGAGCTTCTAATAAAGTTGCTGATGCACTCTCCCGTGAGAGTTTCCCAGAATTCAGTAGTTAAAAAGTGTTCTTAAAATGTTGAAGTCTGTTAGTTATATACTTAGTAGTATATGTAAAGGTGCATGTGTTGTAGTAATCTGTTTATTTTCAAGTTCTAGAAGGAAATCGCCGCCAGTGAGCTTCCCCACTGTCTGCAATTTGGGGGGCGTGTCATAAACAGATAGCTAAGGGTTAATGTCTCTTTCACCTGAAGCACCTGACCAGAGGACCAATCAGGAAACCGGATTTTTTCAACTTTGGGTGGAGGGAATTTAGTCTCTGAGTCTTTGTTTTCTGCCTGCCTGCTTTCTCTGAGCTTTGGAGAAGTAGTTCTACTTTCTAATCTTCTGTTTCTAAGTGTAAGGACAAAGAGATCAGATAGTAAGTTCTATGGTTTCTTTTCTTTGGTATTTGCATGAATATAAGTGCTGGAGTGCTTTGATTTGTCTTCTTTTTGAATAAGGCTGTTTATTCAAAATTCTTTTAAGCAATTGACCCTGTGTTGTATCATCTTAATACAGAGAGCACATTTGGATGTATTTTTCTTTCTTTTTATATAAAGCTTTCTTTTAAGACCTGTTGGAGTTTTTCTTTACTTCAGGGAAATTGAGTCTGTACTCACCAGGGAATTGGTGGGAGGAAGAAGTCAAGGGGAGATCTGTGTGTTGGATTGCTAGCCTGATGTTGCATTCCCTCTGGGGGAATAGGAAAGTACTTTTTGTTTCCAGGATTGGGAACAGAGAGGGAGATTCACTCTGTTTGGATTCACAGAGCTTGTGTCTGTGTATCTCTCCAGGAGCACCTGGAGGGGGGAAGGGAAAAAGGATTATTTCCCTTTGTTGTGAGACTCAAGGGATTTGGGTCTTGGGGTCCCCAGGGAAGGTTTTTCAGAGGGACCAGAGTGCCCCAAAACACTCTAATTTTTGGGTGGTGGCAGCAGGTACCAGGTCCAGGCTGGTGGCTAAGCTTGGAGGTTTTCATGCTAACCCCCATATTTTGGACGCTAAGGTCCAAATCTGGGAATAAGGTTATTACACAGAGAAAGGAAAATAAAATATTACATCTCTATAAGTCACTTCCCTCTGATAAGTCCTGACACAATCTCCCAACAATGGGACACTCTCACCCTTGGCAGACACCTTTCTGTCTGTGCACAATATTGCTAGTATTCTTGGCTAGTGAAGTCCATCTGCCTCCATGGCTCAGCCCTTCAGTCAAGTCATGTAAAGTCTCCCCCTTTTTCAGGGTAACTGAATGGTCCAAGTGAAAATCCAGACATATTTTTAGAATTCTTCTGCCCCCTTGAACTAATGAAGACACCTGTGACTACTTACAAACCCTATCTCAGCATTCCCTCCCACAGGAGCCTACTTTGCCTCTTGGGAGTTTCTTTCCATAAGAGAGTCCTACCTGCTCTGCAGTCTTTCCCTGGCATCTTCCCCCTTTTCAGGTCTACCACAAGGATCATTTTCTGTACCTTCAGCCTTCCTTAGTCTGCCTGCCTCAGGCCCTTCCTAGCCAGCATGTGGGCAAGCTCCCTACTGCCACTTTCCTGGATCATCCCCCTCAGCTGTCTTTAAATAGTCTATTGCACCCAGCTGGCATCATTAATTGGCATCATTAATTGCCACTATATGACTAGATCAGGGGCAAGGCTGAGGGGTAACTGCTAGATCATGAGCCAAGGTAAGTCCAGCTTGCCATAAAGGACCAGGTATCCTGCAATACGCTCTGCTGTCCCAACTCCAACCCAAGTTGCTAACCAAGTCTAGATGTGAATTCAGGATGAGGTTACGTCAACAATTTCCTAAAGGAGTGTGTGATCTGGAGTACCGCCTGGACGAAATGCCACAGTCTATGACTTCTATACAGGGACTATTCTCTCATCATTACTTCTGGGATGCCCTGTCCCCTCTTCCCGCCACTTGTGGTAATCCAAACCCAGTCTTTAAAGGGCACCTTGGTCTCCACTTTATTAGTTACTCCTTACCAAATCAAGGAGATGTATTTCTTATGTATAGGTTAGTTGTTCTTGGTTATAGTGTTAGAAACTGGATATATCAAGAATGAAGGTGTGATCTATCTTCACTAATCAGAGGTAGCATGGATTTGCCTGTTTTAAAATGCCTCATCTTTCCTTTATAGTGAAATTGGCCATCTGTAACAGATTCTTTTGTAGAAATAATAGTAATAAAGAACTTCAGGATTTTTTTGTTTGCTTGTCTTTGCTGCAATCTTTTCCAAAAGCTGGTGTTTAAGTGCATCTTTCATCAAAGGTTTATCTCTTTTGACCAAAATGTCCTAATATGTATGAAATATTTTGAGGTCCTGATCCAAAGCCTGTTGAAGATGGTAGTAAAACTCCAATAGACTTCAATGGGAACATCTTTGAATCTTTATAGAAGGGGAGGCCTTATGAAATTAATGTACTTTGTATATATTAGAGCTGGATGAATACTGAGTATGGAGGCAAAATCATGAATATTTAATATATATATACACTAGTGCTTTGGTTTGATTAAAATATGAGTTCATTAGTATTCGTGTAGGTGAAAAACATTGAAACCAGTCTTTACGATTCAGCCAAATATAAATTGTCATCCCACTAGTGACATTGTTGTCCTATTCCATAGCTTAAATACCAACATTGCATGCTTTGAAAATAATCCATAGACTGTCATATTTTGCTTATACTGTCAAGTATTTTCAAATACAAAATACAAAAAATAGATTACCTGATGACATTACACAAATGCTTCACAGAACCAAACAAGACTCAAATCACCAGATTGTGTTCCTTGATACTATTCATGCAGATCAGTATACTGTACTTTGTCCCTGTGTTTGACATCTGCATGTTTTTCCTCTCTTCATTACAATACTTTTAATTTTTGGTCTTCTGGATCTACAGTAAACAAATGCTTCTTCTAGTTGCGCTATCAATGACTGGATTGCCATTATAATTGTTGTATGCACTGTTGTAGCCATGTGGGTCCCAGGATATGAAAGAGACATTGTGGGTGAGGTAATATCTTTTACTGGACCAGATTCTGTTAATGAGACAAGATTTCAAGATCCACAGAGTTCTTCTTCAGATCTTAGCTTTATAATCACTGTTTAAGTATCTGGAAGAAATCAGCTAGTGCAACATTAAGTGTTAGGTTTGGCACACCATGAAAATAGCCTTAAAATTTCAGTAAGGCATGATTAAACATACAAGGAATGAGGGGATCAAGATTTTAATGTTGTTAATGTTACAGAATACGTATTCAGACTAGATTTTCATGGCTTTACTCATACGGAACTCATTATTCCATAAGCAGTTCTACTGAAGTGAATGGAACTTCCCCGAGATAAGATGTGATTCAATCTGTGTAAGGGTATCAGAATTTGGCCCATAGATTTATTGCACCTAGCAAGATCTAAGTGCTCACTTTAAAAAATTCATTAAATCAAATATGGCAAAAACATGGCTAAAAATCTCTCAAAGGGAGTTTCCAGCCTTAAATCAAAACTATCCCATAACCTCAACTGTCATCTGCAGGATATAAACACACTTACAACCTATGGAGAATATTCCTTAAAAATACTTGCACAGCCATAAAAAAATACACTTCCCTTGTGTCCCTTTTCCCAAACATCTATTCCAGAATAAATTCCAGAAAGCTTCTTCAAAGAAGAGATAAGTCTTGTATCATTCCCTGAAAGTCTCAAATTCTAGCTTTGGTGAACCAAGAAATGCCAGTGAACAGTCAATCTATGTTCAAATTATTGAATTTGTCATGAGTATTTTTGTTTGTTCCATGGTGTGATATCGAACCTTTTATAGGAGCTAGTTACACTAAGTTTGAGAAACTTAAATTAATTAACATCATGGCCTATATATTAGTGAACATTGAGAGGTAGATTTCTAGCTTTATGGCTTTTAGTGTAGCTATTGCCAATATATGACCACAAAGTGATCACAAAGTGCTCTGTATCTTTCTGTAAGCCTAATGTTTTTTCGGTTCCTTTTCCTATTCATGAAAATTACTTTAAAGAAAAAAAAAAGAGGCAGGTTTCTGTTCAAAAATTCTAACTGAAAAGCATGCTGCACCACCTCCATCTATGCTCAACCACATCCATCACGTATGATCAATCAAGATGGTTACAGCATATGGCAACAATGAAATTGTCACTGCAGGGCCTTTAAGCACTCAAGTCACATGACTGAACAAGGCTATGACAGTGTTTACAGAACTGACAGTGAAAATGAGCAGAATTTACCTCCAGGTATCATTTGCTAACTTGGCCTAGTATATCCTACCCAGAAACTGGCTTCAAAGCCAAAAATACACCAAGAAGTGTTTTCCCCAAGGTTTTCTTAGATGAATTCTTTTGAACGTTTCTGGTCAAGAGAAGTCTAAAGAAGACAGATGGCAAAATGGGAAACTCTTTCAAACTGAAAGGATCTTTTCTTCCTTTATAGCTAGAATGAATCTTCATTTCTCAGAGTTTTAAGGATTCTCATCATATTGAAAAAATGTGGGAAAACTCACTTTTCCCATCTCAACCTTTCCAATTTATAAACTATTTCTAGTGATTAGTTTTTTGTAGGACCAGACAGAACTCTGTTCGGCATATACTTATACCATTTATTATTTGACTGTACAAGGGTGAGAGAACATAAGTATATGCCGAACAGAGTTCTGTCTGGTCCTACAAAAAACTAATCACTAGAAATAGTTCATAAATTGGAAAGGCTGAGATGGGAAAAGTGAGTTTTCCCACAGTGGGATAAAGACCACATAGTCATTTATTGCATATGCTTGGGGCTTTGTTATGGAGTATGATATACAGAGCAGCTGTTCCTTAGCTCTGTGCCTTCTAAAACCTGTGCACTTGACCTTGAAGATTATGTATAAAACATTTATCTTAATACTGAATTCAAATTTAAAAAGGTCTGTATGTTACCACCACCATTTAGTTATATTTATTTTGCTGTTGATGATGAGTTACATGGTTGAGAATCTGAGTGTTCCCCCCAAAAAAAATTAAAAATCCTAATTTAAGTGGTTAGATTTAAAAAAAATAAACCTATCCATTTATTTGAATTTTTTTTACATTGAACCCAAAATATTGAAAGTCTGAGTAGTTCTGCATTGATTTTTCAACTGAAACAGCATTTCTTTCCAAGCACCAGATGCTTCTGTTTTACCTGATCTTGGTACACAACAAATAACTTTAACTACAGTCTTGTTTGGAATAAACACATACATTCATTAGTTTTAATTTAATAGTCTCTTCTAATTGCATGAAAATCATTAATCTTCCTTTTTATTTCTAATCCGAGTACTACAGGGAAATAATACAGACACATGTGTTATGACTCTGAGAGTTTTGCAGCTGTGTGAGATACAAGTCCAATTTAAAATAAAAGGTAATTCCAACTAGCCAATTATAATCTAATTTTTTCTTATTATAGAAAAAATATTCTCTTAACTCTCTACTATCAAGTGCTTCCATTTCCCAAGCCAGAATATTAAACCTGGTTTTGGATTTGCTGCATTTCAGTTAGAGTAGTCAAGCACAGAGACTACAATGGACCACAGCTTTTCTTAATGTCCTTTATTATAGCGGTCCAATCCTGCGGTTACCTCACAAACAAAGTTTAGTGGCCCAAAATTCAGCTTGTACTTTGTAGGTTGCACGTTTCAGAGGGCAAGAATGTTGTGTGGACCTAAATGAGCAAAGCGTTAATCTGAGCTCAGCTTGCCTCTTCCTTTGCAGAAGCGATCAGCAAAAACAACATAAGAAATTGCATGTAAGACTAGGAGAAGAGTCCATACCTGAAGAAGGTCAGACTCCACATGAATGGCCTTAGGACTTAGGTGAACAGCAACATGGGGCATATTCTGTTTACTTTCTGCTTATGTTAATTTATTGCCCTTTCTTGTTTTAGGCCCAAATTCAGCAAACCACTTAAACATGTGCTTAAGCCCCACTGATAGGCTCTGCTGAATCAGGGCCACAAATAGTAACCACTGAGAGAGAAACTTTGCTTACTGCAAATGTATTACTTTGTGCTGAGTCACTCTGTCAGCTTACACTAGGGTATCTCAAGTACCACTGGACAGATGCTGACTTTCTGATGGTTTTAGTTTAGTAACTGAAATGTGAATATTATCATACCTTATTATAGCTACATTTTTTGTTTTCTGTTTCAAACCTTGATAGTTTGTGGGGAAAAAACTGATGTGCTGCACACAACTCCAATTGTTCAAGTACTTAAACATATTCACCGTAGCACTATAGATATGATTATTTAGTTAATACTGAAATTTGGTATCACAACTGGAGCTCAGCAGAAAATATGTTTTTGTTTGGGGTTTTCTCCTGTTAAAAATTTCAACTTTTAATTAAAAGCTGAAGAAAAGTTAAAATTATGGAAAAGAGACACTTTCTGTGGAGATTTTCACTGGGTTTTTGACACACTCTTCTGCTGAAAATCAGTTTTGATGGAAAACTTTCAACCAGCACTTATTAAAACCTTTATTCACACATGGGATAGTACCTGTCTATGCAAGCGTGGGGTCATCCTATTACTTCTGGTTCTCCCCAGATAAAATTGGCTGCAACATCTGGTTCATATTTTCACTGGAGGGTAACTTTTAGTATAGGCAGCAACGTCTATCGTTTGGGTTATGCACTACTTCCCCTTACAAGACATTTTTTCAGTTGCTTTTAACTTTGCTGAGCTTCATCCGTTCAGACTGAACTTGTCCACATCTAGTCTCTGCCTAAGGCTGAATTGTTTTGAAAAGATTCAGATAAAAAGTTCAGCCATTTTCTCAGAATGAGGTTAAAGGAAAATACATTATTTTGCCCATGTTTTTAAAAAAAAAACCCACCAAATCCATTTTGTTGATAAGCTCTAGCACCTACATACTTTGGAGCAGGAACTTGAAATTTAGCAGGGGCTCACCCTTGTCTCAGGGATGTGCCGTCCTCCCCATGAAAATTTGGCCAAGTTACAAGCCTCTGAAAAATTTTAGTTTACACTTTTCCAATATAGATTTGTTAGTTTGACAATTCAGTTCTCCAAAGACTCCATCTCTACTGACCATGTTCCATCCCTTCAGCTCCTATGTGTTTACAGGACTTGCATGTCTCCCCACAAAATAGCTGCACTTACGCCAGCCCAGAGCTTCAAGAGTGTGTGTGTGGGGGGGGGAAATAGTATGTGATCAAGTAATTAAAGACTGTATCATAATGCATAAATACAAGGGTGCTGAATTAAGGCTATATGGACAACCTTAATTCTGGTGTTTTCTCACTCTTGAGAACTTGACTTTGCAACCATAGTGTCACTTTAACATAGGGGTTTTAATGTAATATTTATTCTAGCGTCCTCATTTAGGGCCCAATGCTGCAAAGAGCTGAGTACCCTGAATGCTAACTGTAGTCAATAGAAATTGAGAGCACTCTGTCTCTCAACACCATGAAGCATCATGCCTTAGGTTTGCATAAATCAGGGACATGAGTGCTAAATATCTGCAGTGGAAAGTTGTGAAACTAATAATTTCCCTTCTTCCATAGATAGAATAGATGAATTATAAGGCCTCTATCACCTTTGTATTCAATAACTTAATATTAACAGTGTAAAGCTTTTTTCTCTCCTGGGTATTTCCTCTACAACTGATTAATTTAATAAGCATGGATTTAATTATTCTTGTTGAAATAATTGTAGTATGCCCCAGAATCATGACTCACAGGGAGAAATAAGTATTGCTTCATGTTTTAAACAGTTGATACAAACTGTAAGGAAACTAGCTATTCTCTAACGTGTTCATAAGCGTCACTATGTAAACGCAAACAAGTTTTTACACTGCATACTTGATGAACATAACAAAAGGTTTAGGTATAATCCTAGGTCTAAAAACCAATAGCAGCTATATGTTTGATAGCTCTGAATGACACGGAGAAATGAAGTATGGAAAAAGTGAAACCACTAGATAGAAGGATCGAGCAGATTTTATAATATCTGATTACCATTGTTCGAGTTTGAACAAAATAAATACAAGTATAAGATTGACAAAAGACAAATGGATCTTTTTAAAAATGTAAAATAAATGCAGATTACGAAAAAGATTTGTTTTTATATAGGAAAAGCTCGTGTGTTAATGATTAAAAAATATAATAGCTTTCTGTTTTCTGTTTTTAATAAATTGTTAACAAAACAACTTATATCAAATGCTGTAGGGAAAACAATGTTTTCTGTGCCATCTTAAATGGTGAGTATCAATTCATTAATATTTAAGGTAGTTGAATTAAAAAATTATGGCCTATATTGTGCCATCAATTTTTTGTGCAGAATTCATTGGTTTCAATGGGGACTTCTGTTTAAACATTGATGTTATGACATAGTCCCATGTGATGATAAGTAACTTGTACTGAGGTATTAAATGCCAGCGTAGCACTTTGACAGTGCTTTTCCACAATGTTCTATGCCTCCAGCTATGTCTAACATATGAAAGTGTACAATCAGCTCCATCTCTTGTCATAAAATGCCATTATAAAATGCTAAGTGAATGCCTATTAGAGGTATTATGTATGCAAATATGACATCACTTTATAGTAATGAACCATGGATAAATGTTCACTGCCGAGGAGATTGCAGAATCCAAAGTGTTTTAGCTTATAAGGGCTTTCCATCCTGCTTGACTAAGTCAGTGTAAAAAAAAAATAGTGGGCACACTACTAGTACTAATAGGAGTATGTTGAATTACAGTTACAGCTAGTAACCTCTATCAAGCTCAGGGCTCTATGGTGGTAGGTGCACATACGGTAGCTGCTCCCATAAGTTTATAATCCAATTAGATAAAGCAGATTTAGGATAGGAGGAAGGAAGTACTATCTTAATTTTATAGATGGGAACTGAGGCATAGAGAAATTTAGTGACTTTCCCTATGTCACACAGGAATTCTGTGGCAGAACTGAGAATTGGACCCAGATTTCCAAAGTTCCAGTGCGCTGTCTGAGCCACAGGACCATTCTTCCTCTCTGAGGGAAACTGACCCTTTATGTAAAAAGGAGACTGTATTGCTAGAGAAGAGCATGTACTGAAGTACTTTTAAAATGCCTCATTGTACATTTCCTGTATTTAAAGTCATAGACACACTGAATGACTAAAATGAGGAGGAGGGAATGAAACTATACATATAATGCAGAAGCAATTCCTCTGACATAAATGAGATATCTGGAATCCAGTTTCATAATTCAAATCTTCTAGTGCTAAATGTAAGGCAATGTGGGATTATAATGCTATGTAAGGGAACCAAGGTAAATTTAGGTCTAATTTTGAATATACACTTCGGGGAGAGGAACACTTTAGAGGCATGTTTGGCTCTTTCGTGTCTGCAGCAAGAAATGTTCCCTGACACTAATTCAACGAGACAGTTGCACCTTTATAGATATATAGAAATCAATCCCCACAATCAAATCCAAATTAAAAATCTAGTACTTTGCATCACCAAAGACACCACTCCCGCTAAATACTTCATATTATGGAAGTAACTGACACAAAGGCATTTTTTGAAAATATTTGTTTTTATGGCAATCTAAATGTGAGTGTTAGTAAGAGGGAAAATGATGTGGCAAAGAGAGTCAGCGAAGTATGTTCCTTAAAAGGATGGAAATTTCATATGAGAGTTCCCAAGAGCACTGTTATGGCTTAAAAGCATTCTTCTGTTTTGTAGAAGCTTGTGTGCAAATTTGATTGAGTGGAAAGAGTGCGGTGGGGGGAAATGAGATCACAAATGTTTGTTTTGGCTGCCATGAAGTCAGTACAGTAATAGCTCGGCAGAAACATCAAAACACAATCAAGAGCTGTCTTCAGGGCTGTGAGTGAGTAGAATTCACTGGGCAATCAGCCAGAAGAAAGAAGAGGTACACCGTAGTTCCTATAGTTCATCAACAGGTGCTGAAGAGGCAAATTGGAAAGCTTTTATTGAAATTTTGGAATCTCCTCTGTAAACTACATGGGCAGTTAAATTTTTGCTGTGTACCATTAAACAGCTGCCACTTTCCATCCCCAGAGTTAGCTGAATGTCAGGCATGAGTGAATTAAGTGTATGTCTGCATGCATGTGTGTGAGAGAACGAGAGAAAGAGACAAGTTTGTATATATGTAATGGTGTAGCCTGGTCTAAAGATTCTATGAGCATGTATTTGAGACAGATACTGAAATAATCAGGAGTAGTAAAGTCATGAGTGAGTTTTATGCAGGTCATTGCAAATCGGTGTTTAAAAACTTGATATCGAATGACATCATATGTCCTGTATACACTTTTATGTTATAAAAAGAACACTATGTTAGGAATGGCTTCGGGTTTTGTTATGGTTTTTTACCTTGTTTTAAACTTCTTTGCTTGTGAAATCACATGAATTAGTCATTACAAGTCCAATTGTGTAGGTCTCAGAAGAAACTGCTTAAAACTATTTTAGGCCCTTTATACAGTTTATCAGTACATAAAGCTGTTCTAATCTAAAGTTCAATATATTTGGACTTTCAAAGGCTAGAAATGAGGACTGTATGAGGAAAGTTAAGTTCTTTCCTTTCCCATGGCAAAAAGCTCCTATTTCTGATTCTGATGAGCCTTCACATATCAGAACTTAAATTCAGGACTAGAGCTGGCTGAAACTTTTGAAATATCAAAACTGCGAACATTTCTCTTCAAAAAATCAGCCCTAGTTGTGATGCAGAAGTCAGGGTTGGGGAACAGTGGAAGATTTCCTGTGCACATCCTGGGCCTCAGGTGAAGGATTTTTTTTGTGGGGGGTGGGGAAGGGGAGTAGAAATTGCACATCTAAAGGAGAAAGAGGAAACACTTTGTAGCAAATTGATTTAAAAGAAAGATGGTGACTAGTTTGAAGCTGTTCAGAAGTTTGGAATATGAAAATAATTCCTGTAGAGGCTGGATTAGAGGGCAGAGACCAAAGATGCCTTAGAAATTCATCACATGATGTCACTCCCCTCATGTGATTAGATTTTGTATTCTATCTCATCAATTTGTCAGAAATGTGTATTTCAGTACTGCCAGGTATTTGTACAAAAACAGTGAAAATAAACTGAAAGGAAAAATTCTGCACAGGTTATCCCTTGGGATCATTTGAAAGTATATGCTAGGGCAAACTATGAAAACCTACATATTAAGTTAATACAACCTTTGTGTCTTATTATCCACCCACACACATACTGTACCAAGCATTGCTTGACTATAGCTCAGGATCTGGCCCTTTAGGTTGATCAAAGATGGCATACAGCCTCTTCCACAAGCACTCCAGATATCCTCCATCTTGCTTCACCTGTTGCAGGTCATTTGTAACCATGGTGACCTGTGAGGATGAAACTGAGAAAGGGAGCATTTCGGGGCTTTGTATGGAGGGATGAGGACAAGAGATTGTGGAGGTGGGACTTTTCAAGAAGCACTCAAGATTGTTTCAGTTCTACTCCCATTAAAGTGTGTGGGAATTTTACAAAGGACTTCAAGAGGAGTGGAGTTAGATCAATACTGGGTACTTTAAAAAAAAAATCCCATTCATAAAGACCTACTTAGACTATTCTATCAGTCTCTAAGATGGATCATACTGTCTTTCAGACTTTGGTTCAATTAGCCCCTGAGAGAAGACCATTGAAATAGGTTCCTTACCTCTATGGAAACATGTGGCTATAAGCAGGGCTTCAGCTGCAAAACTCCTATGAAAATTGATAGACCAAAACTTTGACCGATTCTTTGAAAATATATCACACAGTATGAAAGTTACATAAAGTGCTTTGAGATTCCATAGGTCTCTTCATGCTGAAGTGTCCTACAGAAAGGAAAGAGGATTTTAAGCGAATAGCTAAAATACCTAGAATGTTTGTCTCCATCACTGTAGTGATCCATCCTGATGTTTTCCATCAGTAATGGAACTAAATAGGCCACAAGTTACCTGTGTCATGTGTGATGAGCTGGGATAAAACCTGTCTGCCATGCTCGTCAGACAGTTGGATCACAGGACTTTCAGACTGATCAGACACGAAGGTGAATCACTGAGCAGGTATCAGAGAAAACTATGAAAAGAGGCAACTCAGGCTACATCTACAAAGCCCATGGCAGCAAGGCTCACAGCCCAGGTCATGAGACTGTCACTAGCTCTCTAAAAATAGCAGTGTAGACCAGGGGTTGGCAATCTTCAGCATGCGGCTCACCAGGGTAAGCACCCTGGCGGGCGGGGCTGGTTTGTTTACCTGCTGCATCTGCAGGTTTGGCCGATCGCAGCTCCCACTGGCCGCAGTTCGCTGTTCCAGGCCAATGGGGGCGGTGGGAAGCGACCTGGGCCGAAGGGTGTGGTGGCTGTCTCTTCCTGCCGCCCCCATTGGCCTGGCAAGGTGAAACGCGGCCAGTGGGAACCACAATCGGCAGAACCTGTAGATGTGGCAGGTAAACAAACCAGCACGATGCTTACCCTGGTGAGCTGCATGCCAAAGGTTGCCAATCCCTAGTGTAGACAGTGCCTTGAAGTTGCAACTCATGCTGCATTCCCACCCCTCTCCCTAGGCTTGAGAGCTCAAGCCACAACTTCAAGGTAATGTCTACTCAGCTATTCGAGCCCTAACACAAATCTGTCAATCTGGGCTGGGAGGCTCACTGCCACAGGCTGTGTAGCTGTACCCTCTATGTTAATTGGAAACAACCCCTGTAACCCCATGCCTTTCACTAGCCAGTCTTTGACAGGAATAAAAGGAAACTGCAGTATTTACCACTCTCTCCTTATTTAGGAGCTATATACACAGGTGCTGTCGCAGCCCTGGATTAACTTCTGTCAGTTGGCTGATTCACCAAAACAATACTGATGAATAAGTGGATGAGAGTCTATAACTTGAAATGACTTGACTTTGATATGCAAGTTATCTCACTGAATACATCAAGTTACAATGCCAGAACAAGTTACGAAAAATTCCCAGTATACATGGATGAATTATTTACACCATCACCAAAAAACAACACATGCCATTTTATGGTAACTGTGACACTATAGTACCATATAATCTCTTGAGTACTATTTCAAAGCCCACATTGGAGGGCAAATATGGTCATGTGGTACAGCCAATATTAAAACTTAGAAGATCAAGATTCAATTCCCAGCTCTGCCAAAGACTTCCTCTTTGACCTTGGTCAGTTAACTTAATATCAGTAAAGAGGGGCTAATATGTCCTTCATTTGTCCTATTTAACATTTATGCTCCTAAGGGTAGGGACTCTCTCTTTCAACGTGTACTTACAGTACCTAGCACTATAGGGTCGTGATCCTGCTTGGCGAATCCAGATGTTACTTCAATGCAAGCAGATAATTAGGGCTGCTTGAAAATTTTTCTATGAAAAATGGATTTTCAAAAGACATGCAAATTTTGGTGAACAATTTTACCATTTCAGATTTAGCAAAAAAGAAGAAAATATATTTGAGTTTGTGTCTTCAAATTGTTTTGCTCAAAAATTGAACTTCTCCCTAAAATATTCCTAACACAAGTTGTTTTTTTTCCCATTTCATTCAAAACTGTTTCACAGAAAAATATTTCCCTTTGCTCCCAACCAGCATTAACATCATTTTTGGGGCTGTTCTGCTAAGTAGTGTATGCCTTCTGGACAGCTGGGTGGATTAGGTCTCGGATAGCACAGTATAAAAGTATTTAACCATCAAACCTTCGCAAATTCTTATGCATACTCCACTAATTTTTCCAGGAACCACATACTAGTACTGTTCAGATAGCTGGCTGCTCACATGTTGCTGTCTCTTTTAGATTTCAGCTGCTAAATTGCAATAACAAGTTAAAAATACATTGAAGATGTTCCTAATATTACACTTTTGTGGAAGCAGTTTCTGAAGTTGCCACGGGATGGCTGGTTGGAAGGGTAAGTGGTTCGCAAAATGATCTCTACTATGTAAAAAAAGATTGAGAACTCCATTTGGAGAATACTCATCTCCAGCTCTCATAGGCCCTTTAGCTTCAGCTTTAATTTTGCTTTGCTCAAATGGGAGCACTTTGATTAAAATTTGACCCAATCTAGTCAGCCGTTGGTAATATACAAACTGGGACATTTAAAACTTTTTTTATTGATAGCTCATCAGGAATGCTGACCAGATCACTGGGACTATCCCATTTGTTTGGGAAAGTTCCACATGATCTTTCTATTCCTATTGTACAGGAAACTATTAACCCCAAAACTATCCCTCACAATTATTTTAAAGACTATTTTTAAGACATGCAATCACCAACTAGGAATGTCTGACTAATGTTTCCTTTTGGAAATAAAATATGGATCTGCTTTCTTTTAGTGTTCCTTCTCCTGAGTAAAAGTATAAAAAAGCTTTGAGACTGTGTGTTGTTAAGAAATTGGACTCCTTTCCCTAGATTTCACCTGAGCTGGATCAGAGTGACAAAGGGTAACAATCCTGTCAACTAGCAGGAGTCAGTATCTATAGACCCTAGCAGCTACAGGTACAAAAATAGTACTTAAACAGCTTATTCACTCTGATATGGTGATGGAATCATGTATATAGCTAAGAGAGAATTCAAGTTGATAAGAGATTTAGGATAAAATACAAAATTGAATTAAAGTGACAGCATTTTTAATATATTCACCAAATACCAAGGCTCTTTAAAAATATGGGATGTTGCTTTTTCATGTTCATTTAACGTTGTAATTTTTGACACTTTCAATAATGGGTTTTCAGTGAATTATAAACTCACTTCACTTTTAGTACATTATCATCATGACATGTGGCCTTTGTTTGCTGAGACAAGCTGTGGGTGGTCATGCATTCACCCGTGAGCTTTGCAAAAGAAGAGCAAGATTTTGAATTTATCAAAAAACACAAATTGTTGCTCCTGGTACCACTTTTATAAAATGATAAATTCCATTTCTCAAGGGTCAGACACAAAATGAATTGAAGCCATTGGAAAAACTCATTGGTTTCAGTTGGCTTTGACTCAGGGCCCTGGCCAAAGTTTGATTTAAACAGGCTTTATAAACTTTAATATATGCAACTTTTTAACCTATTGCCAAGTTCAATAATTAATAGTGAAAATGTTTTTAAATCATTCCAAAATGGATGTTAAAAGCTAATTTGACTGTGATCTTATTTCAAATTAATTCTATCATCAGTTCAATATTTTAGTAATGTTAATGATTTATGTATCTGAGCATTTATTCTGGAGAATACAAGGTATTTCAGGTCTGGCATCTGAGACTAATGGGCACTCTTGAAAATTTTTGACAAAAGATCTGAGGAAGACATTAGACTCTCTGGAAATACTGAAGAAAATATAAACACCTATACTACTCTACAACTCTGAGACCAAAAGAAAGAAGGTAAATGTAATGTATTAGTAACCCTGCCACTTTGAGACTATCAGGAAACAAAATTAAACACCAAGAATAGTTAGGTTGACTTCACTATGGCTTTGATGGCCTAGGGGTTTGGTTTGTTGGTTCTCTCTCAATAAATTTCATGTAAGGGTTTAATACATTGTAAAACACTGTTATATGTATCAGAGGGGTAGCCGTGTTAGTCTGGATCTGTAAAAGCAGCAAAGAATCCTGTGGCACCTTATAGACTAACAGACGTTTTGGAGCATGAGCTTTCGCGGGTGAATACCCACTTCTTCAGATGCATGTGGTGGAAATATCCAGGGGCAGGTATATATATGCTAGCAAGCAAGCTAGAGATAACGAGGTCAGTTCAATCAGGGAGGATGAGGCCCTGTTCTAGTAGTTGAGGTGTGAAAACCAAGAGAGGAGAAACTGGTTCTGTAGTTGGCAAGCCATTCACAGTCTTTGTTCAATCCTGAGCTGATGGTGTCAAATTTGCAGATGAACTGAAGCTCAGCAGTTTCTCTTTGAAGTCTGGTCCTGAAGTTTTTTTGCTGCAGGATGGCCACCTTAAGGTCTGCTATAGTGTGGCCAGGGAGGTTGTACCTGAGAAAGTAAAATAGGTTTAGAAAGTCTGTTATATGGTGCAGCCACTAGGTGGTGCCATGTGTGACATACCTTATTAAAAAAAAATACAAGGAGTCCTTGTAGCACCTTAGAGACTAACAAAGGTATTTGGGCATACACTTTTGTGGGCTAGAACCCACTTCATCAGATGCAAGTATGTTCTGGAAGTAGGTTCTAGCCATGAAAGCTTATGCCCAAATATATTTGTTAGTCTCTAAGGTGCTATAAGGACTCCTCGTTGTTTTTGCTGATACAGACTAACACAGCTACCACTCTGATACCTTATTTAAGCTCACCACAGCAATTCCTGGCAGTGCATTAAAGGATCTTATAGTGAATACATCTGATGTATCTCTCTGGGTAGAAAGCTCTGTAGACAGTCCACATCATGCACAGAAGCCTGACCTGCTAGTAGTAGCCCTGCAACTTATCTTGTAAAAGGTGTACATGACTCTCTAGATGCTCACCAAATTAGTCTTTAAATAAACTTTTGTAGCTCCAAGACTCATCTAATCACAGAAAAAAATAGGGTCAGATGCTGCAAGTGAAGAGTACGCAGATTGGCAGATCTAGCTGGTCGGAGGGGCTGAGGAGGAGTAGAACTATGACTCTGCAACAGAAGACGCTCCATGGAGAGTGTGCCTGGTAGATTTTTAAAGGGTATACCATTCCTGTGACAGTCTCCCTGCCCTCATCAGCAGCAACCAGGACTCCGTGCCTGCACCATCTGCAGAGGGCCTGGACTGTGCCAAAAAACAGAGATGTGCTAGTGGATTAAGGGGTGGAGAGAAGCATAGAGGATCCATTGGACTGAGGTTTCCCTTTCCTGCAGTTTCTGAGGATCCCTTAGCATTGGGAAACTGCTCCCAGTTTTCTGTATGGTGGCACTCTAACTCCTACACTCTCCCTAAATCTGTGTTCTCCTATGGGAAGATTAGGGAGAATTCCATTAGATTAATCTCTGTTCCTTGCCTTTCTGACTCTGTCCCACAGGCACAGTGTCTCTGCCGAAGGTCATAGTTTAGTTTTCATATTTCCCTTAAATGTACTGCACTATGAACCAGTTACCTAACCATAGATGTTCCTGCAGCTGTAATTCCCAGGGAATAGAGGTTTGCTATCTATTATTTCCCCCTTTTGGACTTGAGTGGCTAATCAAAGTGCAGAGCTTTGTGGGTGTTCCAGTTAGAAGCAGAAATTGGTGGCAGCCAGCTAGTGTGTTGATGCAATCTTGTTTATTTACAAGGAATCCTGTGTCTCTGCATACAGAATGAGCCAAGTCTAAAATTCAGTTTCTTAGGGCTAGTCTACACGAGCAACGTTAAAGCACCTACCTCCACGAAGGGCATAGCTTCCAGTGCTGGGAACGTGACTCCCAGCGCTGGTGCACTGTCTACACTGGCGCTTTACAGTGCTGAAACTTGCTGTGCTGAGGGTTTTGGGGTTTTTTCATATCCCAAGCGAGAGAGCTGCAGGGCTGTAAATTGCCCTTAGCTTGCAGCAGCAAGTCTCGTTAGCCAACATCAGACGCAAAAGCTCTCCATAGCTTTTTCCAGAGACATACTGTGTTGAGAAGCTGCTCTTTGGCTCTGGCTCTCTGGTCTCTGACCTCAATCTGTGTGTTCTCTCACACTCACCTACCCAAAACAATACTCAGCCAAAAGCTCCTGACATATCATTTGTCTTACGTAAGCGCCTATGTTTACAGTTATGTTAACTGAAGGGGGAGTTCACACCTACCAATCTCAATGGGTTTTTAAGATAACCTATAACAAGGTTTTATCCAGCTCATAATACTTGGTATTGCCTCCTGGAAGGAAATAAAGAACTCCAGTTAGAAAGCACTGAAGGTAAGATTTCTATTACTGAAAATTTCTTAGGTCTAGGTATTAGGAAATTGTCTCTCTACATAATAAGAGAGTTTTCAGAACAAAGTGTAGTGCAAAGAAAAAATGGGAACAAAATTCAGTTTAAAAACCTTAGAACCCTTTAAAAATATATGTATTAAACTAAAATTCACATCAAAAGCTTTTGACATATAAAGGGTATTCTTTATTCATTATTATTTTACATGAAGATAGATGATCCTGGTTCTCCATGTGAAAGCTATGGGTTCTGAATCTTGGACCTCTGGCTCAAAGGCATGAGCACCCACAGCTTGAGCTAGGGGACTTCATTCACTCTCTTAGTGGCAATTGTATGCTCAAACCTCTATATGTCATCTAGCCACTAAAGGGAGACAAACGTCCACCTTGTTAGGATGGATCATACAAACTTGAGCACAGGTAAAGATGGGTGAATATTTTAATATAGGCTGGCACTTCTATAAATTTTATATATAATGTAGGGAGGAGGGGGTTCAAACCAAAAATGAAGTCTTCAGTGAACTGAAAAGTAGAAAAACTTTCATTTAGGCTCAGACAAAACATTTTGTTTTAACAAAACTGAAATTTTTAGCATGTTTATGATTTTAAAAATAAAATTAAGGATATTTTAAGTGAGAAGTTTTTTCTGAACTGAAAAACTGAACTACCGTATATAATTGTTCATTAGCCTATTTGTTTATAAGCTGATCCCCAAGATGGTAAGGTAAATATAGCAAAAACTGTATGACTGTTTCATAAGCCAATCCTATATTTCAGGGGGTCGGCAAATCTTGGCTCCTGCCTGTTAGGGTAAGCCGTTAGCAGGCCTGGACATTTCATTTACCTGGAGCATGCACAGGCACGGAGCCCCTCAGGTCCCAGTGTCTGCAGTTTGCCATTCCCAGCCAATAGGAGCTGTGGGAAGTGGTCCATTGGCTGGGAACGCAAACCGTGGCCCAAGGAAGCTGAGGGGCTCCGTGCCTGCAGACACTCCAGGTAAAACAAAACAACACTGTATAAGATATTCAATGATTCCATAGAGTTTAAAATCATCAAATCTTGGTGTAGATACGTTTATAAGCAGACCCCCGCTCTTTGATGCGTCACTTTTTTACCAAAAATATTCAGCTTATGAATGACTATATACGGTACTTCATTTTGAAAGTGTCAGAACACTATGTTCTCTTTTTTTATTTTGAGATTTGTAAGTGTTTGACTGAAGCAACTCAATGAAACTGACAAATGTACAAAAAGTTTCTGTTTCTGCATTCCCCCCCCCCTTTTTTTAGGGGGTGGGGTGGCGTGGAGTGGGGGACAAAATTTGAGCACAGGAAACTTTGCTCAGCTCCAACCACAGGCATCACTGTTTTGTCATAGTTCAAGCTGACAGCTATCCCCTCCTACCTTCTTTTGTTGCAAGGCCAACTCAACTATATTCCTCTTCCACCCTTCAGTGTTTTGGTGCAGGCAGACACCCAACTTTTAAAACACTGTTCACTCTGAAATGAGACTATGTAAAAATTGCATCCACATACTCAATGTGCACATACTTTTGTGATAAGGGCCTGCTTCAACACTCAGTTGCTCCAGTTTAAAACGCAGTGGAATTCTGCTGATATAAAATGAAGTAATGCAATAATTAATCAAGGCTCAAGTTTTAAACACTTACATGTTAGCTGTGTTGAATCTGCAGATTTATAGAAGACTGAGCCAGAGAGAGAGTGAAAATGACTCTCTAGTCCACTGGTTATGCTACTGCTTTGAGATGTGGGAGTCAGCTTCAAATCCCTCTTTCTAGGAGTATTTACTTATTTTATACAAAGTGGAACAGCTTCAACAGGACACTGTGAGACCCACCTTAGCATAGGCCAGAGGTTAGGTCATTCAGTTGGGAGGTATGAGATCTACTCCATATCAGGTAGAATGGGGACTTGAATCCAGATTTCCCATAACCTCATGAGTGTGCTAATCACTGAATTATGCACATAACCTACCCATCCCCCAACCCTGTTTTTGCAAGAAAGGGCTCACCTGTCTTAAGTGCCTAATTTCAAGAGAGGCTCCATGGCTGAGAATCCCAAGCAGAGAGAAAAGTCTCCCTCGAGCTCAGAATTAGTTGCCTGAGTCTTTTGAAGGGTGGGATTTAAGCTGTTTTAGGCAGCTCCTCCCTCAGTTTGCTGGTTTTTGTTAAATCCCATTTTTAAGAGCCTATCTCTCCCCATGCAGTATACAGGGAGTTTGGGCACCTAACTCAGGAAAGTGGATTCTATTAGGTGCCTAACTAAAAGTTAGGTATTGCAATATTGAGCTTAAGTCCCCTTTGTTGATCTAGCCCTTTGTGCCTTCATTCTCCATCTATAAAATGGGACTACTATTTCTTTTGTCTTAGAATGCAACATTTTCAGGACAGGAACTGTCCCCTAATTGAAGTATACATGATGTTTGGTTAAATGTAAATATTTTACATTTAAAGTGAAGAATAATAATGGGCCAGATCCTTACTTTGCATAAGTTTATTTCCAAACCACTATTTGCCTATAGATTTTATTTTTTAGCTATATAATTTGCCATTGGTAACTCTGGTAATTCTTACTGCTAATGCATGATTAAATCTAGGTCAAATATTTTATCACCCACACCTCACACAGTGTATCACAGTAAGACCCCAAGGTATAATCAAAATGAATTAAACATTAGTCCCCTTCTGAAAAAAAAATTCCATCTTTTGAAGACAGAAGCATAGAACAAAGAAATTGCAATAGTTCTTGACTTTCTGAAGGACAACTGTTTCTGAGAAATGGAAGAAACCAAGTGGTAATATTTTCTATATCAGTAAATAACTAGCTGGGAATGAGAGCATATCGGTTGTTCTGCTAGTATTATTCTCTTCCTTTAGAAGATAATTTGTGGGGGCAGGGGTGAAAACAAAGAAAGATACAAGGGTAGTTTGCACACAGGTACATAAACTTGCTTGCAGATGCCCAGGAGTTTCCAAAAGTGCATGAACTTGTGATAGAAAAGGAACTTATATTTACATATATTGGAAATATTTTGTACTGAATGATTTTTTTGCAGCATTGGCCTAAATTTTCAGAAGTGCCTGGTGATTTCAGATGACTCGAGATCTTAAAAGTGCCAGATTCTGAGAGGGTGAGTGGATGCCCAAAAACCAGATATTCCAAATCACTAAGCACTTTGGACAGTGTAGATCAACCTATATTTGAAATTAGCTCCAATTCAGCAATCGGTAGCCCACAACTGATTTTGCTGCACCAGTGGAAACTCCAAATATAAATGAGGAAAGACACTATTTAGCCCAGCTGTGCCAGGCTTCAAGCTCCACAGCTGATAATCAAGGCTTTCCTTCCTTGTTCCTGTTGGGCTACTGTTTGGGATTTAGCAAGTTAGAGAGTAAACAGCCGGTGATATCTGCAGCCTATTGGGAAAATAAACTCTTTTCACATTAGCATTCCTGCTTACTCTCAGTTTAGATCTTAAACCCCTGGTATTCAGAGCATGCGGAAGGTGTGCACACCTTACCAATACCACATGGCAGGATATTAAATATGGTGGGATAAACATGAATCTACTTCAAAAGTTCTTACTTAATAAGAGACTGTGGAACTCTTGCTCACTCTTGGTAGCACTTACCAAGATGAGTAGTCCCCAGTGACTTGAATTCTAAGAGCAAAATTGGAACCATAGAAGGTCAATAAGAAAACAAGCAGAAACCTTATAATTTTAAATGTTGACATAAGCAAACCATGTGGATTTTACCTTGGTAGCAGTTACTAGAGTGAACACTAATTTTTCATTGATTATTTTGGATCAAATATCAAAAGTAAGGTTCAAATTCCAGGCCCATGCCAAAGGTAAAAGGAAATACATGCATGCACCTAAGGGCTGAATTTGGCCCTAAATCAGTGTGGATTTATTCTATTTGTCTAAAAGCAATGCAAGTCAGATGTTTCAAAGCTCTTTGAAGGACTGAATCCATATCTCTTAAACAACTTTGAAATCCCAGTCCAAGTTTATGAAGGGGCTTAAGGTCTTCAGTGCCCTTCATATTTATACTAGATCTTATTTATACTAGACCCAGCTGCACTTTGCTAAGAAAAAATGTTATTCTTCCACTAATCAATTATTTCCCCAAAATGTGAGCTTTTAAACTTAGAAGCTGACATCTGAAGACTGTTGTGTTGAGTGATGACCTTAGAGGAAATATTTATTTTGTTCAAAATACTTATGTAATTCTTGGCCTTTAAAGATATACTGAACTGCTTAAAAAAAATCAAGGTCTCATGGATCCTCTAGACCAGTGGATTCTCAAACTTAATTGCAGTTTGACCCCCCTTCTGACAATAAACATTACTACACGCCCCCAGAAGAGGGGACCAAAGCCTGAGACCACCCGAGTCCCACCATCCTGGGTGTGTGTATGGGGGGAGCAAAGACCAAGCCCCACTGCTCTGGGTGAGTGAAGGAGTGGCAAAGCCAAAGGCCCAGGGCTTCAGCCCAAGGCTGGGGACCTGTAACCTGAGCCCTGCCACTCACAGCTGAAGCCCTTGGGCTTCAGTTTCAGTCCTAGGTGGTGAGACAGCTTCAGCCCCAGGCCCCTGCAAGTCTAAGCCAGCCCTGGTGACCCCATTAAAATTGGGTCATGGCTCACTTTGGAGTCCCAACCCACACTTTCAGAATCACTGCTCTAGAACATAAGACCTCCATATTCTAATACACATATGGATACATACACACACTCTCCAGGTCTCAAACCAAATTCCCATGACATACACTGTGCTTGTCAATCAAATAACCACTGGCCTCAGAAATAGTGGGTTGTTTCCAAGATTTATTAAGTAAAAACAAGTTTAGATATTTGTCTGTTTTTAGTCATATGAAAGATTTCTCAAGAGAGATGAAAGAATGGAAGTGGTCAGAATTCAGCTGTGTACTAAAGACAAAACTGGATTGCTCAAGGGACTCCCTCCACCCCTTTTTATTAGGATACAGAGTCCATTACTTTTAGTCTAGATTCAAATCTAGGATACTGAACCTGCAAATATATGCATTCAGCTTTAGATATTTGAATGGTCCTGTTGAGTGCAATGAGACTACTTACAGACATAAAGCTACTTATCTGTGTGGTTTTTTAAAATATCAGGGCTAAAATCTACAATCTATATTAGGTGAAAGCATGTTACCATTTGGCTTGACTGTTCCAGGAGATATATAAAATAAACTAATGGCTATAGACCATGCTGACCAGTTTCTTATGTGAAGAGAAGACTTCAGTTTCCCACATTGCCACTTCATCACTTTCAACTATACGAGTGCAGCCAGGGCTCGACCCTCTCCGGGAGGAGCAAGGGAGACACACCGGCTCACTACACACCGGTGAGTCTGGGAAAATAGCCCAGCAGTCCTCACAGCAATCGCCTGCTCTGTGGGCAAGGGGCTCAGGTCCTTTGGCAGGGCTGAGCCATAATAACTGCTATCAGCCTGGCCCTAGGTCAGGGTGGGCAGCAAACACTGAGTCAGGAAGCTCAGGCCCTTAGGCACGGCTGAGCAATAATAAAAGTTCAGGCCCTGACCCTAGGTCAGGGCGGGGCAGCAAACACTGAGTCAGGAAGCTCAGGTCCTTGGGCAGGGCTGAGCAACAATAACCGGCTTCGGCCTCCTCAGGCCAGGGAGAGGGAGAGTCTGCCACCCCGGAATGAGGGGCAGGGGGGACACAGGCCCTCCCTCTCCACTGCGACCCAGCCCGGTGCCCTAGCAGCGGCTAGCGATCCGCTGCTCCATCAGTGGGGATCCTGGCCGCAACACACTGACATAGGCTCCGGTAAGGCTGCAGCCAGACTGGGGTCGGCCGCCCCCGGGCTACTTCCTACTCCCCCTCAGGGCCTACCTGGGTCCTGACGTCGGCCTCTGCAGGGTCCAGGAGCATGGGCTCGTCACGGCCGGGGCTGGGTGGCAGGTCCAGCAACTCCTCCGGGTAGCAGGCGTGGGGGCGCTCCGGCGGCTCCTCCGGGTAGCAGGTGCTCTGGCCAGTCTGGGCGACTGCCCTGGGTCGCAGGAGTTTCCCAGTCTCGAGCTCCCTGAGGGAGGTCTGGTCTCTCCGGCTGCTGGGGCCTGACTGAGCTCTGAGGGCCGGCCTTTATAGTTCTGAGTTGGCGCCTGACCCTTTGAGGGGCGGGCTCAGAGCTCTTTAGCTCCGCCCATTCTGGCCTCCAGCTAGGCTCTTCCTCCTCTGGGCTGGAGGGGAGCCACACTGCTTCACTACAGTATATTAAAAAATACGCATTCAAATTATGAAATCCACAACTTGGTCTCTTCCTTTTGGCAGATCATGAGTTATGTTTAGAGTGTATAATATTGCAAATAATATTGGTTTTAGAGCTAGTGCCTGGTATTACATGAAACTACTGATATAAGTACCCTAGACACATGGTGAAATGATTATAATCAATAGGACTCTAATACCAAGGTACAATATATATCAGAATGACAGAATAGGTCACACTGGTGGGAGAGCAGCACTAGATGTACAAGTATAGCCAAATTTAGTAAAAAATCTTAAATGAATCAAACAGTACCATAGAATCTCTATGGATATAAATTCCATGCTTGAATAATAATGTTATAGCACTAGGAATATACTACCTGTCACAGGGTTTTTTATGAGTATTTTCTTGCCTTAAGCACAGACCACACTCACTCCAGGCCTCTTTCATTATCACTGTGCTTTATTGGCTTGTTATAGGCCATTATCTATAGTGCTATTTACATACTTACAAATCCCAGTTAGCTTCCCCTTTTTGCTTCTAAAGGGGCAGAGTAGGAGGGGCAAGTTCTGCCTTTCTTCAGGTTCTCTGCTCCCCTCTTTCTAGGGCTTGCTTGCTTCTTTTCCATTTATCTGCTCCCAGCTATCACGGTTGCTTCCTCTTCTAATTAGCCCTTCAGCTATGGCTGCACTTGTTAATCGATCCTCTATTTAAATCTTATTAACCTATATCGGTGAGGCTTTAACAGGGTACTAAGTCAGCTCCTCACTCAAACCTCTGTCACACTTCCAACCATGTGACCAGGATAGTATGGTGATTGTGAAATGCTCAGGGAGATTAGAGAGGTTACAAAAACAGAAAGCCCAATAATAATGGCTGATTTCAGTATCCCCCTATTGATTGGGAACATGTCACCTCCGGTTGGGATGCAAAGATGAAATTTCTAAACAACATTAATAACTGCTTGTTGAAGTAGCTAATCCTCAAACCCTCAAGGGGAGAGGCAATTCTTGAGTTAGTCCTAAATGGAACACAGAATCTGGCCAAAAGGTGAATATAGCTGAACCACTCAATAATAGCAACCATAACATAATTAAATATAACATCTTTGCTGTGGGAAAATACCAAAGAAGCCCACCACAGTGGCATTTAACTTGGAAAGGGGGAACTGCACAAAATAAGAAGGCTAGTTTAACAGAAATTAAAAGGAAAGTCACAAGACTGAAATGGCTGTATGCTGCATAGAGACTTTTTAAAAACACCATAATAGAGTCTGAAACTAAATATATGCCCAAAATAAAAAAAAATAAAAAGTAAGGGGACCAAAAAAAATGCCTTTGTGGCTAAACAGAGTAAAAGAGTTGGTTAGAGACCAAAAACATCTAAAAATGTGAAGTCAAACCTATTGAAGGAAAGAGAAAGGAATATAAATTCTGGGAAGTCTTATATAAAACTATAATAAGGCAGTACAAAAAATAATTTGAAAAAAAAATAGAAAAAGTGCACAAAAAACAACAACAATTTTTTTAGTACATCACATGCAGGAAGTTTGCCAAACAATCTATGGGGCTACTGGATGACTCAGGTGCTAACAGAGCACTCAAGGAAGACAAGGCTATAAAGAAGAAGCTAAATGAATTCTTTGCATTGCTTTTTACTGCAGAGGATGTGAAGGAGTTTCCCAGATCTGAGCCATTCTTTTAAGGTGACAGAATTGAGGAACAGTTCCAGACTGAGGTGTCAATAGAAGAAGTTTTGGAATAAATTGGTAAATTAAACAGTAATAAGTCACCAGGACCAGATGGTGTTCACCCAAGAGTTCTGAAGGAACTTAGATATGAAATTGTAGCACAACTAACTATGGTATGTAACTTATCACTGAAATCAGCCTCTACCAGATTGCAGAAGGATAGCTAATTTAACACCGTTTTTTTAAAAAAGTCTCCAGAGGTGATCCTGACAATTACAAGCCAATAGGCCTAACTTCAGTACCAGGCAAATGGGTTGAAACTACAGTGAACAATGGAAATATCAGATACATAGATGAATACGATATGTTGGGGAAGAGTCAGCACAGCTTTTGTAAAGGGAAATTATTCCTCACCAATCTATTACAATTCTGTGAGGGATGAACAAACATGTGGACAAGGATGATCCAGTCGATATACTGTACTTGGACTTTCAGTAAGCCTTTGACAAGGTCCCTCACCAAAGGCTTTTCAGCAAATAAGCAGTCATGGGGTAGGAGGGAAAGTCCTCTCATAGATCAGTAACTGGTGAAAGGATAGGAAACAAAGAGTAGGAATAGATGGTCAGTTTTCACAGCAGAAAGAGCTAAAATAGCAGGATCCCCCAAGGATTTGTACTGGTACCAGTGCTGTTCAACATATTCATAAATGATCTGGGAAAAGGGTAAACAGTCAGTGGTAAAATTTGCAGATAATACATAATTGCTCAAGAAAGTTAAGTCCAGTCCAGCTGACTGCAAAGCGTTCTAAAGGGATCTCACAAAACTGTGTGACTGGATGACAAAATGGCAGATGAAATTAAATGTTGATATATGCAAAGTAATACGCGCAGGAAAACATAATCCCAACTGTATGTACAAAATGATGGGATCTAAATTAGCTGTTACCATTCAAGAAAGAGAACTTGGAGTCATTGTGGATAGTTCTCTGAAAACATTTGCTCAGTGTGCAGAAGCAGTCAAAAAAGCTAACAGAATGTTAGGCACCATTAGGAAAGGGTTAGATAATAAGACAGAAAATATCATAATGATACTACATAAATCCGTGTTACACCCACATCTTGAATAACGTGTGCATTTCTGGTTGCCTCATCTCAAAAAACATATATTAGAATAGGAAAAAATACAGAGGAGGTGAACAAACATTACTAGGGGTATGGAACAGATTCCAGATGAGGAGAAATTTAAAAGACTGGGACTGTTCAGTTTACAAAAGAGATAAATAAGGAGGGATATGATAGAGGATTACAAAATCAAGAATGGTGTGGAAAACATCAATAAAGAAGTGTTTTGTAGCTCTTCACATAAGACAAAAATCAGGGGACACCCACTGAAATTAATAGGCAGTAGGTTTAAAATAAACATAGGGAAGCACTTCTTCACACAACACACTGTCAACCTGTGGAACCTGTTCCCAGGGGATGTGGTGAAAGTCAAAAATATAACTGGATTAAAAAGGAATTAGTATGTTCTTGGAGAGGTCCATTAATGACCATCAACCAAAATAGTCAGGGATGCAAGCCCATTCTCTAGGTGTCCTTAAACCTCTGAGTGGCAGAAGCTGGGACTAGCTAACAGGGAATGGATCACGTAATGAATTATTATGTTCTGTTCATTCCTTCTGAAGCATCTGGGCATCTACCACTGTTGAAATACAGGGTAATGGGCTAGATAAACCATTGGTCTGACCCAGTATGGCCATTCTAATGTTCAATATTAAATACATAGTCACAAGAATTAATGATTCAGCCAATCACACGCTTCCACCTCTGGAAATAAAAATTAAAATATTGGAAAGGATGCTTTCAAATAGTCTCAGTAAATGTATGGAAACCATTTCTTGAAGGCTGTATGCATACGTTCAGTACTGGAGATTATGTGGCAGTACTAGTTGCTTTATTGTATCATTGTAGGAAGAGATAATGGAAATTCCAGTCTGGTGACTGAAAAGTAACTTTTCATATCAAACAGGAGTTGTGATATCTGCTATAATAGGGCATATGCTAACACAGTCAAGATTTAACAAGATTTTTTCTGAACAAATGTGGAAAGCAAGAACTCCTGAGAAGGCCTATTTACAAAAAAGGCAGCTGGTGTGCTATGACCACTGCTTTATCTTGCTGATCAGTATTGTCTTATTTCCTCATGCTCCCCCCTTTCTGTCTGTATATACCTGTTGTATCTTCTCCTACAGAATAAGCTCTTCAGGGCAAAGACTGTCATTTTGTTACATGCTTGTACAGTGTCTAGCAATGGGTCAATGAGTCAGGCCCTAGGCCCTATTGGAATTCATGTTAAATAATGTTCAGTATTAGTAGACAACTGAGGCCATAAACTAACATTATTATTGTTAGTTAGTAGTTGTTATTGTTAGAAGACACAGCAACTGCCAAAGCATTAAATGCCTTTTTTGTTTCATTTGTCACCAGAAAAGTTAGCAGTGATTAGATGACTAACATAGTTAACATCAGTGTAAATGGGGTAGGATCTGAGGCTAAAAAAGGAAAAGAACAAGTTAAGAATTACTTAGACAAGTTAGAAGTCTTCATGGTGGCAGGGCCTGATGAAATACATTCTAGAATACTTAAGGGACTAGTGGAGAAGATTTCTGAGCCATTAGCAATTATCTTTGAGAACTTGTGGATGATAGGAGATATACCAGAGGACTGGAAAAGGGTAAATATAGTACCTATCTATAAAAAAGAGAATAAGGACAACCCAGGGAATTGCAGACCAGCCAGCTTAACTTGGTACTTGGAAAGATAATGGAGCAAATAATCAAACAATCAGTCTGTAAGCACCTAGAAGAAAATAAGGTAATAAATAACAGTCAACGTGGATTTGTCAAGAACAAATCATGTCAAACCATGTTTGACAGCGAAACAAGCCTTATGGATTTTGGGAAAGCAGTAGATGTTATTTATCTCAACTTTAGTAAGGCCTTTGAAACCTCACATGACCTTCTCAGAAACAAACTAGAGACATATAGCCTAGATGAACCTACTATAAGGTGGGTGCACAACTGCCTGGAAAATTGTACTCAGATAGTAGTTATCAATGGTTTTAAATCAAGCTGGAAGGGAAAATCAAGTGGTCTGCTTCTAATCAAAATCTTTATAAATGATTTGGTTAATGGCATAGAGAATACACTTATAATGTTTGCAGATGATACCATGCTGGGAAGGGTTGCATGCACATTGAAGGAGAGGATTAGAATTTAAAATGATATTGATAAACTGGAGAAATAGTCTCAATTAAAAATGATTAAAATAGAAAACTGGAAATGACTATCTAGGATGGAGTACTGCAGGAGCAAACGTTATTCTGGGATATATTAGCAGAAGTGTTGTAAGCAAGACATGAGAAGTAATTCTTCCACTCTACTCAGCACTAGAGTATTGTGTCCCATTCTAGGTACCTCATTTCAGGAAAGATGTGGACAAATTGGAAAGAGTCCAGAGGAGAGCAACAAAAATGATTAAAGGTCTAGCAAATATGACCTATGGATGGGAACTGATTCCATCACCAGAATAGCAATAAGATTTGTACCTGAAGGCAAGCAAAAACAAGACTGCCTGAAAACAACATGGTGAAGAGCTGTGGGAAAAATGTAGGGCACAGCTGGGGAACCATTGAAAGACTTGCTGGAAACAGGAGCGGAGGAGCTTCACTGGTACCCTAAACGCCAGAGGCGCAATGGGAACATGATGATGGTGATGATGAAACATGACCTACAAGGAAAGATTGAAAAAATGGGTTGTTTAGTCTGGAGAAGAGAAGACTGATGGAGGACATGATAATAGTCTTCAAGTATGTAAAAGATTTTTTAAAGAGAAAGGTGAGAAATGATTCTCCATAACTACTGAGGACAGGACAAGAAGTAATGGGCTTAAACTGTAGCAAGAAAGATTTAGTTGATATTAGGAAAATCTTTCTAACTGTAAGAGTAGTTAAGCAATAGAACAAAATTATCTAGGGCGATGTTGGAATCTCATCTTTGGACAAACACTTGTCAGGGATGGTTTGGAAAATACTTAGTCCTGCCTCAGTACAGGGAAGTGGACTAGATGGACTATTGAGGTCTCTTCTCGTCTGACATTTCTATGATTCTATCGTTTATTATTTATGACACCATTAATATGCAGGAAAAATGGACACAAGAAACATTATACTTGTTTTTGTTAACTATTTTATTAATATTTTTGCTGAAGTATAGTCAACAAAACTAGATCTCTCTGTGCTTAGAATTTAGACTCATTTTCTTTCATCTCTGCACTTCTTTAGTTGTTAGACTTAGTTGTAGAAGCTACAAAATGACAAGAGAGACAATTACCACAATATTTCTGATTTGTCCAGAAGAAGAAAATGAGAAACAATAGAAAACTCATGAGAAACCTGTTGTCATAAACAGATAAGTAAGAGCTAATAGAACAGAAGTACTTCATATCTCTTTTGCCTGGAAAAGGTTAACAAGATCAGTGAGCCTGGCTGTCACTTGACCAGAGGACCAATCAGGGGACAGGATACTTTCAAATCTTGAGGCAGGGAAGTTTTTGTGCGAGCTGTTAGATTTTGGTTGTTGTTCTATCTGGGTTCTGAGTGACCAGACGTGCAACCAGGTTTCTCTCCAATCTCCCTGATACAGATTCTTATAGATTCAAAATAGTAAGTACTAGGTGATAAGGCGAGTTAGGCTTATGTTTGTTTTATTTGCAAATGTGTATTTGGCTGGAAGGAGTTCAAATTTGTATTTTGCTGAAAGGATTTTAATTTGTACTTGTATACTTAGGCTGGGAGGGTATTCCCAGGGTCTATAGATAAAAGACCCTGTACCTATTCCATTTTAAATTTACAAAGATAATTTTTACTGTTTTTTCTTTCTTTAATTACAAGCTTTTCTTGTTTAAGAACCTGATTGTTTTTTTTTTCTGGTGTGAGACCCCAGGGGACGGGGTGTGGATTCACCAGAGGATTGGTGGGGAGAAAGGAGGGAAGGGGGAGAGAAAGGTTAATTGCTCTCTGTGTTAGGATTACTTTTTCTCTCAGGGAGTCTGGGAGGGGGAGAGAGAAGGAGAGGGGAAGGTGAATTTTCCTCTCTGTTTTGAGATTCAAGGAGTTTGAATCACAGTAATCTTCCAGGGTAACCCAGGGAGGGGAAGCCTGGGGGAGGCAATGGTGACGGAAAGGGTTTACTTTCCTTGTGTTAAGATCCAGAGGGACTGGGTCTTGGGGGTCCCTGGGCAAGGTTTTGTGGGGACCAGGGTGTACCAGGCACTGGAATTCCTGTTTGGTGGCAGCGCTACAAGTACTAAACTGGTAATTGAGCTTAGAGGAATTCATGCTGGTACCCCATCTTTTGGACGCTAAGGTTCAGAGTGGGGGTTTATACCATGACACTTGTTCTCCTGGAAAGGCCTATCTAGTTTCTGCAAAAGAGAGATTCAGTTCAGTTTCATTAAGCTTCAGAGATATCATAAGAATCCAAATGACTGGTTGAATCTATGAGATGAATTTCCAAATTGTCTACGTTTCATCTCTAATTAATGAAGAATGAACATTTTTCCCCATCTACCACCAAAACAGTAAAACTGAGATTCTTATTAACATTAGGTAATCTTTCTGCTTTTCTGACTTGATGGAAGGAAAATAGCTTAAATGATTTTTTCAGAAACCAATAAAACTTGACTAGAGCTTTAGAAATGATTTTGTTGATTTATAAAACCTCTGCTCCCTATGAAATGAAACAACTACTATCATTTTAAGGCACAGTACCCCATTTTGTCATCTTTTTGCCACTTACACACCAAAAGAAAATCATCTTCAGATTTAAGGTCATGACACAGAAATCTCATTCTGAAATGTTCATTATCTTCTTTTTTTCGGTGGTGTGGAAATACTTTAGCTCTGATCGTTTCTTCACTTGCAGCAGTGTGAATTCTTCAAGTCTGGAGTTGCTGCAGGAGCCTGAAAATCACCTTTTCATCTCAAGCCTAGAAGATAAACTACGAGGGATAGAAATGAATATGAGTCGAAACAAATAATTATTTTCCTTGTGGCAAAACTTAATATTCACAAGGCAATATACTACGTTTGCTGGTAAATATATTATCTGCAACAAGTAGTGAACATTTGGGGTGCAAAATATGAAGGTGAGCAAAATCGAAGACTGTGAGGAATTTCTAAGGAATTGAACAGATATATGAATGGCTAGCATAACTGCAAATTAAATTGTGTTGACAAATGCAAGGTAATGCATATTGGCAAGTATAACTTGAACTAATCAGCTGGCCAAAATTTTTAGCACCAATAATTTTCCCCAAAAAAATACAGCTTGGGGGTCAACTGAAAGTATTTACAAAGTCAACATCAATTTGGCAAACAGTTTTGTCTCCCCATTTTTGCGGGGGGAGTATGGGACTAAATTCACAAAACTGGAAGCGAATGAGGAGGTACCAATGCTGCCTTCCCTTTATACCCCATAGTCCAGAGGTTAGAGCACTCACCTGGGGCTGTGGGAGATAGATTGTTCCAGCTGACTTGAGCTACGGTTCTGTTTCATTACGGTGTAGACCAGGATTTCTCAAATAGGGGTCGCTGCTTGTGCAGGGAACCAGACAGCAGCCCCCATTGGCCCAGAGCAGCAATCCAAGGCCAGTGGGAGCCGTGATCAGCCGGACCTGCGACGGGGCAGGTAAACAAACTGGCCCGGCCTGCCAGGGGTTTTCCCTACACAAGCAGCGGCCCCTGTTTGAGAAACCCTAGTGTAGACTTCCAGGCTCAGGCTAGATCCTGAGGGGTAGCAGGATCCCAGAGTTGGGCTCTAATCTGAGCCCGGAAGTATACATAGCAATGAAAGAGCTCTGTTGCCCAAACCCCACAAGCCCAAGTCATAATCTTCTGCAGTGGGTCTCCCAATCTCTCCTATTGAATCTGTTTTACTTTGTATAACTACTTAAATATTCATTGGAGAGAGACAAAGAGAGCATGAACAAACAATTCTATAGATTGGTAGTTGAGGGGAGACATCCTGGTTCCAATCCCTGACCCAATGGATACATACATTTATTTATACAGAGTGGAACAGCTTTAACCGGAGAGATTTTAATAATCAGGGTTTCAAATTTTTCTTTTAATATTAAAAAAAGTGTTTTTAAAAGCCCCCAAATCAAAACAAAATGTTTTCACTGAGGTTGAACAAATTGATTTTTTTTGTTCTTTTTTGAAGAATTCCTTCCCTCTTCCTTCCCCCCCCCCCCCCCAAAAAAAAAAAAAAAGCTTTTTTCAGGTGATTTTTTTCAGGTAAATCTGAAAAAGAAAAGATTTTTCGATTTGGCCAGTGAACCAAAAAAACCCCAACCAAACAAAAAAACAAACAAACAGTAATTTGCACAGCTCTGTTCACACATCTTACTGGATTCTAAATGAACTCAGTTATGCCAATATTTTTTTCCTGAGAAAATCATTGTTCAGTGTATGGTGGCAACCCCATCCTAAAAATAGAATAAACATGTTAGGATTCATAAAGAAGGAGGTTTAAAATAACACTGAAAATATTAGAATACTGTTATATAAATCAATAGTATGCCTTTAGCTAAAAAATTAGCTGAAGGCATACTATTCTTCTGTTCTCATGCCTTTATCTCAGAAAGAACAAGGCAGAAGTGAAGGGGAATTTAGATTATAAGCATGATATGACCACCCTATGAAGAGATTGAAAACATATAGGCTGTTTATTTTATAGAAAACATCAGGAAGAGGAGACATGATAGAAGCCCCAGAATAGTGAATGGCACAGAGAAAGTAAAACTGGCATTTCTATTCCTGCTGTATCCATAATACAAGAAGAGTATGTTCAATTAAATTGAAAGGCAGGTAATTTGAAGCTGACCAAAGAAAATATTGTTTTACACTGTGCACAGTTAACATGTGGATCTCTTCGCCACACGGTATTGTTGTGGTTGGGAGCATGATGGGATTAAAAAAATAGACTTAGGCCATGTCAGTTTTCATCAACAAAAAAGTGGAGGTGTACACATTGTAATGCTCCTCCTGTCGATTTAACTCTCCTGCTGGTCTTTTTTTATTTTTATTTTTTTTGCAATGCAGTGTCTACGTAGACCTTGTGTTGCTTATATTGCCCTTGGAAGCCTCCAGAAGGTATCCCACAATGCCCATCATGACTGCTCTGGTCAGCAGTTTAAACTCCCTGCCTTGCAGCCAGGTGCATGGGCATGTGCCCCTCCTCCTTTAAAGGCCCAGGAATTTTTGAAATTCCACTTCCTGCTTGATAGATTACAGAAAGACACATTGCAGCTTTCTACATAGGCCAATGTTCCTGAAGATGCATGCGTCAGGCACCTTCCCTGACCATCCTGTGTTGGTGTCGATGAAACAACCATGGTTATCCACCAGTACTTGCAATACCATAGAAAAGTAGCCATTTCTGCTGAGGTACTCTATCGCAAGGTTATTTAGGGCCAAAATAAGGATACGCATGCCATCTATCTCCCTGCTGCAATTAGGGAATCTCATTGCTGCAGAGCCATCCATTATTTCCTGCACATTGCCCAGAGTCACAATCTTTCATAGCAGGAAGTGATTAATGGGCCTGCACACTTGCATGACTGCAACCCCCACAGTGAACTTCCCAACTCCAAACTGATTCACAACTGATTGCTAGCAGTCAAGCATTACCAGCTTCCACACAATGGTCTCCACTCACTTCTCCACCATCAGGACAGCTCTCAGTTCGTGTCCTTGCACAAGAGGGCGGGGGCAAGCTCGGAACACAGTTCCAGGAAGGTAGCTTTGTGCATCCAAATGTTCTGCGGTCACTGTTCATCATCCCATACCGCATCATGATGCAATTCCACCACTCAGTGCTTGTTTCCTGAGCCCAGGACTGATGGTCCACCATGTGCAGCTGCTTCATGAATGCCAACAGCAATTTGGAATTGTTTCTGTCCATGGCACATAGCAGGGCAGAACCACGTTGTCATGATCAGATTCATAGTTCATGAAATACTGTAGGATCAGCCACTTGTGTTCATAACACTCATCACAAAACTGGAGAGCAGTGCAGGATCCATGCTTTCAGGCAGAGGTTGTGGGCACACAGTTTACAGGTGGCTGTTGAAAAGCGGCACAAAACATAGTTAGAAGTCCATGAAATGATGAGACAGAGAAAACTGAATCATGGGACAGTGAGCCTGCCCCATAAGCCACTGTGATCCTTCTCAGAACTCCCAGCGGCAGATGGTGGTGAGCTGCACAGCGGGATAGCTACCCACAATTCACTGCTCTCTCTCTGTTGATGCAAGAGCATCAACTGTGTGGACATGCAAAAGCAGTTTAATTACAGTGGTAGATGATCATCAACCAAACTGTACAGTGTAAACATGACCTTAGACAGTTATCACTACCACCAACCACTCAGTATAGCTCTGAGCTATGCTGATTTACACCAGCATCAGAGAAACAAGTGACATTTGTAAAGATAACAAAAAATCCAAATGCATGGAAGGAATATAAACCTTCATGCTTCAGGGCATAAACCAATTTCTATGGAGGGATTATTCAATTCCTCATAGGTGTGTCATGAGGCTAAATGCATTAGAAATTGTGAGATGCTCTGATCCTATGGTAATGGGGCCATATACATTAACTACAAGGTTTCTTGCACCTCCCTCTGAATAATGTTATGAGCCATGGTTAGAGACATGATACTGTACTAAATCAACTGTGGGTCTGATCCAGCAGTGCAATTCCTCTGTTCCTATGAAGTTTTTTAATGAGATCTTTATTTGCTAGACATTGAGGTCTAGATTGGGATCTTGTTTACAGTTGTATAACTCTGGCAAAGTTTCATCAGGGAAAGCTATGAATGAGGAAAGGATCTTGGCTTGACTGGAAAATGATCTATAATGGCTGGGCTTTATGTTTTTAGTTTTTGTCTCATTGATGGAACAGTGATATAAAATAAAATGGGACCTAGTGGTGATCAGACAAATAATTAACACTACTAGGCTATCCAAAGATCATGTCCACATATAAGTTAGTGTGAGATGCTAATTGGGACCTGGCTGAACATCACTCACCAATTTAAAGCTTGAAAAATCATACAAAAGCACACTGCTTAGAGGCTGAGGAGGGGAAAAAAAGCTAAACATGGCTGAAAGGGCACTACAGTGCAGATGAGAAAATAAATACACTTGCTCAGAAGATCAAGATGATAGAAATATTGACTAATTTTTCAGTATAGTAGCTACATGTTGCTGCAGCAGAAATAGGTGTTTACTTGTCCATACAATGGATACTTTGCTTTGTAATACATATTCAATAATTTCATGTTTCTTCAATATTTGCCACTAAAGTGACTTTTTGTGGTTAAAAGAGCACCCCCATTCTAACATAGCAGGTAAAAGAGCTTACTCATGTAGGCACAAACAGTAAGCTACTATATCTCCTCTTGCCTCAAAGTAACATTTCATCTCTTTCAAAATCACATTCTAGAGACAGAGTAAAGGAAATATCACACTGAGATTGTCAGCAACATTCTTCACTACTCAAATGGCTTATTTTGAACAGCTGTTAAGATATCATTTCAGCCTCACATGTGCTCTGAAGGGACAACAAATAATGATTATAAGTTGAAGAACCATTTAAATTGCTAGGCAGACACCTTATTTATATTGCACTTGTGGTATGTCAGCAGCAGAGTCCATTTCTTTTTATCTGACACCCTCGGACTCTGTGTCCTAGTATGTCAGATAAAAACTGTTAGGAAATAATCATTCCTTTCTCATACCTTGAGGCAAAAATGGGAGACTTCTTGCTCAATGAGTCACAGAGGAAAAACAAACTGAGCAGCACATTTTGCTGGATTATAGACACACAGACACACACAGACAATGTAAGCATAGAGCCTATTCTAACACTCATAAAACCAGAACCTGCATGGATCCAGTTTCAGGATTTCTGACATAACTCTTAGTAGAGGCAAATGTCAATTATAGATTAGATTCAGTAGTGAGCATGCCAGCTTCTGACTCTGATGCTAGACCTTAGTTGCAGAAAGTCCATTAGAGGAGGCTGGAGTTGTGATGAAACAAAGCAGCCTTACCTTCTGGAACCTTTAGGGGATGGAAGATATTGACCAGGAAAAGGCATGGCCAGAGATGTAACGGCACATACCCTTCCTAGGCAGTGAATCTTTCTGGGGTACAGAGATATTAGTTGTTACAAAGAGATGTAATTACACCTCCCAACCTGGCCAGTCATAATGAATCAGACTCTATGACTTCAAAAAGCAGTAGTAGGCTTAAGAAACTTAATATTTCTATGACTCCTTGTAGGAGTAGGATCCATGATAGAGTAGAAAAAGGAACCCAAAACAAACCATAAATGGGTGGGAAAAATCCTATCACATTTCTTTTGCAAGGGTAAAACTGGAAGGGGGGTGGGGGGAAATGTTCTATAGATTATGTAATTCTTAGAAGCAGCCTTGACGATGAAAACTGCTATAAAACTGTTAAATATTGGGAAGTTCTACGTCAAAGCTTTGTAGCTGTCATTGATCAGATGACACTTAAATAGTTTTTTTTTTTACCAGTTTTTTTTGTAGTTGTTCACAATGAAACTTGACTTTATATTTCATCACAGACTCTGAACTCCAGCAATGTTTGCTGGTAGGTCTGTTAAGATTACCTACCAGAAATATTCCTTCTCCAGAACCACAATATTTTTAACAGACTTAGTTGTTAATTTGACAGAGAAAAGATCTTGTGAAAGAATATCCAACTGTGAAAAGGAGCACACCAGGCATAATGGACATGCTGAGACATGTATCTCATGCCATTTTTCTAATTCATTAACAATATTTATTATGGGCCAGATTGTCTCACCTTTACATTGAATAGAACCTTATTCCACAAGTAGTCCCATTGACTTCAAAGGTATTACTCATGATATGGTACTATTCAACATGTGTAATGGTATCACGGCCTAATAAAGAAAATTAGGCCAGATCTTGCCACCATAACTCATGCTGTGCCCATGTGAGGAAAATGGGATTACCTTCACATAGGTTTATTCAACATGAAAGTAGAAGCATTGCACTCTTAGATATCTGCATAGATATCGATTATATAAAATATGTATCTCAAAATTGCTTAAATTAATCTACAGTTCTATGGATTATTATTTGAAAGGGAACTGTAACAGTACAATCTTTGCTGACACTTTGAATATACAACACATATTTTGCAGAACTTGTCAATTGCAGTCAGCTTTGTGTGCAACACTGAACTTTTATGAAGTGTTTTATTATTAAGGATTAACTACAACATTACCTTTTAATAGAATCATAAATCTTTAATTATAGTTCAATATGGTCCTTACTAAAATTGCTTTTGGAGTGAAAGAATTCTATAACAGGTTATGAAGAAGCATTTTTTTTCATAGGTAAAGAAATCGTAACTTCTCGGGTGAAGACAAGGCCTTCTAGCATGTAAAACTCCCATTTACTGCAGTGGGAGTTAAACTTAGGAAATGCAGGATGTTGCTACTTACCTTGTCATTACCATAGGTTACTGGGAATACATCTTTCTCTTTTGCCAATCCTTGCTTCTCATTGACCTGGGTATGGGATCTGTTCACTATGCCAATGTTCCCTCCCCCTCAAATCCCTGGGATAGCATTGGCCCCAGTTACTTGAGATTATATATCCTTTCCACAATAGTGACCTAACATGACACCTTCATTCCACCAAAGAAAACAGACTGTGGGGAAATAGGAGGAGACTCTGTTCTTCGAGAAACAGAACTTTCACAGGAGCTGGACTAACACTATGCAACACCTTGCCAGATGAAATATGAACGTCCACCACCCTCGTCACATTCACAACTTCCATACTAGCCACAGTGCTTCAAGTTAGCTTTCCTGTAATGACTCGTTCAAACACATAATTATCCACAGACACTAATGTGAATAACATAGCTAAAGTCGACATACTTAGATCTACTTACCGTGGTGTCTTCACTACGGTGAGTTGATTGCTGCCACTCCCCTGTTGACTGTGTCTGCGCCTCTCACCAAGTTGGAGTACAGGAGTCAACAGGAGAGCACTCGGGGATTGATTTATCACGTCTAGACTAGACATGATAGATCAATCCCCACTGGATCGATCACTGTCTGCTGATCTGGCCGGTAGTGAAGACATACCCTAAAAGTGTTCCAGCTGGAAGAGAAAATTGTGTTGTTTCTCATGAATGGTGCTCAGATACCACAATAGTGCACACTTACAAAGATACATACATAACGAGATGACAGGATATATACTAAGATTTTTCTACTTTACCTAAAGAACATACAACTTCTTTAAATAAATAAATAAATAAATAAATAAATAAAAGATCCTTGTTTCTGCTTATTTCATTGCCCATTATGATTCTTCCCCAACCATCACAACTACACAACACACATACTGCCCCTGCCACATGTTTTTAAATTGAATACCCAATATAAATGTTAATAATCCAACAAAGATATCATACAGATGAGGGAAACCTAGAACAGGTGTTCAGTAGAAGCAAATTCTGTGTATATATATTTAGAATATATTTTCCTACCAATTGTTTGAACATACTGACAGAGTTTAGGAAGCATGCACTGCACATACTGAGAGTGACAGGTGAGTTAGACAAATGGAATCTGAGTATAAATGGAGACATTCTGAGGGACTATGGAAAGATAAGAGGTCTTTCTGGAGCTCTTGGTATAAATGAATTAAGAAAGGTCAAATACTACCATTCTTCATA
This sequence comes from Gopherus flavomarginatus, assembly GCF_025201925.1. Lineage (NCBI taxonomy): Eukaryota > Metazoa > Chordata > Testudines > Testudinidae > Gopherus > Gopherus flavomarginatus. The sequence continues at coordinate 176,072,150 of NC_066617.1, read as the reverse complement.
AAAACTCCTTGCACTGATTCAGTAATAATTGCTTGCCTTCAAAAAAAGACCAGTTGCTTTGTAGTCAGCAGCAGCCCTGATGTATGAAATAATACTTTATACTTGGTTGATCCTTTCTTCTAGGTATCTGAAACAAATATATATAAAGAAACTAGAGAAAGAAGTAGGAAGAGTGAGAGTCAGAAAAGAACTACCTTACATCAGAAATGCTGTCGCTACCATCTGGAGGCAGAAACCTGTCTGGTGCTGGCAATGAAGTTAATTATCATTCCTGTTATATGCAACCTTATTTGTTTTAGGTGAGCTTTAGTTCTAATTGTTGCCAGATCTTGATGAGCAGAGCCATGTCCCATATGCTCCCTCATATTGGTGGAGAATGCAGTCAGGCAAAGGTGATCTCTGCTCCTGACCCTGCAGCCCTTCTGTTATGTTTGAGAGAAAAGCAAGTTAGTTTACAATGTAACTATTTTGGTAATTCCCCTCACCCTCCTCAGTGGCCACTATTCAGGTATACAGACATGCTGAAAAGAGATGATTGCTTCCTGTTGCTTCTGCTGGTGCTGCTTAAAGGTATTATTATGTATTATTTTTTAAGCCAAATGTACTTTGCTTTTAAATGTGTACATACACAATGAAAGAAATATTATACTGTTACTTCTCTGAAGTGTTGTTACTGTTACTACAGGTCTTATCATAGTAGGTATATACTAAACCACAGTGTCACTGTCACCCATATCAACTGTTCCAGCAATTGTAGCTTATGTTAAGCTTTGCAAATGCACAGTTCAGACACCTAAATAACCTTAACTCTGCCTTGGAGTAGTATTCAGAGCTTGGGGCAGGAATTGTCTCTTTGTTCTGTGTTTATATAATGCCTAAAGTATGTGGTCTTGGATTGTCACTGGGGTAAGGTGCTAGCACAAAAACAAATAAATAATAATGAGTTGAGGAAATAAATTAGAACTATGGTGTCTTTTAAAATAAATTTAATTCAATCTGAAATGACAAACTTTATGATGCATTAAGTATGATTTTATGGTTTATTGAATGACATCTCTTCAGGGTAGAATTAAGGTCGTTTGGGTGACCAAAGTGTGCATTTAATTAGCTGAATATGTTTGATTTTCTTTTAAGTTTTATTTGACTCTGAATCTCCTGGGTTTTTAATGCTTAGTTGTGGTATTAATATAACAGCTCAGTAACGTATTTTACCCTTAGGTTACTGGTATATACTCTCAACTATATATATATATAGCTGAACCAACACCTGCTTGATCCTGGCATGCCATTTCCATAGTCTGTTCCCTCTACCAATTCATGCAATGTGATAGTTTTTGGTTACAATGCATTAAAAAAAAAGTAGGTAGTCCAAAGCAATGTTTGTTGCAAAGTTTTTTGTTTTTTTACTTCACTGCTGTCTTTTGATATTTTCTCCTTCGGAATCTGTTTTGTTCCTCATTGTGCTATCACCTCAGGAATTGACTGTGGATGAATCTCATTGATTATACAAGTCTGGTTGGAGTTTTATAGCAATGTGGTTATATAACATATGGCATACCAGATCAGAATTTGTCTGGTGCCAGGCCAGTGGGTTGGGTAATGGGTCATTCAGTTACCTGATTACAGTTACGCCCTCCCATTGCTAACAGATTTTTCTTTTCTTACAAATAAATCTATTTGAAAAAAGCTATGTTGCCTTCTGTCCTGAACTCCTTCCTGAAATTGTTTATAATGTCAAAAACAATAGAGAAGGCATTTCTCACTCTATTTCCTCTGGCTATAAAATTTACCACTGGACTGCTGATGTGTATAAAGCACAATATAGAGGAAAGAATACCATTATTCATTATGTTGATGCTAATGTCTGGACTGTGTAAAATGCTAATTTAAACTGCAAGACAGGTGAAACTTGTCTGGCTGAGAGCTTAATTACAACATTTGAAACTGTAGAACTTCTAAACTTGTTTCTTCTGCTACCTTAACTTTTCCTTCTCTCAAGGATTAATTGCACTGTGCCAAATTCTGAAGATGGGCCTGTCTGTATAGAAGTCAAAACAATGGGCTATGTGCAATATATATGAAATGTGTGATGTTATTATGGTAGTAGTTTTATGCAGGCTGCTCAGCTTCTGGTGTGTTGAACTTTCAGACTGAAAGGAAATCTGCACGTAAAATTCAGTATAGAACTTATTCAAGGAACAAAGTTGGAATGAAGCCGGCTCACAGCACACGAAGTAGTTCTTGGTGCATCTGGTACCAAGAATTTTTCCCTAAAACACCAAATAGATATGTCACCTTGTCAGGGACATGTGTGGGGCACCAACTTGTTTCTGGATACTCAATGAGAGTTAGGTTCCTAAATACCTGAGAGGATCTGGGTGTCAGTGTTTATTCATTTGTGGCATTAAAACTACTTATCCTACCACAGCAGACAACTAGTCTGACACTTGCCAGCTCACAGTAACAGTCTTGAAAACATTTGACACAGTAACAATGAAAATTTTTGTTGCTAGTCCCTCAAACTGAGGAGAGCTGCCTCTGTTAACTTCAGTGCACATGCCACTCTGTGAGTAGATAAACCAGAAACTAGGCCTGCATTTCTGTGGAAAGTTTCACTGGACATTCTGTGAGATGAATTTCTGGCAGACAAAAGCCACAATTTATGCCAGTATCTCTTAGCTTCAGGCAGTTTCCTCTATATTGACATATCTGACTAAATACTACTGTACTTGACCCAGGACTGGGATTGCTTCAGACCAAACATCTGGACAAGAACCACACAAAAGTATCTCTAATATCCTAGCTTCTCTCTCTTGTTCACATTTGCCCCTGGTTTAGCTCCCACATATAGTGATGTCACAAGGAAGTCCTTTCATTTTTTTTTTAAGGTTCCCCTCCTGCAGGATGGAGAGCTGCTTTTGGATCCCACTCAGGGGAACTGCACTATTCCTTCAAGGCAGCCTATTTTGAAGGCTTTTCAGCTATAGAAAATAAGGCATTTGTATCTGGGTCTGGGTCTGGCCCCGATGAGAGTGCCCTCGTCTACTACTTTGCTTTTGTTGGTCCCCAAAAAACAGGTTCACACACAGAAAATGTATACCTAGAAAAAGCCAACAAAACCCAACTCCACTGGTTTCCATTTAATACCTGCTTATTAGAAATGGACAAATATCTGCTTTTCCTTTCCCTTCAACAGAGGAGACAAATATTCACAGAAGGAAGTGACCATAAATTTTGATGATGCCAACAAATCTGAGACGACCTGTTGTGGTTTTACATCTTATGTGCTTCAATTCAGCAGAAAGTAGAAGGGAGGGGGAAATTCTTGATTTTATTAATGGCTTTGGGAAGTGCTCAAAATGCTCATTTGATTTGTGATTTAAAGACTACTTATGTGTCCTAAAAGGTTAGCTGTAATTAAGCAGCAACAAATCTCTAAAGCACAGTAGGATAATGAAAAAACTGTAAACAGACATTGTTTCATTATCCCCAAACAAAAACAAATTGTTCCAGCAGCGATAGGCATAGGCTACATTAATGGCCATAATGGTATAAAAGTAACATAAAAGATGCCTACGGTCATACCACCTTGAGTAATGATTTCATCAGTTCTTTCAAGCTAAGCAGAGCTTCGTCTTGTTAGTAGCTGTATAAGACACATGCTAAGAGAAACCCAGCATGCTTTTAGGAATTGGTATTAGTCATTCAGGACTCTAATTCCCCTTGGGTCAATGCTGAACTATTACCACAGTATTCTGCTAGTGAGTTCTGTTGTTGAAGTGTGATGTAATAATGAGATCCTGACCACTAACAGTTTTTAAAGATTCCATTGCATTTTTCAGCGAGAGTAGGGTATTAATCAGGGATGCCCTGGTGAACCTCCAGAAAGATAATTACTTTCCTTGTGAAGTTTCAGTTATTTGGAAATCTTTTAAAAACTGTATGTCCTAGATTGTTGTGTAGTGTGTCTGTGCTCTCATACAAATCTTCACTCCAGCTGTAGAAGCATTCATGTGGTGGGAGAAGTGATTCCTTCTGACAAAGTTTGAAAAGCAGTTTGCAGTGCTGGTCTTGAAGACAGAGCTCCATTTGTAGTACCAAGCATTCTCTTTCTCAGGTGGTTGGCTGGCTAATTCTTGCTCACATGCACAGGATCTAACTGATCCCCATATGTGATGATGGGAAGGAATTTCCCCCCTGGTCAGATAGGCAGTGACTTTGTTTCCACCACACACACTCCGCTTCCTCTGCAGCATGTGGGCATGGTTCACTTGCAAAGATTATTTGGGTATATCTCACTTAATCACGTCCCTGCAGGACCCTGCCTTGGGCATTGGTAGATGTTGATCCCTTCACTACTGTCTACCTGTGGCACAGAATAGTCTAATCTCCTGTGGGTTGTAATACTTTGGTCTAATTTTGGTTGTTCTGTTTAGTATGTGGGTGCTGGGTGGTGTTGGAAGAGGTCAGTCTAGATGATCTGGTAGTCCCTTCTGGCCTTCAACTCTATGATCTCGTTAGAGAGAGAGAGAGAGAGAGATTTTGGTACACGTTCTTCCCCAGCTCAGTGGAGGACAAATAAACTCTTCATATTTCATTTTTGAGAGAGAGAGAAACTTCTGTGACTTTTGTTTTAGGAAAACCAGAGGCACTGTCCAAGGTGTCCCTGTGACAGTGCCACTAAACTAGATCCACAGGCATGGTTGTCTGCATTTATAGGGAGTCTAATAGTATCAAGCAAAAGGCATATGTGCCAGTAACATTCAGTTCCAGACAGCAGCACTGCATCAATACGCTCTTGCTGGAAAGCTCCACAAGAGGATAAGTTGACAAATGAATTGTTTTGCCCAGTTAGGTCTTAACATCTACACAGTGGGGTATGCAAGTACTACACTGTTTGCACCAGTGCTTCAGGAAAGTCTTTGGACTCCAACAGAAAATCATTGAAGTGTTCAAGTTTTATTTTTGAGTAAACTTCAGACACTGCTCTCAGGTTATCACTACTCAAATGCCAGAGGGAGTTTGGATATTGAGTTTTACTGTGACAGCCAGCGACTGCGATCATATCAATTCAATACACAATCCTAGAGCATCTGTAAAATTGAACAATCTTTTTCTAGTATTAAAAAAAAAAACTGTCTTCAATTAGAAACTGGCCAGCTGTAATGAAGTGCAGCTTTGGAAGAGTATTCACATCCAAACTTCCCCATAAAAGAATGAGAATGCGTCACAACATTTGGATCCATATAGATTTTTTGTGTGTGTATCAATATGCAAAGTTCTGATTTGGGACCATTTCTACTTTTTACTGAGGTTTCTAGTATAATCTTAGCTTTCATCCTTGTCTCATTCTCTGCTTACCCTTTATAGTATAAATAAAAGGCTTTGTTTGAATGGGAATACTATCTATTGAATTTTATCATGGTGATTTATATAGCACTAATCACAGGATTGACACATTTAGTATGTTAATCACACACACACACACACAATTCTTAAAGACTAAGATGGAGGCTACAGAGTAAAAATTAAGTAACCAGAGCACAGGATCTACTGTTTGTTCACATAATTGTGAAGATCGGAAGAAATCAAGACATGCAGTATTCCAAAACATTTGAGAGACCTGATCCTATATTGCCTTGCACCTAATGGAGTCATATACAACCTGTGTAAAGGGAGTATAAAATGCTGTCGTTCTTTTGATGGCATTTTATACCCACTTTGCACAGGTGTAAATAACTGACATATGCAAAGCTGTGGCAAATCAGGTCCCGTGTCTGTAGGTTGGCTTTTAATACATTTCACATTAGTCTACATCATTTAAACACAGCCATTATTCAGGTGTTTCAGACTGAATTCTCAGGTACTCTAATTTACCCTTTATGCTACTCCAGCATTACATTGACATGACAGTTACACTTACATCCATATTATGACCCCTCTACAGTATCAAAGTATGGCCTTTACCATAACTGAAAACAAGATCTCTCAGGTGGTGGTGTGGCCAGATTGACTAGTGTCTTAATAACCCAGTTACCTTGGTTTTCTACTTTACACCAAAAGGGAGTCCAAATAAATTTGAAAGTGTTTTGTTTCTTGACCCACATACATTTTTTTCTTCACTTCTCTAATGATGCAATGCTTCTTGTAAACTCTTCTGAATGTAACTGTTGAAATGAGTTCCCAATGACTCCGTATTCTTTTTGCCTGCCATCACGTATCAAATGTTATACGAAATTGTACATAATGCACCCATGTCTTTTCAAACCGATGTATTCAAAATTATAAGGACAGAAATGTTCAGCAAGCTGAGAAACTTAAGTGGCTTAATGTTCCTGAGCACTTTATAATTCACCTTATTCATATAATCCTTTGAACAGACTCATTTGCATGGCACAACAGACCACCTGAGGAGGCTTTTCCTGAGGGAAGCACAAATCTTGTCAGAGCCTTACTTGTATACATGTAGCATCTCCTGTCGCGGTATGACTCATAAGAACTCAGATACTACAGTGATGAGCGCAGCATAAATACTTGGGTAGATTAGATAGACCAAATAGCATCTTGCATGATTTATACATCATTTTAAAGAAATGAACTAATTAGTAAACATACCTGCTGCTATGTAAATGGATGGTTTGGGGGCTTTTTTCCAAACAGTGCATAAGACACAGACTTGAAATAAGTGACATACCAAAGACTAGGCAGACTGAATGCTGCAAAAGATATTTGGTCTATTTTTTTCCTCAATAGATGTCTTAAAGCATATGAATGTGGGCTTTTGTTTCCTGTGGCTTTTCCTTTCAGGGCATATCACTATATTCAAGCACCATATGCAATAATTACTGAATGTACTGTTTGACATCCACTATATATGTTTTCATGGATGCAGCATGGCTTTTCTTAACTGTTAACTGATTCTCCTCAACAAAACATTTTGATCACCACAAAACGTGCTCTTGAAAAAACAAAGGACCTGTTTCTTCATTGCCTTACATCATCATAGATTTTAAACTCAGAAGTGTCAGGATCAAAGGCAAACCTGAGGCTGGGAGTAGCAGAGGAGTTCGTAGTAAGATTCTAGATTAGAATCAGTACGAGCCAGGTTTCAGGGGCCAAATCATGGATGTCATGTCAAGGTCAGCACAGGGATGGCAGCTACAGGAGATCTCTTTACCTGGATGTTTCTGGGAACATCCCTTGGGTTTATATAGGATGGAGAGTCAATCAGAAGCCATAAAGCTGCTGCCTATCAGACCAATTGAGGTGGAAAGCCCATAATATGTGTCCTCAGTGGGTCATGGGCAATGGAACACAAGGCACATACTGCTAGATGGTAGCATGGAGGTGCTAGCTACTTAGCAACTTTATAGACTGTGGGTTCAAGGACTTGTGGGGCCTTGTAGAAAAGGACCATTACATCATCTAATTGACTTGTCTATATATAATAGGCCATTACATTGAGCCCAATATTTTGTGCTCAGCTAAACCATATCTACCAGAAAGGCATCCAGTCTTGCTCTGCAGACATCAAGAGATGGAGAATCCCTCACTTCCCTTGATAGTTTGTTCCAGTGGCTAACTACCCTCCCTGTTAATAATAATAATAATTAATAATAAAAAGTGCTGTATTTGATCTGAATTTGTCTGGCTTCAGCTTCCAGCCATTGGTTCAGGTTGTCCCTTTCAGTATTAGATCAAGCTGCATTTTAGTACCTGGTATTGTCTCACCATGAACATATTTATATACTGCAATACAATTGCTTCTCAATCATCTCTTTGATACCATACACATTGAATTCAGTCTTCTACTGTAAGGTAATTTCTCTGGCCTTCAAATTATTTTCTGGTTCTTCTTTGCAACATAACTTATTCTCCTGCATGCTTTTTAAAAGGTAGACACCAGCCCTGGACTCAATATTTTAGTTCAGTCTCACCAATGTTGTGTTTTCACATATATCAGTACAAAGAAGTGTAGCTCACTACCATTCTGATTTGGCAGTATGTCACCTTCATTCTACAGTGGTGTAAACTGACTGCACAAGAAGCAGGGCAATGAAGAATGTTATTCTAACAGTATAGCAAGGGTTTTCTTTCTCTTTCTCATAAATGTAGCATCTGTACTGAGAAAACAATCACTCTTCGACATCAGTGCACATGGAGATCTTACACAGGCTGGAGAAAAGCGGGGTCTGGAATTTTCTAACCATTTACTTTGATCTCCTTTGCGCTAGTGGAAAGCAAACCTCAAAAGATTCTTCAAAGCAGAGAGAAGGCTCAAGCTGCAAAATTTCAGATCCAAATTCTGGGTACTTTAAGACTGGGCAGATGTTTGTATATGACATTATGGTTTTGTCTACTGTGAATTATAGAGGCTCATTGTGAAATTATGGTTGGAGGTTGGATTTCACAGAACCTCAATTCAGATCTGGGCTCAAACCTAATTTCAACTCATTTTCGGTGTAGATGAGCCCTGGATTTTATTAAAAGCCCATGAAGCCTTCACCTGCATTTTCCAAGCCCAGTTAGCACTCTCTTCCTTTCCCTGAATTAATCTTTATTTTTTTCAAATTAGTTCCAAACTGATTTCCCTTCTCTTTCTCCTCCCACATCCAGATGTTAATTGATGGCTAATCTCCTTCACCCTGATTTAGAATTCTGCTTTTCTCTGTCCCCAATCATTCCATCCCCAACACTATCATCATGCTGCCTTTTCCTTCTGACACTCCCTTCAAGCCCTTCACCTTTGTCTATATTTCAATTGCAGGGTGCCAGAAAGTCTAAAGTAGTCTCTGCTGGACTTGGGCTGGAAGTGGGCATCAAATCTTTTGCAGTCCATGGTTTCTCTGGGTCACAATTGCACAGGACTGAATTTTGAAATATTGTCTTCTGAGCATGCGCCAGATTTAGTTGCCAGCCTTTTATGAAGGGAAAATGGATATTCTTTAAGGCTGTGAAAGCAGAATTTCTATTGGGGTATATTCTGACCCAATCAGGGAGAGCTCCCTGCACAGATTGTTTTGGCCATCAGCAGAAGTAATCTGTGCAAGGTATGGAACCCTCAAATCACAGATCACACGAGTTTCAATGTGCCGACCATATCCTCTCAAACTAGAGTACCTTCTCTTTGGCTCATTCACAGCAGACCAGAAGAGTGCAGTTCAGAGGACTGCATCACTCCACAAGCCATATATACTGAAACATAAGAGAAGGGACCTGTATTTGACTACTTGACTTTAGTAAGGTTAAAAGCAGGGGTTAGGTTTGCCCTGAGGCTTTAGCAAGTTCTCCCTCATAATTAGTCCCCCAGTCATTCAGAGCTGAGTTTTATACTCTGGCTGTAAATCTGGTGAGCTGAAGTTCCCCCAATGCTATAAATTCCCCATGTGGTGTAGAGCTAATGTAGGCAGAAGTATTACCCTACTGCAGGGAGTGACCTTGGCAGCATAGCCTAGCGGAGTGTGCATAGCCAGAGAACCACTGTTCTTCCGATGCATCTCGATGCCATGTTGGCCCCTTAAAGCCGGGGGAACTCAAGTGCAAATTAGGATAGCCCTGAGGCTTCTCTAATTTGTGGTGGGACTGAAGAGACCCTCTGTGGACATAAAACCACCTTTATTCCCTCCACCCCCTGCTTCAATCCTGGCCCAACCTAAGGATCATTTTTAATACTTTCTCCAGACACTACTTTATAACTACAGATTCCCAGGATGATGCTGACTTCAGCCAGTCTCTCTTCAAGTATTCTGAAGTCCTATCATCTGTAAGAAACTGCTGATGAGTCACCTAGAGTGGAATGTATATGTGTGCAATCATTTGAAAGAGAAAAATAAGTGCTTACCTTTACAGTAAATATTTTTAAAAAATAATTGGAAATATCCTATTTCCTAGAATGGACTTTGAAAGGTCATTGAGTCCAGCTTTCACTAGGAGGACCAAGTACTGATTTTGCTCCCCATGCCTAACTGGCCCCCTCAAGAATTGAACTCAGAACCCTGAGTTTAAGCAGGTCAATGCTCAAACCACTGAGCTATCCCACCCCCCTTGTTTGAGATGTATTGTGCACATATACATTCTGCCACCCTCCCATTTCCCCAGTTATGTCAGTTTTAGCAATACAAAGGAACAGAGGGGGACACTGACCACACCCCTTTATATCATCAGTTCAGTCCACCAGCCTGAATCCATTAAAAAAGAATCCCCAACAAATATGTCAATTACTTTCCAGTGTTAGTGCTGGATAGGACTCCTGGCTCTCTTAAGCAATTAACTTGACAGGTATCAACTGCAAACACCATACACACACATCATAAAAAAATTGCTATTGAATTAAAGCCATAAGGTAATGTACTGCACAGTATTAGCTAAGGGGAAAACATAATTATAAAATGGTTTACCCCATCTGATTTCTTTGACTCTTTGGCAGGTGACATACATAAGTAAAGTATTCAGAATGCTTTTCCCTGCTGTGTTCCAAGCCCCTGAACAGGAATTTTTTAAAAAAACTCTCATGTCTATTTTAAAAGTAAAAGAGAAGGTAGTTAGTTTAAAACACCTGAGTGATTTAGTATGATTGGCCTTATTCTTAAAATACATTTAAACTTTTCAGTGAGTGAAGTGGGGATTATGGAAATATCAAAAACAAAGAAAAATAAATAAGAATAACTAACATGCTCTGCTCTATTTTATATATGCCTTAACATTGTGCTTTAGCTTTCATTGCAGTTTTCTCTCCCAGAGAAATCATCTCTAGAGCAGAGTGGGAAAAGGTTTTCCCATCTCATGAAAATCAGAGTTGTTTCCCATTCTGCATCAGGATAGAACTACTTTGTTCTGGGGATGCAGGGATTGGAGATGGGAATGAGAGAGAGAAATCAACCCACCTGAGAAAAGCCAAGGGATTAGGTTCCACAAGGGGGCTTAGCCTGAGTCGTGCAATGCCTAAATTTATACACCCTGCCATTCAGTGGAATCCACAGCCTTCAATCTGTGTCCTAAGCCCCACCCCTCAAAGGAACTTAGCTGCATATCTCCACTTGGATTTCACAGCCACAAATCCTTTTAGGCAGCAATCCTATGTCAGCCCTTTCTCACAAAAAAGAGAGGGGCTAGTAACTATTCCTTTATACCTAGTCATCCAGTAGTTAGAGATTTTTGGGATGAAGGGGACCTGGGTTCAAATCCTTGCTCTGATTGATTTGGTGCAGTGACTTGAACTTCACTCTTCTATATCTCAACAAGTAATGTAATGTAACCTCCAAGGTGGAAAGTTTTCCTCTTAGAGCAGGTCCCCTTTTTATAAGTAATTAAAGATTCATTGGACCAGGGAGCAAAAGCCTGACTCTGTAATCTAGTGGTTAGATCATTCATGCGGGATGTGAGAAATCCAGGATCAAATTGCTGCTATAATTAATATTTAATTTTTTTTACAACTCCATTTAAATCAGTGAAGTTACCCTGGCATAAAACTGGTGAAACTGAGTGGAGAATCAGGTCCTGTGCCTGTACTAGACAGACTATCTGAGCCATTAAAATAATTAATGGGATACTGGAAAACAATGAACTTTATGACACATTGGACCAGAGCTTAGTAGCTTTGAAATACTTTGTTTAGTACTTATCTTCACTTCTTAAAGTAAAAATTATATTGCAATATTTATGAAGTTGCAGCAAGAAACTCCTATTGTATATAACAAAAAGTAATAGTTGCTGTATGCAGTTATTTGGATTTATTCAGGTACCTGAATAATGGAAATCCTATGCAATAATAACTATTGACATTAGGAATTAGTGTAATAGGAATATGTACTGTATATTTAGGCTTGGACGGATTAGATTTTTATAGCTAAATGTTGGTAAATTTAAATTTCACTGAACACACACAACCAATGAAAAAAATATTTCCATTGATGATAACTGAAATTTATAGACAGTTGAAGAAAAATGTTCTTGAGACTGTACTGAGTTTAATGTATTTAGTTTATGTTGGCATGTGATGACAATTTGTGTTCTAAATGTTATAAAGATTTAACTTATAAATCTCAGTGTCTATAGTCATTACCTAATTATTGTCTGACCCTCACATTGTCTCATCCACCATAATTTCCTACAACTGTGAAAATGTAAATGAATACAAATTTTAAAATGCTTAAAATAAACATCAATATTATCCATCTAAATTGTAAAAAAATAATAATTGAATTCTGCCAAGCCTGTGTAGCTGAATAAATTGTAAGCTTCTGGAAGTGTCTGTGAACTTAAAACACACAATCTGACTTTCTATTAAACAACATCTGAAGGTCACCACAACTTGTCTATGATTAGAGAGAAGCCTGTGGTTGGCACTGTATTTTGTGCTTTGAAAGTGTAACAGCATTAAATTATAACTTTATGAAACTGCATGGTGACTGCATATTATGTTAATATCAGTTAATAGGGAATTAGTGCCACCTAATGTAAAAATGAACCCAAGTGTCTCTGCTACTGTAAAGGAATATTCTTCTTCTGTATCTCTTGCATTTGCAATAGGCACTAATGGAATTAAAAAACCCATGAAGTATGGAACTATTAAATATTAGAGATCCCTATTACATAAACTGTACATCTAATTAGCAACAGATAATATCCTGTTTTATTCTAACTGAAAAATCAACCACTTCAGAATGCACTAAAGGATCAATGTGCTATAATGAAATCCTTCTCTGCCAAACTATTGTATATACTGCAATTATTTTGGCCCTGATCTGCAAACTCTTACATAAGTGCTTAAATTTACTTATGTGAGTAGAGTTGAAACTATATGTATATATTAGCAGGAGCAATTCCTTTATGTACAAGTTTGCTCCCTTCCTAGAGCCACAACTCTGAATTCCAAAGTCCACTAAATATCTGCAGCTATTTAAAAAAATTAGAGTGGAAATCTAATCCTTTAATAAAATCAGTAATAAAGATGATGATTAATGAAATATGGACCTGGTTCCCCAGGAATGTCAACGTGATGTTCTCTGCCTGAATCCAATTGCATCCCAAAAAATGCAAAAGCGGCTGAGCTACGCTAATCTTTAAAATTCTCCATCCATTTTTGTCCCTCCTGCATTCCTGGATCCTTTATTCATTGTCAAGACTCAGTCTTCTCTTGTAAAAGCAGCAAAGACTCCTGTGGCACCTTATAGACTAACAGACGTACTGGAGCATGAGCTTTCGTGGGTGAATACCCACTTAGCCGGATGCACATAGTGGAAATTTCCAGAGGCAGGTATAAATATGCAAGCAAGAATCAGGCTAGAGATAACAAGGTTAGTTCAATCAGGGAGGAGTCTTCTCTTTTGCTTCTTTTAACCATTGTTCAGTTTTGCTCTCTTATGGGTAATCAGGTGTATATGCTTTGCTTAAACATTCCTAAATGTATTTGAATTATGAAGATAGCTGTAGGAGAAACCCATATGCTTTCATTGAAGGCAGTGTCTCCAGTGGCTACATTGGGACCAGAATTATGTCCTGAATGTAGGTAAAGGTAAATGTACAGGGAAGATGTAGCACAGGTATACATGACTGCATATATATGAACAACTGATATTAGGATGACTTCGCTTGCTGAGCTGTAGTCTCTTAAATCTCATTGCTCAATGAAACTGTGACATTAATTCACCCTAATGTACCTGAAATATTGCTAAAGCTACAATGACTCTTAGAACATGCACTGCAAAATCTGGGGTTATATAAGCAAGAAATAGTGGTGAGTGGGGAATGTAGTTTTAGGCCCCAGTTTAGAAAAACATATTAGTGCATATTTAATTTTAAGCACATACTTAACTGCTTTGCTGAATTGGCTTAGTTGTACTTTATATCTTCCTACGTTTTTTACAATGCAAAAATATACTCTAACCATACTCTACTCTAGATTTGATATTTTAGGAAAGGTACATTTAAATTGAGATTGCAATAACCATAATAATTTTAAACTATTGAGGCTCCTTAAATGTTTGAACTGGAATATATTTAAATGTTTGTAAAGAAAAGGGTTGTTCATTGTTTGGATTTTTGTTTTATTTTATTTTTTTCCTATTTAAAAAAAAAACAAACCCTGAAAAAAAATGTCATTGTATGGCAGTGTGAGGGGTCGGACTGGCCCCACACTGGGACAGAGAGAGTTAACCCTTCTCTGCTGGCAGAGGAAGCCACTCTCCTGAGGCTCTGCTGGGCATGCTGCAACCAGGAGTCAAGCATAAAAGCCTGCAGAACAGTCAGGCCTGGTGGCAGAGGAAGGAGAGGCTTCAGCCCAGGAGCAGTTGCAAGCCTTACAGGAGGGAGCTGAGGAGCCAGGAAGCAGGCCCAGAGACTGGTAGCTGTGGGAACCCCAGGAAGCATGAGGTTCTGAGGAACCTGGAGACCCTGATGCCACAAAGACTGCTATGTTTGGAGGACTGGTAGGAAATGACCCAGGGATGGGAAGGGAGTGGTATCTCCCCCCACTCTGAGGGCAGCGTACTGTGGTAGGATCTCCCGTGGTGGATCATGCAGTCACTGAAAGGGCCCTGGGTCAGAACCCAGTGAAGGTGGGTGGGCCTGGGCTCCCCTACTGGGAGTCTCTAACCCCCACCCCTTTTGAGGGTATGACACAGTTCACAGATCCCCCTCTCTCACCCCACTGGGCCATGCTATCCTCTGAGGGGAGAAGAATTTAGAGACTCTGGCCATTAGACCATGCTACCTTAGGAGCACACTATAAAGACTCTGGCTACTGGGCCATGCTACCCCACCCAGGGAGGTGGATTTGAGGGACTCTGGCCATTGGGCCATACAGCCCTGAATACTGGGAAGGTAGTAAGACTGACATAGACACAGGGAGGCGAGGTTAACCTCACCTCCTCCCCCACCTTGAATCAAAGGGGTTGACAAGGTACAAAATCCCCCACAGGCAGTTTTAAAAAGTCATAATGGACTATCAATTAATGATATTATTGATGGTTTTGAAAATATATATAGACCTCAATCTTATAATTATGTTCATGTAGGGAGGGTTTCACCCATGCAGATCCAATTGCAGAATTGGGGCTATTTCCTATATCCAATTTTTTTTAAAAAAGAACTTTCTCATATTTTCTGCCATAATAAGGAATTATGGTGAATCACTGGTATACAAGGTTTAAAATAACCACAACAAATAACTGTAAGAACATTTCACACATTTCGACCCAAGTGGCTAGTCAAATTTCAGGACTCCAGGCTGTTCCAGTTGGAAGACTTAATTGATGGAGTCTGGAATTTACTTAATACAATTTTGTTTATTTGCAAGGAATTTACAAAGTTCTGTTTCTCCAAATGCAAGCGGAACCAAGAACAAAAGGAGCAATACCTGAGCTTACAGACCCAAGCCTCTTTAGCCAACAGATCCAAAATCTCTCTCGTGCGCTTTTACCAGTGTCACAATGTGCTCACAGGCTTCTGCTTGACTTTCTTTCATTGTGCCTCTGCCTCTCGGGCTCTCCTTGTTTATTATTTCTACGTGTGTTCTCTCCCTCGCTCACTCTCTCTCACATGCACAGACAGACAGACAGACACACCCCAGCACAATATGTATTGGAAACCTCTGCCCATATGGTGTTAGTTTCTGGGCAGATTCTACAAGGACTTGTTTCAGGTGTGGTCCCTTAACTTTCTCTAACAGCTATCTTCAATGAAGGGCATATTCACATGTCATTTTGAATGAGCTTTTAACTCAGACCATAACAAGATTTCACCCAGCTCATAACAATATTACAAAATTGTAATACTTGTAATTTATGAAATTTCCACCTCTGACTATGGAAGTAAAACCAGTAAAAAAAATCCCACTTTCATAGAAAAGCAGGGAGGAGGTTGGTTTCGTTCTTCCATTAGTTTAAAAATTGTTATGAATTTCATCTCTTTTCAGACATGTGAGGGCTCCTCTGTCAAGTGGTCATCTGTTCAGGAAATTCAGCTGCTTCCCTGGGTTTTCCTGCTCTTACTCCTGCCATTTTGATTTTAATTAAAGGGTAGGGGTAGCCAAACCTACTGGCCCTCTGAGCCACATATGACAATCCTCAGAAGTTCAAGAGCCACCCACTCGTGCTGAAGCCCTGAGTTCCAGAGGATGTGCCCCGCAGGGCTGAAGTCCCAAGACACTCCTCTCCCCCCACACCCCTACTGCCAGACAGAAGCTCCTACCCCACCACACCACTGCAAGGCAGAGGTCCTGAGCTTCTCCCTAATCTGGTAGGTGGAGAATGGGGGGAGCTTCATAAGCCACATTTTAACAGTAAAAGCCGAATGTGGCTCGCAAGCCAGTTTGGTCACCCCTGCTATAGGACAAGTACCTCCTCATACCTAGAATGCAGGGAAGAAATCCTGATGAACTGAGCAATGCAAAGTTATGTTCTCAGGAGGCTTAATTTAAATCCACGAGTTGGGACTTTGCTGAATTTGTGCCTCAGTTTAAGAGTGTCTGAGAATGGAACTCCCATGAGTGGCAGGAGCCTAGATGCACAGGCCACTGAGAATGAGAACACTTTAGAAAGCTACATAAACCTGGCTACAGTGAGACATCATACACGGTGGATGAAACACATAAGGTGAGAAAATAAATGTGTCCTCTATATCATCATATGCTTTAATGGAATTTTTTGATCTTTGCTAACTCTTACAGCGTCTCCATTTCATTACTAGCAACCTTCCCCCCTTCCCCCCCCCCGAAGTTATGCATTTATAAATGACCACTGAAAATGAGTGTTTAGGTTTTAGTTCAGCCAATCAAGTATTTTCACCTTTTGAAAAAAAATGGGAAGATTGGCCAGGAAGATTATTTTTTAAATGAGACAGGACGACTGAATAACCTTAATTACTAGAGTAATACATCAATTGCACCAGAGACTGCAACAGCATCATCATGAAAAGGTAAGGATTAAGATGGGAGATTAAACCACTCCGCCCAGCCCCCAAATCCCTCTTTCAAAGCCAAAAAGCAGAGATTCCTGCACTATACTAGTATGGTAGCATGTGTTGACAAATCCAGTTAATACACATTCAGCCATATCCTATTGCCTTTGTTCTATTGTGACTTTTACAGTGAAGAAAAAAATGTAAAGGATATTTATTTTTAAGTCTGAGGTTTTCTGTTGGATTGTAGAGATCAGTGCGAGTGCACAAAGCCATACCAATCATCCCAGTTTTGCCTGGCTGTGATCTTTTACCACAGCAGGAACAATGAATGCTTTCCTAGCAAGATGGTTCTTCTGTGTTCAGAAACTTTTCTTTAAAAATAGCCTTTTTGAGTTAGAGAGAAAATATTTTGCTGGTTCAAATATACTGGAAGTTGCATATTATGCCAGAAAACATTTCCTCTGTCATGCTCTTTAGCTCAAAGTATAAACAATGGGTGAAATTCTATTGTACCATTGAACACCATTTTGAGATATAAGAGGCAGTTAAAGTTTTTTGTTTATTGGGGGGGGCTTCTGCACAAGGATGATTGCACCCACTATGAAATACCTGCCGCACACACTAAGTATCAGTCAAAACATTCAATACTGCTAGGAAACTTTGTTTTCTGCACCTAACATCTGCATGAATCAATTTTGTTGCTTACCCTTTGGGAGCTTGCACATTTATCAGGAAGTACCTCCTTAATGTGCCATAGAACAATAAGTAATACATGTTGTTGAGTATTAGGTATCTGAAAAATAATCACAGAAATCATGTTTCGGGTTTGTCGGGGTTGTTTTCTATGTAACTTACACAAACACTGACATTAAGGAGAAATGATGTGGTAGAAAAAAAGGCCCTAGGTATAGACAAAGCACTGATAAAGTAACTATAACGTTTAGCAGCAGCATAATACAATACACAGCTAGCCAAGATATCAAGAATTTGAGCCACATGGTCCCTAGACTCACTGGACTTGAGTATGTCAAACTCATCACCCACTGAGATGGAGAGAAGGTGTGAGCTCTCCTCTTAACTCGTCATTGACCATTGTGGGTGGAGGCTCACCAACCTAGCAGTATTGATGAACTGTGGAGAGAAATACATTTGATCTTCCTTTATTGCTGAAGAGAAGGCTCTTGTGAGAGAAACTGATAGGAAAATACTATCTTCACTACCTAGATGGATGGATACTAAGGGCCAAATCTTCAATTGCTATAAATCCGTGCTGCTTCATTAAAATCAATACAGGCACACTGATTTACACTGGCTGAAAATCTGGGTCTACGTGCCCCAGTTATTTATATATTGTGGATGGAGGAATTTCACCCATATATCTCCCTCTTAACTTTCCACCTTCTTTAACTCCACATGATGATGCTCTTCTTTCCAGTGATGAGTGACAGTTACAGTTTTATATTTTCTTTAATTGTGGAGAATATTGAAATATATGCAGTTTTTTTTTAAACAGAATAAGTGTGGAAAATCATTGTTCATATCCATAAATGACACCACACAAAGAAATACAAAAATCAGAATTGCTATCATTTTGGATTTTCTCTCCATCTAAAAAGGACTCTAGTTTTATATAACATTTTATTTATTTATGATTTAATCAACTACAGGTATATTAGAATATAAGATATGGTGAAAAAAATATCACAAGTACGTGTACCAGTATATCCCCTCATGCCTCAAATAATAAAACACGTCATTTCTCTTTCAGCACTCTTCAGAAAATACAATTAGCCTTGAACTAGATTTTTGTTCACCCACTGATTTTTATCTCAGAGTTTGCATGAAAGTAAATTATATGCGTTCAGATTTCAGAAAAAAATCAGTTAAATACTTGATTCCAATATTAACTTCCTACTGTATATTAGGAATTAAATTGAGAGCTTAATGCAGAAGTTTTTTCATCAGAGCTAGATCTTTAAAGACAAACCTCACAGTGTGATTCATTTCTATTAAATTAGTTATTTGTCCTCCATATTGTAATCTCTTTCAGAGAAATATCTAACACCCTCTGAATGCAAATTCAACCCTAGGGAAATAAAACACATTGGGAAACCAACATAGTCATATTCCAGTTCCATTAATTCCTTCATTTGTAAATCTCAAATTTGTTTCAGTATAGTTTGCAGTATGTTACAGATATTAAGGCTTCTATTATTATTCTTTATTATCTTGCTCAATGTGTTCTTTTCCTGGGACTGAATGATGAGTTTTTTCCTTGGGAAATAAGTTCAGAGAAGTGTTGGAGAAAATCTTTTGTACTAAATATCGATATTTATATTTTGTGACCCTGGCATACAAAAGCCAGCACAGATTCATCTATTCTTGAGACTGAGCTCAGTAGTGATATTAACAATGTGTAGTTTTATGGATTAATTCTAAAGTGTTTCAAGATAATGTTGTAATGTCATAAGAGAAGCTACTTGTAGCATATCACTGAGGAAAAGGAAAAAAATAATGCAACTTCAGGAATCATCATTATTGTTTATTTAGGTCCCAATTCAGCAAAGCACTAAAGCACATGTTTAAGTCCATCCTTATTTAGTCTACCACTTAAACATGCTTAAATGCTTTGCTGAATCAGGGGCTTATGTTATTCCTCCAAAGGCTTGTTGTTCCCACTAGAATGAGGGGAACATGAGCAGAAACATTCCTTTATCACCCCTGGGGAAATGGTACAGCAAGTGGTCCTTCTGATTCAGTCAGCTGGGTGCACAATCTTCTTCTGCTTCTTCATATGGCTGGTGTAAATGTAGAGCAACAACTATAATTTACATTTAGATGGTTAAGCTAGATAATTGTGTCTGGAGTAGTGGAGTGTATTGTGATGCCTCCTTGGTATTTGTGAATCGGGCATTGAGTTGTTATATGTTCCATGGTCTGTTCTGGGTGACCACAGTTGCACACTGGGGAGTCTTTAATGTTCCATTTGTGTATCTGCACATGCCATGGTTTGTGCAGATACAGTTTAGTGTTGTCCATGAGCTTCATGTGGGTGCACAATGAGAATAGAGCAGAGAAACACTGCAGTTGCTAACACTGCCTTCCTCCCTCCACTGCACTACTCTGCACTGGCATTGGTGCAGCCATAGTTATGCCCTGTGTATAGCTGACTAATTCTTTTCTTGCTCATGTTGGCCAAGCTGACTATACAGCCTACTGTTTGGATATAGTCCAGACTCAGATAAATCTGTGTACCAGTATAGAGGCCCACAAGTATGCCCAGTGATGAGCTGCCAACATATTAACAGATTCCCTCCTCCTCACCTCCAGGAGAGGGTCATGGCTGCCCCATCCAACCCCCCATGTTCCTTGATGCCCCCCCGGGACCCCTGCCCCATTCACCTCCCTTTCCTGTCCCCTGATTACCCCCTGCCATCCCATCCAACCCCTCCTCTCATTCCTGATTGCCCCCCAGGACCCCTGCCCCATCCAACCACCCCTTCTCCCTGTCCCCTGACCGCCCCTGGAATCCCTGCCCCTGACTGCCCCCCCCACCCCATCCAACCCCTGCTCCTTCCTGACTGCCTCCCCCCAGGACACTTGCCACCATTCAATTCCCCTGTTCCCTGCCCTCTGACTTCCCCACCCCTATCCACCCCCCATGACCCCCAAACTCCCCTGCGCTCTTTCAACACCCCCTCCCTGCACTCTTACTGCATTGCCTAGAGCCGCTGGGCCAGGACTAGCACCAGCACTGGTGCCGCGGAGGCCGGGTCGGAGCCAGGGGCACTCAGCTGGGGCTGGGGACACTCGGGCAGGGGGTGCCAGGCTGGAGGGAGCTGCTAAGCCGGCCACACCTCCCCTCCCCCACATGGCCCAGCTTACCTGCCCCCTGCTTGTTTCAGGAATCAGATGTTTGTGGGAATTAGGGGAGGGGGAGGAGAAGGGGGGGCGGAGCATTCAGGGGAGGAGGGGGAAGTGAGCTGGGGCCGGGGCGGAGTGCCAGAGCCTTTGTTAAATAAAGCCCTTATAGAACCGGTTGTCCTGGAACAACTGGTTCTAAAAGGATTTCTATATTTAACAACCGGTTCCTGCGAACCGGCTCCAGCTCACCACTGAGTGTGCCTAATTTAAGAGCTGTGATTCATGGGAATATATTGTAACTAGAGAGACTCAGTGGGTAAGGTTTCATCCTTGTAAAACATCCTAGCAAAACAACTTCCATCTAGTATGTCTGTCTTAAAGAGCTGGAGGCCCCCGCCCCAAGAGTAAACAGATCCATGACAATATGGGGACTATCATGTTGGAACCAGCTGAGGTAGTTGGTTGCAAGCTTGGAACTCAGGAATACAGGGAAGAACTCCTTGAGCATTTTCTAGCGTGCAGTGCTGCTGCCTCATCCAATTCCCACTGGATTCAATAGGATTCCATCCAATGGGAGTTCTTGGTGAGGACTGCTGACCTCTGTGAATAATATAGGCTCTATATATATCAAAATTCCTTTTTCCTCTTTTTTTTTTTTAAGCCTAAAGAGTGATGAAAGGAGCTCCTGTTTAAGAGACCAGGCAAAATGGATTTTCTATGTGTTTCAACTATTTAGGTTTGTTTGTTTACAGTTTGACCATATTTGTACCCAGGGCTGCTTACTACATCATACCAACACTGTCTGAAATATGAGCAGATGAAATCCAGAAGAGAGAGAGAAACAAGTGAAAGGAAATACCTTAAAGCGTCAAGATATCTTAACAAAAATCTTCCCCCTTGCTCACCTTCAGTGAACTTGGCACCACCCATAACAAGGAACTGAACATGAGAATTAGGAGAAGAAGGGGTTAAGGAGTAAGAGAGACTCCAGTAGTTATTCCACTCCATGAAATGAACTGGAGGATTAAATTAGTTGCTGATGAAGTACCCTGCAGGTCTCTGAGATATGTGACTGAGTACTTAGAACACAGTGAATGCCCTCACCTACAGCTATTAGTACTAGAGTCAATTGCAAGAATTATTATATTAGTGCTAAAATGTTCTAGCATGAGTTTTTCTAATCCCTGTTAGATGCTTAGCTACGATTATATAATGTGCAATGTAATCTAGATCCAGGAGAAGATATTATTTCCAGACCAAAGCTGAATTTAGATTCTTAAGTCACTTAGGTGCTTTTGAAAATGTTGCCCCTAAATTAATGAGGATTAGATGTTTTTGAAAATGTCATCTTTGTATTAAGAGGGCAGAAGGAGAACAGAACTGTTTACCCTGTCCTCAGACGATCAGTCTGATTTGGAGTATGGAATCTGAAGAAGAAGGAACAGGCACACAATAGCTACACTGACATGAGAGAAGTACTCTATGTGAAAAACTGTTGGTGCCTCTAAACCATTGCCAAAATACTTATTACAAAAACATTCTGACCCTGACTAGTTATTTTGTGTTCCCATGAAAGTGATAGTTAAGTAACAATTATTAAGTGTAATTCCTTTTTATTATTATTTATTTGTTTTATTGTAGCACCTAAAGTCCTCAGTCTCAGTTGGGGCCTAATTATGCCAGGTAATGTCTAAATAATGAAGAAGAGTCTATGTCCCAAAGTGCTTACTGCCTAAATAGGCAAAACAGTCGGAGGGGAAGCAGAGGTATAATGACTTGAACTGACTTGCCACGGTCACATAGCAGGCCAGTAGTGGAACTGGGAACATAACCTAAGTCTCCCAGACTCCTAATTCGGTGCCCGTTCCATCAGGCAAATCCTGCCTTTCACCATGTTGATAGACTATGTCCGTATTATAAATGCATTTAGCTGGAGATAAGGTGGTCTGAAATTATGGAATTCATATACTAATACATAAAATACCCAACAAGAGCCCAAATACGTGCTGTGCCAGGGGAACAACTCATTTTGGCATAATTCCCCAATTCCCACTATCTTTACCCCACCTATGTTTTTATATAATACTTATCACTGTGGTATCTAAACACTGCTTAAAAAGCTGCAGAAGTAGCAATTTTGAAGATGAGTTCATAAGACTAGAAGAATACGAAATACACAAATATTTCCAGAAGAGAGAGTACATTCAAGGGATAGTCAAAACATCTAACTGGAAAAGTCCCAAACATTATTCACCTACAGACACTATCAGTATGTAACCAGCTCCTTTATTTCAATTCAAGGACTTCATTTCAGATTGCAGATTTGTTTAAATTGAGCCAATCCATGCTTTTAGCAATTTAGGCTATAAATTACAGGGCACGATAATTCAGAGCATTTCCTCCAAGTTAACATTAACACTCTTCCCTAGATTCATCCTCCCTCTCTTTCCTTATACTTTTTTTTTAAGACAGAAAGCTCTACTGTGGTACAACAGAGTGATGCAAATATTTAACCCTCTCTAAGTGCTGACAGGTACATGCCATTCAGAGGCACACGTTATATAACTTATGCCCTCATATTCCATTCAAAGAATGGTTCCTAAGAAGTTCTAATTGGATTTCAAATGTGCAGTATGAACAACACCCTTTTCTAATGTGTTTGAGAATACCAGTGAACAACAAAAATCTAAGACAGGCCTGCACACCACATGCATTACTATTTTAGTGTATTATGTGTATTACCACAGTGCCTAGCAATCCTAGGCCCTGGGCCAGGGTCCCATTGCACTAGGCATGGTACAAACAGAACAAGAAGGTGGCATCTACCCCAAAGAGCTTATGATCTAAGTGTAGGACAAGAGATAAATGAATATAGACAGGTGGGGGGTAGGGGAGGAACACAAGGAAAGAATGGGACAATATTGGTCAGCATAATAGGCAGTGGTCTCAGCACACCAAAAGCCTATTGTCAGGGAGGAGATGATTGCAAAGCCCTGTCCCAGCCTGAAACCCTTATCCTGAGATCCCTGGAGCAAGGGTGGCATCTCCCTGTGTCCAGTGACTGGTTACAGATACAATCCACAGTGCCACTGCATTAGAAAGGGCTTAGGGAAACCCCTCATCACAGAAGGAGCAACCTCTCCCCAAGACGACCCCCGCATATACCAATCCAGACTTTCCTAAGTCCCCCAATTCTCTGAACATGGCACCTCCAGGTTGAAACTCAACCTTCCCCCACTGAAAATATAATTGTTATACTGAACGGGATAAAAACAAACAGCCATCAGTACAGCATGACAAGCCATTAGAAATGCTAAAAACAGATATATTTTTTGACTTGCTCTGTTATTGATTTCAGTTCTTGGTACTTATGTGCCCACCTACAAGTAATGACCAATTCTGTTATATTTCATGAAATCATCTTCCTTTGTATAGGATAGAACAGGCATCTGACTGAAACCTGTCACTGAGGGACTGTATTATGCAGAATATTTCCATGTCAAAAGCCTCTTTTCCTTGACCACTGTTTAATTCTGTAGTGTAGTGGCAATAATAACTACTTACTGCGGCAGTTTTCACTGAATTTATAAGTAGCTGACATGAAAATTGAACAGCATTCATCCTCTCTTATTCTACATGTAATTGTTGCAGGCAGGAAGTCTTTCCTTTTATTTCCAATATTTTAATATGTGCTATACTGTGTATAATTCAATATATATGCAGGAGGCAACTTTCTTTGAGCTTTATTTACATTACTTTTAAATGTTCTATGGTGGAATAACAACTTACAATGTTGTAGCCTATGAAAATGTAATCAGTTGTAAAATATGTTCCTAATTGAGTTCAGAGCATTCAGTGACTTTCAAGTTACTGCACATCAAATTTCAGCTCAGAAACATGCTGAAGATACTGTGCATCCAGGATGAATGAGCTAGATATAACTATGTATGCTGCTTCTAGTTGGGACACTAATCTAATCAACATTTGAGAGATATTTTACTATTGGCAGATGCACTAAATCTCTTTTAAAGCTCCTGTTTATGGATACTGCCAGTAAAATGGTTTTGTATGTACATGTTTTTTGTTTAAATCCTATTAAATACAATGAGGGTTATGGACATAAATGGGGGGAGGAGAAATTTGCATACTGGCTTTGGCAGATCTCAAAAAAAATCTATAATTTATCAAGTTCTCATCTTTGATCTAAAGATGTCTTAAGGCAAGTAGAAGTTCATTTGACACTCAGTGAAAGAACAAGATTAAGAGCTTTGAGAATGGAGATTCTATTTCAATTGAAATATCAATTCATCTCAAAGCTATGGGGACAAATACACCTGACAATACTTGTGCCTATATTGAAAAGGCAAAGTCTACAGAGAGGCTGAAATTATACACCTGTCTAATGTTTGCTGATTGTTTTTCCAATAACCTAAAATAAACCAGTTACTACTCTGATGTTTGTTGCTTATTGCTAAATAAAGGAAATTAAGCTGAGGTGCTGTTTTTCATTAGTGACCTTATACATTTACTATAAGTGAACTTAGAACCAGCCCTGCCTTGGGGCAGTGCATAGTTGCACCATCCCAGGAGCAACACCAGGAGGCATCTTGCTATAGGTACAATATCTCCTGGAACCTCAGCAGTGTGCAGACACATAGTGATGCACTTCTTTAAGGGGTGCAAAATACTCTCCATTGCATAGCTAGCCAGTTCCACTGGGCCTTGATCCAAACCCCATTGAAATCAATGGAAATCTTTCTATTTAGTGGGTTCTGGATCAGGCCTCTATCATGGGGGGGTGGGGGGCAGAGCAAAATTCTGCCTATCCTCTGCCCCTCTGATCCCCTTTTTGGGCCACTGTGTGCTACTAGTGGAGTAGCGAGGGACTGCAATTCTTTCCAGCCCTTATACGTGCAAGGGGGATAGCTCCTTATTTCCCTTCTCTCACCCACATAAAGACCAGGGATAGGTTGATTCTCTGTTTGCTTAAAATGAACCTTGTCAGCCCAATTCAGAAAAGCACTTATGAACATGCTTAAATTCTATGGAAATCAATGGAACTTCAACACATGCTTAACTGCTTTGCTGAATGATGGCCTTATGGTGCAGTTTTTGAGCAAAAGATTAAGTTCTGTAACTCTTACAATTCTATCCATCACTCTGCCTTTGACTTACTATGTTACCTTAGATATTTTACTTAACCTCTCTGCACTTCCATTTCCGTTCTGCAACATCTATCAATCTTAGGGGTGTGCACTACCTAGTATCTGAAGATCCCTTCCATACAAAATCGATACTGAGCCCTCGTCCAGACTAACCCGCGGCATCGGCGGGTTAAAATCGATTGCTCGGGGATCGATATATCGCGTCTAGTCTGGACGCGGTGTATCGATCCCCGAGCGCGCTTACATCGATTCTGGAACTCCATCAATCCGAACGGAGTTCCGGAATCGACGCGGAGAGCCGCGGACATCGATGCCGCGCCGTCCAGACTGGTGAGTACCTCGATTTTAGAAATTCGACTTCAGCTACGTTATTCTCGTAGCTGAAGTTGCGTATCTAAAATCGATTTTAATTCCTAGTCTGGACGTGGCCTCAGTTTCTTTGCTTTGTTTGGCTCTCTTTTAAATTCTATTTATTTTTGTGGTTTTGTTTTAGGTTGATTTGTTACAAGTTTATTTTCTTTCTTTTTTTGGTTCTGGCTGAGATTTTTGGGGTAGGGGCAAATACCTACCTACTTCACAGGGATTTTATGGGGCTTAATTATATTTGCAAGGAGTTTTTAGATCTTTAGAGAAAATGTCCTTTGGCCAAACTTTTGAAACTTTGAGATAAAAAAATCAACACATAAAAATCATACTTAGACACGCAAACAATTGGCCTAATTTTCAGAGGTGCAGAATTCTTGCAATTGTCCTCTCCAGGCCCTCTCCCACCTGCTTACTTCAGTCAGAGTTGTGAAGAGGGGTGTTGGAACAATTTGTTTAGTGAGGGTGCTGAGAGGTATTGGACCCTGTATATAAACCCTTTATATAATGGAAATCAGTTCAAGCCAGGGGCTGCAGCAGCATCCCCCACACCTCTAGTTCCAGCACCTATGGTTGTGGGTATTTGGCATCTCTGAAAATCAGGATATTTAGTTGGGTGCCTAACTTTATGCACTCAAGTTTTAAAATATTGGGCTACATAATATTAATTCTGTCCATTCACAAACAAAAAAAATAGAGTATTACAACATTGTATGGTAAACATGCAGAATACTGCTGTTTGCAGTACAGTTAAAGCAGTGTTTTAGCTGTTACCATATAGTAGTGTAGGTTTCTTTTTTTAATAAAGAGGAAGCTAACTACATGAATTCTAGTCAACAGGAGACAACTGGAACGCTAATACATATGTATCTGCTAGCATGGTTTTATCATGAAAAGGTGTTCCGATGTAAAGCATGTAATAAAACTTTCAATTTAAAAGTGATACTTTCTTGCTTCAGTTGATTATTTTTGCTAAATGTGAAAAATGAATAGAATTTTGTGACAAAGGGGATTTTTCATACATGCTAAATGGTGAATACCCAGACAGGATGACTGCCAACTTAATAGGAAAATTAAGCCCGTGACCAATAGCCCTGTAAATTATTTGTGGTTCAGGGAAGCATGAAATTTAGTCTTGCATCATACATGGTCACCAGCATATTGTGGTGACATTTGAACATGACTGCATTTTTTTTCCTTTTTCCATTGCTTGTTAGAAGTTCAGAAATGTAATATATTTGAGGCAAATCAGCTAACCAGTGTCCCAAGAGCAGCAAAGAATCCTGTGGCACCTTATAGACTAACAGATGTTTTGGAGCATGAGCTTTCGTGGGTGAATACCCTCTTCGTCAGATGCATGTAGTGGAAATTTCCAGGGGCAGGTATATATATGCAGGCAAGCTAGAGATAATGAGGTTAGTTCAATCAGGAAGGATGAGGCCCTGTTCTAGCAGTTGAGGTGTGAAAACCAAGGGAGGAGAAACTGGTTTTGTAATTGGCAAGCCATTCACAGTCTTTGTTTAATCCTGAGCTGATGGTGTCAAATTTGCAGATGAACTGAAGCTCAGTAGTTTCTCTTTGAAGTCTGGTCCTGAAGTTTTTTTGCTGCAGGATGGCCACCTTAAGATCTGCTATAGTGTGGCCAGGGAGGTTGAAGTGTTCTCCTACAGGTTTTTGTATATTGCCATTCCTAATATCTGATTTGTGTCCATTTATCCTTTTCCGTAGCGACTGTCCAGTTTGGCCGATGTACATAGCAGAGGGGCATTGCTGGCATATGATGGCGTATATTACATTGGTGGACGTGCAGGTGAATGAACCGGTGATGGTGTGGCTGCTCTGGTTAGGTCCTGTGATGGTGTCGCTGGTGTAGATATGTGGGCAGAGTTGGCATCGAGGTTTGTTGCATGGATTGGTTCCTGAGCTAGAGTTCCTATGGTGCAGTGTGCAGTTACTGGTGAGAATATGTTTCAGGTTGGCAGGTTGCCTGTGGGCAAGGACTGGCCTGCCACCCAAGGCCTGTGAAAGTGTGGGATCATTGTCCAGGATGGGTTGTAGATCCCTGATGATGAGTTGGAGAGGTTTTAGCTGGGGACTGTATGTGATAGCCAGTGGAGTCCTGTTGGTTTCTTTCTTGGGTTTGTCTTGCAGTAGGAGGCTTCTGGGTACACGTCTGGCTCTGTTGATCTGTTTCCTTATTTCCTCGTGCGGGTATTGTAGTTTTGAGAATGCTTAGTGGAGATTTTGTAGGTGTTGGTCTCTGTCTGAGGGGTTAGAGAAGATGCGGTTGTACCTCGGTAGACAATGGCTGTAGACAATGGATCGTGTGATGTGCCCGGGATGGAAGCTGGAGGCATGAAGGTAGGCATAGCGGTCAGTAGGTTTTCGGTATAGGGTGTTAGTCACATTACCATCACTTATTTGCACTGTGGTGTCTAGGAAGTGGACCTCCCATGTACATTGGTCCAGGCTGAGGCTGATGGTGGGGTGGAAGCTGTTGAAATCGTGGTGGAATTTTTCCAGAGACTCCTTCCCATGGGTCCAGATGATGAAGATGTCATCAATGTAGCGTAGGTAGAGAAGGGGCGTGAGTGGATGAGAGCTGAGGAAGCGTTGTTCCAGGTCGGCCATAAAAATATTGGCATATTGTGGGGCCATGCGGGTGCCCATAGTGGTGCCACTGATCTGGAGATATATATTGTCACCAAATTTGAAATAGTTGTGTGTGAGGATAAAGGCACAGAGCTCAGCAGCCAGTTGTGCTGTGGCATCATCAGGGATACTGTTCCTGACAGCTTATATTCCATCTATGTGTGGGATGTTTTTGTAGAGAGCCTCTACATCCATGGTTGCTAGGATGGTGTTTTCTGGAAGGTCACCAATGCATTGTAGTTTCCTCAGGAAATCAGTGGTGTCACGGAGATAGCTGGGAGTGCTGGTGACATTGGGTCTGAGTAGAGAGTCCACATATCCAGACAGTCCTTCAGTGAGAGTGCCAATGCCTGAGATGATGGGGTGTCCAGGATTTCCGGGTTTGTGGATCTTGGGTAGTAGATAGAATAACCCTGGTCAGGGCTCTAAAGGTACGTTGATTTGTTCCGGTGTTAGTGTAGGGAGTGTCCTGAGTAGATGTTGCAGTTTCTTAGTGTCCCAAGTTGACCACCTTTATTCACACTACAAAGCTGCCCTTCATCTGCAAAAGGTCTCATTTACATTAATAAGACTGCTTGCCAAGAAAGGGCTACACAACTTGAGTAGGCATGGCAGAATTGGGTACTTATTATATATTGGTTGGAAGCAGTAAGAAAGGTAGTGTTAAGGGAATGAATGTGGAGAGCAAATATATCTATTCTCTCTATGTATTTAATCAATAAAGGCTAGATTATACCTTTATGGCACAGCCCTGCTTGGAGACAGGTGCAGATGCATGAAGCCCCAGGGAGAGAAACGGAAGACACTCCAATTGTGTTCTTGGAGTGCATCACGGTGGAGGAGTAATTTGTGTGACCTCTTGAAAAGGTATAGCTTATCCCACCTTGCTGCATGTCCAACCAGCTCTGCTCTATTATTCCTTGTTTCTCCCTGCCTCAAGTGAGTTCTTCTCAAGAGGGAGCAACCTAATAGCAGCCCCTGCATTTCCATGAGCATGGGGGCTGTGATTCTGGGTAGCTTTTATATGGCCTGCAAAGAAGAAACTTGTGAAACTGCAAGCCATAGACACAATCTAGACCAATGTTTCTCAAACTGGGGTCACCGCTTGTGTGGGGAAAGCCCCTAGCAGGCCAGACCAGTGTGTTTACCTGCCTCGTCCGCAGGTCCGGCCGATTGCAGCTCCCATTGGCCGCCATTAGCTGCTGCAGGCTAATGGGGGCTGCTGGAAGCAGTGGCCAGTATGTTCCTCAGCTCACGCTACTTCCAGCAGCTCCCATTGGCCTGGAGCAGTGAACTGTGGCCAGTGGGAGCCGCGATTGGCCAGACCTGTGGACGAGGCAGGTAAACAAACCGGCCCGGCCTCCTAGGGGCTTTCTCTACACAAGCGGCAGCCCCAGTTTGAGAAACACTGATCTAGACCTTAATAAGGTCCCTGCTGCATGACATCTTAGCATCCTACAAAAAATGCATGCAGAACATTAGTAGATGTAAAAGACTAGTCCAAAGGCTAAGCCCTTTGCTGAAAAGAGATTGACTAAAGTACATGCTTAAAGTTAAATATATGCTGAATTGCTTTATGGAGTTGGGGCCATAAGACAAGAATCGGGAGAGCATGGCTATGCCCAATGTGATCACGTTCCACAGGCCTAAAGCCAGCTGTGGACTTGGTTAAGTTGCAATCAATGATTCTTTTCTTTTACTTATGGAATCATCCCTTATACTTTTGTTCTATGATATCTGTCCTTAGTCCACTAAGAAACTAAAACAAAACAAAACTAAAACTAAAATATGAAAGAGGAATAAGGGTAATGCCTTAATGTTTTCTGCTTGAGAGAGACCAGCAACTTCTCACAACCTTTGTTGGTTTTTTTCATTTTAGTTATTTCAAAAATACCACTTTTCAAGTAATAGATATTGAAACAAAGTCCATATATCAAAACAAATTCTGTAACAATAAGAACAAAATTAAAAAGAGTATGAGCAATGAGAAAAAACCTGAAAAAACCTTTTGGCATTGAATTAGAGAGTATAGAAAAGTAGAATATAAAAAGCAAAGAAGAAATATTTCTACAACTTGATATTTAACATACATGGAAGTGCCAAACATAAAATGCAAACAGCATATCAAAAAGGCTAACCCATGATCAATATCAATTAAAGGAATAAAGTTAAACTTAAGCAAATGTATATTGCTGGTATAGAACCAGAATTGTGCAGTGTCATAAACAGATGGTTAAAGGTTAATGCCTCTTTTACCTGTAAAGGGTTAAAAAGTTCACCTAACCTAGCTAACACCTGACCAGAGGGACCAATAGGGGAACAAGATGTTTCAAAAGGAAGGAGGGAAGTTTTTCCTTTGTTTAGAGTTTCAGTTTCAGCCAGAGTGAAAAATATCAAGGAACCAGCCTCTTATCAAAGTAGTAAGTTATAGAAAGGAATAAATAGGTTTATGTTTATTTCTTTGTAACCTGTCTTATGCAATTAGAGGTACAATCAAATTGGGTATTTGGGTATTATTTTTTTTTGTGTAACTAAATTTGTGCCCGCGGGAACATCCTCTGTGTTTGAAATCTGTTGTCTGTGAGAGTAGCTGGTATGCTAATCTCTCCCAGAGGGTTTTCTTTTACCTTTCTTTTCTTTAATTAAAAGCCTTTTTTCTTAATACCTGATTGATTTTTCCTTGTTTTTAGATCCAAGGGGATTGGATCTGGACTCACCAGGGATTGGTGGGGGGAAAGGAAGGGGATGGTTAATTTCTCCTTGTTTTAAGATCCAAGAGGTTTGGATCTGTGTTCACCAGGGAATTGGTGAAGTCCCTCAAGGCTACCCAGGGAGGGGAAGGTTTTGGGGGCAAAGGGAGTTATCCAGACACTGAAAATTCTGGATGGTGGCAGCGATACCAGATCTAAGCTAGTAATTAAGCTTAGAAGTGTCCATGCAAGTCCCCACATCTGTACCCTAAAGTTCAGAGTGGGGAAGGAACCTTGACATGCAGTTATATGCAAATTATTATTAATATAGTCAAAAGCAATCACGCTGAGGTACACATTGAGCTGAATCACTAATTGTTAGTATCCAAGTCGTTATTATCTTTACTGATCTACTGCATGCCATAATAAGCCTTAGCTTCATCCAGGTAAACACTTGTTTCCCACCACGACCTTTACTAAGGCAAATTTTAAATGAACATGAAATGGATATCTTGAAACCTAAAGTCAAAATGTCTGTGTATAATAGCAATATCTTCTTTCTGTGAGCGTGTTTGGTCATTAATACACCAGGAAATAAGTGAACCTATTCATTAAAAAAACTAAACCAAAAAGCCTACCTCTTTTTCCATACCCAATGTATTAACCTTTCATGGTTGTTAGAATATAACAATCAAGGACGAGAGAACTTTTAGGTAGAACTATTATTGGGAATATGAAATTGCAGAGGAAGGTTGAAGTCACCACTCTTAACAATGATCATCGAATTGCACCAATCCTCAGGGAAAACCCAAAACTTTCATAATTTTGATCCTAGACATTTTTTCTAATACTTCATGTTCCATATTGATAGGCAGGTTATCTGTAACTAACACTTTTATGTAGGTCTTGGTGTTCTCTTCCATAGTTTGCACCATTCTGTTTTTCTTGAATTTCATTCTTATATTGAGCTTAATTTTGTCTTCACTCCAAGTGAGACTTGTTACAGATAACTAGTCTACTTTAGTCTCCAAAATATCCAACAGAGTTTCTGCCAGTAAGCTTTCCATTGCAGTGAAAATATTGCCCAGAGTGATTTAAAAAGAGACTGTGGAAAATGAAGACTGGGTGTTAAACACTTCAGCAGATTCAATGGGGTAGAAGTAAGATAAAACTCTCTTTTTGCAACTTTAGCCCCACTTTGTTAAAATAAACTTGTCCTAAAGTGCTCTAAATAGGACCTAAGTGGGATTTCAGAGGCCTTGTGCTAGCCTTCTGCATGGGAGTAAAATTAAACCCAAAAGTGAAGAATTTCAAAGCATAGAACTAAGCGTATATTACCAAATGTTCAAAAACTTAAATATAGTGAGAAACTACCACAAGGTGATCTGCACGTAAATATACATAACAAAGGTTGCAGATATTAAAATCACATTAATTAATTGTTGCACTCACTCAGCCTCCATATCATGTATCATTAATATAATATCATATTAATATATCATTAAGAAAAATGAGATTCAACCAGTAATATATCAGCATAACCAAGATTCTAATAGAGTAAATATATATATATATACAGTTCCCAACAGTTAGAGTCCCATAGCAGTAGCAAAAAAAAAGAAAAAAGAAAAAGCACATATATTCATTAAACTCAGTGCTGATACCTTTAGTGACCTGTTTTGGCAATAGCAGTTATGTAGCTTGCAGTGATAGCTTCCTCCCTGCCCCAGTAGTAGAGAAGTTTTGAATATTTGGCTTGTTTAGTAACAATGTAGCTCAGAGCCTAAAAGAAGGAGTTTGAGAGAGATTTCAGAAGTGACAGGGTTGAATGTCTCATGATAGCTTCCACCAAAGCTTGAATAATATAATTTTTGTGCACATGCCAAACTAGTTAGTTACTTGCCTACTCACCATGTGGAACTGAGTCACACCATTTCTTAGGCCATGTAGAAAGGACAACATCTTACAAATGAGGAGAGAGCATTCTCCAAAGCTGAAACTAATCTGAAGTAAATTATATAATATGCCTTAACTTAAATGATTTTGTGTTTTGTATATGAACATCCTTGCTGACAACCATAATCCTGTCTGTCACACATTTCTGTTATGTAGCTAGTAACAGGAATAGAATAAGAACTCTGAAGTCATGACAGTTCCGTGGGAAGTTGTGCTCCTGTAAGTTTTCTTGCCATGTAATAGCAGCACAGAAGTCTCACAAAATAAGTGAAAGTGAGCCCAGGCTAAACAGGTCTATACAGTGTTGCAGGAAATAGGAGTGCAGCCCCTGGCCTGTAGTAGTTTCCATCACATATAGGATTTACAGTTTTGGTTCAATAGCTCTCAGCACCCTAACTATACAATTTGTTCCAGCCTCCCTGGGTCTATACATAGCCTGGTGAGCCACCTCCTTCACCTCGTTGGGCTCAGCATTTCTCCCTCTGACAGTAGGGGGGTGGAGTAAGTCAGTCCTACTCTGAAAGTTTTTTTTTTATTCCTCATTCTGGTTTATTTCTCAATATTTGTGAAGTGGGCCTTAGGGTAGGCCCAAGTAGTACTCTTAAGCCAAACAAAAGAAACAAAATCTCATAACACAAAAAAGGAATACCTTTCCAAGATATTGCCTTATGCTAACTCCTGGGTACCAGTCCTTCCCCAAATAGCAGTTATCTTAGGTGTTTCCCTTCTACAGAGGAGAGCAGCCTTCCACCAGGTGTAGCCTTTTCTCCCTGCTGCAACTTGTTTCTACCCTCTCTCACACATCAGAAAAGAGGGTGGGGTGAGGTTAAGATCACCAGCGGCCCTTAATTGGACGTGGGTTTCTCTAGTTGACCAGACCTCTTTTCAGCTCATAGAGAAAAGAGCTTACACCATTCTAGGGCTGATAGACCTGCTTTCCACCACTCTCTTCTACATGTCAGGTCTGACTTAGTCACTAGCTAACTAATACAGATTTTACATTTCATAATTTTTGAGAATTATTTTACTATAGTTTTATTTGTAAACATGAATTATGGGTGAAATCCTGGCCTCCTTGAAATCAATAGCAAAACTTCCTTATAAACTGATTCTCATTTACAATCAGACCCTTTATGCTGCCTGAGCAGAAAGAGAATATGCAATGGTTTGGGGGAAAGAGTGATATTTAGTCATTCTACCAGTATCAAATGCATTTCCCTCCCCATTACCCCATGAAAAAAAATAGAAAAAAACCCTAATTTTTTTAATGCAACTACGTTTATTGTCATGTTTTATTTATTGTTTCTTACATTCTCTAATATTGTTCTTTTCTTATTGTGGATGCTACTCTTATTTAATATTTGATTAAAATCAGCTTTTTACAGGCATTCTTTTCAAAAGTCATTTTTGTGTTACAATAGAAGCTACGAAAACAGCACTTCAGACTCCCTGTTTTTCCATCCTCTGAGATCGTACATTTTTTGTTTAATACTTTACATACAGCTCACATAGAAAACCAGAGCCCAGTCAGTGGTTTCAGTTTGAAAAACCAATCAAAAGTGAAGAGGAACAGAAAGTGTTGCCTTGTCTCACTCTTTCCATGTACTCCCCCGCCAGCATGTCTTTATCCATCTGTTGTCTCTTGTCTTCTATAGGTTGTAAGCGCTTTGGAACGGGGGTGTCTTTTTGTTCTGTGTTCATGCAGTGAGTAGCACAATAGGATCCTGGTCCAAGAGTAAGGTTCCTAAGTGCTATGATAATACAAATAATAATCAACCAATCAATCATCATCAATACAATGCTCTGAATTGGCAAGAAGCCCATGTTCAAAGCTGTCCTGATTGTCAGTTGTCTGAAATATGTTAGTGTCAATCAGCTTTAGTTTAAGTGTAGGCACTCTTTCGTTCTTTAAAAGGTCATATTTCAAGCAGTATCAGGAGGAAGGAATGAAAAATGCCCTATGTTGCAAGTCACAAAACAAGATGTGACTCATGTAGCATTTATAGTTCTTATGGAAAATAAGGACTCAGTTGAACTTCCAGTTCTGTGGGTACTTTAGAAGGGAAAGCAGATGCATAACTCCATACATAAGACATGCTCTCAGCACTCCAGACACAAGTAGGGTGATTAGCATTAATCATGGCACTAGTGGTCCCAGTGAGCTGAGGAAGGAGCCATGGTTCTGCACCAAAGTGACTATGCTGGGGGAGATATTCTTACTCTCTTCCCTCCAAGTGTTGAGGAGACTTAGTGTTTTTATACACCTTCACTTGGGCAGGGTACCTATTTGCTCTCCCCAGGGTGGCTTGGCTCCCCAAAGGCAGAACTAACATATTGCAAGACACTCAACTGGTGTAGGTACTGTGTTGCTTGGGTTGTGAAATATCTAGGGCAATGCTTAAAATAAGTTAGACTATTCTAACCATTTGGAGTTAAGATATGGAATTTCTAAATAACTTGGTAGTTGTTTTCAAATTAGAATCAAATTGGGGATAATTTCTTGCTGCCTTTGGAGGTGGAATGGATTAAAACTCTCCCTACTCTTATGAGAACAATGAGATAAATTCTCTTCAAATTAAAATTAAGAGAAAAAAGAAGAAAAAAAATAAGGCTTCCAGAAGATAAATACCAGGTTGCAACAAAAAATGAGAAACTTTTATCCTGTTGTTTAATGGTTCAAGAAGAACTAGCAAGAGAAAATGGAGCCAAAACATTTTTTTTAAACTCTGTTTAGTGTATATTTTAATTAACAGCGCTAAAGAAGAAATTAAGGAATTTCAAGAACAGGATGGAAGACCTTAGAAACATGTTTTTTTCTAAAGTTTGAATGCCATCAGCTGATTGGGCAGGACACTTGACCTGTCAAACTGATAAAATTACAACCTGCAACAAGAATCTTTATACATTCCAAAATCCTGGATGGCCAATGGAAGCTGATTAAGCAATAAATTGTTATGAAATGGAGCCAGTCCTCTCCCCACCCCACCCCATGCAACCAAATGGGATGATAGTGATTGTTAAGCCCAAAACCTGTGATCAGCAAAACCTACATCTGGCATATCATGTTCAGCAGATCAATGCTTGATCCAGAGAAAGCTGGTCCATTCCAAGCAAGAAGTGTTCATTTAACTCTCCCTAAGACAGAATGAGTTCCTTTCATGAAGTATTTTTTATTGACAAGCATTTTGGACCCTGGGTTGCTAAACCCCAGAACCCCAAGTATAACCAGCATGGGGGAAAAAATTTCCCCTAATGACAGAATCCTAAGTGCCACCACAAAGAAGAAGAATTTGTATTGTCCAACTGAGAAATTTGCCTGCTTTAAAATGCAGAAAGATTTAGAAAATCAATGTTTCTTACTAAAAATTCCATAGCGAATTTCTGTGCTTCAAAGAAAGTCAGAATTTGGCCTTGGAGTACATAATTATTGTTTTCATAGAACACTGAGCCTGCTAGAGTTGAGCCCTATTCATAAAACCAGACTTTGGGGTTGGTAGGAACTCTTAATTGAAAAAGATCAAATAAATAAACTTAATAACTTTAATAGATCCTGTTAAGATATCCTGATTCCAAATAAATACAAGAAAAATTGTACTAAAAGTAGAAAAGAAATAGAAATAGAAACTCAAAGTAGCTTAAAATTGTGGAAAATGATCCTAAGAATCACAACTGCAGTAAACTGTAGGAAATAAATCTAACAATTCTGTAACTAAGATTGATTTGGTTCAGATTTAAACTGCATGCTTTCATCTGTAACTGCCACAGCAATTGTTCACACCTCGTGTATAGTGCTGAGCTCATTTCACTGAGCTTATTGAATTATTTGACTTACTGATTAAAAGAACTAACCTTTAAATCTTTGGTTTGATGAATACATACCTCAATCTCAGCTGTACTTGTTGTGTTATCATATCTTTGTGGAAATTCATTGTTTTATGGTTAATTTTGTTTTGTTGTCTTGTTCCACCTCGATTCCTAACATTTAGTGCTACTGAGAACTAACAACTTTGTTAAATCTCTGTTTTGTTCTGCCATGTATCTTACACTGACTCCTTTTGCAACAGTGTTGTTTTTACATTTGTGAGTGAGCATTACCTGCCATGGAGAAAAGCCTCCTTATATCTCTTTCCTTTGTAAGATTACACAGGGTGTGTGAGCAAGAAATGCTATCTTTGAACTTCAGAATCACTTCAATCCTTATTACTGTGTGTTAGAAAACTTTTAAACTAACTTTAATTGTGGTGTGTGGTGCATGTTTTTAACCAAGGTTCTCTAGGGTGTTAATGCCTTAGATCCCACGCTAGCCTCATTCCAATCTTGGTGTGGTAATGTAAATAACGATTATGTTACCTTTGTCTATTTAAATACCAAGAGTGGTGTACTTTGTGATATGTCTGTTTCTGTATTTGAATGATACAGTATTTACCCATTGGTGTCTGTATGTTGTTATCTTTAATAATATCTTCGAGAGAACTCCCTCTTATGTTAATAAACTCAAACACCAGTATCTCCCTACAGCACACTAGTTATCAACTCTCTAAAACCGCTCCTTCAACCTGCTTGGATCAACATTCATTTTAACATATTTGGTTAATCAAACTTCTGCAAAACCCAAAGTTAGTTTATTTGCTCTGCAATGTTATTGTAACTGTCACAGTGTTATTGTCTTTGCCTTCCATGTTGTCATAGTACCACACTTCAGCTAGACTCTTGTCTCTAAACATTGCTTAACTTGGGCTGTAGTGATCATATGACTGTGAATTTGCATTAAGATTAAAACAGAAGGAAAATATGTAGAGTCAGGGTCTTCCTAGCTTTTGTTTAAGTGACACTACTTTCAATTATATTGTCATATCCAATCTATCTAGTTTCATCCTAATTCTTTCTTTAGTTTAAGAGAAATATATATATAATGAATTATAGCTGTTGAAATTTAGTTACTTCATTAAATTTTTGATTGGTTATATGATAATATTGCTTAGCTATTAGTCTACCTTAATTAGGGTAAACAATCCGGTTATGCTATTAGTATCCTAAATATTTAAATAAATACCATGGTGGTTGATGCGTAGAGTGTTTTGAGTTTATATTCACTTTTATAAAACTGTTATATTAAATATGGTTAACCAATCTTGTTAATTTACTGTATATTTATACCTTCATGTTTAGTTAAGATGTTGCTTTAATGGTTACTACATTGTATCACTTGTTTGTCTTTTTTATTTGGTGTAACTCATTTGCATAATCATTGCTGATTTAATTGCTTATTGTTTCCTTTATTTCAAAATCAAGTTCAGTTGTTGATTTTGGGGTATTCCTTCATGTACAGAAAATCCTGTTTTCTTCTGGTAATTTTACTTTGAAAATTAGCTGGCATCCAGTCCCTTTCTACTTGACAATGGAAACTGAATTATCAATTTATCCTTAGAGGTTGTTTTTTTTTGCCCCAGATCAGTTGTAGTTTATACTGCCATTGTGGTATAGGAAGAATTTTTACTTTGCACCTGTTGATAGAATCAGGGAATGTCAATGTGTCATCTTCATCAACTCAAAAAATGTCTTAAATTTTAATTTGTTAAAGACAAAAAAAAATCTAAGAAACCATTCAGTAGTCTCCTATTTGCTTCATTCCTCCTCTCTGGAAACTCTCCACAGATGGAGATTTGCTCTTATATTTGTGCATCCCAGTCTATCAGTAACACTCTCTTTCCAAGTAATATTGAGTCATTTCCCCTCTTTAAATCACATCGTAAAAGTTTCCTTTTCTCTGTAGTTTATGATGAATGCTCTGTGGGGAGCATTTTGTGAAACTGCATGAAGGACACTATATAAAAATGAATTACTGTTGAAATATTTGAGGAAAGATTGGCCAAATGGGATGAACTGATATAAAGAAAATCATTGATATAACATTTATAATACCATGTATATTTACTGTAATTCATAACCTATGCTGTTCCCTTATTTTTTAAATATCTGTCTCACTTTCGTTTCTCACTTATGCTGTTTATCTTTAATAAAATGTTAGTAACTAAACTGCTGAAGTTTTATATGTTTAGTAAATCAAGTATTTGAGAAAGCAGCATTTTTATAATACTTCTTGGCAGCCTTAGTCCTCTCATAATCTAAGGAAAGAGTCTGGCCTGTTATGAATCTGGATAGAGGAACCACCAAGGAAAACCCCTGACTTCTGTATGAAGTGGTGTTGGTAGTTCAGTTCATGGCATATAAAATTGGTCAAATTTCTTATACACAGCATCACACCTCACAAGGCATAGTTTGTACAAGGATTATTCCAACAGGGTGTGAATACATGAGTGCATTATTCATTAAAAATGTGTTTTTTTCCCCCACTCGTTGCCTTGCCCTAGCGACACGTTTCAGTTTGAAGCAGTAGTGAAGTAAAACCACAGCACGGAGTTAGAGGATAATGCTGTCCTTCAGCTGAGATGTAGAAGCAAAGCCTTGATCCCTATTAATCGTTTAAAATTCAGTGGCAATATTACACCCTATTAGAGATGTCAGCGCCAATGTCCTGTCTATGGGTTACTTAGGTATTACATTGTTCTTTTCCAAAATGCTAATGAAGTTGCTCACATAATTCCATGCTTTCTGTTTTGCTGTATTTTTTTTGCCATTTAGAGACAGTTACCTTCTCCTTCCCACTAGAGATGGCTGCATTCCAGTGATTGATAAAGTGACTCTTCTACAGGGAATAAGATTTGCAGACTGTATTGAGATCCTTTGGTACTGTGTCCATAAAATAGTTCATTTAGTGTTAATCTGACCTCTTCAGATCTCTTCTACACTTAGGATTGAATATTTTTGGAAAGCCACTTTTATTTCATATCCCTTTCCTTCTATCCCATCAATTAAAGAATGAGAAAAAGAGAATATCAATTTTATAAAATAAATTAATGATAGTTCATCCTATGTCAGACAGTTGACTGTACATTAAAGTTGTTAGTCTTCTGGCCTCACACTCCCTCGCTTCTGTAGCTTCATAATTAATAACTGAATAGCTTTTACTTTAACCTATCCTTAGAAATGCCACTTCTCTGATGTGCATATAGGGAGGCACAGCAAACTCAGTGACTTTTAGCCAATGTTTTCTCATCTTACCAGTGCACAGCAAAATGTTATTCTCTTCTACAGGATTTCAGCTACAGGATGTCATTCTCTTTGTGGTGCCGGGTGTGCTTGGCATAGCTCAGTTACCATTTTTCACAATTTACACATAATATGGCTTAGTTATACATACTCCCTTCTTTTCAGAACATTTTGTAAACTCGTTCCATTCTCAGGACATGGAAACAATAGTAGCTAGATCCTGAGCTGCTGTAAAGTTGGCTTTGGTTTGGTAAAAATCAATAGAGTTATCTGATTTACACCCTCTGGTGATCTGGTCCTACTTTTTTGTTTGTTTTTCTTTTCTTGAAAACTGCACATTTTAAAATTGAGAGAACTGTGGCCCACAATAGAACTTTGTTCCAGTCTATTAAAAAAATTGAGGCAGAGCCAGCAAACTATCAATCCTCACTTCCACAGGGAGTGATGTGTTTAAAAAAAAATCTGGTGGTAACTCATTAGTAGTATATTATTTCCTAAAAAGAAGAGGTGAAAATTCAGTGCCTTTAATGCATTTAATGCGAACAGCCTTTCAGGAGAAGGAAAAACCCATGATAGGAAGCAAGAGGGCTCTTGAGCACCCATATGATTGTCATGTCACAGTGTTCCCATCTCATGCTGACTTCAGTGAGTGGGATGAGTGTTCACTGGCTTGCAAAAGGGCCTGGAGCTGGATCGGCATTGGCGGGTAGTAATCAATCTATCGCGGATCGATCTATCATGTCTAGATGAGACACAATAAATCAATCCCCGAATCGACACCCTTACTCCACCTCGGCAGGAGGAGTAAGTGGAGTCGACGGGAGAGCCGTGGCAGTCGACTTGCCGCCAAGAGGATGACCAGGTAAGTTGAACTAAGATACTTCGACTTCAGACTCGTGACTGAGATAAATATCTTAGGAGATGGTCATAATGGGAATGCACAGAGATACAAGTTAATTGACAGAGTACAGAATGCATAAAATGGATTTCCTCATTAAGAAGTAAAATCTGTTATCTTTAAATGCAGTATTTAATTTTGCAAACTAAAAAGGGCACATTCTGCAGCTGTGCAGTTGGAGAAGGCTGTAAAGTTTGCCCCTTATCAATGATGTTTTTACCCAAGGTTAATTTGGCCTTTACTACAGAGTGTGTTTGAAACCCCTATACTAAACCTTTAATATTACAGCTATAGCTCTTTCAGAGACAGTGTGATTAGAACTGAACATAGTATTGCAGGTGCAGGTGCACCATTTACCTGTGTAGTGACATTAACATATTTTCAGCATTATTTGCCATCCAATTCTTTATATAGCTTAATGTTTTGCTTGGCTTTTTTGACAGCTGCTGCACATTAAGCAGATGTTTTTCACTGAGCTGTCCAGAGTGACCCTCACACCATTTTCCTGAGTGGTTACAGCTAGAACCATACGATGCTTGGGATAAGACTGTGTGACCTGGTTTTGTGAAAAACCACCATCCACAGGAACAAATGATGAATTTGGTTTTTATTCAAAGTAGGGACAAAGTTTCTATAAAAAAAGAATGCAATCAAATTATTTGTACAGTACCTCAAAGCAAGAAATAGGATGGGAATAGTAGGATCAATGTTTAGACATTGTTAATTATTCCAATTCCATAATCAACCCGACATTTCTAAGTCTGTGATTCTTTAGTAAAATGTTACTAATCAATTTGAAAACTAATAACATTATTAAAATTAAAATAAGCAATTCTATGCTATAAATACTTCAGTTAATATACTTTAAAGTAATGGTTAGCAGTTCTCTCATTCACTGTATTACTTAAAATAAAATGTCATTACTATCAGGTTCAATTTAAAGTAAATTGCTACAGGTCATATTAAATGCTGCCAAGGCAGATGGACAGAGGACCCCAGGAACTCCAAGTTCACTTCACACAAATGTTACAATGAACACACCCTTCATGGGCTGTGAAGTAGTCACACAAATAAATATGGCCCTTATGTTACAACTTCATGAAAGCTGCTGAAAAATCACTGAGGTGCTGTGCTCACTAGCTAGCTAGGGTGCAGGGGAGGAACTGCAAAGGAACCAGTTGTACTCACCTGATTATAGAGCCAGTGATCTTCCTGCCTGGGTGTTCTTGAGCGCTGCTTCATTGATGTTCTGAAGTATGCTGGTTTGGAACTGTCTCCCAAGGGCCATCTGCCAACTGGAGAGTGCCAGAGTGCCACAGCAGGGGGCTGTGGCATAGCAGCTAGCAAATTGTTGACTTTAAACCAGCTCAGGGGGCTTCCCCATGCAAAGGTATCCCCAGCTAGGGAGATCTGGCTGATTTCTGGCTCCTTTGTACAACCACAGCAGCCCAAATTCTGGCTTGAAAACGTAAAAAGCCAGGAAACCATGTTTCCTAATGAATACTTGTCATTGGTTTGTCTGAGAAGAGGCAAACATTATCCCAATTTTCCAAATGGGGAAACTGAATCATAGAGTGCCTTGCCAAGGTCAATAGCAAAGCCAGGGGTAGAACATGGGCTTCTGGACTCTCAGGTCATCAGCTTATCCCCTGGACCACACTTCATTTTAAATTATACTACCTGCAGTTTGATGTAGGTTAAACCTGGCCAGTTTGTTACGTGCATTTTTGTGTCTGAAGATACCTGCATGCACAGTTTTAGTATTTTCCCTTGGCAGAATTTATATGCAGAAACTCCATGTAGCATCTGGAGAATTTAAAATGAACAATATATTGCCAGGCACACACGGTAATATTAGTTGCACTTTCAGGTGCTAGTGTGTTACAAAAACGCTGTGTAACAAAAAAAATATAGATGCTTGCACAAAGGCAGATCAGATAGAGACTCCTTTCAGTCCTTCACTTTCAGTTACCCAACCAATACTATTCCACCATTCACTTCAGAGGATTTTCTCATGCTGGACTCCACTCTAGAATTAAGGAGTCAAACATGCTTATTTACATATCCTTACTATTCTTGCAGTTTGTATTTCTGTAGGCTTTTAATGTATTCTGGCTGCCTCTTTTCCCACACTTCGTCTTGCCTGTCTTACACCTTGAGTGATGAAAGGATGAGAGATAAAGGACCTTGTCAGAACATCACTAAATCCAGATCTGTAAGTCAGGTGGTTAAATATTCAACATAAGTAGTTATTGCAGCAACTGGGATTCCTGGGAAACAGTGGTACAAGTTAACTGTTTTTTAACTGACCTTGAACTTGACAGTTCAGTAGTAGAAGCATGCAAGACACCTTACCTATTGTTTTCATGTTCCCACAATGCAGGCTATTTCTATTTACTCATTGCTTCCCTGGATCAACTGATCCTGTGCTTTTATGAAGATATCCACA
This sequence comes from Gopherus flavomarginatus, assembly GCF_025201925.1. Lineage (NCBI taxonomy): Eukaryota > Metazoa > Chordata > Testudines > Testudinidae > Gopherus > Gopherus flavomarginatus. Next base: position 176,028,104 of record NC_066617.1, on the reverse strand, counting down.
CTATATTTTAAACAGTGGGACAAATTGTGTCCAGACTACTGTGGCAGTGTTGTACAAGATGCACTGTAACACCTTGTGTTGGCTACCTGCATTATGAGTGTGGCAGCATGGGAGGGGAAGCAAGCTCCTCGGAGCAGTTCCCCCTTCATGCAGGTGGTTGGGAGGGGATGGAACAGAATAAGGATAGGATGCAGCTTTGCTTTTCACACTTCACATTTAATCTACAGTGGTCCCTATTAATTCAGCATGTACTAACGCTAATTACAACGTGATGTGTGGGATTATCACTAATTTCCTCCTACTTAGGACAAGAGAGATCTGGGGCAGTTATATGGATCAATTTGGCAGATACTGGCTTTTAGTTTATTGTGTTTAGTCATCTTTTTTATCTTGTCACTGGACTAGATAAATGTTTTAGAGGATCAAAGTGACTTCAGAATAAAAATTATGCACTAGTCATGTAGCTGATTGATGGCTGTTAAATAAATGCCCCAAGTTTGGCAGTCACTTGCTATTCGGTTTGCTACTGTCTATGTGAGCAGTCCCTTTGTTCTCAAGAAGGCTATTTTCTGTAGAAAGCACTGTGCTTGGTAGTTGGTGTTTGTAAAATCTGACTCTAGGTGAAAACAACATGGGAGAGAGAAAAGAGTGACTGAAACTATAGCAAATGGATGTCTGAATATATGGTGGACATTAACAAAACCAGAATTCTGAAAGGAGTGGAAATGTGTGTTTATGTGGGAGGTGTGTCAATATATGCAAATGATGGAGAAGTCACTTTCTTTTTACTTTTGCCATAGGTAAATTCACAAATATTCCATAACCTTCTAAATGAATTAGTTGTATCCGAGAGCTTTCTTTTCCTCCTGTGTTTAGCTAGAGAGTGTGTTATCAGGAAGTGAAAGATAAGCTTGAAATTCATCAGTAAATGGGTACTTTTTGCAAGAATGGATAAGGGCATCACTAAAGAGGTGTAAGGGGTGGGACTCACCACTGTGGCACCTCCTGTTGGTCATTCTGGGAATTAGCTCTATCTTTTTGCAGGGCACCCTCCTCCAGTGGTGTCTCGCCATGGTTACTTCTCCTCCGGACCCACATCACCTCAAGGATCATGGCGTCTTCTTCAGGAGGCAGCCCTCTGGCCGTGCTCCATTTCATTCTCCTCCACTTCCGGGGGAACAGCAGTCCTCTGTCCAGCCACTTGTCTCTGTGGCCAACTGCAGCCCATGGTTCTAGCCATTTGCTTCAATGCATCCCTTCCCTGGCCACTCCCCTCAGGGGCAAGGCAGTAGGGGGAGACCGAGGCCTGCCCACTAGTCCAGGTTCCAACTCAGGGATCCTCTAGGCTGCAGCCACATGCTGCATCTCCTTCAACCCCACCATCCATTTTCCTGGGCCACTTCCCTATAGCCCTAGCACCCAGGTTTTCAGCCAGTCAGGCTGGAGCTCTCTCTCACTCCCCTATCCAGCCCAGCACTGCTCTGTCCAGGGTGCTGGCAGTGCCCTTAGCCCTTCAGGGACCCAATCTTTCTCCCTAGGCTCCCAAAAGGGAAATATTCCCTCTGTTCTGCAGCTCTCTTTATATATGGGCCTGCTCTGCCCTTATTAGCTGCTCCTTGCAGCCTCTCTCTGATTGGCTGTCAGCTGTGCAGCCTCCCCGGGACTGCTTTTAAGCCTTTCTCCACCAATGTGGGGCAGATGCCCCATCAAAAGGGGATAGACACAGTCTGTTCCCATTTATTTTCAAAAAATTAAGTCCTGACAGCTTGATCACCTCTGGACATCCCACTGAATGTTTGAGTATCTAAACCAAATGTATATATCTGAAGCACTTTCTTTATTTCCTCAGACAAATTGTAATACAATCTCAATTGTTTAATGTTTTACAAATTAATCTTAAATGGTTATTTTCTCTGGTTATGATAAGCAGACAAGAATATGGCTTGAACAACTGCAGATTACCTTGCACTTGTTGGATCCCTAAATTGCGTCACTAAACAGTCAATGTACCTGGATGATTCCAAAATATTGCTTACTCCAGGCTCACTTTCTCTCTATAGTACTCCTCTGTTGAAATGTCATCTCCGCTTGCCTTCATTATTATAATTGTCCCTCTTCTGATCTGCCCAATTTGATTTATCCTACTATTATTTTAAACTCATAGTATTTTACCAATACAGAAGTCACTGATTTAGGGTGTACTGATAATATTAATTTGGATAATATGGGAATTTAATTTGTTTTATTTTATTAATTAATAATATTGATGATTATTAATAATTAATATTAATAGTATGGGTTTTAGGCTCGTCAATCTGTTTGATCAGAAGATAAATGTTCTTGTCCTGAATCAGGCTCCTCAGAATTTATAAAGGACCCTCAGGGGTATGACAGGATACCCTTAAAGACTTTTTTTATGAAAATCAAGAATAGTAAGTTAATGGTAAAATAATCAGAGTTACAAAGTTACAATTGCATTACTGCTATTCCAAAGATACATATGATAATATAGTATTATATGCAACAAAGCTTTGGTTAATACACTGACATCCTTCCTTGATAACCTGATGGTAAGAGACACAGGATCAGCCTTGCAGTTCAGGTTTCTCAATTCTTGAGCGAGGGATGCAGTGCTTAGAAGAAACTAATGCTACAAGCTATTAAAGCAAACTTAGAGTTTACTTGACTAATTTAAACTTAAAATCAAAACCTAATAAACAAAGAATAAAACTTAGGGAAACCAAGCTTAGCCTAGTTCCTTTGAAACTTAAAGTTTAAGAAGAACAAGTATAGCCTACTAAGAGCAGCATTCATCGTAGATAGATAGAGTAGAAATAGATTAAGTAAGTAAGAATAGAGTAAAGGGAGAAATGGAGATGGAGTAAAGTGAGAATGGAGCACTCTATTGAGGTAGGTCACTTCTTTTATAGGGAAAATGCCAGAAATCCTTCCTCTTATGCCCAAATTTCATTCCTCACCCACAGAAATGTTAGTGTACACTTACCCCATAGGCTATTATGTATGTGCATATCGATGACAGGTAAGTACGCACACCAGTCTCTTGTGGTGCGCTTGTTAAGTCCTTGGGTACAACACTGAAAAAAACCCTATGCCATTTTCCATTGTCTACTGGTCTAAATAAAAGGCCATAGGCATAGGTACTTTATCTATTTGGGTATAGGAAAAACAAGATAAAAGGTCAACTTTGCTTTCTGGGTAAAAGGGCACAGGATAAAGATATGCTAACTTTGCTTTAGCTTAACATGCAGGTTTTTGGCCTGTAGGTTTGTGCATTCAGGTCTTTAGAGCGGAGCCCGGAGCAGCTCTGGAGCAGTGGAGCTGCAGGTTGGAGCTGGAGTGGAGCCGGAGCACAGCTCCAAAGCCCTGTTTGCATTACAGCCAAACTTATTTTTAATATAAATCTATAAACCTATTATGATACTTAAACTATAAGAAAAGATGTATATTTGTAAGCAAGCAGGTTAGTCCTATAGGCTACATCATGAAGCCAGCTCTGTGGTCCATCTAAACCTGGAATCTAAGAGACAGTTAGATGAAATCCTAAATTTTAGTGTCCTAGAGCAGATGAAGCTTCAGTTTAAGTTACATTTCAAAGACATTTGGGACAAGAATTTCACAGGGCCTCCCGGGGGAGGCAAGTGGGGCAATTTGCCCCAGGCCTCACAGGGGCCCCCACGAGAACGTCAGAGGCTTCCCTCACTTCTGCCTCCCCATATCCCCCGGCGCCTGAGCGCGCCGCATCCAGAAGTGGCCCTGGACAGCGTTAAAGTGGCGTGGCTCTGCTGGGGCCTGAGCTCCACCTGCTCAGAGCCGCATGGTAAGGGGGCAGGGCTGCGAGCTCGGTCCTGCCAGAGCCAGGTCACTGCAGTGCAGTCCAAGGACCAGGGCAGCTCCTGGATGTGGTGCACTGAGGCTCTGAGAGAGGGGAGAGGCGGTGGTAACCCTGGAGCATCCCTGGAGAGAGTTAAAGTGGCGTGACTCGGGTGGGGCCTGAGCTCCAGCCCGCTGAGAGCCGTGTGGTCAGAGGGCGGGACTGCGAGCTGCAGCCGACCGGCAGGAGCTCAGGTCCCATGGAGCCAGGCGGCTACAGCGCTGTCCAGGGCCGCTTCTGGATGTGGCACACTGAGGCTCCAGGAGAACAAGCAGCATGATAAGCCTCTCTGAGCGGGCAACCCCCGCTCCTCGCCCCCCACAACCCTGACCTCCAGCTTTGAGCCCAGCCCCTCTGAGCCGTACACCCCCTGACCCTATCCCCCCCAGCCCTGACCCCCAACTCTGAGCACAGCTCCTCTGAGCAGGACACCCCCCGACCCCATCCCCCCATCTCTGACGCCTAGCTCCGAGCCCAGCCCCTCTGAGCCGGATGCCCCCCAACCCCATCCCCCCACAGCCCTGACCCCCAGCTCTCAGCACAGCCCCTCTGAGCATGACACCCCCTGACCCCATCCCCCCACAGCCCTGACCCCCAGCTCTGAGCACAGCCCCTCTGAGCAGGACACCCCTTGACTCCACCCCCCCATATCTGATCCCTAGCTCCGAGCCCAGCCCCACTGAGCTGGATGCCCCCCGACCCATCCCCCCACAGCCCTGACCTCCAGCTTTGAGCACAGCCCCTCTGAGCCAGACTCCCCCCGATCCCATCCCCACACAGCCCTGACCCCCAGCTCTGAGAACAGCCCCTCTGAGCTGGTCACCCCTTCACCCCATCCTCCCACAGCTCTGAGCCCAGCCCCTGTGGACCGGGCATCCCCTGACACAGAGCCCAGCTCCCCACCCAGCCCTGGGCAACAGCATTGCCACCCCCAGGCGGCGACAGCCCATTGTCACCAACCATCACCTATTATGTAATTGCAAATGTATACATACCATTAAAGCATTTAATGTTTTTAAATAATGTATTTTGTGTATTTTCAAATTATTAAAATTAATTTTTGAATGTATTTCACTGGTTATTTTTTACATTTCCAAACACATGATACTATGGTATTACAACTTTTTTTTGGATGGGGCCCCCAAAATTGTTTTGCCACAGGCCCCCTGAATCCTCTGGGTGGCCCTGGAATTTCAAACCTAGGAGCCTAAAGTTAGGATCCCACATCTATATTTTGCATCCATATATAAGTGGTCTGTTTTTCAGAGGTAGTAAGCATGACCAAATGTCATTGACTCTGTTTGCAGCTGGATTTTCAGCATTTATGAAAATCAGGCTAAATCTGGATTTGAGTGCCGAACTATAGGCATAGACTTGCACCAACTTTTACCAACACAACAACAGCTGTTTTAAGCAGCACTCAGTTTATACCAATTCAAATGATGACAGGCTTAGTTGAATCTGCAAGGGTTATAATATATGACTCCAGGGAATCTCAGAAATGCTTATCATTAATCCATCTCAACACTATATCCAGAATACAAAGATGGCACCTTTCTCATCTTTTTCAGTGTAGTATGTCTATACTGATAATAGCTCTGACATAAATTATAATAAAAGAGCAAGCTAGCTGCTGAGATCAATGATCACAAAAGAGAAAATTTTGTAATGCAGCATAAATCTATTCTGTCATCCAAGGTCTAAATCTTTATGCAGAATGTTCTAACAGAGCATCAGCATTACTAGCATTTTTAAAAAATATCCCTGTACAATACAACATAATTTCACCTTGCTCTTACTTTGAGGACCTGAGAAAATTGCAGATGAAGTTCTAAAGACTCCAAGCACATGTGCCAGCCTTTTGTAATAATTTGGCCTAAGCAAATAATTCACTAAAGCTTAAACCTTTGTTCGTTTGAAGGAAAATCTGGCTTGGCTTTTGCTTTGTTCCCAAGTCATGCCTTGCTAAATAATTTCTTTCACTATGAGGTACTAAAATCTTCATTCTAGAAAATCTGTAGGAAACTCTTAAAACACTATTGAATTTCCCCCCCTCATTCTAGTTCATTTTTATCAACATCCCGCCTACAGAAAATTCAAATGTATCAAGTGGCTTTGTGGAGGTTGAGGCGGGGTGGGGGGGGGGGGTAGGGAGGCACGAGAGCAAAAAATCTTTGACACATCAGGCTAATGCAGTAGTGAATATAAAGCTGGCTAACTGCCTGGTGTTCTTTGTTAGGCACTTGCTGCCAGTTACTTGAATTTCAAATTGTTCTCTTTGCCTGTGAATAACAAGTGCTTCCTAACCAGCCCATAATGAGTAAAGAGGTCCTAATCCATGGAGTCATTCTTACCCACTTCTGGATGTCTCCCGTGGTTGTGAATCGTAAGCAACAGAACTGGAAATATTAACTGACTACACATATGCCAGGCAATTTTATAATCCCCTTTCAAATTCTCTCTCTCTCATATACAAACACCAGAGCTCAATATCTACGTTCTATAACCAGAGGATAGGCTCTGTATCAAGGGAGACTAGGCACTGTAGACTGCCCTCCAGATGCCAGGTTGGGCACTTCTCCCCCACATAAGCTATTGTCTCTGATGCTGCACTCAAGTCAGAGTGGGGAGGAAACAAGGCTAAGCTGCTGCATGGTTGTGGTAACTCTGGTTGAGTCAGAGAATAGCCTGTTGATTCTGGCCCCAGATCTGTGATCAAGTGGACAGGGAGGCAGGTGCGATGATGGACTCCTGAATTAAGTTTATGTATTAGGCTCTCTTTCCGACCAATGCTTCCACCCTGCAAGGATGTACTTTTCTGCTCTCTGGCAGCCCTGATCATCCATGCTTGGCAAAGGGCCATTAGTGCTCTTGTCCAAGAGTGCATGAGCTGCCATAGAAAAGGGGAGTCAAGAAATCAGCTGTGGTGTCATAGTCCAGACCGCAGAAATGGCACTCCTCCCCTGGACACAATCAGCCCTTCAAGTAGACTCAGCGTACTGTTCCCTGTTTGAGAATGGGGCATCAGTCAACTAGAGATGGTAATAGGTTGGTTTCATATATCTCCGTTCTGCAAATAGACTTAACAGTAATGGCACCTCATTGAAGGCCTGGCAAAGCAATGTGTGCTAGCACATACAGCCCAAAGGTTGATGTATAGTTCAAACAGCCACTAACTATACGAGCGGCTGAATTCAGCTCCACGTTCACAAGCTGACTGTGGCACCTGCATCACATCCTTCCAGACCACAGAGCAGTATTCAGTTGGAGCCTAAGCTACCTCTAAGATACGCACCAGCACAGCCGTGCAGTAGGCTACCAGGGACTGCACACTTAATTCCCCCAGCCTCGGGGCTGCGGTGGGGAGAGACGGCCCTCCTTCCCAGCTCGGAAGCTGCGGTGGGGAGAGATGCCCCTCCCTCCCAATTCCACTGTTGTGGCGGGGAGACAGGACTCCCCCAGGCCAGGAGCTGCAGTGGGGAGAGGCGCATCTCCCCCAGCCAGAGTCCTCACTCTTCTCCCACATTGCAACCCTCAGTCCCAGCCCTGGGCCCCCTCCTGCATCCTGAACACCTTAGCTCTGGCCCCACCCCAGATCCTGCACCCCCAGCCGGAGCTCTCACTCCCCTGCACCCCAATCCTCTGCCCCAGCCCTGAGCCACCTCCCACATTCTGAATCCCTCAGCACCACCCCCACCACACATCACCTCCATACTGGTGCACATAGCAAAATCCATTCCACACATGGATGGGAAAAATTGGAGGAAACATTGGTTGGAGCTAATGTCAGGGCTAATACAGATGTGTGAAGGACCAATGGTCTGCTCCCCAGGAGGTTCCTGATAGGTTTTTGAATCAAGGCGCTACAGGATGAGATCTTCATTTTCAGATGTTCTGGGTGAGACTGTTATGCCAGGCTACAATCGAATTTTATTCCCATGTATGTGGCAACCGAATGGAATGGTAGAGGCTGTCCTTGGACATGGATTGAGATGGCTTGATTGGCAAGACAGTTAGTTTGGTGGAAAGTAGTTGCTACAGTCTTGGTTTCATTGAGAAATAGTCTCCATTGCTGGAAATAAGTGGTCAAAGTATTCATGTCTTGGCTAAGATTCCCTTTAATCCTTTGGGAGTCATTTGCAGTGTCAGCAACACAGGTGTTTTCAGCATACACATATTTTTCTGCCTGTTTTTCAAGAAGACTGTATTGAACAAAAGGGGAACCAAAACTACTCCTTGTGGAAGGCCTTTGCAGAGAGATGACTGATGTTCTCCCTGATTTACGGGATGAAACTTTGGTTGCTACTCATTTCTTGGATGAACCATGCCATCAGCCTATGGGGAATAACTCTCAGCATCTTGGCAGTCAGACTGATGTGCCACAGTGTGGTAGGCCACCATCAGATCAATAAGGACTGCATCAACTTTCTTTCTTTGCTCAAATTCATCTTCTGTGTCTTGAGTCAGATGAAGTACATGATCTTGGGTGCATTGTTCCTTCTTGAATCTAGCCCGAATGTGAGGCAGCTGAGGGTCAACTACCTCATTAATCTGAATCAGGATTATGCTACATCTACACTACAGCACTTATGTGGGGGGCGGGGGGGGGAGAGCTGCACCACTTGTGGCAGAGATGCTCTAAGCTGATGGGAGAGAGCTTTCTCAGCAGCTTAATAATTCCTGCCTCCATGAGAGGTGGTAGCTATGTTGTCAAGAGAAGCTCTCCTGCTGACATAGCCCTGTCTACACCAGCACTTAGATTGGTATAATTTACATAGCTCTCGGGTGTGGCTTATTTACACACCTGAGTGACATAGGTTATACTGAAGTAACTTGTAGTGTAGACAATATCTCAGTCTCCATCAATTTATAATAGCACACAGCAGAGAAATTGGCTGGCAGATCTTTGGGTCTGGCAGTGGTTTCCCTGATTTGAGAACAGCTATGACCTTTGCTCTGAAGCAGGCTTTTGGGATGATACTGTCCTGGGTACAACAATTCATAAATCAAAACAGCCAGCTTTCAGTGGTTGGTCCAAAGTGAGAGACAAACTCATTGTGGATTATATCCAGCCCAAGAGCCTTGTTAGGCTGCAATTGATGAATGACCAGGTCAAACTCCTGTTCAGTGAAAAAAACATCAGCTTCATGTCTTCACTTCCTACCATTTCGTAGCAAAACCCATTTTAACTGCATGGACAAAAGCTTTGTCTCAGTTAGGAGCTCTGTCATTGGCCACCAGCTCTTTCAAATGGAGAGAAAGAGAACACAGGAAATTATTCATCCCATATGCTAGGTTGCTGTGGGATATATTGTTTATACAACAGCTCTGAAATCAAACTACATGTCATCTGTTAAAAACAAACTTCCCCTCTGTTCTGCCTTATCTGTACAAAGCCCATGTAAATATGCTATATCAGCACAGCCACAGGGAACACTGTAAGATGGCCAAGCCAGGAGAAAGGCACCCAGAATATTTTGTCTATCTAAATTTTTTCTAAGATTTAATCAGAGCAGGTAAGAAAATAAATACAAAATATTCACTGAAAGGCTCCTCCCTCAGCCAGCTGTAATTGCCAAAATGCAACTCTATTTTAATGGGACTTCTTCCTGTACTTAGCTTTAAGCACATGCTAAAGCACACTTCAGAGCTCTGCTGAACTGGGTCTTTGCCCTTACCCTGCAATTTCATACTCTGCTAAATTTGTCCCCTGGGCTGCCCGTGACTTGGACAAGCACAGTGAACTATACAATTACAATGCACGAGCCCAAGTGAGAATTAGTGGTGCATGAGCTCAATAGGTTTTCATCAAAAATCAGGAGACTGTGAGTATGGTAGCTGAGTAGGCAAAAAGGGCAAAAGGCTAATTAGGCGTATAATGTAAATAGGATAGTTGGGCTTCTGAATTATGTTTTCACCACGCCTCGCCAAAGAAAGTAAATACATACATTGCCATTTAATTCAAATAAGAAAACTGTTTTGGGTGGTTACTTGACTGTCTCCCATCAACAGAAGTAGCTAACACAAAGTCCAGGGAACTAGGAAACAGACACACAGTGTCCCAAAGTATAAAGTCAACCTAGTTATAATGAGTAATGGATAAAAAATATCATAGAATGGCCCTATTTGTTTATAAAAAGCAATGGGCCAGATTCTCTGCTGGGGTGAATTGGTGTTCCCCACTGACTTCAATGAGGCTGTGTTGATGTATAGCAGCTGAGGAGCTGATCTAATAACAGTGCACACTGTAAATATACAGTATACTGGGTGGGGATTAGTGTATTCTCATTAAGGAGGAGATATCTGGAACACTTTATTGATGCTCTCCACTGGCATTATCATTTGTGGCTACAAATGGTTGAAAAATTAATTGAATTCTCAAAGATAAATTATTCTATTTTCTGACCAACTCTAACTGTGGCATAATAAAAATATATAGTGATTAGAGTCAGGCAACATGGCGGGAGGGAGCTCGCCCATTTTTTGATGGCTGTCATCATGGGTCTCAAACTAAAAAGATAATTTGCCATTCTATTACCTTGGGACGACTAGGTGCATTGAGGGAACAGAGTGAGAAGAGTTCTTATTTCTGCCTAGCGATGGCAGTGGTCTTACTGGGACTGGGCAACAGTTCTTTCACTTTTTATGGCTGCATCCAGCAAGAATCCAGTCCAGAGTTTCTTCATGTGAAAACATATGCACATGATTCAGGCACATGCCCTCTGGTTAGGGACTTACCTACTTGAAAGAGAACCTCTCTCAGCATGAAATAGTGCAGCAAATGTGATCAAGAGAAGGACTTGAACTGGAGCCATCTTACCCTGGTGAGAAAAATAGGGGGCTGGCAGCGCATGTTCTCTGTGAGGGTCTTTCTGCCTTGGTATCTGCTCCATCCCTGCTGGTCCTCCTTTCAGTGAAAATGCTCAAGGTTGGTGACTTGGTGCATTCAACAAAACAGACTTCCTTGGGCTTTTGGGGAGGTAAGTCTGATGTTTTTGGGGTTAGGGCCTGGTTTTTATGATGGGTGAAGCTGCTAGTTTTTATTTTGATTCTTTGTAATTTGTGTCACAGATCCCTAAATCAAAGGATAGGTGCTTTTTCAATACTCTGATAGATATCTAAATACACACATTTTCTTTGGTTCCTAAAAATGCATCAACTACAGCTGCCACCCCCTCAACTTAGTCATTATTGGTTGGCCACTTTCTTGTATATGTCACAGAAGAAGCAGATCTTGAGAGGGGATTTGAAGGACAAGTGGATAATGGCTTTGTGAATGATTTCTCAAAGGACATTGCCTGTGTAAGGGCCAGTTTGAAAGAAGGTGGACAGACAGCCACATGACACACAAAATTATTGCATCTTATCTCCTGCTTATGAATACTCCAGCTTCATTTGTACTGGTGCTTTCCATAGCTGCCTGATGTAGTTGTCCTTCAGCAGTGTCCAACTTTCCAATATTTCCTAGTTAAATAATCCTTTAAAACAGTGTTCATTTCCATTATTTAGGCATTTCTTTATATTAAAACTCAGTAAGGAAAGGATTGGTTGGAATAATCCCCTTCTTATTTGCTAGAATGTTATTACATTAAATTTTTACTGTAGGGGAAGTAATACAGAAGACTATTTTTGCATCTTGGTGGCTTATTTTTCCTTCTGGGTTTGAGACAATGCAGTTTCAGTAAACAGATCCAACCATGTGTAATGAGAATGATTCCAGTGCTTCAGGTTTGTTATTCTCACAGTATGAACTTTAATAAAAATGAATGACTTAGATTAGATTCAATTATAGGAACTGAAACTACAAATTGTGTACATATACATGTGTGCAGTATAAGAATGAGCTTTATTTTAAAGTGTTTGAATAGATTTGTATTATTATGCATATTACCATAGCACCTAGGAGCCCTAGTTCTGGACAAGAGCTACACAGCTAGACAGACAGGGGAATACAAGTAAACAAAGAGACAGTATTGGTCAGCATGATAGGCAGTGGTCTCTGCACACCAGCAGCATAAAACTTGTCAATTTTTTTGTAGGGGTCATAGCTGGGGAGTTTTGTGGAGGGATTAGGGGACAATAATGTAGCTTTGCTGACTGAAGAAGTTAACTTGCGTTAGTGGGGTTTGTGTTAAACTAGTGAAACTTTCCTTCAGTTGTTACAAGGTCTGTTTCACTGTGGTATTTGACCAACTGATTGATAACAAAGATTCAGAGTCCTGTTTCAGAGAGGCACATACCTCATGCATAGCTTTAAGCATAAAATTAGGCCCAGTGACTTCTGTGGGACTGGTCATGCACTTAACCTTATGCATGTGCTTAGGTAATTTGATGAATTTCTGCCTAAAATTCTAATTAAACTTAGTTTCTTACCTGTTTTTTCATCATGCCCACTTATGATGTAAGCTCATTGATGACATTATGCATCTGACCTTGAATAGTGCAAATGTGGAATGATGCTTTTTATAATTGGAACGTATGACATGACTAGAAGAAGGAAGACAGGATAACCTGCTACAGTTAATAACTGCTGACTTTTGAGTTACTAGTGCCTGGAAGGAAAAGTAAGGCCAGAGGAAAGTGTGTAGCAGGATGGTTTGATTTAAATCACAGCAATTTAAATCATGATTGAAATCACCAAAAGCAAAATTTCAATTTAAATCACTGATTTTAATCAAACTTTTCCATTTGTACTTCAGCTATTTTCTAAAGACAGGAGCATTCTCATTAATTGTTATAACCATTAAAACTTGTTTATTTACAATTAAATAGAGCCTTTACACCAAATTTGGCACTTTTTTTGCCACCAGGCAGTGTACATTATAATTATATACATTTGTGTTAGCAGTCATATAGCTTAATATTTTCATTTTCATATAATTGTACATTTTAAATATGTTGGAAAATGGTAACAATATATTGCTTATTTACTAGATAATTAACTTTTTTTACTTATGATATGTTTCAAGCTGCATTAGGATGGTAATTGGAATTTAATTAAGCCTACAAAACATCATATATATTTTTTTTAAATTAAACAAAACAGTATTAAATGTTTTGGATGCATAAACTTCTCCTATCAAAGCATGTTTAACCTTTACACCTAAAGGATTTATTAAACAGAGGAATTAACTGTAGTCAGTGAAGTAATCTGACCATTTCTCTTCCCAGGTTGAGTGAAAAAGTGACTGGAGCTGAAGTTCCTACTTGCCTTAGTGCATGTCTTCACTAGAAACACTACAGTCGCACATCCGAACCGCTGTAGTGCAGACAGTTACTACAGGGACAGAAGGGGTTCTTTCATCATTAAAATAAACCCACCTTTCCAAGAAAGGGTACTGAGGTCAACGGAAGAATTCTTCTGTTGATCTAATGGTGTCTACACTGAAGCTTAGATCGTGTTAACTATGTTGCACAGGGTCTGACATTTTTCACAGCCCTGAGTCATGTACATAAGCAGAACTAACTGTATAGTGGAAATCAGTGGTAAGTTTCTTGAAATTGAGACTGTCTCCTAAGTTATCCAGGCTGTCCTTCAGATTTATCTCTTCCTTCCTCATTTTTATTCATAGGCTAGAAGAGAGAGATACATTTTCCTGCTTTCTGAACTCCCAGTTGATTTCTCAAGTTTTAATCAAATAGTCCAAATGAAGAAAATATTCTCTTTCTGTTCCTGCAGAAGATACTACTGCTGTCAAAAGCTGGTTTAGCACTTCAATGAACTCTTCTTCCAGGTACTTATGTAGTAACTTCCACCAGCTGACATTCTTTAAACTGAGAATTTAGCCCATCAGAGTTCAGGTAGGGAGAAGCTATAAAATAGGAGTATGAGACTACACAGCTGGGCTCAACGGATGATCATGATGAGTTACATGATGGTGTCTCCTGGAGTCAGAGGCTGGGTCTGGTGCCTATGATGACTTTGCCAGTCTCTTACACCCAGTAGAACAGGATCAAGCCCTTAATACGGTACATGACCTATTGTGCTGTATTTATAAAGCTTGACCTCAAAAGTTAGAAGCAGGAGGGAAACATTTTTCTTTATATAGAAAAGCAGCCTTGAACTTAAAGTTCATGGATTCAAAATAGTTTTTTCTTTAAATGTTTTAAGAGATTGTAGTAGATTTAGACCTTAACATATTTTTCATTAAATTCAGATTTCATTTTAAACAGGTTTATTTTTTAAAAGAAAAACTTATTGTAATTTAAATAAAATAAATGATTTAAAAATACTCTTTTTTAATTCACTCTGGTGCATTGTGAAGTGAGTCATTTGCACAGTGAATATTCCATTTAAATCTAGATATCACCAATCATACCCACTCTCTGCTCATACTACACACACATTTTAACCTAAATTTCTAAGTGTAAGGGAACAAGCTTACAAGATGGTCAGATCAAGCATGGAAAGCCTGCGACTGGTACCACTGATAATCCAGTACAACTTGCTGCTTGGTGATTAAACTGGGAACCACACCTCTCACTGAGGGGTAAGGAGCATGCCACATACCCATTGGAATGAAAAACAATATCCATAAAGGAGTAATTCCATCTAGAGCTGATGCCTTAAAGCTAGGTCTTGGCTGAACAAAGACTAGGGGAGAATATCCTGAACTAAATCCACTGGGGAAAAATTTCCAAGTGGTTGGAATTGCAAGTCAGCTCTGCCCTATTGCAACTCCTGCAGTTGTGCTGGCTTCAAAATGTGTTGGTCTCCAAGCCTTTGGGTCTAGTTAGAGAGGGGCTTTGGTTCTAAAGCAAGTCTGCCTCCTTATTTTTTCCTGCCTAGATGGACACGCTGAAGGTTCAAGTACGATGGTCACCCTCGTCAAACTTGTCTGTTGGAATGTGAGGACAATGTGCTTTGGTATGCAAAGTCTGTCATCACTGACAAAGAGCTGGAGATGCCTGACATTCACATAACCACCATCTTTAAAACTGGACTAGTCGACACAGGCTCTCTCTGTGCATTACACCAGTTTCTGGGAAGATAAAAAGCAAACAAGACCACAACAAACTCAGGGTAACTTTTACAGTCAAACATTCGCTAGTACCCATTGTCAAATGTCCCCTTGAAACATCAAAATGTATCATATCACTAGTATTATCTACCACATGTGGCTTTGCCAGCATGATCAGTACATATGCCTGAACACTTTCTTTTATCTCAGAAAAAGTCCTTCTCTTCAATCAAGAGCTTGACAGTGGTATCAGTTAGCTTCCACCAGGTGAGTGACTATCTCCTGGGAGACTTCAATGCTAGAGACAGCTCAGGTCAAAAGATGTGGCTACTGTGCATTGGTCACTATCGAATAGGGAAAATGAAAGACAGTATGCAAGGACTACTGAAGCTCTGCACCCATAGAGGACTGTGCATTATCAACACATACTTCCAAGGCAGTCCTCACTGGACAGTCTTCAGAGCTGGACGCTGGATTTAGTTGTCACCCATAGAGAACATTTACAGTGCAAACTGTAACACAGACCATACACTTCTATACTGCAAAATAAAGCTTTCGCTACAGAAGTCCCATTATACCAAACAATGTTGTTGCCCACACATGAATATCAACAACACAAAATACCAATGAAGGAGTCTCCAATTAATTACAAATCTCAAGGAAGCTGCGTCATCAATTACATCTTCCTTGAATGTTGATGCAGAATAGAACACATTCAGAATGAATGCCTACACTGCTGCACCTTTAGATTTTGGTAAAAAAGCCTATATAAGAAAAAGACTGGCTTGCAGCATACTCTGAAGAAATAATTCCAGTTATTGAAGCAAAATGCACAGTGTATCACCACCATAACATGAACCCCTCTCCTGAGGCATGCTAACCTCAGATTGGCCAAGAGTGCATTGTAATGAACAGCAAGGCAATATGCTCCACCCTACTGGCTAAAATTATGTGAGAATATACACATGTCCTTAGAGAATGGAGATATGAGAGATATTCATGACAGAATCAGAAAGCAATAGGCCCTTCAGCCAAGAAGATTACCACACTCACATATTTTAATGGAGACATCATCATTGACAGATAACACTGCTCTACAGCCAAAATGCTTCTGAAATAAATGTAGTCTAACTTTACTAATTCTGGGTCACTGAGAACAGAAATGATGCTTAAAATTGTTGATTGGCTCTAGTTTTCAAGATATGCTATTGGGTCAGTATATACGACCCTTGACTTGGGAATGGCGGAGGATAAATGAGTTATAAAGGGAAGGGATCTCAATTTAAACCAGAAATGACTAAAATACATCTTTGACTGGATCTATGAATAAATCTATGACTGGGTTTGGACAGTACTTGCTTTTGAGGCGAAACAATGAATGATGCAATCTGAAGCTGGTATTGCATCATACATGATATGAATTGCATCATGTTATTCCTAGAAGTCATGGATGATGCAATCATAACGAAGCTTACATCACTCTGCTGAACAAATTGCCCTATATCAGCTCTAGAAATCATACAATGTCGTGCTCTCTTCTTGGTCAGTGTTTGATTTTGCAAAGGGACACATTTCTGTTTAGCCAAAGTGAGCAGAGATGCCTCGTACTTGTGTGAACAGTGCAGATAACTTCTGCTATGTTTGTGGTGAAGTGACTTTTGCATCACAAAAGCGCAGTATAACCACTATGGTTAAGAAAGCCTTTATTTTGGCTGCAAAATTGGAGATCAGGACAAGAGGTGGGCCCCACACATATGCTGCAACACTTGTGCAACAAATCTTCACCAGTGGTTGAACAGGAAAAGGAAATCTGTGCCTTTTGCAGTGCCAATGATTTGGAGAGAGCCAACAGATCATACCAGCAATTGTTACTTCTGTATGGTGCCTCCAGTTGGGAAAGGTATGTCAAAGAAGAAAAAGTGGACTGTGCATTAGCCAAACATTCCATCAGCTATACGCCCAGTACCCCACGGAGAAGGACTGCCGGTTCCTGATGCACCAGAATCATTCTCACTTGAGTCAGACGAGGAAGAGGATGAGGATGAAACTTCTGGTCCTGAACCATCAATGTCACAGGACCCACATTTTCTCCCATCCTCCTCCTCTGAACCACACCTCAGAACACAAGGTGAACTGAATGACCTTGTCAGGGATTTGGAACTACCCAAGAGTAAGGCAGAGCTGTTGGGCTCCAGACTACAGCAGTGGAATCTCCTGGCAGGCTATCAGGGCAAATGGAGCCCATCAATGCTTGCAGACTATTGCTGGACAGTGACAAGAGATACTCCATTTAATGAATACAAGAGACAAGCCAAGAAGCGCCGAGTAGACACTGAATAGGACTAAACTATGTACATAATAGTTTTTTTGCCTTTTGTTTCATAATAAATTTTATTTATAGAACCCTTTTGCTGATTTTTAAAGTGTTACATAAACAGGACAGGTGAAATATCATCATGTAAAGCAACCATAAACACATGAAAAGACCTAGGTTTACAATTTATGATTAAAACTCTACTATCTACATAGACATAAACAGTAAAAACTTAAATATCTTAGAAACAGTAGCCAATCAGTTGTTCTAATTGTCATATCTGAATTCAGCACATCAAAATACATAATAAATATCACATTTTATCTCTGAAGCAGATGACTTCTCAAAAATTGTAGACCAGTGCAATGGAATACTTTCATGAACTCTATTCATATGAAACCACTGTTTCTGAAACAGCACTAAATATGATCCCCAGGCTCCAGATTATTGAACTTGATATAGAATCATCTATAAATGATCTTGAAAAGACAATCACTTCCCCAGCATCAGAAAAGGCTACTGGAAAATATGGAACTCCAGCTGAAGTATTGAAACAAGGAGAACAGGCTGTTCTTAAATAGCTGTACAATGTCTTGCATGCCTGCTGGAGAAAAGGAGGGGTACCGCAAGACATGAAGAATGCCAACATCATAAATCTGTATAAAACCAAAACAGATTGAAGTGACTGCAACAACAGAGGAATTTCTCTCCTTAGTGTTTCTGGTAAGATATTTACATGGGTCATTCTCAAAAAACTGCAAGTTCTTGCTGAATGTGTATATCCCAAAGAGTCAGTGCAGCTTCCATGCCAAAAGATCAAATATTGACATGGTCTTGGCAATAAGGCAATTGCCAGAAAAGTTTCAAGAACAAGGAAAACCTCTCTACATAGCCTTCATAGATCTTACAAAGGCTTCTGAGATGGTCAGTAGAAGGGGCCTTTTCCAAATGCTAGAGAGAACTGGTTGCCACCAAATCTTCTTCAGTCTGATTTGATTCTTCCATCATGGCATGAAGATGACAGTTCAATATGATGCTGATCAATCTGGCAGCTTTGAAATCCACAGTGGTGTGAAACAGGGATAGGTTTTGCGCCAGCACTCTTTGCTGTATTCGTGTCTCTGCTGCTTTGTCATCTAGCACTGAGGCTGTAAAGCTCCATATAAGATCAGATGGAAAATTCTTCAACATTGCTCCTCTAAGTACAAAAGTTAAAGTCAAACGCCCGCTGATAAGCAAACTTCTTTTTGCTGATGGTTCAGTGCTCACCTCACACAGCAAAGAGGTGCTCCAGCAACTTTGCAATACCTTTGCGCTACCTTTATGATGAATTTTGGACTCTAACCATCAGTCTAAATAAGACAATGATTATGATACAAGATGTGCTGACTGCACCATAAATTTTAATGAAGGCACCACACTAGAAGTTATGCACAAGTTCTGCTGCCTAGGATCAATGGTATTGGATGGCTTATATCCAGATGATAAGCTTAATTCTTTCATTGAGAAGGCATCCATCACATTTGACTAACAGACCAAGCACCACTGAGATAGACCCAAATCTTAGTGTTCAATGACAGTATATCTGGCATGCATATTAAGCATACTGCTGTATGGTGGCAAGACCTGGACCACCTATAGCAGATACGAAAAAAGACTAAACACCTACCATGTTCACTATTTTTGCCATATTCTAAATAGGAAACCAAAGTTCCTGACAATGAAGTACTTGAGAAAGCAAAATTACAAAGTCTGATCCCTATTCTCAAACACAGATGTCTCGGTTGATTTGGTCATCTGCACCAGGTGGATGATGGACACATTCCAAAGGATTTCCTTTATGGAGAACTTGTGGATGCCCCAAGGCTACTTGACTGATCTAGGCTCAAGCTAAAGAGTGTTTCCAAGAGGGACTTGATAATTTTCAACATTACCACAGCAAGCTGGGAAGATGCACCAACAATAGGCTACACAAGAGGGCTGTGCTGCACCAGGGAATTAAAGAAATTGGAGAGGTGACAGAGAGGGGGAAATGAAGAGGAAAGCACAACAGGTCTCAAACTCTCAGTCTGTTTCATCTTCTGGCCCTGTGCCTTATGACTGCATTATCTCTGGCAAAAACTCAGACTTTAAGGCCAGAAGGGACCATCATGGTCTCCTACACATTGCAGGCCACAGGACCTCATGCACCACCTCCTGTAATAGATCCCTTGTCTCTGGCTGAGTTACTGAAGTTCTCAAATTATGGTTTAAAGACTTCAAGTTATAGAGAATCCACCATTTACACTAGTTTATGCCTGCATGTGACCTGTGCTCCATGCTGAAGAGGAAGGTGAAACCTCCCCAGGGTCCCTGCGAATATGACCTGGGGGGAAATTACTTCCCAGCCCAAATATGGTGACCAGTTAGATCCTGAGCATGTGGGCAGGACTCACCAGTCAGACACCTGGAAAAGAAGTCTCTGTAGTAACTCAGAACCCTCCTCATCTAGTATCCCATCATTGGCCGTTGGAGATATTTGCTGCCATTGTTTGACTGGTCTTGAGAATCAGACTTTTTAGCCTCTAGTGATGCTGCAGAACAATACATAGTAAGTTCTTTGGCACTTACACTGTTGTCTTTCAAGATGGATGGTTGCCATACAGTCAAGGGAGCAAGTACGTAAGGCTTGAAACTTAATTCTATTCAATGTGGAGGAGTACAGCTAACGTCGTATTCCCACACATTTCCTATATGTATAGTTGCACTGGAATGCAACCATCAAGCAATCCCTACTGAGCACAACACAAGGACTTGTAGGATCAAGACCAATATGTACCTTCATTTCTGACAAAGTACAATAGGTCAACTGGTTAATACTACTTAATGAGCTTTTCTACATCACCATTCTGCAAGGTCTCAGTTTTATTACTAAGGCTTTTTCCCCAAGGTAAATTACATGTTACTGTCCAAATGAAAAAAAAAAGCATTTAATTTTGAAGCTAGGATTAAACACTTTAATTTTTCATAATTATTTGGTTATTATCATATAGCACTTCTATTAATTGATTATGCAAGTAGAACAGAAAGGGCATACTCTTCTCATTAAACTGAGCCTCCTGTTTAACAATCCTCATTTGAAGGTCATTTATGGTGGGAAGATGCCTTTTCATTGATTTGCATGTTGTTGCTCTCTCTGCCACTTCAAGCCAACTGAGCTTACAAAGATTATTAAACCATTGCTAAAAACTACTTTTAATACAGAAAGAATGCCTGACCCTTAAGATGCTGAGACTGCCTCCTGGGAGTGCATGAGAACTTGATAATGCAGTTGAATTAGAAACTGTGACTGCAAGCAAAAGTGGAACTAACTACACTATTTTGTTTGTCCCAGCTAAAAGAAATAAAAATGGCTGAAAAAGAAAAGAGTAAATCAATGTTTACATTTTCAGTTAATATAACATGTCAAATAACAGAACATTTTGTTAAACATGCTCTAATTTACAACATCATTTTAATGTGTTGCCAAAAAGTTGATTGAGTTCATTTCTGCAGAAGCAAAAGTATATACTGTGTATATGTGCCACAGAAGCCCCTTAGCGGTTTACTACTCTGTGTCAGCCATTCCTGTCAGGCCTGACATACTCACCAAACCTTACATATTGTTATGATGTATTCTCAAAAGGTGGCATATAATACATCATTGGAAAACAAATAGCTCACTGATGATTAATAATTTTGTGTGATCTATGTGCTAGAATTATGTTCTTAAAATGTTTGGCAAGCAGTGAAGAAGCCCGGCATGCCTTAGACAAAGGAATGTGTATTTGCTTTCATAAACTTTAAGGTCAGAAGAGACCATTATGATGATCATCTAATCTGACCTCCTGCACAACACAGGCTATGGAATCTCACCCACCCACTCCTGTATCAAACCTGTGTCTGAGCCATTGAAGTCCTCAAATCATGGTTTAAAGACTTCAAGGTGCAGAGAATCTTTCAGCAAGTGACCCATGCCCCCTGCTGCAGAGGAAAGCGAAAAACCTCCAGGGCCTCTGCCAATCTTCCCTGGAGGAAAATTCCTTCCCAAGCCCAAATATGGTGATCAGCTAAACCCTGAGCATGTGGGCAAGACTCACCAGCCAGACACCCAGGAAAGAATTATCTGCAGTAACTCAGATCTCACCCCCTCTAACATCCCATCACAGACCATTGGGCATATTTACCTGCTAATAATCAAAGATCAATGAACTGCCAAAATTAGACTATCCCATCATACCATCCCCCCCATAAACTTATCAAGCTTACTCTTGAAGCCAGATATGTCTTTTGCCCCACTACTCCCCTTGGAAGGCTGTTCCAGAACTTCATTTCTCTAATAGTTAGAAACCTTTGTCTAATTTCAAGTCTAAACATCCTAATGGACAGTTTATATCTATTTGTTCCTGTGTCCACATTGGTACTGAGATGAAATAATTCCTCTCCCTCCCTGGTATTTATTCCTCTGATATATATGTAGAGAGCAATCATATCTCCCCTCAGCCTTCTTTTGGCTACACTAAACAAGCCAAACTCTTTGAGTCTCCTTTCATAAGACAGGTTTTCCATTCCTCAGATCATCGTAGTAGCCTTTTTCTGTACCTGTTCCAGTTTGAATTCATCCTCCTTAAACATGGGAGACCAGAACTGCACACAGTATTCCAGATGAGGTCTCACCAGTACCTTGTATAATAGTACTAACAGCTCCTTATCTTTACTGGAAATACCTCGCCTGATGCATCCCAAGACCTCATTTGCTTTTTTTCACCACTATATCACATTGGCGGCTCATAGTCATCCTGTGATCAACCAATACACCAAGGTCCTTCTCCTCCTCCGTTACTTCCAACTGATGCGTCTCCAGCTTATAACAATAATTCTTGTTATTAATCCCTAAATGCATGACCTCGCACTTTTCACTATTAAAATTTCATCCTATTACTATTATTCCAGTTTATGAGGTCATCCAGATCTTCCTGTATGATATCCCGGTCTCTCTCTGTATTGGCAATGCTTCCCAGCTTTGTGTCATCCAAAAACTTTATTAGCACATTCCCACTTTTTGTGCCAAGGTCAGTAATAAAAAGATTAAATAAGATTGGTCCCAAAACCGATCCTTGAGGAACTCCACTAGTAACCTCCCTCCAGCCTGACAGTTCACCTTTCAATACGAACTGTTGTAGTCTCCCCTTCAACCAGTTCCTTATCCAACTTTCACATCGATCCCCATCTTTTCCAATTTAGCTAATAATTACCCATGTAGAACTGTATCGAATGCCTTACTAATATCCAGGTAAATTAGATCCACTGCATTTCCTTTGTCTAAAAAATCTGTTACTTTCTCAAAGAAGGAGATCAGGTTGGTTTGGCACGATCTACCTTTTGTAAAACCATGTTGTAATTTGTCCTAATTACCATTAACCTCAATGTCTTTAACTACTTTCTCCTTCAAAATTTTTTCCAAGACCGTTCATACTACAGATGTCAGACTAACAGGCCCATAGTTGCCTCGGTCACCTTTGTTCCCTTTCTTAAAGATAGTCACTATGTTAGCAATTCTCTAGTCATATGGTACAATCCCTGAGTTTACAGATTCATTAAAAATTATTGCTAATGGGCTTGCAATTTCATGCTCCAGTTCTTTTAATATTCTTGGATGAAGATTATCTAGGCCTCCAGATTTAGTCCCATTAAGGTGTTTGAGTTTGGCTTCTACCTCAGATGTGGTACTATCTACCTCCATATCCTCATTTCCATTTGTCATCCCACCATTATCCCTAAGCTCCTCATTAACATAATTAAAGACCGAGGCAAAGTATTTGTTTAAATATTGAGCCATGTCTAGATTATCCTTAACCTACACTCCACCCTCAGTGTTTAGCGGTCCAACTTCTTTCTTTGTTCTATAGCCATATAAACAAGAAAACTTTTTACTATTGGTTTTAATTCTCTTTGAAAGGTCCAACTCTACATGACTTTTGGCCTTTCTCACTTTATCCCTGTCATGGTATAACCCCCACTTTGAACCTTAGCATCCAAAAGATAGGTTACCAGCATGAATCCCCCTAAGCTTAATTACCAGCTTAGATCTTGTAGTGCTGCCACCAACCAGGACTTGCAGTGCCTGGTAAACCCTGGTCCCCCCAAAACCTTTTCAGAGGACCCCAAGACCCAGACCCCCTGGATCTTACACAAGGAAAGTAAACCTTTTCCCCCACCATTGCCTCTCCCAGGCTTTCCCTCCCTGGGTTACCCTGGAAGATCACTGTGATTCAAACTCCTTGAATCTTAAAACAGAGTGATTCCACCTTTCCCCCTCCCTTCTTTCTCCCTGTCTCCCACCAATTCCCTGGTGAGTACAGACTTAATTCCCTTGAGCCTCAACAAGGGCAAAAAATCAATCAGGTCTTAAAAAAGAAAAGTTTTTAATAAAAGAAAGGAAAAAAAGTAAATGTTATTTCTGTAATTAAGATGGTAAAGGTTACAGGGTCTTTCAGCTTATAGACACTAGAGAGAAGCCTTCCCCTCAGCACAAATACAAATTAAAATCCTTCCAGCAAAATACACATTTGCAAATACAGAAAACAATCAAAAAGACTAAACCACCCTTCTGCTTGTACTTACTATGTGAACAGAAAATTAGAGAGCCTGGAGGTATATCTAGTCATTTTCAGAACACAGAGATAACAACAGACAAACAACACAAAACAAAGACTTTCCTCCACCGAGATTTGAAAGTATTTTATCTTCTGATTGGTCCTCTGGTCAGGTGGTCCAGGTTCACTGCTTGTAACCCTTTACAGGTAAAAGAGACATTAACCCTTAACTATCTGTTTATGACAATCCCTACATGTTCTGACCTCAATAAGGTAGCTTTCCTTGCTGATCCCTCCCATCTTCCACTCCTTGTAGGCGTTCTGCTTTTTCTTAATCTCCTCTCTGAGATGCTTGCTCATCCAGCTTGGTCTACAACTCCTGCTTATGATTTTTTCCCCTTTCTTGGGAAGCAGGCTTCTGACAGTTTCTGCAACTTTGACTTGAAGTAATTCCAGGCCTCCTCCACCTTTAGATCCCCAAGTTCTTCAGTCCAATCCACTTCCCTAACTAATTTTCTTATTTTTTTAAAGTTAATCCTTTTGAAATCAAAAACTCTAGTCACATATCTATTTTTGTTTATCCTACCATTTAGTTTAAACTGAATTAGCTCATGATCGCTCAAAACAAGGTTGTCCCCTACAACCATTTCTTCTATGAGGTCCTCAGTACTAACGAAAACCAAATCTAAAATGGCATCTTAGATGGCACCTCGTTAGTTCAGCAACTACTTGGTGAAGGAATCCATCAGCTATTGCATCTAGGAAAATCTGAGCCCTATTATTATTACTAGCACTTGTCCTCCAGTCTATATCTGGGAAGTTAAAGTCTCCCATGATCACACAATTCCTACTAGTATTACTTCATTAAAAACATTAAAAAGCTCCCTTTCCATATCCAAATCAGATCCCAGTTGTCTATAGCACACCCCAAGCACTGTCTCAGGGGAGGCTCTAGTAGCTTTCTTTCCCAGTGTGATTTTTGCCCTGACAGACTCTGTCTTATCCATTCCATCCCTTCTTATTTCTTTATAGTCTACCTCATCAATGCTACTCCACCACCTCTGCCTTTATCTCTGACTTTCCTAAACAGCACATACCCTTCAATACCTGTACCCTGTACTCCAGTCATGACTACTATTCCACCATGTTTCTGTTATCCCTATAATATCCAGTTTCACTTCCTGCACCAGTAACTCTAGTTCCTCCATTTTGTTACCTAGGCTCCTCACATTGGTATAGAAACATCTTAATTCTTGTTGTTTGGCTTCACTGACATTCTTTACCCTATTAGGCCCAGACATTCTACCACCAGTATCACCTTGTCTGACCAGCTGGGTCTTCAGGCAGAGACAATGAAGGAACATTTCCAAAGATAAACAAAGCTAACAAGCTGGGGGAACCAGCATGAAGCCTTCTCCAGACCACATAGTGCCTCTTCCCAGCAGGAGAAAAGGAACATTATTGGAGTATACATTCAAAGGTTTACTGGTCTATAAAGACAGAGGGTCTGAACCTCAAATGATAAACAATTGAATCAACTGATTGTATACAATATCACTGTATTATAAAAGTGTATCTTGTAAAATCTTTCATGAAAGCCTGTTACACGCTTGTGATCAATATTATTGTGAAATGTATGTGCTAACATTATTTAAGGCATTTATAGATACTCATTGATATTATGGTTTAAAGTCTGTGGCCAAACATAGCGAGAAACAGGTTTTCTCCCAGACAGAAGGGAAGATAGCTATCTACCTGTCTTCAATGTAAATTAAGCATTATGGAATTAAAACAATAGAAGCCCTATTTACATACTAATCAGTAGAGGGATAGTAAGAGCAGCAGGAACCCTTCCTCACTCTTGAATCAGAGACAATTAACTTTGGGGTGATATGGGTAATCTCAGGGGGTGGGGGGAAGGGGAGGAAGACAGATCCTACACCTGAGGAGACAAAGGAACCAATCACTTTGATTTCTGTGAAGGGTCCTGGTCAGAGAGTCTGGGTAGCCATGCTGGGAAAGAGACTTGGTGAGAAACACTTCTTTAATCAGATTTTAGTCTTAGAAGCATTTTTTTAAACTTTTGTTTGCTTGTAACCCTTTCTATCTTTATACCTTATATTTAGTATCAATCAATCCTATGTCCTTATGCTAAATAAACTTGTTTTACATTTACTAGACATCAATTCAGTGCTGTGATTGATTGTTAATCTCAGTTAAGTCAATGCATTGCAGTGTATTGTCTCTGGAGCAATGAATTTTAGAGCTTCTGCAAATGTTCCAGGAGACGGCTGGACACCGCAGGAAGATAACTCTGGGGAATTCAGGAGTTGGCAGGAGCGCACCAGGGTTTTTGGCGCCCTAGGCGGGCGTCCTTCTGCGCTCCCGGTCGTTGGCGGCAATTCTGTGGCAGAGGGGTTCTTCTGCAGCTCCCGGTCTTCGGGGCACTTTGGCAGCGGGTCCCGGAGTGAGTGAAGGACCCCCCGCCACCAAATTGCCGCCGAGGGTGGCAAAATGCCGCCTTCCCAAATCCTAGTGCCCTAGGTGACTTCCTGGGTCGCCTAAATGGAAGCGCCGGCCCTGGGAGTTGGAGATCACTGTGTATTACCTGCCAGGCAAGGTTTGGACTGGCAGAGTTCTGAAGAGTTGGCTGGCGAGGAAGACACGTTGGTGTGTCAAGGAGTTGTCACACAGTTTAGCAGTAGCAAAACTCTCACTTACAGAGGTTGACAGGGTAACAGTAATTTACAATTCTGGGAACCCTAGCAGATTGTCACATTAGATGGCTTTGGGGAAATTTGGGACAGGGAAGGCATTGAGGTCATTCTGCAAAAAAAGTAACTGGGAAGTGGAACCCAGGGTGTCATCAGCATGCTTGTAGGCTGGCTGTTGGTGTCAGGGCTGTGAGCCATAGCAGAAAGCATTTAAGGTACCTAGAGTTGCAGGGCAGGTGGTGACACAATGCCTTACTGATCTGGGTTGAACTTCAAACATCACAGTACAGTACTTCTGTTACTTAGAGAACTTTCACGTCTGCACCTGTTGGACAACAGATCTCATAAAGAGGCAAAACCTGCTCCCAATACACATATTGACTTCAGTGCAGATGCTCATGTGAATGAATTGAACACAGTTTGGCTCATAGCAATCTTGAGAATAAGTAGTTTAAAATTCAAGCATGATTAGAAACAGCAAACACAAATCCATGGTAAAAGATGAGACAAATTAAGCTTTCTAAGTCCAATTATCAAAAAGTCTTTGTGCCTATGAGCCACAATCCAGAAAAAAATAGGACAATTCATGTGCTTATAATTACACGACATATTTGAGATAGTAACAGATTTAGAGCTTAGTGGATAACTTGGAATATGAACTAAAAGCAGTTTGGAAAGATAAACTGATCTGTCACTCAAGGGCTTATAAACCAGCAGTAAAAGTTTACAATCAGTCCATGTCTCTATGTAATTTTCCAACTGGCACTAGTCACTTCTTTCCATAACTCAGGTTCATTAGAGAGATGCTGTTTTTACAGAAGGCAATGATTAGCAACACTAATGAAGAGCCAGTTAAGTTTTGAATGAGGAAGAACACAAGTCACTAAGGAAAGTAAGGAATGGTGAGTGTATGATAAAGATAAGGGGAGGAACATGCACATATTTTCATAAAATTATTTGAGAATAAAATAAGTGTAACTGTAAAATTAGGAGAAAAGATATTTCCCTCACTTGAGTGTTCTGAGGATTGTTTGTTTGTAAAGTGCACTGGAATATAGTAGTGAGAATAAATAGTATCCGAGTGTCCCATTCATTATAAACAACATTTAGCACATCTAATTAGAAAAAACCTGAAAACAAACTGAGCTTCTTAACCATGAATTAAAATAGATTCCCAGCTCTCTGTTTTGAGTACACTGTGATTATTTTTAACCCCACTATCCCAAAACAAACCTCTCAGCTTCAGAAGAATATGTGGTGCTATGCTGAATCCGGTACAGCTTGCCAGTTCTGCTCCCTGTATCCTTAGGCAGTGTCCTGTGGGCCACAAGCTACTAGCTAGCAGATGAGGAGGAAAGGAAACTTTCCAGGGTCAGCTTTGAGCCCCCACCTCCTTTCTGCCCCTCCCTTGCTGAGACTGGAAGCTGAGCTGCACAGGAGTTTTCAGGTTAGAGGGGAGTGAGGGAGCAGGAGATTGACACATTAGTCACCGGAGGGAAGACCTGAAGACGGAGCAGATTAATCTCTGAGCTGCTGGCCTCTGCCTCTGCTCCCCACAGTCCTCTGGTGAAAGTGGTATCTCTTCCACTTCCTCTCTCCTTCTCTATCTCATTTCTCTGATATAAAATCTGCCTGCTCTGGAACAGTTTCACTCATCAGCTTCTCTCTGCACAGAGCTGAAAGTTTCTAAGCACCACGAGGAAGCAGTTTGGCTACTGCTCCAGCCATTGCTAGCTATAAAATAGAGAGGGCACAGCTAGTATTAACTGTGTCATTTAAATGTAGGCAAGGGCAACCTGGACAGGGATCATTCCAATCTGGGCAGGGCTCTCCTCTTCCCAGCCCCTTTCACCACACAGCCAGGGCCACAAATGGCAGAAGTCTGGGATACTGGTGTTTTGCTGCCTATTGAATTATAAAACAAGATTTATACATAATCATTACGTTTAAAGGATAGTTTTTCCCTGAATGAAATCCAGTTGTGCAATCTGCATGTTATTCACATGATGAGAGAACTTCATCTAAAACTGATTTTATATTTGCAACCTGATGCTGCTGGTGCAGTGTGCACCAAATCATAGATGTCTGAATCTGACCATTTGTTCCACAGTTCGATGACTTGTGGCACACACTCACACATATGAAGGCTAAAAGGTTTGTTCCAAAGAACAAAATATGTATGTGGCAAGCAAAGAATTTAGATTACTAGGTCAGGGAGTGCTGGAACAATTTGTATAATGGGGGTTCTGAGAATGATTAAATCGAACTGTAAACCCTGTATATGATGAAAACCACTTCAAGGCAGGGGGTGTGGCAGCACCCCCAGGCTCCCTAGTTTCAGCACCTATGTGCTAGGGCAGGGGTGAGCAACCTTTCAGAAGTGGTGTGCCGAGTCTTCATTTATTCATTCTGATTTCAGGTTTTGCATGCCAGTAATACATTTTAACGTTTTTAGAAGGTCTCTTTCTATAAAAGTCTATAATATATAACTAAACTATTGTTATATGTAAAGTAAATAAGGCTTTTAAAATGTTTAAGAAGCTTAATTTAAAATTAAATTAAAATGCAGAGCCCCCCCGTACTGGTGGCCAGGACCCGGGCAGTATGAGTGCCACTGAAAATCAGCTTGCGTGCCGCCTTTGGCACCCATGCCATAGGTTGCCTACCCCTGTGCTAGGGTATTATTTGAAAGTCTATCCATCCTCTTTAACTTGTTCTTCTTAACATGTGGGTCACTACTATATTTACAGTTCCTGTATCACCTTCTGGATGTCCTGCTAGTTCACTCAATAGGTTTCCATATGAGAAAGTATGAACTCATAAATATGGGCCAACATAACTAGATGTATACAATAATGCAACCTATTTATATATCGTTTGTTGAGAGGTGATATTCTTATGAAACTTAGAGAGAGACAGAATCAATACTGGATGCACACATGTGACCCCAGTAAGGCGATAAGGAAAAGTAGTTTTTCCAATGGGCCATTGAGAAGCTTCTGCCAAGCTGAGGAGAAAAACTGCTTCATTCCAGTTTGACTGGGGCTCACTACCAAGTGTCCTTAGGCATCTATAAGCCAATTCAGAGATCACATAAAGAAAGGGATTAGCTGCTCAGTGCACAGAGAATGATGTTAGTAATATGCTGTGGTGCTTGACACTGGTCAATAGTGAGCCCACCGAGAATGAAGGCTTTTAAAAAACCATAATAGCTAGTTTACCCAGAAAAGCAAGTTCTCTCCCACACATATCCCACTGCCCATCTGCCCTTCTCCCCCATGTTATTTATTTAAAGCTCTGATTCCTTTATTTTGATCTCTTTTGCTTCAGGCAGTAAGCTGGGGTTTTTTGAAAGTTGACTTTTTGGCTAATCCAATGCCTACCATGGGAGTGTATTGAATTCAAATGGGCTTGGCTCAGGCCCTTTGCCCACAGAGAACCAGTAGCCCTTCATTTCTATTGTAAATATAGTTTCAATTCTTCATGGAATTTTTACTTAATTAAGTTTGCATCTTTGATTTTGATGCATGGAGTAAAGATATTTGTTTAATGGGCGTCACTTTCCCTATCACATGTGTAGGACCTGATAGTGTAATGAGATTTGCACGTGGAGAGAGGGGGACAGGGACCCTGTGTCTGTGAAACACCATTCTCTATTGATTCATACAAGTGTTGCTAACTGATGGTCTGTGGGGACTGACAAGGAGGCTAAGTATTGAAGGTCTCTGCTGAAGCTGAGGTATGCTGGTTGGGCAATTGTGATGTGGGCAGTCGTACATTTCTTCTCTCTCATGTAGCAGGAATCCTTTGTTCAAATCTGGCAAAATAGTCCCTTTCATTTGCTGCATTTTCAATATAAACAATATAAGAAAAAATAAACTTCACCTTCTGGAAGCTCCTGATACATCAACTGGTGGGAAAAATCTGACTCCTACTACTAAAGTGTCAAAATAATTTAGGGAAAGACTGGTGCTTTTCCCAAGCATCTGTGCAAGGAAGAGAGGAAGCACCAAGTGCTTTCTTACTCCTCTGTGTTGGCTGTGCGCTCCATGGCATGCACCATGAGAGAGATCAACATATCATCATAATGTTCTTATTACACCTCTGGTGTTTAGGGCAGCGATGAAGCTCCTCCACTCCTGTCTGTTTCTGGCAAGTCTTTCAATGGTTCCCTAGCTGTGCCTCAGGTTTTTCAGGTCAGCTTCCACAGCTCTTCACCATGTTGTTTTCAGGCAACCTCATTTTTGCCTGCTTTCAGGTGTCTATTTTATTGCTACTCTGATGATGAAATCAGTTTCCATCCAAAGCACATGACTGATCCATCTCTAGCGCCTCCTGACAACGATGATGCTCAGATCCTCTTGGTTGCACTGTGTCAATAGATCTTGGTTTGAGATTGTTCTAGGCCAAAAGATATGGAGGATTTTTCTGAGGGAGGTTGTATGCAATGAAGACAGTTTGGACATGTCATATGTTCTCATTCCCCAGCATTCTGAACTATAAAGTAGTGTTGAAAGTACGCAGCTCTGATAAATCTTGAGTTTGGCTTTGATGTTGTATTTTGATGATTTCCAGACTATATTTAAGCTTCTGAAGGTGTTCGTGGCTTTATTGATTTTGTTCTGGATATCCTGGCTTGTTCCACCGTCCTGGCTGATGGTGTTGCCCAAGTATGTGAATGTTTCTGCACTGGTGAGAACATAATCCTCTATCTGTAGTGGTGATGGTGAGGCAATATTAAAGGTCATGATATCTGTCTTACTGCGGTTGATTTTCAGTCCAATTTTCTGGCTGAATGTGTTGAGTTGAGTTGGTTTTTCTTGTATATGGTGTTGGGTATGTGATAGGAGAGTGACATCATCTGCGAAGTCCAGGTCTTCAAGGGATGAGAAGAGTGTCCATTTAATGCCTCTTGGCATGTCTTCTTTTGTACATGGTATTACCAGTCGATGGCAATGTTGAAGAGGAATATAGACATGACACACACCTGACGTACTCCTGTTTTGACTTCAAAACTGAGCTCACTGTGATAAACACTGCATGTAAAGTTGAAATAGAAGTATTTGATGATGTTGATTATATGGACAGGGATTCCATATGCCCACAGAATGCTCCAAAGGCTGGTCCTCTGAATGCTATCAAAAACCTTCTCAAAGTCTATGAAATTTATGTGGAATTGTCGTTTCCATTCTAAGTACTATTCTATTATGTATCACAGAGTGAAGATGTGGTCTGTGCATTCACACCCGTCTGAAAACCATCTTGCTCTTTTCTGAGAAAGCTATCAACTGCCTCTGATATATGCTGGACTATGATTTTACACAGTACTTTGCTTGGCACAGATAAAAGTGTGGTACCATGCCAGTTTTTACAATCACTGAGAGTTCCTTTCTTTGGTATCGTCACTATAACTCCATTGGTCCATTCATCAGGCACTTTTTCCCTTTTCCAGACTGATATAAATGGAGCGGCCAGGATAGATGCTGCTAATTTAGGATTTCCTTTGAACAATTCTATATTCAAGTTATCTCTCCTAGGAGCTTTCCCATTTTTTAAGGATTTGATGGCTTGAATGGTCTTTTCCTTAGTTGGGGTTGTCCCTGCCAGCAGGTATATGGGGTCTTGGGGAGCAATTACCACACAGGTGGGGTGCCAATTTATTTCTTTATTAAAGGAAAAAGGAAGTGGTGGGAATTTAACAATGAAATACGATGGGATGGGGTGTATAGGGTGTTTACAATAGACAATGATGGAGGGGGTTCTTCTTATTGAACAGCGTAGGGAGTTCTAACAGTGGGGTACAGTAGTGGGGTTCAGCACAATGGGATACAGTACAGTCAATAAGCGTATCAAAAGAAATGCAAAATAAAATGGTAGCTTCTATATAAAATGGTCAACAATCTTAGATAGAATGTATTAAGTGGTTAGTGGCCTTATACACAATGTAACACAATGGTATCAATGCAAATACAAAGTATATTAGAAAAGTGGAAGCAACCAATGGGGTGTTATAATTACAAGTAAAATGTGAATATAAGTGAATTTATGCAATGTAACGGTATAAAAGAAAAGTAATGACTTAATTTGTGAGGCTAGGATAGCAGATAATCTGTCAAGGAACAGGAGGGGGGAGGGGAGTGAATGATTAGTGGCAACTGATGAGAGGAGAGTGCGGCTGGAAGCAGCGAGGGACTCTGAAGCGCTGCAGGGTAAGGACAATGTAGCAGCGTGATGGTGATTTTCGGTAGGGGAGGGGCAGCGGAGAAGTGTAAAGAAGGGCTGGAGAGAGGTTTAAGCAAAAAGTGGACACCAAAAACAAAGGAAAAAAAGCAGCAAAGGGTTTGGGAAGTTTCACAGGGGGAGAAGCAGCAAGGGGTTTGGGGAGTTCGGAGGGTGATGCAGACGTGGGGGGGGGGAAGCAGCAAGGAGTTGGGAGCTTCGGAGAGAGTGCAGATGCGGGGGAAAAAGCAGCAAAGGGTTATAACAGGGAGACACGGAGAAGCACACAGAGGGAGAGATTGGAGCGGGGGAAAAACAGACACGGGAAAGGTCAGGGAGAGATCGGCACAGTGGGAAGATGAATTTAAGCAGCAAAAACCTTATCTATAGACACAGAAAAGTACACAGAGGGGGAGATTGGAGCGGGGGAAAAACGGACACGAATTCAAGCGGTAAAAACCTTGTCTATAGACACGGAGAAGTACACAGAGGGGGAGATTGGAGCGGGGGAAAAAACAGACACGGGAAAGTTCAGGGAGAGATCGGGACAGTGGGGAGACGAATTCAAGCAGCAAAAACCTTATCTATCTTAACCATCGACTAGGCAAAACAACAAATATCACAATTCTAAGCAAAACTATAACAAGCAACTATACGGAGCAACAAAACAGTAAACTATAACAAGGCAGGTGAACTTACAAGCTCTACAATCTTAACAAACTATGACTTATTAAACTAAAAAAGCAAAACCTATGGTGCACCTTGTGCTATGGGGAAGTCACAGAGGGCAGAGTGGTATGTGCCCAGGATACAGCTCCCAAGGAAGCCAAGGGATACAGCTGAAAGCAGGGAGCCCCGAGGCAAAGCCCACAGGAGCAGAGCTTAGCAGCGGCACAAACTTATTTTTAGCAGCAAAGCGCTGCGGAGTTTGAGAGGTTTTAAGACACAGACCAAGGTTTAGCTTGAGTCTGTGTGCTGGGGAAACAGAGCCAGCAGCTAAAGTAAAAAAATAAAAGTAGGGAAAGTTTCACAGAGGGATTCTTACCAGTCCCCAAGGCAGCAGCAAAGGCAGAAGCAGCAGCAACATCACAAGAAGCAAGGAGGGCTCGGTACAGTCTCAGTAATGAGGAGATCTCTCAGGTAGCAATTCGTTCTTCGTGGGGGGGGGGTTTAAAAAACCGGGGGTAAGCTCAAAAATAAAATGAGAGCGGAGAAAGGACCCCCCAAAACCTCTGGCTGATCAGACCAGGCAGCAATGCAGGAACCTTTCTGATGTTTGTTTCAAAAATGTCTGCTTTTAAAGGCAAACTCAGGCAGTTTCCCGCCAGTAATCCTGATAGGCTCCCTCTGTCACAGGGGAGGAGGCACAGGGAAAAGACTGCAGGTGAGCATAGAAACATGTCTGGGCAGAGTCCTGTGCAATAGGTGACTCAAAAGCACATGAGGCCTATGACTCATGCCCAGGATCTTAAAAACACAATAGGTCTTGCAGCTCTGGACATTGCCTGCCCTACACCGAGCCCAGGTTCAATGAGGTGATAACAGGACTAACCCTTTGAACAGGGCAGTGGTCCCATTTAGCACGCAGCACAAGTGGCCATCCCTTTGAGAAGGGCAATGGCTCTTGTTAAACAACTCAAGGGGCCCTCCCTTTGAGAAGGGCAGTGGCCCTGGTAAACAACTTAACAGCCAGGGAAGGGTGGCCACAGGAGGAGAACAAAAACAAAATGGAGTATGGGGACAGCTGTAAGAAACAAAATGGAATAGGGGGAAAGCTGTAACAGACAGGAGTGTCTGTGTTGATATCAGGATCTTCTTCTGCCTCCTGGATGTTTTCTTCCTCTTTAGGTGGTGTTGTCATTTGCCATTGATTATGATATGGTCAATCTGGTTCTTATCTCTGCCATTTGGAGAACACTATTGCAGCCTGTGAATTTCATGAGGTTCAAATAAGATGATGACTAGGTCATTCATATTATAGAAATAAACAATTTTTTCTCCGTTTTCATTCATAGCGACACACTCATGTTTTCCTATTGCTTTGTCATTATTTGTGTTGCCCTTAAAGACCTTGGTATTCAGGTCTTCCATGACAATAGTTAGGTCATGGCATCGTACTCTCTCTAACTTTGCCTGTAGTGCAAGGTAGAATTTGCCCTTTACTTCTTCATCACTGTCATTTGTTGGAGTATAATCCTGAATCAGGGTGATATTATTATGTTTCCCTTTCATATGGGTCTCATAAATCTGCTGCTGATGGATTTCCATTTAAACAGGGAATGCTCCACTTCCTTCCTCAAAAGGATGGTAACACCCTCATGGTGTTGTCCATCGTCCTGTCCAGAAAACAGCAAAGTTTCTCCTGAGGCTGCTATTAATCTTCCTGATCCCATCTACCTGCTCTTGCTGACAACCAGGATGTGTAACCTGGAGCGTCTCATCTCTGCTGTGACCTGAGCTAGCTTCCCTGCTTCGTACATTGTATGTAAGTTCCAAAAAACAAGTTTGGTTTTTGTGTTGGGGTTGAGCACTTCAGTCTTCATGCCAGTGGCTTCCTTTTGGCTTTCACCATTGGCAGTCATACAGGTCGTTGACTCCTGATAGCCATCACACACAGTAAAGGTTGATTTCTCCGTACTGTATCCATAACATATTTTGTTTTTTACATGACACGGTTGTTAGCCCTGTGCCTAACTTCAACATCTAGAGGGATGTTATTCCCTATCCCAAGCAGGTGGGTGGAGAGTTAGGGAGGCAGGAAATGGGCAGAGAGTTGGCTCCATCTTGCTCAGGGATACCTGCCAGCAGAGCTGTAGTGGTGCAGAAGTGGAAGTAATGTGTTGATGTATATATTACATGGGTTATTTCCCCCCATCTGGCCCTCCAGAGGAAGGAGAGAAACCAGGATAGGGATTTTGACTCAGTCAAAATTCTCCCTTCCTGATCTGTTCTTTGGCCACTACAGCTAGTGGCTTACCCAAGGCAGATCACAAAGTGACTATGCACCTTTATTTCTCATCCATTACCATTTTGACAGTTGTAGAAATCTCAAAGGGCTCATTATTCCTATAATCAATACAGATGCACAGTTATGAGCCACTTTCGTTTGTGGTATAACTCCATTAACTTCAGTGGAGTTGCACCAGGGATAAGTATCTTGGAAAGTGAGACATGTGCATCTTATTGCACTGGGTATACCTGGTTCTTTGAGAAGGCAGCACAACAGTGGAAAGCTATGGATTTTCTATCTTTTTCAGTGGCACAATAGACTGACTGTGGTTTTCTACATTTGTTTTGTTAGAATGACTTGTCTCTTTTCTCCTAGGGACCGAATGAAGATTGAACGTAGATCTTTTCTTTTCTATGACTGACAGAAAGTGAGGTTAGACAAGTCTATTTAGAGAAAGTCATAACCTCAGAGTAAGGAAGCTTGGAAAATATACAGACTCCACGGTGGTGCATACTTTCCTGTCCCCTGAGTACATTCCTATTCTAGTCATTGCTGATAGAATAAAGAACTATCAAAATAACAAGGTTAAAAATAAAGCCCTGAACATTCTTTCAAAGTTAGTACGAAAGTATTGTGCTTCAACATCTTGGATTGGAGAAAATGCAGTGTGTGTGTAGTGTGGTGTTAGGATAAAAAATAAATCCTGGCAACTAAAGCATAAAGGAAGCTGGAAAAAATACCTTTTTATGAACATATGTGTTTGCATTTGCCCAAGATGAGGTGAAAATCCCAAAGCTTTTGACACACATTCCCTTAATTGAACAAATTGTCCAAAAAATTTAAAACTTCTGGGCAGGTGCAGTGTCTTTCTAAAGTGTTTGTACAGTGAAGTCTTGATCTGGATTAAGGCCCCTGCGTGCTATTATAATAGAAACATTATGTTTTTAGTATTTCCAAGTAAGTTACAGTTTGTGGTTTTGAAAATGTTTTGATAAAATATGTGTACCGCCTCTTCATAAACTAACCAAATGTAATAAGCTGTACCTTACTTATAATTGTACATGTAAAAGCAGTATACAACCAGTAGTTATGGAAAAAAAGTTGGGGGCAGGGCAGACTATGGAGAGCTGAAAAGTAGATTACAGCAACCAAGGTAAGAGACAGAACAGCAGTCAGTATGCGCCACTATTCAGACCCCCTTAGACTAAACTGAGGGGAAGTGTAGTACTGTGAATGCCCAGTGGTCATTTTTTTGGGACAAAAATATAGAAATACTACCAGAAACTCTGAAACGTGGGAGAAATAGGTTACACAATGAACAAAGAAAGGAAGACTCTTTCCT
This sequence comes from Gopherus flavomarginatus, assembly GCF_025201925.1. Lineage (NCBI taxonomy): Eukaryota > Metazoa > Chordata > Testudines > Testudinidae > Gopherus > Gopherus flavomarginatus. The sequence continues at coordinate 175,991,098 of NC_066617.1, read as the reverse complement.
GAATCATGATTCTTGAAACAAAATTAGTTTCTGTGTCTATAAAACACGTTGAAAGTAGCTCTTTGCAAATCTGTTCCTGATGAAATTTGACTGGTGTCTAAAAGAGAAGATTTAATATTTTGGCTGACATTAAAATTAATAATAGAGTAGGAAGAATGGTGGTTTTGTGTTTAAGACATTGCTATGGGACTCAGAAGATATGGTTCATTTTCCAGCTCTTTCCCAAACTTCCTGTATGACCTTGGGCAAATCACTTAATTCCCCTTCCGTATAATAAAATATAGGTGATGAGATGTTGCGAGCATAAACTTAACATTTGAGAGGTGTTCAGAGACTTTCATGAGAGAAGTCATATATGTACCTAGACAGAGATTTCTCCAGGTTTCAACTGTCTTCAGTTACTCTTTACATAGTTTACCATCAAGTGGATGTTGACTTACTGACCGGCGTCTCTCTGACAGAACAGGTCTCACAGTCACAGCACTGAAGATGTGAGGAGACAGCAGGACTGAACAACCTCATCCAAATGGTCTTGTTCATCCAAGATTGACCTCTTATTGGGGATTAAACTGAAAAAAAAGAAAACAATTATAGTTGATGTGCCAAATTCAGAGGTCCAGCATAAGGTAATATAAATTAGAGTCCTATACACATTCATAAACAAAAAACTTTGTTTAATATTACAGTTGCACTCATCAATAAACTGAACCATAAAAAATTTAGGAAATACAATGTTAAGGATTAACAGGTTGCAAAGTCAAGCACCTCTCAAATTAGGAAAAAACAGTGATGGTAGCTCAAGCAATCTTAATTTGGCCCTTTTGTGTATATGTATTGTGATACAGCCTTTAATTACAAGAAGAAGTGACCACTTGTGAAAAATTGGTGTAAGTGATTGGTCCAGGAAGATATAGGAACTCTGTGTCAGATGCAAAGATAGAATTCAAGTCTGAGAGAACACTAATCTAAAGAAGAGATATTTACATATTTTTGATACTGGAACTAGCAAGCTAGTTAACACTAGGAGTTCAGAACTTGATAAAGCATGAATTGTCTACTCTTTAGAAGAAAGTAGAGGAAAGGTGACAAATGAAGGTATTATTTTCACCCTGTACATATGTTAATCTGAAAATAAGGGTCAAGTTTGGAAAAGAATAGTTCTTGTGTATCATAAATAAAAATGGGAAAAAGTGCAGCTAATTTTAAGAAATAACAGAAAAACTTAAAACCAAGAACTTACTGTTTTACACCTCCATTTAAACCTGTCAAAATCCATATTGTACAGTAATCTATTTAGCTAGTTTCTTATATTGTACCTCTCATTGTAGTCCTGAACACTTAATATTCTAGTACTCAGATTGCCATGTGTAGCATAGCGACGACTCACCAGTGTGGCGCCTCCTGCTGGTCGCCTCAGGAATTAGATCTTTTCCAGTGTATGGAGCACCCTCTGCAGGCTGGTGTCTTGCCTGCTGCTTGCCACGTGTCCCTCCCAGACACTGGTGCCTCTTTACCTCAGGGTTCTGCCCCTAGAAGTACATCCATGCTCTGGGTCCACGCTCTGGGTCTCCCCTGCCAGGGGAACCCCCAATTCTCCAAACCAACCTTGCCTCAGTGGCTACTGCCAGTCATCATCTAGTCCCTGCTCACTGGGGCAGACTGCAGTCTGTAATGGCCACTCATCATTGGCAAGGGGTTAGAGTCCAGGCCTAGAGTAAGACTCCCCAGCTTCTGGCCCACAGCCCTCTTATCAGGGCCAGATGGGCCCTAATTGAGCTAGCCACAGCTGTGGCTGCTTCCCCAATCAGCCTAGCCTGGCTGCTTTTAACCCCTGTTATCCAGGAGTGGGGCACTACACCATGCTCTTACAATCTCATATACCTGATTTTTAACAGTGCAATGGTGGGATGATACAGGTGCAAGCAAAAAGGAGAGGGCGGGAAACTGTGATCAATGTGTAAAAAAAAGCCAACTGACAGATCTCTGTCTCATTGGCAGCAATGGGCATTATGTACATATTGCAAATATGTTTGCTTTTAGGTTGCAATGCAATTTTGGGAGGTAAGAAAACAAATCTATTGACACAGAGAGAAACAAGGATCTTTGTGTGTACAACTTGTAGAATTTGTAATGCTCAGAGAATCCATGAAGATGAGCACAGTGTATACCTGGATGGATGGACAGACAAGTGCTGCTATTGTTTATTCATGTGTCACCTTCTCTTCAACACAATTCATCATTACTGTAAAGAGTTCAGAACTGCCAGTTCCCAAAAATCTAATATATACTGCAACGGGTGGGTAGTGACAATAAGCGAAAGAATCAATACTTCCCATGCTCTGGCGAAGGGTATTAATGATCTAAGTTTTTCAAGTGTAATGGATCTTAAAAAACCCTACAAGTTGTTCAAAAGCATTTATAGCTTTTGACCCAACTTGCTCTCTATCAAAATAAATCATATCAAGAGCCTACATGGTACAAACTGTACACAACTAGATAGTGGCATGTGATAATAATATTAAAGAAGGAAAGCACAACTCTTAAGAAAGAAGAAATAGACCAGATCTTGAGATTTACAGTGACAGATGCTAGTGGAAAAAAGCCAAGGGTGGATTTTTGAGATTTTCTTGTGTTTTTATGGTAACTCTGCAGACATCCTTAATGCCTTCTTTTCCAATATAAAAATAGATCATTTTAGCAAACAGCAGACAGAATCAACCAGTGTATTCAGAACTGATGAATGCTCATGTGCATACATGGATAAAATCACTTACTGAGTCAAATCCAGCTCTGTTACTCCTGGATATCCCCCATGGAAGTAAATGGAAATAGATGGAATTTGATCCACTTGGTCTGATAACTCCATTGCCTGGAATCTTGTGGAGGGTTTATGCTTCTGCAAAGTGGATGTAAAATGTGAGTAAGTGCCAAATTCTGATTTGGTAGTGTTTCTCTTTGCATGGGGGTAAGTGACTAACACAAGGTGCAAGGCAGTGGAAAATCAGGCCAAGCAGGTCAAATTCTGGGCTATTATTAAATGGAAAGCTTTTGATGACAACTAACTAATGACCAACAAGCAAGCAACGTTCTTTGTCCAGTATGGTTGAGGATATACTATTGTATTTGGACATATGAAAATCTGGACTTCTCTACACCACTAGCACGTACACACACACACATCCCTGCTATCTCCTGGGTTTGGATGTAATAACTTTGTTATGAGCATAATTTTTTCTGGGGTTTATGTAATCTTTATTTTACTTGTATCAAAGTAGTAAATAGTTAACCCTAGATGACTGGTGGTAAAATCATGTTTGTTCTTTGCATTAATTCTTTAGACAATTGTCCTTTCTAGAAACAATTTCAGACAACAGGATATTGTTAGTTTAGTTTTCATTATGAGCATCTAGTTAAACAGAATTCTCTTGAAGCTGTGTCAGTAACAAACTATGCATTTCCCAAACTCAGCACAGCTACGGTCTGGCACAACTTCCCATGGCTTCAATCTTTATGTGGTCTAGAAGCCTTTTGTTTGTTTGAAAACCTGAGGCCTAGAGTATGTTAAAGATGAGAGAGAAGTAAAAGGAATGTCTGGCCAAAAAATGTGGGTTCTGTTGATATACCCTTCCTCTTCACTTTTTAACACGGGTTGCCTAAGTAGGTAAATGATCCATGATTAACAACACTTGCCATCCAGTGGTCTCCCTGGCCTTCCTCAACCTTCGTATGAAAACGATGTGGGCAGTATTGTGGATGGGACTAAACAAATAATTTTCATAGGAATTGCTGTGGTGGATCACACCAGTGGTCCATCTAATCTGTTATCATGGTTTTGATTGTGGCCTGATTTCTAAAGATGTGAGCATCTGCTACTCCTACTGATTTCAGTGCTTACTGCTCAGAAAAATCAAGCCACTTTCAGAAAAGGGACTAAATATGGACATAGGGGACTAACCTTAGGCACCTTAGCCTGAAAAATTTTGACCTGTGTAGATATTTTTTTTATTCTGGAATCTACAATTTGTCATTGGAGTATATTATAGAGGTTGCCTGACAAATCCATTAAAACTCCTGAGCTTATAGAATTTCAGTGAGTATCAGCTCTTATTGGCACCTTCTGTTTACTTCAGTGTTAGTCTTCCATTCTGTTGTAGTTAAAAAAAAAAAAGGTAAATGCTGAATAGGAATCCAAGAAGCTCTGATACATGAAAGCTATTCTTTGTCTGAATACAAAATTTCTTCCCCTCTCTTTCTTTTTCTCATACCATGTGTACAGACCAAGGAATTTCCTATACACTTTGTCTTTTTTAAAAAATAAAGTAACCTATTAAAGTGGAAACTGAACAGAAAGGTCTATTAATTTTTGGTGGAGAGCTTGTAAGTTTGACATTCTGTAATCAAAGGTTTCTTCCACCTTGGAACAAAATATATGTTGTGCTGCACTGCTGAGACAACAGCTATATTTTCTTCCTGACCAGTTACTTTAGAAATAAAACCGTAATATCAAGTGTGACCAATATTTCTATAAAGTTATAGGTTATAAGCATGTTACAGACATGAGTATATTTTATACATGATTATAAGTAAAACAATAGAAGGTGTTACGTAGTTATAAGGCATGGTTATACGCAACCATTCTTTAGTAATTAAAACATTTACTAAAATATCAATTATTCATTTACTCACTCTTTATAAACTATAACCATACCTGTAGCGAGGCAGTGGGATACCCCACCGCCTCACTGAGGGACAAACCTCACCTAACACCAGTGTGGGCGGAATCACTGGGTCCTGCACCAACCCCTCAGAGGTCACGGTGCAGACCCAGAAGTGTAAAAGCTCACCGGCAGAGCTCAGTTGAGACCCAGACGCCAGAGAGGCCAGACGTCTGTGACCGAGCTCCCTCTGGGGAGACAGCAAAAGGCCATGGACGGCCTGACGCCGCACCAGGCCGGCCAAGCCTACCCTCACTCACTACCCCGGGGAGGGCTGGCCGAGCCTACCCCTAGCTTGTTACCCCGAGGAGGAGCCGAGCCTGCCGCTTGCCCGCTACCCCGAGGAGGACTGGCCGAACCTGCCCTGCACCAGCTACCCCGAAGAAGAGCCTAGCCTGCCTCTGGCGAGCTACCTCGAGGAGCCACTGAGCCCACCCGTGAACACTTACCCAGAGGAGCCGATGGTGGTTGAGACTGCTGGTGACGCCTCGACCACTCAGGTACCTGACGAGGGGGAGAGTGGAAGAAGCCCGGGGGCAGCCGACCCCAGTCTGGCTGCAGCACTGCCAGAGCCAATGTCAGTGTGTTGCGGCCAGGATCCCCACTGACAGCAGCGAGTTTCTGCCGCTGCTAGGGCTCCCGGCTGGGACGCAGTGGAGTGGGAGGGCCTGCGTCCCCCTTGCCACCCTTCCAAGGGTGGCAGACTCCCCCTTTCCCTGGCCTGAGGAGGCTGAAACCTGCTATAGCTGCTCAGCCCTGCCTGAAGATCTGAGCATATTAACTCTGTGCTTGCTGCGCCACCCTGACCTAGGGCTGGGGATAAGACTATTGTTGCTCAGCCCTGCCTGAGGGCCTGAGCATATTGACTTAGTGCTTGTTGCCCCGCACCGACCTAGGGCTGAGCTTAAGACTATTGCCGCTCAGTCCTGCCTGAGGGCCTGAGCATACTGACCCTGTGTTTGTTGCCCCGTTCTGACCTAGGGCTGGGCTTAAGACTATCACTGCTCAGCCTTGCATGAGGGCTGGGACATACTAACTCAGTGTTTGTTGCCCGCCCTGATCTAGGGCCGGGCTTAAGACTATTTTAGTGAGGCGGTGGGATACCCCATAGCCCCGCTGAGGGACAAACCGCGGCTGAGCCGCACCACACGTGGTACCAGAAGTGGGGACTCTGCCCATAATGTGGGCACAAGCCCTTGACCCCTGTGAGAAGGGGTCTGGGGGACAGCGATCCCCCACAGGAGCCATATATTTGACGAAGCTCTTCACCCTCCTGACAGAGAGCCAGGAGCAACAGCAGGCGGCCCAATTGCAACAGCAGCAGCAGCAGCAGGTTGCCCAGTGCTAGCAACAACAACAGCTCGTCAAGCAGCTGTGAGCCCAGCAGCAGCAGCTGATCCAGGACCTGACGGTGCAGCACCAGGAGTTCCAGCAACAATGTTTGCAGCAGCTGGCATCATCATCGCGCCGCCCCACAGGGCCCCAGCCGAGGGGCACTGACGGGGCTTCCCGACTCACCCCACCAGTAAGCCTGACCAAGATGGGACCGCTGGATGACCCTGAAGCCTTTCTGGTGACTTTTGAAAGAGTGGCACACATTGCCGGCTGGGCGCCCGACCAGTGGGCCACCCTCCTAGCCCCATACTTGACAGGGACGGCCCAAACTGCGTACCAGGGTTTGTCCGTGGAGGAGGCCAGGGACTATACCCGGGTGAAGGCGGTGATTTTGGACGCCTTAGACATCAGCCTGGAAACCTTCTGGCAGCGGTTCCAGAGTCTGACTTACAACGTGGGCGCAAGCCCCCGGTTGGTGGCTCAGGAGCTGAGAGTCCTGTGTCAGCGCTGGCTACAGCCCGACGAGCTGAATCCCGATGAGCTCACTGAGCAAATCATCTTGGAGCAGTTCCTCCACATTCTCCCCTCTCGGGGAAGGGCTTGGGTCCTCCGTCACCTGCCCCCAACAGTAGCGGCTGCCGTCACCCTCATGGAGGCTTTCTGGTGGCGGAGACCGCGATCGGGCAACTTACGTGGGGCCACCCTCCAGGGCTCTAGTGCCCCAACCCTGAAAGACGGGCGAGCACCTGGGTCGAAACATGGACGTCACTGCGGAGTCAGGAGCCCCGCTATAGACGTCTCGAGGGTCCCCCTCGGCAAACCCCAACGGGCCCCGAGCCCAGGACTGGCCACACCCCATGGAGTCCCCCTACGAGCCAGAGGGGAGGTTTGGTCCGGCCTGGATGACCCAAAATTGGGCCCTGTTTCTCCTGTGGGAAGCATGGGCACCTCCAACGAGATGGCACCGAGATGGACTGCAGCTTTGGGCACGTTTGTGCTGGAAAAAACAGTGCCCGACCGCCGCAGGCTGCCAAAGTCACCATGCCCGTAGTTGTCGGGGACTGTCAGACGCTGGCCCTGGTCGACTTGGGCTGTGGGCAGACTCTAGTCCGCCAAAACCTGGGCCTCCCGGAAGACCCTCTGCTGGGAACCATCCAGCTGCAGTGCATACATGGTGACGTGCAACCTTACGCCAGTGCCCAAGTCCCACTTACCGTGGATGGAGTCATCTGAACCATGGTGGTCTGCCTGGCCCCGCGACTCGCCTACCCCGTGATCTTGGGGCGTGACTGGCCAGAGTTTCTGGGCTCCCTGAGGTCGTATGTGCAAGGGAGCCCCAAGGTCACCCCAGCATTGGAAGGGGACCACCATGGGGACCCCACAGAGGGAGCCGAAGAGGCAGGGCCTGAGAGCCAGGAAGGCGCATTGGAAGACCCCCCGCTAAAGTCTGCCGATGTCCCCAAAATCGACACGGACTTCTGCCAAGACCAGAGGGAGGACCCCACCCTGGATCGAGTGTATGAGCAGCTGGCGGCGGTAGATGGCGCTCTGATTGATCCGGCCCGGGCAAAGGTATGGCCCCACTTCGAGCTACGACGCAACTGCCTCTATCAGGTGGATCAAGATTCCCACACCAGGGAGGTCCAGACACAACTGCTGGTGCCTCGGTGCCACCGACGAGCAGTGATGAGGCTCGCCCATGACGTCCCAGCGGCCGGGCACTTGGGCCAGGAAACGACTCTTGCCCGGATTCTGTCGCAGTTTTTCTGGCCTGGGGTGCACCAGGAGGTGCGGAACTATTGTAGCTTTTGTCTGGAGTGCCAGCTGGCCGCTCCCTCACAGACGGTCCCGGCCCCCCTAATCCCCATGCTTATTATGGAAACCGTTTGAGCGGGTGGTGATGGATTTGGTGGAACCTGTCCTGAGAAGCTGCGCCGAGTTTCTATACATCCTGGTCACTGCGGACTACACTACTCGCTTCCCTGAGGCTGTCCTGCTCCAGAGCATCACCGCCAAGACCATTGCGGATGAACTCTTCAAGGTCTTTGCCCATGTGGGCTTGCCTCGGGAGATCCTCACCAACCAGGGCACCAACTTTACCTCCCGATTGCTGCAGCAGGTGTGCCAACTCCTTGGGATTAAGCAGCTACGCACCTCCATGTACCACCTGCAAACTGATGGTCTGGTGGAGTGGATCAACCACACCTTGAAAAGCATGCTGAGCAAGTTCTCCCCAGAGGACCTGCGTAGATGGGACCAGTTGATCCCCCCTTTGCTCCTGGCTGTCCTTGAAGTACCCCAAGCCGCCACCAAATTCTCCCCCTTCGAAATATTGTATGGCCGTCGTCCGCGAGGGCTCCTGGACCTTATGAGGGAGACCTGGGAGCAGAGCCCCTCACTGACTCAGGGCCTTCTGCAGTACGTCCTCCAATTGCAAGGTCATCTCACCCAGGCCGGAAGTCTCGCTTGAGAGAATTTGAAGGTGGCGCAGGATGCCCAGGCCCACACCTACAACCAGGATGCCCAAGTTCGCGAGTTCCAACCCGGCAACCGGGTTCTGCTTCTCCTACCCTCCAGTGAGTCAAAACTATTGGCCCAGTGGCAGAGGCCATATGAGGTGATTTGGAAGGTCGGGTCGGTCACCTATGAGATTAATCAACTAGACCGCCGGAAGCAAACCCAGCGGTATCATGTCAACCTCCTGAAGCCCTGGCAAGAAAGGGAAGGCCTCCTAATTATCTCTGTCCACCAGATCCCGAGTTAGGGCCCCGGGTCACCCCACCCAAAGACGCCACGATGCCGCAGCTCAGAGAGTCACTAACTGAGGAGCAACGCAAACAAACCGGGTGCCTCCTGCAGGCATTCCGTCGGACATTCACCGCCCAGCCGGGCTATACAACCCTCGTATACCATACTATTGAGACAGAGCTGGTGGTGGTAATCCGAGAGTCAACTTGGCCCCTACCCTATCATATGTGGCAGGTAGTTGAGGAGGAAGTCCAGGCGATGCTAGCACTGGGCATTATTGAACCATCGCAAAGCGAGTGGCGCAGCCCAGTAGTCCTGGTTCCTAAAACGGACAGTACCCAGCACTTTTGCATCGATTTCTGCCGTGTCAACTCCATCTCGAAGTTTGATGCATTCCCGATGCCTTGGGTCGATGAGCTGCTGGACCGTTTAGGCAAGGCTCACTTCCTCACAACCCTTGATCTAAGCAAAGGGTACTGGCAGATTCCCCTCAACTCCGCTTCGCAGGAGAAGACCATTTGCCACTGCCACGGGCCTCTACCAGTTCACCCGGATGCCCTTCGGTCTCCACGGTGCCCCCGCAACATTCCAGCAGCTCATGGATCGCCTCCTTTGTCCTCATCAAGGGTACGTGGCCACATACCTGGATGATGTTGTCATTTATAGTGACCGTTGGGAGAACCACCTGGAGCGGGTAGCGGCTGTCCTGAGGTCCCTACGAGCCACAGGACTAACTGCCAATCCGAAGAAATGTCGTATCGGGTGGCAGGAGACCACCTACCTGGGGTATACTATTGGAAGGGGACAAGTAAGACCACTTGTGGGAAAGGTTCAAGTCCTAGCGGCATGCCCAACCCCCACTACAAAGCATCATGTCCACCAATTCCTCAGACTGGCGGGCTACTATCGGAGATTCATCCCCGACTTCGCCTCCATTGCAGCCCCTTTAACGGGGCTCCTGACCAAGACTAGTCCCAGACGGGTGGAGTGGACCCCAGAGTGTGACTGTGCCTTCCGGACCCTCAAAGACTGTCTCTGCCATGAACCTGTCCTGTACAGCCCCAACTTTACCCGAGGGTTCATCCTCCAAACTGACGCCTCAGAGGTAGGACTAGGGGCGGTCCTGTCTCAGGAGGTGGATGGGGAGGAACATCCAGTTATATACCTCAGTCGGAAATTATTTCCACAAGAACGGCACTATGCTGTAATCGAGAAAGAGGCCTTGGCAGTAAAATGGGCCTATGATGCCCTGCGTTATTACATCCTGGGGGCCCCCTTCATTCTAGTCACTGACCACGTCGCGCTTCACTGGTTGGCCCAAATGAGAAATAATAATATGCGGCTAACACAGTGGTACCTGGCACTACAGCCCTATGCTTCTACTGTACACCATAGGGCCTGTAAGGACCATGCTAATGTGGACTTCTTGTCCCGCCTGGGAGAGTTGGACAGATCTGGCTCCGATGACTGGGATCCAGCCTTGAGAGGGGGTGCGTAGCGAGGCGGTGGGGTACCCCACCGCCTTGCTGAGGCACAAACCTCCCCTAACACCAGTGTGGGCGGAGTCACTGGGTCCTGCGCCCGCCCCTCAGAGGTCACGGCACAGACCTGGAAGTATAAAAGCTTTCTGGCAGAGCTCAGTTGAGACCCAGCTGCCAGAGAGGCCAGACATCTGCGATCAAGCTCTCTCTGGGGACACAGCAGAAGGCCTCGGCTGGTCTGATACTGCACCAGGCCGGCCAAGCCTGCCCCTGGCTCACTACCCCGGGGAGGCCTGGCCGAGTCTGCCGCTTGTCCGCTACCCCGAGGAGGAGCCGAGCCTGCCACTTGCCCGCTACCCCAAGGAGGACTGGCCGAACCTGCCCTGCGCCAGCTACCCCGAAGAAGAGCCTAGCCTGCCTCTGGCGAGCTACCTCGAGGAGCCACTGAGCCCACTCGAGAATGCTTACCCAGAGGAGCCAATGGTGGTTGAGACCGCTGGTGACGCCTCGACAACTCAGGTACCTGACGAGAGGGAGAGTGGAAGTAGCCCGGGGGCAGCCAACCCCAGTCTGACTGCAGCACTGCCAGAACCAATGTCAGTGTGTTGCGGCCAGGATCCCCACTGACAGCAGCGAGTTTCTGCCGCTGCTAGGGCTCCGGGCTGGGACACAGTGGAGTGGGAGGGTCTGCGTCTCCCCTGCCACCCTTCCAAGGGTGGCAGACTCCCCCTTTCCCTGGCCTGAGGAGGCTGAAACCTGCTATAGCTGCTCAGCCCTGCCTGAAGATCTGAGCATACTAACTCTGTGCTTGCTGTCCCGCCCTGACCTAGGGCTGGGGATAAGACTATTGCTACTCAGCCCTGCCTGAGGGCCTGAGCATAACGATTCAGTGTTTGTTGCCCCACCCTGACCTAGGGCTCGGGTTAAGACTATTGCCACTCAGCCCTGCCTGAGGGCCTGAGCATACTAACTCAGTGTTTGTTGCCCGCCCTGATCTAGGGCCGGGCTTAAAACTATTTGTAGTGAGGCGGTAGGATACTCCACAGCCTCGCTGAGGGACAAACCACAGCCGAGCCGCACCACAATACCCTTCATATAAAGTGACCAAATATATCATAGGCATAAAACTGTGAAAAAGTTGCAAAATAATTTGAAAACCCAAACTGTAGATGAAGCAGGAATTTTCAGTGGCTCATTCATTATATAATAATTCCCTTCTTTGACAGGGTTACTGGCCTGGTGAATAGAGAGGAAGACAGTAGACGTGATACATCTTGATTTTAGTAAAGCTTTTGACAGTCCCACGCAACATTCTCATAAACAAACTAGGGAAATGTGATCTCGATGAAATTATTGGAAGGTGGCTGCACAACTAGTTGAAAGACTGTATTCAGAGAATTGTTATCAACGGTTTGCTGTCAAACTGGGAGGGCGTATCAGTGGGGTGCAAAGGTCAGTTCTGGGTCTGGTACTATTCAATATTTTCATTAAGGACTTGGAAAATGGAGAAAGTGTATGCTTATTAAATTTGTGGATGGCACCAAGCTGTGAGATGTTGCAAGCATTCTGGAGGATAGGATTAGAATTCAAAATGACCGTGACAAATTAGAGAATGAGTCTGAAATCAGCAAGATGAAATTCACTAAAGAAAACAAAGTAATTCATTTAGGAAGGAAAAATCAGATATCTAGCTACTAAATGTGAATAACTAGCTAGGTGGTAGTACTGCTAAAAAGGATCTCGGGGTTTATAGTGGATCAGAAATTGAATACAAGTCAACAATATGATTCAGTTGCAGAAAAGGCTAATAACATTTTGGAGGGTATTAACAGAAGTAGCATATGCAAGACTGGGGAGGTAATTCTCCAGCTTGACTTGGCACTGGTGAGGCCTCAGCTGGAATACTATGTCCGATTCTGGACATCACAGTTTAGAAAAGATGTAGATAAATTGGAGAAAATCCAGAGGAGAGCAACAAAAACAATAAAAGGTTAAGAAAACCTTATCTATGAGGAAAAGTTAAAAAATTGCACGTGTTTAGTCTTGAGAAAAGAAGACTGAGGAGGGAAACCAATAACAGTCCTCAACTATGTTAAGAGTTGTTATACACAGAACGATGATTAATTGCTCTCCATTATCCATTGAAGGTAGGACATAATGGGTTTAATCTGAAGCCAGGGAGATTTAGGTTAGATATTAGGAAAAGCTTTCTAACTAGAAGGAGAAAGAGGAGAACCAAATTTCATCTTTTCAGAAAAACTATCTCCCCATCTATATTTTATCCTTTAGCGACACAGAAATGTAGGTCTGGAAGGGACCTCAAGAGGTCATCCAGTCCAGCCTCCTGTGCTGAGGAAGGACCAAGTAAGCCTAGACCATCCCTGGCAGGATTGTCCAACTTGATAATAAAACCCTCCTGTCAAGGTTCCTCCCCCACTCTGAACTTTAGGGTACAGATGTGGGGACCTTCATGGACACTTCTAAGCTTAATTACTAGCTTAGATCTGGTAACACTGCCACCATCCAGAAATTTCAATGTCTGGAACACTTCCTGTCCCCCCAAAACCTTCCCCTCCCTGGGCAGCCTTGAGAGGCTTTTTCACCAAGTTCCTGGTGAGTCCAGATCCAATCCCCTTGGGTCTTAAAACAAGGAAAAATCAATCAGATTTTTAAAAAGAAAGCTTTTAATTAAAGAAAGAAAGGTAAAAATCATCTCTGTAAAATCAGAATGGAAAATACTTTACAGGGTAATCAGATTCATATAGCTCAGAGGAACCCCCTCTAGCTTTAGGTTCAAAGTTACAGCAAACAGAGGTAAAATCCTCTGAGCAAAAAGGAACATTTACAAGTTGAGAAAACAAAAATAAGACTAACATGCCTGGCCTGGCTATTACTTACAAGTTTTAAACATGAGAAACTGATTCAGAAAGGTTTGGAAAGCCTGGATTGACATCTGGTCCCTCTTAGTCTCAAGAGTGAACAACCCCCAAAAACAAAGAGCACAAACAAAAGACTTCCCTCCATCAAGATTTGAAAGTATCTTGTCCCCTTATTGGTCCTCTGGTCAGATGTCAGCCAGGTTTACTGAGCTTCTTAACCCTTTACAAGTAAAAGAGGCATTAACCCTTAACTATCTGTTTATGACACCTCCAATGATGGGGATTCTACAACCTCCCTTGGACGCCTATTCCAGAGTTTAACTTATAGGAAGTCTTAAGAGAGCAACATTACAGAACCCAAACCACCAAAAATGAAAATCCTTCTTCTTCTGGTGGTAGGCATCTGACTCAGATGATGAAACTGAACATACATCATCTGCAGTGCTGTGGATAATTATCAGCATGGAAGCATGTCCTCTGGAATGGTGACCGAAGCATGAAGGGGCATGCAATTGTTCAGCATATCTGGCAAATAAATACTTTGCAACGCTAGCTACCAAAGTGCCAGGTGAATGCCTGTTCTGACTTTCAGTGACATTCTAAATAAGAAGCAGGTAGCATTAGCTCCTGAAAATGTAAATAAACTTGTTTGTCTGAGCAATTGTCTGAACAAGAAATAGGACTGAATGGACTTGTAGAGTCTAAAGTTTTACATAACTTCACTCAAAAACATAACAATGTAACAAAAAAAATCTACCTTTGTAAATTGCACTTTCACAAGAAAGAGATTGCACTACAGTACTTGTATGAGGTGAATTGAAAAATACTATTTCTTTTGTTTATCATTTTTACAGTGCAAATATTTATAATAAAAATAATAGTATAAAGTGAGCACTGTATACTTTGTATTCTGTGTTGTAATTGAAATCAATATATTTGAAAATGTAGAAAATATCCAAAAATATTTAATAAATTTCAATTGGCATTCTACCATTGTTTAACAGTCTGATTAAAACTGAGATTAATCTTTTAAATTGTGATTAATTTTTTTTATTTAATCACATGAGATAACTGTGATTAATTGACAGCGCTTGTGCTAACATTTCCCTGTCTCTACTGGAAATAGCTCTCTTGATGCATCTGAGAATTGCACTAGCTTTTTTTCACAGCTGCATCACATTGATGTCTCAGAGTCATCCTTTGATCAGCCAATACATCCAGGTCTTGCTCCTCTATCGCTTCCAACTGATAAGTCCCCAGTTTATAGCAAATATTCTTCTTATTGGTCTCTAAGTGCATGATCTTGAACTTTGCACTATTAAATTTCATCTCATTTCTATTATTCCAATGTTCAAGGTCTCCCAGATCTTCGTGTATTATATTCTGGTCCTCTTTCATATAGGCAATACCTCCCAATTTTGTGTTCTCCTGACTCCCACTTGTTGTGCCAAGGTCATTAATAAAAATGCTAAATAAGGTTGGTCCCAAGACTGATCCCTGAGGAACTCCACTAGTAACCCCACTCCAGCCTGAGAGTTCATCTTTCAGTACTCTCCCCTTTAATTAATTCCTTATCTACTTTTAAATTCTCATATTAAATTGGAAAAGATGGAAATTAACTAATGATTTCCCATGTGGTACTGTATCAAATGCCTTACTGAAATCCAGGTAGATTAGATCTACTGCATTTCCTTTGTCTACCTTTATAGTTAAGGTTGCTGAATGAAAGGAGGACAGAGATGGGATTATTTATTATTAGAGACATGCAGAGTTGGAGTTGTGGGCATGCAGCAATACTTAAAAATCAGACCACTTATTTTGGTGTCTAAATTAAGCCACCTCCATTTGAAATCTTTGACCTCTGAGCGTATATATTCTACTGTGTCATCTTCACCAGACATTTGGTCTCTTTCAGAGTGCATGGGATCTTTTAGGTATGTTGTAACTCCCTCCATCTCTACAGCCTAATCTATCCTTGTAGCTTGGTTTATAACCAAGTATTATAGTAATCTTTCGTCATTCTACTATGTTTATTAATACCCATCATGTCATGGCCATTTTTTATTGCCAGTCATCCTGGTTTAATCTATTTTTGCTTCTCAGCTTGTTGTACTGTTTAGATATCTAAAACTGCAGTTTTTCCTGATTCCACCCTGCTCTGAAATAGCAAAAAAGTTATCTTTGTCCATTAGGTTACTCTGTAATAACAAGAATCAAGACTCATCTCTTTGTTGCTTAGGTATTTAGAAGAAATGACTCATTATCTTGCCTTATGGTAACTGGTAAACTGATTTAACTCCTACAAACATAGATTCTTGGCTTAGAGAAGGAGTATAGAGTTTAGCATTTCTAAACAGATTTTTCTTTGCTCTTTGACCTACAACAGCTAGTTTAAGTTAGAGTTTCTTTTGTTACCAATATCATCTCTGGATCACGTTTCTTCAGATAATCTTTGATATTCTAACATTGTTCCTTAATAACAGGAGTTTAAAGACTATTTAATTCACTTGATTGCTTATTATTATTAATATACCATTCCTATTTTGAAGCTATGTGCTTTACAATATTGTTATGGACAGACCTCTGGCTGGAAGCAAGCAAACTACTAACCCTACTTACCTAAAGCAATTACGCATAACTCCCATTGTGTAGCATAGATTGTCTTTATTATCACACCATGCTAAGAAATCAAACATGTTTGCATTTATTTTGTCAGCACTAAAGAATAGTCACTTAATAGAATTAACCTGAAATGCATTTGATTATAGCCTCAAGAGATCATACTGAAAGCACAGAAAATAAGGCTTTGTCTACACTGCACTTTCATCGATAAAACTTTTGTCGCTCAGGGCGGTGAAAAAAAACACACCCCTGGATGACAAAAGTTTTAACGATGAAAAGTGCCAGTATGGACAATGCTTCATTGGTGGGAATCTCTCCCCTGTCAATGAAGCTACCACCCCATTGTAAGGTGCGCAGTGTAGACATAGCCTAAGTGATCCTCGTGAATATAATCTATGGAGTGTCAAGACATTAGTTTTCTAAAGGAAATGCAATTATTTTCTTTATCTGTTTCTGACTGGTCAAGTATTTAATGACATTCTGTTGTTCGCTATAGTGTTCAGATAGTGGTTACATTTAGGCATGTAAGTACTGGAACAAAATTAATTATTATTTTTTAAATGAAGCCTAAATCTGAAAAAATGTTAACAGTAGTACTTGGAAAAGCAAATCAAACTCAAAATGACAATGGGCTGTTTATTTTAGATCATCAAGTTGTAGAGTCTTAATTTTAAGAATTTTAAAAAGCACTCAAAAATGTTAGTTGTAGTCAAACTCAGCATCAACAAAATAATGTTTTAGTGCTCACATCTCATCAAAAGTCAAATGGAACTTGAACTACTAAGTCCCTTTTGACAATTGAATCCCCATCTTCAGAATAAAGCCCAAAATAATTTTATGTAGATATCTAGGGCCCAAACTAACTCACAAAACTTCTCTGAAGAAACAGTTTAATTTTCAAAATTCCTTTAATAAATTGGACTAGCTTTTGTTAATCATGGAAATGTTGTTTGAGAAGCTTAAACTAGAAGTTAGCACTTATGGGACAAAGCTGGAAATATTACAATTGGGTGTACAGTCAGTTGTTTCAGCTACAAAACTACAAGAAAATGTGGAGAAGTCTATGAAAATCAAATAGAGTTTTGTTTTCCTAAAATCTAATCAGTCCTCATTAAAAAAAAAAAGGCTTACAGAAAATTGGGTGTTTGTGGTTGTTTTCGCAACCCCAAACTAAGTTTGTCTATGGTGAAAAGGCTCATCTGACAAGTGTCTTTTCAGGACAACACAAACCCATAGACATCAACAGTGTTGTATGGGGGACTTGGAGTCAGGAATTCCGGAGGTCCAGTCCTAATTCTACCACTTACTCACAATCTGTGGCCTTGGGCTAGTCACTTTACCTCACCACATTGTAGTTTCCCTGTCTACAAATTGGGAATAATTAAAAGACTAGTCAATGTTTACACAGTAATTTGGAGACATGATGATATGGAGAGGAAGTGTGGTTAAAACATTGGTTTGTGACTCTAGAGCAGTAGTCTCCAAACTTTTTTGATCGTGCACCCCTATCAGTAAAAAAATTGAGCATGCACTCCCTGCCACATTGGCTCTACCATTTTTGTCAAAGCAAAAAAAAAAAAAAAAGCTGCTCGGACTCCCACCCGAACAGACGAAGCAAAAAAAAAAAAAAAGTGCTCCTCCTGCCACACATCCCCAAGGATCCTCTTCTTGCATACCCCTTGGGGTGCACGCACTCCACTTTGGAGATCACTGCTCTAGAGAACTGGCATTTTTGCTGACCTTTATCACACACTTCCTCTGTAACCTTGGACAAAACATGTGTTTTGTTCCCCAGTCCCCAATGTTTAATATGGGCATAATGCTACTTCCCTACCTCACTCAGGTGCTGTGAAGATTAAATTTAATGTCAGGGAGGCATTCAGATACTACAGTGAGCCATACATAAGCCTTTAAGTAAAAAAAATAAATAAAGAGAAACATGTATATGTGCTAAACATTATTTTGTAGATTCATTTGTTGACTTTCTGCACTATATTTGCTCCTCTCTAATGCACAAACATATTTCTTTATGTGAGAAGAGGCCTGAGTGATGTTATGCTATTGTGAGCTAATATCCCTCTAGCTCCTTTTTCTGTTCTCTTTAATTAAAGTTACTTGCTTGGCTTTGTGATAGGCTCTTCCAGAACCCAAAGGACATTCCATCTGCAGTCTATATAGTAGATTGTTCAGGACCTACCTGAACAACAGCTGGCTAACCAATGTCCATTGAAGTCAATGGGCACTGGATCAGGCCCTTAATAGAGATATCACATTTTGTAATCATCAATTAAACATTAAAGTGAAATTTTGAATGTTATGGAGGAAGATGGCGAGCATGGCACAACTCAAGTATCAGTGCGACTATTGGTTAAACAGCTAGAAACATAGGACAGAAAGAAGAATAAGACTTCAACTTTACTTGGTGCAGAAACAGAGTGGAGGGACATTGGAGGCTTTACATCACCTCTGGGCCAGCTCAGATTCTGGCACTACATGGGCCTACCTAGCCCCTGGCATAAATCAGAGCAGCCTCCGACAAGTAGGATTAATATGCTGGAACAAATCAGTCCATGTGCTCAGCAATCCATGAAGAATCAAAACTCAGATGAATCTGTGTCAATGTATATATATTTAAGGCAAAAGGCATCACGGCAAAATGCCTTGGTAGCAAAGGAAAAAAAATACATTTAAGGACTGGATCGTAAAAGTCAATCAAACATCTCTTCAAGGTAGTTTAAAAAGAGGTCCTTTAAAGAAACATCTGTGTTCCTTCGTTATCAATGTGCTTGTGTTTCTTTCTTGCAGAGTTCATTTCTATGAAAGGAGCAATGCAGGCTTGGAAGATGCTACTGGAAAAAAAATAATCAGAAATATCCATGTGATGAATGGAAGAAAACACTGGGAAACTTTACACATTTTTGCAAGACTCACTCCTCTGGTAATAGAGATAATCAGTACAGAAGTCAGATGTGAAACTTTCAGGGCCAGATTCATGACTGGTGTAAGTTAGTGTAGCTCCATTGAGTGTAATTTCTACCAGCATGGGTATCTGATAGTCACTCAGTAGGACACTTCATGGGTCTGGTTTTTAGAAGTGCCAAGTGGAGTTGTGAATGGGTTATTTCCTTTGCTCCCAACCTAGAAATAGACCAAGATTATCTTGTTTGGCAGTTGTGAGTGGCCAGCTGCACTGCCCCCTCCCCCTTCATCCTAGCCAAGGGTCACCTAATGCAAGATTGGAGGACAGCTTGGTGAGCTGTTCCTCCTGTCTTACCCTTTTTGATGCACTGAATGCAGCCAAATTACTAGTTGCTAAATTTAGGGCAGTGATGTGGGAATGAAGGACTTGTCGAACGGGACCCTGACACTGGGGTTTTCTGAAATTCACAGGTACTGTGATTTCCTAACGGAGTCCACGGCTTGTAGATCTATCTGAAACCGGAGAAAAGAACTGTTCCTGAAAATACTGTGAGAAAAATCAGATTATTTAAGTCTACTGGAGAAGAAAGACTAGAAATAACAAAAAGCCACACTTTACTGTGCCAGCACACACAAGATAAAAAAGCAGATATTCTTTCTACTCACTGGGATCCTGTTGCCAAGCTAGTTTCAACACCCACCCACCCCCAACCTCCCTCCCCCATCTGAACTGGCTACTTAGGAGGTCTGGCAATGTCAAGATTTGTACATGCATATTCAGTACCTGCACCTCATGCTGGAAAAAATAAAAACTGAATTTAAAGCCAAAAATACCAATAGTCACACTACCAGTTTATTTTGCTTCCAAGTCATCTTCAGAGTACAGAATTAGTGGGACATTTAAGTGATAAACAAGATATTAAAATTATTTTAAATGTATACAATTCTTACCCTTCCTAAGTGCATTTCTTTGGCATTTTGTTGCACTAAACAGTATCCTAGGTTGTCCCCAAGATCAGCCCACAGAGGTGACCCCTTTGCTCAAGCGTCTTATCCCCACTCCTTGTGAGATGCATAGGAGGAGGATCAGAGGCATCTGCTTGACTAAGAAACTGTCAACACTCACAACTGAAGCACTTCCTTGTGGCTGTATCTAGGGAATAGCTCTGCCCAGTCTGACACCCACACCCCAATCTGTCTCTTGTTCATGCTGTGACTGCTCTCGTGCTCCAGGAGTTGCGGTGCTCCTCTTTGTGAGTTGGTTACTCCCTCTTTTTTGGCTTGGCCCCCTGTCCAGGGGTTTCCCCTTCTAGGGTATCAAAGTCTTACTGGACAGCTGTACTCATCAGTTCTCCAATTTTAGGAGAAAGCAGGCCCACCCAGCCACTACTCCAGGTTTCAGGTCACGGACCCTTGAATCAACAACTAAGGTCTCCAGCATCCCAATCCATGCCAATGTTTCCCTGATCCTTTTCCTGCTCCACCCCATCAGGCCTCTGCTTCACCATCTTTCTGGGTAAGTTAGGATCCCAGGACTTGTACTCTCTCATGTCTCCTCCTTTCCCTCTAAATCCAGAGAGCAACTTCAGGCTTCCAAACTGTAACTCGCTTTCTGCAGCAGACTTCCTGGCATTATACTAGCCCCGCCTGCGGCTGCTCAGCTAGGCTCCATCACCAATCAGTGCTTACTCATCAAGCCTAGCTCCCTGAGGTGTGAGTTATCAGGTTACTTAACCCCTTCTGACCTACATTCACCCTTTTCAGGCTTATTTGGGATGAACACCCCAACAGAGACCCAAAGGTTGCATATACAGAAACTTTGTGTGTTGCTTTTTAAAAAAAAAAGCAGTTACTTGGGAGAGTGATGGTATAATGCCAATGTAGTTTTATTTCTGGTGTGTTATGTGAATCAAACGCATATATGGTATATCTACTCTTTGATCTGGAGATATAATTTCTAGCTTGGGAAGACATATGCATGCTATCTTTGATCGAGCTAGTGTACTAAAGTAGACTTGTAGTTGTTGCACTATGGGCTAGCTGCCCTGAGTAAGTTCCTAGGATTCTGGGCAGGATTGTACTTGGGGTGGTTAGTCCATCCCTTTGCAATGTGGCTATGGCAGTGTGAGCTATTTTTAGTGTGCTAATTTGATCAGAGCTAGCATTCATACATCTATCCAAGCTGGACATTACACTCCCAGCTCAAAGTGTAAATATACTCATAGTGGCATTTATGGACTGGTCCAAAGACTGGATGGAGCTATACCTCCTCATAGGGAACTCAGAGGGATCATGCTTCAGGCCTGGTGCATAACAGGGGACAGAAGATGGTGCATCCTGATCCCCCAGAGGGGTGGCTGGGCACCTTTGTGGCAGGGGAGTTTGTTGGAACCATACTCTTCCTCCTTGTCCCCTCTCCTTGCCTCCTTTGATGTGCACCAAGAGAAAATCCCTGTGCTCAGAGACTGCAAATGGAAGATGTCCCTGCACAGGCCATGCAAGCAATGAAGTTGGCAGTATGTCTGTTCCTCCCCCTTATACATCTACATAAGGACTTTGTCAGAATCTAGTCCTATTTTTTCTGGAAGCACAGCAGGCTGAACAAACGCACTAAGCCACTTTGATAAAAAAACACAGTAGCAGTAGCAAAAAGTGTTACCAAGAGAGTTCAATTGCTGAGTTCAGTTGAGCTTTAACCTTTTCTAATGCCAGTAGAGTGGGAAATCTCCCACTAGACAAACTAATTCTTCCTTTTTACTGGTAGAAGAATATGTCTGATGAAAGGTCTACAGGTGTCTAGGTAGTAATGATGGGTGAGATTTAAAAGATTCAAAGGTTCAGTTCACTTTTGTTAAGAATGTAAGACTCTGGATTTTTATCTGAATTTTACCTGAACTGTGTAAACCTCTTAGGTCTGCAAAATTGGTCTGAAAGTCTGGTGAGAAGAGGCTCATAAGACTCCTGAAATTGTTGCTTCCAGCTGGGTAAGAAAAACCACAACTTCAGTTTTCTACCGTTCTGCTTCTGGTCCCAGCTAGAAGTAAGAGGTGCAAGGCAAGGGAAAAAAGTTTATTAAAAAAAAAAAGGTTGAGAGAAACTTTTTGAACTTTACTGGCTCTATTCAGGTTATGTTTAACTTGTTCCTAGTGTTATCTACGTTGATTTTTTTGTCCTTCCTAAGAAAGCTATTTACTATACTGAGAACTACATGATGTCATATGTGAACAGCTATGGCTATAAATTGTCTGAGTTAACATACATAGCATGCTCAAAGTTGATTTTTAGTGGTGCTGGTTGCATTGTTAGTGATAGGAGGAACGTATTTAGTGAATCCAGTATCTAATGCAATGCTTTTAAAAAGAATAATATGGAAAATGAGGCCTTGATCCCTAATTGGAGCTTCTCGGTGCAATATCAATACAAGGCAATGAAGCAGTAACATTACCACACATAATGATATGCTGCTCATCTATAGCACTTTTCATCCATACATATCAAAGGTGCTTGTAAGGAGTAGCAGTATTTGAATAACCACTGTATAGAGTTCCTTTAATCCAAGTATTTTAAAGCACTTTAAAAACCACTAATGAATGAATTTTAGTCACTATAAAGTACTGTATCACAGAATAAAGTGATTAACCTATAGCTAGACTACCATGGAACAAACAGGTAAACTGAGTCCCAGTCCTGTATCTTAACATCAAGTCTATCTGTAATACCCTTAGAAGTCTTTAAAATTGTTTCTCACAATTTTTTTATATAAATTGTAACAATGTATGATTTAACCATTGTATGAAGCAAAACACCACATTCTATAGTGTGCAATTTTCAACCAAGAAACTCCACTTAGGGATCAAGGCCTCACTGTGCTAAGTACAGTACATACACATGTAGCTCCAAAAGCTCACTATCTTTAGTATAGGGATTTCTGCAGTAACATATTATGGTGAGCACTCAAACTATAGCATATTCTAAACTTTCCATTTGATATTATCATCTGTATTTACACACTTTGGTATTGACACCCTGGAGCTCACCAGTTCTCATTCTTATTGTGTACATACAATACCTACCATAATGTGGCCTTGAGCTCCCAGCTTTGAAGTACTTTGAGGACTAGTTGAGAAGAATGCCTCATCATCTGTGAAAAGCCTCACCTACATGCACTGGTATCCCCTGCTTTAGATACGGTGAGAATGTTTCTTAAGTGAATTCCTTCAATTATTCTGAGCCTGGATCTCTGTCTTCCATTAGAGGTTGCCTGCTACTTCCTACATTTTTTGTGACTGTTTGAGTCTAATATAGCTCCCTGTCCACCTTTCCCTTCAGTAACATTTTGTCTTCAAATATATGTTTTGCATAGGAAGGGGGCGTCTCAGAAATTGCTCTGATTCCATTGTACAGAAAGTAACCAGCATTAATTTGATCTCTCATCTGTTGAAATGAATTCTATGAAATAGAGTTCAAGTTTTAAACACATATTCTTTACTCTGACTGTGTAAATGAACTACACACAATTCAAAGCCTGCTGCTCACCGTTTGAAACAGCACTTTCAAGAGAATAGGCTGTCATTTTAGGCTTGGCTCAAGGAGTCCCCATATATGCTGGGGAGCAGTAGGGGCTAAACCAAGGGGGCGGTCCAAGCTCCAAGCAGCCTAAAATACATGTTTGAAATGAGACTCCCTCTACTTGGAGACAAAAGAAAGGCAGCAACTGGGAATGAATCTTTTCATAGTTTACACAAAAATCAGATTCAAGCAGCCCTGCATGAGGAGAAGCTGAGTACAAATGGGAGGGAGCGCATACCAGATTTACAGGAGCCAGTTACTTTTAAGTCTGTGGATGGACTCATTCTGTGACACCCTCATTTTGTTAAGGGACTTGTAAGAATCAGACTTAACAGGCTAGAGGATCTGGCTTATTTTGTTATTCCTTCTCCCTCCAAACAAAAGAAATCTGGCTTCTCCTTATGTAACTGGTGTAACCATACACACATAGCAAATGCACATAAATGGACAACCTATGGGGAACATGATCCATGTCAGTTGTCTAACTTAGGTTGGAATGGATTAGTTTAGAAAGGGGTTTAACCAAGGCAGTGTTATTGATTTTTGGATAAGCCAAATGTCTCAAAATTTCATAGGCTAGATGACATCTGCACTAGCTAGTAAAAAAATCTCCCAAAGAGAAACAGCCCACATATTATCAAGTTCCTCTTTTCTTTTGTTGGTGTCCTTTCTTTATGCTAAGATAATGGCATTTGATGTCAGACAAAATATGGCACATTTCCCTAGACAACAGCTGATCAGATTACACTGGTACTCTTCCACCTATCCAAACATTTTAAAAGGTATTAGATGGTTGCTAATAGCCACATTAGTTATTTTTGCAGGGCCCGAAGATATGTGAGATGATCATCTATTTACATATCCCCTCAGTCTTCTTTTGGTTTGGCTAAACAAGCCAAGCTTTTTGACTCTCCTCTCATAAGAGAGGTTTTCCATTTTTTGGATCACCTTAGTAGCCCTTCTCTGCACCTGTTGCAGTTTGAATTAATCTTTCTTAAACATGGTAGACCAGAATTGCACACGGTATTCCAGATAAGTGCCTTGTATAAACAGTATTAACACTTCCCTATCTCTACTGGAAATACCTCACCTAGTACATCCTAGAACTGCATTAGCTTTTTTCATGGCTACATCACTTTGGCAGCTCCTAGTCATCCTGTGATCAACCAATACACTCAGGTCTTGCTCCTCCTCTGTCGCTTCTAGCTGGTCCCCAGTTTTTAGCAAACATTTTTGTTGTTAATCACTAAGGGCTGGTCACCACTACTGGGGAGATTGATGCTGCTACAATTGATGCAGCAGGAATCAGTTTAGTGAGTCTAGTGAAGATTCGATTAATCGATGGAAGAGCGCTCTCCAGTCGACTCCGGTACTCCAGGTATCTGAGAAGAGTAAGGGAATTCGACCAGAGAGTGTCTCCCATTGACTCCTTGCCGTGATGACACTGGGGTAAGTCAACATAAGCTACGTCGATTCCAGCTACGTTATTCATGTAACTGAAGTAGTGTAACTTAGGTCAATTTACCCCCGCCGTGAAGATAAGCCCTTAGTGCATGATCTTCTACTTTGCGCTATTAAATTTCATCTGATTTTTATTACTCCAGTTTTCAAGGTAATCCAGATCCTCTTGTACAATATTCCAGTCCACCTCTGGATTGGCAATACCTTTCAACATTGTGTCATCTGCAAATTTTATTAGCACACGCCAACTTTTTGTGCCAAGATCATTAATAAAATGTTAAATAAGATGGGTCCCAAGACCACTCCCTGAGGCAGTCTGCTAGTAACTTCCCTCCAGCCTGACAGTTCACCTTTCACTATGGCCTATTGTAGCCTCCCCTTTAACCAGTTCCTATTAATCCCCATCTTCTCCAATATAATTAATAATTTCCCATGTGAAACTGTATCAAATGCCTTACTCAAATCCAGGTAAATTAGATGTACTGCATTTCCTTTGTCTAACAAATCAGTTATCTTCTCAAAGAAGGAGATCAGGTTGGTCTGGCACTATCTACCTTTTATTTTTGTTTTCTATAGTACAATATAATTATAATAGACACTAAAATCATGCTCTTAAAGACATTGAATTTATGGCTTATTACAATAATCTGTAACCCACTATCTTCCCTTTTTTCCTATGACTACAGGGGTGCCACTTAACCTTGAATGGTCTCTTAGAATATGTGCTTACTTATGTTAAACTATCTGTTCAATCTTATATTTAGCTCTGACACTCTTAGTACCTTTCCTAGACCTGAAGAAGAGCTCTGTGTTACTCGAAAGTTTGTCTCTCTTAACAACGGAAGTTGATCCAATAAAAGATATTACCTCGTCCACCTTGTCTCTGTTATTATAATACAGTACTTTGAAATTTAAATAGAAATTTGAATATAAATGATATACAAACAATGAGTAATTGAGCCTCATTTTTCTGGTCTGAGTAGTTGACCAAGATTACCCACAGTCTGTGGCAGATCCAAGTCTAGGACCCAGCAGTCCTGACTCTGTTTGCCTTTCTCTTGGGGGGAAAAAAATGTGATCATATGAATCCCAAACTCCAAGATCTCTTTTTGACCACCAAGGGTAATGACTCAAGTGGGGCTGTGTGATATGTGAAGGGGCATGAAGAAAGGGGTGACCTATTGATAGCTTTGATGACCTCAAGAAGTCCTTGCATAGGATGGGGCTCTGATACCCCTTAACAAACTCCTGATCACTGAAACTACTAGAGGTGCCCAAGTTGATCAACAGTTGGAGGTCATGGTGTTTGCCCTATGTAATGCCCCACTACCTTCCAATGTTTTATGAATGGTGTCTTGAGGGATATTTTAACCAATTTGTGAGCTACTTGTATCATAAACCTAGTCCCAGATTTGGACCTTAGCGTCCAAAATATGGGGGTTAGCATGAAAACCTCCAAGCTTAGTTACCAGCTTGGACCTGGTAAAGTTGCCACCACCCAAAAAATTAGAGTGTTTTGGGGCACTCTGGTCCCCCCAAAAACCTTCCCTGGGGACCCCAAGACCCAAATCCCTTGAGTCTCACAACAAAGGGAAATAAACCTTTTCCATTCCCCCCCTCCAGGTGTTCCTGGAGAGATACACAGAAGCAAACTTCGTGAATCTAAACAGAGGGAGTCCACCCTCTCTATTTCCAGTCCTGGAAACCCAAGCGCTTCCCTCTTCACCCAGAGGGAATGTAAAGTCAGGCTAGTAAATTTAACACACACAGATTTCCCCCTGACTTCTTCCTCCCACCAATTCCCTAGTGAGTACAGACTTATTTCCCTGGCGTTCCCCCCTAAAGAAAAACTCCAACAGGTCTTAAAAAGAAAGCTTTATATAAAAAGAAAGAAAAATACATAAAAATGGTCTTTCTGTATTAAGGTGACAAATACAGGGTCATTTGCTTAAAAGAATATTGAATAAACAGCCTTATTTAAAAAGAATACAATTCAAAGCACTTCAGCAACTATAGACATGTAAATACAAAAGAAAAAAACAATAACCCTTATTGTTTGTATGAACTCTCTACTCACAACTTGGAAACAGAAGATTGGAAAGCAGGAAATAGAAATCCTCTCATAGCTGAGAGAGCATACAGGCAGAAGACCAAGAACAAAAGACCCACACACAAACTTCCCTCCACCCAGAGTTGAAAAAATCCTGTTTCCTGATTGGTCCTCTGGTCAGGTGCTTCAGATACTTCTTCCCAGGTGAAAGAGACGTTAACCCTTAGCTATCTGTTTATGACAACTTGACAATATTGTCATTTTATTCTGACAAGCTCCATGAACACTCATGCTCATCTTTCTTGATTGGCTTTGCCAAAATCAACTTTACATGAAACCTGAGAAATGCAAATTTTACAAGGATGACATGAAATTGCTGGGTCATGTCTTCTCCCCAGAAGGACTCACTGTGGACCCCACAAGGTTATCACTATCGCTCAGTGAAAGGCACCCTTGAATGTATGCAGGGTGCAGCGGTTCCTTGGGTTTGTGAATTTTTACCGGTGATTCATCAAAGGTTTCTCCAACATGTTCACTCCTAGAATAGACCTTTTCAAAAAAGGGGCTAAGGCCTTCTGGTCAACTGTTGCACGAGTGGGTTTGGACTGCTTGAAAAAAGCATTCACTTCATCCCCCATTTTGACCCATCTAGTCCTCACAAAGACCTTCATAGTCAAGAATATTGCCTTGAACTTCATGACAGGTACAGTCCTCTAACAATTTATAGGTCCTTGCCAGCTGCTTCATCCCTGTGCCTTTTTCTCACAGAAACTGACTCCCACAGAGAGAAATTATGATATATGGGATTATGACATTCTAGGCTGCAATTTCTCTCCTCTGTGTCCTTGCTCCACTCTCTCTATGGACCTCTTTGTGGCATTACTGCACTCCCAATGGGGTGGACCTCCTAACTCTCGTGGACCATTTTATTCCTTGTTTCATTGTTATGTCTCCCTGTGAAACCATGCTAGGGTTCCTGGAGCACATCTTCTGGATATCACATTATGCCAACATGCATTATTTCAGATTGAGGTCCCCAATTCGTTTCTCAGTTCTGACAGGAATTTCTCTGCCTTCTTAGCATGAAGCCCCTAATTTTGACAGCCTGCTATCCCCAGACTCATGTCCAAACTGATGGAGTCTATCAGATTCTGGAGCAGTACCTCCACTGCTTTCTGAATTTATTTCAGTATAATTGGCTTCCTCTTCTGTATTTGGCCGAGTTTGCATAAAACAACTTGACCCACGCTCCACCTCAGCAGACTCCATTCTGGTTTTCATCTCTGGTTTCATCTAAAACTACCTGGCTCTGCTATCCTGTCAGCCACAGACCTGGTCCTTCACCTTCAACAAATGCACCGGGAACTGACTCACCGCTGAAGAGCCTTATAAGCATTATACTGACCAAAAGCAACAAGCCACCGCTAATCTTTTGTAGGGGATAGAATTTAGCTTTTGGCCCAGAACATGAGAATGGACTGTGTTTCTGCCAAGCTAGACCACCAATACCCATTGGCCTTCAAGCTTCAGCTCCCAGAATCCCTCAGGATTCACCCACCTTTTATGTTTTCCTCCTCAAACCATTTGTTGACAACCACTTCCATGACCTGGTAGACCAATCTCCACACCCAATAATAGTCCAGGGAGCAGAAGGAATATAAAGTCCATTAGGTCCTTGATTCCCAATGGGTCAGAGGGAAGCTCCAATGTCTGATAGACTGGAAGTGGTATGCCCCTGAAGAGTGATCCTGGGAACCAGAATAAAATGTTCACACTCCTGAACTCATGCAGGGATTTCACCAAAGATATCCTGACAAGACAGGGCTGAGGGCCCCTGGGATGTGCCTTCAAAGGAAGGGGTGCTGTTAGTAACTCATCTGGCTCTGGACACGGTCACATAGCAACCCAATGAGCCTATCTGGGGCCAATAAGTTCTTACTAAGTGACTGTGCTCCTTGACTGGACAGAAGAGCCAGAAAATCATCATTTAAGCTGTATAATAACAACAGCAAAGTGACAGCTCAATAAATTTTACATCCACAGCTGCACCAGACCCACTTCCTTTACAGGCCTTGCTCCAACCCACAACTGTTTCCACATCAGCCCTAGTCCTTACCCTATTCTGAACCCCCTGACTCCAATTATTTACTTTTCTCCTGACCATGACTTGGTTCTGTTCTGACTTCCAGCTCCAACCATTGGTTTGTCTCCTGACCAAAATTCCAGGTCCACTTTCTGACTCTTCTAAGACAACTAGGACTAATTCCTGTTCTGGTCACTAGGTTGCACCGTGTACAACCTCATTGTGTGCAGTAACCAGGAACATTAGGAAAAGGAGTTCCTGTAGGGACAGAAGGAGGTGGTTCAAATCTTGGAAGAATTTTGGCCAAGGTTTACCAGACAGCTTGTTGGCTTAGTTTTGGGTTTGTAACAAAACATGAAAACAAATGATTTTGCCTAATTTCCTGTTTAGTTATGAAAGTTTTGTACAATGTTAAGTATTACATGGGGGGATGACTAAAAACGGTGAGTGATATTAAATAATGAGAGTGGCAATATACCCAGCCATGAAATGAAAAGTTAAGGCATTTTAAATTTCAAATCAGAACAAAGGTAAGGAAATTTAAAATTATTGCAGAACCTTAACATGTCTTCATAACTTAGTGTCTTCATAACTTCAGTATAATGGTGAGAAGCAAGGATTGCTTTTATTTGTTTATGTTTTTGAGTCTTTGAAAGGCATTGTCATTATTTTGTTCATATGGCTTCCCAAAATCTCCAGCATTTTATAATGTGGTTAATGTAGCTTTGCCATTAATTTCTGATGAACAGTCTTGAGTGATTGTGTGTCATAAAGAATGTTGATTGCCTTCTTGTGAGAGATGACAAAAATGTATTATAGAGTCTTTGTCTACATATGAAAATTGAATCTTTCAATTGTTAGGGGTTGAAATAGATAGCCATTCTCTGAGTGGGATTTTATTTCTGCTGTTGGTGCATTCTGTTATAGTTCATAACTTTAACATAAATGAGGTTAAATTACCTGTCCTGATGATTTATAAAAGATTCCAGACCATATCTTTTGATTCTAAACAAAAACAAATCTCTTCTGTTTGTTTTACTAGTTTTAATATTCTCTAGTACTATCAATTGTGGGTTTCATTTGATTCCCCCACATGCCTTTCTTACCTTTTGAAAACAAGTATCTGGTTTAGACTACTTTTGATTATTTTTTCACCAAATTACATGTTGATGTATTTGCATTACAATAGCATTCAGGGGCCCCAACCAAGATTAGAGGTCCATTGAGCCAGGCATGACACGAACAGCGTATAAGACACTGATAAAAATCTATATAGTATTAGTTATAGGAGAAGAAGTAATATTTCTGGTAGGCGCTGACCTTGTTCTATTCTGAAGTTGAGCCTAAATTCTGTTTCTCATGCTATTTTATGAGGAGATTATGTTCTAGCAGCTTCTTGCTCAGTGCAGCACTTTGGAAATCCTTAGATAAAAATTAGGATTTTGTGTTGAGGGCCTTTATTACTGATACTTAACTTTTATATAAAACCCCTTGACAGGCACTAGGTGCTCTGGTGTTATCTTGCTTCTTTGGGCTTAAATGGCTAAGTCTTCATCCTGCTTTAAAATCTTTTGGGGAAAGTGATGTCTTTTGTGTCCTGTTCTAACATTAATACTGTAACCTACTAAAAGAAAACATATATTTCAATGTAAATGAGAGCAGAATTTGATTCAGTGTTTCAGACTTGCATATTTGAAAGCAAAAAAGTGAGGCAAATCCTCCATAAATGTATGGTTGGAGAGAGGTTCACATACCCTACAAAAATTTATCTGAATGTTGACATCTTTAGTCAGTGTTGCAAGCTCTTATGATGTTATTGTGCATCTCATGATACTTGCCACCTGAGGTCTTGCAGTACCATGAGTGTGAGAAGCTCTGCTTACATTTAAAAAGAGAAGGTTTCTAGTTCTTGTGTTGAGAAAATCCTGAAAATTTGAACCCTAAAAGCTGAAATGCCAGAAGGTAAATAAGTTCAACACACTTGGCTTAAAAAGATGATCACAATGTTTTTTTTTAAATCATGAAATTTTGAATGCTTGAGGATTAAATATCAAAATGTGTTAGTTTTGGCTGATTTCTGGCCCTGGGAGTAAGGGCAGTGTAATCTAACTGTGCGTATGGCTGACCAGCCTCAAGAATGGTCAGGTTTAGGACCACAGTGTAGAAGACAGATATGTACTCATTCCACTGGCAGATGGTAAAGTATGGGGGAAGTCATGCAGATGAGCTATCTGGACAGCCCTATGTGGCTTCTCTGTCCCTCTCTCAGCCCCATTCTGGAGCTGTGCCAGCTGCTGCAGCCCTGGATCTGCAGAAAACCTTGAGTGCTCCTTCAGAATTCTTTATTTGGGGGGTAGGAGGCTATGGAGCAGAAAAGAGAAGGTCCTTGTGTGTTTGGAGAAAGGGTGAAATCAGTCAGAGGGCACTGCTCACTTGGTGGTATTGCTGTTTTAATGTTAAATCTTTTATTCCCCAAAGGGTTTAACTCCATCATTTTCTCCTCACTACTGTCTCCTCTCAAAAGCCTTTGGAAAAAATCCATCTGTCTAACTAGAGGTCTGAGGGCTGCTCCATCTCATGCCAATCCATGACACTTAGGCGTCCAGGCAACTCGAATTAAGTGATAACATACAAAGCTGCTATCCCAATTCCACTACCAATGTCTAGTACCAGCAGCTGAGTGCACTCTTGATCTGGGCCTGTGCTGAACTGGAGATTGGGATTAACCTCAGATCCCTGATTTCATGGTACACCATACTCATTAGCCTAACAGTGGCTCCCATAATCCTTAATTGTCAGTAGTGTTATAACCCATCTTTTAAAACTCATTTTGATTTTAAATTTCATAGAAAAAACTTAGTTGGTAAAGTGCCTTGAGTGAAAGCTGCTGTATAACAGCTAACATAAGACTATACAGGTATCTCTTCACAGCAAAATGTGCCCTCTTCTGGACTGAAACAGAACCATGATTAATAACATTCAACAAATAAATATAAACATTTTGAACAGGAACCGAACAGAAAGATTAATTTAACCAACTGAAACGATAAATAAGCAGAATGTAATAATTCAAGTTGGAAGTTGGTCACAATATATGCTTAATAATTATACTTGTGACAATTCCATGGGACTAATTGACCACAAATAGTCAAGAGTTTGACAAAACCTATAGCACTATAGTAATTCTTCAAACTAAACCGATGTCTCACCATGGTGTTGAGTGTCACCTAACCAATAAATATTGTTCCTGAGGAGTATGAACAGTTTGGGAAGTCTCCAAGCCAAATACTGACCCAGCTTAGTTTGTGGCTTCTGATTGGGTCACAACACAAAGTAGCTTGATTGCACACAGTTGGTTTAAATGTCATTTACATTGGTCTGAATATGGTGACCACATTTGAAGATTTGCCATTGGAAAGATTGTACTAGTTTGAAAATACACCTTCTCAACCAGTAGAAGTTTTTCAATTTGCACAGTGTAGTTGGGGTGCAATACAGGTGCATTTTTGGGGACAAAATATAGTTTCTCAGTTAATAAAAGCTTTGTTTTAAAAAAGAATAAAAATCAGGCAGGTAGGCAGTCCATGGTATGGCACGGAAAAAGGTGAGAGACTGTAATACTGTGTGGTCTGAATCTCTCCTTTAATACATGATGAAAACAGAGGATGTGACTGTCATCTCACAGTGGTTAGAATGAGTAGTAACTCCACTGGACTCAATGGAGTTACCAGCCTAGCACTGTGCTGAGAGACACAAGAATCAGGCCCAGAGTTAGCCAGTACATTTCAATCATGAGGCCATTTTAGGAGAAAATAAAAAGATTTAGTTAATTTGCTTACTTTAGACCCTTCTGTAACTTGTGTAGTGTATGCTGATGAGTTATTAACCTTAGGGGAACGGGTGGTGGTATGTACTTTGCAGAATGTTTGAGCTTTGTTCTACCATGCATTGCACATTAGGGAGCCATAACGATGATAATGAAGAGCTCATTAATTTCTTTGGGGATTCTTGTATTACTATCATAACTTCTCTAATGTACAGTGCATACTGCTCTTCATAAGCATTGAAACCTAACACCATAAAGATTATGATTGTGTTGCATCTCAGGAAGCTACTGCACTACTATACAATGTTAATTCCATAGTATTAGTGTTATTGCCGTTCTAATGTTCAGTTAAATTTAGAGTAAAGGTCTTAACACCTCTCAAATGGTGTTTGTGTACTACAAATCGCATACAGAGTGAAATTAAATGGATGAGTGTCTATGTGTGCTGTAAAGAAAATAATTTCTTATCTTTGGAAGGATCCATTTTTCAAGTTCTTGAGAAGAGACTGATAAGCCTGCTACAGCCTTGACTTACAGAAGTAGTCTTTCGGCTCATGCAGCAGAGGCTTATGCATTTAGATCCAGAGATCCTAGGTTCAGTCCATGCTGCCAGTGACCGGCTGGAGTGGGTTAAACATGCTAGTGTAATGTGTAGGAACTGGGAAGAATGCCTTTCAGTAGTTTGAGCAGGCTTCTGTTTGGAAGCCATCATGAACAGAAGTGTGTGCATATAGTTAGTAAACACTGTAATTTGGACTCCAACTGTACCCAAGTGGTTCCTTCATATTACATTTGCTGCATGAGCACTAAAGACTATAGATGTTAGGGAGGATGGGCTCCTAATTCAGCAACACAGTGAAATAGAGGGATTGCGAAGGCTACTAAAAGTGAAAAGGTAATGGCAGCCTCTAGCTACCGGGACTGACTGAACCCCGCATACAGGGGGAAAAAAGAGGGTTAAATATCTGTCTATTAGAGGGGATGGTGTCACATGATAGCTCATTAGAGGACTGTCTCATCTATAGCAAGAGACTGGAACTGTATATAATTGTTAATGATATAACTCATGAGATAAAAGGGGCTGGTCTACTGATCAAAGAGGAGCCTAAGACAACTTGCTATGCATCTTAACATCTCCATAGCATTTGCTGAGATTGTGGAAATTCTACAAAATCATCTACCACTAAAGCCTGTAGTTGCAGTAGGTGCAAAGTATTCTGCTTTTATAAAGTAAATCAAAAAGAAAATGTAACAATTTCTGAACATGGCTGACTTAAGGAAATAAGTAGAACATAGGCAGAGAGTTGAAATGATGCATTAAGGGAAGCAATCCCAAAATATCTATTGACTAAGGCTGATCTCACTCTAAAATTTGCACTAGAAATGATTGTATCAATTAAGACAGTTACTAAAGATTCCAAGGAGCTGCAACAGCCTTGTGAAATCTGTGCAACAAACAGAGTAGGGATCAAGTGGCACAAACAGCAGGGATTACATTCAGACTGTGTGCTTTTATTGTGGAAAACAGTCTCACAAAGCAAATTATTATTGGTTCAAGAAAAAACCCTGTAAAAACTGCAAGAAACTGCAATACACAGACAATGTGCAGGTCAGTGCAAAAAACACAATAGCCACTTCAAAATGGCAAAACCAGAAAATTTCAGTTTAATCAGCTTGCAGCTGATATGAAGTCCTCTGAGAAGTTATAGCATATCTGCAACTGTTTAATTTAGAAGACAAATAAAGTGTTGTTTGGATGTTTTTCACAAATAGAAGGATTAAGACTAGATACAGGGTCTGCTGTTTCTGTAATTTCATAGAAGGATTATCAGAGACCACTTAAAAAGATGATGTTGCAGAAAACATCAGTGCTACTAAAAACAGATAGGGAAATTCTTACTTCACTGGAAGTTATAGCAAAGGAAACAACCTTAAACAGCATGTGCTAAACTGCTATGTTGTGAAGTGAAGGAATCTTGTATTATTTGGTAGAGAACAGCTGAGCGAGCTTCAGATAGATTAAGCAAGCATAAAATGCCTGTGGGTTTTTTAAAAAATGAACTCCAGCCCAAAACAAAAGTTTGCCTTGAAGAAAAGCTACTATGTTTCAGGATACTGTTAGAACCTTAAAACATAAACAACTACAAATTGTGCTTGAAGAGGAAGCAGTTCCTACATTTTGCACAGCTTGTCCAGTATATTTGCATGATACAGCCAAAGGCAGAGATGGAATTTAGCAATGATAGGATTTGGGATTTTTATCCTAGACTAACTGAAATGAATGGGGCCACTCTTATACAGTTCTAGTAATGAAAGAGGACTAATGGGGCTGTCCATATCTGATTTCCAGGTTACCATTAGCTCAGTATTGCATGCAGGCCATAGACTATCAGGGTTAGAAAGGACCTCAGGAGGTCATCTAGTCTAACCTCCTGCTCAAAGCAGCACCAATCCCCAGACAAATTTTACCCCAGTTCCCTTAAATGGCTCCCCTCCCCCAGGATTGAGCTCACAACCCTAGGTTTAGCAAGCCAATGCTCAAACCACTGAGCTATCCCTCCCCCAGGTACTACTCTACAGGTGGTATCCTGTACCTAGAACAGATAATATATTTGCCATATTAGCTGGTGGTAGTTTCTCCAAGATCAGCCTAACCCACATTTATCTAAAAATGGAGATTAAGGACAGTGACAAGAAGTACGTCACAATTTACAGGGCTTATTTCAATATAATAGATTAATGTTTGGAATGGCATCTGCTATTTGGCAGTGAGCCAGGGGCCAGGTATTCCTGACACTCAGTATTGCTTGGACAATATACTGGTCCTGGGGGATAGTGTTGAAAAGCCACTAGAGAACCTCTAACAGGTATTTGTGAAAATGTTCTAGCATGGTCCTAGAGCAAATGAGAAAAACAATGTACATTTTTCAAAGATTCATTTACCTATTGTGGCCAGACAATTGATAAGGATGGCTTGCATAAATCACAAGACTAAACTGAAGCTACCCTTATGGCATGCCAACCACAGTGTTAGAATTAAGTTCATTTTGGGAGACGGTCAGTTATTGCCATAGGTTTTCACCTAACCTAGAAAGAGTGTTATATCTTCTAAATGAGCTGTTAAACAAGAAAGACCGAAATGGTGTTGGGGGTTGGTTTACACAGTGTATTAAGTCTTTTGATGAGCTTGAGAAGTTTATATCATCTGAAAGGGTCCTCAATGCTACAATGTATTTTTGCCTATGACTTAGCTTGCGACACTTCTCCATGTGGAATGGAAGCAGTAATTTCTCAGTATGATCTTCCATCGCATGGAAAGGCTCATGGTCTTTGCTTCTAGATTTCTTACCTCAGCAAAACACAACTATGCCCAAATTGATAGAGGAGCTTTGAGTTTAATCAAGGAAGTCAGTTTCATCTATATCTGTATGCAAAATGATTTGATCAGGTTACAGGTCAACTTCTAGTTTCAACTTTTAACCAGTACTGACCATCACAGCAGCACGGTTACTAAGATGAGTGACACTGTTGAGTGCTCATTGTTCAAAGTGCCCACCAATATGAGAATGCAGAATACTTGACATGCTAGATATTTTAAGCAGCAAGTCAAGCTACTGAAGGGGAACCAGAGATAGTCAATATGTTCACTGGCACAAATGGAACAGCATAGTGCAAACAGCATAGTGCAATGTGAAACTAAAAATGAGTCCAGTGTTGCTAATGTGTCTGATGTTATAATGAATAGATGCACACAATAATTGATTGTAGCTTTCTAGTCTTGAAAAAAAACCCACCCCGAAACAGTTAATTATGTATAGATGTCACCTATGTGAGGCACCAGAGTGGTCATTCCAACAATACTTTTAGGTCATGCATAGTCCATGAATTACATGAAGGTCATTTTGGGAACTGTAAAAATGGAAGTCCTTGCCAGGAGTTGTGTGGTGGCTAGGAATTGATATTTAAATACAGGAAATGGTAGAATAATGCAAAGGTTGTCAGCAAATATGAGACATGCCTAAATGGGCTCTGTTGCATCCTTGAGACTGAGCAGCTGCCACATGGCAATGAATCCATATAACTTATGCTGGACCATTTATGGGACTTTTTTTTTTTTGCGGTAGATTCCCATTCTAAA
This sequence comes from Gopherus flavomarginatus, assembly GCF_025201925.1. Lineage (NCBI taxonomy): Eukaryota > Metazoa > Chordata > Testudines > Testudinidae > Gopherus > Gopherus flavomarginatus. The sequence continues at coordinate 175,954,272 of NC_066617.1, read as the reverse complement.
TGATTTAAGTATTCTGTGTGAACTCAATTAATTCAGCATAGGCAGTGGAAGTGTTAAGACTATATCTATAGACAGTAGCTCTGAACAAATTTTAAGACACAATTGAACTCTATTCATATATGAAGTATTTATATTTTTTGTTAAAAGGAATAATACCAAACTTGTCACATTGGCTCCTTGCCATCCTGCCACAAATAGATTAATTGACAGGTTTATCCAGATATTTGAGAGAGTGATTTGTATTATGGTTCTGGATAAAGTTAGCGTATAACACAAGATTACAAATTTTCTATTAGATGTTTCATACCAATGATGCCTATTGAAAATATTTCACCTACAATGCAGCCACAGACAGTGACTTTGCATAGGGTCACTTGTTGTAGACTCACTGGTATGAACGCTACGGAGCCTGGAAGATGTGGCTGATACAGCTACTCCAGAAGGTGTCCCAGATGCTCTTGTGATGCCTATGGCTGTGTCTAACCACCAGTTATGATTGCAGCTTCAGTAGGCATACCTGAGCTATCTTTTAATTAAGCTAGCACTGGTACTGGAGCAGTGAAATCATGGTAGCAGTGTGTACAAGTAGCTGGGCCTTGAATATTGTCGATAGTTAATGCAATGTTTTAATTAAGATACCATCAGCCTTGGGCCATAGTGCACAATAAAAGATAAATACAAATTTTAAAACCATCACAGCAGTGTATAGTCAGAAAACATGGTAATTTGGACTCCTTTGTGCATCTGTGGCTGTTTCCTATTTCATTTGTTTTGTAAAAGGCAAAACAAAAAACAAAACAAAACAAATCCCTCCCCAAATAACCTATGAAATGTTATACTTGTATACTATCCTTTGTGTTCAAGTAAAATAAAATGGCTGTTAAAAATTCATTGTTGCCCAATATGTTATGATTTTAAGTGATTGTGTTCCCAACATATCAAGATCAAAGATGCCTTATTTTTTTGATCAGGCATATGCAGCTGGTTCTGTGGGTTTTCGTGAAGAAGTACAGCTGGTTTAAAGAGTCATAAATATTGGCAAAAATATCTCCCATTTCCATCAAAGTTTATCATTTCAGCAGAAAAAAGTCATCAATATTCTGAAAACTTTCAGCCAGCTGTAATAATAAAAAACCTCTGCAGCTTGAATGGCATGTAGAAATTGGTATTGCGAGGGTTTGTAGCAATGTGGAGGGGAATAGCCCTTTAAATTCATACAACCCAAGAACTGAGGGGACCTCTGCTTTGCTCCCTGAGGATCTCCAATACATCTACAAGGGAATGTCCAGGCAACTTCTTGTCCCCATCCTTTTTGGAACATGGAATTGTACTGCCATTGGCTGCTTAGCCTCATCTAAATTGTAGCCCCCTCTGAGGGGCTTTGATGAAGGGAAGGAGAAGTTAGATGCAGCATGAGCTTCATCAGTTTTTCCCTGGTACTAATTCCAGTGGATACAGAAAGGATGATGTTGCATAAAGCACCTCCTCCATCTCCCAAATACACCACAACATAGAGGTTAATTATGAGAGAAACGGATTTTTGTTTACAGTTTTAACTGCACTATTTCCTTCCTAATCCTTACCATCAGCTCCCTCTCCCCCTGCCCTCCCCTTCATGCATGCATACATACACCACCAGATGGGGACCAGATATGTCCCTTGCGATTGAACTCATGCAGCATCTTTATTATTAGAAAGAGTCTTGATGGAGCCCTAACAGAGACTAGTAACTTTCCTGCTTGCATAGTTTGAACACTAACCTCTCTCTCTCAAAAAAAAAAAGAGGAGTCCTTGTGGCATCTTAGAGACTAACACATTTATTAACGAATAAATGTGTTAGTCTCTAAGGTGCCACAAGGACTCCTCGTTGTTTTTGCTGATACAGACGAACACGGCTACCCCTCTGAAACCTGTAACCTTTCAAAAGACTGCATAATACCCTTGGTAATTTATTTCTTATGTAAACACCTAGAATGTAAAACCACCACATATTTAATATGTACAGTAAAACCTCAGAGTTACGAACACCTCGGGAATGGAGGTTGTTCGTAACTCTGAACAAAGCGTGATTGTTCTTTCAAAAGTTTAGAACTGGACACTGACTTAATACAGCTTTGAAACTTTACTATGCAGAAGAAAAATGCTGCTTTTAACCATCTTAATTTAAATGAAAGAAGCACGTTTAACACAGTACTGTACTGTATTTTGGGGTGTATTTTTTGTGTCTCTGATGCTGTCTGATTGCATACTTCCGGTTTCAAATGAGGCGTGTGGCTGACTGATCAGTTCATAACTCTGCAGTTCCACTATATATACATGTATTTTTCTTCCCTATTCTGCTTATGTCCTTCAGCATAGCTGAAAAATCAATATAACAACAGTGTCAGTATTTAGTTTTATATGTACTTTTGTATTAAAAGAAACTTGTGAAAGAAACAATCATTATATCACAAACCAGCTAGTCAAGGAAAGTATGAATTTTCACCTGTCAACACTTCAATCTGAACTGGTCACTGCTATAATATTTATATATGCAAGCTATAGATTACCCTTAAATCCCCAGATTTTCAAGTATTAAGGGCTAGCTTTCATACCTTTTTAATAAGGTGAAATTTGCCCCCATGTGCAGAGGGCCAACACAGAGCCAATGAAATCCACTTAAAGCCTCAAAATAGGGGAACTGCAACAGTAATTAATAATTAAAAAAATACACAGAAAAGTAGTGTCTAAATGCTTTGCACTTGGGGAACTCATGGGGTCAAATATATAAACCCTACTGGAAAATAAGTAGTATCAATTATAATATCTAAAAGATGTCTAGAGAAGCATAATTCCAAGTCACTTGGTCCACCAGCCCCTTTTTGTGCTGTAATTTTACCCCAAAGACAAATAAAATTAGGATTTATATCTACAGTATTTCCATTTTAGACACCAGCACTACTGTAGAACATAGTATTAGACCATGACCGTGGTAATAAGGAAATTAAAGCTGATCAGAATATTGATTTTGACCTGCAGGAAATTCTGATATTTGTTTGTCTCAAATGGAGTCAAAATATCAACATTTTGGGGAACAAAACATTCCCCTCCAAAAAACTGATTGTAAGTGTCAAAAGGTGTAACACTGATATTTTTGATCAAAACAACAAGATGATTTGACATTAATCTGAATCCATTTTAGCCTTGATGAGCGTTGTACTTTGTCTGCCTGAATTCGTCCCTATGAGCTGGGCTCCCTGGCCAGACTGTATATCTTGTGATACACCATGGAATTCCCAGGAAGGCACACTTGTGGCTCAGGCAGATGCACATATTATGTGTTTTCTTTAGATTTTCTCAATGGAAAATAATTAGGGAAAAATCCTGCAAAAAGTTCCCGTTTTGCACAAACCACAGTTCCTGTCAAAAAGCACTGATGGAAAATTCCCAACTAGTTCTAAAGAAAATACAGCTCCTTAAAGGGTTATTGAAGAATTACTTGAGGTTGTCCTTTCCCACATTAGCTGAAGGTGATTCATCAGTGCTGTCAATTCTCAATGGCCTGTAAAAAGGGGACCTAGGTTTCCTACTAGCAGGGCTGAATGAAATCACTGGAGGCTGGAAATCACTAAACTTGTTTCACTTAGTTTGACATTTGTGCATTTTGAGGGCCCAAATTCTTTCTTCAGCTTGTGAAGCTTACTTCTAGCTCTGACTACCAGGGCTTCAAAATTTGGCAGATTCAAAATTTTGCACTGGAGTATCATGTCAGCCATCCCTGGGAATTTTGGATGGTGAGTGAAGACAGGGAGGTACAGAGCAAGACCTAATCAAGCACATCTTTATACGCCACATACATTTCAGCGTCTGCATCTAATGAAGCTGTAGACAAACCTCCTTCACTACACAACCCTGATTCATTCCCAGAGCAGGAATGAGAAAGGATCCCGTTGGAAAAATAGTATGTATCGCCTAATTAAAGACTGTATCATAATGCATATAGACAAGAGGGCTGAATTAAGGTTGTACAGGCAAACTTAATTCTGGCATTTCCTAACTTGACTTTGCAACCTTAGTAATGTTCTTTTTTACATAGGGGTGTGTGTGTGTGTGTGTATGTGCGTGTGAGAGTGAGACAGAGGCAGAGAGAGACAGAGAAATTATAAGATCTGTTCACTTGTTTTGTTAAGGAACATGATAACTGTTCACTGTAATAATAGTTCAGTTTAACCATCATGCTTTAAGTCAATAGGCCATAATATAGATCATACACACATTCAATGAGCATGTGTAAAAAACCCATGCTGTTAATGATGTAAGCAACTGGCATGTTAATCACCTTACACCTATGAAAGTTCATTTTGTTTGTTACCACGTGACAAGACATCTACCACAAATGAAATTACAGAAATCCACTTTCAGCGTTTTTTGAGTTACAACTTTTCTGCACCAGTCCCATATACTGGTATTCTTTTAAATATTTCAGCAAGTTTAAGGCTTGTGAAATGTGGTGGACTTACAGCCCTTTTGTTTGTTCACATGATAGGTAGCATTCATGCTCAGCAACCACACATATGCAAAGCTCTTTTCTTCTTACCTTAATTTGGGCCAGATCCTCAGTATATGTAGGATACCTTTTATGATGTTTAAATTTAGAACGTGTAAGGTGTTCAGATACCATGCTTATCAGAATGCTATAAATATCTAGATAAGATGAATCAGTGCAACTTTCTCTATACTACCCTTCCATAAAGCCTCAAACCTGGCCAAGCTGAATTGTCTCTGGAGCTGTGAGAGTTCAGTCTCCATGCTTATTCAGCCAATCTCAGTTTAAAGTTTCCACTGAGGAGGCCAGTTATTCAGTAATGATGATGGACTTCATAGTGTGCACTCCTGCACCTGGGCGCATAAATGAAATCACTGACTAATGTTACATGAGCTGCTAGATATGCTTCAGATGAGTGAACTACAGGGTAAAGAGTCACCCATTACCTATCCCCTGAGCCATCCCTCCACCTTCTACCTTCCTTAGATTTTCACATTATATCCTTTGGCCAATTTATTCCTACTAAGTCTAGATGATGATTACCTTAATTCCAGACTATCTTATAGAAGAAGCCTTAATAATAATGACCCTTTAAAAAGAAGTTTCCTACATCCCACGAAAGACCAAGATATTCTGGACCAGATCCTCAGCTCATGTAAATCAGTGTACTTCCATTGTCGTCAATGAAGCTATGCTGTTTTATATTAAGTGAAAGAAAACAGGAGATTCCCAACACTCCAAGGAGATTTCTACTCCCCTCAAGAAAGACCTTAGATGAATTCTCTCACTTCCCCTCCACCTTGCAAAAACATGTCACGTGGCCCTTTGGCATCACAATTGCATATATACATCACATACCCTCTTCTCCATCCCTGTACCAATGTACTACTATTTATCCACTTCTTTTCAATTTTCCTCTGTCTTCCTTTCTTCTTACCACTGCTCTTACTTTACCATCAGGTACTTTATCTTTATCTATGTTAAGATCACCTGTCTGTTGCTTACACACATGGTGATCTTTAACCTTCCACGCAGCGGAGTGTTTGCTTGCAATTGACTATTGTTACATGGATTCATTAATCCTTTAAAATAAAGTTACATTCAATGGTAGCACATGTGTCCAAGAGTGCGTTCTACTTTTGTTAGAGTGACACTTATTTTTCATGTTAATAAATGTGGGTTGTTTTATTAGCCCATAGAGTTCTGGCACTTCTGACTGTGACCTGGATCTAAAGCATACGTCTGGCTATTTTCTCAGACATCCTTCCACTCTAATCTGGAGTGTGTGTGACTAACTATTGATTATTTTCTAAGAAATCTGTTACTATCAGATAGTTTTAAACAGAATTCTGACCAGACAACTCATTCTCATAAGCTCAGCACTGTTCTGTGTCTAAGAAGTGGCCCAGATTTCCACAGATGAAAACTAGGATTCAGTGGTGCAAGAAGCGATGAGATGAAAGATTACAGCTCACTGGGTCATGATGACTACAGCCACAAGTCATGATTAAGTCACAAATACTCCACTGATATTTGAAAAGCCTTTGGGAATCCTTTAGAAAGAAAAGCACTATATAAATGCAAACTATGGATTGACCTTTATTCAGAAAAGCCTCTTTTTCCTTAAGATGTTTTGTTAAAAGATTACTACTTTCTAGTAGAACTTTTTTTCTCTAGAACATCTCTGACTACAGCACTTTTAGTTGCATACACTCTGAAGTTTCTTTTTTGCATAGTAATCAGAAACTACAGCCTGCAGAGAGAAATGTAAACATATTGATAGCCATTGCATGGTGACACTGCTATTCACATGTGCATTAACTTCCAAATATCATGCTGGGAGCGTAGTTTCTTTCCACTGTTTTCTTACCCTTAGCTTTGAAACTAGACTTTTTAATAGTTCACATTACTGCATCCATATGAGTTTCCTATCCAGCAACATTACATCATTGTACATTACAAAAAACATCAAGTATTCATGCTCCACTCAGCTATCTGTTACATTGTGAGGTAGGTTGAAAAGACTATTATCTAATTATTATCCAATGAGCTAATTAACTAGTGGTTAACACTGCAGCCTTTTATCTACAGTGATATCAGATACCTGACATGGACATCAGCAGACATCCATACTCCTCTGCATGGACCGTGTCCTCTCTTGTATACTTCACCTTTCTTCTTGGATTTCCTCTTTCCAGGAGGACTGTTGTGTCAGTGAGTGACAGACAATGTTGCTTCCAACAATACTATTACTATAGGACAGTAATAGGAATGGCAAATGTCAGGGACCCTTTGTATGAGAAAATACATTTGAAAAAAACAGCTAACTCAGGCACAATGCCTCCAGGAACACTAATTATCCATCCCTATGCCACCCCTACACCACACACAGGAGTTGGAAGCAATTTTTGCAATTAGACAGTCATTTGGATGGTGTCAGTGTGATCAATTGCGCAAATGAATGTAATACAAGTTAGCTGAATATGTATCTAATACTAATTACATTTTGTAATGGTATTTACACCAACTATGACCATAGATTCTGGCTGTCTTGTCAAGTCGTCAGCTGTATTTTCTGTCAGTTTGTCATAGGTTTGGATCAGCTCTCAAATAAGTGTCAGCTAGCTCATTCAAATAGTCCTACGCTATTTTAATGTGTCAGTTGTTTGATGGATACGTCAGTTACTTAATGTCAGAGTGGACCATCTCTAGTAGTTGTAGTCACAGGCAGAGTGAAAAAATATCCTTAGCAATCTAGCCAGGAATAAGAATGGCCAGAGAAAAGGGTATTGTAACAGCCTTGATCTCACTTACACACATGCGTGTGTGTCATGATCTAATTCCCACTTTGAACTTTAGCATCCAGAAAGTGGGGACCTGCATGTACCCCTCTAAACTTAATTCCTAGCTTAGATCTGATAATGCTGCCACCAACCAAAATATAATGTTTGGTACACTCTGTCCCCCAAAAACCTTCCCTAGGGGACTCAAGAGCCAAATCCCTTGGGTCTTAAAACAAAGAGGAATAAAGCATTCCCTCTCTTTTCCCTTCCCAGATTTTCCCCTCCCTGGGTTACCCTGAGAAATTGTGTGATTCAAGCTCCTTGAATCTTACAACAGAGAGGAATTCCCTTCCCCCCCCCCTCCTCCTTTCCCTCACTAATCCCTGGTGAGTTCAGACCCAGTCCCCTTGGGTCTTACACAAGAAAAAAAAATCAATCAGGTTCTTAAAAAGGAAAACTTTTAATTAAAGAAAGAAAAAGTAAAAATTATCTCTGTAAAATCAAGATGGAAAAGGTTTACAGGGTCTCATCTTACACAGACCAGAGGGACTCCCTCCCCCCTAGCATAAGATACAAGTTACAGCAAAATACACATTTGCAAATAAAGAAAACAAACATAAAGGCTAAATCGCCTTCTATCTAGTACTTTCTATTTTGACCATGAGAGACTGTATCAGAAAGATTGGAGAAAGCTGGTTGCATGTCTGGCTCCTCTTAATTCCGAGAGAACAAAAAACAACCCAAAAAGCACAAACAAAGACTTCCCTCCACCAAGATTTGAAAGTATCTTGTCCCATGATTGGTCCTTGGGTCAGGTGTTAGCCAGGTTCACTAAGCCTGTTAACCTTTTACAGGTAAAAGAGACATTAACCCTTAACTATCTGTTTATGACAGTGTGTGTTTAAAATTTTCACACCATAAGCCTTATTCTAAGAGCTACTCATCCAGTTAGGGAATAGATACATACTATGTGGCCTATGTATCAAAGCAAGCTTGAATTTAAAATATTGAATACACATAAACAGCTTACAAATGAGCTACAGCTCAGATGCCATACTTTCAGCCACCATAAATCAAGAGTCAGTGGAGCTACAGCAATTTAAACCAACTGATAATCTGGCCACTTATTTGTGATTAATTATTTGATGAATAATTCTGAACAAATTAATTCAAACATATTGCAGCTGCTTGCAGTCAGTTTACAAACAGAGGCAATATCAAGTAATTTTTTTAATTTTTATTCACCCATTTCTACTGCTCTATATTCCTGAAATGATTGGATTTTATAGCAGATATTTAAGTCTTTAATTTCCTAGACAGATTTGCAAGAGCAACACAGTAATTGAATATTTTTCTAGAGTTCCTGTGCACCATTTTTCAGAATTTCTAGTCTGTATCCTTTACCATTTCTCCTTAAGCAGGAGAGCAATGCCCAAGGCCAGTCAACATAGAAGCACAGGTGAAGCTATTTCAATCTGCAGCTCACTGCAGGGCAAGAATTAGCAGCTAGGAAGGAGAGTGAATGCATTCTTCACATGACTGGTAAAGCATATAAAGATTACAGAAAAGATTGGGGTCCTGGCAGACTGGGATTGGATAACTCAAGAAAGGCTTATGCAGATGTTCTTCCATGTACATACAGGTGTCAGATTTATTTTAACCGGGTCATACACACACCATATAAAAGACAGTTGATGCAGCAGCATAGAACATGTTGACATAGGGAAAAGGATAATGGAGGTTTAGCCTAAGCAGGCTTTGTAATTCACCTACTGTGGGCTTGGAGCTGCTCTCACTTAGGTCTGCTCTACACCTAAAATTTAGGTCAATTTACTATATCATTCAGGGATGTGAAAAATCCACACCCCTGAGAGACAGAATTACACTGACCTAAGACCCGTACTATATATATATATATATATATATATATATATATATATATATATATATCTATATATATATATATATATCCGTACTGCTGCCTGCTGCTACTGCCTCTCAGGTGGGTGAATTTACTACAGCAACAGAAAAAAACTCTTCCATCACTGTAGCATGAGTTTACAGTACATCACTACAGTAGCAAAGCTGTGCTGTTGTAGCACTTTTAGTGTAGACATACTCTTACTCTGCTGAGATTCCTCCAAAGTCTGAATTAGGCCATATATGTATACTACTGGAATAGAAAATTCTTTAACGGGTATGTGTCTTTCCTAGAAAAATATTTTGGATCACTCAGTAACAGAACAATTTTTCTTCTGGCTTAGAAAAAAAAATTCTCCTGTTGTGTAGTTCAAACACTGCCAGAGAAGCCTTCAAGTCAAAATTGTATTATATGGTACCTGGCTGAACTACATCTCCCAGAATGCAGTCACAGGCATGTTACTCCCATGATGCATCATGTATCTTGATCAGAGAGGAAGCTGTGGTGCATCATAGCCTAGCCAGGAGCCTGACATATAGGGGAGAAAGGGAGGCACCTGAACTACAGCTGCCATGGGTCAGTATAGGCAGGTGGAGTTTAATGTTGAACTGAGTCAGAATGAAATACTTCACTTCAGCAAACCAAAATATTTCAATTTGGGTCTAACCAACTTTCGACAAAATTATTTGTTTCAATTTTCACAGTGAAAAATAGAAAATGTTGGCAAAATCAAAAATTGCATTTTCCACTGAAAAAATCTCTGATGGAAAGTTTCTGACCAGATCTACTTAAAACCATTTTGATAAACTTGTATGCTGATGTAATGCTTTTCACTTCAACTACAAGAAAATAATTAACTTGATTGTTGGATGTCCTTCACCTTTTCTATTGTGTCTTGATTAGCTAAAAAAACAAGATATTCAATCCTTTCTTATGAATGCATCTGACATCTATGTACTTTGGCTCTTGCTTACAACCCCAGTTTTATACCAGTGTAACTCTATGAAAGTTACACCAGATACAACTGGAGTAATGCAGTGGTTAATCAGGTCCTCTAAGTTGAATTGATGACTCTGTCATAGTTGTCACATCTTCCAGGGAAATTTGTCAACCTTTCATGAACAATGCATCACATAAACATCTTTCCTTTTGGAAAGTAGTTGTTTAACGATGTTTTTTCACTACACTCCTACTGAGTGAAAATTTGCTTCCAATCCGCTCCTGCCATGTGAAACTTTTAAGAAGTTTTCATTTCATGGTCAGTGAAAGACGATTTTACTTCTGAGGCTCCAACAAAGAACAATTTCTCTGTGAAAATGTGACATCCCTAAAAATAACTATGGAAAAACACTTCCTTGAGTAATTGTGGGGACTCAAAACAGGCCCCTTTGAATAGGTGGGAGTTGGCTAGCTATCTTTGTAAATCACATTCAGTTGTCTAATGAAACATCCGTAGTATCAGATACTTGATTTTAGCTAATGTGTTGGACTTCATACTAATACCTTTCTTTGAGAAATCACTGCCAAGTTCCTTGTTTCATAAAGGGATCCTAACATCAAAGCTTCTTTCATAGATCCCATTCTAGGAGTTCCCTCTACCCCAAGAGTATAAATGGCAGATGACATGAGTTTTTATCTGTCTGGGATCCCCCTATGTTTTTTAAGTCTTCCAATCAGTTAGGTACCAATTGGTAAAACATACCCTGTTCTTCTTTTAAATGAAACACTCTCAGGACAGACATCCTGGGTTTTATTCTTCTCATTTACAGAAGTTTTAAATTGTTTTAAGTGCACTGAGGTCAACAATTTCCTGTGATTTGCAAGACTGTAAGAGGAGAATCAAGCCCCTCATTTCTCTTGGCTCTTTCTGCATCATGGAATGTATGTGCCCACCATAAACTGTAACGTGTACCCAGAAGCCTCCTACTGCAAGACAAACCCAAGAGAGAAACCAACAGGACTCCACTGGCCATCACATACAGTCCCCAGCTAAAACCTCTCCAACGCATCATCAGGGACCTACAACCCATCCTGGATAATGATCCCACACTTTCATAGGTCTTGAGTGGCAGGCCAGTCCTCGCCCACAGGCAACCTGCCAACCTGAAATATATTCTAACCAGTAACTGCACACCGCACCATAGTAACTCTAGCTCAGGAACCAATCCATGCAACAAACCTCGATGCCAACTCTGCCCACATATCTACACCAGCGACACCATCACAGGACCTAACCAGATCAGCCACACCATCACCGGTTCATTCACCTGCACATCCACCAATGTAATATACACCATCATATGCCAGCAATGCCCCTCTGCTATGTACATCAGCCAAACTGGGCAGTCGCTACGGAAAAGGATAAATGGACGCAAATCAGATATTAGGAATGGCAATATAAAAAAACCTGTAGGAGAACACTTCAACCTCCCTGGCCACACTATAGCAGACCTTATGGTGGCCATCCTGCAGCAAAAAAACTTCAGGACCAGACTTTAAAGAGAAACTGCTGAGCTTCAGTTCATCTGCAAATTTGACACCATCAGCTCAGGATTAAACAAAGACTGTGAATGGCTTGCCAATTACAAAACCAGTTTCTCCTCCCTTGGTTTTCACACCTCAACTGCTAGAACAGGGCCTCATCCTCCCTGATTGAACTACCTCATTATCTCTAGCTTGCCTGCATATATATACCTGCCCCTGGAAATTTCCACTACATGCATCTAACGAAGTGGGTATTCACCCACGAAAGCTCATGCTCCAAAACGTCTGTTAGTCTATAAGGTGCCACAGGACTCTTTGATGCTTTTACAGATCCAGACTAACACGGCTACCCCTCTGATACATTACTATATGTTCTTAAAATACCCATACTGGGAAAACAGGCAAATATCTTGTTAGCCAATTCAAAGACCATTGCTGTCCCTGCCTGCAGGTATATGGGATCTTGGGGAGCAATTACCACACAGGTGGGGTGCCAATTAATTTCTTTATTAAAGGAAAAAGGAAGTGGTGGGAATTTAACAATGAAATGCAATGGGATGGGGTGTATAAGGTGTTTACAATAGACAATGATGGGGGGTTCTTATTGAACAGTGTAGGGAGTTGTAACAGTGGGGTACAGTAATTGGGGTTCAGCACAATGGGATACAGTACAGTCAATAAGCAACTCAACTTTATATAGGAACAACTCTAGATACAGTGTGGCGTGCAAAATAAAATGGTAGCTTCTATATAAAAATGATATACAAAGTATATTAGAAAAATGGAGGCAACTAATGGAGTGTTATAACCACAAGTAAAATGTGAGTCACAGTGCAATAATACAATATGGGTGATAAGTAAAATTATGCAATGTAGAAAATTACTGACTTAATTTGTGAGGCTGTGATAGCAAGAGTGTGCCTAAAAGCTGGGTCAAGAAGCGGGAGGGGGGAGGGGAGTGAGTGATTAGTGGTAACTAACGAGAGGAGAGTGCAGCTGCAATCAGCGAGAGACTCTGAAGCCCTGTGGGGTGAGGCCCAGAGCAGCAGTCTTCAGGAGCCTGCGGGCTGGAGGTACGGGAGACAAGAGCAGCTGGAGCACACTTAAGGGGAGTCTGGGAGCAGAAGTTACACAGGGGCGGTGGGGAAGCAGCAAGGGGTTACAACAGGGAGACACGGAGAAGTACACAGAGGGGGAGATTGGAGCGGGGGAAAAACAGACACGGGAAAGTTCAGGGAGAGATTGAGACAGCGGGAAGACGAATTCAAGCAGTAAAAACCTTATCTATCCTCTAACTTAATTAAACTTATATAAATTACAAGCAGCTTATACAAAGCAATAAAACAGGTACAGAATACAACCAGGCAATGGCTTTTTAAAATCTATCTTAATCAACGACTAGGCAAAACAACAGATATCACAATTTTAAGCAAACTATAACAAGCAACTATACAGAGCAACAAAACAGCAAACTATAACAAGGCAGGTGAAACTTACACGCTCTACAATCTTAGCAAATTATGACTTATTAAACTAAAAAGCAAAACCTACGGTGCATCCTATGCTATGGGGAAGTCACAGAGGGCAGAGTGGTATGTGCCCAGGATACAGCTCCTAAGGCAGCCCCCAAGGAAGCCAAGGGATGGTGGCTGCAGCAGTGGATACAGCTGAAAGCAGGGAGCAGAGCTTAGCAGCGGCACAAGCTTATTTTTAGCAGCAAAGCGCCGCAGAGTTTAAGAGAGGTTTTAAGACACAGACCAAGGTTTAGCTTGAGTCTGTGTGCTAGGGAAACAGAGCCAGCAGCTAAAGTAATAAAACAAAAGTATGGAAAGTTTTACAGAGGATTCTTACCAGTCCCCAAGGCAGCAGCAAAGGCAGAAGCAGCAGTAACATCAGAAGAAGCAAGGAGGGCTGGTACGGTCTTGATAATCAGGATATTTCTCAGGCAGCAATTCGTTCTTCATGGGGGGGGGTTAAAAACTGAGGGTACGCTCAAAAATAAAACGAGAGCGGAGGAAGGACCCCCCAAAACCCCTGGCTGATCAGTCCAGGCAGCAATGCAGGAACCTTTCTGATGTTTGTTTCAAAATGTCTGTTTTTAAAGGCAAACTTAGGCAGTTTCCCGCCAGTGATCCTGATAGTCTCCCTCTGTCACAGGGGAGGAGGCACAGGGAAAGACTGCAGGTGAGCACAGAGACATGCCTGGGCAGAGTCCTATGCAATGGGTGACTCAAAAGCACATGAGGCCTATGACTCATGCCCAGGATCTTAAAAACACAATAGGTCTTGCAGCTCTGGACATTGCCTTCCCTACACCAAGCCCAGGTTCAACAAGGTGATAACAGGATTAACCCTTTGAACAGGGCAGTGGTCCCATTTAGCACGCAGCACAAGCGGCCATCCCTTTGAGAAGGGCAATGGCTCTTGCTAAACAACTTAAGGGGCCCTCCCTTTGAGAAGGGCAGTGGCCCTGGTAAACAACTTAACAGCCAGGGAAGGGCGGCCACAGGAGGAGAACAAAAACAAATGGAGTATGGGGACAGCTGTAAGAAACAAAATGGAATAGGGGGATAGCTGTAACAGACAATTGCAAGAAAGTTAAGAGCCTCATCAATCTCCAGGTTCTTCATAGTAACCATGATTAAGACCATTGCAGTCTTTCCATTAGGGTTTCACAGAGCAAAGTAACATAATACTAAACTTGTTATCCATTTGATTTCTCAACTGACCTTGGATTAAATGGCAAGCCAATTTTCAGTGTACCTCTCCCCCTACTTCTCATGTACTTTGCACTGCAGCTGGTACAGCTGTCAGAACATATGCCTTCGTATTGCAGTTTTCTTGCTCTCAGTGATTAGTAGGTTTTATTAGTGGATTGTAATTTATTTCCTGTAATAAAATGCAGCTCCCACATTATGATATAAATCATACTTGTGTACAGATTATAAGACCCCTTTTCCTCCTCAGCAACAGGTTGATTCTTATTTACATACCAAAAATGTTCCAAGCAGCATGTCCTAGAGGTAACCAGAGAAGCATGATTTATTGATATAAACAAAATAATTTTCATGGGGAAACAAGTTACCTGGAGGGACAGATGCACTTTGTTTGTGGCAGTATCGAGCAGCAGGTACTGACACTGAAAATTAGCAAGGTACTAAACTGCTGAAATTAAGTCCCACTGAAGTTACTCATTTGTTTTAAAGTTAAGCTTGTGCTTCAGTACTTTCCTAAATAGGGTCCTAGTTAAGGAAAGGGATAGTTATTGTAATTACTAGCAAATGTTTATGGGTAAGATATGCTAGCTTTCTCTGCATCTAAGTACATGAAAGAAAAAAAAACTGTTAAACCTATTAACATCACTGGTATGGTGTCACCCATGCCCATACAAATCCAAGACAGCCAGGGTAAAACTATGTGCACTCTCTGTTATTGGTACGGCACAGAACTCCCAGCCCACAAGGAAACAGAGTTAAGGCCACTTTTTTACCTTCCTAATTCTAGGCTATTCCCCAGGCCTTCAGCTCTGTCTAAATGTTATCACCTTGTCTCCACCTCTCTGCTGGCAGCAGCGCTGCCCAGAATTTCTTCAGTGCTATGTACTGTAGCCCCATGTCAAACATGTTCCCTAAACCTGGGGGCTGGCCTCAGGGGACTGGAGGGCAGCCTGTGGCTGTCTTCTTTATTTTCTGTGTTACGAGGAGTTGTCCCTTGGCCAGATACAGGACTTTAAGAGCCCCTTTATGTCAACACAGCCTATTTAGTGGTGTCAAGGGGCCAGAGCCTGGGTGAGAATCTCACCTCCAGTGCTGGTCAAATGAAACGTGGATTTGTAACTTTATTAATGAACAAATGGCTAGACTTCCCTTCTCTCCCATGCATGAGTTCATCATTATTGTTAATTTCTTTAACTGATCAGAGGCATCAAAGATTCCTGCTGTGTCTAATAGGAGTTTCATTTTGCAAAGACAGGCCCCAGTCCTGCAATCACACCCTTGCAGCTGGACCTCCGTGCCCATCAGGAGTCCCACTAGGTGTGGGGCTCTATTCAGATGTAAGGTAACGGCCCAAGGCCAGATCTACACTATAAACTTGCATCGCTATAACTACGATGCTCAGGGGTTTGAAAAACCACATCCCTGAGTGACATAGTTATACCAACCTTATCCCCAGTGTAGATAGCACTATGTCGATGGGAGAGCTTCTCTGACTAACATAGCTACCATATCTCGCAAAGGTAAATTAACTATGCCGACAGGAGAACCTTTCCTTGTAAATCTTCACTGATGCGCTACAGTGGCATAGCTGCACTAAAACAGCATTTTAAATGTAGATCTCCCCTAAGTTTGAGATCAGAGTCAGGGGAAGTACAATAAAGAGAAGAGTTTATTTTATTCTATTTTATCTAGCCAAAGATTCCAGGGCTTTTTTTAATTTAATTTAATTTTTTCATTTCTTAGGCTATAAGCTTATTGTTCACTGGTGGCACACTTTTGAAACCCTTTAATGAATTAAGTATCATGTCTGGGCTTTACGGTTTCCATTAAGAGTACTCAGAGAAGAGTCTGCAGAAGTGTGTTGTTAGAAGTAAAGTCCCCTTCAGAAGCACTAGCCAGTAAACAAATCCTTGGAACCAGCACAGAAATTTCTGTGCTGACAGTTAATTCACAACCTATCATGGATTTTGCCAGTATTTGTAGCATATTCTTTTTTTCCTGCGTATATCTGGTAATCCTAAAGTTCTCAGGAAGAAAATTCAGACCTGGACAGATGAGTTCTCAGAATCATACTTTATGTATTATGTGTAGAAGCTGAAAGGGCAAATACTAGCCTTCACAGGATGTAGGATTTAATAAATCCTTCATATCTACACATTGTACAGTTTATTGGTACTTTGTTCTAGTAGCCTGCCTGTACTACAGTGTCACTTGGCTTTAGTACAACAAAATGTGAAATATTAGAAGTTAACCACGCATCTCTCCCCCAAACAAGGCTTAAAGTGGAATTAATAACAGTCTTAAGTAGGGACCAAATCCTGACGTCTTTACAAAGGTCTCAATTCAGCAAATTGCTCCTGGTAGGCAGACTGCTGCACCCAGGCAGACTGCTGCACCCAGGCAGAGATTTATCAAAGCTCATCGCAGAATCAGGATCTATTTTTACTCTGCAGATTGTCATTTCAGCAACTAACAGCATGCATTCCTTCACTGTGGTCCTGGTCCAATGCGCATTAAATTAATGAGACTTTTCCAAGCTCAACATGTACTACAATGTTAACATATACACAATTTGCATTAATTGTGATCCTAAGCCTAAAAAAAAGAGAGGAATAAACACAGAAAAATGTGAACTCGCCATCTGTGCCAATACTATTTGCAGTTAGCGTTGTCCAGATGTATAAAATGTGCAAGGTACAAAAATATCC
The DNA here is from genome assembly GCF_025201925.1 of Gopherus flavomarginatus. Taxonomy (NCBI): domain Eukaryota; kingdom Metazoa; phylum Chordata; order Testudines; family Testudinidae; genus Gopherus; species Gopherus flavomarginatus. The sequence goes on along the minus strand of NC_066617.1, from coordinate 175,937,134 downwards.
AAAGGTCCTTCAAAACCAACACAGAATGTTAATGGTTGCCTTAATTGGTAGCACACCAGATAGTAGCAATAAACTAAATGCCAATAAAGGGAATCTGAGAATAAGCCTTAATGGATCTGCTACGGTGGCAACTGCAGCCCAGACCTTGAAGGCATCAGTTTGCATCCAGTAAAGATCAGTTACCTGCTTGTCTAATGCTGATCCTTTGCATTTGATTAACAAAGGTGAAACAAGGCATCTATGAAGACTTGTCTCTGTGAAGAACGCATATTCTTTGGGACTTTAAGACAGATTCTTTGTTTACCCTTCTTAGAATGTTGTTACTGAGCTTCAAATTCTACTGATATCTGTGGGTTAATGTCGTCCCTACTGGGAATTCAGTCACATCCAATCAACCTTATTCCCTCAGCTATGCTTCTAAAGAGTTCTCTCCAGACATACACAAGCTTACGCTGAAGACCGGTTGATAACATAGAATTTAGCTTTTCTGAAAAATCTAATTTGGTTATTTCAAATAAGCCTGATTTTATTCAGGTGAAAGAGTGAATAAAAGCTAACACAATTAAGTTATTTTTTACATTATTTCTGAGGATAGTACCTGTGAAACTAATAAAACAAACCTTACTATATCTCAGGCAGGCAAGGTATCATCATTACATCATGAATTACACTTCAAAGTAGTTCATGTGAGAGAAACCAAACTTGTTCAGAAAAGTTTAGTGATTTCCAGCATGAGGTTAACATCTCATAAGACTGGTGAGGGGTTGAAGAGAGAATAGATTTTTTTTTTTTTGGTAATTTCTTATTGTTGAAAGTATGGGTTTTGTATCAGCAAGATATAATGATGTTTTAATACAAGATATTTAGTTTGATATCCTTTAAAAAATCTATCTAGTATCTTCAAGAATAACTAGTAATTTTGTCCTCACAATTTGACAGTGTAAAGAGCCCTGATATTCAAAGGGCAAATTCTCAACACTTTCTGAAATCAGGCCCCTTTAAGATGCCTTAGGTTAAGCAATTAAAAATCACTAATCACACCAAAAATTCTGCACACACACCCCCCTTTGTAGCCAATTATATCAGTCAGTTCACAGCAACATTTATGGTACGGGCTAATTTTCAGAGCATTAGAACTGGTTGAGAATATTAATAGAAATGATTGACAGAAAATGCCATTTCTGAAAACTTTATTTTGTGGAATTTTTTTGACATCCCCTCCCTGATGCATTCTGGTTGAACTACCTGAATAAATGTTTTGTTTAGAGCCAGTTCAACATTAAACTCTGTCTACTTAAGGGTCCTGTGGTGCCTCGTGAGGGTGGTACTTCTGGTGTCTGATGCCCTTATTCTTCCATGTGTGTTAGGCTCCCTGGCAGGTCTATATCTTCCCTGATGCACCCATGCCTTGGTGAGAGAGCCCTCTGATGAAGCCAGGTGGTGCATCATGGGAGTCACATGACTTCAGGGAGATGCAGTCCAGCCACAGAGTCTGGCCCATTGGAAAGAATGAGGGCATGAGGCATGAGAAGTACCTCTCATGAGGCACTATGGTACCCATAAGCAAATACAGTCTCATATTAAATTGCCTCAAAGTGAAACATTTTTATTTGATTCAACAACCTTGCTTTGAGAATGTTGAAACATTTTGTTTGAACATATCAAACTATTTTGCTGTTTCCAAATCTATTTTTCTGAACTTCTTGTTCTACAGGAAATTTCACTATTTTGAGTTTTCATCTCAAATTATGAACTTCAAACTATTGGAGGTTTTTGTAGGACAGTAATTCTGTTTTCACTAAGCTCTACAATGTATGAAGTGCACAGTATCTATATAAAGATTTATGCAGCAGTGGAATCCCAATTTGCAGGCATTGTTACCAGGACTGTGCATGAACATTAGGTAATTACCAGTTACTCTAGATGCGTAACTGGCCAGCTGGATGAAAAAATTCTGGATTTGCACGAAAGAACATAAGATGATCTCCTTAATGTTTGGGTGTCTATATGAGTGACCAGGCTGTGTCTACCTTGCAATTTAAGCCAGAGGTTTGAACTCAGGCTCAAGCCTAACCCCCTTCTGTCTACACACACATTGCATTAAACCAGGGTGCAGACCCAGAGTCCCCAGACCCAACAAGGGTGGAGAGTCCAAGCCTGAGTCAAGCTGGGACCCAAGGTTCAAGTCCTATTGCTCTGCAATGTAGACGCAGGCCCACTCAACTTTTGCTCTGAGATTCTGCCAAGAGTATCCCACAATCCCATGGACTGACTTTCTTTGTCCACTGAACAGTCAAGTTTGGTGGGTAGTTGTGTTTTCCCACACTGCACCACAAACAAAGGGCTAGAGAGGCCACTTTTGGGAGAGTGCTAGGAAGTCTAAGCTATGGGTAGTTGGACTTGGGCCTGCCTAATGCAGTGTAAATACGGAGCCCCAGGTTGAGACCCAGGGTTCAGCCATTCCTAACCTGGGGTTACAAATAAGTGTAGAGGCTCAAGCCTTAGGTTAACAAACCAAGGGTGTGCTCATTTGAATTCTACTAACCATGGGTTTAGACTACAGTGCGGACTTACTCAGTATGTCTTCTGTGTCTCAAGGACCTGGGCCTGAACATTATTTTTGAAGTTAATCTACAGTGGAGTATTTTGTGCTATACCTTGAGTCTTTTCTTGCATCCTGGTGACCCTGTAAAACAACCTGTTACAGGGTTGCTAAACAGAATCTCATGTCCCTCCTTTAGCCGCTTTTTAATATTAAAGCTTCTGTGGAGAGGAATCATTCCACTGCCTCATTTCTCAAGAGTTCTATTTTGGCCAAATAAACTAAGTTTCATCTGTTGGTTGGAAATTCATGAGATGTCAAAAAAAAATACAAAACACATTTTTGTCTGGATGAAGTGAGGGAGAGGCCTGGAACAGAGATGTGGATTTGTGAGTAGCATGTTCACTTTTAATGTTTACTGGATTTTAATATTGGGAAAAGAAGATACTGAAGATTACAAAAGGGATAATAACTACCTTTAAAAACAGGGCATACAACTTTTCCAGGACAGGGTGAAAATTAGGTTTTATTCTGCACTTTCTATCCCCATTTTAGTTATTATAAATACCATTAAAATACACAGTACTTTAGAGATTAATTTGTTCAATAAAAGCAAGTGTATCTAACAAGCTGTAATTGTAACAAGCCACCTAAGTTCTCCCTTACTTAATTGCATATTTGCTTACCAAGCAAAGCTTATTCAAGCACTTTTGGCTCTATAAAGTATACGTAGTAGAGAATCATAATCAATAATGATCAAAATATGTATATTAGCTCAAATAAAATGAGTTTTAGATTAATGCCTCCCACTTCTCATTTTTTCTATTCTTCCAGACAAGGGGCCAATTCTGTGGAGTTCTGTAGATTTTTTCACCTTCTGTAGAGATGTTTTTGAAGACACTGAAGGATTTTTTAAGACATGTTCAAGCCCAGATCCTGCTATCAGATCTAGGAAAATGGGGGGCGTTTAACATCTCTATACATAGTGTGTTACATGACATGTTTTAAAACATCACTTAGCTCCTAGTGTAGACATAGTTAATTATGGGAAAGCCTGAGGTTGACCATGACCAGCTAACACATTTTTTAAAGGTGTGAATCCCCAGCTGCAGTTGGTACTAATTGGTGTTTAATAATATGTTTTGTTTTAAGAAACAGATTAGACTAGGAAAAAAGCTAGACATGGCCTAGATGTGCTAGGTCTTTTTGGAGCTAGGGTGACAGTCCATTGTAAACATATAGTATAATTCTGTTTAAAGTAGTAGGAATTCAGTCCAAGTCTGATTAAATAAGATAAAATGTAGAATATAGTTTCAGGAATATCAGATCCCTCTACATTTCAGCAATGCATTTTTAAAGTATTTGAGTTAAAGGGAGAGCCAATGGAATACCAGAAAATATTTTCTGATGGCAGTGTTCTATTCAGATATCATTTATAACCATTTTACATGGAATTAACTCAATGAAAGTGTAAATTAAAATCAGGCCCAGGCCTTGTCTGATTCATTCCAAATCAATAGAAAGGCTCCCCTTAATTTATCTGAGACTTAGAGTACTCCCTTAAATAATTTTAATCTTTACATTGATTGAGTCTAACATTCAATTTATGGGAGATATATTCACAAACTTTTGTGACCACTAATTGCACGTTTGAAGGTAAATATTAAACTCTGTAATTTTAGAACAATTTGAGGTATGTTTTTGTTAATCAAATATAAATAACTGCCTGTCAAGAAAATGTGTTTATGATGGGAAATAAGGGCAAATAAATCTTTTTTGTCATTGCAACTCATTTTAAATAAGTTAATTTCCAAAAATCCAAGATGTTTAACAAAAAAAAGTAGATGGCAGGGAGAGTGAGCAGGGAGAGAAGAGTTATTGCAACCTGGATCTTCAACTAAATGCTTTGACCCCAGAGGTTCTTTATAGCCAGCTTGGCTAATTGTGCTTCTGTTAAAGACTAGAGATTTTAGGTACTTTAAATCTTGTTGCATATAATAAAATAACTTTTCCTTAACATGTTTACTTTAATATCACAAGACAAACCCTGGCAGTTACAATATGTGAATGTGTTGGGGAACTGGATAGCACAGAGGAACAACAATGGGAAAGACGTTCTTTCTAGGTCATCTATTCAGATCTTATTCAGATTTTAATGATTGGAAATTCTTAATATCTAGTGGTCATTTAGCCTGTATGAAATGAGTTTGGTGGGCTCCATTCAGTTCTTTGTGAGCAGGTGTCCCCAGTAAGACAACCACTACATTTGGCAATCTTGTTGGAAGTCTCAACTGACAGGTCAAAAGCTTATTGGTCATAGAAACAGAACAACCATTTCACAGACATTGGTATAACTGTGTTGGAAGTATTCAACTGCTTGCCCCTGTGCCGTACAAACAGTCATCTGTGGTAAGGGAAAGACTTTGGTCTCTAGAACTGCAAATCTGGCACTTCGTTCGCTTATATACAGTATTCATGAATGTTCCAAATGACTTTCAGTATTAGTTTATCAGTGCGGTGCAAGAAGGTGATATATTCAGTGTTATTAACAGGACATCCTCTGATATTTGCATTTCCTTAATCGTCAATATAAGATTAGAGAAGTGCCTAACAGGAGAAGGCATATTGTAAATACAAGGTGCTATTTTCTAATCTGCAAACTCATTGCAATAATTGAGCCAATGCCTGAAGAGCATGGCAGGGTTTAATGTTATAATTTTTTTTGTAAAGTTCAGACATCTTGGGAAAAGACAGAAAATCTCCACCGAGTTTCATTTGAGCAATGTAAAATGATTTCCGAATATATCAAGTGGCATAGTTCTTGGAAGGAAAAATATTTAATAGGTTTAGATGTTAAAGGTTAGGAATGAGTGTTCTTCAGCAGTCTGTGAGTATAATGTGCATGATATTCCCACCTTTGTCTGCTACTTGAGATAGGGCTGCTTTGTAGTTCTTTCATTGCTTAGATTCTGAAGATGACAGTGATCTTTTTTGTTCTGGTATCTGATACATATTGCTGCCAAAAAAGATCTCTATAGTAGGTTTAAGACCTAAGAATAGAAAAAACTTACTTCTCAATCGATAGGTTCAACTTCAAGAGAGATGCCCTTAGGTGTGCTGGAAACTCTTTTGGAATTCATTCCCTGATGATAGGAGAAAGAAAATTGAGAACTTGGGTTCAGTATAGTCTTCATCAAAAGCATTCGCATGAGAATAAATCAAGATTTAGTGAAATTGTTGAAAAAAATGGCATTGTATTCTAGGGGGCAGTTCCTCAGATGGCGTAAATCTTTAACTACAGTGACTTCAGTAGCACTACATTGCTTTACACCAGCTGAGGATCTGGCCTGGTGTTTCTCTTCTGGGAATGGACTATTCACATCACGGAGATAGGTGACCCCTTTCTGTGACGTTCACCTGCGTTAATGAAAGGAGGGTCTGCAAAACAGATGGGCTCTCAGCCAAAATATGTAGTTTGACAGCATTTTCCTCTGTAATCTATTACAAATCTAGCCGGTATTCAGAATTTGACAAACAAGATTGTTTCTATTAGTGTTCCTCTTTACTTTAAGGTAAGTGGCTCATTCCCTTCAGGAATTACCTTAGCAGTTTCTTTAACAACTTCAAAGTTTCCCTGTACTTACTTACTCAGTGTTTAATTGATGTGGTAATGTGTGCTGTTACTGACCTGTTTATTGTTTAAGACAAGATAATTGTTCAGATAAATCTTCAACAATCAATAGTAATTGATCAAATAAACCTATGGTTAATATCTCTGCCTACTTCATCTTTGTGCTTTGCTCAAGCTGTTTAGGTTTGGAGATCCCTGGACAATAAAGCCAGTATTTTCTGAAGGGCTCAGCACCTACTGTCAGGGTCAGATTTTCAAAATAGCCTGGTAGCATATTCACTACTAAACATTTTTGAAAATCTGGTCTTAATTGTGGGTGCTGAGCAATTGAAAATTTGACCTCCTGGATACATACCCTTCTGTTGTGGATGTAGTGTGTGACAGTTGACATAGGAGAGAAAGCATCTCATATCTAGGAAATGTATCTAGTTGTTTAATAAACTAATGGTTTCTCTTATATATGTACACACTATGCTAAAGTATGTATGTCCATATCACCATGTACAAACATCCTTATACCTATAACGTTACCTATTTCTATAAACTTGGGTCATATCACTGAAAACAAAAGATCAGGTTTTTTTCAGCCTGTATACAAGCACAGTGCAAGACTTCTATATTTGATATTCTATGGAAATTCTACATATAAATTCCTGTTAATATATGGATGCTGCTGAAAAAGTGAGCCAAAGACAAAAATAGAAAAATACTTGGAATGAATCTGATTTGACCATTAAGATTCTATAGTGTGCTGTGACGTACTCACGTGTCAAACAGTGGTAGGTGAAAGTGCAATACAGAACTTTCACTGTGATGTAGCAGGGTCCAGAGGGAAAGTCAGTGCACAGCAAGCTGGTGTGCTGTTCATTCACACCCTGCCTTGCCATACACTAACTCACTATGTAGGCATGCCCTAACTTGTTGCAGGCAGCAATGTTGATGACTCTGAAATGGCACTCTTTCCTCTGAGTACAAATTGAACCAGTGCATCATCTCGGTGTAAATGTAGGTGCCTCCTTTCATAGGAAACTTGAGTCTTTCATGTCCTTAAAGACCCTACACATTTCTTTAACAGTAATGTTGTAGTCATCACTGTCCTACCCATATTTTTCTTTTGATAATTCTGCCTAGCTAAATTCCCCTTTGCTATTTAAATTGAATGCACTATTCTTCTTGCCCTTATAAGGTGAGTAGTGTTGCTGTGTGCTGCTAAATAGATGCCACAACCCATCCTAGAAGAAGATGTGGTTCAGTGATGGGTGAAGTAGAGCTTGCGTACCTATATGTGTTTCTGTAGTAATATATCAGCCCTCTGAGAGCCTTCTAAATGAAAGTTGCAATGCAAATGAGAGAGATGAACATTTATTGCTAAGCCATTATCCGCTGGCTGTTGAAATATTGGTTATGCATGCAAAAAGACATGCAAAATTAATAGACATAATTCATATAATAGAGTGTACATATAGTACATCAAAATGCTAGTAATTAAAGCAGCACAGTTAGGTTCACTACTGGACACCCCAGTATTTGAGAAAGGGTGGATGGTACACTTCAAATTTGTTAAACAAGTGTAATTAACAGACAATATTTGGGATTGTAAGTGTCATGAGTGTGATTAATTTGAGCAAGAAGTGTTGTCAAGCCTAGAATGAACAACAGTATTGCCAGTGTTAGGCCTAAAACTTCCGGAACCTTTATAGAGTGAGCTTTGCAAAATAATATTTAAAATAAACAAAAAAAACCAACAGAAGCTTTGCAAAATTAAGCTGCAACTTGTGGTCAAAAGATGCTTACAACCCGACAGCATTTTATGTTGACTCTTATGTGGTATAATAGGTCATACCCCCGGGTATGGCTTATTGAAACCACCTTTGGGACTTGTGGTTAAGAGATGCTGCAGCCAAAAAACTGATTCCTATGTAGGTTTGATGGGCTAGGTCTTTAGGCATAGGTCATTAAGATAACCTTACCCACAATCAAGCCAATAGCCCATTTAGAGCTAAGTTACATAGAGAACTAAGGAAAACCACAGTCAAGACAGTGGGCTACATAACTTATAAAACTAAAACAATAATTGGCTACAAGAAAATAAGTAAGCATGAATTATACAGCCAAAGCGACAACACTAAATTTGGCCTAACCTGATTGGTTGACCTGCTTCAAAACACAGTGTGCAGATGAGATTAAATGTGTAGAACCTCAAGTGGGTGTGGGTGTGTGTCTTGGTCTAAGAAGTTATCATCTTTGATCAGTCTGACCCACACCCCCTGATCTGAGGAAACCTGAACTGCACCAACTATCTGCACCTGGCCAATGCAAAGAGAAGTCTACTAAAGGGTAACATATTCTTGGCAGGGTAAGGTTTAAAGTAAAATAGTCTGGTTGCATGCAAAATAAGGTAACAGAGTAAAGAAGTCTGGATTGCTCAAGTTGTTTTGATCTCAAGTTTTACTGACACTATAGTATTAAGAATGGTAGTGTCAGGATAATTTGATCTCAGATTATATTAATGCTGCAGTATTAAAAATAGTAGTAAAAGTTCACTTGTACTTGTGCTTGTGTTCTGTGTTGCATTTATAGCCATAAGTCATTAAAAGCCTTTCCTGAGGAATAATCAGTAGTTTTCATTTCTTTATACGGACACCACTTAACCTAATTACATCTGTGTTGGGTGATGGGAAGTAGTGATCACGCAGAGCCCCATTTAAAGCCCTGATGTGTGTCTCCTTCTTCCTACATCTCCGCAATGAACAAACTCTTTCTGGGAGTGGAATCTGTGTTAATGGATGGATAGCTTGGAGAGAAGAAAACGAAAGGTGCGAGCAACGCAACATCAACAATGTAACCATTAACTTTCAAATATGCTATTTCTTGTAATCTGGCATGAAATTTTAAGTACCAAAACCTTATATATGTATGTTCTGATGCCTCTGTAGGGGATAGTGGGATCACTGGGAAACTAAGAAATGTACTCTAGCTGTAGAATTGATCCATTTGGAGGGTCTGGCAATACCTTTACCTTCATACACCATACCATGGAGACCATCAAGTGACATAAAAATTCTGGATTAACTGTGTTTAGATGCTATAGGTGATTGGTGTCTTAGAAAAACCGTATGGCACAGCAGATACTCTAAAGAGCAGATTAATCATTTTATCAGTATGGTGAAGGGCTTTTAGGTTTTACATGGATTTGAAGGGAATAATACCCTCTACTTGTGCAGGGTGATTATGGTTCCTGGATCAGGCATTTCTCCATCTATATTCTCAGAATATACTGAAGCCTTTGTTTTGAGGGTCAGCTGTTACTTAACTCAGTCCCATTGCAATTCCCTGTACTCAGAGACATTCATAGCAAAGAGGTTCATCTCAACAGTGCCCACAAGAACACAATGCATTTCTCTTTCATGCACAGTGTGTGCACTGACTCTCACCTTCTTAACAGGCATGCACTTTGTGCAGAAACACGCATACTTTACAAATTGCAATATCATACTAAGGCCATCATTTCTCAATCCCTAAATCTGGGAAATTTACATCAAAACATTTTTTAAATTAAAATAGCAGTCTCGCTGTGTTTGTCTATCTTGGGCCAAGTTGTGGTCCAGATAGCATGACATCCCCTTACATACCTGTGCTAGCTACCTCCATCAGAAGTAGCAATGTGGGAGAGGAAACAGACTCCACATAACCTCTGTGTCCACATAGGTGGGCTGGAGGGAAGAGTAAGAACCAGTCATACCAGGGAACGTAGGTTGTACCATAAACCTGGTGCAGTTTGCTGCCTCCCTGGAGAATTGTTTGGGTGTGTGTGTCGTTAGGGAGTAGAACCAGTAGGGAGATTGGTTCTTACAATCTACCTTCCAGGTTGCTCCTGGGGCAACAGAACAACAGATTGCATCTTTTTTGGGCTCATGGCAAAGTCAATTGAGCCCTTTCTGACCAGTTCTATAGAACAACAGGGGACAACCAATCAAACTGAAAGCAACACATTTAAATTTGCTAAGCGGTAGCTTTCTATAAAATACATAATTTCCCTGCAAAATTCATGGCCACAAGAGACTCAGGCCAAGACCTTAATAGTATTCAAAACTGGTTAGTGATTTATATAATCCACAATTACTTTAAAAAGGATAGCACATAAAGCATATACACTCGTAAGCCAACATTAACTGGTAGGTGTTAGGAAGAAATTTCCCCTCTTCTATTACAGGCTTGCTATCACTTTCCTATGAAGTATCTAGGTTGCAGATAAGAAAACTGACTAGCTGGACAATTGACCCGATCAAATATGGCAGTTCCTATCCTTTGTTCCTTAACCATCTCACATTATTTTGTTCCTTTTTAAAAATGATCCAGAGTTGTCTCAACAAGCTTTCAGAGTATAAAAGGCTCCCAGTGGTTGGTGCTACATCGTTCCCAATGTTGTTGATATTAAGATGCTATTGTACTTCGGTGACCAGACAGCAAATGTGAAAAATCAGGACTGGGTTTGGGGGGTAATAGGAGCCTATATAAGAAAAAGACCCCAAAACTGAGACTATCCCTATAAAATCAGGACATCTGGTCACCATATATTGTACAGTTATATAAAAACACATTATTTAAACAATAAAGGAAAGAATCATCTTCCTTCCCTCTCTTCCATTTTAATGTTTCATTATTCATTGATTTCTCAAGCCCTCAAAGTTTGGGCCTAGAAGGCCATATATCTTTGTATGGCATGGGCCACAATTCCCAGGCCCCAGCTTTAACCGTTAGGTTCCATCCCAACAATTTTGCAATAGTGGCTGTTACTCCATGAACTCCCTTAGGTCTGTGCAGATGCTAAGAAGACTGTGTAGGCACATAGAATGATTGCAAAGAAAAAAATACTGTAATTGTACCTACTGAGGTGCTCTACTACCTGGCAAAATTTCTAGAAAAGAAAACAGTGTTTGTTTGTTTGTTTGTTTAAGTTAAACATACCTGCAGGGACATTCAGGGTGAAGACAACAATTTCACTCCTGCTTATTGACCTTTTAAGAAAAGCTCATACTGCATCCCTCAGCCAGGAGATCACTCAGATGGTAAGAACTGAATGTGCAGATATCAGCTAGATACTGTTTTCTATCCATCATTTACTGTGAATATGATTCTGCTAAAAGTTAAAGCAAACCAGGAAGCATGGAAGGACTATACTTCTGTGCTTTTGCATGACTTCACTTTCAAGGATTAAAACAATTGACCATGGTACATGCTCAGGGCCGGCGCTTCCATTTAGGCGACCGCACCAGGATTTGGGAGGGTGGCAGACTGCTCCTGTGGACCTCCCGCAGGCGTGCCTGTGGACAGTCCGCTGGTCCCGCGGCTCTGGTGGACCTGCCGCAGGCGTTCCTGCGGATGGTCTGCTGGTCCCGCGGCTCCGGAGCCAGGCACGACTGCGGTAGGTCCACCGGAGCTGCGGGACCGGCGAGCCGGCCCTGCGCCTAAGGCGCTAAAAACCCTGACGCCGCCCCTGTACATGCTGGAGTGTAGCTTTTGATCTCTGCCACTCTGCCGGATCTCAGATTCACAGGCACTAATCAGAGGTTTATTTTCTCCACATGAGATTAAGAATGCACTCCTATTTTAACTTACAAACTCTCCATTGTCCACAAATACAAACGTAAGTAAAGTGATTTCTATGGTAGGATAAAAGTTCTGCAGACTATCCTGGGCAAGGGTGAGGCAATGTTCAGACACCCAATTCAGCAACCAGAGTGAGCAAAGATTCCATCTAGCATTACACTTGAAAACGCTGCTGTTGTATTCTAGCAAAAGTTGCATACTTATATGTTTCCTTCAACTTTTGAGCACAGCATAAGCATGTTGCCCCCAAATAATCAATCTGCCACGTGACCTTCCACATCTATTGTTGCATTGAAATAAATGGGTTTGTCTTAGATAGTATCATGCTGGATAGGGCATACCTGAAGCTCATAAAATCTACAGGTAAGACTGTTGTTTCATCAGCTGGTTTATCTTCATGCCAGTGCAGGACTGTTCTGTATCGAAATTTATTGTTTTGGTGTTTTGTCCAATCAAGATTTCAATGTGTTGAGCCAGAGGGCTTCAATCCCTGCGCTTCAGAGATCAATCTGCAACTCAAGCCATTTCACTGACAGCATTTTTTCCCAATATTGAGTCTAAATTTCTCTTTTCTTAATTTCATTCAATTACTGCCAGTCATACTCTATTTTTATTATGCCTAGTCATTGGTGCTCTCCCTTGTGTTTACAGCCTTCAAACATTTGTAGGCCATCACTTACACCTTTAGTTGTTGCTTAGAAAAATTATACATATTGAGCTCTTGTTCTTCCCTCCTAAATCAATCCATCACACACACATTAGCTTCTATTATTTTACATTTAATCTCATTTTGAAATTTTCTGCCAGTGTTTCTAATTTATTTAATATACTTTGGATTATTTCCTTCCTCACTGGCACTTGCAACTTCTCTCAGTTTAGTTAGCATCATCTGTGAATTAATTACTGTCAGGAGTCAGCAACATAGCCGTACATGGACACAAGTGTTGGTGGTAAAAATTTTGAGGTCCGTGGTAATTTTTAAAAAAAATGGAATGACTGAATAACATAACCTCCACCCACCCCTGCATGTCTGTCACTAAGTACAGAAATTTTGTCAAGTGTCCATCGTGCAACATGGTGGTGCCGACCTCTGACTACTATGCTCTTTACTTCTCTTTCTAAATTATTAATGAAAGTGCTAATAGAGCTGGTGGGAAGAATTTCAACAAAACAGTTTTGGTTTTTTTTCATAAGAATTTATCAGTTCATCATACTTGAACCTAGGTTTCCAGGTTCTGCTGTTCTGGGGTAGCCAGCCAGGCAGACTGTCGCAGGGACCCTAGGAAGGCTTCAAGAATACATGGCCCTGGGGCAACGAGTGGGGCTGACTGTCTCTGAGTCTGTGAGCCCCAGGCTCCCAAGTTTTGTAGCTTCCAGGGCACTCAACAAGGTGGACTGTCCCAGATTTGTGAACCCCAGGGTTTCCCTTTTGTGGAAAATTTCAAAATTATGGGCTTTTGTTCCTAATTAGAATTAAACCAAATTTCAGAATATCAATATCCTTTGCAAAATTGAATTACCTTTCTCCGCACAGCTTTAGGTGTCAATAACACAAAACGAAACACAGATCCCAACAGTACTTTGCTAGTCATGTCCTCCAAAGCAGTGCTTTGCCATTTATAATAGTCATTTGTTTATGGGTCATCAGCCAATTTTCAGTTCACATGAAAATGTGGGTACTCAAAGTAACACTGAAATAACTGTAAGAGAAAGTGTGTCAAATGCTTTATTAAACTCCCCATATATTACATCTGCTACTAATTTTCCTCCCTCAAAAAAAATATTGTAACTCTATAAAAAAAATGAAATCTGTCTGGTTAGAACTATTCTTTTATTCAGATTGTTCCTGGTTCTGTTACCTCCAGATGTTTGTTTTTGTTTTTAATACTTCTTTTATTTTAACATTAATAGAAATTAAACTTTCAGGATAGTAAGTGGTAGGATCACTCTGCTTTCATTTTATGAAGTTTGATACTACATTTACATATCTCTAAGCTTCTGGGACATATTCACTTTCCAGAAATAATTGCCAACACCGACAGTAAGCTTGTATACTACTAATTATTTTAATAATATACTTTAAAATCTGCATTATCTGAGCTGGTTGATTTAGGGCTAGATTGTGTTTTGCTCAATAACTTGAATATACAAAGGCATGTAACTACATCAACCCAGGAAGGGCATAATTTTTTTTCACTTGCTCTGGAGGGGAGGGGTGGAGAATAACTGTATCATCCCTTTACTATGTGCAATGTACTTTTCATTTGCTCCCCTTCCCCACCCCAATATGATGTCCAGTTAAGTTCTGCTGGCTAGCTGATTATAGACACTGAATCAAGCTCCATCCATTCTTCCATGCCCACTTGCTCAGAGGGAGAGAAGGAGCTCATGAAGCCTGCTTATGTACCTAGACCTTACATGCATGAAGTGACAGGATTACAGCCACAGGCCCCTTCCAGTATATAAATTTAGATTTTATGTATACTCCTGTACCGGCTTTCTAACAGTAATGTCATCTTTATTTCCTATTGGCTGACAAAGCCTGAGCTATGGACTCAAGGCCTTTGTTTTGTTTAACATTTCCCAGGAACTTATTGATGTTTCTTACAAAAATTAAAAAAGGGTGAAAGTCAGTGGAAAAAAATAACTTCACAGTTTTCTGGGTTAATATGGGGGAAGGGAGACACCAGAGGACAGAAAGAAAGCAACAGATCGAGAATAGTAAGAGTATTGAAAATAAAAATAGTTTAATCTCCTTCTGGAGCAGGGTCTGGGAGTTCCATCCCTTCGTTTTGTAGGATTCAAGTACTGATGCACACATACTTGTGTATGCTTGAGTGTATCTTTCATTACATAGCCTTGCTTTAACAGCCAGCCTCACATTTATACTTAGCCTAATTTATTATTAGCATAAACACATTGACCTAAGGTAATAGACTGGATTTTCTTAATATGATCATTATTTTCATGTACTGGAGTGGCCCAAAATTTGGGTGAAAAATCAGTAAAATGAGAATAATAGCTTTTGTAAAAACCCAGGAATTTCTCAGTAATACATGGTAAAAATAAAAACAAAAGGCCTTGTATACACTTTATGCAATCATTTTAAATCAATGGTTGTACTTTGATCTTACCTTCTTTGAAATTACATAAATTCCATTTTTCTTTCTTTATTTTTAGCTGACATATATCAGCATTAATATAAATGTTCTGATGAAACTAAGCTGCTCTCTCTTTTAGTTAAACTTTTTCTAATCAAAACAGATGAAGATATTTATCTGAAATAATCTTTCCTACTAAGGAGACTTTATTGACATTTACGTGATTGCACACAGTATATCTGCACTTATAATGATATGCATTCTCTCTCTTTATGAAATGTAAAGGGCACTACGGTTCAATGTCTTTGAAACTGGAATAATTTACACTTCGAAATTGCCATATATGTGCATAGTTAAGGATAATGTTTTGGTGGAACAATGAAAGCAGGTTTTGTAAAATTTAAGCATAAAGCTCATTTTGTCTTCATACCCATTTTTACACCTGCAGAAATAAAAATCCTAAAAGGACCTAGCACAAATTGAACTTCATTTGTAAATTTAAATCTTTTAAATAATGGAAAAGAAAATGAAGCTGTTGGCATCAGCAATACAGATCTATTTGAAGTTAGCAGAACTCTTTTAATATTTCAAAAGCAATGCAGTTTGGCATCGAACGGAAACTCATTCAGGAGGGACAATTACAGTAACTAAAACAAGTTGAACTATTTTTTTCTCAAAAATGAGAAATTGGATTAGCAAAATAAAAACAACCCTCTGAAAATAGAATTATTATTCATACTTTTATTTTTGATACTGTAACAGTAAATTTCACAAATACTATTCTATGGTCTGGAAGCAGCTGCATTAAATGAAACCAACAGCAGAACTGGAAGCAATAGAGATAAGAATTCTTCAAAAGATGGCAGGTATACATTGATATGATTTTAAGTCAAATAGGTTAGAAAGAGAATAGGTTGTGAAATGGGGGTAAGGAATTGGCTACAATTGAAAAGACTGTAATGTTGGGGGCATGCTAAAGAAAATAATGCAAACACAACCAAGTTCATTCTGACTTAGACGCTGACCAGAAACTAGATGGTGGAACATTATACGCAGGGACATGACTCGGCTGGCCTTAATGGAGTAACAAGCCATGAACAGGAATGGATGGTGATCCTGTACAGCTTCCTGTGTCTGCAAAGATGCTCTGGGATGAAAAGAAGACTTATTTTTGAATGTTGAATAAACTTATATAGGGAAAGAACTGGATGAAACAATGTCTGTTGTGCTTGTGATAGCTAATATGAGTGCACACTGCTTGTTTTCCATCCCTATTTCAGTATTAGGAATTCCTCAAAAGCATTCCCATGAGAATACTGTTCTCCTGGAAATCCCATCAATTCGGTCTCTGACACTTCTCTGAGTTGGCTTTCTCAGCTCAGAGAGGGTTTCTTCACAAGAAAATACCAACATTGGGCCTTATCAGCTTCCTTTGGAAGTCAATTGTAACTTTCCTAAAAAGGAATTAAGTTGGGCACTCAGTCAATAGTATCCTTTGCAGCAAGTTCTCACAGTTGTCACAACACTAGGTCCTGCAGAGTGTGTCATCTTCTCCAGTGTTACTCTGCAAACTGTAGAGCTACAAATCAAAAGGAGGGACTTCCATGGCTTTTGCTGGAAGGGAGATGATGCCATTTTCTCTACTTCCTTTATCCATACTTGCTAGAGTTGATTAAATCTTTTGCCATTCCTCTACCTCCTCTGTTTTTTTTAATTGAATTTTCAAAAAATTCCAACCAGTTCTCATTTCAAGGAGCTTTGGCTGGTACTGGTGTGGCTTGTGACCTCTTCAGACACAAAGGCCTGGTCTACACTGCGCGTTTAAACTGATTTTAGCAGCGTTAAACCGATTTAATGCTGTACCCGTCCACACTACGAGGCCCTTTATATCGATATAAAGGGCTCTTCATATCGGTTTCTGTACTCCTCCCCGACGAGAGAAGTAGCGCTAAAATCGGGATTACCATATCGGATTAGGGTTAGTGTGGCTGCAAATCGACGGTATTGGCCTCCGGGCGGTATCCCACAGTGCACCACTGTGACCACTCTGGACAGCAATCTCAGCTCAGATGCAGTGGCCAGGTAAACAAGAAAAGCCCCACGAAATTTTGATTTTCATTTCCTGTTTTCCCAGTGTGGAGCTCTGATCAGCACAGGTGGCAATGCAGTCCCAAATCCAAAAAGAGCTCCAGCATGGACCGTACGGGAGATACTGAATCTGATCGCTGTATGGGGAAACAAATCTGTTCTATCAGAGCTCCATGACAGAAGACAAAATGCCAAAGCGTTTGAAAAAAAAATCTACAGGGTACACAGTGCTGTGTAACAAGCGTAACAGGAAGCCAGAGACTCAAACGGACACTCATGGAGGGAGGGAGGGGGTACTGAGGACTCCAGCTATCGCACAGTCCACAGCAGTCTCCGAAAAGTATTTGCATTCTTGGCTGAGCTCCCAATGCCTGTAGGGTCAAACACATTGTCCGGCGTGGTTCAGAGAATAGCTCGTCAATTTACTCTCCCCTCCACGTAAAAGAAAAGGGAAAGAAATCATTTCTTGACTTTTTTCAATGTCACCCTATGCTGCTGGTAGACGCGATGCTGCAGCAGTGAAGAGCAGTATCCGGTCCTCTCCCCTCCCTGGTGGCAGACGGTACAATATGACTGATATCCGTCTTCACCATCAGCCCGTGAGTGCTCCTGGCTTGCCTCAGGTGAGGTCGGCTGGGGGCGCCTGGGTAAAAATAGGAATGATTCCTGGTCCTCATCATTGCAACTGGGGGCTGAGCTCCATCAGCCCCCTTCCTTTCCTGTGTAAAGAAAAGATTCCGTCCTGCCTGGACTATCATAGCAGCGGGATGCTGGGCTCCTCTACTCCGCACTGCTTAATGTCCTGCCTGGACTGTCATAGCACCGAGAGGCTGCCTCCCCCTCATTTTATCTCACTAACAAGTCATTGTTTCTTATTCCTGCATTCTTTATAACTTCATGACACAAATGGGGAGGACACTGCCATGGTAGCCCAGGAAGGTTGGGGGAGGAGGGAAGCAACGGGTGGGGTTGTTGCAGGGGCACCCCCTGTGAATGGCATGTAGCTCATCATTTCTGCAGGATCTGACACAGAGCAGCTGTACTCTCTGATACACTGCTTCTCTAGTACACTTGCCCCAAATTCTAGGCAGGACTGACTCTATTTTTAGAAACCATAAAGGAGGGATTGACTCGGGGAGTCATTCCTAGTTTTGCCTTGGTGCCCCAGGCCGACCTCAGCCAGGGGCACCCTGATAGCAGCAGACAGCACAGAAGGATAGATAACCATCATCTCATTGCCAAATTACGCTGGCAGCAGACGGTACAGAACAACTGGTAACCATCTCTGCTATCATGCAAAAGCAAATGAATGCTGCTGTGTAGCGCTGGAGTATCGCCTCTGTCCGCGGCATCCATTACACATACGGTGACTGTAAAAAAAAAAACTGAATGGGCTCCATGGTTGCCATGCTATGGCGTCTGCCAGGACAATCCAGGGAAAAAGGGTGCAAAATGATTGTCTGCCGTTGCTTTCCCGGAGGAAGGAATGACTGATGACATTTACCAAGAACCACCCGCGACAATGA
This sequence comes from Gopherus flavomarginatus, assembly GCF_025201925.1. Classification (NCBI taxonomy): domain Eukaryota; kingdom Metazoa; phylum Chordata; order Testudines; family Testudinidae; genus Gopherus; species Gopherus flavomarginatus. The sequence goes on along the minus strand of NC_066617.1, from coordinate 175,918,636 downwards.
TTTTTGCCCCATCAGCCACTGGGCTCTCAACCTAGAATTCTAAGGGGCGGGGGAGACTACGGGAACTATGGGATAGCTACGGAATAGCTACCCACAGTGCAACGCTCCGGAAATCGACACTAGCCTCGGACCATGGATGCACACCTCTGAATTAATGTGCTTAGTGTGGCCGCGTGCACTCGACTTTATACAATCTGTTTTATAAAACCGGTTTATGTAAAATTGGAATTATCCCGTAGTGTAGACGTACCCAAAGAGTCCTGATTTTTTAGGGTTTGACTCATAAGCAGGAGCATTTCTGTGTCTGCAGTAGAACTGTTTGTGAATCTTTCTTAGTGCCTGCTCCTGTGGCAGAACAAACATCCTTAATGTCAATAGGAGTTCAGGATGTTCAGTGCTTCATGGGACATGGCCGTTAAGATACTTTTATTCATGTTACTGTAAAACAGTAGACCAGATTCACTGGTGATATATAAGGCAATGTAAGTTCCTACCCCTAAAACTAATTTGATCTTGCTTAATTACACTCAGTTAGAATCCCTTATACCAGGTGTAAGCAACCTATGGCATGCGTGCCAAAGGCAGCACACAAGCTGATTTTCAGTGGCATTCACACTGCCCAGGTCCTGGTCACCAGTCTGGGGGGCTCTGCATTTTAATTTAATTTTAAATGAACCTTCTTAAACACTTTAAAAACCTTATTTACTTTACATACAATAGTTTAGTTACATATTATAGACTTATAGAAAGAGACCTTCTAAAAATGTTAAAATGTATTACAGGCATGCAAAACCTTAAATTAGAGTAAATAGAAGACTCAGCACACCATTTCTGAAAGGTTGCCAACCCCTGCCTTATACATTGTAGTCTCCCCAGACCACCCTATACCCACTCTACTCATGTGTAAGGAAATGTAATTTACATGCTGAGCATCTAGAAGAATGTGCAACTTAAAGTCGGGTGAGGCTACTCTTGCATACCTTCTTCCAGCTCCTTGACATGTAACCATACTACCTTAGAAGCTGTTTCACATGGGTAGAGTAGGCATGAGTAGGTTTAAGAGAGTCTGGGTTTGTGTAAGGAAGTCTAATATACACAGCCTTACACATCACCCCTGAAATGGTCCATTGCAATGAAATAGATAAAATAGGATTATTAGTATGAACTTTTATTTGACATGTGGATATGGTTTTCTTCATTTACCCTTTTATTATATCATCAACAAACTGCAGAAGATATTGGAAATGAGACGCACCTTTTTAATAGCCAGAGTAATCCACTGGAGGAATTACCCAGTGAAGTTCTTGGTACTGTATTATACAGATAATCAAACTAGATGATCATAGTGGTTCATTTTATCTCTAAAATCTATTAATCTCAACTATTTTCAAGTGGCTTTTCATATAACTTAACATTTCAATTAAATAGATTTTTATGGCAAGGTTTTAGGTCTGTACATTTTTCCTACTTTTGTTTATATGAATGTCTACAGATTTTAAAGTGCTTGACAAGTGCACTTTGGTAAATAATTCATATTTTATGCATACATGAAAAGCAATCATGAGTTTAATGACATTATTGATTGATGGCCTTGACAAGTAATTGTCATAAACAGATTGTTAAGGGTTAATGTCTCTTCTACCTGTAAAGGGTTACAAGCAGGGAACTGGACACCTGACCAGAAGACCAATCAGAAGACAAGATACTTTTAAATTTGGGTGGAGGGAAGCTTTTGTGTGTGTTCTTTGTCCGTTGTTTGTTCTTCTCTCGGAGGGTCTGAGAGAGACCAGACATTACTACAGGCTCTCTAAGTTTCTTTTCAAATAGTAAATTGTCATAAACAGATAGCTAAGGGTTAATGTTCTTTTACCTGTAAAGGGTTAACAAAGGGAACCAAACACCTGACCAGAGAACCAATCAGGAAACAAGATTTTTCAAATGTCAAGGGAGGGAAGTTTTTGAGTGGGTGTTCTTTGTCTTGGTTCGGTGGCCCTCTCGGCTCTGAGAGTGATCTCTCTATCTCCAGGCTTTCTAGTCTTCTGTTTCCAAGTTGTAAGTACAAGGATAGTAAGACAATAGGTTTATATTGTTTTTTTTGTATTTACATGTGTGTAGTTGCTGGAATGTTTTAAATTGTATTCTTTTTGGATAAGGCTGTTTATTCATTTTTTCTTTTAAGCAATTGACCCTGTATATTGTCACCTTGATACAGAGACCATTTTTTATGTCTTTTTCTTTCTTTTTATATAAAGCTTTCTTTTTAAGACCTGTTTGAGTTTTTTCACTGGTTAAGGCTAAGGAACGAAGGGAGGGGGGAAATCTCTTTGTGTTAGATTTACTAAGCCTGACTTTGCATACTCTCTGGGTGAGGGGAGAGAGAGATTTGATCTCTCGGTACTTGTGTTTCAAGGACTTGAAGCAGGGAATATCCTAGAGTACCCAGGGTGGGGAGATCTGGGAGGAGGTAAAGAGGGGGAAGGGAAGTGGGTTATTTCCCTTTGAGGTGAGACTCAGGGCATCTGAGTCTTGGGATCCCCCAGGGAAGGTTCTGGGGAGACCAGAGTGAGCCAGACACTGGAATTTTCTGGCTGGTGGCAGCGATATCAGATCCAAGCTGGTAACTAAGTTTGGAGGTCTCATGCTAGCTTTTCATGTTCTGAACTCTAACGTTCAGATCTGAGTCGGAAAGTTATGACATAAGTAAAAACAGGCGGTTTAGGCTTTTTGATTGTTTTGCTCTATTTGCAATTGTGGATCTGGCTGGTTAACTTTTATATGTGTAGTTGCTGGGAATATTTTGATTTGTATTGGTACTGGGGGGAAAGTCTCTTTCTGGTGTCTGTAAGCTATAGGACCCTGTAATATTTACATCTTGAAGTTACAGAGATAATTCTTTACTTTTTCCTTTCTTTTATTAAAATATTTCTTTTTAGAGAACCTGATTGATTTTTTCCCCTTGTTTCCCTTGTTTTATTCCAGGGGATTGGGATAACTCACCAGGACGGGTGGGGGAGACGGGAGGAGGAAGAGATAGAATATCTCTCTGTTTTCCTTGAATCTGTTTGCCTCTTTGTGGAAGGGAAGGCAGATGCTTCTCTGTATGGTGATTTAAGAGGTTGGATCAGTATCTCTCAGGATAGCCCAGGGAGGGAAATTCTGGGAGGAGGAAAGGTGGGGGAATGGTTTATTTCTCCTTGTTTTAAGAACCCAAGGGATCTGGGTTCTTGGGGTTCCCAGGGAAGGTTGGGGAGGTCAGAGTGCCCCAAAACACTATATTTTTGGGTGGTGGCAGTGCTATCAGATCTAAGCTGGTAATTAAGCTTAGAGGATTCAGGTGCTAGTATCTCATTTTCTGAACTCTAAGGTTCAGATCTGAGAGGGAATGCTATGACAGTAATACATGCAGGAATGATATTACTTATGGAGAAAAAGCTGACAGTTTGTTTTCTATACTTTTAAAATAAGAAAATTGGAATGCCTTTACCACTTATTTTATTTGCATTAAAAAAAATACTGCTAGAAGTAAACTAGGTATCAACTGTCCATTACCGGAGGAGCACTAAATTACCTGTGCTCTTTCCTGTTACTCACAGTCTAAAGGGCATGGTTTCTGGGGATGATGTTTGTTGTTTAAGGCTACACAATTGTATTGAGTGGTTCATATGGACCCAACCTGGCAACTGAGATCCAAATGAGTATAGATGCTCCCTGGGTCATGCAAACCCAAATTATTAAAATACATACTTACGGAAAAAGTTCTGTAAGTTCCATTAGGTGTTTTTTTGTTTGTTTGTTTGTGCGTAATTGTTGGGTACATGTTCCTGACTTATGCAAAATTTGACTTATGTAAGGCGTACTGGAACGGAACGCTTGCATAAGTTGGGGAGCGTCTATAGTCCCATCAGGTCAGATTCTGATTTTAGTTACATCAGGGTAAGTCCAGAATGACTCCATTGCTTTCATTGGCATTGTTCCATATTTACTTCAATGTAACAGAGATAAGAATATGGTCATGCAAACCCAAATTATTAAAATACATACTTACGGAAAAAGTTCTGTAAGTTCCATTAGGTGTTTTTTTGTTTGTTTGTTTGTGCGTAATTGTTGGGTACATGTTCCTGACTTATGCAAAATTTGACTTATGTAAGGCGTACTGGAACGGAACGCTTGCATAAGTTGGGGAGCGTCTATAGTCCCATCAGGTCAGATTCTGATTTTAGTTACATCAGGGTAAGTCCAGAATGACTCCATTGCTTTCATTGGCATTGTTCCATATTTACTTCAATGTAACAGAGATAAGAATATGGTCCATTGTCTTGAATGGGACTATTTGTGTGAGTAAGGACTGTCCATATGAGAAACTGTTGATGGATCAGGCCTCCTTGGTACTGGTATAAATTGGCATAGCTTCATTAACTTCAATAGAACTATGCCAATTTACACCAGGTGAAGATGTGGTCCTATAAAAATTACAAACATAAACATCATTTGTGCATCTATTTGACCAGAAAGAACTTATGGGAAGATAAAGAACATCTTGAGAAATATTGCACATATGCACATCAGGAGTACCACTAGAGAGCAAATAAATAACTCTAAGGCTTTTCTGAGTATGATCTGTGATACCCTGGGCCAAGTTATCAGAAAGATGAGTGCAGCTCCACTGGCTGCAATAGAATGTTGTCCATTTACACCAACATTGATTTGATTTGTCCTGTATTAATAGAAAAGCAAACTTGCTAATTAATCAAGAGAGTTAATAGGCTTGATTGCATTACGTGCTTGTTTAAAAAGAAATCTTTAACAACAAAAAAAGCCTTCTCTTTTTCAGGCTGATGGCTCATAACCCCAAGTGCATTATTATTACCTTACATAATATAATGTGATGTGACATTTCTGATTTGTACTGAACCTGACATGTCACAGGATAATATATAGGTATTAATGGGGGAAATTCAGAATGACAGTTGCTTGATTATAGCTCACTTTTCATGATTATTTTTAATAACCTGTGTAAAAAGAGGGTAGCCTGGTAACTATATGATAGCTATAAAAGAAATATGATCACTGTATGAATGAAAGCACCCAGGTTAACTCCGTGTTAGCAAGTAGCTTGTGCAGGCAGCACCTAAAACAATATATTTTCATAAAATGATAATAATGTAGGCATGGGGGAGGGAGGCTCAAGAAGTAAGCAATCTATCCCCCCCATGCTGAGGCAGTGTTAAGTAAGAGCATCCCTTACAGTTGTTTGTCCAACCTGGTCTTAAAAACTTTCAGGTAACCTGCACTGTACTGCTGTTATATTGTTCCATACATAAAAAGCTGCCATGTACTTTTAAATTAAGAAAACACCACCACAGGACAGAACAAAAGAAATGTCTCACTACAAGAACATGCATTGGCCTGCTCCAGAATAGAAAAATTACCGATCGCTGACAACAGGGGGTCAGTAACTGGTTTAGCACATGGTTTAATTGCAAGTGTAAATCAGGACAATCCTGTGATTAGCACTGTTTCAGAAGAACTAAGTGTTGTTATTTATTTATTATGATTACTCCAGCATACATTGAGATGAGTTTGTGTCTGCTTATTTTCTTTGGAGCACGTTGAGGGGCTAGGGCCCTAAAGAATTTTATGAAGTATTTTTTAGACGAAAATAGAGTATTTTTATAAGTTAAGATTAAAAATATACTTTTAAAAAATATGTTACTTTATATCATTCATATTCATAAAAGAGCAATTAAAATTCTTAGATTTGCAGCTTCCTCAGTTGAACAAATCTTTCAAGGCTGGATTGTCTAAGTGTCATTCATCTTTTCTCTCTACACCTCTCTTTTTGTTCCAGCCATCCTAACCCTCACCCATCAACAGAAGAGAGAGAAAGAAAAAGTTGTGCTCTTCTGCTTCCTGTGCTCATACACAACTTGAATGTTAGAGTAGCACTGTAGCTCTCACCCCAGAATCAAGCCTTCTCCAAAGAAGGATAACAGCCCATGTGGATTGCATGTGCTACTGCTGAACATTGAACACCATTTGGGAGGTTACTGCTGGGGGAATTCTGCACCACTGTGCATATGCAGAATTCATGTGTGGCACAGATTTTCTTTTCCCTGCAGAAAATACATTCTGCCTGAGAAGTGCTGCAGTTATACCTTTCATCCACCAGAGCCACTGTGGCACCAAAGCAGCCAGCAGTCAGCTGCATTCATCACAGCACCTTGTCCATGGATCTAGGTTAAGACAGACGAGTGGGGCATACAAGGCTGCTGAGGGGTCACAGACTCGGGTTCAGAAGGGCTACTGGGGGGGGATAGATTGGGGCATGGACTTAAGAACTAGTGGAGTGACAGCACTGAGCCAGGGACTGAATGGAAGGGGAGCTGCAGGGCCACATAGGGAGAGCAGTTTTGGGACTGCAGGGACACATGGGGATGGGGAATGCAGGGACACACAGGGACAGGGAAAATGTGCCTGACTGAATAGAAGAGGCTTGGGGTCAGTCAGAGTCTGCAATGGGGGGGTCTCCCCAAGTCCCTAACAATCTCCCCCCCCAAAAAAAACTGTTATAATACTTCTCCCACCCACACCTAACAATCCTCAGGTTAACTCTCAGGCTTCTTCAGCTCCTCTGTTACCCCTGACTCCCCCAGGACTTTGAACTGCTTCTGATGGGTGTGTGAAATATGTTTCGGTATTGTAATTTAAATGAATTACTCAAAGTTATGCATTAATGTGCCTAGTAAGGAATCTGTCCAAAAAATATTACCTGAATCTTTTTTTTGTATATATTGTTATAGACAGAATTGCTGACAGGTACTTTGAAATAAATTACCAAAATAATTGAAACTGATGTGATTATAATGTGTTATTTTGACAAAATATGCAAACTTTTTTCAGCATTTTAAAATATTGTTTACAGAATTTTTAATTTTTGGTGCAGACTTTGTAATTTTTGGCACAGGATTACCCCAGGAGTAGGGGATTTAATACCGCCTTTGGTGTGGAGGATCTTTTCAATTTCTTTCCCTTATTCTTAAATTTTATGTAACATTTCTACTCACCTCAAAGATGAAAGAGAGGAGGCAGGATTGCGGGGACAGCAAAATGTTTTTTGCTATGATATAAATGTGGTTCTTTTCACAGATTTGTCAGAAACCTGGCAAAGAGCCAGCTTCACCAGCTGTGGCAGATTTTGTCCTCCCCCTCCCCACACACAAACAAATTACTTTGGCAAATGTAGGGCTTAACTGTGTCCCCTAGGAACATCATTAATTATATAAGGCTCCCTAGCCCATGGTACAAGGGACACTTCAGTGTATATACCCACAAAATGGAGGGTGCTCAATGTCCAGACCAACGTTTTCCCATCATCACTAGCTTAAATTTAATAAAACTTACTGTAACACTGCAAGACTCTTTCCAAGACATTGAGAGAACTGCCGTTTCCATTCCGGGACACCTGAGAGTTCTGATGAAGTATGAGATGTAAACAACGTAATGAATAAATAATTAACACATAATTAAAAAGTTATTAAAATACAATTGTATTACCTGTCTGCGTATTATTGATCTATTAGGTCTGCTGTAGGCCTGTTGGGTGTGGATCTCCAACATCTTGCACAGCTGTGCAAAGTTAATTTCTCAAATGCTACCACATCAGAATGACAGCGTTTACACAGACTTTGCACTGGTGTAAATGACTACATGAGATGCAAGACCGTGGAGACCCAGGCCTATACTTTTCAAATCACTGTGTCTATGAGACTGAGTTAAGTGTGTGTCTTTGTGTAATGAAATTGTTTTCCTCTACATTCTGATATCACACTGGTTTAAGAACATAAGAACGGCTGTACTTGGTCAGACTAAAGGTCCATCTAACCCATTATCCTGTCTACTGGCAGTGACCAATGCCATGTGCACCAGAGGGAGTGAACCTAACAGGCAGTGATCAAGTGATCTCTCTCCTGCCATCCATCTCCTCCATCTGACAAGCAGAGGCTAGGGACACTATTCCTTACCCATCCTGGCTAATAGCCATTAATGGACTTAACCTCCATTAATTTATCCAGTTCTCTTTTAAACACTGTTATAGTCCTAGCCTTCACAACATCCTCAGGCAAGGAGTTCCACAAGTTGACTGTGTGCTGTGTGAAGAAGAACTTCCTTTTATTTGTTTTAAACCTGCTACCTATTAATTTCATTTGGTGGCCCCTAATTCTTGTATTATGGGAATAAATAAATAACGTTTCCTTATCCACTTTCTCCACATCACTCATGATTTTATATACCTCTATCATATCCCCCCTTAGTCTCCTCTTTTCCAAACTGAAGAGTCCTAGTCTCTTTAATCTCTCCTCATATGGGACCCATTCCAAACCCCTAATCATTTTAGTTACCCTTCTCTGAACCTTTTCTAGTGCCAGTATATCCTTTTTGAGATGAGAAGACCATGTCTGTATGCAGTACTCAAGATGTGGGTGTACCCTCGATTTATATAAGGGCAATAATATATTCTCCATCTTATTCTCTATCCCCTTTTTAATGATTCCTAATATCCTGTTTGCTTTTTTGACTGCCTCTGCACACTGCGTGGACCTCTCCAGAGAATTATCCACGATGACTCCGAGATCTTTTTCCTGATTCGTTGTAGCTAAATTACAATATGAGGGGGTGGGGGTATGTATAGTTGGGGTTATTTTTTCCAATGTGCATTCCTTTACATTTATCCACATTAAATTTCATTTGCTATTTTGTTGCCCAATCACTTAGTTTTGTGAAATCATTTTGAAGTTCTTCACAGTCTGCGTTAGTCTTAACTATCTTGAGCAGTTTAGTATCATCTGCAAACTTTGACACCTCACTTAAATTGGAAGTAATTTTACTTCAGTCAGCTGACTCACACTGGTGTGTATACCTGGAGCAACTGACACCAGAATCAGGCCCCAAAAAAGCTAAAACCACAAGGCCATATTGAGGCTTTTAAATCATAGCTGGCATAGTGTCCAGTGGTCACAGAGGAACAGGAGATCTCAGAGACATTCTGGTTCACTCTGGACATCAGACTAGAGGAAGACTGGTCCCATGATTAGGATGCCAATTTAGGAGACCGAGGTTCAATTCCCTTCCCTCCAGACTTCATGTATGACCTCTTCAGCTGTAAAGTGGGGATAATAAGCAAATACCCACCATTTTCCTACACTCAGAAATGCTGAGAGGATAAATACTCTAAAGAGTGTGAGGTGCTCAGATACTATGGCAATGGGGACCATATAAATACTTCAGATAGACCCGTGCGCCCTTTAAAAAGGCTACAGCATGTTCTCCCTTCTTTTCTCCTAGCTGGTACTGAAGGGAGTGGTGCACTAGACTCTCAACCCCAAATATGACAATCAGTTAGATCCTGAGCATGTGAGCAAGACCCACTAGACAGATACCTAGGAGAGAATTCTCTGTAGTAACTCAGAGCCCTCCATATCTAGCATTCCATCTCCAGCCATTGGGAATTTTTGCTACTGGCAGTCATCGCTTGACCACACACTGTGGTAGGCAGTCCCATGATACCATCCCCCCACCCTGCCCCATAAATGTATCAAGCTCAGTCTCGAAGACAGGTGTTTTGCCCTCACTGCTCCCCTTGGAAAGTTATTCCAGAACCTCACTCCTCTGATGGTTAGATAACCATGCAGAGCCGGCCATAATCTGGCTGAAAGTATCTTGCACTGACACATTTTTCACTCAACTTCATGATTCTGACTTTACAAAGAAGTCATCTTTTGTATTCCTCGGCCTTCATTAGAATTATTTGATGGAAAAACCTCAGAGTTTGGAGGCTTTGTTTCATTAGAGAGGCACTCAGAAGTGTGGATGAGTACCTAAATGTTCTCCAAATTATCCAAAGCTGTTTTGTGTGAAATTAAGGAAAATTAAGGCTGAACATTCTGATGAGATTTCTGGTGTTTCCTTCTATAATAGACAGAACCAAGATGTGAAGCACGTGGAAAATAAAATTTCAAGGAAGGTTCAAGTCAGGTTCATTTTCCGGATAGGTGACCAGTCCTACTGAGGCTAAATCTCTTTTCCACTAGCTTCTACAAGAGAACAATTTAAATCTTGGATCCAAAAATCTACCAGATTTGTGTATTTGTAGATATGGATTTATATTTTATGTTTGCAAAATGGTTTATATCTTTATAATAAGCTGAATCAAGCTGCTGTATCCAATCATCTCCATACTTTATGCTGTAAAAAAATCTGGACCTAGATCCAGATCTAACCTTTGTGGTTCAGGCCATCTCCAGCTGTTCTTCTTTTTCATGGCATTGTTCTTCTTTTTCATGGAATAACACATTTCTATTATTATGAATCTCTCTTTGACCCTATAATTAAGTTATTGTGGCCACAGCTTGGGATTGTCATTGCTTTCCCTTTGATTGTTCCCACCCCAAAAATCAGATACTCTGCTAAACATGTTCCTGTTATGTGTGATAGTTCATTTCTGTCATTTATTAGGGCCAAGCACTCATGGTGAAGTGGTCATGCTCCTAAGTGAAACCTGATGGGGATTGATGGCAAAATGCCATTTATCTTTGTACTACCCTGGCTTCTTTATCACTTGCAGTAGCGGGATCAATATACATGAAAACACGCAGAAAAAGCTAACCAACATAATACCTGTCATGTAAATGATGTTTGACACTTTTGGTGGGCTCTGCATGCAAATGCCCTGGTAAGAAGAAAGTTGTGATTATCAGAGGGCTATGCTTGTATTATCCAAAGTTCACTGAAGTGAACGTACCATTTCAGTGTACTTTGAAAAAGACTCTCGCCCCCATTCTTTTAATTTGCTTTGCAAGCTAAAAACAAAAATTACACATGTATCAACTGAAGGGAAAGGCCAGCAAGAATCCCAGTTTATGGATTACTATAGATTACCAGGAAAGAATCAGGTGTGCTTTGACAATTTGCCTTGCAAAAACCTACAGAATGTACAGCACTGACTTAGAAACCACCCACAGCTTTTGCTTTATAGTTGTAGCTGAGTTTCCTGTGTGAGCAGTAAATAAAAATCTATATCTTCTCTGCAGTAAAAATAATATACTTTTTTTCAACGAAGTTTCATGAAAGCTAGTCCTTTGAACATCAACTTCTGTGAATTCTATCAAAGATAAATGCAGGAGTTCTGAAAGATGGAAGGGATTCGTAAAATGTACAGCACAACCTGAACTGCTTTTCCTTTTGTGTAATGCCATATAATTAAAATGGTGTACTAGGGTTCCCCTCTCCCCCAGCTGCTGCACTTTAGTGGTTGTACATCACTGATACACAAGAAAGGGATTGTGAAAATAAACTAGGCAAATAAATGAAATGTAGTTATCTCCCAGCAGAAGGTTCTAGTGTAACTTTCTGTTTCTGTTATATCTGGCAACTTCTTAAATGATTCCTTGAGAGATGCAGCTTTGGATTCGCTCTGTGTGTGTGCATGTGTTTCTACTCTCTTGGACCTTATTCTTCACTCTACTACACTAGCATAAACCAATATCTCCATTGTCTTCTGTGGAGTTACATCACTATAGTGAAGTGGAGAATAAGGCTCTGGAGGTATGTATTCATATATGTCGCTGCATGAACGCTCCTGCTACTAGGCAATATTTGTTTTATTAAAGCCTTTGATTTTTCTCTTTCCTTTCAAGATTCCCAAGCTGTTTCACACTGTTCCCACTCCATTATTTCCATCCTATGTCTCTTCCTCTCTTCTCCATCCTCCCTGTCCACGTATCTCATCCCACCTATCCAGCTCTTAGTCTCCTATGAACCTTCACACTCCTCTGACAGAGAGGCAGGGAGAAGTATGCTGTGGCTGACTCCCATATCTGGAAGAGAGGAAGTGGGATTGAGTTGGGTTTTTATGGGACATTGCTATCGGCTCTCCTGGCTGGTATGGGTGTTATGGGAGCTGGTGCTTTGGGCTGGTGGGTCAAGAGTCTCAGAGTTTAACAAGGGGTAGACAATGCAGCCTCCTTATATCAGTGATGGTGTTAATGGGAACCAGGAAAGTAAAATGCTGTTAGCAGGAACCAACATCAGATGCCATTCTGTCTATTCCTCTGTGAGTTTGCTATTTTCCTCTAGTGAATGGACATAGCACATTGTATATTCTGTTACATGATTGATATTCTGATTAAAGGTTTGAATGGAAATTTCTTCCCGAGATAACTCCACTTCACTTCAAGTGGAGTGTGTACTGTGCCTCTAGAGAGGGTTCCAAACCAAAACCATAGATTCAAACACCTTCAGTATTGCAAGTGTTAGAAATCCTTACCTACCTCCTGACTTAAAAATTTTAAACAACCATTATCTTTAGAACTGACCAAACAAAAACTCTGAATCAAAAACAGCCCAAAGTTTTATATCTAAATCTAAATCTGAGCCTTGAGTCAAACCCTAAACTATTGTAGAGCCAGAACCTAAGACATTATTACAGCTTTCTTAAATGACAGTAAATACAATGTCTTTGACATGCTGTCCTATGGCTATGTGTTTTTGTTTTGTTTTTTTGGTCTGAACTTCAGTTCCAGCTGCAGTATTATGCATCACCTGAAGCTGTCAAAGGCATGAAAACAGAAAACAGTGGCAGTGATAGCAAGGACAGTCTTCATTTAGTTTTCATCATAATGCTAGTATGACAATTGGTGGCTTTTTTGTAAAACAACAAAAAGTACTGCTGTATATTTTTTTTAAGTTAGACCATACAAATGGCTATTTCAAAGAGCCAAAGCAAAGAATTTAATTGTGCTTTTAAAGTCATAAATGTCAACCTGCACAAGCCACCTAAAGAAAAGTTTCAAAAATTATTCAAGGATTTGAATCTCACTACTACTTAACTTGATTTGTTTATGCATCTTCTGAGCATGAGCTACCAATCATGGCTTATATTCATCTTTTTGAAGATACACTAATCTTCATCAATACTGGAATTGTAATATACTGTGGAGAGGGGGAAACTGTGCTAAATAAATGTTCCAGACTTTTTAACAGGAAAATCCTCTTTATTTTTTTTAATGAGGATATTAGTCTCATCTGTATAGATTTTGAAAGGCCTAAATACTAGCCCTATTAGAAGCATTTATTGAATAGTTTAATGTTTTTAATAATATTAGTGCCTATTCAGTGCCTGTAGTCACTGTGTCTAGATGCCTTCTGCGGCTTAAGATGAAACTTTCAATATCTAAGTACCAGAGACCAAGTGCTGTGCTCCCTTACTGCCTAAAGATTTAGCAGTCAGTAAGGAAGCGAGGATGTAACCAGTGGGTAGGCCAGGGCAAAGAGGTTTATCTTGCAGCTCTTTCTGAAAGTTACAAGGTTCATGCTTAACAGTATGTCCATATGGTTACAAGGTTCATACTTACCATATATCTATATTTTGGGTTCCTTCTTTCAGCACCAACATGCCCAGTGTTATGGTTTGAGCAGAGCTTGGATTCAGAAGTAACAAGTATCAGGTGTGTTTGACCATTGTGAATTGGAATCCAACAGTTAACAACCCAACTTGGGAGTGTCAAAATTCCTCCACCCTGCAGGGACCTTCCTACTCTCTGGTGTGAATTCCATTGCATAACATTGAGTTCCTGCAGAAAACAAACTCCCTGCCTGTAAGACAGATGGAATTTGAAGGATATGGGTCACTATGAACCATTTCCTAAGATCCTGCTCCCACTCCCATTGAATACCAGGAGACTTTTGCTCTGTCAGTGGAAGCAGGATGAAGTTCTCAGTTACTTGATCTCTTCTCATGGTAATTGTATATGTTTTACTGTGCAATGTCACCTTAACTCCTTTAAGACAAATACACTTCCCTGGGGACATCGGCTTAGTTTTACACAGAATGCTTCCAGGATCTACATTCATATCTTACATTTGCATGAAGCCACATATTTTCTTAATGGATTTCCCAATGGATTTCTCAAACAACCTCTTTTATTCATATTTTTATTAATTTTCCCCCTCCTAAAATAAGGGGAGAACAGAAAAAAAAAATACAAAAGAACAAAAATCTAGAGGAATGGAATGGCAGGGAAGGAGGGAGGAGGAAGAAGGGCTAGGAGGGTTAAGGAGAGTGACATCTTGGTTTCATCTGACCCCAAGCAACCTTTTCCCCAGTGATAGCTACCTGGAAGAGATTATTGTCTTATTTCATCTCATTTCTTTTGTGGTTCTTTTCTAGCACATATTTCAAGTGTCAATAGATGTGATCAAGTGTAAAGATTCATTTGTCTACAATAAGAATGAAAAAACCCCAAACAACCCATGATCAATAAGAGCATGGATCCGTGAAAAACAAGTTATGCCAGGCAAAAAACTATTACAAGATTAGTTGGGGGAAAGAGCACAGTGGATAAAATATATCTGGACTCTAGTAAAACATTTGATGGAGTATCTGTGAAATCTCACTAGAAAAGGTCATCCAAATTGGCTTAACTATGGGCTCTGTCATGTGGACTGGAGATGGCTGATGGCATAGGAAGTGAACATAACGATCAGCAGCAATGTAACTGTCATAGTATAATTCCCCAATCTGAACCTTAGAGTCCAAAAGATGGGGTACCAGCATGAATTCCTCTAAGCTTAATTAGCAGCTTAGATCTGATAGGCTGCCACCACCCAAAAATATAGTGTTTTGGGGCACTCTGGTCCCCCCAAAAACCTTTCCTGAGGACCCCAAGACCCAAATTCCTTGAGTCTCACAACAAAGGAGAATAAACCATTTCCCCTCCCCCTCCCTTTTCCCTCCCAGATCTTTCCCGTCCTGGGTACACTAGGAGATCACTGTGATTCAAACTCCTTGAATCACAACACAGAGAAATCAGGTTTTATCTCCCCTTTCTCTCTCCCTCCCAGGCTTTCCCTCCCTGGGCTATCCTGGAGAGATAGACAGATTCAAGCTCAGTGAATCTAAAACAAAGGGATTCCACTCTTTCCCCCCTCTCTTCTCTCTCTCTGTCTCCCACCAATTCCCTGGTGAGTACAGACTCAATTCCCTTGAGCCTCAACAAGGGGAAAAAATCAAACAGGTCTTAAAGAGAAAAACTTTTAATAAAAAGCAAGAAAAAAAGTAAAAGTTATCTCTGTAATTTAGATGGTAAATATTACAGGGTCTTTCGGCTTATAGACACTAGAGAGAAGCCTCCCCCCGGCAAAATACAATTTAAAATACTTCCAGCAAAATACACATTTGCAAATAAAGAAAACAATCAAAAAGACTAAACCGCCTTCTATTGTTACTTACTATTTTAATAGAAAATGAGAGAGACTGTAGGTACATCTGGTTACCCTCTCAGAACCCAGAGACGACAACAGACAAAAAAAGAACACACAAACAAAGACTTCCCTCCACCAAGATTTGAAAGTATCTTGTCTCCTGATCAGTATCCTGTCCTCTGGTCAGGTGGTCCAGGTTTACTGCTTGTTAACCCTTTACAGGTGAAAGAGACATTAACCCTTAACTATCTGTTTATGACACGCCCCTCAAATCGCAGACAGTGGGGAACCTCACTGGTGGTGATTTTTTCCCCTTTTTTTAGAACTTTAGAATAAACAGATTAATAGAACACATGCACTTTACATATATTACTAAGTATGTAAACTACAAGACTTTTTACATCTCAAGGACAAATTTTAACCAGTGGATTCTGGGAAACTTTCACGGGAGAGTGCATCAGCTACTTTGTTAGAAGCTCCTGAAATGTGTTGAATTTCAAAATCAAAATCTTGGAGAGCTAAACTCCATCGAAACAGTTTTTTGTTGTTCCCCTTGGCAATATGAAGCCACTTTAGCGCAGCATGGTCGGTTTGTAGCTGGAACCGCCGTCCCCAAACGTATGGACGTAGCTTTTCCAGGGCGTACGCAATGGCGTAGCATTCCTTTTCACTGATTGACCACTGGCTTTTCCTCTCAGACAGTTTCTTGCTGAGAAACACGACAGGATGGAAGTTGTGATCCGGTCCTTCCTGCATGAGAACTGCTCCTACACCACGCTCAGATGCATCTGTGGTTACTAGGAATGGTTTGTTAAAGTCCGGGGCCCTTAGCACAGGGTCAGAAATGAGCGTTGCTTTAAGCTGAGTGAAGGCCTTTTGACACTTATCAGTCCACTTAACTGCATTTGGCTGGGTCTTTTTGGTCAGGTCGGTCAGTGGGGCAGCGATTTGGCTGTAGTGTGGTACAAATCGCCTGTAATACCCGGCCAAGCCTAAGAAGGATTAGACCTGTTTCTTTGACTTTGGGACCGGCCACTTTCAGATAGCATCCACCTTGGCCTGTAGGGGGTTTATGGTTCCTCGACCCACCTGGTGTCCCAGGTAAGTTACTCTGTTTTGGCCTATTTGACACTTTTTGGCCTTAACAGTTAGTCCTGCCTGCCTGATGCGCTCAAAGACTTTTTCCAGGTGTTCTAGGTGTTCAGGCCATGAATCAGAAAAAATGGCCACATCATCGAGGTAGGCAACTGCATATTCTCCCAATCCTGCTAGTAGACCATCTACCAGCCTTTGGAAGGTGGCGGGTGCATTTCGCAGCCCGAAAGGAAGCACATTAAATTCATACACCCCTGCATGGGTGATGAATGCTGACCTCTCTTTGGCAGGTTCATCTAGCGGTACTTGCCAGTACCCCTTGGTTAAGTCTATTGTAGATATGAATTGGGCACGTCCCAACTTCTCCAATAGCTCATTGGTGCATGGCATTGGATAGTTGTCTGGACGAGTTACTGCATTTAGCTTACGGTAGTCCACGCAAAAGCATATTTCCCCATCTGGTTTGGGTACCAGAACCACTGGAGATGCCCATGCACTGGTAGATGGTCTACTAGCAGGATTGGGAGAATATGCAGTTGCCTACCTCGATAATTAAGCTTAGAGGAATTCATGCTGGTACTCCATTTTTTGGACTCTAAGGTTCAGATTGGGGAATTATACTATGACATGGTGGCAGTGCTGGGATCTGAACCCACGCCCCCGAAAAGACTGGAGGTACATCTGGTTACCCTCACAGAACCCAGAGAGAACAACAGACAAAAAAAGAACACACAAACTAAGACTTCCCTCCACCGAGATTTGGAAGTATCTTGTCTCCTGATTGGTCCTCTGGTCAGGTGGTCCAGGTTTACTGCTTGTTAACCCTTTACAGGTGAAAGAGACATTAACCCTTTACTATCTGTTTATGACAGTAACGAACTAGGAACAGCGATAATATAAGGTGGAGTGTTGCAGGGATCAGTGTTGTGTCTACTATTTAATTCCTTTACTAAAGAGCTGGAAGTTACATTTCCAAATTGTCTAAACTGAGATATGTTGCAAACAGCAATACGAGGAGACCTAGATAGGTTACAATTTGGAGAGGAAATAAGATTGATCATGGAAACATTCCAGCTGGTACGTCTGGGGACTAATAATCCAGAAGTTGAATAAGAGGAAGATACTAAGAAGCAGTGAGCCAGAAAAAAAATCTAGGAATGACAGTACATCATAAATTGGATATATTTTGCTATGACAGTAAAAAACCTGGTGTGGATGTGGGCTTCATATGCAGACAGACCACACCTCAGTCCAGACCTTCAGCTGGTGTAAACTGGAGTAGCACCATTAATTTCATTCTTATCCTAACTTCAGTGGAGTTACATCAATATACCCCGATGTGGTATCCCCAAGGCAGGTACTCCAGGGAGGCGATCGTCCCTCTCCACAGAGCACTTGTTCACTTAGAACTTTTCATACAATGCTGAGCATCGTCAGTGTATTTAGAAAGGACTGCAGAGATGAGCAACAGAAATGATTAAGTGGCTGTCTTTAAGGATTAAAAGAACTAAATATTATAGCTTGACCAAATACAAAATATAATCACTTACATGTTACTGAAGATTGCAAAACAGGTAGAAGAGGGATTGTTTAAGATGTTCTGAAGAGGAATACACATTTTATAGTAATTAAAAGAAAGTCTAGTTGAATATCAGGATGGATTTCCTATGTGTCCAGTTGGGGAGCAAGATGCTAAAAAAGGAGATTGAAAGGAGGCAGAATCACTGTTCCTTACTCACTCCCAGACCAGTCCATGGAATGAGGATGGCTCACCAAGAAGGACTCCCAGGACTTCTCGTGGCTCCCAGATCAGTGGCCTGTCAGCTGGCCTTAATCATTGTGTGTGATCATGAAATAAAGGATTAGCTGCAGTATGGATGTAGAAGATGTCATTGTTAGCAGAATAATAGGAATTTGACACACTGAAATCCTGCCTAGATTGTGTTTATTTGTGAGAAGGTAAGTTTCACTTGTGATTCAATACCAGCAGGCTAAAGGTTAGAAAGCAACTATTGTTGCTGTTTCAATATAGATGCAGAAGAAATAACATAAAACAACATTAATATAGCTTGACACGGATTACACCAATTATTACATGGTGACAGGAAACTTTTGAATAGCTATTGCTCTCTGTTCTTGTATATGCATTTGTTAAAATGTTGCCCTAGAAATAAGTCTAAGTGAATACAGTTGTATATGATCTTGATGATTCTAAAGCACCACTTAAGTGAAGTCTTATCATTTACAGAAGAAACTAAAGTTGTTATTAACATTAGGGGAAACAAGTATATTTGCTAAGGCCGGATGAAATGAGCTCTAGGATAAGCGGAACAACAGTGAATCATGATTTGGCATCAAGAAGGCATAAAGGGCATATCTACACTACAAAATTTGACCTAACTTATGTCAGCATACAGCCACAGCAGTAATTGCATCACTTGTGCGTGTCTACACTTTGCTCCTTGTTTTGGCAGTGCATGTCATCAACAGGACCACTTGCACTGATTGAACTGTTGGTATGGGCATTGTGGGACAGTGTCTCAAAGGCAGCAACAGTTGATGTAAGCAACAGTGTCTAAACTTACACTGCATCAATCTAACTACATCAACATTGACTCTGTGCCTCTTCTGGAGGTGGAGTTATTAAATTGGTGTAGCGGGAGAGTTACGTCAGTGGGAGCAAAATTTTAGTGTAAACACTTACATAGTTAGGTCAACATAAAATGCCTTGCATTGACCTAACTCTATAGTATAGATCAGGGCAAAGACACAGTGTTAAAGGCCTAAAGCAGTGGTGAGTAACCTGCGGCCCACAGGCCACATGTGGCCTATCAGGGTAATCCGCTGGCAGGCCACCAGTCACTTTGTTTACATTTGAATGGCTGCCCGCAGCTCCCAGTGGCTGCAGTTCGCTGTTCCTGGCCAACGGGAGTTGCGGCGCGGAATAGTGGACTACCTTATGAGGTATCATTTGAAAACTCATAATTTGCTGGACATTGCTGTCATGGTAAAATATGTGTGGCAACATTGTATATAAAGTTATAAGATTCCACTGTTTGATGTTGCTAAACATGTTCCAAGTTTGGGGAGTGGCCAAATCAGTTCCGCAGAGACAAAGGGCAAGATGCTTCAGCCAGGGCTACCCTATAATAAGCAGTCATGAGGAATAATTAAATAAATGTTCCATTTTGTGTGGTATTGTGTCCCACAGAATTACATTCTCTCGTTCTGCATGTACTCTAAGGCTATGTCTACTTTGCAAAACCAAAAAAAAAAAAAAAAAGAAAAAAGCCCTGCAGCAGCAATTCTCAGACTACGGGTCAACTACATTCAGGGGTGGCTCTAGCCTTTTTGCTGCCCCAAGCATGGCAGGCAGGCTGCCTTCAGCAGCTTGCCTGCGGGACGTACACCAGTCCCACGGCGTCGGCGTACCTGCCGCCGAATCCCCGCCGAATCCGCAGGACTGGCGGATCTCCCACAGGTAAGCCGCTGAAGGCTGCCTGACTGCCGCCCTCGCAGGGAGCGCTGGTGCCTGGAGCTGCCGCTAACTACATTGGGCTCAAAATGATAGTGTAAATGTTTGAGCTCAGACTCTGAATATAAATGTGTGAGGAGCAGAACCTGGGATGACTGATGTTCCCATAGTGCCACCATGAGGCTGCAATAGGAAGTACCGCCCAAAGGAGCCAGAGTGACAGTACCCTGCAGCCCTCTGACTGTCCAACCACCCTTTTTAACTCTGGAAGGTGCCCCAGGAACTTGGCTGGGTAACAACACAGACTTTGAGACTGCTGGGACTCCAGACCTCACCTCGGCTCCTGATCTCCAGCCTCTGATCCCAGCCTGACTTTGACCCAAATTCTTGCCTCCTGACTCTAGCCTGGTACTGCCTCTGATCTCAGGTCTCCGACCCTGGCCTCACTTTGATGCCAACTCTTGCTTATTGAATCTGGCTTTAGCTATTCCTCCGACCTCTGTTCACTGTGATGTGTAGACTCTAGCCCAGCAGTGACTGCTAGGCAAGGCCACCTAAGTCACAGTCCCTTACACTGAGACTCTCCCCCTCACCAGGTATCAGAGCCTGAGCTCCAGACTGAGCCCAAAGGTCTGTGCTGCTATTTTTAGCTCAGTATCATGAGCCTGAATTGGGCTTTGAGACTTGCTGCTGCAGGTCTTATTTTTTGCTGTCTAGACATACCCTAAGTGCCGTGCACTGTGTTAGGAACAGCTGTATTGACTGGTGCAAGTCACCACAGCTCACCCTGCAATAGGAGAGAGGATCATGGACCTTCATTTCTGTGCTGAGTTATGTCAACTGTGCAAGCAGAGGAGCACAGTAGTGTATTCATGTTGTGAGGATTGATAGCCATCTGGTAGAGTGAACTTTAACAAGTCCATATAGCCCTGAGACAGATCTTGCAATGATTGCATAGCCTGGTGACAAAAGTCAAAATGGGGGAAGTGGCAGGCAAGGAACCAATATGGGAGGTGGCAGGAGTTTTATGGTGGCTGGATAGGAGGGAGATACACCTGGGTAGATGATGATTTGATAGGAATGTGGTATTTGGAGTGACAGTTCTTATGTTCTTAATGGCTATCCCTGTGCAGTTTGGAAGCACTCTGGAGTCCTCGTCCCTATGAAGCTTGTAAGCTGTACACTTGCTACTGAACAAATCTTAAATAGCATTAGGCTTTTATGCTCTTTATATTCCAGTCAATAAAATCAAGAAATAACTGATCAGCAGTGGGCTGTGCTACAAAATACACAACACTCCCATACAAATGCATGATACCTGATCCATCTCTGTATCTGCCTATTTACCGAGGTTCTTATTCTTATAATAGTATCCATCGACATAATGTCTAAGTGCTTCACATACAGGCACTGAACACTCACACAGAGAAAAGGCCAAGCATATACAATCTCAAGACTATGACAAGAGATATAAAGGCACAAGGTAAGAGTGTGACAAGCATCATTAGCATCATAAATAGGCAGTATATCAGCAACCTAGCTATTGCCAAGTGTTTTGCAGACACTTCAGCAGAGGTCATTAGGAAATGAAAACATGGTTCTTATATATCCCAAAATGACACCAAGATCCCAATCAAAGCTTTTAAAATAAGATGGCCAGTACTTTGTGATATTACTTGAGTTGGAGATGCCACAAGAAAAGCTTTTTGGTACTTTCTCTACGACTCCCAGCTGAAATCAGAAAGTTCAGAGTCACATGAAAAGGCAAAATTAATTTTCCTACTTGTAATTTTAGTTTCTTCTAGTATGGATCCACTGCTCTGCCTAGGAGCTATAGTTTATAGGTATAAATCACTTAAAGATAGAGGTGTGGGGATATTTAGGGCCTACTGGGAAGAAATAACTAGGGGAAGGAAGGGAGTGGTGGACTGTGTGTGGGAGGTGGGACTACTTTTCGAAAGAATACAGGGTCAAGATCAATAGGAGTTAGCTCCGCAAATGTATTTACACATACGGGCCCTAGTGCTCATGAAAGCATTGGCTTGACAGCGGTAGTGCAGACATCCCCCTACTGTCCCCTGATCAGGATGCACTCGATCAGCTGTAGGATTTATTCTCCTTATCTATTAAATCCATGGCATCTCTGCTGAGACTGCCATCAAGTATGCTGATCATGGTAGTAGGGTCTGTGACATGAATGCTCATGAAAGATTTATGTGAAGACGTGCCTGACCACCACCAAACTCATTTCACATCAGCCGTCAACAGATGTATCGACTTTCCGTCACTGCTAGCCCAAAGCAACCTACTGTAGAGAAGAAAAGATCCCTGTCTCATCACTACTCTCATATAGTTCCATTTCTTCATCTGCAGACAGACAAATGCAGAGCAAGGATTATTTTTTATTATGTTTTCATATTATTTGTTGTCACACACTCATGTAACAGCTAACTTATCTTAGAGCATGCTAATTATCAAGCATTCTTTGAATAACACATGAAAATGTTCTGTACGGCTCTGCAACTAAATTGCTTATAATGATGGGAGGAAAGAAAATGCTCCATCATGATTTTAGGGAAGTAATCTGCTTTTATTCTTGCTTAGATAATATGTTTGCATTTAACCTTAGTGCTAGACCTGGCATTGCCCTCTGGATGAGAGACTAGCCATCATTAAGTTTGCATAGAGATTTTCTCTCTCCTTATTGATGTGTGTGCCTGAAAGTGTGCGTTTGCATGCACATCGTATAAAATTCCCCATCATTGCAAAGACTAATGCCAGCTTGTATAGTGAAGTTTCATCAGTTTATGACACAAGACTCTGGGATAGCAGAATTAAACAGATACATGTAGAAAGAGCGAAAATGTTACACCAGTAAATCAAGTGGGAGTATATAATTGCCCTAGCACAAATCACTAGTATGTTTCTACAGGTATATAAATTATGGTATATTCAATATTTGGCCAATGATACAATTACATTTTTGACATATATCAGAATAAAAGGTTAGGAAACTACTGGGAGTGGGGGTGGTAAACAGGTCCTTTGGGATCTTTTGGCCTTACAGTAAAATTGCAATTCAAGTCACTATGGAGGAAGCTAATATCATATTGTAATACCACAGACAAGTTGACAGTTTGATGTAAAAAAATCCATCAACTGACATGGTTTGTCTGACATTGATTCTGTGGAGATGCTTAGAATGGCTGTGACCTAACCATCCAACAGAAGTTTTATGAACTCGGACAGCAGAGGTTTTGACTTTATGTGTGGAACTGTACAATAGAAGAGCTTTCATCTGATTCAGTTCATTGAGGTATCGATTTTCGGGTTTGATGATTTATTAACGTAACATTCAGCACAATTGGATCCCCCAGTAATGATGATACTGTAACTAACACAGAAAATAAATCATTCTAAATGTTTAAGCAAGCAGGACTGCTTGGCTAACAAACTAGGTGCGCTAGATTTTCAGGAGCTTGGGAAATCCCAGCAGGTGTAAAGTTCACTTTGCTTTTCTAACAGAAGTGCTCTCCCCATTTGAGAGCATCACGGGCAAAAAGGCAAGTTTATTTAAACACAATGAGGAGCTTATGGGCCTGCAAATTGTGCATAGAACTTTGTATATAATTTCTGTGCATAACTGTAGCAATTGCATACGTAAATTGGGCAGTTATTCAGAGAAATTAACATATTATCCATTTAAGCACATATGATTTGCTTACATTACCTATGCAATTCAGTGCACATTTAGTTTGAAATGACATATCTATGGTGCCTGCTAGCTGGGCTATATAACTTCTTAAAATAGTGTATTCTGAGGATAGAAATGTTTTTCTGGGGCATTGTTTTGCTGTGAAGTAACTGCTATTTGATACCAGATGCATCACAGTGGAGTAGATAGTCTGAACCTCAAAAGATAGGCATTTCTCCTGGTACTTCTCCAGAGAACAAATGGAATCTGCAAAAATGAGATGAAAATTTTATTAAAACAGATTTTCTCATAATCTTTTTTCAGCATTTCTATCTTTGGTCCAAGGAAGAATCAGGAAAGGCAGAGGTGTGCACAAATTCAATAGGCTCTAGGGAGGTAGTGATTGAAAGTTGATAGCAAATGATGGCTGTTCATTGGCCTACGTGAAATGAATTCATTGGGCTCTGGCCAATCTCCAAGGCAAAATCATCCACATCAAAAATATTACCACATCTGAGTAACTAAATACTACCACAACTTGCTCAAGTAAGTTTTAGCAAGAGACTAAGGACTGTGAATGGTCATGGAGAGTGAATTCTCCTCATTCTAGTCAGTGCTATTGTACCTTCAGAGTAGGTACCTTTCAGGACAGTGTGAGGAGGAGCTGTGTCACCCTGAGGGAGTCCTAGAGGACATAGCTGGGCCTTGTCTACATGATGCAGAGCCCCCTAGTGTAGATGTAGCTTATGCAGATGGAAGGAGTTTTTCTGTCAGCATAATAACATCATCTCCCCAAATGGTGTTAACAGAAGCATTCTCCTGGGGGTTTTGCCATCATAGCTGGGTTGTCTAGGATGTGTGGTTTCTTTGTTTTTTCCTCTGACTGACGTAGCTGTGCTAGCAAAACTGTAGCATAGACATGACCTGTGCCTGAAACAGTGAGGACATGGATGCTGCAACATGTATTTATTGGATGTAGTTTACACTCTCCTGGGTTTGGTTCCCTTATGCAAGCTGGTGCAGAAGGAAAATGGGGCATGGAGTGCAGAGGAACTAGGAAGGAGTAGTCCCTGTGCTCCCCAAACCTCTTGCAGGCCTGCCTACCAAGCACCTTCCAGCTCATCGTGCAGAGAGCAACAGCCACTTCCATGTCTCCAAGCACATAAATTTTGAGGTGCTTTTTACACCAGCACTTTGTGAGTTTGCTGTAAATGCTAATGTGTAATCTAGATAATTTTTAAAGTCTGCATTTCTAATTAAGGCCTCATCATGAAGCATGTGGGCCTTCGCTTTCTTTTCATGGGAAACAAGAGCAACAGAGGTCAGCATGATTCTCCATAGCAGGAAAGTAATAACGTTTTGGCCATCAGCCTGAGGCATTTCTAGTTCATAATCATCTTCATATTGCTTGAGTATGTGATCTCAAAGACGGGAAAACACCATCCTCCAAGGGTAAACAAGAATGCACAAAATGCACCGTAGCACTATACATCTTATGAAAATGCATGTCTATAAGCTAAATTATAGGAAGTTAATAGCTTCACAAGGGAGCATAGTTTTGCATTGGCCAAGGCCAACAGTTTCTTTTACTTTGTAACAAACTATACTTTCAAACCTTTTAACATAAGAAAATAACCTTGGTAAGCATTGCCATCAATTTCACCTGTTGAAAAGTATTCCCAAGATGCCCGTAAGAGCACGTTAAAAATCTGAGCGGGAATCTATGGGAATCGCTTCATCATGCTGATGTTTGTTTGAAGTTATTATCAATCAGCAGGTGGCACATCCCTGATGGCTGAGTGTTACCTTGTTCTTCAGAGTCTTCAGCCCTCCATGAGGGGGGGCACTCGGGTGGATTCTGGCTTGCCCTCTGGGGGTCATCCAGTTATCTCCGTGCTACGCATTCTTTGGCCATGGGAGATCACAATTATAACTCTTAGGCTGGCACTTCCCTGACCATTCATCCTTTATCTAAATCAAGCATCCATCCACATACCTCCTCTATATTAACACACGTTTATCACTTATTACTTCACTATCTCTTAACTTCTAACAACTCTCAGGATGTTGAAAATCTACTTAAACTTTAACATACATAGCAAACAACTTAAAAGCAAGGAAGAGTGGGAAGCAGTGTTCTATTTTGAAGAACAATTACAGTTGTTTTTGCAAAGCCTTATCATTCTTCGGAACAGACTTTCTGTCTTAGGATGTGTTAACACAATTAGCAGCTTGGCTTTGCATGTTTCTCACAAAGAAGAAAAGACACAAAAATGAAAAATCAAGAGGCCTGTTCTGTTACCAATATCTTGGAGTTTAAGCTGTGAGGAATTCAATCTTACCCCTTGTCTCTCTTGGCCTCAGACTTGTTATACACATACACATTATGGTTCTAATACAGAAATTCCATGATATGGTCTAACACATGGACCGTAATGAAGGACAACATGATTCCTTAAAGCTTACATTGTAAAAAGTGGTGGTGGTGTTAGGTAATAAAGCAAGTCCTCACTCACCTCTCCAGCACCCGAGTTCGTGCGGAGTTGGTATGGGGCACACAATTCTGTCAGAGACCAGACACCAATGCGTTGATCAACGGGCTCACACTATCCTTAGCTCTCAAAGCTTTAGATTAAGTGTGGCCCCTTTATTAGGGGTGAGCATCAATATTTATACACAGAAGTAAACAAAGTGATTAACAAAAGATAATGGTCATGCATAATCAATCAATATTTTACAGGAAAAGCAAGTTTAACAAGTAAATGCATAGAGATAAAGGCTAATGGCTACTTAATAAAGGGGGTGTCATGAGTAGTTTGCAGGTCAGTGCTTTGTTCGATAAAGGGTTCAGAAAGGATTATGCAGAGACGGCCAGTCTGGGTGTGTTTTGGCTCCCCAAAGTTCACCAAAAGTTTAGACCCAACATTCCTCCATTTGTAGCTTTGAGATAACTATTAATCAAAAAGCTACACCCTATTTCAAGATCTCAAGGGCCGCTTGGCAATTTCAGCCTGGGCCAATTCGAAGAGAGTAAGGCTTTTAGCTGAAGTGGGAAAAGAATAAACTGACTTACATGAGTTTATGAGGGAGGGGACACACTGAATACAGCAACACAGTATTATAAGGACTACTATGGCCCCAACAACTCCCACCAAGAGGTTTTTAACCCACCCAAGTCCGGGCAGCCAATTCCATAAGGCTCCCCACCAATCATAAGGTGGCTGGCCAGAGGAGTAGTTTTTAGCCATTTCCCTTAGGTGTTTGGTACGTTGAAAAGTGTCAGAGTAGGTGTCATTTACAAAAACACAGCATTCTTCATTTATGAGGGCGCAAGTTCCTCCCTGGGCTGCTAACATCATATCTAAAGCCATTCTGTTTTGCAAAGCTAACTGGCGCAGCTGGGACATTTCCCCGGCCTGATTTTCAAATAGGGTTGCAGTTTCATTTGTCAAAGATTCTAATAGTCCCTGTAGGCGGATGATAGCACCCTTCAAGCTAGTGTGACCAGCCCACCGCTGCCAGGACAAACCATCACGGAGATTAATATCTCTGTCAGTTTCACGGATGTTACGAACGTGGGGAAAATGAGGGGGAGTGAGGGAGATGCGAGAAGGCGGTGCTAGCCATGCCAAATAACATGACCCTGCCCAATCAGGGGAGAGAAAATAATAAGCCTTGGGCCCGCACACCCAGTATGTTCCATATAATGCGTTTTGGGTATTCCATTTCTCAAAGTAGGAGGTAACCCACCACCCGTTGTACCACTGTTCCCCTGGTAACGCAGAGGGGTCGTTGTGTGAACTGCAGAGGCACAATTTGGTAGTGTTGTCCTCAAAGGGCAGTGTAGTACTGCTTGAGCAGTTGTAGAAGGCAATTGTGTATCCTTTAACAATTAGTTGGACACCCTCGAGATCTGAGCAGGGCTTTTTAAAAACTGACTCTGAAAACCTGCCCCTCCATGAAAAAGTTGAAAAGGTTGGATCGGGGTGAGGGATCCACATATGGGATAAGTGGGATGCGCAAGGCTTGAAGCCAAGATTTTTACTAAAGGCGGTGCCATTAAAATATATGTTGCATTTACTTGTTCCCACAAAAGTTGACCCTTTTTCTTTAACAAAACACAGTGATCCTGTTTGATTGGTTACCCTGAGATATTTGTTAATTGGCACTCCTGTTTTGTCCCATGTAAGATTGGGTTGGACTGGATCTTTTATTCTAGTCGGTGGCATCCAAGTCATATTAGCAGTGGTTAGGGGAATGGGTGTGAAGGGGAGTCCCTGTGCTGCATTTACTGGAAATTGAGTACATACCCAGCAATCACTTCTATTTCCTAAAATACGAGTTTTAACCTCGTGGGAATATCTAATAAAAGCATTATCTTCATAAGCAGAAAATAAACTAAAAAAGCATAAAAAAAACCATACAGTTGTCAGAATAAAGGGTCCTCTCATTTTTTTCGAGTCAATTTAAGTCTAATGTCTGAGAGAGGTAAGCTGGTCCACTGGTCGAAGGCAGTGTCCTCAGTGGTGACAAGAGCTGCTGGTCCGTCACTGTGGTCCACTACGGCTGGCTTGACGTGGGAGTGGTGGATCCAAGATTTGCGTCCTTCCAGGAACACTGCAGTCTGGGTTGTCAAAAGAACCTGGTGGGGTCCAGTAAACCTTGGCTGGAGGGTGTCGTCACGAACGAACTTTTTGGCCCAGACGAAGTCCCCTGGTTGGAACGGGTGGATTTGTTCCTCCAGCGGCACGGTCTGGGAAAACTGCGAGGCTTTCCAAAGGGTACGAAGGTGAGCCTGTAGGGAGAGAAACTGACACGCGGTCATATGATCCCCTCCCAATAGTGAAACATCAGCACGTGGTAGCGCCCCGCCTTTGAAAGGGGGGTGTCCATAGAGCAGTTCAAAGGGGGATAATCCCAATGCGCGGGTTGGGCGAGTACGAAGGTGAAACAGGACCAAGGGAAGTACCTGAGGCCACTTTAATCCTGTTTCCTGACAGTATTTAGCCAATGTAAACTTAAGTTCCCTATTCATACGCTCAACTTTCCCGCTAGACTGGGGGTGGTAGGGTGTATGAAAGGAGTGTGAAATGCCCAGTCCTTGTTCTAAACGGCCAAGGACATGACCAGTAAAGTGAGGTCCGCGATCTGAGTCGAGCACAAGAGGGATGCCAAAACGGGGTACAATATCTCTAAGGAGAATCTTCGCCACTGTGGCAGCAGTACAATTAGCAGTAGGAAAAGCTTCGACCCAGGAAGTCAGAGGGCAAACCAAAACAAGGAGGTGCTTTTTCCCAAAAGCCTTTGGCATATCTGCAAAGTCAATTTGAAGATGTTGAAATGGAGCAGCAGGCGGAGGTCTTCCACCCTTAATTTTGTTAAGAGGCGGAGCAGGTCCATTACGCTGACATGTGCTGCATGCTTTCACTATTGATAGGCAATAGGGTTGAATGCCTGGAGCATACCAAAAGCGAGCGATAGTGTCCACGAGGGCGTGCGTGCCGTAGTGACCCCCTTTATCATGGTGCCAGCGAACTGCCACGGGGTATATGGAGCGAGGGAGGCAGGCTCGGCCATCTGGCATAAGCCAGGTCCCTTTGACCAGAGTGGCCCCGAGGCTTTCCCACGATTGTAGTTCAGCAGCGGGTACTGGTACGGGGTGCGGTGGAGTAAAGGAGGAGGTTGCAATAGCCAATGTGGGCATGGCTAAAGGTAAGGTGGCAGCCTTCTTGGCGGAGGCGTCAGCCAGGGCATTCCCACGGGTAACGGGGCTACTATCTTTAGTATGGGCCCGGCAGTGAACTACAGCCAGGACAGAGGGTTTTTGGAGGGCGTCCAAAAGCTTGTGGATGAGGGGGAGGTGCTGAATGGGTTTACCGGCAGCTGTCTGGAAACCTCGAAACTTCCAGAGGTGGATATGACAATGCACAACTCCAAAAGCATATTTGCTATCAGTAAAAATGGTAACGGTCTTACCAGCGGCCAACTGGCAAGCTCGGGCCAGGGCATAGAGTTCAGCGGCTTGGGCTCCCCAGTTGCCTGGCAGTGAGGCGGCCTCTTGAATGTCCCATTCAGAGGTGACAGCATAACCAGTGAAACGCTTGCCATCAACATAGAAGGAGCTTCCGTCCGAGAAGAGGATGCAATCGGGGTTGTCCAGTGGCACGTCAAACAGGTTGTCTCTTATCTGTAAGATGCTGTAAACTACTTCCACACAGTCGTGCTGATCCTGGAGGACTGGCAGGTCAGGAAGCAAGGTAGCTGGATTAAGGGGTCCACACCTTTCAAAAATTAGGTTAGTGTCTTCTAAGAGTTCGGCCTCTAGCTGTTGCTGACGATGGGCCGAAAAGACTTGGGTTGTGCCCCTACGCAGAAGGGCTGACAAGGCATGAGAGGTCCAAACCATGGTAAAATGACCCAGGGTTAGGCTCTTTGCCTTTGTGATCAGCAGGGCAGCTGCTGCCAGAGTCCGGGTGCAGGATGGGGTTCCCTGAGCGACAGGGTCGATTTGCTGAGAGTAAAAAGCAAGCGGGAAATGGTGGGGCCCGCTCAGCTGGGTAAGGACACCACTAGCAATTCCGCCCCTCTCGTGGACAAAAAGGTGAAAGGGTTTGCTGTAATTGGGGGGGCGGAGAGACATGGAGGAGGCCACACTGTCCTTCAGTAACTGAAAGGCTTGAATAGTGTCCGGGGACCACTGCAAAGGGTCAGGAGCAAGGTTAGCAGTGAGTCGGTGGAGCGGTTTGCTTAACTCCCCGCAGGACGGCAACCAGGGGCGACAGAAGCCAATTAATCCTAAGAAACCTCGAAGTTGTTTCTTGGTGTTCGGTAGAGGGCAGTTTTGAATAGTCTTTATGCGGGCTGGGTCCATCTGTCTTCCCTCTGGGGTTAACATGAAGCCCAGATATCGGACCTTCTGTGAGACCCACTGAATCTTTTTAGGGTCTACCTTGTGGCCTCTGGTGTGTAGGTATAATAAAAGTGCCTTACCATCGATGCGGAGGGCAGCTTCTTCGCGATTACCTAATAGGATGTCATCTACGTATAGGACCAGTGTGGATCCCTGCGGACTGGTGAAACCTTCCAAGTCGTGGCGGAGGCACTGGCTGAAAATCGTGGGGCTGTCTCTGTAGCCTTGAGGAAGTCGTTGCCAGACATAACTTTGTCCCTCCCAGGTGAAACCAAAGAGATACTGAGAGTCTGGGTGCACAGGAATGCTGAAAAAAGCTGATTTTAAGTCAATAACAGTGAACCACTCAGCATCCCAGGGGATTTGGCTGATGATAGTAGCTGGGTCAGGAACTACTGCATGAAGAGGGACCACATACTGATTAACAACTCGTAGATCCTGTACAAAGCGCCAACGAACAGGGTCTCCGTCCTTTTTAGGAGGCTTTTTGACAGGCAGTATAGGGGTGTTACAGGGAGTGCGCTGAGGGCGGACTAGCTTTTGTGCAATGAATCCCTCGATAATGGGGCGGATGCCCTCCCGGGCTTCCAGCGACAGGGGGTATTGAGGGACTGACGGGGGGGTTAAGGAAGGCTTCACCTGAATCCTTACGGGCTCTGCCGAAAGGAGCAGGCCAACATCAGTGTCAGAAATTCCCCAGAGGGTTGAAGGCAAGTCAGTGAGGTCAGGGGAGAGAGAGGGGGGTGTTTCCCAATTACCCTGAGTAGGGGCCGAATCTCCTAACACTGTCATCAATAATCCTACCCCTTCAGGAGTGCAGGTTAAAGTAGCCTCAAGCTTACAGAGTAAATCCCGGCCCATCAAAGGGATCGGACAAGCTGGGGAAAAAAGAAAACGGTGAGGAAAACATTTATCAGCATAAACAACATTCAAAGGCAAAGTGAGTTCCAGAGACTGTGGGTTGCCCTCCACCCCAGTCGCAGTTTTAACCTCAGAGGATAGCCAGGGAGAGGGGGCATGATTTAAAAGAGAGAAAGTAGCCCCAGTATCAATGAGGAAAGAGACAGGCAGTCCCTGGACTGAAAGGGTTAAACGAGGCTCTTTGCTGGGAGGGGAGAAAGTGAGAAAGGAGCCGGCTAAAGACATTAAGGAAATAAGACCATCACATTGTTTGCCTTCGCCCCCGGGGTACCGTCATTGAGGAGGCTGAGTGTGCTGCGGCTGCTGCTGTTTCCCGTAGTTGATCCAGGCCTGGGGAATGGGCTGAGCTGGTGGTGCAGGGGTGTATTCCTCACTTGTGTAAGCATCTGCGGATGCAACCAGACCCTCTGGGCGTCCCCAGGGGCATTCACGTTTAAAGTGACCGGGCTGTCCGCACTGAAAACAATTTCCTGATGGCTGGGGTCGCCAGGACCCTCTTCCCCGAGCACCCTGGAATCCCCTGCCACGGCCACGGCCTTTGCCTCGAACACCGCCGTGAAAAGCTAAAGCCATCAGCTTATATTCTTCCTTTTTCTCTTTCTTTTTACTACTTTCCCTTTCTTTCTCCCAGGCAAAATCAGCTACGTCCAACACTGAAGTGACTGACTCACCTCCCCAACCAGGGCGAAACTTTAAGAAGTAATCCCTTACAGGGGGCACCGACTGATTCACAAAAAATGAAATAAGAGTAGGGTGGTCTGCTTCTCTCTCAGGATCCATCTGAGTGAACATTCGGGCCCCCTCCAATAGCCTCGACCAGAACTTTCTGGGCGGCTCATCAGATTCCTGCCGAATCTGCATGAACTTAGCCTGATTAGGCGAGCGGCGAGCCATTTCCTTGAGTCTCTCTAACAATCGCTCTCGATCTGTTCGCAGCTGAGTCAGCCTTGGCTGAGCCCAGTCTAGGGGATTCCAGCCAGCGGCCAGATCCCGCCTATCCATCCAAGTATGATTAGCTGCATTGCTATCTCCCCATGTCCTTTCTGCCATCCACAATCTACTACGTTCCTCTCCGGTCAAAACTCTACTTAACAACTGATCCACATCCGTATAAGTAGGATTATAACTTAAAAACAATCTTTCTAGAAGTTCTATGATCTTTCGGGGATTTTCCCCAAAAGACCCTGACAACTGTCCCCACTCTTTCAGGTCCCATTCTAGCCATCCTTTATATTCCACAATATTAGCATGTTGTAACCGTCCATCATTGCCCATATAAGGTTGATCGTGCACCTGTAAAGGCATCTCTCTAACTATACTTTTATTACTCGCAAGAGATTTGACGGGGACATCCTCTGGGCTATCCTCAGGGGGGGGGCATGCACCCTGCCGTACCTGCTTAGACATTAGCCTAGTAACCACTCCTCCCGAGGTTTGCCCCTCCATTTCCTCCTCATCCTTCTGCAGAAATTCCAATCTGGTATCCTGCAGATTCCCCTCTGCTACAAGGAGAGAGTTCCCCTGCGGAGGAATAGGGGCAGGTGCAGAGGGGACCAGCTGACGAGTCAAAACACGCCGTGGTCTACACCCTTCATCGAAATAACCTGGAGGGGGTTCACTCTCGGGAGAGTACCTGACTGCCATAATTTTTAAAGATTTCCACAGCTCTGCTGCTGTGTCCCAACAAAACCAGTAACATAACTGTCCCGGATGGTCTTTTTCGATCTGGCTCTTTACTCCTCTTAAGGCAGCCTGTTCGAAAGAGCCATACGAAGGCCACCTCATCTCCGGGTCGGCCAATACCGCGGTATACCCAGTCCAATTCCTTACACATAGTGTGTACAACTTCTTCCTAGACATTCCTGTCTGTACTGGGAGTTTCCCTTCGTTCCATAACTTATTTACAATCCCCAACGGACTCTCAAGAGGCACGCTAGTCCCTTGACCCATGGTGTCTGACAGGAGCCCTCCAACTGGCGTTTACCCTGCTGTCCAGTACACGACCCCTCAATATTGAATTGGCTGGGAGAAATCTCCTGTGGCGCCTTGCCAATTCATATATGAGTGGTCTGACCACTGGACAGAGGTACCGCACCAGAAGGAATCCCGGACGAGCCCCCAAATTGTTAGGTAATAAAGCAAGTCCTCACTCACCTCTCCAGCACCCGAGTTCGTGCGGAGTTGGTATGGGGCACACAATTCTGTCAGAGACCAGACACCAATGCGTTGATCAACGGGCTCACACTATCCTTAGCTCTCAAAGCTTTAGATTAAGTGTGGCCCCTTTATTAGGGGTGAGCATCAATATTTATACACAGAAGTAAACAAAGTGATTAACAAAAGATAATGGTCATGCATAATCAATCAATATTTTACAGGAAAAGCAAGTTTAACAAGTAAATGCATAGAGATAAAGGCTAATGGCTACTTAATAAAGGGGGTGTCATGAGTAGTTTGCAGGTCAGTGCTTTGTTCGATAAAGGGTTCAGAAAGGATTATGCAGAGACGGCCAGTCTGGGTGTGTTTTGGCTCCCCAAAGTTCACCAAAAGTTTAGACCCAACAGTGGTTGTTTTTTTGTTTTGTTTTGTTTAAAAAAAAAAACAAACAAGGAATAGCAGAGATCTCCACACCTGCAGACACAGAAAACCTACTGATTCAGCAAATATGTGCTGTTTGGGAAGTGTTTCAGGTTTTGCTGATTGGACAGATTCAGAGTTTCACTTTAAACATGGTTTTAGTCTTTTTCTTTCAGAAATCAAGGGTGTTGGGGCTGGCTGAATGCATGCACTTTGGGTTCCCAATCAAATCTAAGTGAAGAGAGCAAATTAGCTACAGCAAACAGAAAATAGCAGCAGCACCAAAGGCATAAATGATTCTTACCAAATCTAAAAAGGAGCAATTGTGAAATACATTTATTTTAAAGCCTGAGGGGTCTGACTGAGCCCTGCTGCATGCCCATGCAGGGGAATAGGGGCATGTTAATGCATCACTGGACACTGAACATGGGTGAGAAGAGTTGCCATCAGGCTTCTGCTGCCTTTTTTCTGGAGGTGTACTGGAGCTGAGCAGTGCAGAGGGAGGTAAATTGTGCTAGCAAAAGAATCTGCATTGCTTACTTCCCCATGGAGCAAGGAGAAAGCAGGGACCAAATCATTCTTGAGTTACAGTTTGGTACCTTCCGTGTTCCTAGGACAGTGCAACTATGTGCTGCCCCTTACCCGGGCTGATTTGTAGGGTTACAAACCAATCCTGAGGATTTTCTCTCTTTTGTTGCTTCTGCAAAAAGATGCACAGCACATGCTCATGTATAATGCTGAAGACCCAGTAATTTTGAAAACTACTGGGCCCTAACAAGTTAAAGCCAGTAGGATTGGCAGACTTTATGCGAGTGGAAAATCAGGCACAGTGGAGCTTGGCCCCACCATGCCCCCTCCCTCATTACTGTGCCAGGGGAATTTGCAGCACAGAGTTGCCTTAGCGAACTGGAGACTGTCCCTGTGTGTAAGTGATAATAGATGTGTGTAAGAGTTGCACAGCCTAGTCGTAAAATTTGACACCAGTGCGAATCCAGAATAATTTTGTTTGTCAGGGCTATTTCAGATTTATACCAGTGTAGCGGAGTAAATAGTCTGTCTCCATGGGTCTGCTCAAAGCCTAATCCAGAACCAACAGAAGCCAATGAAAATACTTCTGTTCACTTCAGCGGGCAGGGATCACGCCCCTTAGGAGTCAATACTACTCCTTGTAAATATGGTTGGAGGATTGGGCACTGAACAAGGACCTCAGGAAAACATAGATCCTTGTTTGTTTCAGTTCTGGCCCCCTTATGCGATTCCTGTTTCGATGAGAAATGTTTTGGCCCCTGACTAAGCATGTCTGCAATTCCACTGACTGCACTGAGATTACCTGCATGCTTAACCATAGGTATGTGCTTTTATACCTTCTGAATCTGGGCCTCTAGAGAGAAGAGGGGGAAACAAAAGCTGATGACAATCCAGTAGAACATGATTTTATCTTGGCAGGTGCTTGATTGAACGTATCTGCTAGACTCAGGAGTGACCCATAATTATGGAGAAGTCACCCCGTGAATCTGTGAGAGATCAATTCCACCTTAAAACAGGCATCACTGCAATCAGTGGGAATTACAGCAGAAGAGTCAACTAGAAAAGTATAAACAGATTAAAAAGCAAAAGTGATTATTTTAGTAATTAAACATTTCTTAACTGAAATTGCATGAAATGCAAAAAGCATCATGAAAGGTCAGGAGAGATTTTTAAAAAGGGCTCTGGAGTAAGGAAAATAAAAAGCAATTAAACACAGAGATAGAAGGTTCTGATGCATATATGATTATTCCATAAAAGTGGCTGCCAGCAACAAACTGCATTGTTCTGAATGTTTAATTAATAGAGGGGAATTTTTCATTAACTATTACCACTGGGAAAGATAGATTGGACAAATATGTACAAAACAAAACAGATACATTTCTTTTCTGCTTATATTTACATAAAATGCAGATATCTGAATGCCAGTGTCAAGAGGCCAAAATTAAACATTCTGTTTCTTTTAAATGAGTGATCAGCATTCGCTTAGGAAAGCTGTGTGTGCAGGAGGCAGGTCTTTCACACTGAATGGTCCATAAATCAGGAACTCAATCTTTGAAGAAATAAACAAACTATGAACCTCAGTGGTTTCTGGGCAAGATGCAAACTCCATTTCTAGGCCTAGATTTCCAATATCACCCCCACAAGAACAAACACAAATTGTGTGCATGTATATGGAAATATGGGCTTGTCTACATGACCAGTTAGGGCATGGCAAAACAGCCTGTTACTGTACTGTGCATATCCTGTCATACTAACTGAGTGAACTCCACTACTGGTCACTGAAAGATCTGTACTGTGCTTTGACCCATTGCTGTGTCTACAGGGGCGGCTCTAGGTATTTTGCTGCCCCAAGCACGGCAGGCAGGCTGCCTTCGGCTGCTTGCCTGCGGGAGGTCCTTGGTCCCGCGGATTCGGTGGCACACCTGCGGGAGGTCCGCCGAAGCCGCAGGACCAGCAGACCCTCCACAGGCATGTCGCCGAAGGCAACCTGCCTGCCGCCCTCATGGCAACTGGCAGAGCACCCCCCGTGGCTTGCCGCCCCAGGCACGCGCTTGGCATGCTGGTGCCTGGAGCCGCCCCTGTGTGTCCAACAGGTAGCAGAGTGCACACAGCCAGTTGGTGCAAGGCAGGCTAGTGCACTGTAAGTTTGTCCACCTGACTTGTCTGGCTTGCCACAGATTGACTGTGTAGACAAGCCCTAAGTTAACAGACCTTATTCTGCTGACAGGAGAAAAGAAAAGGAGACAGACACATAACTTTGAGTTCACTTAATAAATATGGAAGGTGTTGAGATATGAGCTACCTGTCCTGTCCCTGTGTGCTGCCTCAACCAGAATTTAATGGTTGAGGAGGAAATCTCTCAGCTTAGCTCCAGAAGAAATACTTCAACTCTCCTTTTGTGCTCTAGTAATAAGAACATTTGAGTTCCATTTATTTATCTGAAAAAACTGTTTTGTTTTTAAACACAGCACTAATATGTGAACAGAAAAGGCCTGCTGGCCCAGCCAGGGGAAGAGATGGCCTCTGGCAGTGGCCAATAGCCAATGCTTAAAAGGGAGATGAAAATACCCTATAATGGACCTGGCCAGTTGTGTAATGCTGTACATTCTTTGGGGCATGAACGGTCGTATATTTTTGTCTAGCACATTGGGATCCTGATTGTGGATTTAGGGCACTCCTGCAGTATAGAAGTTAGTTAATAATAGGGAGAAATAGCCTTCTCAATCCCTGCACTGACTCAGTTTAGTCCCTGAAGCATGAGATGCTTTGTAATGATTTTGTGGCTTATCTTGATTTCGCTTAGACACAGACTGAACACATTTAGATAAACTAACTATAGTAGCTTCCAACACACTGGTGTTTTGGTATCTAACATGATACTTAAAAAAAATATAACTTTCTTCCAGCATGCAGGTACTGTTAGACATGCAATGGAATTGTGAGTAAAATATGTTCATTAACCATGTGACTTCTGGAAACGCTACCCAGGGCAGGAGTCCTATTTGTTTGGTACTATGACAGCATACCTAGATGCAATGCCTTCTAGATATATTTCCAGAAGTGACAACACTCCTATGGTACCTTGATTCAGGAGACCCTATTGATATCCCTGATTTCCATGCAGTGAGGAAAAGTGGACTATTACACTAAATCTGCAGTAGAATCTTGCCATGTTTTCAGATGTAACAGCATAAAAGTATTGTACATCCAAATTCTTAACATTTGCAAGTACATTTGGCTCTAGCAGTTCATGATACCAGACTGTATTATCTGCTAAGCTGCTCTGTAATAGGGTGCACATACTCCATCCCTATGTGGACCAGGAAGAGGTTAAATTCCCTAGCCCTTAAGGACTACCTGAGCTGCCAGACTTAGATCTGTGGCCAAATGAAACAACACTTTGTGGCCTCTTAAGCTAGGTTGAAGAAAGTCAGCCTGTGTATGTTCTGGAGGCTTGGGGGAATTTGTGGCTGAAGGGAGCTGTCCTGACTTTTTCCCCCCTGGCGAAACTCGAACTGTTTCCTCTTTTGGGACCCAATATACTGAAGCTGTGACTGCAAGCCAAGAGTGGCCTCTTATTCTGTTATGGGGTCCAACACAAAGATTTTGAAAGGAGGAAGCTTAGTTTAATTTTTGAACAATGAGATACAAAGATATCCAAATAAAATACTGAACCATGTGGTATATGAAAGGCTATTTTAGTGGTAACAGTTTTATGCTGTCTTGAATACTGTGAAAAACATCTAGGATTCTAGAATCAAAACTTGGGATTCTCTTTGGTGCTGTTTGATCCAGAGCTAGTTTTATGTTCTATGTATGCATTAAATATACATATAAATGTTAAAAGAACATTAAGGGCTCAAAAAAAATTAGGAAATTCCAGAATTAAGGTTGCCAAGGCCATCTTAATTTGGTAGCATGACAGTCTTTAATGACATTATCATATACTGTTTTTCCACAGTACCCTGGCCTCATTCAGTGTACAAAATGCATAATGCTCATTTCAATATTTTGTCTTCTCCTCATTGTTCAATGTGTAGCCATGTGCCTTACTTACTGCATCCTGCTCAAACCCTACTTCTGTCCCTGTGCCTGTCCTCGATCTTCCCCATTCGTGACTCATCATCCCAAACACATTCTCTACATCTATCCAGTCCCTGTCTCCACTCCTCAGGAATCTCATGCAGTCCTTACCTAGCAAGTTCCAGTGCCCTTCCATTCTGGCTCCCCATCTAGTCTGTCTCTCTCCCAGTCCCAGACTCCTTTATATACTCCTTGTGCAGTCTAGTATTCCTCTGCTCCCTTGTCCCAGTCTCTTTGTCCAGTCAGTCCCAGTTCTTCCCCCACACCCCAATACCTCATCACATCTGTCTCCCTTCCCCCCACATCTTTTTCCACTCACTCTTCTGGCTCTTAGACCCAGTCACCTTGCCCAGTCAGTGTCAGCTCCTGCTCTGTTTTCCTCTCCTCTTCCTCCTTTGCCCCACTAATGTTAATGTTTAGTATTTTAAAATGTCATTGTGTGTTCTCTGTCAACCTGTGTTCAGAGAGTAACTTGCTATGCTGACACATGCTCCTATTCTGTAGTGGAGAAAAGTTATTCCCTTCCATCTTAAACATTTAGGTCACACAGAAAGATTAGCTGTTGTACAGAAACGTGCACGGCTATATCTGTAAGACTTTGACGTGATCTATGATTAAAGCAAGGTCTTGATCAAATACAGTTGGGATTCAAAGTTTGCTTTTCCATGAAAATATGACATTGTTCTGTGTGCATTCAAAAGTCCAGCTGGGTCCAATTGCAAATAAAAACACTTTCAACATAATAAGAATGGCACTTTGATCAAGCTATATTCATTGATTAAAATATCCATTTAATTCTCCTTTCATATCTTCACTCCAATAAGCAACATGAGAAAGCAAAGACCAACATGGAGCAGCAGAAAGGAGGCCCTGCAGGAAAGCCAGGCAAGTAAACAAAGATTAAGAAGAGAGGGGAAAAAAATAGATTATACAGAAAAAATACAAAAACCTACTGTGCTCATGCCCTAAAGCTTAACCCAATTCTCCAGTTAAGCCCCTGAAAAGCAGAGGAGTCTATTCATCTGCAGAACACAGATACTTATTTGTATTTATTTCTATCCCAATAACCATATGAACTCTTCTTTGCCAAAGATACAGCAGTTTTATTTGTACTGAACACAAATGTGTGCAACAGCAGCATAGGATAATGTTCTCCACCTGAAATGGATTGAACATTAGGAAAAGATACACATTTATATTTCTGTGAAGCCCCAAAAGATAAGCATGTCTTCATCCAAAAGATAAAATGCAGTTCCCACCCAGTTAAAGATAATCTGATGATGATTCCTCATCTGTAAAATGAGATACAGTAGGATGGCCACCTGCATGCAACAGTAATGAAACACTCCACCAGCAATTCAGACACACTCAAGGTTTCAAAAGATCCTTTAGTTTTAGTGTCCAGTTGGCTTGTCTTAGTTAAATACACTTGCTTGCCACTACTTGTGCTGTGGGTTTACTTAATAATGCTCATGATATGTAAAAGCAGCAAAGAATCCTGCGGCACCTTATAGACTAACAGACGTTTTGGAGCATGAGCTTTCGTGGGTGAATACCCACTTCGTGCATCTGACGAAGTGGGTATTCACCCACGAAAGCTCATGCTCCAAAACGTCTGGTAGTCTATAAGGTGCCACAGGATTCTTTGCTGCTTTTACAGATCCAGACTAACACGGTTACCCCTCTGATGCTCATGATATGGTCACATCAAGGTGAGCTGAGACTTAAGGCCTATCCCTGGAAAAATCCATAAAGATGTGGATACACTGTGGTATCTTTATTTAATTTTTCATCATCAAAGGAATTTTGATTGTTCCTGCTTGGCTACACCTTGCATTCATGTTACTGCTGTAATTGATCCACTAAATAACTGGTTTGGTGGCAACATTACATGTAATCCACACAATTTGAAATATTGGCCGGGGAGGTGGGGAGTTGGAGTAGAACGTGTTTGTCTGTCTTTAAGTAATTCAGAAAAGGTAAAAACAGAATAGCTCTGTTATGGATTATAGTATAGGTAATGAAATAATTTTGACCATCGTTGTAGGAGTAGGAATTTTATCAGCATCCACTGAAGAGCAATATGATTATACCCAAATTAGACATGCCTATAATGTAGCTTGTATGTTTAGCCAGTAGATGTCGCACATACTCTTGAGGTAATCAGACACCACTGCCCTCTACAGGTGGATATTGCACACATAATTTGTGAATATGGTTTTCATCTATGATAAGTAGAATATTTTTCCCCATTTTTTGAATACCTAACCAGCACATCTGTACTGAAATGAAGGCTAGAATTGACTAATGATTTTAATAACTTTTGGAGATCCTCGGCCTAGTTTAAGCCTTGTTGATGTGACAGTTTTTAAGAGCTGCTTTATCCATTACACGCAGATGGATACTGAAGCCTTGTGCAAAGTACTGTCTCCCAAATGGAAAAAGAATGCATGTGTTTTTCGCTCCACAGCGCCGCACAATGGCCCAGACTTAAGTAAGCCCCTCCAGCTGCATCCCTTCACAGCCTTTCCCTCTACCACGTAGGTAGACGAGCTCATTTCATTTAAGAGTGCAGCACACAGACTGGAATCCATCACAGTAGTTTATGCTCTATTTATGCCTG
This sequence comes from Gopherus flavomarginatus, assembly GCF_025201925.1. Taxonomy (NCBI): domain Eukaryota; kingdom Metazoa; phylum Chordata; order Testudines; family Testudinidae; genus Gopherus; species Gopherus flavomarginatus. The sequence continues at coordinate 175,877,472 of NC_066617.1, read as the reverse complement.
TACTTGTGTCTCACCTCCTGGTGTCCATACTGCTGTTTTCCTTAAAATGTGCTTGTTTTATCACAGTGACTTTGATGTAAGTCACTTTCACTGACATATGACAAAATAACTGCACAATATATCACTACTGTAACAGTAGTTCTCTGAAACGCCCTCCCCAACCCAATCTCAAACAGGATCTCACTGGAGAAGACAGGAAGTTAGTAAATCTAATCCTCCATCCCACCCCCCTTCCCCTTTTTTCTCTCTTTATTCCTGTTGCACATTTTTCTGGGTATTCTGCTTCAGTGAGTTCAAAATTGAGTGGCTAAATGACAGAGAATGGAACTTTTCATTGCATTACTCCTTTATTTAGAGGGTTTTACTGGGTTCTAGTAAAGCGGGGAATGGATTTTAACATCTTGATGTTAAATCTGTGGCTTTATATGGCATAAATCTGACTTGTCTGATTCCCTAGTTCCTTCTTTACTGAGGCATTCCCTGGGCTCAGCCTTGATGGTTTTGTCTGTGTTCATAATACTTTCAATCTGTTATGCTCCTTAGTTCTGGGACATATTGCCATCACATACTAGGCTTTTAAACTGATCAAATTTGAGCCTACTTTAAAGAAAAAGTATATTTTAAACTTCTTATTGCTGCATCAATACATATAGAGAAAGTACAATCTAGTTGTCACAGCAACCACTATATTAGCAAACCATAATGATTGCTGTCACCTCTTTTAATATCCACATAATCATAATATGAAAATACAAAACATACATGAAAATATCCACAAATATTGCAGATAACACACAATAGGAAACAAAACCATTGTCATTAAAGAGTAATGTTATTAGATGTCAATGTATCATCACAGCTTCTGTGTCATCAGGAAAGAAGGAGCACCAAATGTGAGGTTTTCATTCTCTGTGTGACAAAGGAGTGGAGGCAGACAGTCAAGGACCAATTATGAGGACGTGTCAATAGCCTAAGTTTAACTTACATGCTGTCAAATCTGCACCAGTGAGTAAATTTATGTAACTTGCATACTGGGTAAGTGGAAGAATGGAGTTGTAGCAGAAAAAGCAACAACAGAAGCTTGTTAGAAGGTGTAAGATAAATCAGGTGCCCAAAATTGCTGTGTCTGTGTGTGTGTACTTCCACAAGGCACATTTAAAAATCTTTTTAAACTCCCATTTGAAGTCATCCCCCTCTCCATCAGAAAGCCAATTTCCAATCGGGGATCTCTTTAGAGATTCTTACAGGTAGAACTGCATTTCCTACCCCCGGTATGTGATAGAAATACTGCCTATTTATGATCCTGCCTCAGATGTAGCTCCATCCAATACGCCATCTGATCCACTGTCAAATATTTTATTTCAATAAGGTGAATGGCTTTGCTCCTTTTTTACTTTTGTCACAACTGTAATGTTAAATTTCCATGATGCGGGATTGAGCCTTTAGTGATTCATGCAGAGTGGACCCATATATAGAAATAGTTTCAAAACTCTAATTATCTGTGGAATCTGTATTACCTTTTAGAAGTTTATAACAAAGGATAGGTATGTTCATCTTCTTTTGTATATGGGAAATATACTTTGACTGAATGACCTGTTATTTGATTACGGAAAACAGGAAAGAACAAAGTATAAAGTTTTCTCTCTATAGTTTCACTCTGTGTTAAATTTCCTGTCTGGTTCACTCTAACTTCAGCAGTGAACTGAAACTGCTCTTCAGTGTGGAGGACCTCCTAGGCACAGGCTTCTTAGTAGTGCAGAGAGTACAGCACACAACAGAGTAATAATGCAGTTATTAATGCTGCATATATACCAATGGGCACCCCAATTGTTGTGTAGTAAGAATGGATACTCAGGTCCAGCTGAATTTAGTTTGTTTTCAGTCAGCTTATTTCTTTTTAACTATTCTGACTCTGTCTCCCCTGCAGTTCCCAGATCAACTTAAGCTCAGAACTGTAAGTGCCAAAATAGTGCAAGGAAAGCTATAACTGCAGCATATTTGCCGTGAGAAGGATGAAGACATAAAAATGAGACGAGAGCCTCTCTAGGAGATTTCAGAATTAGTTTCAGTATTTGGTCAGTCTGCAGTATTGTTGTACATGTAGACTCCAGCTGTTGATTCATCTGTTCTTATACTGTACTTTTCCTGCAGCAAGGCAAGCATTAGTCTGGTTCAGTTCTTGTAGGATGAAGGTCTTTTTCCAGCTAATCAGTGAATTATAGAATATGATAGAAATTGGAAGTTTTTGCTTGCCTCAATCCACTTTCTTGTAATATATATTATACCTATATTGCTTGTGTGCTGTACTCTTCTTGGTACTTTATGAAATAGATAATACCATTCAGATCTTAATAACAAAAAAGCAAAGTTTAAAATAACAGTATTTTAAAGTGGAACATCCCCCAGGCCAAATGCTTCTTGCAAACCCAAAGTCTTCAAGTTTTTCTTAAAATAGAGCATGTTTATATAGCACCTACAACAAACTTGGTAAGCTCTGTGGGTAAGTGACCATTTCTTCCTATATGTTTGCACAGAACCTCGCACTTAGGCCTCTAATAAATAAAACATAGATATCTTTTGACAGTACATGCTGAGAGGAAAAAATTGCACCACAAGGAGATGCAGAGCTATCAGATAATGGGGTGTGTCCACACTGCAATCACTGGGTGTGGTTGCAGTTTGTATAGACTTACCTGAGTTAGCTTTAATCTAGCTAGCTCGGATTCTCAAGTTGGCAGCAAAGGTTTTGCTGCAGGCTGTATAAGCAATTTGGACAACTAGCAGGCGCTGCCATGCCTTTACTACTCCTCTGTCCAAGCTAGCTCGATCAAAACTAGCTCAGAATGTCTACATGAATTACAATCACACCTCATGATTGTGGTGTAGACATATCCATGGTGTTTATCCCTGACATCACTTCGCAATGTGTTCATCATGATGTCCAGTCCTGAATGTGCAACATCATAATACAATTTCTATTGTCACTTGTGATTATTTATAGTTCTTTACCACTCCATTAAATGACTGTCCAACTTTTCAAAATTGAGCATCACTGCTATAGATCTATTGCGTAATATGGAGCGAGACAGTGTTTTCATTGCTACTACTCTATAAATATTGCATATCTTCATTTTTTAAACTCTTGCTTAGTAAAAAAAAAAGCCTCAGTAAACTAAATTAAAAACATAAGATTGTAAAACCTATGGTTTTTAAAGTCAGATTGTATAGACCTCAAAATGCAAAACAGCATCCAGAATCAACACAACTCTTAGGACAATATAAGCTGATGGGGAATTACACCTACCATGTACAAATTTTTAGACGGGTTTTTATTTTTTAAAGTGTGTGTGTGTGGGCGGGGGAGGATGTTCCAAAGCTCACAGCAAATCTGTCTTGCTGAATTTAAAAACTGCTAAATGTAATGGTTTTGAATGGAAGGTTTTGAATCCTTACAACAAAGCATGAATGGCACAGGTGCAATATCCAAGTTGGGGCATTGTTCTAGTTTAGGCAAATATGCACATGTGGCATAATGTTGAAGATGTGCTGTCAGTTAGATCTTTATTATTTCTGCTGTGACTGATGCTTCATACTCCAAATATACACTCCCAGCTCCTAGCTAGATTTTTCTCTCTCTCTTTTGACAATCTGAATGCATGTCCCTAGTCACCAGCTGGATTTTGCTGATATTGCCTTGTGCTTGCAGTGCTTGAAATGTGAGCTATAAGCAGCTTAGTGCTCTTCTTAGGGAGACATCAGATGCACAGTTGTTTGGAAAATATATGAGTTGCCTGGTATCCCATCTTATTCTGATTATTCTTAAAATATACAGGTCTAATCCTCCACGTGCTCACTGTCCAGCATAGTGTTGACTACAATGAGTAGTTTCAAGAAACAGTCCCGCAGCCCAAGTTGGTTGGCACAGGCCAGACATGAGTGCTCATTTGCTGTGTAGACATACCCACTGAAGTCTGCTCAGACTAGTAAGCACTATAGTAAATATTTGTAGGAAGAGGTCCTTAAAATCATTAAATGAAAGCAGGGAAAGAACTTAATGACATAGAATTATAGGACTGGGTGGTACTTCGAAAGGTCATCTAGTCTAGTCCCCTGCAGTCATGGCAGGACTAAGTATTATCTAGACCAGTGCTTCTCAAAGTGGTGGTCCGCTGACTGGTGCCAGTCCACAAGCCATCGGCTGCCATTCTGCAGCGAGTTTCCTCATAAGAGTGTCGAAAGGGATAATAATATGGCACTGGTCCCTGGCACATTGGAAAAAAAAATTGCCAGTCTCCCACATCAGATAGCTTGAGAAGCATTGATCTAGACCATCCCTGGCAGGTGTTTCTCTAACCTGCTCTTAAAAAATTTCCAAAGATGAAGATTCCACAACCTCCCTTGGTTATTCCAGTGTTAAGGACCCTGACAGGAAGTTTTTCCTCTTGTCCAACGCAAACCGACCTTATTGCAATTTTAGCCCATTGCTTCTTGTCCTAGCCTCAGCAGTTAACAAGAACAACTTTTCTCCCTCTCCTGGTAACAATCTTTTATATACTTGAAAACTGTTATCATGTCCCTCTCAGTCTTTTCTTCTCCAGACTAAAACAAACCCAGTTTTTTCAATCTTCTTTCATAGGTCATATTGTTTAGACCTTTACTCATTTTTGTTGCTCTCCTCTGGAGTTTCTCCAATTTGTCCACATCTTTCCTGAAATGTGGTACCCAGAACTGGACATAATACTCCAGTCAAGACTTAATCAGCGTGGAGTAGAGCAGAAGAATTATTTTTTGTGTCTTGCTTACAACACTCCTGCTAATACATCCCAGAATTATGTTTTTTTGTGGGGGAAGGCATTGCGCAACAGTGTTACACTGTTGACTCATATTTAGTTTGTGGTCCACTATGATCCCCAGATCCCTTTCTGCAGTACTCCATCCTAGGCAGTCATTTCCCATTTTGTATGTGTGCAGCTGTTTTGCCAGATATAGGACAATATCCATAAGTATTAGTTTTGAGAATAACAAGGACAATTTGCCAGCAATGATTGTGCAAGCAATTTTCTCCCTCTTTCACAATAATGTAAATAACATTTCATTTCAAGAGGCAGGCAGGCAGTTGTGTACAATATATTTAGTAGCAGACCGTTACAAATATTACTGTTAGGCTAGGTGGAACTACAGATGCTAGCCTGAAGCCAGTAGCCTTAAAGCCAGTAGCTTGACTAGGTGCTGAATTTTTTAACTGGTAAGTGATAACTAGTGTAGTTCATGTACATTATTTAGGATTTAGGCATCAACATGTACATCCTTTTCAGCTAAGAGATAACTCAGCCCTGCATGTTTAGTACCCTGAACTCAGCATCTTGCAAGAGGCACTCAGCTTCGTAAGATCAAACCTGTAATATAGTGTATGACTATTCCTGCATTTCACTGTTTACCAACACCATGTATTATTTGGGTCTCCAATGTAATCTGTAGTCTTACAGCAGAAATGCACCCTATTTCAGAAAGCAGGGACTTTTCAACCATTTCTTTGAAGTGTCAAGCCAGCTCAGTGCAAACATTTAAAAGATATTAATGTTTGGATTATCAGCTGCTCTTGTATTTTTAGCAAAAAGACATATCATACATCTACATTCCATTTTAAACTAGCTTTAGCTAGTCTTTCTAATGCAGAATGTTTCCTATATGCTTTACAAAGTTATTAATGTTGGTCATAATGTAGTCTTCTGGTAAGAAATGTAGAATGTACAACCCTACATTCCACAATTAATATGAGATTAATTTCTTCTGCTGAATTCAGTGCTATAGCATACTATTTTCTCTGACAAATGAACAATGCCTTGTATTACTTAGAATATATCCAAAAGGACTGTCTGCTGCTAGGGCACGCCTGGCATTTCAGATGTATTAAGGCCAAATTCCAATACTGTACTCATACTTGTGATGGATAGCACCTTGCTTCTTCAGCAGCGCCATTGACATCTGTGGCAATCGCTCATGATACTCACTGTAAATAAGGATGTAAGAATCTGACACTAAATGATAAACTCTTATTAAACAAAGATGCAGCTGTTATTTATGGAGCATCATATAGAGGAGGAAATGAAATACACCTCACCAACTGTGGCCAGCTATAGGGCTACAAGGTAGCTATTCCAGTTGGTTGCAATAGCAGCTACAGTTCCTCCTTGCCGCTTGTGGGCAGTGTTGAGGTCACTGTGTTGGTGTATTCAGGTATTCAGTAGCCCCTCCCAGAGTCCGCCCACATCTCCATCCTTCATGCCAGTTGGTTCAGGGAAAGAACTGAGTCCACTCACAAACAAGAGTCTTAGAACCCAATGTGTAGCCAGTTTGCCTGCAGCCCCTTCTCCTATAAAGGATATATATTGCCTGTTGTGTGTGTGATTTGTCTTGGAATGGAAGCTTTTAAACTACTTAGTCATGTGTATATAAATAACTAAAGAGAAAAACAAGACAAAAAAGAGAGAAACAAGTAAATTGCCAGATAATCTGTCCTGTAGCTTGCACTTTAGCTTAATTACCTGTACTGATCTTAATTATCCAAACGGCTCCATTACATAAATTAGAAGTCTGAGAACCACACAGGAATATGCTTTCTCATTTCCCCCATTCCCTCAGTTTGATTAATCATGCAACGAAGCTTATTAATCTTAGGGGAAATATAGCCTTATACTGCACATTGCATAGGTTACTAGTTATTGAACTAGTAGCATGCAGAAAGTGACTTTTGAACTGAAGGGCATATTCAGGCTTACCTATATTCTGTATAAAACTTTCCATCCCAGAGCTGTTTGATGCAGTAATTAAAACAAGCCAACAGTTTACTTATAAACAACTATTTATAGTTCAGTACTGAATATTTAAAATATTTGTTACTGCATAAACATTTTATAGAAGATAAGCTTTGCAAAATTCTTTAACAGCCTACAGATTTTTAATGCTATACCTAAGTATTTAAAAGCAAACTCCAATATTCAGAAAGGGTCTGGATTTTGGATTTCTCTACATGGGGAACAAGTATTCATGAAGAATTTTTCAAAGAAAAGGTATTCTCAACTACAGTTATGCTATCTTCCCCCAGGCTGACATTTATGACTGGTTTTAAAGCCTCTCTCTGCTCTATCACATATAGGAGCAGGCTGATGTCATCATATAGATTGATGACATAGACTCCCAAGTATTGAGTAGACAGGCTGAACTTGAAATAACAGAACAGCGAGTACCTGCATGGAGAAAAGATTTCTGATCATAGAGCGCACTTTCATCTATCAGAGAAAGGCAGGTGAGATCCAGGGGCAGGAAGCTAAGGTTAGACAATTCAAACTAGAAATAAGCTGAAAAATTTTAAGTGAGCGTAATAAACCATTAGAATAACATACTGAGGGTGGACCTTCCATCACTTGAAATCTTTAAATCAATTCTGGATATCTCTCAAAAAATATGCTATAGCTCAAAAAATGTATGGGCCTGATGGAGAACTTACTGAGTGGGATCCTGTAGCCTGTTTTATGCCAGAAGTCAGACTAAATGATCTTAATGGTCTCTTCTGGCCTTAAACTCTGCAACACTGAGGCCAGAGAAAAATGATGTTTTTCACTGGGGATGAGGCATAAAAGGTCACTGCTCCTAAGTAATATGGTGGCTGTTGTGTGATAAATAGCTAGAACAATAATTGCCCACTTTTGAGGGTCACAAAGATGCTCTGGCAGATCTGTGTGTGGTGTTTGAGAGGTTTTGCGCTATGGGTACAATGTAGCCACACACAAAAAGATAAGGCCCTGGTACTGTACTACAAAAAGAGAACCAAGAAGCAGGCTTATGTGTTTTGGGGCCAAGTGGCTGCTTCTTGCCTAGCAATTCCTTATGCCAAGCAATACAGAATAGAAGATATGTGCAAGTGCATTAGACTACATAGTTGTACTAAACCACTCTAATGAGATTTGAGCATGTAAGGCTTGCCAGACCCTGTAAGAGCAGTGGCGTCCTGTTTTGGGTAGTAATCTAAACTGAATGTTTCACAGGAAGCTGAGAACACCTCATAATGTACATGAACAATCCTGCAATGCCATGACACATGAAGGAAAATTCCTTCCTGAGCCCAATGTCAGATTATGCCATGAAGCTTAATTCAATAGATGGGACAAATCACATTAGATAAGTTACAACTTACTTGGGATATAAACTTGCAGTTTCAGGACATAAGCCAATTACTAGCTGCTCAATGTTAAAAAAAAAGCTTTCCTATATGCATATTAGTTTATAATTGCCAATTATGGAGGCTGTACACTTCTTTGCGAAACATCCTATATTGGACATTTGTAGGGGAGAATATACTGGATTGAGAGACCATTGGCCTAATGTGGTATGCCAATTTGTGTGTACCTGTAAGGTTTAATTTACCATTGACTTATCTTGGGTAGAAATAAGTGTTATACAATAAATGCTCCTAAAGTATATTAATTGTTAAAAAATGCCTTGATTACTTCCTGTTGCAGTGAATTCCACAGGTTAAATATTCCTGTTTTAATAAAGTCATTGTTATCTTAACGTTAGGCACCAGGGCAATTTCCTAAAGGACTTCCTAACTCTATTCATGTAGACTGTCTGTTGCTGAGTTTATATACTGGTGAAATAGCTATTGTTTCTCATTTCCAACAAGGTGGTGATCTTAAAAACTGTTATGCATTTGCTGGCATCCTGCAAAGACGCATTAAGCTAAATTATATCTGTAATACTTTAAAAAATTGTATCCAAGGTGTTACTGTTGTTGATGAGCTTTACAGGCATTTCTTTGGCCAGCAGCCAAACACAGATTGCCATATAGAAGCTTTCATATAATTTGGCACATTTCTCTAGCTGGGATGTTGTTTTAACTGTCAGTGCAATGTACACAATAGAGATAAACAGCAGATGGGATCAGAACATTGATTTGCTAATCCAACTAAAAGCACTCATATGAGAGGAAAGTCAGAAACAGCCATAGTAAAAAATGGTATTTTGTAATCCCAGTGCGGAAGTCCATAATACAATACACAACATGTCCTTGCCATTTTAGTATCATGTTTCTAAGCAGATTTCTCACCTCATTCTTTATTTATCTCTCTAATCTACATTATCCTGCTGTTGGAAAAAATAAAGCAATTGACTATGTTAGAGTAAATCTTTTTAAAAAGAGGTTAGAAAGCTGTTTTCTCTCTTTCCGACATCTTAGGACTGTTGGAACATACTAACAAGCTTATAAAGATTTTTTTTTCAAAAACTCAACGTTGCAATTACAGATATTTATCAACTAAACATATAGAGAGATAGAGGTTCTCACTCTGGAGGAAAAAGTCTTGACAGTTTCCTCTAGTCTTAACAATAATAAATAGTTTCATAATGGGAAGAGGAGCTGTTCAAGAGTAAATGGGGCAAAGATAAAATATTAAACTGGTGATCTGCTCATTTTTTAAAGACTTTAATAATTTTCTATTTAGTGAGACATCAAAATTTTTGGTGTCTTGAACTGGTACTAGAACTCAGTGGGGGTGTTTCGGTTAGCTAGCTCCCAGTGCCAAAAGAAAGGGGAGGGGTCGATGGGAAATCAGAACCCTGAAACTGACAGTCCCCAAGAACAATGGGGAGAGGCCAATGCTCAAGGTCAGCCTGACTGGGGGTAGGGGGAGGAGGCAGGGGCAGGCTAATCAGGGAGTCAGGAGGCCAGGATGGGTCCAGTCCTCTGTGTGAGCTGGAATTGCCTGAGTCAGACAGAGTGGGGTTGAGCTAAGGAGAAAGCAGGGGCCTAAGCTAAGCTGGGGAGTAGAGCCATGCCAGCCACAGGACCAGAAAAGCAGCCCAGGAAGCAAGTGAGTGCTGGAAGCAGAGTAACAGAAGCAGCCCACGGAGCAGACCTGTGCTGGGAGCAGAGCTGCAGCAACCAGAGCCAGAGGAGCCAGAGAAGCAGCCCGGTGAGCTGGAGGCAGAGCAGCAACAGCAGCCATGCTGAGGCAGAGTGGTGGAGCTGGAGCTGAGACAGAGTGGTGGAGCTGGAGCTGGGGCTGGAGCAGTCCGGAGCTGAGTGTGGTAAGCAGCTGGGAAGAGCGAGGGGACCCTGGGTAGTGGGCACAGCGCAGGGAGATGCCCCCAGCCAGGATGGGCTGCAGGCCAGACTTGGAGGGGGATCGTAACCCTGATGGGGCGGTGGCAACACTAGGAAGAAGGGTCCTGCCACCTAGAGCCTGAGAGCATGTGGCCACCACCAGAGCAAGTGTCTGACCTGTGGCATCCCTGCAGCACAGCCAGGGCCTCAGAAGGAGGCCTGGGACTTGTGAGGAACAGAATGAACTTCCCTTACATCCCAGAGACTCTGGTTGTGATGTCACCATGCCACAGAGCGGAGTGATCTGTTTTCCTTTAACCTTTCCCATATTTTCCTATTTTTAATTGATTGCTGTTTAATAAATTGTATTTACTTTGAACTATATGTAATTATCAGTGGATCAGGGAAGCATCGAGTGCAGAGATTGCACCCCAGAGTGGGGACACCCTGTCTCCTAAGTGACCACACCTAGGTTGGAGGTCAAGTCCCCCAGGAATCCTGGACCCAGCCTTGTTGGGGTTACGAGGACCCTGCCACACAGGCGAATGAAAGGGGAGCCCTGGAGGTCAGGTAGCCAGGACTCTGGGTAAAGGAAGTGGGAGCGAGGACTCAGATCCTTTTGCTAGACCACTTCACTTCGGTAGTGCATAAACAAGGAAAGTTCCCCACAATAGTGGGACCGTTCTCCTACTTATATTGGCTTCTCCCTTTGAAAAATAGGTGACATGTCTACAGATATCTATGGTAGTATTCATTGGTAGCTTTACATTGATAGCAGAAATGAAAAGGACAGAATGGATGAGCGAAAGAGGCAAATTGGGAGAGGACAGATGGACTGAATGAGATGGAAGGAGGCAGGAACAAAAGGGAAGAATGGGAGAGGAGAGACAAAGGGAGAAAGGAGGATGGGGGGAAAATAAAGAGGGAAATGAACAGAAAAGGATAAGAAAGTGGAAGAGGCAGAAAGGTAACAAGAGGAGTTGAAGGAGCAGAATGTGAGAGAAGAAATGGATTGGAAAGGAGGAAAGGAAGGAGAACAGGGTAGAAAAGTATAGTTGATAGCCCTGCAGTCATTTTTAGACTTCCAGTGATATTTTCCTATTGTTCTCATTTGAACTGTAGCCATGTTGTTGGAATTATTATTAATAATATAGGGTATTACAACAACACTAATTCAATCATACATACCTTTATTAAATCTAAGGTTCTGGTATTTGTGCAATTGCGGTAAACATGTCTAAAAGACTAAATAATAAGCAATTGCTATACCTATATTGTAACTCATGTTTATATGCATTTGATCAGAATACCCACAAAAGGACTAGATCAGGGGTGTTCAAACGCATGTTGGCAGGCTCCAGTTTGGTCAGGCAGGTAATAGTAATTAGCTCTATTTAAGAGTTCACCTTTCTATATCCTTTAACAAACAAGTGATGTCATTTCCAATTGCTATCTTTAGCTAAGAACCAGTGTTAGGCAATTTGGAATTGATCCTTTTCCTGCCTTGAGTAGATAAGATTTTATGACTGGGCCCCTTTCTTCAAGATAACACTGGTATGTTAGGATCTATCCACATACAAACTTTTGCCAATGCAAGTTGGTAAAAAGCTACCACAGTTAGTATATCACTTATGTGCATGCATACTTGACTCCTTGTGTTGGCACTGCATGTATTCACCAGGTGTGCTTGTGTTGGTGCACACATGGTGCATCGTGGGTAGGTATCACAGTGTGCAGCATGCCACCATCCAGCGCACTGCCTTTTGGGAAGTTTTGGTAACGCCTGGTAGGGCAGAAACAAGTAACACGGGTGACTGGAAGCAAGGTGTCAACTTCCCAGCATGCAACTTTCCCCATCCCATAACGTCAACTATATCTCATAATTTTTCACCTTTTTTAAAAATCCCACAAACCCATGTGACCCTCCTCACTGTTCAAAATCTTGGACAAAACTAGTCACTATTGTCATAAGCATTGCAAGCACAGGACACATTATCCTCCAGTATTTACAGAGCCACAAGAACCTCCAGATCAGCAGGGAACATGCCAATTTTGTAGAGGACAGATTGCTGTAGGACATGGCGAGAACCAGTTTAAGACTGTTGCTTGCACTCAGGGAATAGCTGCAATCTTGCATTCAAACACCACCAGAATCCCTTCAATCTACTAAAAGCTCATTCAGCTGTCATTCTGCATCTGCTGATCTGGTAGTTGAATCTTTCCTTGATGTTGTCTAGATGGCTAGTGTATGGCTTCATGAGCGTGAGGAACAAGGAGTAGGCTGGATCCCCCAGGACCACTATTGACTTTTCAACATCACCAAAGGTAATCCTCTGGTCAGGAAAGACAATTCTTGCTTGTAGCTTTCCTAACAGTCCTGTGTTCTTGAAGATGTGATCTGCCAGGGGTTTGCTGGTGTGGAAGTCCTTGGAGCCTTAGTCTGCTTGTTACTTTTGTATGAATCTTTAGGTTCCCTACATTTGACAGGGCTGAAGTGGCAAAGAGAGGAATCAAGTTAGCCCTTACTTGGTCATGTTTAGTTTAGCCATTTAACTGGCTCAAAGTATAATAGTTTTTGTATGGAATCACAGCATTGTAAAGGTTGAGTTGTTCTATCTTTGTTTTGTTTAATGTAATGGGAAATATCTGGTTTATACTAATTCATACTGTTTTCCCTTTGCTAAGAATATCTAGTGAATCTGGATGAAGTATCATTCATTTTTCCCATCCCCAAAACAAAACAAACTGCCTGTTTTCAAGTTGGTGAAACACCTAACTAAATAATTTGACCCAAATATCCTCCAGGATAATTCCAAAGTGTTTTATCAGTGGGATGTCTCAAAATTGTGACACATTACTTTTGAATTTTGAGCTATGTTCATTGGTTGTGATTGGTCACAAAAAGCACATAGCTCTGATTCTCCAGTTGGCTAGCTTGCACCATCCATGTGGTCAGGATGACTAGTATATATTTTAATGACGTGCGTGTGCATGTAAAATCCTCTCACCAGCAAGTGGTTCTGTGCTTTAGTATGGAGAATAAGTCTGATTATTGCTTCCTGTCACATCCCACCACAAACACCTGGATTTTAGCTTGGCCCATCCTGCTAATGCCCTTTCCTCTTTCTCCTCCTGCCCCCTCCCCCAAAAAACCCATAGGGGAAACCAGTGTATCCATCTATCCAAAGATGCTAGAGGAGTTTGCATAGCACTGATTTTTCCCTTGCAAGAAGGCAACACCAAACAGCACAAGGAGGAGAGCATGTGGGAACAGGAGACTCCATTGACACGGATCATGACTGATTAGAGAAAGCTCCTGATCTCTGAACCCTTGATGTTCCCCCATCACAAAATTTAGGGCTAACATACTGTGTGCTTTTGGGGGTCTATCAGTTACTTTGAATAGTTCAGCAAAGCATTTAATACGAGTTTTCATAATTCTTCCATTCCTAGCTTTATACGTAGTGTGGCTTTGTTGGGTCTCGTTTACAGAGAACTTTAACAAGTCGTTTCATTCTATACAACACAGAGTCAGGGATGACTTAGAATATGGCAGAATGTTTGCATAAACTTTAAACAAACATGTAATCTTTACACAAAATGAATTTCTGATGCATTTTGAGGTTGATCCATCAGCGGTATACAAAACTAGGACTTGCTCAAAGGAATCATTCATGTCTCTGAATCACACCTTTCTCCCTTTGATATGTTTCCGGCACACTAACATGCTTTTCCCATTCATTTCTCAAAAATACAGGAATAGGAGAACTCCTTTCACACTGTTCTGAATCTATTTAAAACCTGTGTGAATTTGCTTCATGCAACTCTATCAGCAACCAAAGACAATGCTACCTGTCATCTTTCCCACAGTCAGGCTTTCTATAGATACAGTAGCATTGCTACCTGTCCCAGTTTTGCAGAACTGCTGATGCCTGTGCAACTCTAACTTTATAATGTGCCATGCTATACGCATTTATCCAACAAAGCAGCTCAAGGTTGCATTCCTACTGATATGTCTCTTACATCCACAATGGGCGTAGAAGAATCATAGCTGTTTCAGCAGAAGAAACAACCTTTCTCTAGACTCTGAAGAATAGGAATCTGAATTGAATAAATTCTCCTGGTATGCAGTTACTATTTCTCTGTCTTTGTGGGTTTCTTTCTTCCCACACAGTGGTGATCTTGCTTATTTTAAATCCTCTCTGAACTTAAGAGGCTTTATCCTTCATTTCAGTTTTTTAAAAAAGAGCACCAGCATCTCCACATATTTCCCTTAAACTTCCAGGATGGCTCCTCTTGCTTTGCTCTCTCATAACCTTCTTAGCTACCTTAACTTGCTTTTATTTCCGGCTCTGTTTTAAAATGCAGAATGCTTTGCTGGCTCAGCTGGGGCAAGCCATACCCCTCATGTTAACTGGACTCGTCTACAGCAATTGTCAACAAATTGAGAGTTTCTTAATTATGAAGAACTTCTAAACCTTACAACAAAAACTTTATTTGAAACAACTTTAACAGATTTTAAAAGCAATGTTCTAACAGAGAAGGACCCTTTGATAGGACATTGAGTATATAGAGAACAATATAAAACAAAAGCCTATGATTCATATTTCTACAGTTATCTGAGAGACAGATGTATCAAGTCCTCCTGTACCGCTGGAGAAAGCCCAGAGTAATTTCACTGCACTCACAGTTAATTCAGATTTATGCTGAATAGAATTTGGCCCTCTGTAGGTATGTAATAGCCCTACTATACAGGTGACCTTACCTTATCATGCTCCCATCATTTCTAGTGGTACCTATTACTTATATGTGCAGAGCTGTATTTCTGCAGCCACTTTAATGATAGAATACAAGTAAAATGTCCTTATTAGCCTGATGGTTAGGTAGGGAAAGAAATGGAGTACAGCGACATTTTCTACCTAATACAATAATGAGAGGAGCACAGTTTAGTGGTACACAGTACATTGCTAGCCAGCATCAAGCATACTATTACTAGGAGGATGGAGGGAGGGGGAGAGAGAGAGAGGGTACAGATAAAGAGAGACACTCTGGGATCTTAAGTAAATTGCTCAACCTGCCTATAGGCCTCTGAACAAACCCCACTCCATTCAGAGGTACCACTCTGAAGTTAGAAAAAAAAAGCTTTGATCCAGTCTCATTTTGATCAGTTTGAGTAATGCTATTTCAGCTGCCCTGCAGTCCAGTATGCTGTCTCCACAGCTAAAACACGCCATACATCTTAATGCATCCGTGCTGTATTACCTGTCTGCCTACTTTTTAATTATGACCACACTTACATCTGGATTTCAGTCTACTTGTATTCTCACAAACATTACATGGCTTGATAATTAGCAACCATTGTCCATTTAAAAATTATTCTTCCTACAGTCAAGTGAAGCTAACACCTCAGAGAGAATGTTGGGAATATTTTGTATATAAGTAATTGTTAAATCAGCTTTTCTGTGACTGTCTGACAGGGATAAAAATAAGTTTGGTCTTAAAACCTGATCATATACTTTGACACCCCCCCCCCGCCACACCATCACTGTGCTTTTTCGTCTCAAGTCTCAGTTCCTGCTCCCCTCTGAAGGGCATCTTTAGGGTTCTCTCTTTCTGGCTAAGGTAACTGAACTGCTTTATAGCCTGTAAAGTAACATGGGGGAAAGGTATAATATGGCACTAATTAGGTACACCGTTCAGGTTCCTCTCAGGAACATCTCCCATTAGCTAAGATCAGAGATGGGATACCTGACTGGATGGATCACTGATGTCATGTAGAGAATTAATGGCTGGAGAGTATTGAGTAGATGTTAAAACCATTGCATGTTTGTTGTTTATGAGGTGTAAATGTACAGAGGGGAGCACAGACATTGTGTGCAGAACTTCATATAGAAAATGGAGCTATGTTAACATGTGTTACTATACTAACCAAAGGCATTTTTACACTTGACTTGTCTTTGCAATGACTTCTTTGTTACAGTTGATGTGTTCTGGTATAGCAATTCTTAAAAGGATCCAACATACACACACTCTCTCTCTCTCTCTTTATCGGCTGGTCTACACAGTTCATTCAATGTTCAACTAAGTCTAAAACAATTTAGTTAAATTGGTGCACACACCGTGTAACCAGCCCTTATGAACAAAGTGAGCTCTATAAAACTAGCTCTTTTGCTCTGAGAGACTTTTCCTATGAAAATACTAATACTGATTCCCCTTCTTCCACCAAGTATTTATGTATTTGGCCCAGAGACATTCTGACTTTTGCAATAATGAACATAATTTTTAGGGCTGTCAATGAATCGCAGTTAACTCATGTGATTAACTCACAAAAGTAATTGAAATTCAAAACTTAATCATGATTAATCACAGTTTTAATCACACTGTTAAACAATAGCATACTAATTTAAATTTATTAAATATTTTCAATTTTTTTACATTTTCATATATATTGATTTCAATTACAACACAGAATACAAAGTGTATATTATGTTTGATTAAAAATATTTGTACTGTAAAAATGATAAACAAAAATAGTATTTTTCAGTTCACCTCATACAAGTACTGTAGTGCAATCTCTTCATGGTGAAAGTGTAACTTACAAATGTAGATGGTTTTTGTTACATAACTGCACTCAAAAACAAAACAGTGTAAAACTTCAGAGCCTATAAGTCCACTTAGTCCGACTTCTTGTTCAGCCAATTGCTCAGACAAATAAGTGTGTTTACATTTACGGGCTATAATACTGCCCTCTTCTTATTTACAATGTCACCAGAAAGTGAGAATGGGTATTTGCATAGCACTTTTGTAGATGGCATTGCAAGGTATTTACATGCCAGATATGCTAAACATTCATATGCCCAGTCATGCTTCGGCCACCATTCCAGATAACATACTTCCATGCTGATGATGCTCATTAAAAAAAAAAATTGTTAATTAAATTTGTCACTGACATCCTAGGGGGGAATTGTATGTCCCCTACTTGCAATAATATTTTATATATATATATATATATATATATATATATATATATATATATATATATATATATAATGAGCACTGTACACTTTGTATTCTGTGTTGTAACTGAAATCAATATATTTGAAAATGTAGAAAACATCAAAAAATATTTAAATAAATGGTATTTTATTATTGTTTAACAGTGTGATTAATCGCACAATTAATCACAATTAATTTTTTTAATCGCAAGATAGCCCTATTTTGTGAATCACATACACAAATAGGCTGACCCCTTCAACAAAATCAGAACTTTGTCTACCCAGGGTAAAGTTCTCCATTTTCCCCTAGAAAATTGGTTTTGTTTTAAAAATTAATAATAATAATTTTCAGCAAAAGGTACTTTTTTCCTCACTGGCAGATACTGCCTTTCATTTTTTGAGAACATTTTAAAATGTTTCACTTTTTCCTCATGCCTGCAAAAGCCAGATTTCTCCTTAGCTTGCCCTGGCAGTGAGAATTCTTGCATATACAGTAATTCTGGCTGGGAGCCCTAGCCACCAAAGCAGGATCCTCCCAGAAAGTAGCACAAAATGTCTTTGCTACTGCATGAAGCTGGCTGAAATCATAATTTTTGAAAGATGTTCTCAAAACTTTTTGGCTCAGTCTAGCTACCATTTCTCTCCCATTGGCCTCAGTTAGTGAGAAAGAGTCTCTTTTCGGCAGGCATGCCAAAAATGGAATTTTGCTAGTTGTCACATGCTGACATTAGTTCAGCTTGTATTTTTAATTTCATTTTCTTTCATCTTATCTCCCCAGCTCACTCTATTGTGACTTTCACTCTTCTGCTGCTTCTTTCTCTTTTGGTTTGAAGCTCACTGTCCTTCACCTTTTACTCATTCACTGTTTCCACTACTGCCAGTCCTCAAAAGATGAAAAACCATGTGCAAGATCCAAAACAATCGTGAGACGGCTTAAAGAATCACAAGGTTTTAAAACAAATATTGCTTTGTTGTGGTCTGTCTCCTGATTGTTTCAAACAAGTAGGAGGAATCCCCTCCCCCGCCCCGCAATCGGTGGTTATAACATTTCAGATTGAAAACTCAGGCTTAAGTGGACATACAAAAAATCCGACCTTCCCCAAACCTTGCTGCTCAGAATGAGATTTACTTACCCTCTCCCAACCTCTGGAGTAGGGAAGTATCTTTTCTATCCCTCTCTCCACCCCCACTTTGCTATTATTGTCCTGCATCCCTCACCATCTTAGCCCCTCACAATCTCCTCCCCTGTACCTCCTTCTCCAGGTACCTTAAGTATCCTGCCCCCATCAGTATTGTCCAGTATTCTCCCCCATTTCCCTCAGGCTCCTGTCCCTTGTATTCTCCTTTTCTGCCCACTATACAATCATCCTGACTCCCCCTCAAAAAAACCTTCTGCTACCCATAGCCTACACTTGCTATAAATCTCTCTCCCTGTCCCCACTCACCCAGTTTCCCTCTGTTTCCCCTTTGCTCCCCACCACCATCTGCCTACCTTCAGCATTTATCCTCTTTCCTTCCCCTGGTCTACCCTGAACACTCTTCTCTTCGGTGCTCAGTCTCCCCATTCTCCACATGCCTTTCCCCAAAATATTTCTTCCTTACTCTAGTGGTGGTGTCCTTATTGTAAAGGTACCCGAACACCAGAGATTCCCACCAGTCTGGTTCTCTTAAACCCACTCCACCCCAGCCCCAGCTGGATGCTGCCCTATGATGCAGCCAGATGTGATGTAGGGAGAGGAGGGTCAGGTCAGATGGTTGCGCTATGGGGGGTGGGTAGGTGCTGAGGATAGGACAGGCATATGGTGGTGGGAGGGTATTATGAGCATTCTGGCTCTGCACAGCTGCTTGCTCCTCTCTACATTCTGCCTCCTTGCACCCCACAGTCTGACTCCTAGCCTCCACATCTGCCGGGCTGAGTTTCACATTGTGTCTGTGGCAGGGGGCTGCCACCCTAGGTGAGAACAGTCTAGCTTCTATCCACTTGGGAACAATGGAAGGTGGTGACTGTCTTTACTACAGACAGCCTCACTTCCACATACATCTATTGAAGATGACCCATGTGCAGGGTTAGATAGGTATAAAAAGGGTTAAATTAACTTAGTTTAATGAAGGAAATACGTGTTTTGTAGTTTAAGTAAAATAAAAAGGCTTTAGCAGCCATAGGAAAACTTTGAGAAAACCTAGGAGAAAAACTTAACTGGCAACATAATCTGTAAAAATGCTGAACTCAAAATGAGACTGATAAGAAAACAGAAGCTTGTAATTATCAGAAATGCTTACAAACTTGTTTTAACAGACAAAGAAGAATTGTGCATGTTGAACCAGTAGAGACTCCTAAGGCCGCATTTAAGCTACAAAGTTAGCTTGACATAACCTGCTTTGTGTCAATCTAGTGGTGCCCGTGTCTACACTTAAATTTGTCTCCCACTGATGTAAGAACCCAGTTATGGTGACACAGTAACACCACCTCCTCAAGTGGCACTGAGCCATGGTCAATGTACTGAGGTCTACACAGCATGCATGCAGACACTGCGTTATCTATGTTGACTCTAATAGTCCTCTGGGAGCTGTTCCAAAATGCCCGACAATTATTGCTCTTGTCACAATCATGAACTCTACTGCCCGGGAGTCACGGGACAACGGAAGCCCCCCACATGCACACTTTGAAACCCCACACATTTTTGAAATGCCTTTTCCTGATTCTGTAGCTTGGCAAGCACACCTAGCATCTCTCCATTGTTGCGTGCAACTTCCCAGCTGACACATTCCTGATGTGCTCCAGCCAGGAGTAGACAAGGAGATATAGGATCTCCTGGGAGAGGCTGTGCAGGCACAGCTACAGACCAGCCATAGAAACATTGACATCTACAAGCAGATTTCTTGGGGAATGCAGAATGACAGGGATCAGCAGCACTGCCGCGTGAATGCGAAGGAATGGTGTCAGGCACATCAGAAGGCCAGGGAGACTAACAGTAGATCCAATGCTGAGGTTAAGATCTGCCACTTTTACAAAGAGTTGTATGCCATATGTTGCAGAGACTAAACTACTATCCTGCAGACCACTGTGAATACCTCAGAGGAAGAGGTGTAGGACATGCATCTGGGGGGAGGAGGGTTAGGTTCCAGCTATTGCACAAGCCAGGACCAATTGAAGACTCCACTCTAGTCCAGTCAGCCTGTGCCACAGACACCTGCTTCTAATTTTCCCCAGGGGTGCTCAACCCCCGCTCAGCTCCAGGCCCCACCCCTGCTCCACCTTGCCTCTTCCTGCCCCTACTCCACCCCTGGCTCCACCCCTTTCCCTAAGACCCCATCCCCACCTCACCTCTTCCTGTTCCTGCTCCACCCCCCACCCCACCCCTTCTCCACCTCTTTCTGCCACATCCCCACTTCTCCCCTTCCCTTCCAGTGCCTCCTGCATGCTGCAGAAGAGCAGTTACGTGATGTGCAGGAAGCACTGGGAGGGAGGAGGAGGAGGAGTTGATCTGTGAGGGCCACCAGCGGGCAGGAGGCACTGGGAGGGGGGAGGGAGCTTGGCTACCAGTGGGAGCTAAGCACACTCTAATTTTTCTCTGTGGGTGCTCCAGGGCTGGAGCACCCGTGGAGTCAGTGCCTATGGCCCTGGCAGTTGAGCAGGAGTGAGCCCAAAGTAGGGGAAGGAACCTCAGGTAAATGTGTAAATGTATTTTCCATTACAGAGATGGTGCCCCCAACTTATCATGACACAGCTATTGACTTTTCATTAATATACCTGTACTAAAAGATGTCATGGCACAAGAAAGAGAGATAGAGTTATCTGCTTTTCATTCCCCTGTGCAGTTGGAATGGCGGCATGCGGAGCAGTTTGTTTATGTACACAGGGATGTCCCTGTGTCCTCCTGAGAAGTCTTGAGTCCTCCTGAGAGATCTTGATAAAACTTTCATGGAGATACTCTGCAATCTTCTCCCAAAGGTTTCCAGGAATGGCAGTCTTATTTCTTCCTCCACGATAGGACACTTTCCTACAACTGTCAGTGATAACTTAAACAGGCACCATTGCAGTAAATGGGCTAGGGGCACAGACGACCTGGTGGCTTTGTGACACCAGAAGCAATTGTGCTCTCTCTACTTTTGTTACCCTCCGAAGTAAGATATCAGCTAAAACCACCACTGCCTGTGGAAAATGGTGCCCATATTCAGTGCCACTTTCATATATCCAGTTTCATACACTTCACTTCTCATTTCCCTCACACTTCATGGGCTATACTTACCATGGCTAGTGCTGTGAGAAGGGATTTCTGAATCTTAACTTTTGCTTTTCACCATGACTATACTGACAATGGTGCCTCTGGGTGTACTATCTGTAGCTGCTGCCATTCCAGCCTTGCGTGGTTCCCCCTTTGCACTCACGGAATGCCCGAGCCAGATAAGAAGGAGAAAGAAGATGCCTCAGGATGACATGTTCAGTGAGATCATGCAAGCCAGTGCTGCATCAGACTGTGAGTAGAGGTCCTGGAGGGTGAATATTGCGAACTCTGTGAAGAAGGAAAGAGCAGAGAGGAGAAAGGCCCAGAAGTCCCATTAGGAAACAAAGGGGGAGATGCACATAATGGGGCTTCTCTGGCAGCAAACACACAAGCTGCAGACTCATGTGGACTTACAGGTTCAATAATCACAGGCTCACATCTCTGTGCAGTCCATGGAGAACTCCATTATAGCACCTCCTTACACAGCCCTCAAGATTCCTTGCAGCATCGGGGGCCACATCCCTACCCCTAATACTCTACACTGGGGGACATTAAAGATAACCACAGCTTCACTGAGCTGTGAGAGCCACTGCTGCTGTATTTGTAGCTAAAGTGGACATAATATTTTTAATCCTTTTTAATCTCTGATCAATAAATTTATTAAGTTTTTAATGTATTTGCTTTTATCATGCACAGAATTCTTTACAGTGTTTTTGATACTCAATACAATTCTATTGTTTGGAAAATAATTCATCTTCATTAGTTCCCAATATATGCTGCAGAATGCCTAGTGGTACTGAAAGCACTCACTTACTAGTTATTGTACAGTGGGACACAACTCATACGGATCGGTGAAAAAATAAAGTGTAATAATAGTCATACACAAAGCACTACACGATTCCTAACAGACCCCTAAACAACAGGGCCAGGTACAGCACAATACACCACAACGCATTACTGTGGTTCACTGCTCAAGTGCCCTTTCAAAGCCTCCCTGAACCATGTTTAACTTTTCTAATAGTCCTTGTGTCTGACTTCTCAAACTCAGCAGACAGCTATTCCACTTCCCCACACTGGTCCGGCAGCAAGTTTCCACCTTTGCTTCACAGATACCTTGCAGAACACAGCAGGCAACAACCACTGGGATTTTTTTTTCACTGAGATCCGATCTTGTGCTCTTCAATCAGTGTCCATTCAATCTACTAAAAGTGCATTCAGCTGTCATTCTGCAATTTGGTGTTGTTAAGATGGCTAGTGTACAGCTTCATGAGCCAAAGATGGCTGGCTCCAGTAGGCTGGGTCCCCAGGACAACTATTGGCATTTCAACATCACCAATGGTAGCCCACTGGTCAGAAGAGACAGTCCTTGCTGTAGCTTTCTGCACAATTCTGTGTTTTTGAAGATGTGATCTGCTTGTGCGGAATTCCTTGGAGCTTTAATTTGCTTGTTATTTTTGTATGAATCTTTAGGTTCTCTATATTTGACAGAGCTGAAATGGGGAAGAGGGGAACCAAGTTAGCCCTTACTTGGGCATGTTTAGTTTAGTCATTTAAGTGGCTCAAAGTCTAACCATTTTTGTATGAAATCACA
Source organism: Gopherus flavomarginatus (assembly GCF_025201925.1). Taxonomy (NCBI): domain Eukaryota; kingdom Metazoa; phylum Chordata; order Testudines; family Testudinidae; genus Gopherus; species Gopherus flavomarginatus. Next base: position 175,854,558 of record NC_066617.1, on the reverse strand, counting down.
GCAGAAGATTCATACAAAAGTAACAAGCAAACTAAAACTCCAAGGAATTCCGCACAGCAGAACACAACTTAAGTCATCTGCCCTCATGGAGTTCCTCACAGGAGCTACAGCAATTAGAGGAAAGATGGTCTTAGGATTAAGGCATTGAATGGAGTGACTCAGAATACCTGAGTTCTACCCAGAGTTCTGGTGTGTCCTTGAGCAAGTCACTTAATCTCTGCCTCACTCAGTTCCTCCTCTATAGAAAGGGAGATAATAGCACTCCCTTTGTCTTGCTCATTTAGACCATATGCTTTTGTGAGCCAGGTCTCTTATACAGTACATTCAGCATCTAGCACAACAATGTCCCAGTCTTGGCAACACAGATAATTTAAAACATAATAAACTGAAGTTGATGAAACCTCAAAGGTGTTTGAGTTGAGGTTGACTGTTTAAATCTAGACTGTAATTCATACTCTCCTCAGCCCCTCCGTGATTGATTCATTGAAAGCATCCTGTAAAGCTAGCAAAGAAATTCACCATCCCCCAAATCTCTCTCAAAAAGAGAGAGGAACTACACCTGAAGACCCAGATTGAATAGGCACCAGGGCATGGGCAGTTAGAGTTGGGAGCCTGGAACTGGAACCAGGATCAGAGCCAGATGCCAAGCCAAAGGTCAGAGCTGGGTAGTGGGTAGCATTAGGGATCTGGAGCAAGACAGGAGACAGGATCAGCTGGGGTTTTGGGATAAGAAGGATAGGAAAGGTGGATGGCAGGGCTTAGGAATTCAGCAAGTAAGCGGAGTCCATAGTAGCAACCAGCCACTATGGTTGTTTAGTTGTTCAGGCAACTTTTTGTTTAGTTGTTCAAGCAACTTTTTGTGCTTCTTTCTGGCTGGAACACTCTGCTTAAACCAATCAGAAGAGCTGAACTTTGCTCCCAGTCTGGAGCTTCGTAGGTAGTGCCCTTTTCATGCTTCACTGCCCCCCTTTTTCCATTGTCTCTCATGAGCTGCTTGGTGGTGGCCTTGAGTTGAGCCCTGCTTGGGGATCCACGGACCCGTATTTGAGGCCCCTGATCCCCTGCAGGCTGTGCCTTGTGAGGATTTGCATATCACTTCTGCCGAACAACACAAAGAGTTTATAATAGACACAATACAGGATTTCTTTTCAAGATCTTAACAACCTGTCACAAACTCTTTTATAATTTCCTCTAATTACTCAATTTTGCACAATTTTTTTTGCCAGCTCTTTGTAGTTCCTACACAGCCTTTTCATTAATTTCTGTATTGCAAATTCCTTTAATCATTTTCTTCTGCACTATTATTCTGCTCATAAGGATCCTATCAAGTAAAATTGAATGAACCATGAAATCTATAGCTGTTCATGTTTCAATTCAGCTCCTTTCCTCTCTAAAGTATCCCAGTAGCCAGGCTCCTAAATGCTCCTTAGGTTATTTTGTTTTTTTTTAAATGGCAATTACACTCTCAGTGCATATTTGTGACTTTTGTTGAAGGAAGTAAGCTATAAAATGTAAAAACGACACTCACTTCACCATTCCATTATAAAATGAGAAAATGGAAGCAATCAACTTTGTTACATGCAGTTCCCTTTCAAGGAAATCAAGTTGATGCAAACACTTTTATGCAACTAAGACCTTTCTGATATATTTCTGAAAAGGTCGTCTCCTTGCACAGACGGGACAGACGGAAGCCTCCAAGGTACAGTACCCGTTTCCCCTGAACTTTAGAGAACTCTCTGTGAGGTACTAGAGCCATATGTAAGGCAAGAGGCCGGCTGCTCTGTGATTGGAGGGGAAAGGCTAGTTGTGAATGCCAGTGAGTGTGTGCTTAATCTTAATGCGGGGATCTACACACAATGTAATACAACCCCAAGCTGTATTACCTTTTGCATACACCCTCTTTGTGCAGTGGGATCCCCAATGTAAGTTGTGTTCTGGAGACATCCATCAGCTCGAATACCTAGGAGGCAAAGCTACAACAGAGCCATGGGAGAGGCCAGAGGAACCCAGTTTCAGTGTGGTGAGCACAAGGCTTCAGCTCAGACAGCTCTGGCATCCTGCAGATCCCACTGATGTATTATTTATTAGACCTCTTGCAGTAGTAGCTAAGGACCCCAAAAGTGAAGCAGAGTCACAAAGAAAGACCCTGCATCCAGTTTATGTTGGCGGTGGATGGCAGACCATCCTGTGGAGCTGGAATATGGCCAGGAGCATGGAAAGGGTAGGGCATTTGGAGCTAGGGTTAGAGTTCCTATACATAGGGCTTCCCAACCTAGGGCTACGGTTGCTACGGGTAAGGCACTTGGAGTTAGGGTTTATGGTTCCAATGGGTAGAGCTTCCCGCCCTAGGGTAAGGGTTCCTAAGGGTAGGGCACGTGGAGCTAGGCTTAGAGTTCCTAAGGGTAGGGCACTTGGAGCTAGGGGTAGGGTTCCAATGGGTAGGGCTTCCTGCCCCAGGGTTAAGGTTCCTAAGGGTAAGGCACTTGGAGATAGGGTTAGGGTTCCTATGGGTAGGAATTCCCGCCCTAGGATTAGGGTTGGTAAAGGTAGGGCACTTGGAACTAGGGTTAGGGTTTCTATGGATAGGGCTTCCCGCCATAGGGTTAGGGTTCCTAAGGGTAGGACATTTGGAGCTAGGGTGAGTGTTCCTATGGGTAGGGCACCCTGCCCTAGTGTTAGGTTTCCTAACGGTAGAGCACTTGGAGCTAGGGTTAGGGTTCCTATGGGTAGGGCACTTGGAGCTAGGGTTAGAGTTCCTATACATAAGGCTTCCCAACCTAGGGCTACGGTTGCTACAGGTAAGGCACTTGGAGTTAGGGTTAGGGTTCAAAAGGGTAGGGCACTTAGAGCTAGGGATAGGGTTCCTATAGATAGGGCATCCCGGCATAGGGTTGGGGTTCCTAAGGGTTGGGCACTTGGAGCTAAGGTTAGGTTTCCTATGGGTAGGGCTTCCCTCTCTAGGTTTTGAGTTCCTATGGATAGGGCACTTGGAGCTAGTTTTAGGGGTCCTATGCGTAGGGCGCCCCACCCTAGCGTTAGGTTTCTAAGGGTAGGGCACTTGGAGCTGGTGTAAGGGTTCTTAAGGGTATGGCACTTGGAGCTAGAGTTCAGGTTCCTAAGGTGAGGGCACTTGGAGCTAGGGTGAGGGTTCCTTTGGGTACCGCCCTGTCCTAGGGTCAGTGTTCCTATGGCTAGGGCGTTTGGAGCTAGGGTTAGGGTTTCTATGGGTAGGGCACTTGAAGCAAGGGTTAATGTTCCTATGAGTAGGATGCCACGCCCTAGGATTAGAGTTCCTATGGGTAGGGCACTTGAAGCTAGAGTTAGGGTTCCTATGGTTAGGGCACTTGGAGCTATGGTTAAAGTTCCTAAGGGTAGGGCAGTTGGAGCTAGGGTTAGGTTTCCTATTGGCAGGGCACTTGGAGCTAGGGTTAGTGTTCCTATGGGTAGGAAACAGTGCCCTCATATTAGATTTCCTAAGGGTAGGGCACTTGAAGCTAGGGTTAGGGTTCCTATGGGTAGGGCACTTGGAGCTAGGGTTAGGGTTCCAAAGAGTAGGGCACTTAGAGCTAGAGATAGGGTTCCTATATGTAGGGCATCCCGCCATAGGGTTGGAGTTCCTAAGGCTAGGGCACTTGGAGCTAGGGTTAGGGTTCCTATGGATAGGGCTACCAGCCCTTGGGTTAGGGATCCTAAGGGTAGGGCTCATGGAGCTAGACTTAGGGTTTCTATGGGTAGGGAACTGGCTCTAGGGTTAGGATTCCTATGATTAGGGCAGTTGGAGCTAGTGTTAGAGTTCCTAAGGATAGGTCACTTGGACCTAGGGTTAGCATTCTAATGGGTAGGGATTCCTGCCCTAGGGTTGGTGTTCCTAAGGGTAGGACACTTGGAGATAGAGTTAGGTTTCTATGGGTAGGACACTTGGAGCTAGATTCTGGGTTCCTATGGTTAGGGCACTTGGCACTAGGGTTATTTTTCCTATTGGTAGGGCTTCCCGCCCTAGGGTCAGGGTTCCTAAGGGTAGGGCTCTTTGAGCTAGGGTTAGGTTTCCTATCGGCAGGGCACTTGGAGCTAGGGTGAGTGTTCCAATGGGTAGGACGCCTTACTCGAGGATTAGGGTTCCTATGAGTAGGGCACTTGGAGCTAGAGTTACAGTTCCTATAGGTAGGGCTACCCAACCTAGGGCTATGGTTGCTAAGGGTAAGGCACTTGGAGTTAGGGGTTGGGTTCATAAGGGTAGGGCGCCCGGTCCCAGTGTTAGAGTTCCTAAGGGTAGGGCACTTCGAGCTAGGGTTAGGGATGCTATGGGTAGGGCTTCCCACCATGGGGTTAGGGTTCCTACGGGTGGGGGATTTGAGCTAGGGTGATGGTTCCTATGGGGAGGCACTTTGAGCTAGGTTTAGAGTTCCTATGGGTAGGGCATTTGCAGCTAGGGTTAGGGATGCTTTGGGTAGGGCTTCTCACCCTAGGGTTAGGGTTCCAAAGGGTAGGGCACTTGGAGCTAGGGTTAGGGTTCCTATGATAGGGGAGTTGGAGCTAGGATTATTGTTCCTATGAGTAGGACACTTGGACCTAGATTTACGGTTCCGATGGGTAGGGAACTTGGGACTAGGGACAGTGTTCCTGTGGGTAAGGTCCTCCGCCCTAGCATTAGGGTACTTATGGTTAGGGCACTTGGACCTAGGGTTAGGTTTCCTAACGGTAGGGCACATGGAACTAGGGTTAAGGTTCCTATGGATAAGGAATTTGAGCTAGGGTTAGTGTTTTAATGAGTAGGGCACTTGGTTCTAGGGTTAGGGATACTAAGAGTAGGGCACTTGAAGCTAGGGTTAGGGTTTCAATGGGTAGGGCACTTGGAGGTAGGTTTTGGGTTCCTATGGGTAGGGCATTTGGAGCTTGGGTTAGGGTTCCCAAAGGAAGGGCTCTTGGAGCTAGAGTTAGGGTTTCTATGGGTAGGGCACGTGGAGGTAGGTTTTGGGTTTCTATGGGTAGGGCACTTGGAGCTAGGGTTAGGGTTCCCGAAGGAAGGGCTCTTGGAGCTAGGGTTATGGTTCTATGGGTAGGGCTTCTCGCTCTAGGGCTACTGTAGCTAAGGGTAGGGCACTTGGAGCTAGGGTTAGCGTTTCTATGGGTAGGGCACCCCGCCCTAGGGTTAAGTTTCCTAAGGGTACGGCATTTGGAGATAGGGTTAATGTTCCTATGGGTAGATCACTTGGAGCTAGGGTTTGGTTTCTAATGGGTAGGGCACTTGCATTTACGGTTTAGGGTCCTAAGTGTAGGGCACTTGGAGCTAGGATTAGGATTCCTATTGGTAGAGCACTTGGAGGTAGGGTTAGGGTTCCTAAGGGTAGGGCAATTAGTTCTAAGGTTAGGTTTCCTATCGGTAGGGTTTCCCGCCTTAAGGTTCCTAAGGGTAGGGCATTTAGAGCTAGGGTTAGGGTTCCTATGAGTAGAGCACTTGGAGCTAGGGATAGGGTTCCTAAGGTTAGGGCCCTTGGAGCTTTGGTTAGGGTTTCCATGGGTAGAGGTTCCCGCCCTAGGGTTAGGGCTCCTAAAGGTAGGGCACTTGGAGCTAGAGTTTGTGTTCCTAAGGGTAGAGCACTTGGATCTAGTGTCAGTGTTCCAATGGATAGGGCTTCCCACTCAAGGAGTATGGTTTCTAATGTTAGGGCGCTTGCAGCTAGGATTAGTGTTCCAAAGGGTAGAGCTCCCTGCCCTAGGGTTAGAGATCCTAAGGGAAGGGCTCCTTTAGCTATGATTAGTGTTCGTAAGGTTAGGGCACGCCATCCTAGGGTCAGGATTCTTAAGGGTAGGGCACTTGGAGCTATGGTTAAGATTCCTAGGGGTAGGGAACTTGGAGCAAGGCTTTGGGTTACCAAGGGTAGGGCATTTGATGCTAGGGTAAGTTTTCCTATGGGTAGGTCTTCCCGCCCCAGAGTTAGGGTTTCTAAGGGTAGGGCTCTTAGAGCTTGGGTTAGTGTTCTTATTGGTAGGGCACTTGGAGTTAGGGTTAGTGTTCCCATGGGTAGGGCACCCTGCCATAGTGTTAGGGTTCCTAAGGGTGCAGCACTTGGAGCTAGGTTTAGGATTGCTTTGGTTAGGGATTCCTGCCCTAGGGTTAGGATTGTTAAGAGTAGGGCACTTGTAGCTACCGTTAGGATTCCTAACGGAAGGGAACTTGGAGCTGGGTTTAGGTTTCCTATGGGTAGAGAACTTGAAGCTAGGGTTAGGGATTCTACGGGTAGGGCTTCCCACCCTAGGTTTAGAGTTCTTATGGGTAGGTATTCCAGCCCTTCGGTTAGGGTTCCCATGGGTGAGACTTCCTGCCCTAAGGGCAGAGTTCCAAAGGGTAGGGCATTTGGAGTTAGGGTTAGGGATCCAATGGATAGGTCTTCCTGCCATAGGGTTGGGGTTCCTAAAGCTAGGGCACTTGGAGCTAGGGTTAGGGGTTCTAAGGGTAGGGCACTTGGAGTTAGGGTTAGGGTTCCTATGGGTAGGGAGTTAGGGTTAGGGTTCCTATGGGTTAGGGCTCCTATGGCTAGGTCACTTGGAGCTAGGGTTTGGGTTCATATGGTTAGGACAGTTGGAGCTAGTCTTAGGGTTCAAAAGGGTAGGGCACTTCGAACTAGGGTTAGGGTTCATAAGGGTAGGGCGCCTCGCCATAGGGTTAGAGTTCCTAAGGGTACAGCACTTGGAGCTAGGGTTAAGGTTCCTATGGGTAGGACACTTGGAGTTAGGGTTAGGGTTCTTATGATTAGGGCATTTTTAGCTAGGGTTAGGGGTTCTAAGGGTAGGGCACTTGGAACTAGGGTTAGTTTTCCGATGGATAGGTCTTCCAGCCCTAGAGCTAGGGTTAGTTTTCCGATGGATAGGTCTTCTGGCCCTAGAGTTCGGGTTCTTAAGGGTAAGGCTCTTGGAGCTAGGGTTAGGGTTCCTATCGGTAGGGCACTTGGACCTAGATTAGGGTTCCTAATGTTAGGGTACTTGGAGCTAGGGTTAGGGTAACTATGGGTAGGGCTTCCAAATATAGGGCTACTGTTGCTAAGGGTAGGGAACTTGGATATAGGGTTTGGGTTCCTAAGGGTAGGGAGCCCCGCCCTAGGGTTAGGGTTCCTAAGGCTACGGTACATGGAGCTAGGGCTAAGGTTCCAATGGTTAGGGCACTTGGAGTTAGGGTTAGGATTCTAATGGGTAGGGCACTTGGAGCTAGGTTTAGGGTTCCTAAGGGTAGGGCACTTGGAGCTAGGGTTCGTGTTCCTATGGGTAGTGCTTCCTACCCTAGGGTTAGGGTTCCCATGGGTATGGCACTTGGAGCTAGGTTAAGGTTTATATGGCTAGGGAATCCATCCCTAGTGCTAGGGTTCCTAAGGGTAGGGTACTTGGAACTTGGCTTAGGGGTCCTATGGGTAGGGCTTCTCGCCCCAGGGTTAGGGTTCATATGGGTAGGGCACTTGGAGCCAGTTTTACGTTTCCTATGCATAGGGTGCCCCGCCCTACGGTTACGGTTCCAAATGGTAGGGTACTTGGACCTTGGGTTAGGGTTCCTAAGGGTAGGACACTTGGAGCTACGGTTAGGGTTCCTATGAGTTGGGCTTACTATACTAGGGTTTTTGTTACTAAGGGTAGGGCACTTGGTGCTAGGATTAGTTTTTTAATGGGTAGGGCTTCCCATCCTAGGGTTAGGGTTCCTAAGGGTAGGGCACTTGGAGATATGGTTAGGATTCCTAAAGGTAGGGCACTTAGAGCTAGGGTTAAGGTTCCTAAGGGTAGGGCATATGGAGTTAGGGCTAGGGTTCCTATGGGTAGGGCACTTGGAGTTAAGATTACGGTTCCTAAGGGTAGGAAACTTGAAGAGGGGGTTAGGGTTCCTATGGGTAGGCCTTCCCACCCTAGATTAGGGTTCCTATGGGTAAGGTACTTGGCACTAGGGTTAGGGTTCAAATGGATAGGTCTTCCCGCCGTAGGGTTGGGGTTCCTTAGGATAGGGCACTTGGAGCTAGGGTTAGAGTTCCTATCAGTAGGTATTCCCGCAATAAGGCTGGGTTCCTAAGGGTAGGGGACTTGGACGTAGGATGAGGGTTCTCATGGGGAGGGCACTTGAAGCTAGGGTTAGGGTTCCTATGAGTAGGGCCCTTGGAGCTAGGTTTAAGGTTCCTGTAGGTAGGGCACTTGGAGTTAGGGTTAACGTTACTATCGGTAGAGCACTTGGAGCTAGAGTTAGAGTTCCTATGGGTACGGCTTACCAGCATAGGGTTAAGTTCCTACGGGTAGGGCACTTGGAGCTAGGGTTAGGGTTCCTATGAGTATGGATTCTTGACTTAGGGCTAGGCTTCCGATGGGTAGGTCACTTGGAGCTAGGGTTTGGGTTCTTATAGTTAGGGCACTTGGAGCTCAGGTTAGAGTTCCTATGGGTAGGGGTTCCCGCTCCAGATCTATGGTTGCTAAGGGTAGGGCACTTGGAGATAAGATTAGGGTTGCTTAGGATAGGGTGCCCGACCATAGGGTTAGGGTTCCTAAGAGTATAGCACTTGGAGATAGGGTTAAGGTTCCTATAGGTAGGGCACGTGGAGCTAGGGTTAGGGTTCTTATGGGAAGGCACTTGGAGATAGGGTTAGGGGTCCTAAGGGTAGATCACTTGGAGCTTGGGTTGGTGTTCCTATGGGTAGGGCTTCCCTCCCTAAGGTTAGGGTTCCTAAGGGTAGGGCACCTACAGCTAGGGATAGGGTTCCTGTATGTAGGGATTCCCACCCTAGGGTTAGGGTTGCTAAGAGTAGAGCACTTGGAGCTAGAGTTAGTGTTCTTAAGGTTAGGGCACTTGGAGCTAGGGTTAGGGTTCCTAGGGTTAGGGCACTTCGAGCTACGGTTAGGGTTCCTATGGTTAGGGCTTTTCGCTCTAGGGTTAGGGTTCCTAAGGGTAGGACACTTAGAGTTAGGTTTACAGTTCCTATAGGTAGGGCAATTTGAGTTAGGTTTAGGGATCCTATGGGTAGGACACTTGATCTAGGGTAAGGGTTCATAAGGGTAGGGAAGTTGGAGCTAGAGTTAGGATTCCTATGGCTACACTTTCCCCTCCCTAGAGTTAGGGTTCCTATGGGTAGAGCACTTGGAGGTAGAGTTAGGGTTCCTATGGGTAGGGCGCCCCGTTCTAAGGTTAGGGTTCCTAAGGGTAGGGCACTTGGAGCTAGGTTTAAGGTTCCTAGGGGAAGGGCACTTGGAGCTAAGGTTAGGGTTCCTATGGGTAGGCAACTTGGAGCTGAGGTTAGGGTTCCTAACGGTAGGGCACTTGGAGCTAGGGTTAGGGTTCTTATGTGTAGGGCTTCCTGCCCTAGGATTAGGGTTCTTATGGGTAGGGCTTCCAGCCCTAAGTTTATGGTTCCCATGGGTAGGGCTTTCTGCCCTAGGGGTTCGGTTCCAAAGGGTAAGGCACCTGGAGCTAGGGTAAGAGTTCCTATGGCTAGGTCTTCCCACAGTAGGATTGGGGTTCCCAAGGGCAGGGCACTTGTGGCTAGGTATAGGGTTCCTATTGGTAGGGATTCTCGCCCTAGGGTTAGGGTTGCCAAGGGTAGGAGACTTGGAGCTAGAGTTAAGGTTTGTATGGGTAGGACACTTTGAACTAGGGTTTGTTTTCCTATGCATAGGGAACCTCACACTAGGGTTAGGGTTCCTATGGGTAGGGCTTCCATCCCTAGGATTAGGGTTCCAAAGGGTAGCGACCTTGGAGCAAGGGTTAGGGTTACTATGGATATGGCTTCCCAATGTAGGATTGGGGTTCCTAAGGATTGGGCACTCAGAGCGAGGGATAGGTCCAACCCTCGGAATAGTGTCGCCAAGGGTACGGGACTTTAAGCTAACGTGAGGATTCCTATGGGTAGGGCAATTGGAGCTAGGGTTAAGTTCCTATGGGTAGAGCGCTTGGAGCTAGGGTTAGTGTTCCAATGGGTATGGCTTCTTGTTCTAGGGTTCGGTTTCCTATTGGTAGAGCACTTTGATCTAGGGTTAAGGTTCCTAGGGGTATGGCTTCCTGCTCTAGGGTTAGGGATCCTAAGGGTAGCGCACTTTGAGCTAGGGTTATGTTTCCTATGATACAGCTTCCCGCCCTAGTGTTAGGGTTCCTAAGGATAGTGCACTTGTATATAGGTTTAGGCTTCCTAAATGTAGGGCACTTGGAGCTAGAGTTAGTGTTTCTATGGGTAGGGCTCCCCACAATAGGTTTAGGTTTCCTAAGGGTAGGGCACTTGAAGCTAGGGTCAGGGTTCATATGAGAAGGGCAACTGGATCTTGGGTAAGGCTCCTATCGGTAGGGCACTTGGAGCTAGGGTTAGAGTTCCAGTTGGTAGGGCTTCTCTCCCTAGGTTTAGGATTCCAAAGGGTAGGGCACTTGTGACATAACCTTATTCCCAGATTTGGACCTTAGCGTCCAAAATATGGGGGTTAGCATGAAAACCTCCAAGCTTAGTTACCAGCTTGGACCTGGTACCTGCTGCCACCACCCAAAAAATTAGAGTGTTTTGGGGCACTCTGGTCCCTCTGAAAAACCTTCCCTGGGGACCCCAAGACCCAAATCCCTTGAGTCTCACAACAAAGGGAAATAATCCTTTTTCCCTTCCCCCCTACAGGTGCTCCTGGAGAGATACACAGACACCAGCTCTGTGAAACTACACAGAGAGACTCTCCCTCTCTGTTCCCAATCCTGGAAACAAAAAGTACTTTCCTATTCCCCCAGAGGGAATGCAAAATTAGGCTAGCAATCCAACACACAGATCTCCCCTTGACTTTTTTCTCCCACCAATTCCCTGGTGAGTACAGACTCAATTTCCCTGAAGTAAAGAAAAACTCCAACAGGTCTTAAAAGAAAGCTTTATATAAAAAGAAAGAAAAATACAAATGGGCTCTCTGTATTAAGATGATACAACACAGGGTAAATTGCTTAAAAGAATATTGAATAAACAGCCTTATTCAAAAAGAATACAAATCAAAGCACTCCAGCACTTATATTCATGCAAATACCAAAGAAAAGAAACCATAGAACTTACTATCTGATCTCTTTGTCCTTACACTTAGAAACAGAAAATTAGAAAGTAGAGCTACTTCTCCAAAGCTCAGAGAAAGCAGGCAGGCAGAAAACAAAGACACAGACACTCAATTCCCTCCACCCAAAGTTGAAAAAATCCAGTTTCCTGATTGGTCCTCTGGTCAGGTGCTTCAGGTGAAAGAGACATTAACCCTTAGCTATCTGTTTATGACACGCCCCCCAAATTGCAGACAGTGGGGAAGCTCACTGGCGGCGATTTCCTTCTAGAACTTGAAAATAAACAGATTAATACAACACATGCACCTTTACATATACTACTAAGTATATAACTAACAGACTTCTACATTTTAAGAAAACTTTTTAACTACTGAATTCTGGGAAACTCTCACGGGAGAGTGCATCAGCTACTTTGTTAGAAGCTCCTGTGATGTGTTGAATTTCAAAATCAAAATCTTGGAGAGCTAAACTCCAACGAAGAAGTTTCTTGTTGTTCCCCTTGGCAGTATGAAGCCACTTTAGTGCAGCATGGTCAGTTTGTAGTTGGAACCGCCGTCCCCAAACATATGGGCGTAGCTTTTCCAGGGCGTACACAATGGCATAGCATTCCTTTTTACTGACTGACCAGTGACTTTCCCTCTCAGACAGTTTTTTGCTGAGAAACACGACAGGATGGAAGTTGTGATCTGTTGCTTCCTGCATGAGCACTGCTCCTATACCACGCTCAGATGCATCTGTGGTTACTAGGAATGGCTTGTCAAAATCCGGGGCCCTGAGCACAGGGTCCGACATGAGCGTTGCCTTAAGTTGGGTAAAGGCCTTTTGACACTCATCAGTCCACTTAACTGCATTTGGCTGGGTCTTTTTGGTCAGGTCGGTCAGTGGGGCAGCGATTTGGCTGTAGTGGGGTACAAATCGCCTGTAGTATCCGGCCAAGCCTAAGAAGGATTGGACCTGCTTCTTGGACCGTGGGACAGGCCACTTTTGGATAGCATCTACCTTGGCCTGTAGGGGGTTTATGGTTCCTCGACCCACCTGGTGCCCCAGGTAAGTCACTCTGTTTTGGCCTATTTGACACTTTTTGGCCTTAACAGTTAGTCCTGCCTGCCTGATGCGCTCAAAGACCTTTTCCAGGTGTAGTAGGTGTTCGGGCCAGGAGTCTGAAAAAATGGCCACATCATCGAGGTAGGCAACTGCAAATTCTCCCAGTCCAGCTAGTAGACCATCTACCAGCCTCTGGAAGGTGGCGGGTGCATTTCGAAGGCCGAAAGGAAGGACATTGAATTCATACACCCCCGCATGGGTGACGAATGCTGACCTCTCCTTGGCAGGTTCATCTAGCGGTACTTGCCAGTACCCCTTGGTTAAGTCTATTGTAGAGATGAACTGGGCACGTCCCAACTTCTCCAATAGCTCATCGGTACGTGGCATTGGATAGTTGTCCGGACGAGTTACAGCATTTAGCTTACGGTAGTCCACACAAAAGCGTATTTCCCCATCTGGTTTGGGTACCAGAACCACTGGAGATGCCCATGCACTGGTAGATGAGCGGATTATACCCATCTGTAGCATGTTCTGGATCTCCCGTTCTATAGCAGCTTGGGCATGAGGAGACACTCGGTAGGGTGGGGTTCTGATTGGGTGAGCATTACCTGTATCAATGGAGTGGTATGCCCGTTCAGTCCGTCCTGGGGTGGCTGAGAACAATGGGGCGAAGCTAGTGCACAGCTCCTTGATTTGTTGCCGCTGCAGACGTTCCAGGGTGGTTGAGAGGTTCACCTCTTCCACGCCACCGTCTTTTTTCCCGTCGTAGTAGACACCGTCAGGCCACTCAGCATCATCTCCCTGGACTGTAAACTGACAAACCTGTAAATCTCTGGAATAGAAAGGCTTGAGAGAATTAACATGGTACACTTTAGGCTTTAGTGAGGAATTGGGAAATGCTATGAGGTAGTTTACAGCTCCCAGGCGCTCTTGGACCGTGAATGGCCCTTCCCATGATGCTTCCATCTTATGGGCCTGTTGCGCCTTCAAGACCATAACCTGGTCTCCTACCTTGAAGGAACGTTCTCTGGCATGTCTGTTATACCAGGCCTTTTGCTCTTCTTGAGCATCCTTTAGGTTCTCTCTAGCAAGGGCTAAAGAGTGTCGGAGGGTGCTTTGTAGGTTGCTTACAAAGTCCAGAATGTTAGTTCCTGGAGAAGGCGTAAACCCCTCCCATTGCTGCTTCACCAACTGTAATGGCCCCTTAACCTCGTGACCATACACAAGTTCAAATGGTGAAAACCCTAAACTGGGATGTGGTACAGCCCTGTAGGCAAACAGCAACTGCTGCAACACTAGGTCCCAATTATTGGAGAATTCGTTGATGAATTTTCGTATCATGGCCCCCAAAGTTCCATTGAACCTTTCCACCAGGCCATTGGTTTGATGGTGGTACGGGGTGGCAACCAAGTGATTCACCCCATGAGTTTCCCACAGTTTTTCCATGGTCCCTGCCAGGAAATTAGACCCTGAATCTGTAAGGATGTCAGAGGGCCAACCTACCCTGGCAAAGATGTCTGTTAGGGCCAGGCACACAGTGTTAGCCCTGGTGTTGCCTAGAGCGACTGCTTCTGGCCATCGGGTAGCAAAGTCCACTAAAGTCAGTACGTACTGCTTTCCTCTGGGCGTCTTTTTTTGGAAAGGGCCCAGAATATCCACAGCTACTCGCTGAAATGGGACCTCAATTATGGGGAGTGGCTGGAGAGGGGCCTTGACCTGGTTTTGAGGCTTTCCCACTCTTTGGCATACCTCACAAGACCGGACATACTTGGCAACGTCCTTGCCCATCCCCTCCCAGTGGAAGGACTTCCCCAACCGGTCCTTGGTTCTGTTCACCCCAGCATGGCCACTGGGATGATCATGGGCTAAGCTTAAGAGCTTCCCCCGGTACTTAGTTGGAACCACCAACTGTTTTTGCGGCTGCCATTCTTCCCGGTGTCCACCAGAAAGAATTTCCTTGTATAAAAGTTCTTGGTCTATAACAAACCGGGATCGATTAGAAGAGCTGAGAGGCGGTGGGGTGCTCCGTGCCGCCGCCCAAGCTTTCTGAAGGCTGTCATCCGCTTCCTGCTCAGTCTGGAACTGTTTCCTTGAGGCTGGGGTCACCAGTTCTTCCTCAGACTGTGGACTTGGGCTTGGTCCCTCTGGAAGCGATGTAGGTGATGGGGTTGTTTTCGTTGCTCGTGAACCGCTCTCCGCTGGTGCACCTGAGGGTATTTCAGGCTCTGGCTGAGCCTTTTGGGTATGGCTGTCTGTTGCTTCTGCCAGTTTTGGCTCGCTGGCGCCCTCTGGCGTTGAGTTTGAAGATGGGGTTGCAATGGCTGGTGCTGGTTGCTGTTCCAGTTCCGGGCCTGGGACTGGAGGTGCTGTGGCTGTTTCAGTGGTTGGCATGGAATCCGGGTCCACTACCTCTGTCTGGGTCTTTGGTAACACAGACGGGGCCTCTGTGGACGGCTCAGGAACAGGAATGGGTCTGGAAGCTTGCCTGGTTTGGCTACGTGTAACCATTCCCACTCTCTTGGCCCGCCTCACCTGGTTGGCCAAGTCTTCCCCCAGTAGCATGGGGATAGGATAATTGTCATAGACTGCAAAAGTCCACATTCCTGACCAGCCTTTGTACTGGACAGGCAGTTGAGCTGTAGGCAAGTCTACAGCTTGTGACATGAAGGGGTAAATTGTCACTTTGGCCTTTGGGTTGATGAATTTGGGGTCAACGAAGGATTGGTGGATAGCTGACACTTGTGCCCCCGTGTCTCTCCACGCAGTAACCTTCTTTCCGCCCACTCTCAAATTTTCCCTTCGCTCCAAGGGTATTTGAGAGGCATCCGGGCCTGGGGATCTTTGGTGTGATGGTGGTGTAATGAATTGCACTCACATGGTGTTCTTGGGACACTTGGCCTTGATATGTCCCAGTTCATTACACTTAAAGCATCTTCCATCTGATGGGTCACTGGGCCGAGGTGAGTTACTGGAGACTGGTGAGGTTGAAGGGTAGGGTATCTGTGGCTTTACTTGGGTGGTATGTGGGGTCTTTGGCTGTCCTCGGTTGTAGGGTTTATGGTCTGTGTGCCCCCTGGGGTAATCGTTCCCCTTGACAGTAGCTTTCTTGCTTTCTGCCAGTTCCATCCATTTGGCTCCAATCTCCCCCGCCTCAACGATATCTTTGGGATTTCCATCTTGTATGTACCGTGTGATGTCTTCAGGAACACCATCCAAGAACTGCTCCATTTGTATGAGGAGGTTTAGTTCTTTCAAGGTTTGAATGTTGTTTCCTGTTATCCAGGCCTTATAGTTTTTTGCAATGTAGTAGGCGTGTTTGGGAAATGACACCTCGGGTTTCCACTTTTGGGTTCTGAAGCGCCGACGGGCATGATCTGGGGTTATCCCCATTTGGTATCTGGCCTTGGTTAGAAAAAGTTTATAGTCATTCATTTGCAGCTTAGGCATTTCAGCTGCCACCTCTGCTAAAGGTCCACTGAGCTGTGACCTCAATTCTACCATGTACTGGTCTTCGGGGATGTTGTACCCAAGACAGGCTCTTTCAAAATTTTCCAAGAAGGCCTCGGTGTCATCCCCTGCCTTGTAGGTGGGAAATTTCCTGTGCTGTGGAGCAATAATTGGCGCCGGGTTGTTAGGGTTGGCTGGAGTCTGTTGCTTAGCCTTTTCTAATTCCATGGCCTGTTGGTGGGCTTCCCTCTGGAGTTCTATCTGTCTTCTGTGGGCTGCCTCTTCTTCTGCTTGCTTCCTTCTATGGGCCAACTCTTCTTCTTCTATTTTTCTTTTGTGTGCTGCCTCTTTGATTTGTTCTTCTCTTTCTTTCATCTCCATTTGTCGCCTGTGTTCAGCTTCTTTGAATTGCTCTTCGGCCTTAATTTTTGCCTTAGAAGTCATGGTTCCTGTTTTCTTGTGTTGGGGTGCCCTCCGGTGTTTATCTTCTGAACTGCAGGTTCTCTGTTGCCTCCTGAAGTCTGCCTAGCAACAGTGCCTTTAGCTAATCTTCAATGTTAAGTAAACCTGAAAAACCACTTTATTTGCATGCCTATAGTGCTGGACTTGCCTCCTAATGGGAGGGCTATTGCATGACAAAAGACCCTCAACAGTTTCTTAATGGCTTCTCGCTTAACATGCAAGCCACAAACTGCCAGAGAGAGCAGAAAAAAAAATTCTCTCTGGTTCCCTTTTAAAACCAACTGTTTCTCTCTGCTAAAAAGCCCTTAGCAGAGAAAAGAAAAATATAATATTCCTACTGGCTTCTGGATTCTGTCTAGATCCCACCCACTGCCACTCATGACATAACCTTATTCCCAGATTTGGACCTTAGCGTCCAAAATATGGGGGTTAGCATGAAAACCTCCAAGCTTAGTTACCAGCTTGGACCTGGTACCTGCTGCCACCACCCAAAAAATTAGAGTGTTTTGGGGCACTCTGGTCCCTCTGAAAAACCTTCCCTGGGGACCCCAAGACCCAAATCCCTTGAGTCTCACAACAAAGGGAAATAATCCTTTTTCCCTTCCCCCCTACAGGTGCTCCTGGAGAGATACACAGACACCAGCTCTGTGAAACTACACAGAGAGACTCTCCCTCTCTGTTCCCAATCCTGGAAACAAAAAGTACTTTCCTATTCCCCCAGAGGGAATGCAAAATTAGGCTAGCAATCCAACACACAGATCTCCCCTTGACTTTTTTCTCCCACCAATTCCCTGGTGAGTACAGACTCAATTTCCCTGAAGTAAAGAAAAACTCCAACAGGTCTTAAAAGAAAGCTTTATATAAAAAGAAAGAAAAATACAAATGGGCTCTCTGTATTAAGATGATACAACACAGGGTAAATTGCTTAAAAGAATATTGAATAAACAGCCTTATTCAAAAAGAATACAAATCAAAGCACTCCAGCACTTATATTCATGCAAATACCAAAGAAAAGAAACCATAGAACTTACTATCTGATCTCTTTGTCCTTACACTTAGAAACAGAAAATTAGAAAGTAGAGCTACTTCTCCAAAGCTCAGAGAAAGCAGGCAGGCAGAAAACAAAGACACAGACACTCAATTCCCTCCACCCAAAGTTGAAAAAATCCAGTTTCCTGATTGGTCCTCTGGTCAGGTGCTTCAGGTGAAAGAGACATTAACCCTTAGCTATCTGTTTATGACAACTTGAATCAACGGTTGTGGTTTCTATGGGTAGGGCTTCTCACCGTAGTATTAGGGTTCCTAAAGATAGATCACTTGGAGCTAGGGATAGGGTTTATTTTGTTAGGGAACTGGAGCTAGGGTTAGGGTTCTTATGATTAGGACATCTGGAGCTGGGGTTAGGGTTTCTAAGGGTAGGACACGTGGATCGAGAGTTAGGGTTCCTAAGGGAAGGGCACTCAGAGCTAGGGTTAGGGTTCCCATGGGTGGAGCACTTGGAACAAGGATTAGTGTTCCTATGGGTAGGGTGCTCCGCCTTAGAATTAGGGTTCCTATGGGTAGGGTATTGGAACTAGGGACAGGGTTTATTTTGTTAGGGAACTGGAGCTAGGGCTAGGATTATTATGCTTAGGACACTTGGAGCTGAGGTCAAGTTTCCTAAGGATAGGGCACTTAGAGCGAGGATTAGAGTTCTAAGGGAAGGGCATTTGGAATTAGGGCTTGGGTTCCTAAGGGTAGGGCTTCCCACCCTAGGGTTAGGGTTTCTAAGGGTACGGCACTTGGAGCTAGGGTTAAGGATCCTATAGATAGGGCACTTGGAGGTAGGTCTAGGGTTCCTAAGGGAAGTGCACTTGGAGTGAGGTTCAGAGTTCCTATCGATAGGGCACTTGGAGCTAGGGTTAGGGTTCCTATGGCTATGGCACCCTACCCTAGTGTTAGGGTTCCTAAATGTAGAGCACTTGGAATTAGGGTTAGGGTTTCTATGGGTAGGGCTTCCTGCCATAGGGTTAGAATTCTTAAGGGTAGGGCACTTGGAACTAGAGTTATCATTCCTATAGGTAGGGCGCCTCGCCCTAGGGTTAAGGTTCCTATTGTAGGGCACTTGGAGCTAGGATTAGTGTTGCTATGGGTAGGTCTTGCCTCCCTAGGGTTAGAGTTCCTAAGGGTAGGGCACTTGGAGCTGGTGTTATGGTTCCTAAGGGTTGGGCAACTAGTGCTAGAGTTAGGATTCCTAAGGGTAGGGCACTTGGAAATAGAGTTAGAGTTCCTAGTGGTAGGGATCCTCGTCCTAGAGTTAGAGTTTTTAATGATAGGGCACTTAGAGCTAGGGTAAGGTTCCTAAGGGTAGGGAAATTGGAGCAAGCGTTAAGGTTCCTCTAGGTAGGGATTCCCGCCTTACAGTTAGGGTTGCTAAGAGTAAAGCACTTGGAGCTAGGTTTAGGGTTCCAATGGGTAGGGCACTTGGAGCTAGGGTTAGGGTTGCTATGTGTAGGGCTTCCCGCCCTAGGATTAGGGTTCCTAAGGGTAGGGCACTTGGAGCTAGGGTTAGGGTTCCAAAGGGTAGGGCACTCGGAGCTAGGTTTAGAGTTTCTAAGGGTAGGGAACTTGGAGCTACTGTTAGGGTTCCTATGAGTAGGGCACCTGGAACTAGATTTTCTGATCCTATGGGTATGGCACTTGTAGTTAGAGGTAGGGTTCCTAAGGGTAGGGAACTTGGAGGTAGGGTTACAGTTACTATGGGTAGGGCACTTGGAGCTAGAGTTAGTGTTCCTAAGATTAGGGCACTCAGAACTAGGGTTTGGGTTCCTATGGGTAGGGTGTCCAGCCTTAGGGTTAGGGTTAGGGTTCCTATGGGTAGGGCACTTGGAACTATCATTAGGGATCCTATCAGTAGGTAACTTGAAGCTAGAGTTAGGGTTCCGATGGGTAGAGTATTTGGTTCTTGGGTTATGTCTCCAATGGTTAGGGCTTCCCTCCGTAGGGTTAGGGTTTCTATGGGTAGGGCACTTGTATCTAGAGTTAGTGTTCCTAAGGGTAGGGCTCTTGGACCTAGTTTTAGGGTTCCTATTGGTAGGGCATCCCTCTCAAGGACTATGTTTCCTAATATTAGGGCACATACAGATAGAGTTAGTGCTCCTAAGAGTAGAGCGCCTTGCCCTAGAGTTAGGGTTCTTAAGGGTAGGGCACTTGGAGATAGGGTTAGGGTTCCTATGGGAAGGGCACTTGAAGCTAGGATAAGGGTTCCTATGGACAGGTCTTCCCTCTGTAGGGTAAAGGCTACTAAGGGTAGGGCACTTGGAATTAGGGTTAGGGTTCCTATGGGTAGGGCACTTGTAGCTAGGGATAGGGTTCCTCTTTATAGGGCTTCCCGCCCTAGTGTTAGGGATCCTATGGGTAGGTCACTTGGAGCTGGAGCTAGATCTAGTGTTCCTAAGGGTAGGGCACTTGGAGCTAGGGTTAGGGAGCCTATGGGGAGGGCTTTCCTCTTTAGGGTTAGAGTTCCTAAGGGTAGGGTACTTGGAACTAGGGTTAGGGTTCCTAAGGGTAGGGTCCTTGGAGGTAGGGTTAGGGTTCCTAAGGGTAGGGCACTTGGAACTAGGGTTAGAGTTCTAATGGGAAGATCACTTGGAGCTAGGGTTAGGATTCCTATGGGTAGGGCTTCTCGCCCTAGGGTTAGAATTCCTATGGGAAGGGTTCTTGAATCTAGGGTTATGATTTCTATGGGAAGGGCCTTTTGGAGCTAGGGTTAGGGATCCTGTGTGTAGGGATTCCCGCCCTAAGTTTAGAGTTGCTAAGAGTAGAGCACTTGGAGCTAGGGTTAGGGTTCCAAAGGTTAGGGCAATTGGAGCTAGAGTTAGGGTTCCTATGGGTAAGGGTTCTCGCCATAGGTAAGGTTTCCTAAGGGTAAGTCACTTGGAACTAGTGTTAAGGTTCTTATTGGTAGGACACTTGGAGCTAGGGTATCAATTGCTATGGACAGGGATTCACGCCCTAGGGTTATGGTTCCTATGGCTAGGGCGCTTGGAGCTAGGAATAGGGTTCCTATGTATAGAACTTCATGCCGTAGGATTAGTGTTCCTAAGCGTAGGGCACTTGGAGCTATGGTTAGGGCTCCTATGGGTAATGCGTCCCGATCTAGGGCTACGGTTGCTAAGGGTAAGGCACTTAGAGCTAGGGTTAAGGTTCCTAAGGGTAGGGCGCCCTGCACTAGGATTAAGGTTTCTTTGGGTATGGCCCTTGGAGCTACGGCTAGGGTTCCTATGAGTAGCGCTTCCCAACCTAGGGCTACAGTTGCTAAGGGTAGGGCACTTGGAGCTAGGTTTAGGGTTTCTATGGGTAGGGCTTTCGGCACTAGGGTTAGAGTTCCTAAGGGTAGGGTACTTGAAGCTAGGGCTAGGGTTCCTATCAGAAGGGCGCGAAACCCTAGGGTTAGGGTACCTATGGGTAGAGAACATGGATCTAGGGTTAGAGTTCCTATGGGAAGGGCACTTGGATTCAGGGTTAGGGATCCTGTGGGTAGGGCTTCCTGCCGTAGGGTTAAGGTTTTTTGGGTCAGGCACTTTGAGCCAAGGTTAGGGTTCCTATGGGTAGGGCACTTGAAGCTAGTGTTAGGATCCCTTTTAGTATGGCACTTGGAGCTAGGGTTAGGATTCTATAGGTAGGGCGCCCCACCCGAGGGTTAGGGTTCCTTTGATTAGGGCACTTGGAGCTAGGTTTAGTGTTCATAAGGATAGGGCACTTGAAGCTAGTGTTAGGGTCCCTTTGGGTATGGCACTTTGAGCTAGGGTTAGGGTTCCTATGGGCAGGGCTACCTGCCCTAGGGTTAGGGTTCCTAAGGGAAGGGCACTTGAAGCTAGGGTTAGGTTATTATGGGTATGCCACTTAGAGCTACGGTTGGGGTTCCTATGGATAGGGCACCCTGACCTAGGATTAGGGGTCCTAAGTGTAGGGCACTTGGATCTAGGGTTAGGGTTCTTATGTGTAGGGCGATCTGACATAGGGTAAGGGTTCCTATGGGTACGGCACTTGGAGCTAGGGTTAGGGTTCCTATGGGTAGGACTTCCCGCCCTAGGGTTAGGGTTTCAAAGGAGAGGACACTTGAAGCTAGGGTTAGGGTTGCTAAGGGTAGGACACTTGGACCTAGAGATAGTGTTCCTATAGTCATGGCGCCCTGACCTGGGTTAAGGGATCCTATGGGAAGGGCACTTGGTGCTAGATTTAGGATTCCTATGGGTAGAACTCTTGGAGCTAGGGTTAGGATTCCTATGGGTATTCCATTTCGAGCTGGGGTTAGGATTCAGTGGGTAGGGCACATGGAGCTAGGGATAGGGTTCCTATGGGAATGGCACCCCGCACTAGTGTCAGAGATTCTATTAGTAAGGCACTTGGAACTAGGGTTAGTGTTCCTACGGGTAGGGCACTTGGAGATAGGGTTAGGGTTCCTGTGGGTAGAGCTTCCCGCTGTAGTGTTAGGGTTTCTTGCATAGGGGACTTTTAGCTATGGTTTGGATTT
Organism: Gopherus flavomarginatus; assembly: GCF_025201925.1. Taxonomy (NCBI): domain Eukaryota; kingdom Metazoa; phylum Chordata; order Testudines; family Testudinidae; genus Gopherus; species Gopherus flavomarginatus. The sequence goes on along the minus strand of NC_066617.1, from coordinate 175,833,064 downwards.
CTATGGGTAGGGCTTCCCGATCTAGAGTTAGGGTTCCTAAGGGTATGGCACTTGGAGCTAGGGTTAGGGTTCCTATGGGTAGAGATTCTTGCCCTAGGGTTAGGGTTCCTAAGGGTATAGGACTTAGAGCTAGGGTTAGAGTTCCTATGGTGAGAGCGCCCCATCCTCGGGTTAGGCTTCTTTTGTGTAAGGCACTTGGAGCTAGTTTTAGTGTTCATACAGTTACAGCACTTAACACTAGGGTAGGGTTCCTATGGGTACAGCTTCAAGCCCTAGGATTAGGGTATCTAAAGGGAGGGCACTTGGACCTAGGGATAGTGTTCCTATGGGTAGGGCACTTTGAGCCTGGGTTTGGGTTACTATGGGTATGGCACCCTGCCCTAGGGTTAGTGTTCCTAAGGGTAGGGCACTTGGAGCTAGGTCTAGGGTTTCTATCGGAAGGGCACCCTGACCTAGGGTTACGATTCCTAAGGGTAGGGCACTTGGACCTAGGGTTAGTGTTCCTATGGATATGTCACCCCAACCGAGGGTTAGGGTTCTGGGTAAGGAACTTGGTGCTAGGGTTAGGGTTCCTATGGGTAGGGCACTTAGAGCTATGGTTAGGGTTCATATGTGTTGGGCACCTGAAGCTAGGATTAGGGTTCCTATGGGAAGGGCACCCTGACCTAGGGTTAGAGTTCCAAAGGGAAGGGCACTTGGAGCTAGGGTACGGTTCCTATGGGTAGGGCACTTGGAACTAGGGTTAGGGTTCCTATGGGTAGGGCACTTAGAGCTACGGTTAGGGTTCATATGTGTTGGGCACCTGAAGCTAGGATTAGGGTTCCTATGGGAAGGGCACCCTGACCTAGGTTAGAGTTCCAAAGGGAAGGGCACTTGGAGCTAGGGTACGGTTCCTATGGGTAGGGCACTTGGAACTAGGGTTAAAGTTCCTTTGGGTAGGGCACCCTGCCCTAGAGTGAGCGTTCCTTTGGTTAGCACACTTTTATCTACGGTAAGTGTTCATATGGGTAGAGCACTTGGAGCTAGGATTTGCGTTCCTGTGGGTAGGGCTTCCCGCCGTAGAGTTAGGGTTCCTTGGTTAGGGCGCATCGAGCTATGGTTAGGGTTCCTAATGGTACGGCTTCTCACCCTAGGGTTAGGGTTCCTAAGGGTAGGGCATTTCGAGCTAGTGTTAGGGTCCCTTTGGGTATGGCCCTTGGAGTTAGGGTTCGGGATCCTATGGGTAGGGCACCCTGCGATAGAGTTAATTTTCCTAATGGTAGGGCACTTGGAGCGAGGGTTAGCATTCGATGGGTAGGGCTTCTACCCCTAGGGCTAGGGTTCCTAAGGGTATGGCACTGAGAGCTAGGATTAGGGCTCCTATGGGTAGGGCTTCTCGTCCTAGTGTAAAAGTTCCTAAGAGTATAGCACTTAGAGCTAGGGTTCGGGTTCCTTTAGCTCCAGTGCCCCGCCCTAGGTTTAGGGTTCCTTTGGAAAGGGCACTTGGAGCAAGGTTTAGGGTTCCTATGGGAATGGCACCTTGACCTAGGGTTAGGGTTCCTAAGGGTAGGGCACTTGAAGCTAGGATTAGGGTTCCTATGGGAATGGCACCCTGAGCTAGGTTTAGGGTTCCTAAGGGTAGGGCACTTGGAGCTGGGGTAAGGTTCCTATGGGTGGGCACTTGGAGCTAGGGTTAGGTTTTCTTTGGGTAGGGCTTTTGGAGCTAGTATTAGGGTTCCTATGGATAGGGTTTCCCGCCTTAGGGTTAGGGTTTGTAAGGGTAGGGCACTTGGAGCTAGGGTTAAGGTTCCTAGGGGAAGATAACCCAGCTCTAAGTTTAGGGTTCCTATGGTTAGCGCATTTGGAGCTAGGGTTAGAAATCTATGGATAGGTCTCTTGGAGCTAGGGTTAAGGTTTCTATGGGTAGGGAGCCCCACTGTAGAGTTAGGGTTCCAATGGGTAAGCCACTTGGAACTAGGGTTCGGGTTCCTATGAGTAGGACACTTGGTGCTAGCATTTGGGGTCCGTAGGGCTAGGGTTCCTAAGGTTAGGGAACTTTGAGCTGGGGTTAGGGTTCCCATGGTAGGGATTCCTGCCCTATGGGTAGGGTTCCTAAGGGTAGGGCAGTTGGAGCTAGGACTAGGGTTCCTATGGGTAGGGCTTATCACCCAAGGATTAGAGTTCCCAAGGGTATGGCAGTTAGAGCTAAGGTTAGGGTTCCTATGGGAAGGTCTTCTCGTCCTAAGGTGAGAGTTACAAAGGGTATGGCACTTAGAGCTAGAGTTAAGTTTCCTATAGGTAGGGCGCCCCGCTCTAGGATTAGGGTTCCTTTTGGTAGGGCATTTGGAGCTAGGGTTAGTGTTCCTATGAGTAGGGCACTTGATGCTAGGGTCAGGGTTCCTATGGGTAGGGCTTCCCGCCCTAGGTCTAGGATTCCTAAGGGTAGGGCACTTGCAGCTAGTGCTAGGGTTCCTATGGGTAGCCCATTTCGAGACAGGGTTAGGATTCTGTGAGTAGGGCACTTGGAGCAAGAGTTAGGGTTCCTACCTTTAGAGTTCCTATGGGTAAGGCACTTGGAGCTAGGGCTAGTGTTCCTATGGGTAGGGCACTTGGAGATACGGTTAGGGTTCCTGTGGGTAGGGCTTCCCGCCATAGTGTTAGGGTTCCTTGGGAAGGGCACTTGGAGCTAGTGTTGGGGTCCCTTTGGGGATGGCACTTGGTGCAAGGGTTAGGGTTCCTATGGTTAGAGCACCCTGCCCTAGGGTTAGGGTTCCTGTAGGTAGGGCGCCTTGTCCTAGGATTAGGGTTCCCTTGGGTGGGCACTTGGAGCAAGGGTTAGGCTTCCTACTGTTAGAGTTCCTACGGGTAAGGCACTTGGAACTAGGGTTAGGGTTCCTATGAGTAGGGCACTTGGAGCTAGGGCTAGTGTTCCTATGGGTAGGGCAACTGGAGTTAAGGTTAATGTTAAAATGGGTAGGGCATTTGGAGATAGGGTTAGGGTTCCTGTGGGTAGTGCTTCCCGCCGTAGTGTTAGGGTTCATTGGGAAGGGCACTTGGAGCTAGTGTTGGGGTCCCTTTGGGGATGGCACTTGGTGCTAGGGATAGGGTTCCTATGGGTAGGGCACCCTGCCCTAGGGTTAGGATTACTATAGGTAGGGCGCCCCTCCCTAGGATTAAGGTTCCTTTGGGTAGGACACTTGGAGCTAGGGTTAGTGTTCATGTGCGTAGGGCACTTGTAGCTAGGGTTAAGGTTCCTATGGGAAGGGCACCCTGACCTAGGGTTATGGTTCCTGTGAGTAGGGCACTTGGTGCTAGGGTCAGGGTTCCTATGGGTAGGGCTTCCTGCCCTAGGTTTAGGATTCCTAAGGGTAGAGCACTTGCAGCTAGTGCTCGGGTTCCTATGGGTAGCCCATTTCAAGATAGGGTTAGGATTCTATGGGTAGGGCACTTGGAGCAAGGCTTAGGGGTCCTACGGTTAGAGTTTCTATGGGTAAGGCACTTGGAACTAGAGATAGGGTTCCTATGAGTAGGGAACTTGGATCTAGGGCTAGTGTTCCTATGGGTAGGGCACTTGGAGCTAGGGCTAATGTTAAAATGGGTAGGGCACTTGAAGATAGGGTTAGGGTTCCTGTGGGTAGGGCTTCCCGCCGTAGTGTTAGGGTTCATTGGGAAGGGCAGTGGGAGCTAGTGTTGCAGTCCCTTTGGGGATGGCATATGGTTCTAGGGTTAGGGTTCCTATGAGTAGGGCACTCTGCCCTAGGGTTAGGTTTCCTGTAGGTAGGGTGCCTCGCCCTAGGGTTAGGGTTCCCTTGAGTAGGGCACTTGGAGCTAGGGTAAGTTTCCTATGGGTAGGGCTTCCTGAGCTAGGGTTAGGGTTTCTAAGGGGAGGGCACTTGAAGCTACGGTTGGGTTTCCTAAGGGTAGGGCACTTGGAGCTAGGGTTAGGGTTCCTATGAGTATCCCATTTCGAGCTAGGGTTAGGATTCTGTGGGTAGGGCACTTGAAGCTATTGTTAGGGTTCGTATGGTTAGGGTATCTTGCCTTATGCTTAGAGTTCCTAAGGGTAGGACACTTTGAGATAGGGTTAGAGTTCCTATGGGAAGGGCACCCTGACCAAGAGTTAGGGTTCCTAAGGGGAGGGCAATTGGAGCTAGGGTTTAGGTTCCTATGAGTAGGGCTTCCCACCCCAGGGTTAGGATTTCTATGAGTAGGGCACTTGGAGCTAGGGTTAGGGTTCCTATTGGTAGCCCATTTCGAGCTAGGGTTTGGATTCTATGGATAGGGCACTTGGAGCAAGGGTTAGTGTTCATACGGGTAGGGCGACCCACTCGAGGGTCATGGTTCCTATGGGTAAGGCATTTGGAACTAAGATTAGGGTTCTTATGCGTAGGGCACTTTGAGTAGGGCTAGTGTTCCTATGGGTAGTGCGCTCGGAGATAGGGTTAGGGTTTCTGTGGGTAGGGCTTCCGGTGGTAGTGTTAGGGTTTTTTGGGTAGGGCACTACGAGCTGTGGTTAGGGTTCCTATCGGTAGGGTTTCTCACCCTAGAGTTACGGTTCCTAAGGGTAGGCCACTTGGAGCTAGGGTTAGGGTTCCTATGGGTAGGGCACCCTCCTCTAGAGTTAGGGTTTCTAAGGGTAGGGCACTTGGAGCTAGGGTTTGGGTTCCTATGGGTAGGGAGCTCGGACCTAGGGTTAAGGCTCTGATGGGTAAGGCACATGGAGCTAGGGTGAGCATTCCCATGGGTTGGGCTTCCCGCCCTAGGATTAGGGTTTCTAAGAGGAGGGCACTTGAAACTAGGGTTAGAATTCCTAAGGGTAGGGCACTTGGATCTAGGGATAGTGTTCCTATGGATATGGCGCCCCAACCTAGGGTTAGTGTTCCTATGGGCAGGGCACTTGGTGCTAGGGTTAGGGTTCTTATGGGTAGGGTACTTGGACTACTGTTAGGTTTCCTATGGGTAGGGTTTCCCTCCCTGGGATAAGGTTCCTAAGGGTAGTGCACTTGGAGGTAGAGTTAAGGTTCCTACGGGAAGGTTCCCCATCTCTAAGTTTAGGGTTCCCAAGGTTAGCGGATTTGTAGCTAGGGTTAGAATTCTATGGGTAGGACTCTTGGAGCTATGGTTAGAGTATCTATGAGTAGGACGCCCCACTCTAGGGTTAGAGTTCCTTTCAGTTTGGCACGTCGAGCTAGGTTTAGGATTCCTATGAGTAGGGCACCCTGCGCTAGCGTTAGGGTTCCTATAGGTAGGGCACCCCACCCTACGGTTACGGTTCCTTTGGGTTAGGCACTTGGAGCTAGGGTTAGTGTTCGTATGGGTAGGGCACTTGGAGCTTGAATTAGGGTTCCTATGGTGAGGGCTTCCAGCCCAAGGGTTAGGGTTCGTAAGGCTAGGGCACTTGGAGCTAGGGTTAGGTTCCTATGGATAGGGCTTCTCGCACTAGGGTTATGGTTCCTAAGGGAAGGTCACTTGGAGCTAAGTTTAGCATTCCTATGGGTAGGGATTGCCGCCATAGAGTTAGGGTTCTAATGGCTAGGACACTTCAAGGTAGCATTAGGGTTCCTATGGGGAGAAATTCCCACCCTAGTTTTAGGGTTCCTAAGAGTAAGGCACTTGAAGCTAGGGTAAGAGTTCCTATGGGTTGGGCCCTTGGAGCTAGTGTTAGGTTTCCTAAGGGTAGGGCACGTGGATCTAGGGTTACGGTTCCTATGTGTAGACCTTCCCGCCATAGGGTTCAGGTTCCTAAGGGTAGGGCACTTAGATCTAGGGTTAGGGTTACTACAGGAAGGGATTCCCACTGAACTGTTAGGGTTCCAAATGGTAGGGATCTTTGAGCTAGGGTTAGGATTCCTATGGGTAGGGCTTTCCACCCTAGGGTTAGTGTTCCTAAGGGTAGGGCACTTGGAGCTAGAGTTAGGGTTCCTATGTATAGGGGACTTGCAACTAGGGTTAGGGTTACTATAGGTAGGGCACATTGCCCTAAGGTTAGGGTTCCCAAGGGTAGGGCACTTGGACCGAGGGTTAGTGTTCCTGTGTGTATGGAGCTCCGACCTAGGGTTAGGGTACCTATCGGTATGGCACTTGGAGCTCGGGTTAGGGTTCCTATGGGTAGAGCTTCCCACACTAGGGTTAGGATTCCTAAGGGTAGGGAACTTGGAGCTAGTATTAGGGTCCCTTTGGGTATGGCACTTGGAGCTAGGGTCAGGGTTCTTATGGGTACGGCATCCTGCTCTAGAGTTGGGTTCCTATGGGTAGCCCATTTCGAGCTAGGGTTAGGATTCTATTGGTAGGGCATTTGGAGCTAGGGTTAGGGTTCCTATGGGTAGAGTGCCCCACCTTAGGGTTAGGATTCCTATGGGTAAGTACTTGGAACGAAGGTTAGTGTCCCTATGGGTAGGGCTCTTGGATCTAGGGTTAGGGTTCTTATAGGAAGGGCTTCCCACCGTAGGGTTAGGGTTTCTTGGGTAGAGCACTTGGAGCTAGGGTTAGGGTTCCTATAGGTAGGGCTTCTCACCCTAAGGTTAGGGTTCCTAAGAGTATGGTACTTAGAGCTAGGGTTAGGGTTCCTATGGGTAGGTCTTCTCACCCTAGGTTTATGGTTTTCTAAGGTTATAACACTTAGAGCTAGGGTTAGGGTTCCTATAGGTAGAGCACCCCGCCCTAGTGTTAGGGTTCCTTTGGGTAGGGCACTTGGAGCTAGGGTTAGGATTGCTATGGAAAGGGCACCCTGACCTACGGTTAAGGTTCCTATGGGCAGGGCACGTGGAGTTAAGGTTTGGGTTCCTATGGGTAGGGAGCTCTGACCTAGGGTTAGGGTTCCTGTGAGAAGTGCATCCTGTCCTAGGGTTAGGGTTCCTATGTGTAGGGCACTTGGAGCTAGGATTAGGGTTCCTATGGGTAGGGCTTCCCGCCTTAGGATTAAGGTTTCTTAGAGGAGGGCACTTGAATCTAGGGTTAAGGTTCCTATGTGTAGGGCACTTGGAGCTAGGATTAGGGTTCCTATGGGTATGGTGCCCCTACTTAGGGTTATGGTTCCTAAGGGTAGGGCACTTGGAGCTAGTGTTGGGGTTCCTATGGGTAGGGTATCCCACATTAGGGTTAGGATTCCACAGGGTAGGGCCCTTGGAGCTAGTGTTAGGGTTCCTATGGCTAGGGTTAGGATTTTATGCGTAGTGCACTTGGAGGTAGGTTTAGTGTTCCTATGGTTAGAGCACTTCGAGCTAGGGTTAGGATTCCTGTGGGTAGGGCTTCCCGCTGCAAGGTTAGGGTCCCTATGGGAAGGGCACCTGCCCTAGGATTAGGGTTCCTAAAGATAGGGCACTTGAATCTAGAGATAGGGTTCCTAGGGGTAGGGCTTCCAGCCGTAGGGTTAGGATTCGTAAGGGTAGGGCACTTGTGTCATAAACAGATAGTTAAGGGTTAATGTCTCTTTTACCTGTAAAGGCTTAACAAACAGGGAACAAAAAAAACTCCTGACCAGAGGACCAATCAGAAAACAAGATACTTTCAAATCTTGGTGGAGGGAAGCCTTTGTTTGTAGTTTTGGGTATTGCTTTGTTCTCTCTACGCTCTAAAAGTGACCACACATATCTACAGGCTCTCTAATTGTCTGTTCCAATTTTGTAAGTACAAAAGTAGAAAGACAGTTTAGTCTTTTTAATTGTTTTTCTGGATTTGCAACTGTGTATCTGGCTGGTAGAGTTTTAATGTGTATTTAGATGAAAGTATTTTAAATTGTATTTCTGCTGAAAAAAGCTTTCTTTCTGTTGTCTATAAGTTGAAAAACCTTGTAATATTTACCATCTAAATTACAAAAATAACTTGTACTTTTTTTTCCCTTCTTTTTATTAAAAGTTTTGCTTTTTAACACCTGTTTAATTTTTCCCCCAGTTGAGGCTCAAGGGAATTGAGTCTGTACTCACCAGGGAATTGGTGGGGAGAAGGGAAGGATAAATTTCCTCTTTGTGTTAGATTCACGGAGCTTGAATCTGTTTTGCCCCTGGGTAAGGGGAAGGAGGAAGGGTGAAGGGGGAATCCCTTTGTTTAGATTCACAGAGCTTGAATCTGTCTATCTCTCCTAGTTACCAAGGGTGGGAAGAGCTGGGAGGAAGAAAGGAGGGGGAAGGGAAATGGTTTATTCCCCTTTGTTGTGAGACTCAGGGAATCTGAGTCTTGGGGTCCCCAGGGAAGGTTTTGGGGGAGACCAGAGTCTATCAGGCACTCTACCTAAGTCCTGATTGGTGGCAGCATATCAGATCTAAGCTGGTAATTAAGCTTAGGGAAATTCATGCTAGTACCCATATTTTGGACGCTAAGGTTCAGATCTGGGAATTATACTATGACATGGTGGCAAGCGGTGTGATAAGAATCTAAAAGCCAGTAAGATTATTAATTTTCTTTTCTCTGCTAGTTGCTTGTAAGCAGAGAGAAAGGGTTTTTTTTTTTTAAAAAACCTACAGCCAGAGAATTTTTTCTCCTTGCTCCTTTCTGGCTGTGCATAGAGATTGCCTCAGGCCATTAAGGTTTAACAAGAGTCTTTTGTTAAACAATAGAACTCCAGCTGTGAGTCAACTACACCAGCAGAACACATATGCAAATGAAGGGGTTTTTTTTCGTTCTAGTTTTATCGGGGAAGGCTACTTAGAAAAAGTTAGAAAGGCACTGTTGCTAGGCAACCCAAGGAAGCAACAGAGAAGCAGCAGCTCAGGCAATAAACTCCAGAGGGCAACCCAACACAAGAAAGCAGGAACCATGACTACCAAGGACGCACTGAAACAGGAACAAATCAAAGATGCAGAACACAAATGGGACATGGAAAGAAAACAGAAAGAAATGGAAATAAGAGAAAAAGAGGTGGAGCTGACAGAAAGAGAAGAACAGATCAAACAGGCAGCCCACAAAAGAGAACAAGAAGCAAAAGATGCAGCCCACCAACGAGAAATGGAAAAACAACGAAAACAAAGTGAAGAGAGGGAAAAAGAGAGAAAGCATGAAATGGACCTGGCGCAGGCCAGGCAGCAGGCTCCAGCCAACCCTAACAACCCTTCTCCAATTCTGGTTCCACATCCCAAGAAATTTCCCACCTACAAGGCAGGTGATGACACTGAGGCCTTCTTAACAAATTTTGAAAAAGCCTGTCTTGGGTACAACATCTCTGAAGACCAGTACATGATAGAACTGAGACCACAGCTTAGTGCACCTTCAGCAGAGGTGGCGGCTGAAATGCCTAAGGAGAACATGAACGATTATAAACTTTTTCAAACCAAGGCCAGATACAGAATGGAGATAACACCTGAGCATGCCCGTCAGCAGTTCAGAGCCCTAAAATGGAAACCAGATGTGTCATTCCCCTGACATGCCTACCACACTGCAAGGAATTATGAGGCCTGGATATCAGGAACCCAGGTTAACAATATGGACGAACTGCACCTCCTGATACAAATGGAGCAGTTCTTAGATGGTGTTCCTGAGGAAATAGAGAGGTACATCCTAGATGGGAAACCCAAAACGGTAACGGAGGCAGGGGAGATTGGAGCCAAATGGATGGAAGTGGCAGAAAAGAAAAAAGCTACTGTCAAGGGGAGCAAATACCCCAGGGGGCACACCGACAATAAACCCTACAACCGAGGGCAACCCAAGACCCCACCTACAACCCAAGGAAAGCCCCAGACTACCTATTCTCCCACCTCACCAGTCTCCAGTAACCCACCTCTACCCAGTGACCAGTCAGCTGGAAGATGCTTTAAGTGTAATGAACTGGGACATATAAAGGCCAACTGCCCAAAGAACCCAAACCAGGTGCAAGTCGTTACACCACCATCACACCAAACATCCCCAGGCCCAGATGCCTCTCAAATTCCCTTGGAGTGAAGGGAAAATCTGAGAGTGGGCGGAAAGAAGGTTACCTCATGGAGAGACACAGGGGCACAAGTGTGAGCTATCCACCAATCCTTGGTGGACCCCAAATTCATCAACCCAAAGGCCCAAGTGACAATTTACCCCTTCATGTCACAAGCTGTAGACTTGCCTACAGCTCAACTGCCTGTCCAGTACAAAGGCTGGTCAGGAATGTGGACTTTTGCAGTCTATGACAATTATTCCATCCCCATGCTACTGGGGGAAGATTTGGCCAACCAGGTAAAGCGGGCCAAGAGAGTGGGAATGGTTACACGCAGCCAAACCAGACAAGCTTCCAGATCCATTCCTGTTCCTGAGCCGTCCACAGAGGCCCCGTCTGTGTTAGCAGAGACCCAGACAGAGGTAGTGGACCCGGATCCCCTGCCCACGACTGAAGCAGCCACAACACCTCCAGTCCCAGACCAGGAACTGGAAAAGCAACCAGCACCAGAACCGTTGCCAGCACTGACGACAGTGCTTGCAAATCCATCTTCAACTGCAACGCCAGAGGGTGCCAGCGAGCCTAAACTGGCAGAAGCAGCAACCAACCATACCCAAGAGGCTCAGCCAGAGCTTGAAATACCACCTGGGGCACCAGCGGAGAGCGGTTCACCAGCAACGGAAACAACCTCATCACCTACATCGCTTCCAGAGAGACCAAGCCCAAGTCCCCAGTCTAAGAAAGAACTGGTGTCCCCAGCCTCAAGGGAACAGTTCCAGACTGAGCAGGAAGCAGATGACGGCCTTCAGAAAGCTTGGGTGGTGGCACGGAACACCCCACCGCCTCTCAGCTCTTCTAACTGATCCCGGTTTGTTATAGAACAAGGACTTTTATACAAGGAAACTCTTTCTGGTGGACACCAGGAAGAATGGCAGCCGCAAAAACAGTTGGTGGTTCCAACTAAGTACCGGGGGAAGCTCTTAAGCTTAGCCCATGATCACCCCAGTGGCCATGCTAGGGTGAACTGAACCAAAGACCGGTTGAGGAAGTCCTTCCACTGGCAGGGGATGGGCAAAGTGGGGAAGCCCCAAGACCAGGTCAAGGCCCCTCTCCAGCCACTCCCCATAATTGAGGTCCCATTTCAGCGAGTAGCTCTGGATATTCTGGGTCCTTTCCCAGAAAAGACATCCAGAGCAAAGCAGTACATACTGACTTTCGTGGACTTTGCTACCCGATGGCTGGAAGCAGTAGCTCTAGGCAACACCAGGGCTAAAGCTGTGTGCCTGGCCCTAACAGACATTTTTGCCTGGGTAGGTTGGCCCTCTGACATCCTACAGATTCAGAATCTAATTTCCTGGCAGGAACCATGAAAGAACTATGGGAAACTAATGGGGTGAACCACTTGGTTGCCACCCCATACCACCATCAAACCAATGGCCTGGTGGAAAGGTTTAATGGAACTTTGGGGGCCATGATACGTAAATTCATCGATGAACACTCCAATAACTGGGACCTAGTGTTACAACAGTTGCTTTCTGCCTACAGGGGCTGTACCACATCCCAGTTTAGGGTTTTCACCGTTTGAACTTGTGAATGGCCACGATGTTAAGGGGCCATTACAGTTGGTGAAACAGCAATGGGAGGGGTTTACACCCTCTCCAGGAACTAACATTCTGGACTTTGTAAGCAACCTACAAAACACCCTCCGACATTCTTTAGCCCTCGCTAAAGAAAACCTAAAGGATGCTCAAAAAAAACAAAAGGCCTGGTATGATAGACATACCAGAGAGTGTTCCTTCAAGGTAGGAGACCAGGTTATGGTCTTGAAGGCGCAACAGGCCCATAAGATGGAAGCATCATGGGAAGGGCCATTCACAGTCCAAGAACGCCTGGGAGCTGTTAACTACCTCATAGCATTTCCCAATTCCTCCCTAAAACCCAGAGTGTACCATGTTAATTCTCTCAAGCCCTTTTATTCCAGAAACTTACAGGTTTGCCAGTTTACAGACCAGGGAGGAGATGACGCTGAGTGGCCTGAAGGTGTCTACTACGAAGGAAAAACTGATGGTGGCGTGGAAGAGGTGAACCTCTCCACCACCCTGGAACGTCTGCAGCAGCAACAAATCAAGGAGCTGTGCACTAGCTTCGCCCCATTGTTCTCAGCCACCTCAGGACGGACTGAACGGGCCTACCACTCCATTGACAGAGGTAATGCTCACCCAATTAGAATCCCACCCTACCGAGTGTCTCCTCATGCCCAAGCTGCTATAGAACGGGAAATCCAGAACATGCTACAGATGGGTATAATGCGCTCATCTACCAGTGCCTGGGCATCTCCAGTGGTTCTGGTACCCAAACCAGATGGGGAAATATGCTTTTGCGTGGACTACTGTAAGCTAAATGCGGTAACTCGTCCAGACAACTATCCAATGCCACGCACCGATAAGCTACTGGAAAAGTTGGGACGTGCCCAATTCATATCTACAATAGACTTAACCAAGGGGTACTGGCAAGTACCGCTAGATGAACCTGCCAAGGAAAGGTCGGCATTCATCACCCATGCGGGGGTGAATGAATTTAATGTACTTCCTTTCGGGCTGCAAAATGCACCCGCCACCTTCCAGAGGCTGGTAGATGGTCTACTAGCAGGACTGGGAGAATAGGCAGTTCCCTACCTCGACGATGTGGCCATTTTTTCTGACTCCTGGCCCGAATACTTAGAACACCTGGAAAAAGTTTTTGAGTGCATCAGGCAGGCAGGACTAACTGTTAAGGCCAAAAAGTGTCAATTGGGCCAAAACAGAGTGACTTACCTGGGACACCAGGTGGGTCAAGGAACCATAAACCTCCTACAGGCCAAGATGGATGATATCCAAAAGTGGCCTGTCCCAAAGTCCAAGAAACAGGTCCAATCCTTCTTAGGCTTGGCTGGGTATTACAGGCGATTTGTACCACACTACAGCCAAATCGCTGCCTCACTGACCAACCTGACCAAAAAGACCCAGCCAAATGCAGTTAAGTGGACTAATGAGTGTCAGAAGGCCTTTACCCAGCTTAAGGTGGTGCTCATGTCGGACCCTGTGCTAAGGACCCTGTGCTAAGGGCCCTGGACTTTGACAAACCATTCCTAGTAACCACAGATGCATCTGAGCATGGTATAGGAGCAGTTCTCATGCAGGAAGGACCGGATCACAAATTCCATCGTGTCGTGTTTCTCAGCAAGAAACTGTCTGAGAGGGAAAGTCACTGGTCAGTCAGTGAAAAGGAATGCTACACCATTGTATACGCCCTGGAAAAGCTACGCCCATACTTTTGGGGACGACGGTTCCAGCTACAGACTGACCATGCTGCGCTAAAGTGTCTTCATACTGCCAAGGGGAACAACAAAAAACTTCTTCGATGGAGTTTAGCTCTCCAAAATTTTGATTTTGAAATTCAACACATTTCGGGAGCTTGTAACAAAGTAGCTGATGCACTCTCTTGTGAAAGTTTCCCAGAATCCACAGGGTAAAATTTGTCCTTAAAATGTAAAAAGTCTTGCAGTTTACATACTTAGTAGTATATGTAAAAGTGCATGTGTTGTATTAATCTGTTTATTCTAAAGTTCTAGGAAGAAATCACCGCCAGGGAGGTTCCCCCCTGTCTGCAATTTGGGGGGCGTGTCATAAACAGATAGTTAAGGGTTAATGTCTCTTTTACCTGTAAAGGCTTAACAAACAGGGAACCAAAAAAACACCTGACCAGAGGACCAATCAGAAAACAAGATACTTTCAAATCTCGGTGGAGGGAAGCCTTTGTTTGTAGTTTTGTATTTTGCTTTGTTCTCTCTAGGCTCTAAAAGTGACCACACATACCTACAGGCTCTCTAATTGTCTGTTCCAATTTTGTAAGTACAAAAGTAGAAAGACAGTTTAGTCTTTTTAATTGTTTTTCTGGATTTGCAACTGTGTATCTGGCTGGTAGAGTTTTAATGTGTATTTGGATGAAAGTATTTTAAATTGTATTTCTACTGGAAAAAGCTTTCTTTCTATTGCCTATAAGTTGAAAAACCCTGTAATATTTACCATCTAAACTACAAAAATAACTTGTACTTTTTTTCCTTCTTTTTATTAAAAGTTTTGCTTTTTAACACCTGTTTAATTTTTTCCCCAGTTGAGGCTCAAGGGAATTGAGTCTGTACTCACCAGGGGACTGGTGGGGAGAAGGGAAGGATAAATTTCCTCTTTGTGTTAGATTCACGGAGCTTGAATCTGTATTGCCCCTGGGTGAGGGGAAGGAGGAAGGGTGAAGGGGGAATCCCTTTGTTTAGATTCACGGGGCTTGAATCTGTCTCTCTCTCCTAGTTTACCCAGGGTGGGAAGAGCTGGGAGGAAGAAAGGAGGGGGAAGGGAAATGGTTTATTCCCCTTTGTTGTGAGACTCAGGGAATCTGAGTCTTGGGGTCCCCAGGGAAGGTTTTGGGGGAGATCAGAGTCTATCAGGCGCTCTACCTAAGTCCTGATTGGTGGCAGCATATCAGATTTAAGCTGGTAATTAAGCTTAGGAAAATTCATGCTAGTACCCATATTTTGGACGCTAAGGTTCAGATCTGGGAATTATACTGTGACAACTTGGAACTAGGTTTATTTTTCCTATGGGGAGTGCACCCCACCCTAGGGTTAGAGTTCCTATGGGTAAAGCAGTCGGAGCTAGGCTTAGGGTTCCTATGGGTAGGGCACTTTGAGCTAGTGTTAGTGTCCCTTTGGGTATGGCACTTGGAGCTAGGGTTAGGGTTCCTATGGGTAGGGCTTCTCACCCTAGGGTTAGGGTTTCTAAGGGTATGTCACTTAGATCTAGGGTTAGGGTTCCTGTTGGTAGGGCACCCCGCCGTAGCATTAGGGTTCCTTTCTGTAGGGCACTTGAAGCTAGGGTTATGGTTCGTATGGGTAGGTCACTTGGAGCTAGGGTTAGGTTTCCTATGGGTAGGGCCTTCCGCCCCAGGGTTATGGTTCATAAGGGCAGGGCCAGCTTTAGGAAATGCGGTGCCCAATTCAAACAGTTTCGATGGGGCTTTGGCAGGGATGACTTAAAAGAAAAAAATATGTAAAAAAACACATGGGGCTTGTATTCACTGTGCAGTGCTCTGATTCTTTGGTGCCACTTCAGCGGTGGTTCCTTCGCTCGCTGCAAGTTTCCAGCGGCACTGAAGGACCCTCTGCCGAAGTGTCACTGAAGACCCAGAGTAAGAGAAGTACCCGCCACTGAAGTGCCGTCGAAGATCCGGAGAGAGTGAAGGACCCGTCGCTTTTGAAGTGCAGCTGAATACCCAAAGCGCTGCCAGATGAGTAAAAATTAAAAAGGCGCCTCTAGCCAGGGAAGGGATTCTCACTGGGTGCAGGGCCCTCTTAGGCGTGGGGCCTGATTCGGGAGAATTGGTGGAATAGGTCTAAAGCTGGCCCTGCATGGAGTGGTAAGCTCATGCTCAAAAGTGGATATTTCTACACTGCATACTAAGCCCGGGCCTGTAGGACCTAGACTTGAATTTGGTAGTTCCAAGCCAGCATCTGAGCATCCACACTATATGGTAAACCTGGGTTTACAATTGGTGGACCTGGGTCTCACAGCAATACTAATGTGTCCAAACTGCACTACACAGACTTTCTCACTCCGATCTGTGACTTGAGCTGCATCCACACTGCAAATGATAGAGCTTGGACCTTAGTCACAGCATGACTTGAGCTCTGGCTCACTTCCCAAGCGGGGTCCTAGGACCTGAAGTCCTCAGTACTTGCTGACCCTAGTCAGACTGATTTGTGTGTGGACCGAAGTGGGGTGGGGCTTAAACCTAAGAAAGAGCTTGGACTTAGTGCAGACATACCCTCAGTGACTTTCTGGGAAATTCAGTGAGGGGAATCTGAGTTCTCTCTCCCCACACTGCCGCCCCTCTCTACACTTATTTCTGTGTGAGGGGATAATCCTAGCCCTAGGCAGACAATACACATTCCTCCTTCTCAGGTTTCTGCTCCTACATCTGAACTACATTAGGCAGGCTCAGAAATCAAGAGTCCTATATTCACATAGCAGCAATAATCATTTTGTAAAGAATCTGCAGAGCATGCACATGTGTATGAGGTACATAAGGTTATATGATTGAAGAGGTGGAATTTCATGCTTTAGGTTCCTCTTATTGTGTAATCCAGACATGCAGGGATGTATTAAACATTAGGTTTAAAAAAGCATCTAAACTATTCTTACAGACAACAAGAGGCAATCAGCCCTGAAAAAATGCTAGAGCATGAATCACAGCTGACCAGAAATTGTGAGGTAAGCCTTTTCCAACCACAGCCGTTTAGCAGTATGTGAAAATACCGTTGAAGAAATCAATCCATAATTTCAGCATTTATCAAGTTCAGATAGATTTCTGTTGTTCCTGTCTAATTTGGATGATATTACTCAGCAGAAACCCCAAGTGGGATATCAAAAGAGTATCTGGGAAGCTATTTCCTCATTTTGTTGAATCCTTTGGCATTCTATCAAGGAATAAGATCTGTTGTTAACTTCAAAGGACAGACACATTCTTTGAAAAGAGAATGTTATTGATTATGGAATCCACAGCTGTATATAATGCAGCGTAAGGCTCAACTTATGTGCTCCTTCTATGGTGCTTACTAATTCTTGGTGCACACACTTTATTTTCTTCATTACACTGAAATGCTGATTTCGAGGATGAGAATGAAAAGGTATTTGAAGCATCTAAACAGACTTTATGTTTATGTTTTGGTTTTGTAGGTTTTGATATTTATGGAGTTGGGGAAGGAGGGAATAACTAGGCAGATAGGAAATGACAGAAAGAACTTGATATTAACTTAAAGGGACAGTGTGAGATCCCACACACACCTCGAAGAAAGGCAGCAAACATGGGATTTTAAAAGATTCACTTTTAGAATGTTTATGGGAGCTTTTTCAGGAATAAGAGTATGTCCATCCACTGAGTTAACCAGGATCAGTTAATCACGTATAACTCCCTGTGTAGAGAAGCAGTTACAGGGCTGGGACTCAGTCCTACAGTTAAGCACACTAGATATGTTTACATTGCAATAAAACTCGGCCCATATCAGCTAACTCAGGCTTGTAGGGCTCAGTCTGCAGTGTAGAAGTTCAGGCTAGAACCCATGATCTGAGACCCATGACATAGGAGGGTCCCAGAGCCCAGGCCCAAACATTTACACTGCAATTATATAGCCCTGCAGCCCAAGACAGCTTACATAAGCCAGCTCTGAGTGTATTGCAGGGTAGACATAACCTATGAATTTAACTTAACAAATGGATGGTCCCATTAACTTCAGTAGGAGTATTCAAGCACTTCAAGTTAAGCAAACACGACTATTTGCAGAAGTAAGGCCCTAACATCTGATTCTCCCCTCACAACATAAATCAGGATAAACTCCACTGAAATCAATAAATTTACAACAGTGAGAAGACAATGTAGCCCTGGGTGTACATGTGCATAGCAAAGGCTTTAGGCTGATTTTGATCAGTGTTTTTTACATAGTCACTCTATTTCTGTTACACTTGTGATGGAAAATTGATTTTTTTTAAGATGAAATAAATTTTCTGTTGGGGAAAATTTTAATTAACCAACCATAACTAATGAAAAGCACGTTACTTTTATAATTCTTTATTAATCTAAGATGTTATGTTATTGTAATATAAGTAACAATTAAGGAAAGAGGGAGGAAAATATATGTATTTTTAAATGTAGATGATTTTTATAGGGATAATCATGGCTACCTGAATGTGTTACCTACTATTGTTACAAGTAACACTTAAAATTAATATGAGTTGAAAGAAAAAAATATTTGTTGCTGTATAGTCTGTTGACTGATTTCTCCATGTGAGTCAGTTAAACCAATCATGCAAACTTTTTTGTGTGGGTGGCTCTCCACTGACTTCATTGGAGTATCATGTGGGCACAAAGGTCTACCTGTGATGAACAGTGTGCCAGATCAGGTGTCATAAACAGATGGTTAAGGGTTAATGCCTCTTTTACCTGTAAAGGGTTAAGAAGCTCAGTGAACCTGGCTGACACCTGACCAGAGGACCAATAAGGGGACAAGATACCTTCAAATCTTGGTGCAGGGAAGTCTTTGTTTGTGCTTTTTGTGTTGTTCGTTGTTCACTCTTGGGGCTAAGAGGGACCAGACGTACACCCAGGCTTTCCCAATCTTTCTGAATCACTCTTTCATGTTTCAAAATTGTAAGTAATAGCTAGGCAAGGTGGATTAGTCTTATGTTTGTTTTCTTAACTTGTAAATGTGTCTTTTTGCTGGAAGGATTTTTACCTCTGTTTGCTGTAACTTTGAATCTAAGGCTGTGTGGGGAGTCCCTCTGGTCTATATGAATCTGAGTACCCTGTAAAGCATTTTCCATCCTGATTTTACAGAGATTACTTTTACTTTTTTCTTTCTTTAATTAAAAGCTTTCTTTTTAAGAACCTGATTGATTTTTCCTTGTTTTAAAATCCAAGGGATTGAGTCTGAACTCACCAGTGATTGGGGGGGGAAAGGAGGGGGGATGGTTAATTCCTCCTTGTTTTAAGATCCAAGGAGTTTGGATCAGTGTGAAGCCTCTCAAGGCAACCCAGGGAGGGGAAAGTCTGGGGGGAAAAGGAGGGGGATAGTTAATTTCTCCTTGTTTTAAGATCCAAGGGGTTTGGGTCTGGGTTCCCCAGGGAAGGTTTCTGGGGGAACAGAAAGTGTGTCAGACACTAAATTCTGGCTGGTGGCAGCGTACCAGATTTAAACTAGTAATTAAGCTTAAAAGTGTTCATGCAGGTCCCCACTTTTTGTACCCTAAAGTTCAAAGTGGGGGAAAAAACCTTGACATCAGGCCTTTGATTAATTTCTCCTGTTCATAAGAGTTTATCTCCTAGCAACAGGAGACAAATATGGAAGCACATTTTGTAAAAAATTAACAACAAAAATTAGCAGAAGAGTCTTAGAGGTGGGTTCACTTTAACTAGAACTATTTTTAGAACTAGATTCCAAGCTGAATTTGTTTATCTTTAAACTGGCAATGTCTGAACTTCTGCATATGGAACCAACGTATTACAGATGGTCATGTCTGGGAGGGTTTAAACTTTCCCTCTCATTTGTTTAGTCCTGTTTCAGAGCAAAATCCCTGACTGTTTTCTCATCTCCTCTATCTCTTCCAAGCTATGCTGTAGTTTGGAAATAGAAAAGCATTGAATGATTAGCTAACATTTTACTGGCTGGATTTAAGGAGCTTTTCTTAGTGAAGGTGGCTTTCGTTCTGGAATCTGCTCTGCCATGCAGTCAAAACATCACACAAAAGACTGCCCTTCCAGAAACGTCAGATTTGCCCCATTTGAAAGAATTTGCCAACAGAACTACAGAAAACAGGGCCAAGGATTTCTTATTACACAATTTGTGCACCACTCTGCTTTGCCACTGAAGAATGAGCAATGATCTGGTAGAAGACCAACAAATGATTCCATCAGTGATTTAAGGGCAAGAATGAGCTCTACCTGCAAATAATTACTATCTGCCTTAGCCCTTATCCAGTTCTTTTATTGATGAGAAGGCTGTGATTGTTGTTTTCTCTTGATATGTAGCATGACCATATGTCCCATTTTAACCAGGACGGTCCCTTTTTTAGGCCCTGTCCCAGTCATCCCAACTTTTTTGACAAAACTAGGCATTTGTCCCAGCTGATCATCAGTTCACAAGAGCAAATGGGACAGATGCCCAGTTTTGTCAAAAAAGTGAGTGGGACCCCTAGTGCAGAGGGACGTGCGGTGGGAGGGGAGAGACCGAGTGGCAACAGCAGCCCTGTGCTGGAATGAGGACGAGGGAGAGCAGCTCACGCTGGCTTACCAGCCCCACGTGCAGGGTGGAGAGGGGGGCCTCAGGCAGCCCTGTGTGCAGGCGTGCGGCTGGAGTCTCGGACCACCAGCCCCGCACACAAGGTGGTGGCGGGGGGAGGGGAGCTTGGGTGGCCCCATGTGTGGGGCAGAAGTGTGGGGCTGACCTTGGGGTGTGGGACCTCAGCCTGGCCCTGCACTAGTGGGAGGCAGGGAAGGCTTGGGCCAGCCCCGCATGAGGGAGCGGGGGATTTGGGCCAACCTGAGAGTGTCCCATTTTCCCTTTCGTAAAATACAGTCACTCTATTGACATGGTTGGATGCTGCATGATACAGAAGTACCATTGTGGCACAGATTGAAAAGAATCTATTTTTATAAACAGATTAAATCTGTTATAACATAAACACACACATCATACGCCTAATTCTGATTTGAGTGTGTATAGCCAAATGTATCACAACACGACTACTGTTACTGAATCAACCACTTGACTCTGGCTGAATCCTTATAAATTTATTTAACTGATAAGAATGAGGTCAGTTTCAGTCAGCAGCTTCTGGGTGCAGGGAGCATTTTTTTTTTTTTTTTTGTTTCAGAAACACCATATGACAGTGTTTCCAAAAGGGAAAAAAATCAAATCTACAGCTCTCAAGAAATCCCAAGATGTTGGAGTTTTCCATGAACTGGAAATTCCGAGTTTAGCCAGCACATCTCATTAGTTAAGGACACTCCTTTCTTTGCTGTAGATACAAGGTTGTTTGCTCATGGCCTACTTTGGCCCAATCATTTGGAATATATGTATGTGCACTCTGTATGAAGGGACACTATTACAGCTTCCCTTGCATGGATCTTTCACATGGAATAGCTAGTCTGTTATATTACCTGCTGTGAATATCAAGATGAAGTGGGGTGAGGGTACATTTACACCACATGACTGTCTGAGTGGTACAATGCAAGAACTCGCTCTGAGAGCCTGATCACTGCTAAAAGCATCTTTAAAGGACACGGTCCTGTAACATAACACTATCACAGAGGAAAAAGCAAGTGTACTTACTTTTACATGAAAGCTAAACTGAATCAAGGTTAGTTGCAGCTAAATAAAGTAAACGTGAGATTATCAAACTAACTCATTCTTACATTGCAGTATGTTTTTCTCTGATTGTGCTGTAGCTGCCAGATCTGTCAGGCTAGCGCTTCTCTCATAACAGCTTTAACAGAGACAAAATGTCATTTTCTTTTCAAATGTCATCCAGTGTCCATTGCTCCATGAAGAAAGGGTATAAGATCTTTATCTAGGAAGACGGAACCCATGTTCAGCCAGCGAAGCTTGATATAAAAATCAATCAGACTCCAAAAGGTCCTTAATTCTGAAAGCAAGCTGTTTTTGCTGTTTTACCAATGATCACTACTTGAGAATATGAATAGCTATTTATTTTGTAAAAGCCATAAACTCATTCTCTTAAAAAATTGTAGATGTTGAAATTCGCACCAATATGCTACAAAATAGACACTGTGACAAATCATGTGTCAATAATTAAAAATTACCTACTTCCCATTGGTGCTCAGTATCAGTAATCGTGTAGAAAATGTGGATCAAGTGCTACCCACAGGGCTAGAAATGAAAGCAAGTATCTAATCTCTGATTTCCTTTCAACAACACGGTAAATTTCAGTGCTCATAAAAAGAAATGCTGATTGCATTGGATAGAGCCTGTCACACTCTAGACGTAGATTCTATAGCAGGATAGCTCATTCCTGATCAGACCTTTTCTGGTTGACACTAAAACTGTTTCAACGAAATCCTGACATCAAATTCAATTCACTTTAAACCAAATCTCTTGAGGCAATGCTAAATTAAACCTCTCCAATGCCATGTACTACAAGCACTACAATAGCACAGCTGTAGCACTGCAGCTTTGTCGCTGTAACACTGTAGTGTAGCTATTTAGGCCTGGTCTACATTGGGAGGAAGGGGGGATTGATCTAAGTTACGCAACTTCAGCTACGTGAATAATGTCTTCACCACGATAAGTCGACTGCTGCTGCTCCCCCATTGACTCTGCCTGCGCCTCTCACCGAGCTGGAGTACAGGAGTCAACGGGAGAGCACTCGGAGATTGATCGCTGACAGCCAATCCAGCCGGTAGTGAAGTCATATCCTTAGTAAAGGAAAGGAAGGGGCTTTTCCATCACTGTACTAAATCTACCCCTTCAAGAGGCAGTAGCTAAGTGGACAGAAGACTCTCCATCCACCTTGCAGTGTCTATACTGGGGCTTAGGTCGGCTTAAGTACATCTCCCCAGGATGTGAATTTTTCACAGCTAGGTTGAGCTAAGTTTTAGGTGTAGACCAGGCCTCAGTCACATCAAAAGTTAGACCTGTGCGGTTTTCTAAGAGCCCCTAGAAAAAAATGATGACTCAGTGAAAGTTTTATCCTGCCCTATGCAGATAAAAATAACATAAGGTGAGAGGACTATTTCCTCTCAAAGTATTTACTCCTGCCTCTGTCCTCAGTCTTATGGTGAAAAATCCATGTCATATAGCACCAAAGTCAAATAGAGACCTATATTTAAGCTCCCTCATTCTAATCACTCCAGTAAAACAAACCTTTTGGTAGCTGTCAGCAGTTACAGGACTTCTCCTGTGGCTTGATTATGTGAACACTAATAGGCCTATTGAATTTTGTTGCACTTAGCAAAATCAGTCCCCTCAAGGGAGCCCATTGCTAAGCATCAACAATGGAGTTTCCAACTTTTCTGCAGCAAATGGCATCAGCAAGGTGTCCACTGACTCTGACTGTGGGAGGGAGGAAGGAGCCTGTTGCTGGTAGGCTGAAAAGTCCATTCTCTCTGCGGTGGCTGGCATAAGCAGTCAACTCTGACTGGGCACTGTGAGCTGGTGAAGTTACTCAACTGTCACTAGCTTCAGTGGAAGTTAAGGGTGTTCAGTACTTTGCAGGATCTGGCATTGGGCAGCGTAGGGAAGTGGTGCTTTGGGAGAAAAGGAAGAGCTGGAAGAGGAAGTGAGATCTAGGAGAGGGGAAGACGCTGGAACAATAGGATTGGCAACATGGAAGGGAAAAAAGACAAGTGATCTTGGGATGGGAAGAGCTGGTATCTTAGAAAAGATTTATTTTAAAAGTAGAAATATCGAATGGGTTGTCTACATAGCAATGAAACAGCCCGGTAGCTCGCATTGGCTGGCACAGGCCAGTGACAGGTGTCTAAAGCATTATGTCGAGTTCTGAGCACCACATTGGAAAAATGTAGACAAACTTGAGAAAGTTCAGAGAAAAGCAACAAAAATGATTAATGGTCTAGAAAACATGACCTAGGAGGGAAAATTGAAAAAATTGGGTTTGTTTAGGCTGGAGAACAGGATTAAGGGGGGACACAATAACAGTTTTCAAGTACATAAAGGAGGAGGGAGAAAAATTGTTTTCTTTTCCCTCTGAGGATAGGGCAAGAAGCTATGGGCTTAAATTGTCTCAAAGGCAATTTAGATTGAACATTAGGAAATACTTCCTAACTGTGAGGGTAGTTAAGTGCTGAAATAAATTGCCTAGGGAGTTTGTGGAATCTCTCTTGCTGGAGATTTTTAAGAGCAGGTTAGACACGCACCAATCAGGGATGAACTAGATAATACTTAATCCTGCCATGAGTACAGGGGACTGGACTAGATGACCTCTCAAGGTCCCTTCCAGTCCTACACATCTATGATGTGTATGATTTGGAGCCAGAAGAGAAATAGTTTATGGATATTTATTATAATTTGTATTGCAGTAGCACCTAGATGCACCAATTCAGATCAATGTCCCATTATGGTAGGTGCTGTACAATACCTCTAGTAAGTGATGTTTACTGTCCTGGAGACTTCGTAATTAGACGAGACAGACAAAGGGTGAAAGTGGAAATAGAGGCATGGGGTGAAGTATTTTATACGGAGATATATCTATCTCATAGAACTGGAAAGGACCTTGAAAGGTCATCAAGTCCAGCCCCCTGTCTTCACAGCAGGACCAAGTACTGTCCCTGACAGATTTTGTGCCCCAGATCCCTAAATGGTCAATCCTCAAACCACTGAGCTATCCCTCCCCTTAGTTTTCCCTGAGTATCTTGCCTGAGGTCACATTGTGGGTCATTGGCAGAACCAGAATTGTACCAAGTCTCCTGAATCCCTGGTCAGTGCTAGCTGCTGAACCATGCTGCCTCTGTGCCTTGAAATACCTGGATTTACTAAGGTTGCTAACACATGCTGAGGCCATCCACACAACTATACCACCAGCGTTAGTTCATTGAAAGCTAACATGGGTATGCCTACCTGTGATACAATCACACCTTCGCTTTGCAGTGTAGACAGACACTACAGAGGGTTAGAAACTTGCTTTTTTAGGAAAGTGGAATCATGAATGTGGGAGGTGGCGCAAGACTTGGGATGAAATTGCAAGAGTTGGCAACACTGTAACAAGTTGACACCATTTGTTTTCATTTAAAATATTGGTTATCCAGTGAAGGAGGAGGAACCACACCATATTACTTAGGGGACCAATCATACAACTAACAGCAACTAGTCAAAGTCAACTGTTTGTGAACAACTCATTCTCAAAATATCCATCCATTCTATTCAATGAACACTTACAGCAACAAATTCACACGGAACTAGAATAGGTTCTCATGTGACTGGCTAGTCAGGGCTAGCGGGAATCTTCCCCCATTATGATGAATACTGTGCCTAACAAATACAGTGGCTCTAAACAATATCATTGGACGTAAGTGACTAATCATAGACTAGCAGTAACAAATTGCAAAACAAAGTAGGTTCCCAACAACCAGGATGCTGAAGATTGTTCCTGTAAAAAGCTACATTATCAAAAGGCCAGGCCTCCTTTTGTACCTACCATCTGAAGGAGCCAGCTGTGTTATCTGAGGTGCAATCCCTCAGAATTTTTCCTGCAATTCTTTAGCAGAGGGAAGGAAGGTTTAGGACATGACTTTTTCAAGGTGCAAATTACACCAAGAGCAACAAAGCCCGGGCATCCAACATTTGAAAACACACCACCCTGCTATTCAGTTAATACTTATGAATAATGAATGCTTTTGTAGGAAACAGGGGGAGGCACAGTAAATATTATTAAACATGAATAATTCATCCAGCTCTAATTAGGAGTAGACATTTTTAAACCATGTTCAGAGGCAGAATACTTAAAGTAATTGACAGGGGCTGACAAGGAAAATATCATACAGTATATCTGTTGCTCCATACTATGTTGATGCAAATGGTAACGGTTACTTTCATATCTAGCTATTTCAGAGTTCATTAATGGCCACTATGTATGTGGAAGCAGAGGACTGAGGAAGAATGGTCTTGTGTTAAAAAGCACCGGGACTCTGGAGATTTGGGTCCAGTTCCCAGCTCAGCTACTAACTTCTGGGGTGAACTTGGGCAAGTTATTTAGTCTTTCTGCGCTTCAGCTCTCCATTTGTGAAATGAGCATAATAGTATTTGCCTACCACACAGGGCTTCTGGGTTGATATAGTCATTGTCATTCACTCTGATTTTACAGTAACAGGAAGGGTCATATAAGGATTGAGGCAGAATTGCATCTGCTTGAAAGGAATCAAATAAAAGACAAGCACCAAGTGAT
This sequence comes from Gopherus flavomarginatus, assembly GCF_025201925.1. NCBI lineage: Eukaryota > Metazoa > Chordata > Testudines > Testudinidae > Gopherus > Gopherus flavomarginatus. The sequence continues at coordinate 175,807,744 of NC_066617.1, read as the reverse complement.
GCTGGCTGCCCAAAACTATGAGTAAAGTTACTAGAAATTTAAAAATGAATAAATGTCAGCATTGTTAAAAGAGGAAGATTTTAAATTTTTGAAGAGACCAAAGATACTTAAACAAGGCCTTTCATGGTTTACCATGTGCTTTTTTTGGTATGACATGACCATAAAATAGCTGATAGCTTTGCTATGTTACTGTCACCTCTCACTCCTGTCTACTACTACAATGCCTGTGGAAGGATTAGTGAATGACCTTGTATCTCTGAACCCTGCCACAGTTATGTAACCAGGGTGGTCATCTTAAACCATAGTTTAAGACCTAAATAACATAATGTGTCACACAAGACCACTATATAAACAGATTGTGCCCACCCCCCCGCAACTCCAGCAGCTTTACTCAGAGCATGTAATTGCTACACAACTTAAGAAATATCAGTAGCCACTGGTGCATTATTGTACCAATGGTGGAAAATTTTGGGAGAAAAATCCTTGAGTAGATAAGGCTTAACAGTAAATAATGTCTGGTTCTGATCAACATGTGTTTTCATTCTTATTAGCAAAGAGATTTCAGCCCTACTCTTACTGAACACATTATTCAATCTTCACTATGGAGTGAATTTAAACTCCATAATTACAAGTATTGCATTGTGCTCAGTAAAACAATAAATCACAATTGCAGGTGTACAAAGCATCTTTTGGAGTGGAAGGGAGAATCAACAATAAGGAACGGATATTAATTATTGAAGGAACTGATATTAATTATTTATTCATAATAGCAGTATTAGTTATCTTTTCATAAATCTGGAGAAATTGAAGCAAATTAACTCCTTTCTCCCAGGAGGCTCAGTTACAGACTAGGTTATATTTATAGGATTTGCCTTTATAGTTTATATTGAGTGTTACTTTCTTCCTCTGTTGCTCTGGGCAGGGGCTGCAGGGAGGGGAATATAGTGATAGAGTTGTGATATTAAGAGACAAATTAGTTTGGTCCATGCAGAGAACACTTACCCCAATAAAAATGTCCATCGTCTCTAAGTTTGACTGATGAACAGCTCAATAAAACGTCTGAGTCTAAACAAAAACACAGCAGTGAGGTCCCAGTGCAGTTTACATGCCTGCTGGAATGATCAATAGTTTTACAGTTATCATATCATAGCCGCTTGATAACAAATGCTCTTTTTCGGTTTTAAAAGCTTAGCTGCTCAGGTACCTTATTTTCTCATTAAACCATATCTAATTCCTGTGTCGAACAGCTGCAACAGTACAACTTTGGGTAACTGCTTCACAACAGAGTGCCCACCCCCTCACATTTCTGCTTATTCCCTCCTTTTGTAGAGTAGACAGTCCCATTGTTTTGAAATTGTGGGACTCCCACAAGCCCTTAGCCTCAAACTCATGGTAAACACCACACCAAATCATGGCCAATTTGAAAGGTTTGCTCCTCAGAGTGAGCCCCTGTAAATATCTTAACATTATATGAACTTTGGGCCACATGCTCTCATCCTGCTAGAAAACATGCACATAAGGAATAGTACTTAGAAGACCAATAATGCTTAGAAAATTCCTTGAGGTTTCCCTCCTGGAATTTTCTTATTATGGTCTCCCCTGGGGAGGAGGGGTTTACAAATTTATTCAGGGTCATTAGCCAAGGCCTTGAACATCTGTAGAATCCCAGGCTCCATCTGCCCAAATCTTGGGAGATTCCCTCCTATTAACCACATGGCTCCCCATCCCTGAAACAGCATGACTTCTTGTGTGCTCATATTGGGCCAAGGTCTGTGGTCAGTGGGAGTTTTGCTTGAATGCAGACCAAGGTTTGTGGCTTTTCTTCTTTCACTAATATCCCGTCCCCTTTAGAGAGCGTTAACTCCACACCAAGCCTTCTGAATGGCCAAGACTTATTGCTGTTTGGATTCTGGAAAATCTGATTGTACAGTAGTTCCGAGGAACATGCAGTGCATAGAGACTTTTGCTGGCTCCTGGTCTATCAGCTGGGGTGGATTTAACGTAGGTGTTTCAGAAGTGTTTAAATGAGTTGGAAGCACAAGTCCCCTTGACTTTCACAAGGGATTCATTTCAATGGGTCTCCAAGGATCCCTTTCCATGGGACTCATCACACACTTCTGAAAGTCCTACACTGAAGCAATAGGGCAAAAGAACTGAGAATTGCCCCCAAATAAAGCCCAGCCTGGATATTAAAGGAATTGTGCTGGGCTGGGTCACGAGTGGGAAAGGGGGAGCTGGAGGTCAGAAGCAGGAAGATTAGTATGGGCATAATGGAGGGCATGAGGGTAATGGAGCAGGGCTGGAGTGGAGGTTTTAAGTAGACTAATACCAGCCCACACAATCCAAACTGCGAGGACCTATGTTTGAATGTATTTTGGCTTTTAACAGGCTATAAATTCATTTTAAATTAATATTTTTTGGGATACGGAGGACAGAAGGGAAGAAATAATTTTCCCTGATCTCCACTCTTCATTTCTTCATACCGTCTTCACAGATATCTCTCCATCTTCCTTCAGACTAATTTATCTGCCATGTTAGATATTCCTTTTTCCTCTCCAATCCCTATTTTCCTGTCTCTTTACTCCTTTAATTACTCACCTTCTCCTCCCCTCTCTTTTTACCTTCATTTCATTTTTTTCCTGTCTCTCATTTCTATGATCCTCTACATTACACATTGTTGCCTCCTGCTTCCCAATCTTACACTTCATCCCCAGTCTTATGACTCCTCCCAAGACACCACCCTCCTTCCTCCTCACACTCATGTGTAAGCTAGTGAGCTTTGCTTTTCCATCTGCTACCCAAACCAGTAACTGCCCTGAGGTAGGCCAGGTATTGTTTTAATAACATGGGGTCAAACCCTGAGATCCTTCCACAGATTTTATTCAGTTCTTATTTGGCCTGACATTTCTATGTATGTCAGTTGGAATTTTGCCTTTGCCAGGACTGAGCAGGAACCTCAGGACTTGAGCCAGTCAGCAGATCTACCAGAAAATGAAAGGGAGAGGAGGGTGGTGGGGACCTAGACATTGGCAGGAGACAGAAGGCATCATCTTTTTTAGTTACCATTGTAATTTTACCTGTCATGGATTTTCTTTCTGCAGTGTATCATCCAGCCAGCCCACTCTCAGTGATACTGGATTTCAGCTAGCATTACAAATGAAGCATCACTGGTGCACATACAGCTGTGTACAGGGGGTGCACAGATGTCAGATTTGGTATATACTAGCCAGCTGTATCTGTCTTTAGAAAAGGGAACAAAGAGGACCTGGGTGATTATACACCAATCAGCCTATCTTCAATATCTGGAAACATACTTGAACAAATTAAACAATCAATATGTAAGCAACTGCAGCAAGGGAGATTTAGGTTGGACGTTAGGAAAAAGTTCCTAACTGTCAGGATGGTTAAGCACTGGAATAAATTGCCTAGGGAAGTTGTGGAATCTCCATCTCTGGAGATATTTAAGAGTAGGTTAGATAAATGTCTATTAGGAATGGTCTAGACAGTATTTGGTCCTGCCATGAGGGCAGGAGACTGGACTTGATGACCTCTCGAGGTCCCTTCCAGTCCTAGAGTCTATGAGTCTATCTAGAGGATAACAGTGTGATAAAGATATCAAATGTAGATTTGTCAAGAACAGATCATGGCCGAACCAACCTAATTGCCTTCTTTAACAGGATTACTTGCCCAGTGGATGGGAGGAAGCAATAGATATGATGTATCTTGATTTTAGTAAGGCTTTTGACACCATCCCACATGACATTCTCATAAGCAAACTAGGGAAACCTGAGCTAGACAAAATAACTAGAAAATGGGTGCAAAGCTGGTTGAAAAAGACTGTACTCAAAGAGTCATATCAATGGTTAGCTGTCAAACTGGGCAGATGTATCTAGTGGGTTCTCTTAGGGCAGGTCCTGCATCCAATACTAGTCAATATTTTCATTACTGACTTGAATAATGGAGAGGAGAGTATGCTTATAAAATTTGCAGATGACACCAAGCTAGCAGGTGTTGCAAGCACTTTGGAGGTCTGGATTACAATTCAAAATGACCTTAACAAGTTAGAGAATTGGTCTGATCTCAGAAAGATGAAGTTCAATAAAGACAAGTGCAAAGTACTTCACTGAAGAAGGGAAAAATCAAATACACAACAACAAGTGGGGAATCACTGGCTAGGTGGTAGTACTGCTAAATAGGCTCTGGGGGTTAAATTGAATATAAGTCAAGATTGTGATGCAATTGCAAAAAAGGCTAATATAATTCTGGGGTGCATTAACAGGAGTATTGTCTCTAAGATGTGGGAGGAAATTGTCCTGTGCTACTTGGCACTAGTGAGATCTCACCTAGTGTACTGTATCAAGTTTTGAGCACTACACTTTAAGAAAAATGTGGACAAATTGGAGAGTGTCCAAGGAAGAGCAAACAAAAGTAATAAAAGGTTTAGAAAATCTGAACTGTGAGGAAAGATTAAAGAACTTGGGCATGTTTAGTCTTGAGAAAAGAAAACTGAAGTGGAAGCTGATAAGTTTTCAAATATGCTTGTAATAACCTTAGGGGCCAGGAGTCTGAAAAAATGGCCACATCATCGAGGTAGGCAACTGCACATTCTCCCAGTCCAGCTAGTAGACCATCTACCAGCCTCTGGAAGGTGGCGGGTGCATTTCGAAGGCCGAAAGGAAGGACATTGAATTCATACACCCCCGCATGGGTGACGAATGCTGACCTCTCCTTGGCAGGTTCATCTAGTGGTACTTGCCAGTACCCCTTGGTTAAGTCTATTGTAGAGATGAACTGGGCACGTCCCAACTTTTCCAATAGCTCATCGGTACGTGGCATTGGATAGTTGTCCGGACGAGTTACAGCATTTAGCTTACGGTAGTCCACGCAAAAGCGTATTTCCCCATCTGGTTTGGGTACCAGAACCACTGGAGATGCCCATGCACTGGTAGATGAGCGGATTATACCCATCTGTAGCATGTTCTGGATCTCCCGTTCTATAGCAGCTTGGGCATGAGGAGACACTCGGTAGGGTGGGGTTCTGATTGGGTGAGCATTACCTGTATCAATGGAGTGGTATGCCCGTTCAGTCCGTCCTGGGGTGGCTGAGAACAATGGGGCGAAGCTAGTGCACAGCTCCTTAATTTGTTGCCGCTGCAGACGTTCCAGGGTGGTTGAGAGGTTCACCTCTTCCACGCCACCGTCTTTTTTCCCGTCGTAGTAGACACCGTCAGGCCACTCAGCATCATCTCCCTGGACTGTAAACTGACAAACCTGTAAATCTCTGGAATAGAAAGGCTTGAGAGAATTAACATGGTACACTTTAGGCTTTAGTGAGGAATTGGGAAATGCTATGAGGTAGTTTACAGCTCCCAGGCGCTCTTGGACCGTGAATGGCCCTTCCCATGATGCTTCCATCTTATGGGCCTGTTGCGCCTTCAAGACCATAACCTGGTCTCCTACCTTGAAGGAACGTTCTCTGGCATGTCTGTCATACCAGGCCTTTTGCTCTTCTTGAGCATTCTTTAGGTTCTCTTTAGCAAGGGTTAAAGAGTGTTGGAGGGTGCTTTGTAGGTTGCTTACAAAGTCCAGAATGTTAGTTCCTGGAGAAGGCATAAACCCCTCCCATTGCTGCTTCACCAACTGTAATGGCCCCTTAACCTCGTGACCATACACAAGTTCAAATGGTGAAAACCCTAAACTGGGATGTGGTACAGCCCTGTAGGCAAACAGCAACTGCTGCAACACTAGGTCCCAATTATTGGAGAATTCGTTGATGAATTTACGTATCATGGCCCCCAAAGTTCCATTGAACCTTTCCACCAGGCCATTGGTTTGATGGTGGTACGGGGTGGCAACCAAGTGATTCACCCCATGAGTTTCCCACAGTTTTTCCATGGTCCCTGCCAGGAAATTAGACCCTGAATCTGTAAGGATGTCAGAGGGCCAACCTACCCTGGCAAAGATGTCTGTTAGGGCCAGGCACACAGTGTTAGCCCTGGTGTTGCCTAGAGCGACTGCTTCTGGCCATCGGGTAGCAAAGTCCACTAAAGTCAGTACGTACTGCTTTCCTCTGGGCGTCTTTTTTGGGAAAGGGCCCAGAATATCCACAGCTACTCGCTGAAATGGGACCTCAATTATGGGGAGTGGCTGGAGAGGGGCCTTGACCTGGTCTTGAGGCTTTCCCACTCTTTGGCATACCTCACAAGACCGGACATACTTGGCAACATCCTTGCCCATCCCCTCCCAGTGGAAGGACTTCCCCAACCGGTCCTTGGTTCTGTTCACCCCAGCATGGCCACTGGGATGATCATGGGCTAAGCTTAAGAGCTTCTCCCGGTACTTAGTTGGAACCACCAACTGTTTTTGCGGCTGCCATTCTTCCCGGTGTCCACCAGAAAGAATTTCCTTGTATAAAAGTCCTTGGTCTATAACAAACCGGGATCGATTAGAAGAGCTGAGAGGCGGTGGGGTGCTCCGTGCCGCCGCCCAAGCTTTCTGAAGGCTGTCATCCGCTTCCTGCTCAGTCTGGAACTGTTCCCTTGAGGCTGGGGTCACCAGTTCTTCCTCAGACTGTGGACTTGGGCTTGGTCCCTCCGGAAGCGATGTAGGTGATGGGGTTGTTTCCGTTGCTGGTGAACCGCTCTCCGCTGGTGCACCTGAGGGTATTTCAGGCTCTGGCTGAGCCTTTTGGGTATGGCTGTCTGTTGCTTCTGCCAGTTTTGGCTCGCTGGCGCCCTCTGGCGTTGAGTTTGAAGATGTGGTTGCACTTGCTGGTGCTGGTTGCTGTTCCAGTTCCGGGCCTGGGACTGGAGGTGCTGTGGCTGTTTCAGTGGTTGGCATGGAATCCGGGTCCACTACCTCTGTCTGGGTCTCTGGTAACACAGACGGGGCCTCTGTGGACGGCTCAGGAACAGGAATGGGTCTGGAAGCTTGCCTGGTTTGGCTACGTGTAACCATTCCCACTCTCTTGGCCCGCCTCACCTGGTTGGCCAAGTCTTCCCCCAGTAGCATGGGGATAGGATAATTGTCATAGACTGCAAAAGTCCACATTCCTGACCAGCCTTTGTACTGGACAGGCAGTTGAGCTGTAGGCAAGTCTACAGCTTGTGACATGAAGGGGTAAATTGTAACTTTGGCCTTTGGGTTGATGAATTTGGGGTCAACGAAGGATTGGTGGATAGCTGACACTTGTGCCCCCGTGTCTCTCCACGCAGTAACCTTCTTTCTGCCCACTCTCAAATTTTCCCTTCGCTCCAAGGGTATTTGAGAGGCATCCGGGCCTGGGGATCTTGGGTGTGATGGTGGTGTAATGAATTGCACTCGCATGGTGTTCTTGGGACACTTGGCCTTGATATGTCCCAGTTCATTACACTTAAAGCATCTTCCATCTGATGGGTCACTGGGCCGAGGTGAGTTACTGGAGACTGGTGAGGTTGAAGGGTAGGGTGTCTGTGGCTTTACTTGGGTGGTATGTGGGGTCTTTGGCTGTCCTCGGTTGTAGAGTTTATGGTCTGTGTGCCCCCTGGGGTAATCGTTCCCCTTGACAGTAGCTTTCTTGCTTTCTGCCAGTTCCATCCATTTGGCTCCAATCTCCCCCGCCTCAGCGATATTCTTGGGGTTTCCATCTTGTATGTACCGCGTGATGTCTTCAGGAACACCATCCAAGAACTGCTCCATTTGTATGAGGAGGTTTAGTTCTTCCAAGGTTTGAATGTTGTTTCCTGTTAGCCAGGCCTCATAGTTTTTTGCAATGTAGTAGGCGTGTTTGGGAAATGACTCCTCTGGTTTCCACTTTTGGTTTCTGAAACGCCGACGGGCATGATCTGGGGTTATCCCCATCCTGTATCTGGCCTTGGTTAGAAAAAGTTTATAGTCATTCATTTGGTGCTTAGGCATTTCAGCTGCCACCTCTGCTAAAGGTCCACTGAGCTGTGACCTCAATTCTACCATGTACTGGTCTTCGGGGATGTTGTACCCAAGACAGGCTCTTTCAAAATTTTCCAAGAAGGCCTCGGTGTCATCACCTGCCTTGTAGGTGGGAAATTTCCTGGGCTGTGGAGCAATATTTGGCGCCGGGTTGTTAGGGTTGGCTGGCACAGGCAGCCCAGCTTTTGCCAACTCCAGTTCATGTTTTCTCTGTTTTTCCTTCTCTTCATTCTCTTTTTGTTGTTTTTCCATTTCTCGGTGGTGGGCCGCCTCTTCTTCTTCTTGCTTCCTTCTGTGGGCCAACTCTTCTTCTGCTTGTTTCCTTCGGTAGGCCACCTCTTCTTCTTCTAGTTTTCTTTTGTGTGCTGCCTCTTTGATTTGTTCTTCTCTTTCTTTCATCTCCATTTGTCGCCTGTGTTCAGCTTCTTTGAATTGCTCTTCGGCCTTAATTTTTGCCTTAGAAGTCATGGTTCCTGTTTTCTTGTGTTGGGGTGCCCTCCGGTGTTTATCCTCTGAACTGCAGGTTCTCTGTTGCCTCCTGAAGTCTGCCTAGCAACAGTGCCTTTAGCTAATCTTCAATGTCAAGTAAACCTGAAAAACCACTTTATTTGCATTCATATAGTGCTGGTATGACTCTCAATGGGAGTGCTATTGTGTGACAAAAGACTGTTTATAGTCCTTAACGACTTCTGCTTAACATGCAAGCCACAAACTGCCAGAGAGAGCAGAAAAAAAAATTTCTCTCTGGTTCCCTTTTAAAACCAAACTGTTTCTCTCTGCTAAAAAGCCCTTAGCAGAGAAAAGAAAAATATAATATTCCTACTGGCTTCTGGATTCTATCTATATCCCACCGGCTGCTACACCATGTAATAACCTTAGTCCCAGATTTGGACCTTAGCGTCCAAGATATGGGGGTTAGCATGAAAACCTCCAAGCTTAGTTACCAGCTTGGACCTGGTACTTGCTGCCACCACCCAAAAAATTAGAGTGTTTTGGGGCACTCTGGTCCCCCTGAAAAACCTTCCCTGGGGACCCCAAGACCCAAATCCCTTGAGTCTCACAACAAAGGGAAATAATCCTTTTTCCCTTCCCCCCTCCAGGTGCTCCTGGAGAGATACACGGACACAAGCTCTGTGAACCCAAACAGAGTGAATCTCCCTCTCTGTTCCCAATCCTGGAAACAAAAAGTACTTTCCTATTCCCCCAGAGGGAATGCAAAGTCACGCTAGCAATCCAACACACAAATCTCCCCTTGATTTCTTCCTCCCACCAATTCCCTGGTGGGTACAGACTCAATTTCCCTGAAGTAAAGAAAAAACTCCAACAGGTCTTAAAAGAAAGCTTTATATAAAAAGAAAGAAAAATAAGTACAAATGTTCTCTCTGTATTGAGATAATACAACACAGGGTCAATTGCTTAAAAGAATATTGAATAAACAGCCTTATTCCAAAAGAATACAAATCAAAGCACTCCAGCACTTATATTCATGCAAATACCAAAGAAAAGAAACCATATAACTTACTATCTGATCTCTTTGTCCTTACACTTAGAAACAGAAGACTAGAAAGTAGAACTACTTCTCCAAAGCTCAGAGAAAGCAGGCAGGCAGACAAAGACAAAAGACTCAGACACTCAATTCCCTCCACCCAAAGTTGGAAAAATCCGGTTTCCTGATTGGTCCTCTGGTCAGGTGCTTCAGGTGAAAGAGACCATTAACCCTTAGCTATCTGTTTATGACAATGCTAAAGGCTGTTTTAAAGGTAAGATAAGACAAGGAGTAATGGGATTAATCTGCAGCAGTGGAGATTTAGGTTAGAATCATGGAATATCAGGGTTAGAAGGAACCTCAGGAGGTCATCTAGTCCAATCCCCTGCTCAAAGCAGGACCAATCCCCAACTAAATCATCCCAGCCAGGGCTTTGTCAAGAATGAACTTAAAAACCTCTAAGGAAGGAGATTCCACCACCTCCCTAGGTAACCCATTCCAGTGCTTCACCACCCTCCTAGTGAAAATTTTTTTCCTAATATCCAACCTAGACCTCCCCCACTGCAACTTGAGACCATTACTCCTTGTTCAGGCATCTGCTACCACTGAGAACAGTCTAGATCCATCCTCTTTGAAACCCCCTTTCAGGTAGTTGAAAGCAGCTATCAAATCCCCCCTCATTCTTCTCTTCTGCAGACTAAGCAATCCGAGTTCCCTCAGCCCCTCCTCGTAAGTCATGTGCTCCAGCCTCCTAATCATTTTTGTTGCCCTCCGCTGGACTCTTTCCAATTTTTCCACATCCTTCTTGTAGTGTGGGGCCCAAAACTGGATACAGTACTCCAGATGAGGCCTCACCAATGTTGAATAGAGGGGAATGATCACGTCCCTCGATCTGCTAGCAATGCCTCCACTTATACAGCCCCAAATGCCTTCTTGGCAACAAAGGCACACTGTTGACTCATATCCAGCTTCTTGTCCACTGTAACCCCTAGGTCCTTTTCTGCAGAACTGCTGCCTAGCCATTTGGTCCCCAGCCTGTAGCAGTGCATGGGATTCTTCCGTCCTAAGTGCAGGACTCTGCACTTGTCCTTGTTGAACATAATCAGATTTCTTTTGGCCCAATCCTCTAATTTGTCTAGGTCCCTCTGTATCCTATCCCTACCCTCCAGCTTATGTACGACTCCTCCCAATTTAGTGTCATCTGCAAACTTGCTGAGGGTGCAGTCCATGCCATCTTCTAAATCATTAATGAAGATGTTGAACAAAACCAGCCCCAGGACTGACCCTTGGGTCACTCCGCTTGATACCAGCTGCCAGCTAGACATGGAGCCGTTGATCACTACCTATTGAGCCCGATGATCTAGCCAGCTTTCTATCCACCTTATAGTCCATTCATCCAGCCCATACTTCTTTAACCTGCTGGCAAGAATACTGTGGGAGACCCTATCCAAAGCTTTGCTAAAGTCAAGGAATAACACATCCACTGCTTTCCCCTCATCCACAGAGCCAGTTATCTCCTCACAGAAGGCAATTAGGTTAGTCAGGCATGACTTGCCTTTGGTGAATCCATGCTGACTGTTCCTGATCACTTTCCTCGCCTCTAAGTGCGTCAGAATTGATTCCTTGAGGACCTGCTCCATGGTTTTCCAGGGACTGAAGTGAGGCTGACTGGCCTGTAGTTCCCCGGATCTCCCTTCTTCCTTTTTTTAAAGATGGGCACTACATTAGCCTTTTTCCAGTTATCTGGGACCTCCCCTGATCGCCATGTGTTTTCAAAGATAATGGCCAATGGCTCTGCAATCACATCTGCCAACTCCTTTAGCACTCTCAGATGCAGCGCATCTGGCCCCATGGACTTGTGCTAGTCCAGTTTTTATAAATACTCCCGAACCACTTCTTTCTCCACAGAGGTCTGGTCACCTCCTCCCCATGCTGTGCTGCCCCATGCAGCAGTCTGGGAGCTGACCTTGTTCGTGAAGACAGAGGCAAAAAAAGCATTGAGTACATGAGCTTATTCCACATCCTGTCACTAGGTTGCCTCCTTCGTTCAGTAAGGGGTCCACATTTTCCACTTTAGATATTAGGCAAATCTTTCTAACTATAATGGTAGTAGTTAAGTTTTGGAATAGGCTTCCAACGGAGGTTTTGGAATCCACGTCACTGGAAATTTTTAAGACTAGGTTGGACAAAGGCCTGTCAGAGATGACCTAGGTTTACTTGGTTCTGCCCCAGCAGAGGGTGCTGGATCAAGGTCCCTTCCCGCCTCATGCTTCCACAACTCACCTCTTCTTATTTCTGCTACTCCATGTTAATATTTGCACCATAGTTACATTTTTATTTGGCCAGAATATAAAATGGTTGATACTATTCTTTGTGGTAGAAAGGAACTTTTTGTTGCATATTCTTCCTCCCAGACCTAAGGAAGAGCTCTATGTAGCTCAAAAGCTTATCTCCCTCACCAACAGAAGTTGGTCCAAAAGAAAGATATTACCTCGCCCATTTTGTCTGTCTAATATTCTTGGATTGAGACAGCTACATCACCACTTCATACATATCAATAATTAGCCATTGGAGCAAGGGGACTGGAACCTGGATTTCCCATCTCTCAGGTGAGTGCCCTACCCCCTGGGATATAGATTCTCATTTGCTCTTTTGGCTAAAGGTTATAAGTGAGATACTCCCTTCCCAGCCCGTTTTGTGTGGGTTTAGATATGCTCAGAGCACATCTATCACATTGTGCCCCCAAGATAGATGGGGGGAAATCTAGTTTGTTAATCCTTCTGGGGCTTAAGAATTAATTGCTGAGCAATCTTAGGATTTGGTGGCTGTGCTTATGCCCAGGTGCTGAAATTTAGGCATCTTGAGGATTTCACCAGTAAAAATTTAGGTGTCCAGAATTATGCAGCAGCTGAACAGGGGTTTTATGAATGCCAGTGGTGCCTAAGTGTTGGACCCTAAGTGTTGGACTTAGGCACCGAAATCTCCTTTGTGAATCCCAGCCCAAGGCCTTAGTAGGATCCAGAAAAAAAGGTTAGACATTTGTGAATAAGAGTATCTAGAAATATGAGATTTTTTAAAAATTGGAAGAAATATAAACCCCACCCTCCCAGTGACTAGGTAAAAAATGCAATTTTGTAATAATTGATGTTTTGCACATACGTCAACAAAAATTTTCACTTGGAAATTTTTCAAGGGGCAAAAGTTGAAACATATTTCTGCAATGTCATTTTAATTTGTGTTGACATTTATGTATATTTAAAGATAATAAACAATACTAATATTTTATATGCTTACATATTTAATATTTTAATATAAAATTCTAAAATGTTTTGACACTCCCTAGTTTTTTGGGGGTTGTGGGTTAAAATTTTCTTGTTGGGCAAAATTTCAAATTTTTGGCTTCATGTTTCCAATCATAGCACTTGCTAAAGAATCTTGCAATTTCTCAAGGGCTTCTCTGCTTCATCCCCTCCCTCCCAGAAAGTTCTAAGCACCGCCAAACACGTGTTTCCTTGGACCCTAACCTCTTGCATTTACATTAAATCTTATAGGACAATTGGATTTGTTTAACATTGTTTCACTTAAAGTTGCATTTTTCAGGAACATAACTACAACGTTAAGTGAGGAGTTACTGTACTAGTTACAGTGGTATCCAATCAGGATTGGGATCCCACTGTGCTGTACCCTGTTTAAACACCAAAAGGAGCTGATTCCCTCTCAAAATGGTTTATAGTCTAAAGAAAAAAACTCCTTATAAGCAGATGATTCTATAACTGCCTTCTGCAGTGTTTTCTTTCATATTCTACTGAAGCTAGCTGGTACTGGTAACTGTTGGAGATAGGAACTTGGACCAGATGGAGCACTAATCTGCTCCAGTAAGGCAATTACTATATTCTTTGGGATCCATTATTTTCACTCAGATGGTAGATGGTCAAATGTATAATACCAGCTGGTGGTGTTTGACCTTGTTGTGATGAAATTATTCTGTATTAAAATGTTCTTCAATATGATAAATAAAGAGTTAGCACAGAAGCTTTATTTTTATAATTTACTTTTTTTTATAATCACTTTTATAAGGAACATACTGAATACTTATCTGGCATGGTTATAGGAAAAGGCAGCTGTAGCTACAGTTCCCTTATAACAATGAATATGAGAAAACACTAAATATTTTCTCCACATATTTAAAATACTGTTTTATTGCTTAGTCTCTTTGAAGATGAAAGCAAACCCCTTGGCACTAGTGTGGGTTGTTTTTTTCCAGCACCCACTTGTGATCAATGCTAGAAGATAATTTTTTTAGTAAAAGATTTTGTGGGTTATGGGAAACTCTTACTTCTGGGCTCTGTTCAGCACAAATATCCATCAGTCTGTGTACAAACCTAATCATAAAGAGAACTGCTGAAAACTTTGGGCTCTCTACCCTACTGACACATCCAACAGAAAGTTGGTTGAGGCATCATCAATATATTTGCAGGATGCCTGAAAAAACAACTGGAAGCATGGAAGGTCTATTTGAAATGTGACTACCTCTCCACTGCCAATATGAAGCCCAGTGCAATAGGCCAAAAATTGTTATGTATTAATATTAGTTGAGAGACAATGTAGGCGAGGCAATATCTTATTGAACCATCTTCTATTGCTGGAAGGTACAAGATTTCTAACTACACAGAGATCTTCAGATCTGGGGAAGGAAATCAGAGTGTCTGAGGTAAATACAAGTTGGGACAGATTGTTAAGCAGAAGGGGTAACGAGTAGTGAAGGGGGTCACTTGAACTTAAGAGGGCAATTGGAGGGTTAGATTGCTATGTTTGAAGTGTGCAAGTGAGGATAGCAGGCAATATGATGTGTTATAAATAGTTGTAAAAGGACTTAAATCAATGTCCCTGTTAAATCCTTGGCTTTTGGTGTCTAGCAGAGTTATGAATTTAGGTTCCCAAACTTGACTTTTGCAGATAGCCTTCATGAGAAACCTGCACACTATTATTGAAAGATCAGATATGGAATGATTGCTATGTGAAAAGTGCCCATGGGCAATATGATGTTCTTGTCTCTTGTTTTTCTGTGCGAGTTCACTCAAGAACGTAATGAGTTTTTAGTTTCCTGCAAAGAGGTGTTGCTTGGGCATTAGATCAGAAGACTGGATTATAGGGGTATCCTGGGCTTTGTTCATACTACCTTTAACTCATTCTGATGGCAATCATTTCAAATCTTAGCCTAACAGACAGAGAGGGTGAAGGGTAAGTAATATTCAGTAAGTGTGTTGATCCTTGGGTGAAAAGCACTATAGAAAAGCAAACCACTGCGTTTTCATTTCTCTGTTAACACATAAATCATATTTGGCACATGATCAAGTAGGCCAAAAGCCAGATTAGCAAAGCATAGTCTCAAATCTATCCACAGAGATAGAACTCCACAAAATAATTCCTAGAGCAGATCTTCTAGAAAAACATCCAAACTTGATTTAAAAATGGTCAGTGATGGAGAATCCACCGTGACCTATGGTTTGTTAACTAACCAATGATCAATTACTCTCACTATTAAAAAGGTACACTCTATTTCCAGTCTAAATTTCTCTAGCTCAAACTTCCAAACATTCATTGGATCATGTTATAACTTTCTCTGCTAGACTAAAAAGCCTGTTATTAGATGTGCTTCCCATGTTTGTACTTATGGATTGTAATCAAATCACTCCTTAACCTTCTCTTTACATAGCAAAATAGATACAAGGGCCTCAAACTGACATGGTTTCTCATCCTTTAATCAATCTTGTGGCTCTTCTTTGAACCCTCTCCAATTTATCAACATCCTTCTTGAATAGCGGACATGAGAACTGGACCCAGTATTCTAGCAGAAGTTGCCAAATACAGAGATAAAATAACCCCTCTCCTCCAATTCAAGATGTTTATTCAGCCCAAGATTGCATTAGCCCTTTTGGCCCCAGCATCACTCTGGGTGCTCATGTTCAGCTGATTGTCCACCATGACCCACAAAGCTTTCTCAGAGTCCCCACTTCCAGGATGGAGTCCCCATACTGTAAGTTTGGTGCACATTCTTTGTTCCTGGATATGTTTACATTTATCCATATTAAAATGCATATTATTTGTTTGCACCCAGCTTATCATATGATCCAGATTACACTGTATCAGTGAACTGTCCTCTTCATTATTCACCACTGCCCAGTTATTGTATCATCTAGAAATTATCAGTGATGATTTTATGTTTTCTTCTAGGTCATTCATAAAAAAGTTTAATAGTGTAGGGCCAAGAACCGATCCCTGCAGGACACTGCTAGAAGCACACCTTTTAAATAATTTCCCATTTACAATGACATTTTGAGTTCTATCATTTAGCCAGTTTTTAATCCATTTTATGTGTGCAGTTTAAATTTGATGTCTTTCTAGATTTTTTTTTTAAATCAAAGTGTCATGGAGTACCAGGTCAAATGCCACACAGAGTTCTAAGCATATTACATCAATACTATTACCCTTCTCAGTCAAATTTGTAATATCATTAAAAAAATCAAATTAATTTGACAGGATCTATTTCCCATAAACTCACATTGATCCTTTTTAAGATAATTCAGTGGCTGATAGAGAACTTGATTAGTAAAGAATTAAAGATAGGTACTATAATTAATGCTGATCAACATCATACTGACAGGCCTATAATTACCTTAGTAATTCCATTTACCCTTTTTAAATATTGGCACATTAGCTTTCTTCCAGTCTTCTGGAACTTTCTTGGTGTTCCAAGATTTATTGAAAATGAACATCAACAGACCAGCAATCTCCTTAGTCAGCTCTTTTAAAACTCTTGGATACAAGTTATCCAGACCTCCTGATTTAAAAGTGTCTTACTTTAGTAGCTGCTGTTTAACACCCTCCTGAGATACTACTGGAATGGAAAGAGTCTTATATGATATGACTACTTCAGTTGTTTTCCACCCCAAATACAGAACAGAAATATTTATTGAACACTTCTGCATTTTCTACATCACTATTGATCATTCAACCATTTCTATCTAGTAGTGGACTAACACCACTGTTAGGACTCTTTTTATTCCTAATATACTTAAACTCCTTATTGTCTTAAACAATACCGTCCATAAATTTCTCCTTGTCCTTTTGCTTCCTTTATCAATGTTATACAATTCGTGGCTTGTGATTTATATTCATTTCTATCTATTTCCCTCTTCTTCCATTTGGTATATATTATTAGCTGCCATCACTTCCCCATTAAACCAGCTGTTTGTTTGTTTGCTTGTTTGTTTGTTTAAGCAACATGGCCTTCTTCAACTGTGAGAGTATGACTTTTGGGGAATCTAGTGAAGTGTTTTTAAACAATTCCCAATCATCATTCATAGTTTTCCAATTCAATACTTCCTTCCAGCTCATTTGTTTAATAATTGTTTTCTGCTTTGTAAAACTGGCCCTTTTAAAGCAGTGAGTGTGGGTATGTGTAAGTAAGTGTAATCACTGGTTTGGAATTATTTCTGTTTGCATTTTATACATCTGATCTAGTCATCATGATTACTTGTACCTAACTTCCATTAATTTTTAGTTCTGTGATCAGTTCCTCTTTATCTATCAAGGTGAGATTTAATATAGAATTCCCCCATATTGGATACATGGTTTGCATTAGGAAATGGTCCTCTACAATATTTAGACATTCCAGGGATGTTTAAGTACTGGCAGCCTGAGATGTCCAGCATGTCACTCAAATTGAAATTCCACATGATCACAGAGTTTTTTTTCCCCTTACTCATTATAGATAGGATGACCAGCTCCTTATGTACCTGTTTCCTAGTTGACTTGATGGTCTGTAGCAGATACCACCTAATATCCCATCTTGTGCTTTATCTGTTAGGACATTGATCCATAAGCATTGGAGATCATTTTTTGTGAAAGCCCATAACAGGCTCTTCAGTTAAATTGTACAAACCTCTCAAGCTGAACACAGTTCTTAACCCCAATTTTTGTCTTACCTTGTCATAAACAAATAAGTAAGAGTTAATAGAAAAGAAATACTTCATATCTCTTTTGCCTGTAAAGGATTAACAAGTTCAGTGAGCCTGGCTGTCACCTGACCAGAGGACCAATCAGGGGACAGGATACTTTCAAATCTTGAGGGAGGGAAGTTTTTTTGTGTGCGCTGTTAGTTTTGGTTGTTGTTCTCTCTGGGTTCTGAGAGTGACCAGACGTGCAACCAGGTTTCTCTCCAATCTCCCTGATACAGGTTCTTATAGATTCAAAATAGTAAGTACTAGGTGATAAAGCGAGTTAGCTTATGTTTGTTTTCTTTATTTGCAAATGTGTATTTGGTTGGGAGGAGTTCAAACGTGTATTTGGCTGGAAGGAGTTCAAATTTGTATTTTGCTGAAAGGATTTTAATTTGTACTTGTATACTTAGGCTGGGAGGGTATTCCCAGTGTCTATAGCTGAAAGACCCTGTAACATATTCCATCTTAAATTTACAAAGACAATTTTTACTGTTTTTTCTTTCTTTAATTACAAGCTTTTCTTGTTTAAGAACCTGATTGTTCTTTTATTCTGGTGAGACCCCAGGGGACTGGGTCTGGATCCACCAGGAAATTGGTGGGGAGAAAGGAGGGAAGGGGGAGAGAAAGGTTAATTTTCTCTCTGTGTTAGGATTACTTTCTCTCTCAGGGAGAGTCTGGGAGGGGGAGAGAGGAGGAGGGGGGAAGGTGAATTTTCCTCTCTGTTTTAAGATTCAAGGAGTTTGAATCACAGTGATCTTCCAGGGTAACCCAGGGAGGGGAAATCTGGGAGAGGCAATGGTGAGGGAAAGGGTTTGCTTTCCTTGTGCTAAGATCCAGAGGGACTGGGTCTTGGGGATCCCCAGGCAGGGTTTTGGGGGAACCTGAGTGTACCAGGCACTGGAATTCCTGGTTGGTGGCAGCGCTACAAGTACTAAGCTGGTAATTGAGCTTAGAGGAATTCATGCTGGTACCCCATCTTTTGGACGCTAAGGTTCAGAGTGGGGAATTATACCATGACATACCTATATCCTGGTTAAAATACAATCCTACTACACACATATGCAACAGTATAAAAACAGGCAAACAGAAACAGATGAGTTTGTTTTTCTTAAGAAATGAGGAAGAAGCAAACAAGTCAAATGAACACAAAGCAGGGCTGTTTTCAGCATTCAGGAACCTACCTACAAAGTCTTGTATAAAAGACTTCCCCTGGGAAAAGCTCTTCCCACATCCTCACTGACAATTGCAGTGTGGCTCAACCACCATATAACTCTATTTCTAATGTTTTCCAAGAGATGATCTAATACAGACACATTCAAACCACTACTAGTCATTCTGTAGATTTGGGCTGTAATCCTGGCAGGCAAAACAAAAATATGGATTAACTTTATTCTTTTGTTTCCTCTGAGAGAAAGACAAACATCAAAAATGGAAATGGAGACAAAAGGATAAAAAAACCACAATACATTTTAGTATATATATATTTCTTCCTCCTTTGATTTCAATTCAGTTCAGGCTTCTATTGCCAGCTGGTTTTAGAGCTTTGCTTTCGAGTATCTGCTTTTTCTACTGCAGTAGCTTCTACTAGTTAGCTTCTGTTGTGGCAAAAAAAAGAACCACCTCACCTGCACACAACCCGCACCCTGCATTCGACAGGTCCAGCAAAATAAAAATGATACAAATGAGTCCATTTTAGAGCTGAATTTAACCAGTGTTAGCCCTTAATGCTATATAAACAGCAACTAATAACTAAATGTGGAGTGCAAGTTAGAGCTGAACTTGGTCTGCTGTTGTTAACATATAGGGCTTGATTGTCCACTGCCTGGCATTGTGTGTAATCATTTACACCGCTACACACGCTTTGGTATAATAGATGACTACACAAAATGCAAGGCAGTGGGGAATTAAACTTGTGAAGTATAGTCCATGTCTGGAGAGAAAATTCTTGTTAATGTCTTGAGGCCACATTCTGTTCCCAGGTACACTAGTGTAGATAGGAATAACTCTGTTGAAGAGAGTGGAGTTATTCTAACTCTGCCTAGTCTATCTGGGAGTATGACATCTAGATAGATAAAGATTCCCACAAGGTTAATTGCCTTCTCAGTGTCAAAGCTAACTAACTAAATATTTAATAGAAGAGTTTAAAGATGTTATTTTGTAATTAGCCAAGCCACCAGCAGGTAGCACTGGTATGTGCTAGATATGCCAGTAAACATAATAAGAGAGAGCCTCTTTTTACAGAGGCGAAACAGACACAGACAGCCTGAGTTCCAATCAAGTGCTTTAACCTTTTGGACATGATTCATATCTGTGATTAAACAGGCAGCTAGATTCTGATCTTATTTACACTGGTGTAAACCTGGAGAAGCTCAAGTGAATTCAAAAGTCACTTTAGATATATACACAAGTAACAACCTACTCCAGCATGGCTACTGCCTAAGAAAGGACTCCCATATATCACCTGAACCCCGCGTTGCACAATGAATGTACAAAGCCATGTGACCAACTGCTCTAAGTGTCCAGCTCAGTAATTTCCATAAAATCAATAATCTGTATTAAAAATATAGTTCTGCCCTTGCTTATGACTGTCAGTGTAAAACTTAGGCTACTGCCACTTCATTAGTAAAACCGTTGACTTGGCAAGCTTGAAGCTGGAAGTCACATTGTGGGGAGTCAGGTGGTGGTATTAAACAATACAGTTTGAGCAGTTTTAGAATAACCCAAGCAGAACGTTTCCCAGGCTGGAATTCAGAAATTATCAGGTATTTTAGTTTTACAACTCTGCAGCATTTGTCAGGGCAGTCATCAAAACTCCCTCACCTCTTCCTCCATCTTCCCTTTATAACCTGTTAAAATAACACTGTCTACAATTACAGAGACATTTGTTATGCATGATATAATAGACTGCAAATATAAAAAGGCATTATCATTACTTTTGTCCTTTGTTCTTCCAGGCCAGAATATTGCATAGTTCTTTACTTTGACATTTATTGCTTTTAGATTGGTAATAGAATGGTTTGTGTTGCTCATTATCCTGAATGATGATAATATTAGAGGTTGGGGAGCCTGAGTTCCCTGTTAAGTAAAGTAAAGGCTTCTTATAATTTAGCAAAGGTTATTACTGGACAATTACCCACAATACAATTCAAGTCTAATAAACTTTAGCCATATTCACTCTTAAATGCCACATTTGTAGTATGGTTTCTAGGAAACCTTACAGAGAGATTCATGTTGCATATAATTTTCCAGTGCTGACTGATGGGTGTCTATAGAGCAAGGGCCTTGGTCAGAGAAACTTCCAGTGACCTGAGAGTTTGCTTACATAAGTACTGAGGGGAAAAATGAGCTATGAAACCATTTGCAGTAACTCCATTGAATCCAATGGCATTAATCTGGATTTGTACTGATGTAAACTCTTTTGGGGTTAGAGAGCATGGCACCTTAAACACTGTCCTGAGGCATAGGAAATGCTGTTTCTCCAGGGTGAAGGAGTGTGGCGAGAGGGAGAGTGATGGGGTGGGAGAGGTGAGGGCCTACAGTGAGCAGACCCTCACATAGCAGCACAGCCCAGAACCAGCCCAAGAGAGACGTCCAAGGACAGGAGCCAGGAGGAGCACTGTGCCCGGGAGGTATCGCCTGAGAAGTGAGACCCAATATCACTGACACTCAGAGCTGTACGGGGCAGTGAGTACTGGGGCTTGTGACTTTGCTTTAGGAATCAGGAAAGCTGTACTTAGTTAAGTGAGGAGGTTGTCTCTCTGTGTGTGTTTTGCAGAGGGCGGCAGAAGAGGGCACCCGAAGAGTTTGTTGTGGAAGTTTACAGGCACCAAAGATGACCAGGAGCATCCAAGACTCACTGCTGGACTGGATCTCTGCCCAGAATTCCTGAACTCAGTCTAGACAAAGTGCTCAGCATCTGTCCTTTCATATTGTGGTACCAGTGGGACCGTGGGTCCATGTGTCCGAAGTAACCCTGCTTTGCCGCTCCCTCATCTTCTCCCCATTTTTCTCCATACATCCTGTGACACTACACCCCATATTCTTCATACAGATGTTATGATATGAATATGGCATAACTAAGATGTATTTTATGCAGGCCTCTGTACAGTGCAAGACAATGCAATTTTGGGTTTGCACCCCAGACATTGTGTGCACTTAAGTGCTGGGCAATCTGCTAGCTGGTTCTTCCCACGCAGAGCTGATTTCCATGTCTGTGTCTTTCTGTAGCTGGGAGAATCCCTACCTGTGTGTGTCCTAGAGGAGGCTTGAGGACCTGGCTCAGCAGGACAGGATGGTGGAATGGGAGGCTCCGTAGGACTCTAGTACATCAGGTGGCAACCCGGCGGTGGCATGGGGGACAACCCGTCACACATCCTTCTGTAAATAAATATTTCCATTTCCTATATTCATTGTACTATTCCAGTGTGTTTCCACCTGTTTAAGCTCCAGGAAGATTGGAGCAAGTGCCCCTGTGATGGGAGGACATTTCTCTGCTGTGTTCCCCTGCATGCTCTTACTTGGCTGGAGCTGCTGGCAGAAAGGACTCCATATTAGCCACAACGGTGCTACAGGTACACTGTTAAAGAGCATAATGTAGCCCAGGAAATTTCTGTTTGGTTTTTTTTTTTTTTAACAGTAGGAGATATTCTAAAATTCAACTTTTTAAGATCTTGAATGAACACATTAGCAGGGAGCAAATATTAGTGAAATTCAGAGCCAGATTTGGTTTCTCCCTCTTTTAAAACAGGTTGAACAAAAACCTGAATCTGAACAATACAAAACTTTGGACCCTATCCAGGAAGTGCTTCATGCTCAGAAATCTCACTAGGAACCCATTTCAACATTGATTTCACTGGGGGTGCTGCACCAGGGGACCTTGCTGGAGCAGGCCTCTTCTGGGGTTCAAAATTCTATACAACATGAACCTTTCTGTGCATATAAACTTTGCAATTCAGTCCTTTCTTAGAGTAGGCCTGTATACATTTGTATGCACCTATACTTTTTTTAAAATGAGGTTTCCTTTCCATTTGGTACTCGGATTTGCCTGTAGCCATTTATGTCCAATCTACGTTCATAAGTTCATTTCTTTTGCAGCAGCATTGGCCATGTAACAGTAGCTAGAATTATTTTCCCCATAAATCTTGGCAGAGTGACTTTTGTAATTTGCACACGCTCATATCCAATTTCAATCCAATTTTCATTGACAATTTTCTCTCTGGATTTTTCTTTCACCTTTATTTTTAAGCTATAGCAGTGGTTCAGAGTCAAAGGTGTTTGTAAACTTTATGATGTACCCTGCATTATTGCAGTTTGTCAGTAATGCAAGATGGAAAAACTTGATATTCTAAACACTGCTGCACTTGTCAGAGTTAGTGTTTTATGAAACAAATGTTCTAATATGAAAAAATATAATCATCATGGAAATTGGCTCAAAGCACTAAGTACAATTTTTCTAACTAAGAAACATACTGTACTGTATATGACCTGTTAGGTCACCTGGTTCATCTTTGGCGATGATAAATAACTAATAGACTTCCAGCACCATTCAGGATATACTAAACAGGGAATAGTTAGCCAGCACAGATGGAGCAGCTAACATATCTGTGACCTGTTTGCTTTGAAGAGAAAACACTTTATTTCCAAAACTGTTAGAACAAGATTATCTCGGTTTACTGCTTATGTGCCACCATGGTGTGCTAGAAATGCTCAGCAGATGTTCAAGGAAAATAAAGATAACCACATGATCATTGCTGTCAGTGTGCCTGATACTGTAATTCATGCAAGGGTGTGGATGGGACATGTGACCCTGTTGGACTGAACATGTATGCTCAGCATGGGATCGTGATTTCTCACTGAAGTCAATGACAGTCTTCCCCTAGAATTCAGTGGGAATTGGATAGGTCTCCAGGTGTATTAGCAGCAACTGCACAGAGCAGTTAAAAAAGCTTTATGCTTAGCACAGTGACTTTGTGCCTGCACCAGTGCCCCCTTTCACATGGGTGCACAGCACAAAGAGGTATGTTTGGGGCAGGTGTGACATGGCTATTGCAATGATGGCTGTGTTCATGCTTAGCAGGTATGGGCCAGGAAAATACATATTCTTATAAGATGCTCAAGAACATCTGGGGCTTTGTGGTTCCACCACTGATCTCCCTTGATGGTGATTCATGGTCAAACGCACTGCTGAGCAGCCCCTGTACCTACCATAAGAAAGAAAAAAGACTTGATTTTCAAAGCTCATGAGACAACTTAGACCCACACCTTCCAATGAGAAGCGACCAGGGCTAAGGGTATGGTCTGTTTAGGTGTATATTGGAATATGAGGGGCTGTAAATTCTTAATCCCCAAAAAGCTGGACAGATAATGCTATGTTTCAACATTGCCTCTTTGTTTGCCCCGCTGATCTAGAAAGAAAATATCACTAGGGTCACAATGTACTATAATGCTGATCTTTTATCAAAAGTTCTGCATGATTGTTCTTCTACAGTTTATGTTAATATGATCCTTTCAGTTTTTAATATTTGCTTTTAGAAGTTCTGCATAGCCCAATAACAGCCTCTCAAAACTGAGATTTTATGTTAATTATGTATAATTATTTTATTATTCAACAATGGAAAAATCTATCATAATTCTAGTAGTTAAAACATTTTAGAGCATTTTAACTTACAATACTTAGTCTTCTTAAAGAAGATCAATTGATTAGGTGAAATTTACTTGCAGAGGGTTTGTGCTAAACCCTGTGCACCAATTAAGACTGTAGCTATAAATTGTTGGCAGCAGCACATAGCCTGAATTTTCAACACCAAATATTTCATTTTGTTGCTACAATTTGCGGGTGCCATTTGTGCCCTAGATGTCCAGCAGTGTAATCAGATATCTAAATAATCTAAGATGTGCTTGTAATTGTTTGTTTACAAACTGCAGGAACAAAATGGGAGGAACGATAAAAACTGGACAAAACAAAGCCCTACATGGCTCATGCCATTGTATACTGACAGTAGAAAAAAATGGAAAAGGGGAGAAATTTCAGGTAAAAAGTGGACTTTAATCTGGAAATATGAGTGGAGGAGGTAACAGAAGAGCAAGCAGTGATCAGAAAAAACTATCACTACAACTACAACAAAAATGAACCCAAACAGGTATTTTCAGCTAGTAATTTTGAGTTCCAAAAAACTCATCCATTATTGAATACTATACAAGGATCTTTATTGTACTTTCAAGTACCCGACCCTGCCACATACTTTAATATCTGGCCTTATGTACTTTTAAGCATTGTTGGGTTTTGTGGCTTGTTTTTACCCCTCTCCTGCTTCTATTAGCCTCCTGTTGACCTAGCAAAGTTGGCAGACTTTTTAAATGGAAAAATGAGTGTGTTTCTCAGGTGCATTTTTCTAGCCTGGCTTAAAGGCAAGTGCAATCTTACATGTGTTATACTGGCCTTCAGCACAGGATTTTCACTTCAATCAAACACCAAAGCCTTTATTTGTCATTCTTTTTTTAATTTTTCAATATTTATGTGCACATCTCACTGTATTTCCTCAATTCTTCCTCCCCAAAACAATCCACAATTTATAAGTGCACTGACAGACATTGACAATGCTGAGAGAATGAATTCATCATCACTGTAGCTGTTTCTTCTAACGCTTTTTTACAGGGTGTGGGATTTATAACAGTGGCTTTGAAATGAAAGGCAATACTGCATTGAAGCAGAGTGACAGTATTTATATTACATGAGAGCAATCTTCTAAAACTCTTATGATGCCCAATTGTTGAAGGCGTGGTGTCCTTCCTCCCCAGTGAACTACTGGGGCTGAGGATAGTACTTACAGTCTGCGGATTCCATGGCATGCAATGCTATTGGGAAACGCAATACTATTGGGCTCAGAATTATTACCCTCTGTAAAGCTATTCACAATCCACAGAACTGAAATAATGTTTGGTGACCTTTGGCCCTAGTGCTTATATTTCTCAAGGACTACACTTTTGTTTTCTGGGCATTCAGTGAGTGGAGAGCAGTGACCTTTGAGCTGTTATCTAGTTTTCATGAACATATAAACAAGTGAGGATGCAGGAGCCAGCTCTCTTGAGTAACAGCAAATACAGCAGCTGCCGCATTATTACTCCTTATAAAAACCAGCTCAAGTGTTGTGGTACATTTTTTTCTGTTTTCTACTTTCAGAAAAATATTCTTGTCTGCATTACACCTCTGAGGTAGCAGTTTAGGATGTCTGCACAAGATTGGCGCATCTACCTACCTAGTTAGTGCTGGTACCATAATTTCTACCCCTTCTATAAAAATGTTAACATTGTTACAGTTTCTGCATCGCTCTTTTTTGCCCAAAGAATAGTTTACTATGTGAAACAAGAGAGTACAACTGAGGGCCTGATCCACCAAAGATTTATCTTTGAGAATAAAGCATGATGGGATCATCCCTCAGTTAGTACTTGAACATAAAATGTCCAAACAAAATGCAGGAAGTGGCAGACAACAGTGGCTCAGTACAAGGTGGTCATCTTTTCTCAAAGTTCCTAATGAGCCAATAGCCCTAGTATGGTATTAAGAGGCCTTATGCAGGTGCTTCTATCAAATTAGATGTAAATTCACAGCTATTCCAGACTGGCATTTGGCTCACACAATTCATAGATTAAGGCCAGAAGGGACCATTTTGATCATCTACTCTGACCTCCTGCATAATACAGACCACAGAATTTCACCCAGCAATTTTTGCCTCAAGCTTATCGCTTTTGTTTGAGCTGTAGCTATCTTTTAGAAAGATATTCAGTCTTGATTTAGAGAATTAAAGTGGTGGAGAATCTACTATATCCTCGGGTAAATGTTCCAATGGTTAATTACTCTCACTATTAAAGATGTGATCTTATTTTTAATCTGGAAGCTGAAGATATACAAACTCAACCATGGCTATCTTCTCCATTAAAAATGTAGGTGGCAGTCATTATCTACTCTAGAAACCAGATCCTTTAACTCTGTGTGGCCTTTCCTCATCTGACAGCAATATGTCAATTTACTCCAGTTGATAATCTGGCCCTCACCATCTACTTACACAATAAATGCAAAAATTATTTGAAAACTATTAAATGCACTGCTAGAAACAAAAACAAAATAACTTTCCAGTTTTGTCTTAGAGTCTTTATCTTTAACATATTAATAAAGAATTACTTTCTATAATAGATTATTTTAATTACACAATACAGGGTAAAACAGGAAACACATCCAAATCCACATTTTTCCAAGAGGGAGCAAGAGCAACTACAAATGAGGACTACACCAGAGGAGATGAGAGTTGCTTCATTAGAAATGACTTAGACCAGATAGCAGCAAGCAAAGATATACGCAAGGGGTGGCCAAACCGCAGTTCACAAGCTGCATGAGGCTCTTTTACAGTTAAAGTGCGGCTCATGGAGCCCCTCACCCTCACCCCATTCTCCACCTACCAAACATGGGGGGCAGAGCTCAGGGCTTCTGCCCTACAGCAGGGTTGTGGGGCTAGAGGCTTCTGCCTAGTGGGGAGGTGGTCTAGGGGCTTCAGACCCACAGCAGGTGCTTGCCAGGGCTCAGGGATTCAACCTCACTCTTGCTGAAGCCATGTGCATCGGCAGGCACCTCCCATTGGACTGAAGCCCTGAGCCCCACCACTCTGCCACAGGATGGAAGCCCTGAGCAGTTGCGCCTAACTCTCAAACTTCGAAGATTGGCATATGTGGCTCGGAGGATCAGTACGTTTGGCCAACCCTGATATAAGCCATTAACATAACAGAGAAGCAACCAACAAGAGATCACAATCTCCCTTCAACATTTTTACATACAGCTTTTTGAAAAAAAATTGCTGAGCCAGCTGTGTTCCCCCATCCCTTTTTTTTCCAAGTCCCACGCTGTACCAACTTCTTGTTTAAGAAAAGATATTGACTCCACTTTAACTGAAATCCCCAAAAAAGGATTGCTAAATAGCTGTAAGTATTACTATATGGCCCTGTCCCTTGCAGACCCTATACAATATTCTGATTGAAGTCAACAGGAATTTTGCTTGAGTAAGATCTTCAGGATAGGACTTTTTCGATAGATGGAGGGGGGTCATTATTGATTGCAATATACAAGTAGTGTAAATATATTATGTAAAGATTAAGGCCAAAGTGATACATGTTATTAGCCAATTCAGAACAAAGAAAGCTAGAAAATACACGCAAATTAAATAAACATTACACAAATAGAAACCAATTCCACTGTTCCAAAATGCGTGTTTGGGGAGTAACAAATCCAGCAAGATGACACTGAGAGTCTACGCTGTGTGATTTACAAATCTCTATAATTATCAAGCCTTCAGTTATTACTTACTATTGTAAAATTCTCTCAACCTCTTGCCACAGATCTGAAGTGACCCACACGTTAGCAATGTTCCCTCTCATTGTCTATCTTTTGATTTTCATTATGTGGGAAAGCTTCCTAAGGAGTCTGAAAACCATCCTGCTCCATGTTCCAAAATAGTAAAGCAAAAGCAGCATGCTCATGCATGACTATAAACAGTTAATCGGGATCCTAATATCTACTGCTGAGACTACACTTGCAGGTCCAATCCTGCGATCCCACCACACTACAGATCTCCCAACGAAGGGGATAGTAGACCTGTGCCCAGAGAACTTATAAGATCCGGCTCTGAGAATATCATTCACCTTAAGTGGAGACACTAAAATACCCCACTATAAAATTTATACATGAAAGTCCATAAAATAGTCTCTTGTTTTTATCATCTTGGTGTAAAGTAGCTCCTAGAACTGCCCTATAGTGGTCACTAAATGGAGCATAGAATAAGTATCTATATACTGTATCTAGATCTGTGACCCTATACTTCACTTGGTTACAAGCTAGTAATGCACTTTCCATGAATGTTCACATATTTATACAAATGTTCACTTTAAAATTAAAAAAGTGTATGAGTCTGGGAAAATCCAGATGTGGTTCCAAACTAGCAAAAACTAACCTGTAATTTTTGTTGTGTTTGATTCATTTCTGTTCATAAAGGTGAATATGTAAAGGAATATATTATAGAACCAGGGGAAAAGGGGGAGCTGGGGTGGGGGAGAGGAAGAGAATTTGAATGTTTCCATGACTAATCCTAACTTATATGAGGAGGAGTTCCATGGCACTACTGCATGAGTACAGATTTTCAGAAGAGGCATTTATGAGTGCATACTCACCAGACACTGTTGAGCTCCAAAGTTCTTCAGGAATAAAACTGAAGAATTCCTGGGCAGGATGTATGCTCAGCAGGAGTGGATTTCCTCTCCAACTTTGTTCTTGCAGATCTTAGGAAACTGAAAGGACTAAAGCGTCACACTGTACAAATTCCGTCTAATTTTATTTTTGTCTTGCAGGTAATGTCTATCATAGGGTAAACTGAAGCCAGTCCTGTGATCAGTTCTGGTTCTGTAGTATAAGCAATGGTATATATAAATACACACACACACCCTGTTACTCTAGTGCCAAGGTTATGGCAGTGGTCCAGTGTGTGTCATGGCAGTCACCTATTAATCTTGAGACTATAACCAAGAAATTTGGTCATTATTAAAGACAAATATTTGAGCTGACTGAAAATTTTCCAGTGGAATATTCCTCTGTTGGAAAATGTCAATTTATCGAAAGTGAAAAATGGACCATATTGATTTAAATTTCATTTAAAAAACAGCATTTTGAAATTTGTTAAAGTTAGTTGTCGTTGAGTGGGGAAAGAGAACCCTGGTCTTCTGAAATGCAACTGCAGGTAGTGGACTACCCCACAACCGTAGAACTATGGGATGGTCCAGATGAATCTATTTAACTAATAATTCCCCCAACGGCTGGTGGGAGTGGGAAAGCTGAGGATCCTATATAAGTCAGCCCAGTCAACAGCAGCAATAGTAGGAAGAGACTCAATCCAGCAAGGGTTTGTTTTGACTGGTGAAGGTTTAGTAATAATAAATTGTTAACATTTAATTTTTAAAAGTAAATTAAGAAAAAACAAGCTGACATTAAAAAAAGAGTTGATTTTTTTTATATTTGTAGGAATTTTTGATATTCTATTCCAACTTAACATGAAAACAATTTTCAGAATTTCCCATGAAATAGAAGTTCCAGGTTTTGGGCGTGTCTATTACATATAGAGTTCTGCTGGTATACGCCCTCTTGAGCAGGAAGTCTATTACAGGAGAAGTTGCAAAGCATCCTCCTCCCAGTAGGAAGTCAGCATGGTTAGCATTCAGTACACTGTGTGGTGTCTCTGTGTGGAGACAACCAAATTGAACATACACCACTCTCAGCCTGAAATTGCTGATACTGCCTATAAAGGGAGAAAAGAGAAACTGTCATTTAAAAAAACCCAACACCCTGTGTGTGAAGATTAGTCAGAACACTTCTAAAATTGCTGCTGCTTTATTTACATCTCTGAAAATACCTAGCAGAAGTAAGGGACCAATTTTCACTTTACAAAAAAAAAGCCACTCTGTTGCTTAGCTCAACACTGCACAGCTATCAAGGAATAGTTGAGCTTGCCTCAAGTGCTGGCTGCCTAACTAGCAATTGTCTCTGCAAGACTGAGAAAGGCCTCACCAAGTGTGGGCCCCCAGCTCTATATAATGCTTCCCTGATTAAAGCATCCATACTTTTCTTGGCTCACTGAGACCCAGTAATCTTGTTCTAAGAGGTCCTTCCTGGCATAATAAATAGTTGTTACACTAGCTTCCCAATTGCAGGCATTATGTGTATTACAGTGCACCTAGGAGGCCTAGTCATGGAATAAGCTCCCTTTGTGGTAGGTGCTGTACAATCACAGAACAAAGCAGTGGAGGTCATCCTACTATGAGCATACAAAGAAAACTACTTTTAGGAAGTGCTTGATGAAAGAGGACAGTACACATGGAGAAAGGAATAAAACCTAAATGCTGCACTTACTCTCTCTCTATATTTCACCACTGGACAATAGCATTCCTTAAACAGCAGACCTTAGGGGGGGAAATGGCAACATGCTTCCCCACAGCAGTTTCAGCTCCATTTTTGGCAGTTACCTTAGACCACTCCTTTGGTGAATTTTCAGAAACACAGTGGCTGAGAAGTGTAACTGCAAATAAATACTTTCCCAATCTGACTAGAAAATGTGATAGATCTTTTATCATGAAAAAGAAAATTCTATTTCAATTTTTTTTGGTAAGTAGGTTCGACTCACAAATTCCTAAGAACCTAACTTCTACTTATGGTGACTAAAAATCAATGGTCAGACTGTTCCAGACAGGAGGAAGCTGCGCAGTGCCTGATCTAGTATTGTTTGGTCAGTAGAAGGGAGACAATCAGACCTGCCTGAAAGAAATTGCTTCATGCTGAAAGTTTGTTTCGCCAAACACGAGGGACAGTTTGATTTTTGTCATCTGTTCCAGTTGCCCTTGTTACTCATACCCCATATTGACTTAACGTCTCCCTCTTGCCTCAATACCCCATATTGCCACTTCTCCCTCTGTACTGCCTGTCACAGGCCTTAACAACGCAACCTGTGAAAGAAAAGCCCTCTGTTTACCATGCTGTTTGCCCAAGAGCAGGTGGAGTGTTAAGTTCCAGAATGCCTTTTGTACCTCTCCTTAGCTACTGAATAACTTGGCCCTCTTTCAGGCAGTTCTGAAGTTACCAAACCAGGAGTCCACAAGCTATAAAATAATGTTAAATACAGATTAAAATAAAAAAATGATTTGCCTCACATAATTCACCTAAGCACACAACATAGCACAATGAGATAAGATGTCCTCAGCTTAAAGAGCAAAAGGTCACAGCTCTAGAAGGCAAATCTGCTTAAGTCATGCTGACCTGGCCTCCGGCTGCTGTGTCTCACAATCTCCCCTCTTAACTCCTATGTCTGCTTTGAGCTAGGACAGCTTCCAGATGTTGGAGCTCATGATCATCCCGGATGGTTGTCTCAAAAGAATTTCAGAAGATAACACGTTAGGAGCTACTAAGTATTTGCATTCTCTGTACCCATCAGGAGATGGTACAGGGTGGGGAAGAAGGTCCTTAAAGCATTTGAAAGACACCAATTTATATAGTCAGTAAAGGACCTGGCTCAAGTACAGCATGTCACATCATTGTCTAACTATGCACTAGAAAAGGTTCAGAAAAGGGCAACTAAAAATGATTAGGGGTTTGGAGAGGGTCCCATATGAGGAAAGATTAAAGAGGCTAGGTCTTCAGCTTGGAAAAGAGGAGACTAAGGGGGGATATGATAGAGGTATATAAAATTATGAGTGATGTGGAGAAAGTGGATAAGGAAAAGTTATTTACTTATTCCCATAATACAAGAACTAGGGGTCACCAAATGAAATTAATAGGCAGCAGGTTTAAAACAAATAAAAGGAAGTTCTTCTTCACACAGCGCACAGTCAACTTGTGGAACTCCTTACCTGAGGAGGTTGTGAAGGCTAGGACTATAACAGCGTTTAAAAGAGAACTGTATAAATTCATGGTGGTTAAGTCCATAAATGGCTATTAGCCAGGAAGGGTAAAGAATGGTGTCCCTAGCCTCTGTTCATCAGAGGATGGAGATGGATGGCAGGAGAGATATCACTTGATCATTGCCTGTTAGCTTCACTCCTTCTGGGGCACCTGACATTGGCCACTGTCAGTAGATAGATACTGGGCTACACGGACCTTTGGTCTGACCCAGTACGGCTGTTCTTATGACTAACCAGTTGATCTAGGACTGCCAAACTGGAATTCCCATTGAATACATCACGCTCACACATCTCTCCATCTTATGAATTAGTGACAGACACCAGAGCATCCCTCGAGCCCTGTTTAGACTAGGAAGAATGGGGGTGTGTTAACTAACACCTTAAAATCCTACCATAGACAAGACACTCAGTTTCAACATGTTCACTAGTTGAGTTAGGCTGTCTCCTACAGCTTACCTTAGCCAGCTAACTAATATATTGAAACTACATGCTGCCTTGTTTAACTGAGATTGTAACTAACGTTACCTATTTAAAATGCTAGCTCTCTTATTGCAGTCTATGCATGTGGGCCAACTAGTCAAGGCATTTGCACTCTAAGCTCAAGGATTGTTCCCTGATGGTGCACTGTAAGCAGTAGTTACCCCAAAAGTGATGGAATGTGGCATGGAGG
Source organism: Gopherus flavomarginatus (assembly GCF_025201925.1). Classification (NCBI taxonomy): domain Eukaryota; kingdom Metazoa; phylum Chordata; order Testudines; family Testudinidae; genus Gopherus; species Gopherus flavomarginatus. The sequence goes on along the minus strand of NC_066617.1, from coordinate 175,775,178 downwards.
AAGTTGGTCACGGCTCCCAACCTGTCTGCACGAGCCTACATTCCTTAAGGGGGAAAATAGCACCAGGTATGCTCCCTCTGTAAGCCTGGGATTTCAGGGAGGCATTGTACCTCCTGCAGCTCCCAATGGGGCAGTGCAGCTGTACACCACTCCAAAAGCAGCCCTGAGTCTAGTGAGCACAGCTGAATCTTAAAATTCTAAACAAAAAGTATGAGTTGCCCAGAAATGGTGTGGATCTCCTTTAAATATACTGCATTTTGCAAGCATTCTATTGCCTGATTATGCTTTTCCTGTGTTGGTGAATTTTATTCCTGCTTAGAGCAACAGTAATTGCTAGCAACACAATAAAATGGATACATTTAAATTTAACTGTTTTCTTACTCAGGTTTCACAATGCAGGCACTTTGAGATCCAAATATCAACACACAAGTAAATTCCTAGTCTATACAACAAGCAAACAAACATCAGATGAAGAGAGACAGACAGCTCCTTTAATATTGCTATTTCCTTCGTTTTCCAGAATACCAGAGAGGCAATCAAAGATTCGTTTTCTAATCTTTTACAATGGCATTGAATTGTAGCTGTTGCTTAGATGCTCTTCCAGGCAACAAATACAGCACACAGAAAAAGATATCCTGAAAATTGTGAAGTCAATTGTTCTTTATTTACACTAGAGATGTCTTTTACAGACACCTTTTTCCCTGCTCACAGACACACACAGCATCCACAGTCAGCTAGTACCAGTTCTTGCAAATAAAGATCTTTGATATGACTGTCTTATTGACTTAAAATTTTATGCAAAAAGCCAACCCGCTTCTTATGTGTTAATCCAAGCAGGGCCGGCTCTAGGCATCTGCGCTCCAAGCATGTGCTTGGAGCGGCACTTTTCAAGAGGCGGCATTCGAGCTCTTGGGGCAGCACTCCAGCGCTTTTTCTTTCTTTTTTGCTTCACCAGTGGCACTCTGGCCTTTTTTGTTTTTGTTTTTTTGCTTAGGGCAGCAAGAACCCTAGAGCAGACCCTGAATCCAAGTGAGTCACCGTTACATAGTACTTGACAGGAACCTTAACCCTGGTTCAGATTGCCTACAGATGGCAGCCTCCTCTTAATAGGACCAACTACTATATGAGTAGGTATGGAGGGATTCGATTTAAATCAATAGATTTTGGTAAATGGCGATTTCAGCTGAGACGCTGAAAATCGACAAAATCCATCAGCAACAGTCAGCACAATTGCAGTCTCCCCCCGTGCCTTGTAGCTACAGGGACTGGATGTCCTTGACCTAGCAGCAGTGCAGAGACCACTCTGCAGCCCCACTGTCATGGGAGGATGGAGCAGGGCCATGACAACAGAGCTACAGAGGGCTCCTTGTACAGCCTCACAATCCTGGCCGGGGATCTCTGCTGAGCCCTGCAAGGACCGAAGCATTCGCCACACCTTGCACCTGCAGGGATCTGGTTCCAGGAGCCCCACACCCTGCAGCCCCTCACTCACTCACCAGGCAGGAACTATTCAAAAGTGGGATGGCCTCACCCACAGCCAGGGTCTTATCCTCCTCCCTGCAGCCCTGACCAGGAGTTTCTGTTCCACTGGAACAGGACTGTAGCCTCCCCCACAACTTTAACTCAGAACCACAGCCGCCCTTGCACCTTGCAAATGGGTGTCTTGAGCCCCTCTGCACCCTACAGCCCCATTGTCAGCACTGCCCTTAATCCCAGCCCTTCTCCCTTCCTCAATTTCCCACAACTGTAAAAATTCAAAATAAGAATCTGTATTAATCAACACTGAAAAAAAATGGATTCTGCCAGGCCTATGTATAAGGCTGCTTTAGCGATGACCCGATCTGATGTTGGTTTTGTTTGCTTATCTCATCTTTAGTCAAGACTATCAGATTGTTATTTATTTATTTCTACAGCCTACGCTTTGCAATGTCTGTTCAGGTTTACTTTGTTTGTTTTGTTGGTTTGATGTCACCAAGATTCATTAATGTTATCAGTATTCTGCATTTATCCACTTTTATCACACATTACCCTGTAAATAGTTGCCTTATATCTGGAGGCATCATTCCTCATTACATGTATTTACCTGACCTCCATCATCTACCACTGACTGAAGTTATTTTCCACTCTCCAAGCTACAGTCATGAATTACTTCAAAACTGACCAGATGCAAAGCAGATGGGAGTCACAGTAAGAAATCCTTCAATGCCTTTTTTCCCACGTTAGGTGCATGAAGTTGGATTCAACAATAAGGTGAACTGATTCCATAACCAGGAATTAATGTGGTATATGAGAGGGAGCTTGTAATTCAGAGAATGAAAAAAAGAGGTCGCATTGGCCCAAATAACCTGCCCAATTAATAATTGTATTTTCAAGACAAATATTTGGGGCAATCAGCTGAGAATTCCTCTCACATTTTTCTCCACGTGCATACAGATTGCATAACCATGCTTTAAAAAAAAAAAAAGAGAGGAATTCACACTCACCATTCAGAGACTGTGATGTGTGGTACAGAGTCTTCAGGACGCAAAAGAGGGCCTTTGTAGATATAGACTCAGACTTTAAGCTCAGAAGACACCACCATGATCATCTATTTTGACCTAGTTCACATTCCAGATCACAGAACTTCACCCACCCAAGCCTGAAATAGGCCTCTAACCTCTGGCTCAGTTACTGAAGTCCTCAAATCACGGTTTAAAGACTTCAGGTTACAGAGCATTCACCATTTACACAAATTTAAACCTGCAAGTTACTTGTGCCCTATGCTGCAGACGAAGACCAAAAACCAAGGGTTCCTGCCAACCTGACCTAGGGGGAAATTCCTTCCTGATCCCAAATATGGTGATCACTGAGACCCTGAGCAGGTGGGCAAGACCCAACAGCCAGACACCCAGGAAAGAATTCTCTGTAGTAGCTCAAAGCCCTGCCCATCACTGGTTATTGGAGATATTTGTTGCGAGCAGTCGCAGATGGGCTACATGCCATTGTAGGCAGTCTCATTATACCCTTCCCTCCATAAGCTCAAGTTCAGTCTTGAAGCCAGCTAGATTTTTAACTCCCACTGCTCCCCTTGGAAGGCTGTTTCAGAACTTCACTCCTTTGATGGTTAGAAATCTTTGCCTAATTTTAAGCCTAAACTTGTTAATGGCCAGTTTATATCCATTTTTTCTTGTGTCCACATTGACACTTAACTCCCCTCCCTCCCTGATATGTATCCCTCTGATGTATTTATAGACAGCAATCATATCTCCCCTTAGCCTTTTGGTTAGGCTAAACAAGCCAAGCTATTTAAGTTTCCTCTCAGAAGGTAGGTTTTCAATTTCTCAGATCATCCTAGTCATAGGTGCCGACTCCATGGGTGCTCCAGAGCTGGAGCACCCACAGGGAAAAATTGGTGGGTGCAGAGCACCCACCAGCAGCTTCCCACTGAGCAACGCCCCTGCCGCAGCTCACCTCTGCTCCACCTCCTCCCCTGAGTGAACTGCAGCTCCGCTTCTCCCTCCTCCCTCCCAGGCTTGCCGCGGAAACAGCTGATTTGCAGCAAGCCTGGGAGGGAGGGGTAGGGGGAAATGCAACGCACCCGGGGGAGGCAGCGGGGCCGGGGATTTGGGGAAAGGGTGGAGTTGGGGCAGGGCCGGAGGCAGGGAGGCGCGAGCACCCATCAGCGCTGAGTAAAGTTGGCGCCTCTGATCCTAGTAGCCCTTCTTTGCACATGTTCCAGTTTGAATTCATCTTTCTTTAACATGGGAGACTGAATTGTACACAGCATTACAGATGAGCTCTTACCAGTGTTTTGTATAATGGTAACAACAACACTACCCTGTTTCTACTGGAAATACCTCGCCTGATGCATTTTAACATTGAATTAGCCTTTTTCATGGCCACATCACAATGGCAGCGTTTGTGATGGACTAATACATCCAAATCTTTCTCCTCCTCTGTCACTTCCAACTGACACATCCTCAGCTTATAGCAAAAATTCTTGTTAGTCCCTAAGTGGATGACCTGATGCTTTGAATTATTGAATTTCATCCCATTTCTATTCCTCCAGTTTTCAAAGTTATCCAGATCTTCTTGTGTGATATTCCGGTCCTCCTCCATATTGGCAATAGCTCCCAGCTTTGTGTCATCCACAAATATTAGCATATTCCTGCTTTTTGTGCCAAGGACATTAGCGAAAATGTCAAGTAAGACTGATCCATTAGTAACCTCCCTCCAGTCTGACAGTTCACCTTTCAGTATGAACTATTGTAATCTCCCCTTTAACTATTTCCTTGTTGGCCTTTCAACTCTCACATTGATCCCCATCTTCTGCAATTTAACTAACAGTTTCACATGTGGAACTGTATCAAATGCCCTACTGAAATCCAAGTAGATTAGAACTGTTGAATTTCCTTTTTCTTTGAGGAAACAGATTTTTTAGACAGAGATCACGCTGGTCTGGCACAATCTACCTTTTCTAAAACCATGTTGTATTTTATCCTAATTACCATTAACCTCTATGTCCTTAACTACTCTCTTTCAAAATTTGTTCCAAGTCCTTGCATACAATTAAGGTCAAACCAACGCATCTGTAGTTTCCTGGATCACTTTTCCCCCCTTTCTGTAAAATAGGAATTATATAAGCAATTCTCCAGCCATAGGGTAAAATGTCAAAGTTCACAGATTCATTAAAAATCCTTGCTATTGGTCTTGCAATTTCATGTGCCAGTTCCTTCAATAATCTTGGATAGAGATTACCTGGAGCCCCCCGATTTGGTTCCATTAAACTGTTTGAATTTGACCTCCACCTCAGATGTAATTTCTACTACCATATCCTCATTTCCATTAGCCACCCTGCCATTACCTCAAAACTCATTACCCTTATTAAAAAATGAGGCAAAATATTTGTCTAGGTGTTGAACCACTCCCAAGTTAAAGATAACCTCCAGCCCATCCTGAGTGTTTAGTATCCTACTTCTTCTTTCCTACTTTTCTGTTTATTTATATGGCTACAGAACCTTTTACTACTGGGATCAGAGTGGTTGGACCAGGGCTGTGGCTGTGCACAGGCACTCAGGGTGTGACCTGCATGGTGTTTGGCTGTTTGTAAGGAGCCCAGGTTAGCAGCAAAGCACTGTGAGGCACCCCAGGTTTCAGGGCAAGTTGTGACACAGCCTCTGATTGCTCTGGATTGCATCCCGTAACATCATAAGTACACACAACCACTACACGCAAGAGCTACCAACACATGCCATGCATACAACCACTCCACAATCAGCCCTACACGTGCTACATTTTACCACCCCTTCACCTTACACACAACTGCATGTAACAAACACTTTTACTTCTCCAAAAGAGCCACCCACCATTCCAACCTCACTGCTAACAATGCCCATGGGAAGACCATCTCAGGACACTGCTAAACATATGCTACACAACTCAGTGCTAAATGAGGCAAACTGCATCCCTCAGGATACATAGGCACCTGTTTGCTTTTATCACTCAACATGTTCCTAAGCCACAAATACTGATTACAGTGCCCACTTGCTGCAGCTCAAACACCAGTGATAACTCACAGATAATAGCCATCCCCAATCAACTTTACTTACAGTCTTTCGAATATGCAAAATTCAGTGCCAGTCACAGGTCATTTGAACAGACCCCCCCCTTTTTTTTGGCAGGAGGCTCTTTCTGAATAGAATGGGCAAAGTGGAGTGAGCTATAAAGAAGAGCTGCTCTGTGTGTAACAGCCAGTCTTCTCTGGAGCAACCACAAGCACCTCTTTGCACAGGGTTCCTGGCCCTTGCCATCTTCAGAGGCTAAAGTCTGGAAGCCATTCTCACTCAAACTGGGCAGTCCCTGGTGAAAGTGCAGTGTACTGCCCACCAAACAACCAGCTTTACCTATGCCACTACGCCTTCTCCAAAAGTTGTTTGAACTCTGTGCAGATATCCATTACCAGCTTAACAGCGTAAACTGCCTTTATTCTCTTCATCAGTGAGAATAAGGATAGTAAAGGCAATCCACACTGTTAGACTGGTAACAATCACCTGCATAGAGTTCAGATATTTTTAGAGACAAGGCAAGGGCCATATCTACCCTAGAAACATCTGCTGTTTAGTAATGTCATGATTCTAAGGTTAGGACAAGAAGCAATGGGCTTAAACTGCAGCAAGGGAGGTTTAGGTTGGACATTAGGAAAAAGTTTCTAACCGTCAGGGTGGTTAAACACTGGAACAAATTGCCTAGGGAGGTTGCAGAATCTCCATATATGGAAATATTTAAGAGCAAATTAGATAAATGTCTATCAGGAATGGTCTAGACAGTATTTGGTCCTGCCATGAGGGCAGGGGACTGGACTAGATGACCTCTCGAGGTCCATTCCAGCCCTACAATCTATGAAATGTGTGTGTGGGGGGAAGGGCAGAGGAATACTTCTAAACAGGCAAAAGCCAAAGAAACAGCTATAACATATTTTTTTTTTGCCAATGTAAGTTTCTTCTGAACTAGGAGGGTTTTGCTAGTATAGATATCCTAACAAAACTTATGTGCAGACTAGGATAGGTACAGCTGCTAGTTTTGTTGGCAGTGGGTTTGGATGAAATTAATTTACATTTGCTAAACAAGGTCAATGAGACCTGCCAACAAGATGAATTATGGGAGCAGCATGACCTGCTAGGAGATGTTCTGAAGGATAATCAATTGGCTAGCTTTCAAAAAAGCAGTTTGATACAGTCACAGGGATTTTTATTTCAACATACGCAATGCTGCCCTTCGGGATAATAACAAAGCAGGCTCTGTCTCTGTCTCTTTTGTGTTAGCTAATACCCATAGGGGCATTAGCTGTGAGCAGTCTTTGCAATTGGGAGTCTGAGGGAACCACAGCTATGGTGCAATGTATCAGAGTGAGGAAGACTCCCTGAACAGGGATAATCTTTCTTACAAGATCTATTTTACTTTGTCTAGATTCTTTCACTTGTTGCTTTATCGATGAACTGCAAGTTTGCAAACCACCCCAGCCAATGTGTCATATAGTGCTATATGTGCTTGCATCAGCACTAATTCCAAGCAGATCTAGTGGAATTAATTTAAATATTTAAGAAATACTCTGTGTGTGGTGCCTGTGTACTACGCTGTTGTAATTATAACAGGACTGTAGAGGCAACCATTTAGAAGATGCACAATGGGTGTATCCCTGCGGCCTGAAAGTCAGATACATTAATAAAAACAAGTGAAGTACTTGCTTTGGCCATTGAAATGAACCTCTATGCAAGACTTACATGGACTAAAAGGCAAAATGGCTGGGATGTGTAGCAACCTGCAAGTGTCTGTTAGACAAGTAACACTCAGTTTGCTCAATGGGTATGTGACACCTTGTTCAGTACCATTCAGAAATACCATTTTCCCCACTGATTGAGACTGGGTGCTAGCAAGCCTTATGTAAAAGAGATGGCATTTGTCCCTTAGCTGCGCATCTGGTACATGTGGATAGCATTCAGTAGAGACTTAGTTTTCCAATAAATGTCATGCTAATGTCTTCACAGAAAGGACTTACGCTTCACGTCAGTCATAATATGTTTTTCAGTTGCAACCAAAAGAAACCTTCTGTTGCACAGCCAAGTGGGTACAGTCTTTTATTGTCTTGCCAGCTGTCTCTTATCTATGCGCCTGTTGTCTTTGTTAATTTCATTTTCTCTATATACACAATGTAAATCTCTTCTGCAGCGCTATCAGAATACCTAATTTTGTCTCTCACTTGGCAGCGTATGGTATTGAGCTCATCCAGAGCCCATGCATTCCCTTTTCCAGGTAGCTACCTTTCTGTCTCTATATAGCATTGCTGCCCAGAATTGCTCATTTTCTCAATTATTTTTAAACACTTGGAGAGAAGAATAGCTTCAGTCCCCAATTCTCAGTAACTCATACACACTATAGAAGGTCTTTATGGGAAATAGTACTGCTAACATGCACAACCTGGCTCCTTCCTTCCTCTCTGATCTCTTTTCTTTCTGCTTCCCTTTCCATTCACTTTGCTCTACTCAAGCCAAAACAAAACAATGAACTTGCCCACTTATGTCTCACAGATCCTGGCCCTTTCTCCAGTGGCCACTCACACCAGGAACTACCTCTCTGGATACACTACTCCTTCACTGAATTCTCCCTTCAGGTCTCCTTCCAAAACAAAAATCACTACAAAAGTCTCAGTCCTCCCTTTAGAAAAGCCTTACTAAGACAGGATGGATCATGATCTTTTAAAAAAAATCAAAACAAAAACAGGACTAAACAAACCATATTTAGTCTCATGTCATGGGACTGACTCAACATACTGATTTGTTGTATTTCATCCATTTCCCATCTGTACTTTGATTATTTAGGTCCTGATCATGCAAACATTTTCTATCATCTGTAGTGCTTACTACCATGAGTGCTACCATTGGCTCCAGCGAGATGATTGATGGCTGGGAAGCTTCATTTCTGTAGTAAATGTCTGCATAACTGGGCCCTTAGATTTGAAGTTGTAGAGTATGGACTATAACTATATTTATAAAGATACCCAGTACAGTGTTTGCACTACTAGGTTAATCAATAAGATACATTTTAATAAAGAGAAAGCTTGTTATAAAGTTTATCTACAGTGTTGAAACTATCTAAGAAAAATGAAAATAAAATACTTTATTTTCCTCCTCCTATATTTTAGTACATGGGAATACAAATTTTTCTCACACACATACACCCAAAAAGGTTGCAACTTACAGAGAAATGCTCCACAAAAGGGATGTAACAAGCTCTCCAGTTAATACTTTGATCCTACCTAATTTACTTTGTAGCCATTAAATTTCCAAGTGCTGATGAAGCTAAAATGATAATTCTGAGGAAACTAAATAAAGGACAATTAAAAGCAAATGTGTAGTGGCCAACCTGGGAGACACATTTATGTAAGGAAACAATGCAATAACTGGTTAGGGAACTCATCTCATGAACATTAGTATAATTGCAAGAACTAGAAGATCTAATTATGGCATAGGTACAAACAGGTTTTTTTAAAAAATGATTCAGCATATTCTTCTTAGCGGCAATGTAGTATTAGTGTGCCCACCAAATAAGTAACTTTTTCCTTTCAGAAAAGATGCAATACCTTTTCTTTGTACTTCATAAATCAGTGAGTGTGATTGTAAGTTAAGCGTGAACACATTCACCCATCCCTTGAAGTACAGTAATTGGAGATTTCCTCTTGAAATGAAGCAAACGGTTACTGCCATGTAACATCCTCTATCTCTCTAATACTACTAGCCTCCCAGCAGTGGCAGTTTTCACATTAGTAGCTAGTAGTAACAGAACATTGAAGAGACCAGTTGTGACTGATCATTAAGGCTAAGATTTTTTCCATGGATATTTTTAGTAAAAATCACAAATAGGTCACAGGCAAAAAATTAAAAATTAACAGAAGCAGTGATCTGTCTGTGACTTTTACTAAAAATATCCAGGACATAATGAGGATCTGCAGGTCCACACACCACCTGAAGTGGGCCAGCTACATACAGCTAGGAACTACCTGCAGCAGCTGGGGGCTGGGGGGTACACTTGCCACCTGCAGCTCCAGGGGTTCCCTGCTGCCTGCAGGGTTTGCGAGCTCAGGGGTTTCCCCCACCACCTGCAGCCACCAGGAGCTCAGGGATATCCCCACTGCCTTCAGCCACAGGAGCTTCAGGGGCCAACAGAGGCATCATGGGTACCCTGTAGTTCCCAGCTCCCATCAGAGAGTGGGGGACCCTGCAGCTCCCAACTGCTGAAGTCATGGAGTTGCTGGAAGTTACCGATTCCATGACCTTCATGACTAAATCTTAGCCTTACTTATCGTAAGTAAAGTTAGATGCTTATAATAAAGAGTTCTACCTTGCAATAAGTTGCTGCCTCTAAAAAGGATTGTCACAGAACCTACACAGTTTCAGTTAAAATGAGAAACCATCTTGGCAAAATGAAAACCAAAGACCCTAAAAAGACATGCAATTTACATGAGGTCAATATCCTCACAATTTAAATGGATAAGTTATAAGGAACATGAATAGAACTTGGAAAGAAATTAATGTGAAACAGAAAATAAACAGGGTACGGATATCTGGAAAGCAGATTTGCTGAAAGAGGTCTGAAGTGATACCAAAGAAAAAATTATATATAAGCTTGCAAAGCTGTAAGGCAGCCAAAATACAAAAAGTCAATCTTAGCCTCCCAACTGCAGGTGTCTCGGATTCTAGAGAAGATACTCTCATTCCATGGACCCAATCCAGCAGGCTACAGAGCACCTACAGGTTTCATTTGTATCCACAAGTACTCAGTATTTCAAAGGAGATGCTCAGCACTTTGTACAACCAGACCCTATATGAAACCATTTGCAAAATGTTACGCTAAGTTCTGGGCCCTTCAGTTCAAGAAAGTTGTTAAACTGGATGGAAACAGGGAAGAACAACAAATAATTAAAGGGAGCTTGAGGAGATGGTTTAGAAGGAAACTTAAAAGAACTTATTAGTGGCTTCACAGAATATCAGAGATGGAAGGGATCTCAGAAGGTCATCTAGTACAACCCCCTGCTCAAAGCAGAACCAATCCCCAATTTCCTCCCCCCGCCCCCCAGATCCATAAATCCTTCAAGGATTGAACCCAAACCTGGGTTTAGCAGGCCAATGCTCAAACCATTGAGCTATCCATCCCACCCTGCTCACACAAATACTCAGGAAGAAAAGGATTGTAATCACGATCAATTGAGATTAAATTAAACACACAGAAATGTAGGCTGTGTAATAGTCAACTCCCGTTAGTAAAATGTGGAAATCTGCCAATGGAAATGGTGTATAGTTGCAGCCGTGTCAGTCCCAGGATATTAAAGAGACAAGGTGGCTGAAGTAATATCTTTTAGTGGACCAACTTCTGTTTCTATTTCAGATGCTAAATTCTATATCTTCCATTGTTACATGCAGTACAGTTGTAGCTGTATCAGTCCAGACATGCACAACTACAGCGCAGACAGGAATGGAAGAGATCATATTTAGCCATCTGAAATGGAAACAGAAATTGGTCCAATAAAAGATATTTCCTCACCCACTTTGTCTTTCTGCTGGAAATGGTGAAACCCTTATTGCTGGAGTCATTTAAGACTAGACAACACTCAGTACTGGAGCAATGTACCTTAGGGAACAATCTACTATTGTCGGGAAGCTGGACTAGATATCCTCATGGTCCTGTAGAAGATATAGGGACTACATCTGGAAATCACAAATCCAGATTCCTGCCACAAGAACACATTCGTGAAGCTGACATATAGTAATGTTAGGAATACTGAGATGAAAGTGTTATGAAAGCTGTATGTGTCCTGGGAAGTAATTGTATATTGTTTTATAAGAATTTCCTGTATGATCCTAATCATCCAGTTTATGCTTGGGGCTGTGGGAACAACAAACTTAGGCAACACAATGGCTTCCCAGTTAAGAACCCAAGCACATACTTGAGAGACAGCGGGCAAAACTATTAGCTTTAAGGACCTTACATCTTGTCTCCAAGGAAGATTCAAACTTGTTTTGCCAGGCTGGGAGCTTGGTGAGCCAAAGGATACTCAACAGTTTTAAAGCCCTCTGAGAACAGTTAGGGAGTCATTTGTCAGAAGCTGTCTGGGGGGACAGGCTTACAGAGACTCTGCAGGGAGAGTCTAAAGAAATTGGGCCATCCGAGACCTGGGGAACAGTGAGCTTTCGGGGCAAAGCTCGATATACATAGTGTTTTAAACATGGGTTTTCTCTGAAATGCTTTGTTCTAAATCAACTTTTACTTTGTTGGTAAGGAGGCTGTTTGGTCACTGATTACCACTGTCATTTCCCTGGAGGAAACAGAACTGGAGGGTCTGGTCATGAGATAAAATCAAGGTTGATACACAAGGGACTGCAACTCAGGGCCCAGTCAGAGTTGGAGAATCATGTGATTCCACCCTGAGCGAGAGTCGATGGCTAGAGGGAGACCTAGTGAGAGTGCCCTCAAAGACATCAGAAGGTCAGCAGTACAATTCATCCAGTAACTTCCCAGTACTACTTAGAAAATATTTACAATTAAATATGGGCAACAAAATACCAGGTGATTAAATCCCCAAGAACTTTAGAACAGATGGTTGTGGTGAGAGCTCCACAGATATGCACTCAATTAAGATAACATTGTAAAATAATCCTAAAGAATTTTTGCCCCATCCCAAAATTCCTCTACATAACAAAATGTATTTTTTTCTGATATATCGGAGGTAATGAAAAGGCCTAAAAATTAAGCCTTTAGAATTAGGATCCGCATGTCTTTTCAGCTTATTCTAATGCTGCAGTGCAATAGAAAAGAAATCCAGATGCAATCTTCCCACAGCACCTATATTTCCAAACATATATTTCTCTAGTACCATGGATGAATGCAGAATCCTTGGAATTCCTACAGCAGGTTTCAAGGGATGTGGCAAAATGAAAAACTCCTGCTCAGCGCAAAAAGAGAATGCACTGAGTGCTCTGAAATGGGTGGTTTGCTGTGTGCTGTGAACACCAGGAGACAAGAGTCCTTTAAGGAACAGTCAGAAAAGTTTGTAGCTCATAAATCTGAGGGCTGAAAGAAATCCAAAAACAAACATGTAAAAATGGGTGATCTCACCCACATAAGGAAGACTATGGGATATACAACAAAAACCATGTTAAAATATCAAACAAAAAGTATGTCCAAAGCATCTGTGCAAGAGTTGACGTGATAACCTGGGTAGTTTATATGATATATGATTAAAATTCCCATAATTAGGAACCTTTTTAAAGGCACAATCCAGGGTCCAAGTTCATCAGTACTGTAACTGCACTGAAAATGGGGACAGCAGTAATCTGCACCAGAGTGCGTCCGTATTGAACTCATTGCTGAATCCGGGGCTGGATGAGGCACAGATCCCATCATGAACTGCCCCTTCACCCTTCAGTGATAAGAGCCATGGCCACTTCATGGGCTTAGAAGGGAATCAGACTCAGTTTGGGAAACTTCTGCCCACATTACTGCTTTTCAGGACTGCAGGGCTTACACAGCATACAAGAGGAATTTAAAGTATGTGGCCCTGATTCAGCAATTTCAATACATGCCTAATTTTAAAACACATTAATACTCCTACTCCTCCCAGTGCTATGCTGACTCAGGGCCTAAATTTGGAGCCAAGAAATGGTAAGAGACCATATTAAAAGGCCAAATCCAGTGCAATCTATGGGGAAACTCTTTTTGAATTAGTGAGCTTTGGAGCAGTGGAGGATTTAGAGTTAGTGGAGCGCTGGGCACAGTTTCATTTTTGGCTCCCCTCCCCCCCCCATCACCCCAGGACCCAGTAATGGGAAGTAAATGAAAATAAAGTGAATTACCTTGATTGGAGCAGGGGTTTGGGGTACAGGAGGGGGTATCAGGGGAAGACTCTGGCAGGAAGTTTGAGTGTTGGGCGCAGGAGAAGAGGGGTGCGAGCTCTGGGAGAAATTTTGGGTGTGGGAGAGGGGCAAGGCAGCAGGACTTCCCTCGGACAGAACGACTCCCAAAATGACTGGCAGACATGCCCCTTTGGCAGTGGTTCCTAGGCAGGGGCAGCAGGGGGTGTCTATGCACCGCTGCCTGCAGGCACTGCCCCTGCAGCTCCCATTGGCCGCAGTTTCCAGCCAATGGGAACTGCAGAGTCAGTGCTCAGGGCAGGTGCAGTGCACGGAGACACACACACACACACACACACACACACACACAGGGGCCACAGGAACATGCTGGGAGCATTCTGGGAGTGAAGCGGCCCAGAGGCAGAGTGGGCAGGGAGCCGTCTTAGTCCTGCTGCTGGCATATCCCCGAGTGCCACTTGGGAGGAGGGGAGTGGCAGGTCTCTGTGGGCTGTCTGGGGCAGGGACAGCACGTGGAGCCACCTCCCACCCTGCCAGGGGAGTGCAGAGATGTGCCAGCTTCTGGGAATGGCGTGGGGCTGCAAGCCACAGCATTCAGGCAGCCTGCCTGCCTGAGCCCTGCTGCACATCGACCAGGACTCAGGGGCAGGTTATCAGATTTTTTCCTGCATTTTGGGGGCCCCTCTGTCACTGGGGGCCCCGTGCCACCGCACAGTTTCATGGTAAGTCTGCTCCTGCTTTGGAGCCTTAATAGAAAATTTACAGTTTTGTATCTCTGCATCTTCTTGCATACTATCAGTTGAAAATGTAAATTGGCAAGAAATATCTTTGGTTTTTGATAATAAAATTGCTTTTAATGTCTTATCTTAAGAAACAAAAAAAGTTGGATTGTGCCTTGGATATTAAAAGAAAACTATGATTTCAATGTAATAGAATCACCTTTCCAGTAATTATGATGATGATGTAGGTTATTAAACTCTTACAAGCATATATTTACATAAACATGATGTCCTTGGTAATTTTTGTCATTTTAATGCCACCATTCCATGGATATTTATCATTTTCTGGACAATTGGCAATCAGATGGCCTAAACAAACATTTTAACTCATCAGCAGGCTTATTTTGGGAAAAGTTGCAAGGAATATGGAATCTCCATTATTTCTTCTCTAAAGAAAATGATAACATATACAGGAATCCAATTAATCCAATTTATGCTTCTATCTCCTATCTAAAATGGCTAAAGCGACAATTAAAGTTATATCTGATTATACAACCTTAAGTGCAACAGCAACTACAAATTCCAAATGCAGTGGAGTTTAACCTGCCTTTGCAGTGTAAGCAGAGTCAGGATAAGCTCTACCCTGACATCTGGTGGAAAGAATGTCAGAGAGTGTATTTGCATAGGCACGCCTACCCTATCCCAGACTGCTGAGCGGTGGGACTGCTTGGTGACAAATGACTCACCCTCAGTTGGGTGGTACTTGCTAGACAAAGGACATGGGTTCCAAAACCCAGTGAACTGAGGGAGGCTGAGGACAGATATCTGTGCCTGGTGGTGCAGTCTCCTTGTGGAGCCAGAAGCACCAGTTGCACACCCTCCTCTCTCCACTGTGGAATGTCAGAGTTGAATTTTTTATTCCCTCAAGAATCTAAATACAAGTTACTGAGCTGAATGCACTTTGGGCTAATGGTGCACTAGCACTGAGGCTCCCCCATGAAGACCTGAGATCACTAAGAGTTGAAATCACTAAAGAGCTAAAATTACTGAGTTGAGAGCACTGAGTACTGTGCTAACTAGTGGGGGAGCCTGAGCTGGCGGAGTGGAGCAGTTGCGGGGACGGCTGGAGCGGATCACGGGACAGCTGGTGGTAGCAGAGCGGCTGGCAGAGCGGAGTAGCTGTGGGACGGGTGGAGCGGCCCACAGAGTGAGCGGAGCCGAGCAGTTTGCAGAAAGAACTGGAGCAGCTCATGGAGCAGAGCAGCTGGTGGAGCGGAGCAGTTCCTGAGGACGGCTGGAGGAGCAGAGTGGAGCGGCTGGTGAAGCGGAGCAGTTCGTGGAGAAGGCGGAAGCAGAACCCACAGAGAGGCAGGGCAGTTGGCCCCGGACCACGTAAGGTGCCCCTTTCTACCCAGGCTGGGGGGAGGGACCTCTACAGATAAACTCTCGAACTCTGGGGTGGCATTGACCAGAGACTTTTGGGTTGTTGGACTTTGGGGTGATTGGACTTAAAACCCTAAGGGGAAAAAGGACAGTGCCAAACGTACTTGGAGGTGGGTTTTTGTTTATGGTTTGTGTTATAACCCTGTTTGTGGTGTTTCTCCAATGGGATGCCGCATTGATTCCTTCCTTTATTAAAAAAGATTTTGCTACACTCAGACTCCGTGCTTGCGAGAGGGGAAGTATTGCCTCCTAGAGGCACCCAGGGGGGTGTGGTATGTGAGTGTCCCAGGTCACTGGGTGGGGGCTCGAGCCGGTTATGCATTGTGTTACTGAAACGGAACCCCTGGATACTGAACCCGGCCCTTGTTGCTGCCAACTCAGAGGGGCAGAAGGGTTACAGCAGTAATCTTGGTATCAAAGAAAAGTCTCCAAGGATTACTGTACCTGATGAAATAAAAGGATTGGATGGAGTTAAATAAAAGGATTGAACTGAAGAAATCCAGTATGGAAACAAAGATGGAGTTATGAACATGAAAGGAGCATTTTCAGTGGCATTAAAATATACAAGTGTGGAAAAAACTGGCACTCTCATCCAGTGGTGCAAGTAAAATACATTTCTTACCAGTACGGGGGAGGGGGAGGGCATCAGCTAAGGGAGGGTTCATATGACCCTCTATATGTCTCCTCCCACCCAGGGGCCCCCATGCTCTCCCTGTCCCCATCCCATGGTCCACTTCCCTTTCCAGGGAGGGCTCTGTCCTCCTCCTGCTGCACCGGAGACTTCAGTAGACTGAGAGCAGGGCTGGAGGTTCTTCTCCTTTTTTGCTGAGAGGGTCAATGGAGAAAGAAGCAGAATGCTGGCAGCGCCTCCAGCAGCTGTACTCTCCCCCCACTCCCCCCGCCTCCCAGCTCAGTCCTCCCTCAGGGCTGCTGCTCTACAGATGGAGCTGGAAGAGAGGCAGTTCTGTGGAAGGACAGGGCTTGGGGCAGTACAGCCGTGACAGAGGCGGTGTGGGGCCGCCGCCGGCTCCTCCTGTGTCTATCTTTCTGATACGCTGTACCAGCTATAAATCGCTTGCTGGTACAGCAAACTGGCCTACTAGCACTGCTGCTGTCGTCACTTTCTTTGTCTTATTAGAGGCCAATATAACATTCTGAAAGTACAGTGAAAAAACAATGTTGGACAGAGATATACCAAGCTATGGCAATAAATTTATTAGATTTTCCCTATATTAAATGAATGAAGCATTCATGAAACTTTGCAAAGCTGTTAGAGTCCCAACAGTCCAGAAATGAAGAATTTTTCCTTCTGTTCATAGTTAGCTTCTTCACAAAGAGAACAAGCTGACAGGGTCACTACACAGGTGCGCTCTCTGATGGAAAGAGAGAGGGGAATGCATTTAGAGTCTTTCATCTCTGATCATCACAAACAATGACCATTTGCTTTGAAATTAGCACTCACCTGTTAAAATTTTCATATGAATCACACAAGACTTCTTTCTCATCTGATGGGTTATGTAATTACAGGCATATAAAAATATTAATGTTTGCTATTACATTATCACAGGTACAGATAAGTGAAAAACATGCACGCAACATGCTATTAGTTTTCATGAAGTTTAAACATCACATGCATTTTTTATACATTTAACAATCACTTTGATTTGTACTAATACACAAATGAATTGACCTGACTTCCAGCTGTGAGTTTGTCAGTTCTCAGCTGACACTTAGGCTTTGGCCAAAGCTGGTACTATAGACCTCAATTCTGCAAAAAAATTTAAACACATTCTTAACACGTGCTTTGCTGAACCAGGCCCAGTGTTCAATTACTGGCTAGTCTTGGTAAGTGTGTCCAAAAACTATTGAAATTGCATTATGCCCTGTCCACAGAAGGGAAAATATCATGTGAGTTGAGACTATTCTTAATTTTTTAAAATAGTTCAGTTGTTAAACTAATGCAGACAGCAAGTTATTCTAGTTTTATTTTCTATTCCAATCAAGTGCATTTCTTTTGCAACCTTGGTGAGGAGATAAGTTTGTTTGTCTGCAGGCGCTTGAAATCTAAATAGCTATCTACCAGTGTTCAAATTCTGTAAGTTTGTATTATTCAAAACAAATAGAATAGTTGACAAACAATGAGAAAATACAAAGCCTAATCAGAAGCATTCAAACCTAAATCCATCCATACTCAGAACAGCACTTAAGTGCTTGCTTAACTTTAAGAGTGTACTTAAGTCCAAGACTTAGCACATGCTTAAAGTTAAGAACATGTCCAAATGCTCTCCTGAATAAGGATGCTTTGTTAAATTGGGGTCTAAGTAGTTCTCACATGGTCTTTTTGGTAATGTAGAAAGAATCTTGGAGAGAGCTAGAGTAAATGTTGAGAAGAAACTTACTCCATAAGCAAAGTCAAAATTTGTACTGCACCCTACAGATGAGATTTCTTTTGATCCCAACAAGCTAAGAGATAGGAGGCACAGGCACAAGAAATGTCAGAGACTTGCTGCTTTTTTAATGTCGGCAAAGGCCTATATATTAGTTTTGAAAGTGTATAAATGTTACAGAATGTCAGACATGTGGCAATCCCTCTCCACAGGTTACCAGTGTAGTGCAAAGGGCCCAATTACTGTCAAGTTCTTTAAACCATTTTGTTTGATATTCCAATATTTGAAAGATAATCCTACTGCAGCAAGACAACTGCTTGTATTAATTTATGCTACTCACCTGCTAGGTTTTGTTCACTGGCCACAAGAGGTCATTTTAGATTCTCCCTACTGACAAATCATTAATTGTCCATATTTACTTAATAAACTTTTCCTCTTTAGAGGACTATGCAGAGTTTAGAGGACTATCTCATTGATATCAGAGATGTCTGGAGCCTGGAGCTGTGGAATCTGGATCTGTACTCAGATCCTTGCTTCCCCAAAGCTTTAGAATTCCATTTGAGGACTTATGCAACTAGGCCCAAGCTCTGGGCCTCAGATCCAAATCTGGATTTAAACTTCCTCAATGATTTTCAGTTTTTCCCCCCCACTACCACCCAAGATCTCCTATCAGGACTGTCTCTAACCTGAATTATCTCTAAACAATACTGAAAGAAGCTAGAAACAAACTCATGTCTCTTATATGCCATGAAGATCCGCTACCAGTACTGCTCTTAACAAGAATTCCTCCTTACTGGAGACAGACAAAAAACAACCCACCACTAGCAGCAAAATGTGTTTTCTTCCTGGCCTCCATGCTGCAATAATGATGCAAACATTTCCCATGCCTCATAGCACCAATTCAATCCCAATCTTCCCTTTTCCTTAAACACTGTCCTCCATGCTAAACATTCATCCCCTGTGTTTTTGGTGTTCTGAGGAATAGTAACCCAGTTCTCCTCGACAAAATTATGCAATCATTTTATTCCCATTTGCTCAAGCAATATTTTAAAACCAATGTTCTGTTCTTCTTTCTTGTATGAAATAGGTGTCCAAATCCCAATGCATTCAATGGAGGACTCCCCAGCTGACTTCACTGACAGCTCAGATGTGCCCTTGGTATTAAAACTGGTGCCAAGGAATATAAAATGAGTATTTACATGCACAGGAATCAAAATGAGTGCCCAAATCGGAATCTGAATTCTCTACTCAGGCTGCCTGTTTGAACTCAACAGCTACAAATATTTCACTGAGTGGCAGAACGATGAGATCAGAGATGACCCGAGCCAGTCATCTCACAGTTTGCAGATTCACTTACATATTGATGTCTTATTGATTAAAATTCACCACAAGATTTTTAACATTTTAATAAAATCATAAGTCACAGCTCTGTCACATTCACAACACCGAATGCAACATTCCAGCCAGGAGGTGTGAATTTTTCCTTGCTAGCAGTGGAATTTTACCTACGAAATAGAAAGCTTAGATAGCATTTCTATACATGCTCCAATATCTATCAGTAGTCAAGTCTGGAACTAAAGAGAGCTTCAGGCACATGATAGCTTGAAAATAAGTAGTAACAGAATGTAGCATTGTCCTGAAACTAATATCTATATCGAGAAATTCACTGTATCTATGTTAGAACAATAGAACTGTTGTATATTAGCGTAGGTTTTCTCACCTGACCTGTTCTGAGCAAACATTCGTTAGATCAATAAAATCTCCATTTCACTTCATCATGAAGTCATGCCTAATTGAAACGGGTCTTAGAGACCTTAAAAAAACCCTAAGGCAGCTGTATTTTGCTAATAGTCTATGCATTTTCAAGTAATAGTTGGGGAAAATCCATCTGATATCTGAACTAGTGTCAAGGTATTTTTCCCACTTTGAACTTTAGCGTCCAAAAAGTAGGGACCTGCATATACCCTTCTAAGCTTAATTCCTAGCTTAGATTTGATATCACTGCCACCAGCCAAAATATAGTGTTTGGCACACTTTCTGTCCCCCCAAAATCTTCCCTGGGGAATCCAAGACCCAAACCCCTTGGGTCTTAAAACAAGGAGAAATAAACCATCCCCCCTCCTTTTCCCCTCCCAGACTTTCCCCTCCCTGGGCTATCCTGAGAGACTACACTGATCCAAACTCCTTGGATCTTAAAACAGAGAGGAATTAACCTTCCCCCTCCCTTTCCCCCACCAGTCCCTGGTGAGTTCAGACCCAATCTTTTTGGGACTTAAACAAAGGGGAAGAAAATCAGTCAGGTTCTTAAAAAAAGAAAGCTTTTAATTAAAGAAAGAAAAAGTAAAAATTATCTCTGTAAAATTAGGATGGAAAATGTTTATAGTTATTCAGCTCATATAGACTAGAGGGACTTCCCCCTCGCCCCCAGCCTGAGTTTCAAGTTACAGCAAACAGAGGTAAAAAAATCCTTCCAGCAAAATACACATTCACAAGTTAAGAAAAACATAAGACTAATCCGCCTTTTCTAGCTAGTACTTACTATTTTGAAGATGAAAGACTGTTTCAGAAAGATTGGAGAAACCTGGGTTGCATGTCTGGTCTCTCGTAGCCCCAAGAGCTAACAATGAACAAAACAAGCAGCACAAACAGACTTCCCTCCACCAAGATTTGAAAGTATCTTGTCCCCCCATTGGTCCTCTGGTCAGGTGTCAGCCAGGTTAACTGAGCTTCTTAACCCTTTACAGGTAAAAGAGACATTAACCCTTAACCATCTGTTTATGACAACTGGAATATTCAGTTACTGAGAAACTCAAGAGGTTCTGAGCCTTTTAAAATTCAGACATATCAGAATACATTTTCAAAAGTACAGAACACTTTTTCCCTAGTTTCTTTTTCCCATTTATAAAGAAAAACAAACAAACAGTCACCTCTGAGATGGAACATGTCACCTGTTTGACAGTGAACAGAAACAGTATAAAACACAACAGCTTAGAAAAGGAAGTGTCCTTAGTTATTTAGAAATGTGTTGGGAATTTTAGGTAGACCGAATGCAATTACCTGAGTTGGTCCCTCTTTGTTAGAAATAGTGTCTGGGATCTTTGGCCACTTACAGGTATTAAGCCCTTAATTTTACATTTTATTCAAAAAAAATGACTAGATGAAGTAACTGCCTTTGATTAGCCAACATCACATTTAAACACAAATAGAAAATTATTAAAGACATTAATGGACTGATAATTAGTTTAACACAAAAAATACAGCATGATTTAAAATTTGAATTTGGAGGTCATTACATACTAGATTTTTTATGAACTCTCCTGTGACCACAAAAATGAAATGAAAGATATATTCGCTCTGTGGGATCTACAATGGTATTTATAGGCTCTGTCCTTCATTTAAGTTTATATGCATGAGTGTGAATATACAGACTTACATGAAGAAATACAGGGAATAGGAAAGTGAAAAAAGTGGGACGAGGGGCATACCACAATATCAGCAAAAAGTACACAAAGTTGACCATGTTCAAATATGTATCTTAGAAACAGCAACTCCCTAAGCAAAATAGCAAAGAGTACTGTGGCACCTTATAGACTAACAGAAGTTTTGGAGCATGAGCTTTCGTGGGTGAATACCCACTTTGTCAGATGCATGTAGTGGAAATTTCCAGGGGCAGGTATATATATGCAGGCAAGCTAGAGATAATGAAGTTAGAACAGGGCCTTATCCTCCCTGATTGAACTAGCAGTTGAGGTGTGAAAACCAAGAGAGGAGAAACTGGTTTTGTAGTTGGCAAGCCATTCACAGATTCACAAATTCTACAGGCTACTTCCCTCAGATCCCACTGAGGAATACACTAAGAAACTGCACCATCTACTCAGGACACTCCCTACACTAACACCGGAACAAATCAACATACCCTTAGAGCCCCGACCAGGGTTATTCTATCTACTACTCAAGATCCACAAACCCGGAAATCCTGGACGCCCCACCATCTCGGGCATTGGCACTCTCACTGAAGGACTGTCTGGATATGTGGACTCTCTACTCAGACCCGATGCCATCAGCACTCCCAGCTATCTCCGTGACACCACTGATTTCCTGAGGAAACTACAATGCTTTGGTGACCTTCCAGAAAACACCATCCTAGCCACCATGGACGCAGAGCCTCTCTACACGAACATCCCACACACAGATGGAACACAAGCTGTCAGGAACACTATCCCTGATGATGCCACAGCACAACTGGCTGCTGAGCTCTATGCCTTTATCCTCACACACACAAATATATTGTCATCAAATTTGAAATAGATCTCCAGATCAGTGGCACCGCTATGGGCACCCGCACGGCCCCAAATAAGCCAATATTTTTATGGCTGACCTGGAACAACGCTTCCTCGGCTCTTGTCCACTCACGCCCCTTCTCTACCTACGCTACATTGATGACATCTTCATCATCTGGACCCATGGGAAGGAGACTCTGGAAAAATTCCACCACGATTTCAACAGCTTCCACCCCACCATCAACCTCAGCCTGGACCAATCTACAAGGGAGGTCCACTTCCTAGACACCACAGTGCAAATAAGTGATGGTCACATTAACACCACCCTATACCAAAAACCTACTGACCGCTATGCCTACCTTCATGCCTCCAGCTTCCATCCCGGGCACATCACACAATCCATTGTCTACAGCCAAGCACTGAGGTACAGCCGGATCTGCTCTAATCCCTCAGACAGAGACCAACACCTAGAAAATCTGCACCAAGCATTCTCAAAACTACAATACCCACATGAGGAAATAAGGAAACAGATCAACAGAGCCAGATGTGTACCCAGAAGCCTCCTACTGCAAGACAAACCCAAGAAAGAAACCAGCAGGACTCCACTGGCCCTCACATACAGTCCCCAGCAAAAACCCTTCCAACTCAACATCAGGGATCTACAACCCATCCTGGACAATGATCCCACACTTTCACAGGCCTTGGGTAGCAGGCCAGTCCTCACCTATAGGCAACCTGCCAACATGAAACATATTCTCACCAGTAACTGCACACCGCACCATAGCAACTCTAGCTCAGGAACCAATTCATGCAACAAACCTCGATGCCAACTCTGCCCACATATCTACACCAGCGACACCATCATAGGACCTAACCAGATTAGCCATACCATCACCAGTTCATTCACCTGCACGTCCACCAATGTAATATACGCCATCATATGCCAGCAATGGCCCTCTGCTATGTACATCGGCCAAACTGGACAATCGCTACGGAAAAGGATAAACGGACACAAATCAGATATTAGGAATGGCAATATACAAAAACCTGTAGGAGAACACTTCAACCTCCCTGGCCACACTATAGTAGACCTTAAGGTGACCATCCTGCAGCAAAAAAACTTCAGGACTAGACTTCAAAGAGAAACTGCTGAGCTTCAGTTCATCTGCAAATTTGACACCATCAGCTCAGGATTAAACAAAGACTGTGAATGGCTTGCCAACTACAAAACCAGTTTCTCCTCCCTTGGTTTTCACACCTCAACTGCTAGAACAGGGCCTCATCCTCCCTGATTGAACTAACTTCATTATCTCTAGCTTGCCTGCATATATATATATATATATATATATATATATATATATATATATATATATATCTCACACATATATATACATACATACACCTGCCCCTGGAAATTTCCACTACATGCATCTGACGAAGTGGGTATTCACCCACGAAAGCTCATGCTCCAAAATGTCTGTTAGTCTATAAGGTGCCACAGGACTCTTCGCTGCTTTTACAGATCCAGACTAACATGGCTACCCCTCTGATACTAAGCAAAATAGTTTACATCTGAAGTATATTTTGCATTACTAGGTGCACAGTTTAACAACATCTATTCTTCTATAAGGTGTTTTTAGACATTTTGGGATGCTATAGTTGAGAAGGAGCTATACCAACATTACTTCTGAAGAGAGCCACAAAGGACTTGTATCAGAGGGGTAGCTGTGTTACTCTGGATCTGTAAAAAGCAACGAAGAGTCTTATAGACTAACAGACGTATTGGAGCATAAGCTTTTGTGGGTGAATACCCACTTCATTAGACGCATGTGGTCAGGACTTATAGTTCAAGGAGTAGCATGGAGGCACTAGGCTACTGCACAAGTGCTCCCATCTACTTCGGGCAACTCAATTACTATATTATTTCTCCATGAACCAGAGTATTTACAGGTTAGAAGGTTTAAAACTCCTTACTAGGAAAACCCTGATCACCTGTTAAAACGAACCATAGGAAACATGCAGCATGTCCTGGCCCTCTACAAGTTTTTTCCACACATGGAAGGTTGTGCCCCATTTTTTAAAACTTTCTTGGCCATTTCTTGTATTTTGCAAGCTGACATCAATCACAGGTTTTTCAGCAAATCTCTTAAAACTAGGTGAACCTCCGGGGGAAGAAAGGGTTGGGAATCGATAATTACACCTGAGAGTCTCCCCATGCAGGAGCAGTCAAGATACTGGAGGAATCAGATCTTGTTAGTACTAATTGCTCCTGACATTTTGCTCTACTTTGTGGCTTGGGCCAAATTACAGCAGCCTGGCTCTAAGAGATGATGATCAGAGGGTAAATTATAAAGAGATAGATACCACCAGACTGCAAACTGTTCATAGGCTTTGTAAAAGCTGATTTGAAAAAAACTCTAACAATCCTATTACTTTCTTTCAAATGGCAATGAAAATATTTTTTAAAGAAATAATCTCATGCATCATTTGCAAATCTAACAATACAACATTCTACTAATGTATAAGAACCAGCTAACCAAACCAGTTAGATGCTGATTGTAAACAAGGGTCCTAACCAAAACTATGGTGAAAAAAAGAGGTGAACTTTTAAAATTCCTTCTCTTTTAATGAGCAAAGGTGCTATCAGAAATACAGGTAAAGAAATAGATTTCCCCCCCCCTTTACTTGATGAATTTTATCGGATGTAACATGCCTCTCACTCATTTCTGACATGCCTACCTGCCATAAAATACATCTGACTTTAGATTTTTATTTCATTTGAGCATGACCACTTTTTATCGTAAACAAAAATGGAAGATATCTGATCACACAATAACTAAACAGTCTCCTGCTTCTTTCCCATAAACAAAGAGATGCTTGAGACTTTAAAGTATCAGGAAGCAGCTTTGCAACAATCGACAAGCAGACATTTGGCTAGCTAGTCAAATGACATGAATCCCTTGTTCTGCCTAAAGCAGTGGAGACATTTTCCAGGATTGGTTCATCCATCTAGCAATATACTAGATTAGTGTGGACAAGATTAGGGTAGTTACCTTCACAAGCACTGACGGCACAATATTCAAAGACAGATTTTCAACTGAGACAAACTCAGCACATCAACTACTTATGGATGGGGGAAGCTTTCAATTAGTTCACCTGGAAGATCCATCTATTTATTTAGGCATTTTTACAGTGCTCCTCACCTTTAGTGTCTAATATTCATGGTCCTGTTTAATTCTAAGATGCTAGAACGACACACAGAGTCTAGTCAGGGGATGGAGGAATTTGCTAAGTTTAATTACACTCTACTGCCTAGCCACCGCTTGGTTGGCACTTAGATATCATGGCAGAAAACCTAAAATAATAGATTAGACAGATTAGATAAATGGTAGATCCAACAGTCATGTCAGCTAAATATGCTTTGGCCTGAAAATATACAGCCATTTCTCTCAGTTTTTCACCCCACCCCACCACCACCCCTAAAATTATTAAACTTCCTTCCTATTTTGATCCAGATCTTCCCTACTGTATATACTGATTTCATGTTTCCTCCTTTTTTTTAGCATGTTTCCCAAAAAGCCATTACACATTTTGAAAAAAAAATACAAACACAAACCTTAAATATGAAGGCATGGCAAGCATCTCTGCTCCCTCCCCCAACTATTAATCTTGTGTTAAAGACTCCTCAATATGCCTGCATAAATGATAGCTGAATGAGTCTGTAAACTGATGTAACTTTGGAATTTGCACACCCAGTGCTCACTACTACTGTTGCCTCTTTAGGTCTACGTATTCTCACTAAAATGTGGCAATTAGCCCAAATTAATCCTAATTCAAAAGAGTTTTAAAGAGCAGCAAGGGATATATCATTTATGTGTTCTTCACTTTCTCATTTATTTAACCTTATAACTTCACTCTCTCAGATACTAGTGGTAAACAAATCCCATGTGAAAGTCGATAAAATACTTCTTTGTAATGTTAATATTACTGTCTCTGTAAATCTCTAATTCTAGCCACAGCTTCACCTTCCTGACTTTGATTTAAGAGTGTGCTGGCCTGGTTCTAACCCTGTCAGCTTTAGTTCTAAGACAGTCTTTAGGATTATGGGTCTCTGATCTGGTAAATTCCTGAGAGGGAAAATTTAACTAAGGAAGGCTCCTTCTGACAAGTGATAAGGCCCTGTTCCTTTCAGGTTACCCCAGAGACTGAGCTGTGGGAAGCATTAATTGAGGGAGACACATTGAAACAAAATACAGGAAAGAAAAAAAGTGAATAAGGGGCTTATGAAAGACTTTTTGCAAAAAGAAAAGAAGGTGGGATGGATGGAAGTAATTATAAGGTAGAGAGTCTCGTAAAGTATTTACCATCAGAGCTAAGTCAGTTTTCTTAGAAAATGTATTTTATTAGATTGCTACATGACAGGATACTAATTAAAACTGATTGGCCTAATTAGAGTAGCATTAATAGCTATGGCAGGACCTGGCAATAGCATTGCTTTGTCCATGACCTTCTTCAAAAATACTGGAGAGCCACCACATATAGTCCTGATTTTCAGTGAACATTTTGAAACAAGCCAGCAATGTGTTTGCTACATCTGTGTACAAGTTGAGGCTTTCCTGGCATGATAAAGTGGCTAGAACTAAGGGAGAGATACATAGAACAAGAGGAACAATGGTGCTATTTAAAAAAAGCAATTATGGAACAAATACAAACGAAGGGCCTGATTCTCCCTTGCCATGCACATTGTGCAGTCATTTACACTCATGCAGAGTGTGGAGTGCTACTAAGAATGGTTTCCCTTGACTCCCACTTTGAACTGGTGCAAATGACTGCACAAGGTATGTAGTGAACGAAAAAAATCAAGTGCCATGTGTTCAGTGCATTGCAGCTACTGGTGTAAATAATCACTACCTTTATTTCTGCATTAAACACCCTTTTTCACAAGTGAATAGAGTATCTGCACGAAGAAAGGCCAGTCCCCCAAACACTGATGCAAACAAGCAGCCATTTGTATGCATAGTCATGAAAACAAACAAACAGCCCACAAATATGGTGTAAGGGAAGACCCATTCAGAATTCAATGGAATGTTCTCTAACAGAGCTTTGGAGCATTTACCCAGCTCTATCTGTAGTGTAGATGTTATCCACTGTACTTCTGCACAAAGCACACGCTACATGGCATATTTTTTAATCGGTACCATCTTAGAATGAAAGCCTCAGCATCCACACCACCATTTGCCAACTTTAGATCCAGTTCTTATGCATCTCTAGATGCCTATGCTGTGCACTATGTCTGATCTATACCAGGCACTAGTTGATAAAAGTAGCTATTTTTTTACTAAACTTCAGCAGTGATTTGAAGGAGGGGAGAAGTGAAGAGGAGAAAACACTTGGCTGAGACAATCCAAGCCACAAATTATATTAATATACATTTCACATGGTTATAACAAATGCCACTATCAGAAGACCTTAACAATACAGTGTTCCCTGCTGTGCATAAGAATAGAAACCTCAGATTTGCTTTGGAAAAATTACAAGACACCAAAAACTTTGAAACATTCAATAAAATCCCAATACAGTGTAAATGATTTAAAATATGATAAGCAAAAAAAAGCAAGTGTTCCCATTATCCTTCCCTTTGCGGTCCCAGTCTCATTTTGGTCATGAAAACTCTAGTGATTTCTTTTAATATCTTAGAAAACTATTTACCAAAAACAATGGCACTCAAGTGTGAGCAAGATGGATGCTTACAGGTCAAGGGGATAGATGACTTAAACATACTTTAGATAAGCAGGTACAATCAGAGGCCTTCTAAACTGAATTAGTTATTCTTTGAACCAATAAGAAATTCTAATCTAGAGTTATCTATGACAGTAATAGTACTTGCATGATATTATGCGGTGTCAGCTCTGTATTTAACATAGTGCTGCTCACTGCCAAGGAGCGTGGTCCAAACTGGAAGTGAAATACATGCACTGGACATGAAGTAAGGGTGACTTACCTGCTCAAATTGTGAAGCATATACCAGAACTAGTGGATCCACCCATTCACGTATGACTCACCTGCCCCAGGGTCTATGGAAATTCAAACACTTCTTTCTCAGAATTTTCCTTCAGAGAAATCACAAAAATGGCAGATCCCACAGAGATCCTAGAAGAAACCACCATGATCGTGGTGGTCATAATTTCAATTATTATAATACCCCATATGTTCATTTTATTTTGCAACAATTTCTCCCTTGTTTTTAAATAAATATCCCTGATCATCAGTTCTTAAATATGAACATATACTGAGGCAAGGGACACTATCAATCTATTAAAATGTATATTGCAATTAGTCGATTTTAATATTTTAAGCTTTGCAAATTAACTTTACATTATTAAATTACATATGAATTATGCATAAATGAATATAGAAGAAAGATATGTACACCCTGGGGAAGAAATATCTGC
This sequence comes from Gopherus flavomarginatus, assembly GCF_025201925.1. NCBI lineage: Eukaryota > Metazoa > Chordata > Testudines > Testudinidae > Gopherus > Gopherus flavomarginatus. The sequence goes on along the minus strand of NC_066617.1, from coordinate 175,746,500 downwards.
CATGCTAACATATCCTGGTCCCTGAAGTGAGACCTTGGAGAATCCAGGGCAGTTAATGGTTCATGTGATTGGGAGAAACACCACTCCACATACACAAATACAAACACACACTCCTTGCCTTTGTGGTCTTCCACAATGTCTCCTGATTGTCTTTCTGAGATTTTTTTTTATTATAATTCTCCATTATGGTATGGGAGATTTGGTTGGCACGTGTTCAGAGATGTCTGCTTTACTCATGAATTGGACAACCACAAATGAATTATGCAGGTCACTATAAGTGGTCAGCATTTCTAAAGATAAGTCACACATTGATTTAGGTGCCAAAATATGAATTTAAGTACCTACATTTAGGCACTCATGTTTGAAAATTGTGACCCAAACCTTTACACCACCCTGAATAGTTATTTCAGGTTTACTCCAGAGTAACAGCAGAATTTGGCCTTTTGCATTTAGACTGACAGTTTAAAAAATGAGAAAGGTAGCAGTCTTAATTCTACCCTCAGTCATGCCTTTGCAAAACAGGCACTGATTTTATGCAGTTTGCACAGATTTAGCCAACAGAATTTGTCCCAGTATTAGAAAATACCAGAATATTTCTGGGGTCTGTGTCTTAGAGTTATACAGTAGGGATGTTTTTGCAGCTATTTACAGTGTTGCAAAGTATTACAGCTGTTCAGAGTTTTAAAATACTTTGTAAAGACAGCTGTCTTCTTCTTCCACAGCCCCCAAATGTGTGTTAAAAAGCCACAGGAAAGGTAATTCTGAAACAAAAAGTGCATAAAATACATAAACCAGGAAAGTGCTGATGGGCCTGAAATTTTAGAAAATGGAATCATGGTTTTGAGCACTTTTTTAAAAAATGAAACCTCTACTGCACGTTTACTATAATTTGAATATAGCAGACCAGATCCTCCACGGGCAAAGCCAGGGCATCTAGTGCAAATTTACATCAGCTGTACATCTGGCCCACTATGTCGACCTTATTTCTGATGGCTCATTTCTCTTTATAATTCCCAGCCTGCTTGCTCAGGGCCTTCAATTTTGTGAAATAAAAAGACATAAATATCTGAAATCAACTCTCCTATATCTCTCATTACTGAAAATATTATTTTTTCCTATTACATTTAGGTTGAAATTGGTGAGATGTTTTTGTTGTTTTAGAAGACGACTTAAATATGCACTCTTCAATGGCTTCGGATCAGAAGGTTTACATGATCTGCTTTCATGCAAAGACTGAGTGGTTGAAGATAAGTGACTTCACAGAGGAGAATTTCTCTTTTATTGGGGAGATGGGGGTGGCCACTTCACAAGAGTTAGTCTCCCAATCTCCCCCATATTTTTTTGTCTATAAGTAGTATGGTAGCTACAAAAAAATAGCTTCATGGGCCACTAGCGGTCCACAGACCATAGTGTGAGAACCGTTTGCCCATTTTTTTTTTAATACAAAACATTGTTACTCATTTCCCATGGACTACTTGTAACTTGTGGCCAACTATCATGAAAGCCACAGGCCAGCATCTGTGCTGTTACACTTAGCAGCGGTGCTCTGCAGATCACCTAACTAAAGATGGGTCTTCACAGCAGAGTTCACTCAAATTATGTATACTTGAGTTAGCCTAGCTCAAGTGAGAGTGGCCATGCTGTGAACTAACACTTGAGCTGCTGTGTCCACACTGGTGCTGCCCTCCCTTGCATGTGACATTAAGATTTCTGGTTGTGTAGCGCTGAGTAAATTGAGCTACACTGTGGCTAAGTCTACACTTATGATGGCTCGTGCAGTACAGGCACTACACAGGTAGCTACACACTGCAGTGAGAGGCAGGTGACATCCACACTTGTCTCTGCAGCATGGAGCAAGACATAGCAGTGAAAGGCTCCAGGACTCTATATTGCTAAAAAATAGCAGTGTAGATGTGAAGGGCAGTGCTTGGGTGTGTAGGGAGCCATGTAGGGTACATGATACCTTAAGTATAGACATAGCCTATGACTACTTGTCCAGAAAATTGTGGGAGAACTTGTTTGTCGTTTTGGGGCATATGAGGCAATTGTGGGATGGCACCGGAGGACTAGACACACTCACATGGAGCTGGCCTGAGTTCACGCTATAGAGAGGTTGTGTTGGCAGCTGATGAGTTGTGCTAACTCGAGCTGTAGCCTATATCCCCGGCAGGCCAGCCACCTCAAGTTAAAAGCACACACTCAAGTTAAGTGATTTTGTACCTGAACAGGACTTGGGTTAGGAGCAACGCTCAACTTCTAGCTCAAACTAACTCAGCAGTAAAGACATTCCCTGAAGACACTCTCCTAGCATGACCTCAGAGCTGCACTCTCTCATGTGGCTGACCTGAGACAATGCAAGTAGGAATCTTAATTGGGTCTCTTGCTGGCCCTTGCACATAGCTGCCAGATAGGGCACCTTTAGGGCAGAAGGGAAGGGGGAAATAGACTATCGCCATAGGCTCCCAAACCTTTACAGAGGCCTAGGTGGTGCACCTTGTCCTCCTAGAAAAGATGGCATTTATTACAGTAGTACTTGGAGACACCCCCTAAGAACAGGGCTCCATTGTGCCAGATGTTGTACAAACACAGACAGTCCCTTTCCCAAACAACTCACAGTCTAACTAGAGAAGGCAAGGAGCGTGAGTAGGGAAACAGGCACAGAGAGAAGTGACCTGCCCCACAGCACAGCTGAAAGTAGAACCCAGGTCTCCTCATTGGGTTTGTTTAGTTTGGAAAAGAGAAGACTGAGAGGGGACATGTTAGCAGTTTTCAGGTATCTAAAAGGGTGTCATCAGGAGGAGGGAGAAAACTTGTTCACCTTAGCCTCCAATGATAGAACAAGAAGCAATGGGCTTAAACTGCAGCAAGGGAGATTTAGGTTGGACATTAGGAAAAAGTTCCTAACTGTCAGGGTAGTTAAACACTGGAATAGATTGCCTAGGGAAGTTGTGGAATCTCCATCTCTGGAGATATTTAAGAGTAGGTTAGATAAATGTCTATTAGGGATGGTCTAGACAATATTTGGTCCTGCCATGAGGGCAGGGGACTGGACTCGATGACCTCTCGAGGTCCCTTCCAGTCCTGGAGTCTATGAGTCTATGAGTCATCAGCCCCATCCACTGCCCTACCAGGTAAACCACAATAGGTATAATTTCACTGTATAAGCAGGTGAGAGAGGAGCAGATACAATACTTTTTAAAATGCACATGAAAGTAAAGAGAGCAGAACTTACTTATGTGAATCCTGAGACATGACTGAACAATATAAAGAATGCATCTGAGGAAGTTTGGGGACTGATCTGTCATGACTAGCACTTGTACTGTTGGAAAAATAGGGAGCTGATAGAGGATCTCACTCTAAAGATGATTAATATTGGATTCTATTAATACTGGATCTACATTTTCTATCATTTGCATATAAAACACTCAGTTTGTTCTCTTATGCTTCAACTAGGGCCAAGGAAATGCCAGAGCATTCATTTTACTCTTTAAAATTATTGCATTTCATCTGTGAAAATTAGTTATTTATTCTAAACCAGCAGTATAAGAATTCAGACCTATCATTCCCCTGCCCCCCCCCAACCCCAAAAAAGAATATAGGGAACGTTTCATGGCAGTGAACATACTCCTAAACAAAATGTCATATTTTGGTGTGTAGAAAGAGGCTAATAAGGTCATATTCTTGGCCTTTGTCTTTGCAAAATGCCTTTTTAGCTTTTTTTAAAAAAAAACAAGACCAGAGGTGGTTCTCACCACAGCAATTTTTATCAGAACCACAAAGCTCTGGGTGGTTTGGGGGAAAGGTATTAAGTTTATCCATTCTCTACAAAGGCACACAGGTATACAAGAACACAGATCTGCAAATCCCTCAGGCATTGCTAGCCTGCACTGATTCTGAATACATTTTATGCCACTGCAACTCAATATTCAGCACAGGGCTGCAGATACAGAAGGCATTGTTGGCTGGAAAAGCAGGAAAGTGGTTGATCACTGGAGAGGAGTCATGCCTAGAGTTGAAAAAAAAAATCTGTAAAAATCATAAACCTTTGTTTAGTAAGTTTCAAAAAAATGGAACAATTGTTTTCAAAATGTTTACCACATTATAAAAATTGGGGGGATGTGTGTTAATTTTGTTATTTCTCCCCCCTCCCATTTTTCCCCCCTGCATGAAATAGAATGAATAAACTCCAGGTTTGTGTCTTTTTTTTTCCTTTTGCCTCTTCAGCTTTTCAAAAGTGGAGGATATTTATAAGTGTTGCGGGGGGGGGCAGATGAAAACCAGCCCCCCCTTTGCTTCCGCCTTCTTCCAGGGTATCACACATTCTGTGGCCAAACTGAAAATGGGAGGGAGAGCGTTGACGGGAGGAGACAGGAAAAAAGGGGGGAAACTATTTTTCTTTTCTGATTTCATAGGAAAACCAAAAAAAAATTATAACATTTCTATTTTGTAAAAGGCCACAGACAAGGTTGGTTTGAAACATGTTGACCTGTTCTAGTCACGCTCATGCATCAGACACTGTGTCACTTCGGGATTTGCTAGACAGAGCAATGCTGATACTGCAGCCTCCGGACTTTAGCCTCAAGCAACAGAAAGCGTGCATTTCAGTCACTGTGATCTACAGCACTGCACCCCTGGTTGGGTCTGTGAAGGATGTGAGGCTGCTTGTAGTATTTTACATCCAGTTGGTTTGATTGCTATTGTGTTTGGTATAGAATTGCCAGGGGTTAATTAAATTGAGGGTTTGTTGCACATACACAGGAAAAATGGACACTCTCTGTGGATAGCCCCATTTACCAATACTTATTGGACAAAGCAGGTATCATTTGCCTTATGGAAGCAGCAGGCCTGACAGCAGACAGATGAACAAATGTGGTCATCCTCCTCTGGCCACTCCAGCATAACTCAGTACCTACATGTATCTAGGGGCTAAAGATAACTGTACATGTAACTGGTTTTTTAAACTCCCAACACGGTCTCTCTCACACTATTTGCATCTATCTGCACCCATAGCACAGCTGCATTTGGTAAGATGGCATTAGTATCTGCCTACTGTTGGCCTCTGCCTCACCTTCATGAAGATCTGGCCATTTTTACCAGTAGTAGTCCTCTAACCAAGAGAGGCCAAATGCTGCTGCCAACTAGCTACATAGGCTCTGCTTAAATTACCTGCCCTTTCATACTGAATGGGGGACTAGGAGTATTCATGCTAGATTGCTTGGCTACAGTACCGTGCAGCAGATTAAACTTTCTACAAAAGTACTGAGCTATGCCTAATGAAGGTAACACGTGAGATCAGAAGAGAAGTGGCTCATTAAATTTTATACAACAAAATGAAAGAGGGCCATGAAAACCAGACTAAGGGTTTGTAGCCTTGAAATGAGCACAACATAGTGGATAGTCATGACACTCTGATACAAGCACAGGCTAAGAAAAATAAATGTAGGATGAATAAGATATTGGGCAACAGAAACAGCCACAAACTCTCTCTTAGAAGGTGTCTGTACTGTACATATGCACAAATCAATCTCACATTTTTATAATGCACTCCTGTTACCTAGTTTGTCTTGTACTGAGTGCAGTGTAATTGCACAAGACATGGCCAGGATCAAAAAGTTTCAGCAAAGGGCAGGCAAGGGATTTTTGGGTCAATGGTGGGGAGAATAGGAGTAAGAAGGTGACTTAGATATTATGGCTTGTTTTAAAACAAAGAAAGACTTAAGAGCAATTTTTTCGAGTTATATACTGTACTATGGGAGTCTACAGAGAAAGGAATAGTTAATGCCAAAAAAGCTGTGTAACACTAATGCATCAAAGACTGAGGTTTAAACTGAAAAGGGGGGAATAAATCTAAAAGGTAGGTCAGACAGATGCGGCTGAAATTTGAAAGACATTGACACAGCTATTAATAAAGACAAGTAAAGTCAAATCAGCCCAATATGAAGTTTGCAGGGGGTGGCGGGGAGGGAAATAGACAGAGGCAGATAACATTTCTAGGATAAAAATGGTGATATGAACTTCTTGTATTGAGAGTATAGGGGAAGCCTGTCACAATTCAGAGCACTGCACCTGCATTTCCTCTCTCTGGGCCAGCAAAGGCACTCACTCTAGACTTCAGGCTTTCCTGATCATCACCTCTCGACATGCATCTCACTCCCTTTGGACCAGAGTATTTCCAGGCTACACAGTTCCCTGGCCTTCACAGTGTTATTCCCAGCAAAGACAGGCTGCCCACACACATTGGCTTGCTTTCTCTTCAGAGACGGTTAATGGTGTGTTACCACACAGTTCTTTCTAAGCAAGCCTATTGCATTCTTAAGGTAAAAAGCATTAGAGAACATTAAAAACCAATAAAATAATCTACATGCATGTTAATAATCTTCCCAGAGTTCTTCCCAATCCTAACATGGGCTCTGGGAGGAACAGTCATTCAATCCCCTACCCAGTAGGGTTCTCTTCATGGTTTCAAGTTTGTCACAGCTTCAGTTAAAAAAAGTGTACTGCCTTATAGCGCCACAGTAGGTCAAGTTCTTCCAACCCAACCCTAAGGACTGGGGCTTTCTGTGGACCGGCGTCTTGTCCATTTGCTGGATCAGGAAGAAAGCCCTGAGCCTACTTAAAGCCAGGCTATTTATCCAAAAAACATTTCTTTTTTAGTCCCTGGAGAATCCAGTTTGAACCTATATGTGAACCTTTCCAGGAGTGGCTTCAAAGGGCTGAGAATTACAACAGCACAGCAGTGATTTTCAACCTGCAGTCTATGATTTCCAATGAGGTCTGCAGCTCCATTCAAAAAATTTTTAGGGGTCCATAAATGAAAAAAGGTTTGAAAAAGATGAAAAAAAATTCTACTGTTCTAAGAGAATTACATACAATTCTATATTAACACATCCACAATTGTATTTTAATACAATGAAACCCAAATATATTAAAATTAATTCAGTAAGGTTTAACTGAATTCAGTAAAGTTCATCTTAATTCCATGAGGTTTGTCCAGGGTATTTTCAGTTTGAATTTGTTTTATTCAGAGGGTATGAGGGAAGCTAATGTGTTCAGAGAAAACTGCTTGATTATATATATTTCCAACTTGCTGGGAAAAGCTGTTTATAGGATCTGTGAAAACTTGATTTCTTTGTGAGTTCCTCTGATGGTCAGAACTTTCTCATCTCTTAAATGACTGCCTCAGCTTACCTTAGCCATGAAGGTGTAAGGCAAAAGCAGTCATGACAGCATCAAAAGGACTCTTGAAGCACTGATCTGCAAAGATCTGCTCAACAGTACATCCTGTGAGCAGTCTCTTTGAAGACAATGGAACCCTGTACAGTGCAGAAGTAAGTGGACCAACGCATGCCTTTATAGGATTAGGGCCTTTGTTTGTAAGAATAAACAAAATCATACCATAGAGGACCCAAACTATATTAGTCTTCCTTTGATCATATTCAGACTTCTTACAACCCTTCAGATCTACTGAAATGCTACACTACTGATTAAAGCTGCACAAAGTTATTCATTATGAACAATTTGACTAATTTTAGAATTTTGTCAAATTGTTCACACAACTGTTTTTAAAAAGTTAGTTGATCAGCTCTATCATCATTTTGCCTAGGGAGTCATGAACTCCAGATAGGCTTTCCTGCGATCCAGAATGTGGCTTCATTTATGATTGTGGTACTCAGTCTTTCTACAGTGGTGGCACCAAAGTAAATGCCTGTCTGTTTTAATCTTCATTGGCAAGCTACCTTTTGCATATGGGGTCTGATCCAACTCATACTAAAGTCAATGAAAACACTTCTATGGGTTTTGACTCGGGACCCCTCAAAGATAAAAATGTAGTTTTCCCACTAATCGTAGCACTGAAAGAAAAGGCAATAAATAAATCCATATCAAATTCAAAACTTGGCTCTTTGTCCAACATGTCAGGTGTTATAGCAAACAAATATTCTGAGTCATTCCTTCTTTCCTCAATAGCCTGAACTACAGTATCACGTCAGCACATTGCATCAGAAGGGGACTGTCTAGCTGAGGCTGCATGCTGATTCTGTAATCTGTCTCACTACTGAGATGCTTTATTAAGTAAGAGACCTTTAAGAACATTTCAGTAACTTATAAGAACTTGGATAGCAAAAGCTTACAAATGGATCTTTAAAAGTAATGGAAAGTCCTAGACATCTTCCATTTCATTCCACAAAGGGAATACGCAGCAGCCACTTGCCAGACTAGATTTTCTATTCATATTACAAAAGTTGTAAATGACATATTATCTACTTTCTTATCTTGTTTGAGAAGCAGAAAAAAAAATCCATTTTATTGAACTGGATGCACACTGCTTTCTCACTAATGCAATATAAAGGGACCTTTTATATTACTAGAGTAGAGTTTTAAATTAAATGCGAAATCTATTTTGTCCATTGAAGCATGGCAAGTGTGGCCACACTTAAGGAAAAGCTGATAGTTTTTTCTCTGCACACTGTAAGACTATCTTCAAGCATTACTGACTAATGTATCACTGCTTGATAGACCACACTTCTTGTCCTCTAACCAATAAAAGACTTTCAGATGGGGATTGAGATTAAATTTAGAAAATAATTATTAATAGGAGAACACATCAGCAACTTTTTAAACAAATATGGAATAGAAAATAAAATCTCTGGGTTTTTTTATTATTATTATTTATAGTTAGTGCAAAGTATTCCCATGACCCAGACGAAAATACATCACTGGAATGCTTATTTAAACTGGGGGGAGGGTTTTAAAATATAAGAATAGTTTATCAATGTATTTGGTTTTGATACAATATGTTGAATAGGAGAATCAGATGTGGGATTTTTTCCCCCTTTTCATCAAAGTCAGCTCCTTCACAAGGACTTTACATAAATCTAGTTTTTTATGTCTCTGTGGAATTGTAATAACTACAATTGGTTAATGAAGTTAAGGTCACATCACGCCCTTGGATACCCCTGTGAGGTTTTTATTGAACTTAGTAGAATTCTCAGGGACACTCCATGAGAAATAATTTGGCCCTTTATTTTCAATACTAGGCCTGGTTGACACTGGAAAGTTTTAATGGTACAATTAGTTTGTTTAAAGATGTGAATTTGTTTGTTTTAAACCACAATACTTATAGCAGTATAAGCCCCAGAAAGCATGCAGTGTGCTGTAGTACCATGGCTGCCACCCACTTCTATTTCCCCTTCACCAAGCTGGCAACAGAGCTTATCCAAAACAGAACCCCCAAAGAGCCCAAAACAAACAATCTTCCATCAATTCCAGCACCACAGTTTCCTATTTCCCAGGCTGCCTCAGCTTACTGCCAGGCAGCCTCCTACCTCTGACAGTCCCAGTTACTCTTTCAACCAAACCATCCCCCAGCAGTTTTCTGCCACTTTTTATATTTGGAATCACCTGATTCCTCTCAGGTGGGGCTCATTTTCTAATCAGGATCTCCAGCCTACAGGCAAACTCACTGTTATGTATAGTTAGGGCCCTACCGAATTCACAGCCATGAAAAACGCATCACAGACTGTGATATCTGCTTTCTCCCTATGAAATGTGGTCTTTTGTATGCTTTAACTCTACAATGCAGATTTCACAGGGGAGACCAACATTTCTCAAATTAGGGGTCCTGACCCAATAGGGAGTTGTCGGGGCTGCAGGAGGTCACAAGTTTATTTTACTTTATTTTATTGTCACCCTTACTTCTGCGCTGCTGCCTTCAGAGCTCAGCAGCTGGAGAGCAGCAACTGCTGGCTGGATGCCCAGCTCTGAAGGCAGTGCCCCACCAGCAGCAATACAGAAGAAAGGGTGGCAATACCATACCGTGCCACCCTTACTTCTGCGTTGCAGCCTGCAGAGCTGGGCAGCCGAAGAGTGCTGGCTGCTGACCGAGGGCCCAGCTCTGCAATACCATACCATACTGCTCTCCAACTGCCCAGCTCTGAACGCAGAGCCACCACCAGTAGCTGCACAAAGTAAGGGTAGGATTACCACAACCTCTGCTACAATAGCCTTGTGTCCCCCTCCTCCTCCACACACAACTCCTATTTGGGTCAGAACCCCCACAATTACAACACTCTAATTTCAGATCAAATAGTTGAAATCATGAAGTTTATTATTGTTTAAATCCTAACACAATGAAATTGACTGAAATAAACCTTGAATTTGGTAGGGCCCTATGTATAGTATAGTACTGCACAATATAGTATGACTTTGCTTTCTACTGGTTTAGCTTATTCCCCTTCCTGTACAGAAATAAGTTATACCAATATAAAGCCATGAAAGTATTTATAACTGTGTCCACACTAGCTGGTTTGTACCACTTTCCTTATACAGTATAGTTAAAGCAGTATAATTTTCTAGTGTAGAGAAGAGTTAAAAGCATGCTTATGAGCACCATGAAATGAACTTGTCCAAAATTCTCTCCTTTAGTGTTTGTATTTTATGATTTTCTCTGAAGACAGCAAGGACCTCTCATTTCAAAAGTACTTAAGGTATTTTGAGTGCTCACTTTGAGGCACTCAGAAAGCACTAGGCACACCAAACACTGAAAATTAGGCCACTTTAAGGTATCCGAAGTTGGGCAGCTAAAAACTGAGGCCCCCAAAACCCACTTGTCACTTCTGAAAAGGTAGGTTGAGGTAATTGCTTACTGGTATAGCAGCAGAACATAAGATTGTGATAAACTTCTTGTGCAAGTAGAGTTTACATTTACTCAAAGTTTTGAGCATAGTTTAGTTCTGTTAGCACCCAGAAATATTTACTATATTGATTTCTATCTGGACATAAGGTAGAGTGTAATATTTTTCAATAAAATTACTTTTGAAAAGTACCTCAGTTAAAAAACTGTAATGTTTATCAACTTCAGTGTTTGAAATGTACCCTATTGACTTAAATTTACTCCAGCAAGTACTAAGCCAAATACTTCTGCATCTCTATTCTCAATGGCAGTAAGTATTTTCATAATGCAGCCAAAAATCAAAATACATAGGTTAAGAGACAGATTAAGGCCCCAGTTCAGCAAAGTATTAAAGCACATGCTGGAGATCATCTTTAACAAAAAAAAACCATGGGTAAGTACCACTGAAATTAAGCAACCAATTAAGAGCTTTGCCGAGTCAGGGCCTCAGTGAGAAAAAGGAAAAACAACTGGAGTAGAGAAGACTGAAGCCAAGAGCTACTTTTAAAGTCATGTTTCAAAAACAATTTGCATAAAAGATGCATGTTCTAAGTTACCTTGAACTTAGTAATTTAAGGGCCAGAGATTCTCTGAGCTGCTGACTATTGCTGGAAGACACTGAACACCCTTAGCTCCTGCTCAAGATAGTGGGAGATGAAGAATCTCAGCCTCTTGCATGAGTAATTAGCACCTAGCAGAATAAACCCATAGTTCATACCTGTCAAAGGAGATTTTTAAAAGTTCCTACGGGATTTAGGGGCACAATTGTCACTGGTGTTCAATGCCATGTGTGCTCCTAAATCCCTTAGGTACCTTTGAAAAATCTCCTCCATAGTGCCCAATCCTGCAGATACTTATGCACATAAGTAACTGTACTCGTGCAAGTGACCCCGTTAAATCCAATGGGATGGCCCTCAGGGGTAAAATCACTCATGTATGTTTGATAAAAGTGGGTCTCCATGGAACGTCAAGGGAATTTCATTTAGACCAATCAGGCATTTTACTATTTTTAACAGACAGGAGGTGGGGAGGGAGAGAGAAGAGAACTAGATTGACACCAGCAGCATTCTGTGTGATTTTGAAATTCATTCAGCTTGTGACAAAAATAGTTGTTCAAACCAAAAGCTTCAGTTTAGGTGAGGATCCCAGGAACCTTTCAGTACGATGCTGATGTGGGCGACTGCAAAAGTTCATTTATTATGAGGTTTCTAAAACCTCATCCTAGTATGACAATTAATAGCTTCCAAATGAAAATGTTTAAAGAACACCTTCCGGGGGGGGGGGGGGGGGGGGAGCGGGAAGGAAAAAGGAGTGCATTTTATAGCCTAGACACCTAGTAAAACATAGCATGGGACTGACAGTTGCCAAGAATAGGCCTAAGCATTATTTATACGGTCATCAGGTACGCAATGAAGCAGATGCAAACAACTTGCTATTAGTTTCTGGCTGTTCTATTCAAAATCTGCAGGTGGTACGTGTTCCCTTAGCTTCTAGATCACCACAGGAAGATACCAACATTAGCCTGAATACAAAGTAGAGCTAAACCAGCACTGAATGTGAATCCTCTCACTTTCAGCCACTGCAAGAGACTTGTGAATCACAACTAATATAAGTTTCTGTAGTGTATAACCAACACAGCGAGGTATGTCATGTTTTTCCAGTCATTATCCCTGATGTACGGTGTGAGCCATTAAAGACACAGAAGGCTAAACTAGAGATAGGAAAATTATTTCTGTATACTTAGAATAAGTATAGTATCTCAAAGGCCACTGGGTAATAACTGTTGGCAATCAATGACTTTTAAGAGCTGACAACTGTAATTAAATCCTTTCTTTAGCCGTAAATTAGAGACTATAACCAGTTTCCTGTTTTGAGTATGAAACACTAGTTTTCTGTAACTGATTTTTCTTCTTTAAAGATGGAGTTTTAGGGAAGTTATCATTCAATATATTTTTGGCATGAATATAAAAACTGGGCCTAGGTTTACAAACAGTTTCAAATACCTTCTGAGTAACATGGAACTAAGTCTTGGACAGCCCCTTCTATAGGCCTCTTATACGGTGGTTCTGCTTGGTTGGGCACAAAACCAGGGAAGGCTTAGTAGATCAGGTGAATTTGCTTCATGTTTTCAGATTGGTTTATTCAAACCCAAGATGTAAAATGAAATTCAAGGGGTGCGGGGGGGGACACATTAAATTAAACAAATCAAAGGTTTGCTGAACCTTAAGAATTAGAATAATTACAATTCAAAACAATTCTACTGCAATGTCTGTTCCACCAAAGGAAAAACAATGAGCTCCTGTTAATCAGAATCAGGGATAGAATGCATCACAAAGAGACGTGGGATATTATATCCTACATACCACAACTAAAAAACAAAGTTAGCAAATCTGAATAAAATAAAACAAAAAATTGTGACTAGTTTTTAGAAAACAAACGATCTAAAAACAATTTCTGGACCAAACATTTTAGTTTTCCAAAATGTTCACTTTTGGGAGGGGGCAAGGGCCCATTTAGAGCTGGGTTGTCTAAGGGAAATTGCTCAGTCACATGGTATTGATTCTGTGTTTCCTGATTGGCTGATTTTACCTCATATGGTTAAAAGGATTCCACTCACATGGCTGAGAAAGAGATGTTGCCATGTTCATCCCACAATATTTAAGAGACAAAGTAGGTGTAAGCTCAAAAGCCTGTCTCTTTCACCAACAGAAGTTGGTCCAATAAAAGAATATTACCTCACTAACACAGACAAGAAAATCCTGATGCTGGCCTGTGCCAGCTGACTCAGGCTCACAGAGCTCGTGCTGCGTGGCTGTTTCATTGCTGTGTAGACTTCTGAGCTCAGGCAGAAGCCCAGGCTCTGGGACCCTACTAGGTGGGATGGTCCCAGAGCCTAGGCTCCAGTCCAAGCCCTGAAGTCTACACAGCAATGAAACAGACCCACAGCCCGAGTTGGCTGGCATAGGCCAGCCACAGGTGTCTAAAGTATTGTGTCCAATTGTGGGCACCACATTTCAGGAAAGATGTGGACAAACCGGAGAAAGCCCAGAGGAGAGCAACAAAAATGATTAAAGGTCTAGAAAACATGACCTAGGACGGAAAGTTGAAAAAATTTGATGTGTTTCTTTTGGAGCAGAGACGACTGAGTGGGGACATGTAACAACTTTTTATGTACTTAAAAATTGTTACCATGGAGGAAGGAGGATAATTGTTCTAGTTAATCTTTGATGATAGAGCAAGAAGCAATGGGCTTAAATTGGAGCAAGGGAGGTTTAGGTTGGACATTACGACAAACTTCCTAACTGTCAGGGTGGTTAAGCACTGGAATAAATTGCCCAGGAAGGTTGTGGAATCTCCCTCATTGTCTAACCTGCTCTTAAAAACCTCCAAACACCTGTCAGGAATGGTCTAGATCAGTGGTTCCCAAACTTGTTCCACCACTTGTGCAGGGAAAGCCCCTGGTGGGCCAGGCTGGTATGTGTACCTGCCACGTCCACAGGTTCTGCTGATGCGGCTCCCACTGGCCACGGTTCGCTGCTCCAGGCCAATGGGAGTTGATGGAAGCAGCGGCCAGTACATCCCTCGGCTCACGCCGGCCGGAGCAGTGTAACCCACATTGGCCAGGAGCGGTGAACCGCGGCCAGTGGGAGCTACAATCGGCCGGACCTGCGGATGCGGCAGGTACACATACCAGCCCAGCTCGCTAGGGGCTTTCCCTGCACAAGCGGCGGAACAAGTTTGGGAACCAGGGCCAGCGCTTCCATTTAGAAGACCTAGGCAGTTGCCTAGGGCGCCAGGATTTGGGGAGGCGGCATTTTGCTGCCCTCGGTGGCAATTCAGTGGTGGGGGGGTCCTTCCGTGCTCTAGGTCATCGGCAGCAATTCTGCGGCGGGTCCTTCACTCGCTCCGGGACCTGCTGCCAAAGTGTCCTGAAGACCAGGAGCGCGGAAGGACCCCTGCCTAGGGCGCCAAAAACCCTGGCGCCACTCCTGTTGGGAACCACTGGTCTTGATAACACTAAGGCTATGTCTACACTAGTGTTTATGTCAGCATAACTTATGTAACCACTCCCCAACCAACGTAAGTTATACCAACATAAGTGCCAGACCGGACAGCACTATGTCAACAGGAGAGCTTCTCATGCCAACCCAGGTACTACCGTTCATGGGGGCTGGGGTAGGTAAGCCAACATGAGAACTCTCTCCTGTTAGCTTGGAGTGGTTATATTAGAGATCTTGCGGCTGCACTGATGCAGCTGTGTCACTAAGTCTGTAATGAGCTGTAGCCTTAGTCCTGCCTTGAGTGCATGGGACTCAACTAGAAGACCTCTCAAGGTCCCTTCTAGTTCTGTGATTCTAGTGGCTGTGTACACATACCCTCAAAGAAAGAGAGTGTCACAGGCCAGGCTTCCCTCACCCTGGATTCTTCTCTGCAAACAGTCCTCACACAGACCATTGGCAAGTGCAACATCGAGTGCTTTATTTACAGTGTGCTTTACAAGATCTTGTCCGCTCACAGCATAAGACTTCTACTTTTTCCATAGGCACAGGACAAGGACTTTCAACAACCTGAGATCCTGGATTTCTCTTGCCCTTCATTCCCACCTTCTCTTTTCCCTCTTAACCATCCTCAGCTGAGGAGTTGAATCACCTTGTTAACTGGCTAATCATCCTGTCCTTACTTAATCAATTATCTCCTCAATTTGGCCCACCTGGGAATGCTTGCATAGGGTGGTGAGTCATCTTGAAGCTGCTCACACTGTTTCAAATGTGCATGTATGTACTGGAATTGTAAGTGTGAGAGAGATGTAGCTGAGTATATTAATCCCTCCCTAAAAGCAGCAAAGAATCCTGTGGCACCTTATAGGCTAACAGATGTTTTGAAGCATGAGCTTTCGTGGCTGAATACCCACTTCGTTGGATGCATGAGCATTCACCCATGAAAGATCATGCTCCAAAATGTCTGTTAGTCTATAAGGTGCCTGTCATAAACAGATAGCTAAGGGTTAATGTCTCTTTCACCTGAAGCACCTGACCAGAGGACCAATCAGAAAACCGGATTTTTTCAACTCTGGGTGGAGGGAAGTTTGTGTCTGAGTCTTTGTTTTCTGTCTGCCTGCTTTCTCTGAGCTCTGGAGAAGTAGTTTCTACTTTCTAGTCTTCTGTTTCTAAGTGTAAGGACAAAGAGATCAGATAGTAAGTTATATGGTTTCTTTTCTTTGGTATTTGCATGAATATAAGTGCTGGAGTGCTTTGATTTGTATTCTTTTTGAATAAGGCTGTTTATTCAATATTCTTTTAAGCAATTGACCCTGTATTGTGTCACCTTAATACAGAGAGACCATTTGTATGTATTTTTCTTTTTTATATAAAGCTTTCTTTTAAGACCTGTTGAAGTTTTCTTTACTGGGAAATTGAGTCTGTACTCACCAGGGAATTGGTGGGAGGAAGAAATCAGGGGGGAGATCTGTGTGTTGGATTTGCTAGCCTGATTTTGCATTCCCTCTGGGGGAATAGGAAAGTGCTTTTGGTTTCCAGGACTGGGAACAGAGAGGGGGAGTCACTCTGTGTAGTTTCACAGAGCTTGTGTCTGTGTATCTCTCCAGGAGCACCTGGAGGGGGGAAGGGAAAAAGGATTATTTCCCTTTGTTGTGAGACTCAAGGGATTTGGGTCTTGGGGTCCCCAGGGAAGGTTTTTCAGGGGGACCAGAGTGCCCCAAAACACTCTAATTTTTTGGGTGGTGGCAGCAAGTACCAGGTCCAAGCTGGTAACTAAGCTTGGAGGTTTTCATGCTAACCCCCATATTTTGGATGCTAAGGTCCAAATCTGGGACTAAGGTTATGATAGTGCCACAGGTTTCTTTGCTGCTTTTACAGATCCAGACTAACACGGGTACCCCTCTGATACTTAATCCCTCTCTGTTTCTTCTTCATAATATATGTTAGGGTGGACTTGTGAATACACAACATTTTGATACTCTGAATTAGAAAATTCGAGTTAGATTTAAACAAATACATTACCCTTAATTCTGCTATGTTTCATACATCCCTACCAGGTTCCAAAAGCTTCAGTTTAATTGCACACGATATAGATCAGTAAAAGCAGCAAAGAATCCTGTGGCACCTTATAGACTAACAGACGTTTTGGAGCATGAGCTTTCGTGGGTGAATACCCACTTCCTCAGATGCATGTAGCTACTACAGCTCATGCTCCAAAACCTCTGTTAGTCTATAAGGTGCCACAGGATTCCTTGCTGCTTTTACAGATCCAGACTAACACGGCTACCCCTCTGATATAGATCAGGGCTCACTGCAGGTAGAGATTCTTGTTCCCATATATGCATGAATGCATATCGATATGTATAACCATAGCTGCCACATTTCTGCCATTATACTATAACCACCAGTTAGTTGTACTGATAGATTTGGAGTTACTCAAGCTTTGACAAGGACTGCGCCCATGAATATTATAGTAGAACCTCAGAGTTAAACTGACTGGTCAACCACATGCCTTTTTTGGAACTGGAAGTACGATCAGGCAGCAGCAGAGACAAAGGAAAGGAAAGGAAATACAGCACAGTACTGTGTTAAAAATATACTAAAAAAAGGGAAAGCTAAAAAAAAGATTTGACAAGGTAAAAAAAACTGTTTCTGTGCTTGTTTCATTTAAATTAAGATGATTAAAAGCAGCATTTTTCATCTGCATAGTAAAGTTTCAAAGCTGTATTACATCAGTGTTCAGTTGTAAACTTTTGAAAGAACAACCATAATGTTTTGTTCAGAGTTACAAGCATTCAGAGTTACAAAGAACCTTCATTCCCAAGGTGTTCATAACGCTGAGATTCTACTGTATCCCCTTAATGACAAAGAAAGTTTCCACATAGAAAAAGGACCTGCATTTACTCCCATTGTATAGATAACTGCTGAATAATTGCTCTACAGCAAGGTAATTAGTATTTCTTTTGGCCCTGTATGTCTGAGAATAAAAGTCAGTCTCCTTATAATAAATCATCTGATTAATATGGGTGTGTGGTAATTTCAGATTATTAATTCCCTAAACATAGTGATACCCATGCTCTAGCAAAATTGATGTAAATTGATGCTGATATAAATTATCTAACACAAATTGAAATTTACAAAAACCATTAAGCACCACAAATGTGAAGATAAATCATATTCAGCAATTCTTTGGACTTTGCTGTCTCTTCCATAATAAAGATTACTAAATAAAAATTATTCAAACTTTGGATTTGGCGCTATAAACACAAAAGTTAAAGGTCAATTTTTTAATGGATTTAGCCAGTCACTGAGTAATAGCGACCACTGAATCTTCTCTAACTGTATGCTCTATTTAACTTTTCAATTCTCCAGAGATTGATACAAAAAAGGTGTATAATGCATAGAAATCTCTTCAATTAACACTGAAGTGTTATTCACCAATCCTAATTTATCATATTAAATGTTGGAAATAATTCAAGAGTCATTCTTAACGTTCATTCATATTGCAGCAAGTTAACATAATGGAGATGGGAATTATATCTTGTTCCACTAGTGCAGCAAGCCCAAGAGATTGTACAGTTAAAAGGCTGGTTTCCAAAGCAACAGTGTGATTCTCATTTCACTTACACCAGTATAAATGAATGATGTAAAGCCATTGTTTCATCACCCACACAACATTTCATAGGTTTGATATGTTCCACTGTTCTCCAGCCTGTGCTGGCTATGCATGCTGAATGTGTGCACAGGGAATGATTTGTGTGAGCTTTGTGCTCTCTTTTTTTTTGAGGGGGGGGCACATCTTTGGGCTCCTCTAGCCCCGCTCTTCATAGTTTTGCACTTGCAGAGAACAGGGCAGTGACTGGTGAAATTATGCGCTGTCACACAAACCTACATTGTACTGAAAGAACATACCAGTTACATATTCGAAACAGCATAGTAACACTGTATGGTGGTAAGCAACTCCCTGTGTAAATGCTTAAGTTCTGGGCCTATGTATGTGATAGATCAAGCTGTATCTAGTAACTAGGGGGAAAAAGGTCAGGGCTTTAAACAAGCTGAATGTATTCTTCCCCTTTGTTTGCTCTAGCCCTGAGAAGAATGAACTCTGTTTTTCCACAGAGCTTTAGAGGAAGGAAATTTGGACACAGGCACAGGCAGATTTGTCCTTAACAGGAGGATACATTCAGGAAATGCTGTGGAGCTGGTTTGGTCAACTGAAAGAGGGGGCCTTCCTATTAAGCTCCTTTCTGTGAAAGCATGCTGGCAGGGGAGTAGTTTGGGGCCATCTATAATGCAGACTCTGCTACCTCTGTCAATGCTTAGAGGGATAACAGCAAGGGAAGAGATGCTGTTAAACCACCAGTCTGTACACATAGAGGTTCGCCTGACAGAAAATGACAATTGTACTTTGGAGAAGACATCCAGGACCAACAGCACCAGGCACATTGATGAACCGGACTATAAGTAAGTTATTGTGTCTGGTATAACAAACACTAATTTTTAGGAATCACACAGTAGTTTCTGCTATGCCACCACTTCTGTGGGGGACTGGGCATCCTGACTCACAGCTGTGGCTGCTTTGAAAGGCCAGTGAAGCCATGAAAGAGGGCTTTCCAAAAGTGCTCTCTTGCTCGAACTCTGCTCCCCATTTCCTGTGCTAAGACTCACATAAGCATTACAGCAAGAGCAGAGGTAGATCAATCATATTGAAGCATGGCCTGCACTTAGAAGTTAGTGCAACATAGTTGCATCACCCCCAGTATAGACGCATCAGTCTGTTGACTTAGCTAGCATTATTCAGGGAGGTGGTGTTCCTGCAATGATGGAGAAAAACTGAACTCTTTCTACTGGTCTAGACTGTCTCTACACTATGTCATTATGCTAACATAGCTATGATGTTATAGTCTCCATAGTGTAGACATACTCTTAGAGCTTTTGAAAATCCCCTCCTAACAGCTGTTAGCATACTGCTAACCACAGATATCTTCTACTGTAAGTTTAGGGCAAAGTGGTAAGAATATCAGACTTTAGTGTGCAGCAAATATTGACTTTTTAATTGCGACACTTTCATTCTGTTTGGGTGTTGTCTTTGAGGTCACTGGAAGCCAGTGGTTACTCAGCTTTAAAAAAAAAATCATGCCACTCCTATAGGTACTTAAATGTAGCTAAAGGACCCTAATATTGAGTTTTCTTGTTTAAAAATAAAAATCTTGGCAATCATGTTTCCAAAAGTCGACATCAGTGCCTCACATACTGAGTAAAAAGCACATGCTAGAAGCTTAGTATTATTAGTGCAATTGTAGAGGTACCTACAGTCCCCAGTCAGCATCACAACCCCATTGTGCTAGTTGCCGTACAAACCCTAGTGTTGCCAACATATGCAATTTTATTGCAAGTCTTGTGATTTTTTTAAAATGTATTTCCGAAAGCTGCCGGTGCTGACAGCAAGAGACTGCATGAGACTCTCTGCTTTCATTTTAAAGAAGTATGTTTCTAGCCCTCATGGTTGTAGAAAACATCTCTGCCAGTATAACATTGACAGATCCTAGTCTGGCAGGATCAAACCTGGGATCGCTGGAGCTTAGTGCAAGAGTCAAAAGCCACATGGCTGTTAGCTAAATCTGTAGAGCAGACTCATTAATCTCTCTCTAAGTGGTCTTACAGGCACTAGATGAGACAGAGAACCACACCCAGGAGGTGTGCAGATTATACTGTGTTGCTGCCTTTCACACAACTTTTGTATTGTTGTGGCTAAAGGAGAGTTTATTGGAGCTACAGAGCAAGGAAAAATACATTTCTGAAATCAAATTAGCCATTGCATATAGGTGGATTCTCTGTAGCTTACGTATTTCTAAAGCACACAGAATCTCCTGACTTTGAATTTCTAAATCCCTGCTGTGGGGTAGGAGGATGGGTTTGGTGTCTTGTAGATTTTAAAGTATGCTGAGAAGTTACAGGTCACAATGTAAAATTGGGCCCTGATAGATGTTTGTACATTTTGAGAGCCACTACAATGGCTAGAAGCGGGATTATGTACTCTACACAGCACTTTGGTAGGAAAAGTTACTCCTGGCTATTCTTTCTAGAACAGATTAATTCTGTTGTTGATCACAATTGCCTAAGAAATCACTCCTGCCTGGGAGATGTCAAAAATGTTTAGGGCAAGATGACACCTTTCTTCCCTTCCTTATGATCACGCTATGCTGAAATACCATTAATGTCCATTAATTGGTATTTAAACACATTAAAACACTTCCTATAGAACTACATAGAGTAAGTGTCCCTTATTGAGAAAAGCACTTCTGAAATGAAAAGCCTGTGTGGCTGCTTAGAATTCTGCCGAAAAGCAGAATTTCAGACCAAGGCAGCCTCTCAGGACAAAAATAAAAATGAAAGAACCTGAAAAAGTTACTTGCTCATTGTGAGCAGAGAGTTTGAAAGTGAGAGTCAAAAGCACTCAGGCAGAAGGCTTAGGGAGCAGAAATAGAAACGACTAAAATCTACATGTAACCAGTTAGAACACTTCAAGTGGTGTCTTTTACAGCATTCATCAGCTCTTTGAGGATAGCTGCTACTTTAAAGGGGGGAGGGAAGTACTGGAATTATGTGGCCCTTAGTGAATTGCAAGAATGGTTGGCTACAGATATGCTCTGCGGAAGCTACTATGTTAGCTGTGGCAAAAAGGAACATCTTTATAGTTTAGTGCTACTGAACCAAGACTGAAGCCTACATATGAGGTAGATTATTTGACTTTCCTCCCCACCTTCTCTCTCTGTCTGGCACTAGATATTAATCACATTGGGGGTAAAGAATAAAAAGTGAGAGGGGAGAAAAAATGTGTTTGCCAGCAAGATGTAATCAAGTCTTTGTTATCTGCAGCTAATGAAGTAGCCATCTTGCCATGCAGAGCAGTGTAAAAAACACCACTGGGAAAATGCAGACTTGATATTTGCCTTTTTGGGAGTGTGTTGGGCTTCTGTGGAAATGCAACATTTTATTGCAGAAAATTCCTTGCAAGTAAAAACAAATGTCTATGTGGAATTTTCAAACTCCATTTTTGGTGGTACACTTGTAAACTGGGTTGACTGGGACTGACCATATGGGTATAAAGTATTAGTTGCAGTTCCCTGATTGGCTTAGTGTACTCCACGAACACAGAAGGATATAAAGGAGGGATTTTGACTCAAATGCAAAAGCTTTACTTAGGTGTCTGTTTCAGAAACTAAAATCAGGAAAAATATTAATTAAAAAATCCATCACTGGAATGTCACAAGGGATGAACTTAGCCCAGCATCTCTGCTATTTTCAAATAAGTAATTATACAAATTAGTCAAGTACTGTAAAAATATTCCATGAACATTAGTTGGCATAATTTGTTTTAGCTGTGTCACTTGTGTTCATTTTCCACACATACTCACGAAAAAAATATTAACTGGCAGGAATGTTAACAAATTGTAAGCAAATATTTGGCAATATTAGTAGAGAGCAAATTTTAATTGATATGCAAATATTTATGTATGTGGATTACATTTGTACCAGAAATCTGTTTCTAAGAAGTTTGCTCATCAAGTCAGGGGACAGAAACAAACATATCTATGTATCCTATCAAACTAACCAGCACATCTTGGATTTGAGTACTCTCAAATTGCTCATGAAAAATCTGCAGACAAAGATTCAATGACTGATGCTCCATAAATAGGTGACAGAGTAAGTAGTATTAGTCACTGAAAGTACTTTGTAGAGCTGATAAGAAAAATCTCAAAATCTTTAATTTTTACCAAAAAAAGGTGAACTTTCACACCTAAATAATCCTACAATTCTCTCTTAGTTATGGTATTCAGCTCATAATTTCAAATAAGGAATCAACAAAAAACTATGGAACAAAATGAGAACAAAAAATTCTATATTTGTTTAGTATAATATTTGCTTCAAATCATTTTCTCAACTCCAATAATTATACATCCAAGCACAGGGTTATTTTACTGCTCCCCATCCTGGGAACTCGGAAGCAGTTAGTTTTTCAGGTGTTTGAGAATCTGTAAGTATACTATAGATTTTGATATGGATTTGAATCTTTAGTGCCCAAAAGTCCTTGTAAATCTGGCCTCCAGCTTCTAATGTTGAGGAACAAGTTG
This sequence comes from Gopherus flavomarginatus, assembly GCF_025201925.1. Taxonomy (NCBI): domain Eukaryota; kingdom Metazoa; phylum Chordata; order Testudines; family Testudinidae; genus Gopherus; species Gopherus flavomarginatus. Next base: position 175,723,698 of record NC_066617.1, on the reverse strand, counting down.
TTAAAAATCAGAATTCAGATAATGGAAAGATAAAGGCTAAATTAGCAGAATAAGGGCTTGTATACATGAACATTTAGGTGCTCTTTGATCCACCTCACTTTGAAATGGGACTAGATTAAAGCACATTCAAGGAACTATTAGTGCACGGCAGCAGGGTCCAGATGGACAATTAGTGCAGGGCAGATTAGTTGTGCAGTTTCTCAGCCCAGCTTGCCATGAACTAAGTGTTGTGTAGACAAGTCCTTAGTCATGTATTGCTGAAGAGTCCATCCATCTATCCCTCTCCCCACTCCCTCAGCTTTTCCCGTCCCAACCTATTCTCAGACATTTCAAAGTGGCACTGCTGATCAGTCAGATAGAAGCCACACTGAATAGCTGCCCTCATGATCCAGTTGGCAAGTACAGCCCCGATACTTTTGCAACCAAAAACGAAACCTCTGACCAGCATAAATCTGTGTCTTAGGAAAATTAAGTTCTCAACTTTGCAGTTCAGATCACCTAAATAGTTCAGAGGATAAGGAAATATCCCTTAAGAAAGGAGTGAATGAATCATTTGGTAATTGTTCTCCTTGTTCATTGCCTTCTGCACACTCTGTAGTGTAGGAATAAGGTTTTGCAGGTATCTTCTATTTATGTCTTTAGTATCATGGATGTCCAGTAACTTTTTATTGAGCCTACAAAGGTAGTTATTGGATGCTTGAAGTGGAGTTCTCTTCTTTTACAGCCTTAGTTTGTTTGTTTTCAGATCAGAGCCATTTAGAAAGAAGTTAATTCCCATACAAACTGTGTAAGAAAAATTCTAAATTGCTCTCTTTGAATTCCTAACTGTGCCATAAAGTGTCCAGAATCCCCCATGCAATTTGAGAAACTCATTTTTATTAATGTGAATTCATCTGTAATTTTAAACCAGTCGTCTACATACAGTCATAGACCAAAACAGTGTTCAGTTGACATTTTAGGTGGATTTGCCTTTAAAACTATTCACTGCAACTCTCTGTCACCCTATTTATTCTTTACGTACATGAATAGTGTTCGTTTTGAATTAAATTCCCTTTTGTCCTCTTGTGGAATGCTAATGGAAGAGGCTAGTTAGCAGGTACATTAGTTTTGTACCATGTGGTTGTAGTGAGATATGCTGTGGCTCATGACTAGCGTGGGCCAAATCCATTGCCCAGTTCCTTTTAATAATATCCAAAATATATTGTCACCCTATAACCACACACCCCATCCTGTGTTATTCCTTTGACACACAGAGATGATATGCAGTAGGAAAGTTCCTGCAGTCCTTCCACAACCCAGCCTCCTCTAGACCATAATGGGAATTTGGGGTACGCAAAGACAGCAGGACTGGAACTAATATTTATGAGAAGCTAAAAAGTCAGTTACAATAATTTAAAGTTGGGCAAAATTTAGAGATGCTAAGAGTGTCCAGGTTTTTAAACCCTTCTTCAAAGTAAGCCATTTACCTAGATCATGTTTCATGATACCAAGTTCAAGGAGGTCAGCTCAAACCTTCCTCTTTTCTTTGCACTTTCCTCAAAATGTTAATTTCTGGTGTACAAGCATTTATACTTTAAGAGCATAAATAGTAAGCTCCTTGGAGAAGGGACTTCTTTTTATTATGTTTGTACAGCAGCTAAGACAACTGCTAGCTGCTATCAAAATACAAATAATGAGTAATCGTATTTGATAACTTAGCCAAGTGACAGAGGATCATGTACTTTTCTTGATGAAAGCATCTCAGATACTAGCAATGGGGGGCGCATACGGATAGATTATAGTAAATGGTTTGTTGGCAAAAATATTTGTTTCAGGCATAGAGAAAACATGTGATTACATCTTCTGTTTTCACACTGCTCTAATAAAGCAAGACATTAAAAAACATCCTGAAAGCTGATTCAAAAAAATCTGTGTAGATTTATATTAAGTTCAAAATTCAGCAGGAATCTGTTCAGCATGGTCCAGAGAAGAATTGAGTTATAAAGTTTATGGCCTGAGGCTATCAACTGAAACTGGGCTTTAATTAAAATGGATTTGATAGAGCTAGAAAATCTTGCACAGTAGACTTTCGGATGACTTTGAAATCAGTTTCATAAAGATGATGTAGTTTGTAAGTTTTAATGTGAAGTAACTGTCCTATATGGATATTTTGATGTTAAAATGATGCTTTAAAAGATAGAAATGAAATTTGAGCTAGACAGTAGAGATAGCATTTTCCAACCCAAAAAGCGATTAGACCACATCTGCAGCATGTGGAATTTGCTCACGCTATGTACGTGGCTATCAGCTAAAAAGTGTTGGGTCTGTGGCTTGTCAGAGCATGTGGTTTTGCAGTGGTGTTATCTGTGGGCATGTATTGACTAGTTTCATTAGAATTAAAGCCACTGTTTGAGTGTGAATTCTGTATTGCATGCATTCAAAGCATGCTTTACAAATGATGTGAAATAATGAAAAATATCTACACATTGGCTGAACTGGTGAGTGCAGTCGTAACTGGAATCTATTGTGAGTGTTTATTGTTTGTATTGCAATAGTGCCTAGAAGTCTGAGTGGATAACAGATCCCCATTATGGTAAGTACTGTACAGTCACATTGTCAGACAGCGATTGCCTCTGAAGAGCTTACAGTCTAAATGAAAAAGGCAGGCGAAGAGGAAGGAAATATTATTATGGGAAATAAAATGCAACAAATCCTTTCTTCCTAAAACTAGATCCAGGTTATGGACAGCGGATTTGAACGACTGAAAATCTGTGGCAACATGGTGGAGGGGGAAAAATCTAAGACTCCCCTACACACAAGAACATTTTGTTGTTATTGCTCAATAAAACTTTTTTTGCATTTTATTTAACTTTCATTGTGTATCAGTTCGCTAGAACTCACTAGTGGGTATTTGACAGGAACAGCTCAATTAAGAGAAACTGCAAGTTATCAATAGCTGAGCCTCACCTTGATATCCATGTTGAGAGAGTAGACACTAAAGCAAATATGTCAAACTCCCAGGCAGTCTGATTGATATATTCAGCCCCCATAACAGATTCAGACTCTGAAAAATGGAAAACTTTTGTTTGGAAAAAAAAAAAGTTTCTAATCTTTATGCTCACAAAAATAACCTTCCCAAAGTGAACAGATGGCCTGCTAACGTAAGCTCCCTAAAACAACAATTCAAAGAGAAACTGGTATTTACACTGCTTCTGTGTTTAATCTGAAACTTAATGATGCTGACAGGCAGATTTTCAAATTATTTTAGAAACACAGTTGTGCACCTAATTTGTTCATGCATGGAGACAGGCTGGACTCACCTCTGCGGCACCTCCTGCTGGTCATCCAGGGAATTAGTTCATCCCAGGGTCCAGAGCGCCCTCTGCAGGCTGGTGATCTGCCTTCCAACTACCGGCCCTCGTGTCTCTCCCAGGACCCCGGTGCCCCTTTAACTGGGTCTCCCCCTCCCAGGGGAACCCCCACCGCACTATCCCCACTTTGCCTCAGTATTGGCTACTGCCCAGTCTCCATCTAGCCACTGTTCACTGGGGCAGAGTGCAATATCAGTCACTCATCATAGGCAAAGGGATTTGGACCTGCTGCCTTTGCCTACCCCTGTGCTGCCCCCTGCAACTCCCCAGTACCTCTTGGCCTTATGCTAGGCCACAGCCTGGGGCTTTCCAGGCTGGAGTTCCCCAGCTCCTCCGCCCTTCCCCAGCCCTGCTCCACTCTAGGTACCTTGTCTCTAGCATCTAAGCAGCCAGGCCCACCTCCCTCTACAGGCAGAGGGAGAGTCCTGCGCTCCTGGCTCCCAGCCTCTTTATAGGGCCAACTGGGCTCTGATTGGGGCATGGCCCAGCTACAGCTGTTTCCCCCAATCAACCCAGCTCTTTCCTTCCACAGCCCCAGCCTTCTGCAGGGCTGGCTTTAACCCCTCAGGGCAGAAGCAGGTAACCAACCCACTACAATGCAGTTACTTATAACTGTGCATACTTATTGGGAAATTACATTCCCAAAGGACAAAGAGTGCAGAAATACTGCCCATCCTAAAAGTGCCCTGCAATCATCACTCAAACTGAATGATGTTTAGTGCATCAGTACTTCAGTCATTAACAATGTACTTACTACCTAAAGGTCAAGCTTTCCCCTCCCTCTTTTTGCTGATGTCCTGTTGTCACTGGTGAGAGATCCACAATGGACCACGGTTAGTAAATCATCTCAACTTGATAACCGAATCCTACAGACCATAATTAAAACTGTAACTAGATCCTTTCTATGGAATGGAGTTTGACACTGCCACTCTAAGGTGAATTAAACATTGTTGATAAAAGGTGTAATATTCCACAGATACATAAGTTCAAAAAACTAGTCTCCTGTGTGTGCAGTACCCACAGTACTTTCAAAGTCACTATAAGATTCTATTCTTTAAGTTTTAAAGAGTGTGAATATTCAATAACAATACTTAGACGTTTTATATTGTCCTCTATCTGAAGATCTCAAAGTGCTTTGCAAAACCTGTTAAATTAAGCCTCAATATCCCAAGGGAGTTTATCCACATGAAAACTTAGGCACAAAGTATCTACGTGACTTGCCCAGTGGTCTATGTCCATTGCAGAGCTGAGAACAGAACCCACGTATCTGGAATCTCTTTTTGTGATCAAAAGATCTAGGAAAAGAGGATAGAGAATGATTGAATGAGCCAAGGAGGAGGCAGGTTTATTGCGGGGTTTATGGCCATTTAATAAATTAGGCCTTTAAGAGGTTTAATTCTTGCTAGAGTTTTTATAGGGCAATTTCTTAAAGTACAAGGGACAATGCAAATGTCTTAAGTGTTTTAATAAAGAACTCTGGCTTGAATTAGCTACCATCTTTATTTTGGAGGGAAGTGATAACTATAAAACAGAATTACAGTTGAGCAAACTATTCTCCCACACTGCTGGGGGAGCCAGCCATCCCTTGTCTCCCCTCAATTCACTGGCCCGGGGAACAACATCAAATGTAATTAAGGCACCAATTCTGCAATGGAATCCTTATCCAGAGCACTAGTTAATTACTTTTATCAGGACCCAATTCAAGATCAAGGCCTAACAAATGAAATTAAACATTGTAACTACTATCTACCATAAGTATTAAAAGGCACTGACAAGTGTTGGTAACTTCTGTTCAGAGTTGCACTAATGCAACAGTTTGTATCATTTTAACTACAATATCTTACATGCATGTAACTCCACTGATTTCAATAGTTATTCCTACTTTAGAGTGGTGTCACTTAAATCAGAATGATATCCTCGTCTCTCTGAACAATCACATTCATGCACTCTGAGAATTCTAGAGTCAATTAAAGCAAAATAATTTACTTGACTTTATTTACTTATTTTGCCTAAATTGCATAAAAAGCCACTTTCTCTACCCACACTGGCTACTAGGACATGTTTAAAAAGTGGCTATGGATCTTTCTTATCTAATTCAACATTTAGGAGGGGAAAAAAGCATCCAATATCCCTCTCCTAGAAAAGTCTTATAGATCATCATTCTCCATTTAATTCAACAGAAAATTTTTAAACTAGCCTATAGGAGAAACTGTGAGGAAGTATAAAAGTTATCTACAGAGATCATTGTAAATTCTATAGATAAACAGAGTTCTACAGAACGCAAACATTCAGTAGCCTATTTAATTCAATGGGTGAAATCCTGGATTCACTGAAGTCAATGGCAAAAGTCTCATTGACTTAAATCCTATAGGCTTAATCACTGCTAAATTGTAAAAGACTGTCCCATAAAAATACTGTGATGTTATGCTTCTGAGCTCTGATTCTGTAACTGCAGCAGCACCAGACATAAAACTGTGTGCCCATAAGAGGATCCATGGGTTTTAAGTTACCTCTTTAAAATGTGTAATTGCCATTCCAGAAAAACTCTGCATTTTGATTTTTTTCCTGTTAAGTTGCTGAAGAACTTTGTTAACTTTTAATTAGATACCATTATGAATCATAGAAGTGTTAACACATGAAAATCTGAGTCCTCTGTGTTTTTTAGAAGTATACATTTTAATTAGTATTGGCTGTGGGGCACCTCTGTTTATTTAATTAAAAAAGCAGGATTGCAGCAGTGCTGCTTGTAGTGAAAGAATCAGGTTTTTAATAGGTACTGAAGATGCAAGGCATCTGCGCTATCAGCAGCAGGAGGTCTTTTGTACTAGGTACCACAATATCCAATCACTTAATCACATGCTGAAATAAGCAATTAGACACCTCAGTTCAACCCAATAGTATCATCTAAGGCCAGATTGAAGATTGTTGCTTCCAGAAATTCCAGTTTAATGTTCACAGGGGACATGAAATTGATAGAGTAAAATCAAATCAAAATGGAAAAGCACATGATGATTGAACTAGGAAAGCACTAGGACTACCACTATGCTGATCATGCTATAGATCAGAGAGATGGCTTCTAATGCTGGGGTACTGGGGAGGGGGCAAATCACCCTCTGCAGGATTTAGTTACAGTATTTAGTGGAAATTAATATCCCCTGGATATTGTTTTCAGCCAGACACAGTAGTTATCAATTTACAAGCTGACACACAAATAAGCGATTTGTCACAAGAAACAGCAGGAAAAAAAATGTTGTGCATGTGTGTGTGAGTGAGGGAAGAGCAGAGCCAATTTATACCAGTAAGTAAAATGCTTTCTGGAATAATTAATTACAACAAAGGATTCACACACAGGGAGGGAACATTTTTGAAGACTCACATAATGCACTAGCAATATGTCAGCAGCCCTCCTACAACACTTGCCACGGTGTAAGCACATGGATGATTGTGTGAAACTCCCATTGTAGTTCACCCCATGAAGAGTTTACAGGATTGAGCCCAAGGTAAGTATATGTAGCTATCAAAATTGGTCTTGTGTATCCGTGTGGTTTTGTTTCACAGAGGTTCATGTGAACAGATAAGTTTCAACCCATGTCATTTCATCTTTGCCCACTACCCCAAGTTACTCTTTGAGTAATGGGTTTGAACAAACCCCAACGTAATACAGAAAAACATTGAAACTAACTAGTTTCACCAGAACCCTGTGAAAAATGTCAATTCCATACTATATGAATGTCAAATTAGAAGCCAATCCAGGTTTATGAAATTTAGAGGTCTTAGTCTGAATTTTGAGTTTGTAACAAAGTCCAAAACCAAATGAGTTTTTCCATGATTATAGGATTCTGTAACCCACTTTCTGCAGAACTCTAATGGGAAACGAGTTACCCACAAAACTATATACCAATCTGAATTTCTCTATGTAATTTCTGTCCAAAAAGGAATGTATCAAATATGTACAATGGAATATATAATCTGATAGATCAAAGTCTCAGTTTATATGGACAAAACCTCATATAGCAAAGACCCATTGAAGTACTGATGGGGCCTACTCATGCGGATCCAACTGAATGTTATTGCCTGCACTAAACTGTAAATCACTGTACAGTAATAAGAAATGCTTAAATATACAGTTTGCTATTTTATTACTCAGATGACGCTTGATCAGTACTCACCTACTCTTTGGGTTGGTAACCGATACTTATGCATGCTCATAAGTAGTGTGATTACTTCCACACTGGTTCAGTTCACCTGAAACTTGAACTATTTTGGTTGTGAAGTATAAAAGAAAACCAAATGTGTTAAATGTGTGGAGTTGCTGGAATATGTTCTTGCCAGATGTCAACCACATCTAGTAGTTCTTGATAAAAATCAATACTTTCCCTTAGGTTACCTATTATGAGCAATAAGACTACTATTTATATGTAACTGCTTCTCTGATTCTTGAATAACAGAGCAGTGAGCTTTGTGCAACCATCAGTCTTTTAAGGGCACATTTGCATCGGATTGGTTTAGAGAGCAATGCTGAAAATCTTGAAGACACTCAAAGATCAACAGACTGAGATGCACATACTTTACCACAAGTTGCAATACTCTAACTACGGGCCTCTCTTGGATTGCTTTACTCTCCTCTGTCCAGTTCAGAATCCAATTAAAAGGCCTAGTTTTCATCTTCTAATCTGCAAGACTCTGTGTAGGCTGAAGCCAGGCTCTCGCAGGGACCACCATTCTCTCTAACCCAGACATGACAGCTGTGCTCAGCTAAGACAGGGAGGCTGACAGAGCCCAGGTTATAGGGGCCATGGACCCAGCATTCTTAGTGAAGGACCCACAGCTATGGGCCCTGCTTCCACAGAAGGGAAGGCCAAGCCATAGTCTTGACACTTGCAGGGCAGGTTTAATTATTCACCTTTCCATGCACCAGTTTTACTAATGCACAGAAGGATATTCTCTTGATTCTACTTCTCCTCTCACCCTTCACATAAGAGACTATGCAGAGGGTGAAGAGTAATACTCTACTGCAGACATTCCTTGTACATTAACTTTCATATACAAGTTCTGCAGGTGCTACAGAATTTCCAGTGTCTGTATTATTCAGTATGGGAATACTGCGGGAATCATGAGTCTTACCGAAGACTTGAACTTGGTCTTGTATACACAAATGACCAGATTCTATCCTAAGTTGCACCCTTTCCAACTCCTATTTTCCCTAGAGTATGCCTGAGCGAATGCCCCACCCAAAATTCAGAACTGCGCACGCACTACTATCTTTATTGTGTGCAAAAACTCAATTATCAATGAACGTGCACAAGCCATTTGTGATTGTAAGCTCTTAAGGGCACGGATTGTCTCTTGTTCTGTGTTTGTACAGCACCTAGCACAGCAGGGTCCTTGTCCACGACTAAGGCTCCTTGTCACTATAAGGCACTACCACAATGCAAAAAACAAACAGCAACAATACTACCTGTGCATACATATGAGCCTATACAAATCACATCTGGCACAGGCACCTCTGAAAATGCAAACCACAACGTCCAGTCAGGTATCCAGTTGTTTAGAACCACTGGGTTCCAGAACCATCTGCAGTGTAACACACAGTTCCCTTTATTCCCCAGGTTTGCTACTCAATGTTATTGTCAAGACTGGCCAAAACATTACTTTATAGTAAATCTACTGCAACTCTATTGCATCATCTCTTTAGTACAGCCATAAAGTAGATTTACTTCCTGTCATAGTATAATTCCCAAATCTGGACCTTAGCGTCCAAAATATGGGTACTAGCATGAATTCCCCTAAGCTTAATTACCAGCTTAGATCTGATAGGCTGCCACCAATCAGGACTTAAGAAGAGCGCCTGATAGACTCTGGTGTCCCCAAACCCTTCCCTGGGGACTCCCAAGACCCAGATTCCTTGAGTCTCACAACAAAGGGAAATAAACCATTCCCTTCCCCCTCTTTACCTCCTCCCAGATCTTTCCCGCCCTGGGTATCCTAGGAGATCACCGTAATTCAAATCCTTGAATCACCACTTCCACTCTCTTCTTCCCCGGAGAGAGATACACAGATAAACACAGAGAGCAGGCTTTTCTTCCCTCCTCCCTTTCCTTTCTCCCACCAGTTCCCTGGTGAGTACACAGACTCAAGTCCTTCGAGCCTTAACTAGGAGAAAAAAATCAGACCGGTCTTAAAAGCAAAACGTTTAATAAAAAAAGAAAGAAAAAAGTAAAAGGTTTCTCTTTGCAATTTAGATGGTAAACAGTTACAGGATCTTTCAACTTATAAACAATAGAAAGAAACTTTCTCCATCAGAAACACAATTTAATCTGCTTCCAGCAAGTACACATATGCAAATGGAAAAAAAAAAACAAATTAAAAGACTATGACCGCCTTTTCTTACTTACAATTCTGAATAGATAAGAGACTGTAGCAGGGAGATTGGCAGAAACCTGGTTGCCCCTCTAGCCCCATCCAGGACCCAGAGAGAACAAAGCCAAACCCAAAGCCCACAAACAAAGGCTTCCCTCCACGAGATTTGAAAGTATCTTGTCTCCTGATTGGTGCTCTGGTCAGGTATTTGCAGGTCACTGTTTGTTAACCTTTTATAGGTGAAAGAGACATTAACCCATAGCTATCTGTTTATGACACCTCAAGTGACTGAACTGTAACTAAAGGGGAAGAAGAAACAAAGTAGCAATTGCCCAGTGTTGAAAAGTTGCAGCAGATTGTTTTAGCAGCACGTTCTGAACAGAAAGTCTCTGGGTGAGATTCTGATCTCACCCCGGTGAGAATGTATCCCCATGAAAGAAAATGGTGTTGTACCGACATCATGTCACTTAAAGGGAGGTCAGATTCAGGCCCTCCATATTTACCACTAAATGTTTCATTCGGTCTATGCATTTGTGCTATTCTGAATTGATCATCAGTTAGTTGTGACATTCTGTGCTTCTCTGAAAATGTGTGCTGAATAAACACTGGAAGGATGACAGCTTAATATCTGGAAGCCGCTAGAAAGAAGGTCAGGCCATATTTTTCATTTCCAAAAGCAATAAACAAAGGGCCATCGCAACTGCTAGTAATCATTTAAGTAGATTTCCTTCACATAAGAACCTGGCAGACTTACAGCAATGGACCCTTTTCTTCTAGTTTGTGTTCTTTTTTTTAAGCCACACAGTAGCACTTACTTGTCAACTCTGAGCCACAACTTTGAGAAGGAATCAATAATAAAAGTAGAACACATAGGTAGATGAGGGGGTTTCTGGCTTGCATCTTCTTTCCCTTCCCTACAACTATACCCATCCTCTGTGTTTGACAGAATGTCAGACTAAACACTATTGCCATTATCCTGTCTCATCACTAGAAAGTCAAGTTTGAATTTAATTCCTAACTCTTGCCAAGGGCAGGAGTAAGACTAGTGAACTTTGTGTTGCAGCAGCTTTTCCCTTCTGATTCCCTTTACAAATCAATTAATGGTTCTTGATGCTGCAAAATATAACCCCAGATTCTTAAGGGGAAATTCTGCCATCAGGTTCTCTTGTTCTGCTTGCACTGATATGAATGGGAGTGGCAAAGTCCAGTTATCAGAAATGCTCCCCCTACTTAGATGTTAGAAATGGAAAAGACCTTTTATGTCATCTAGCCCATTCTCCATCTCTCTTCCTGCCTGGTGTATGATTTAACTTTACAGAATACACCTCTGACCCAATATAACATGAATTCAGATATAACACAGTAAAGCAGCACTCCGGGGGCGGGGGGGCTGCGCTTTCTGGCGGATCAAAGCAAGTTCGATATAACGCGGTTTCACCTACAACATGGAAAGATATTTTTTTTGGCTCCCCGGGACAGCGTTATATCGGAGTAGTATATAGCTCATCAGTTTTTTAAAAATAAAGGCTCTTATCTGCAATTGTATGAGAGATCCAATGGGAAATAAATTCATCACCTCTATACCTACAACTAAACATGAGGTCTCTTTATTATCAAACTTCAGTAAATATAATATCTTACAATATATTACAGTAATATAGAATATCTTACAATTCCTTTGAAGGTGAAGTAGCATCTTTCTAAACTCTAACGACTACTAGCCCTCAAGCACAGTGTAGGGATTTGCTTACCATACCAGTTAATGAGAAATAACCACGCTACCATTAAATCAATGCACAAATCAGAATGCTTTGGCCAGCAAATATGGAAGGATTTGTAGGATCCACAGCATCAGGAATCTTGTCTTCATCTTCAGTGATCTATTTGACCAGGATTTCTGTTGCATCCTCCATGCACCTTCTATTCTGCCAACCATGCAACTGGATGTTTCTCTCTCAATCATCTCCGTACCCTCTTCCATGCTGCCCCTATGTGTAGGGTGCCCTTATTAGCACAGCCTGTCAAGTTATCATCCTTTCTTCATTCAAATTCCTCCTAAAGGCTAACCTCTTCCGCAGTGCTCACAAATGAGTCAACAATAATATAACAGGATATTTGTAAAAAACTCCTAGTAATCTTAGCTTGTCATGCCTCTGGGCTTCCCCAGTGCATCTTGTCTACTTAAGGAGTCTTGTCTAGCTCTGCAGGGCAGGCATTGCCTTTTATTTTCTTTTGTATTGAGCTGAGCCTGACTATTTTAGAGCTTAACAGAAACTCATATTTTGTATAAGTTAAAATTAAGTGTCAAGTCACGGGTCAGCACAGCATCCTTGGACTCTGACTGGCTGAGAGAATTCCATTTCAATATAATAATGAAGTTTGTGAACCTAGCTCCTGCTTAACAGTTTTGAATTGGACCATATATTTAATAATTGAATGAGAAAGGTCAATTACCCTTCCTGAGATCACTCTTCATGAAGACAAAACAAGATTCATTTGGTTCATTTCCCATCTCCCCCGGATACCAGAACACAGCTCTTGACTTATTTTCTTGTACTTAGAAACTGACTGTTGTGGGTCACTTGTAGAGAAATTATTATTAATGCTAGTTGTTTCCATAAGGCAGGGGAGATAGTAAATAGCTAAGGTATAGAGCAAAGGGAATTAAAACCAATAGTAAAAGGTTCTATAACCATATAAATAAGGAGAAAACAAAGAAAGAAGAAGTGGGACCGCTAAACACTGAGGATGGAATGGAGGTTAAGGATAATCTAGGCATGGCCCAATATCTAAACAAATACTTTCCCTCAGTCTTTAATGAGGAGCTTAGGGATAATGGTGGGATGACAAATGGGAATGAGGATATGGAGGCAGATATTACCACATCCGAGGTAGAAGCTTAATGGAACAAAATAGGAGGGCCCAGATAATCTTCATCCAAGAATATTAAAGGAACTGGTACATGAAATTGCAAGCCCATTAGCAAGAATTTTTAATGAATCAGTAAACTCAGGGGTTGTACCATACAACTGGAGAATTTTGCTAACATTGTTCCTATCTTTAAGAAAGGGGAAAAAAAGTGATCCAAGTAACTATAGGCCTGTTAGTTTGACATCTGTAGTATGCAAGGTCTTGGAAAAAGACTTTAGGACATTGAGATCAATGATAATTGGGACAAAATACAACATGGTTTTACAAAAGGAAGATCGTGCCAAACCAACCTGATCTCCTTCTTTGAGAAGATACCAGATCTTTTAAACAAAGGAAACTCAGTGGATCTGATTTACCTCAATTTCAGTAAGGCATTTGATACGGTTCCACATGGAGAATTATTAGTTAAATTGGAAAAGATGAGGATCAATATGAAAATTGAAAGGTGGATAAGGAACTGGTTAAAGGGGAGACTACAACAGGTCATACTGAAAGGTGAAATGTCAGGCTGGAATGAGGTTACTAGTGGAGTCCCTCAGGGATCAGTTTTGGGAGCAATCTTTTTATTACTGACCTTGGCACAAAAAGTGGGAATGTGCTAATAAAGTTTGCAGATGACACAAAGCTGGGAGGTATTGCTAACACAAAGAAGGACCAGGATATCATACAGGAAGATCTGGATGACCTTGTAAACTGGAGTAATAGTAATAGGATGAAATTTAATAGTGAAAAGTCATGCATTTAGGGATTAATAACAAGAATTTTAGTTATAAATTGGGGATACATCAGTTGGAAGTAACAGAGGAGGAGAAGGACCTCAGGGTATTGGCTGATCACAGGATGACTATGAGCCACCAATGTGATATGGCTGTGAAAAAAGCTAATGCAGTTTTAGGATGCATCAGGTGAGGTATTTCCAGCAAAGATAAGGAGGTGTTAGTACCGTTATACAAGGCACTGATGAGACCTCATCTGGAATACTGTGTGCAGTTCTGATCTCTCATGTTTAAGAAGGATGAATTCAAACTGGAACAGATACAGAGAAGGGCTACTACGATGATCCGAGGAATGGAAAACCTGTCATATGAAAGGAGACTCAAAGAGCTTGGTTTGTTCAGCCTAACCAAAGAAGGCTGAGGGGAGATATGATTGCTCTTTATAAATATATCAGAGGGATATAAATTAGGGAGAGAAAGCAATTATTTAAGCTTAGTACCAATGTGGACACAAGAACAAACGGATATAAACTGGACACTAGGAAGTTTAGACTTGAAATTAGAGGAGTGAAGTTCTGGAACAGCCTTTCAAGCGGAGTAGTGGGGGCAAAAGACATATCTGGCTTCGAGACTAAGCTTGATAAGTTTATGGAGGGGATGGTATGATGGGATAGCCTAATTTTGGCAATAAATTTGGCAATTGATCTTTGATTATCAGCAGGTAAGAATGCCCAGTGGTCTATGATGGGCTATTAGATGGGGTGGGATCTGAATTACTACAGAGAATTCTTTCCTGGGTGCTGGCTAGTGAGTCTTGCCCACATGCTCAGGGTTTAACTGACTGCCATATTTGGGGTCGGGAAGGAATTTTCCTCCAAGGCAGATTGGCAGATGCCCTGGAGGTTTTTTGCCTTCCTCTGCAGCATGGGGCACGGGTAACTTGTTGGAGGATTCTCTGCAGCTTGAGGTCTTCAAACCACAATATGAAGACTTCAATAACTCAGACATAGGTTAGGGGGTTGTTACAGGAGCTGGTAGGTGAGATTCTGTGGCCTGCACTGTGCAGGAGGTCAGACTAGATGATTACAATGGTCCCTTCTGACCTTAAAGTCTATGAGTCTATGTGCTGATATTTCTGTGACCAACAGGCTTAAGACCTTATCAACACATCCAAAGTTTTTAAGGCAGTCTAGTGACTTTGTCTCTTTACATAGAAGGGGATGCTCCAAAACTAACTCCATGAAGTCTGTGATAAATGACTGACTTCATTCCAGAGAGTGGAAGTCTCTTGTCTTGCTCACCCTCTAAGAGCTGAGTGAGGGAGTTGGTGTCAGTGATGGAAGAGCTTCAAAACAGTTGAACCCCCCCAACAAATTTGTAATGTTTACATGATTTACCTGAATCTCTTTGGTCAGAGAGACTCATGCTACATTAGCTCTTCCAATTCCATGAAAAGCCTTGAAGTACAAATAGAAAGCAGAAGACAGGGAAGAAAAAGTGTTAAACATTTTCTAACATCCCCAGTTAGGGTCAACATCTTAGTTTACAGATCTCATTTCTTTGGCAGCAACAGTTCCTAAAGTGAAAGCTGCAACGTAACAGCAATACCAGACCACTTGCTTTTTTTCATTTTATTTTTATATTTGTAAATATTGCAAAAAGCCTTTACTATAGAAATAAAGCAACGTTTAAAAATGAAGCAGCTAGTCAATCATTGCACTGGAAAAAAATTCACATGACCATATACACTCTCTCCAAGACAGAGGATATTTTTATACGCGCACACACACACCCTTTAGAAAGGTAACAATGGCTAGTCTTTTTCCCACCTTGCCAGGCATACAGAAACAGACACTAATTCAATGTGTGTCGTGGAAGCGCCACTAGCAGAATTTTTATGGTTCACTAGCTAGAATCTAGCTCCCTAGCTACTTTGGGGAAGGGTGGTGTGCATATCACTGCCTATTCAGCTCTGGAGAGGAATGCCTCCCTTGATTACCTGAACCTGCTTGTGTCCATGAGGATGAATGCTAATTAGGTACAATGCTAATGTTTCAATATTGTATATCATCTTAAGGTAAGCGGAACCTCTAATATTATCATCTTACAGGTGCAGGATCCAAGAAGGGCAAATCTGGATCTGTGCTACCCTTATACCCCCTCTCTCCAATCCTGAGGAAGGTTCAGTCCCCGGCACAAGTAAGAGTGGAAGGGCTGTTTTAACTTGCACCCAGCTGTAATGATCTCCAATTTTTCTGTGGTCACACCCCTTATACTATGTTGGGTCAAAAGGCAGTAGCATGCAGTTGACTATGTGGAACTTATGTCACCAGGCAATACCCTTCTGTTTTGGAGAATCCCCAGGTAGCCAGCCAAGTGGCTGCTTTATGTTGAGGTACCCAACTCAAAACAACTGCAGCAGGGTCAGGTTTTGAATCAGATCATTTAAAAATTACTTGCCTAAGACCTGTGAGTCAATGGAGGGTTGAGAAGTTCCAGGAGTTCTTGATTTGCTGTGCCTTGTTCTGAGTACTCAGCCATACTCCCTCTGGCTCAAAGTGCTCATTAGTGACAGCTCTATCCTGGGTTTCTTGTTTTCTTTTCAGTTTATGCACCCCCAGCTACAGTATATTTCCCAGATAAGTATCATCTTTTGCACCATACAATTTTCTCCCTTCAATACTGTAACTGCAATTATGGCTTCATTTTTTTTACCAGACAGTTCAACTCTTGAAAGTACCCTAGGTATTTTTCTATAGTAGGTTGTCGCAGAAAGTCCTGTGATTGATCAGGGATTAATAATTGTGACATCAAGTTGACTGTAATACAGTCCTTTTCCAGGAATGTCATTTTTATTGCCTTGAATGAGTCGCATCAAATTGAAAGTCCAAAAAAATTATATGCCAAATGTTCCTGTGGGTACAATCTGTCACCCGCCCATTTCCAGCCTGCTGACATGCAATTAAAATAGCATCATATAAATAGACGGGGAAAGCTTGAGATTCTTGTAACTCCTCTGAGAAGAGCAACTTGGACAGTAAATTAAAATTTATTTTAAGACCAAATTGCAGGAAAACCTAGACCCAAATTTTAAAGAGTGGGTACCTAACACTAAACTCCTGAATCAATCTAAAAAGTGGCTAGAGTTTCAGAACTGCTGATCACCCCACAATAGCTACTGGTATACTGTCTGCTTCTGGGTGCCTAGCACTTTTTTTGGGGGAAAAAAAAACACAGGTAATTTTATTTAGGTGCTGATATTTAGGTTTTAGAAGCCTAACTCTCAGCATCTGTTTTTGTTGTGGATTTTTGGAGGGGAGGAGGGGACGAGGGAGGAAGGTAATCTTGCCCTCTTTTTGTTTGAAGAACTACAGAGATGTTTAAAGTAACTACAGCTGGTTGGACATTTTTCAAAAATGGGGTTTCATCAAAAAAATCATGTCAAATTTCAGTAAAACTTTTCATTTTTCAAAATTTCAAAACAAAATGGTTGTGGTGGGAGATGTTTTTTGTTTCTTTTGTTTTTTATTTTGAAATTCTGTAAAAATATCCCCACACTTCTATTTTTTTTCTTCCACAGAAGAGCATGGAAAAAATTATTTAACAAGATAAAACAAAAGGTTAGTAATCTATTTTCAGGGTAGTGAAACTTCCTGATACTTTTCCATCTGGTAAAAGTAGGGAGAATCTGAGAATGCGAAGAGAAAGTAGTCGTTTTTTCCACACCTCTGTAGTTATTCAAGTTTTCCCACAGGAAAATTTATTTCCCTGCAAGAAAATTCCCATTTTCTGGTCAGACCTAATAAACACACACCTTGGAGCTCAAAGGTGCCACAGCCCTCACAATCAATTTATTTTATTCAGAGAACAAAGGTTAAGCACTTAAATTCCTTTTAAAAATCTGGCCCTAAGATTTTTGGAGCAGGCATGGCCTTTTTGTTGTGTGTTTACATAGTGAATAGCACAATAGGGTCCTGTTCCATGACTGAGGCTCCTGAGCACTATCAACAATACAAATAATCACTCAACCCCACTACATCTCAGCGAGAGAGTAGGTAACTTCGTAGCCAATCAATCACTACCTTGTGGAGACTGCCTTCAGGAATAGTGTTGGAGTTAATATTTGGACATATCCATTAGACACTGGATGGAGGTGTCATAAACAGATAGCTAAGGGTTAATGTCTCTTTCACCTGTAAAGGGTTAACAAACAGTGACCTGCAACACCTGACCAGAGGACCAATCAGGAGACAAGATATTTTCAAATCTCGTGTGGAGGGAAGCCTTTGTTTGTGGGTTTTGGGTTTGGCTTTGTTCTCTCTGGGTCCTGGACGGGACTAGAGGTGCAACCAGGTTTCTGCCAATCTCCCTGCTACAGTCTCTTATCTATTCAGAATTGTGAGTAAGAAAAAAGGTGGTTATAGTCTTTTAATTTGTTTTTTTCTTATTTGCATGTGTGTACTTGCTGGAAGTAGCTTAAATTGTGTTTCTGCTGGAGAATGCTTCTTTCTATTGTCTAGAAGCTAGAAAAACCCTGTATATTTACCATCTTGATTACAGAGACAGTTTTTGTGTTTTTCCTTCTTTATTAAAGTTTTCCTCTTTTTTTTTTTTAGAATCTAATTTATTTTTTTTGGTTATCTTTTGTAAGACTCCAGGGAAGGGAGTCTGTACTCACCAGGGAATTGGTGGGAGAAAGGAAAGGGAGGAGGGAAGAAAAACCTGCTCTAGGCGTTTATCTGTGTATCCCTCTCTGGGAAAGAAGGGCAGAGAAGTGGTGATTCAAGGATTTGAATCACGGTGGTCTCCTAGTGTAACCAGGGAGGAAGAAAGGAGGGGGGAAGGGAAATGGCTTATTCCTCTTTGTTGTGAGACTCAAGGAATCTGGGTCTTGGGGTCCCCAGGGAAGGTTTTTGGGGGACCAGAGGGTATCAGGCCCTAGAAATTCCTGATTGGTGGCAGCGCTACAGAATCTAAGCTGGTAATTAAGCTTAGAGGACTTTATGCTAGTACCCATATCCTGGACGCTAAGGTCCAGATTTGGGAATTATACTATGACAGGAGGCCACAAACTCATCTCGTACATCAGCAAACAGCCATCAACTGGAGCTATTTTTGAAAACCAGAAAACTAGGTATCTCTCCAGTTATGCTAATCCTCTGAGCCATTCAGGTGCCCCTCTATCCATACTTATGTTTCTGTAAGAGTTCCTATGTCTTGAAACTTGTTGTTAAAACAAACAATTTCATAATGGTTCTTGGCACTATTTTACATACATGTAACCTTTCCTCTCTGATGGACACCATTTCGTTAAGGGCTGTACAAACACCTAGAACGTGTCCACATTTAAATTGCTTTGATAAAGTTAGTAAACTAATTCTTGTTAATGTCTTTTGTTAAATTAAGTAGCTGCTGATTACTGGATTTTCTTTGCAGCTGGGTAGCATGTGCTTCCCACAGAGGAGAAATACTGTATGACACTTATAAATCACTATTTATAATACGTAAATGGCAAATTCTAACACTAGAGAACTTTAAGATCTCCACCTGTTCATACTAAAAGTAAACACTAAACCTCCCCCGCTGTTCTCAAAGACCTTGTTAAAGCAGTGGCTTCCCACCCACCCCCAATACATGCACACACGACTAAACTTGAATACTGGCTTAATCAAGTTCCTAGCTAATCTTCCTAAATTCTAGATAACTTCAGTTAGTTTGAACAAAATACAATTAATTAGTTGCCTGCAGCAGGGAAGTAAATCAGGTCAGAATGACTGGTAGGGGAGGGTTGGAAGGCTTGTGTGGTGATTAGCAAGGTTGCATACCCTAAGCTACTGTGCAGGGATGTATGTTTACAGTTCCAGCTTTCCAGATGCAAGCTGCAGTTTTTGCCCCAACTTCCCATCCACACTCATAGCCCTTAAGGGCACATCTGGATCTCCTGGAGGCTGATAAAGCAGAGCATCCAGTGGACAGTGGGGCAGTGCAGAGAGCGCAGAAAACATCTGAAGATCCTGTACTGCAAGGCCAATTGGTAATGCACCCAGCATGTGGCCCTGCTGCAAGTAGCTTGACAGGATGCTTGGCAATAACCCCAGCATGGAGCCCACCATCTCACATGACATCCTCCTGCAACCAGAAGGTCTCATTGTGAGGACCTCCTTGTGAGGCCAGAGGAAGGAGGAAGACGCAGCAGAAGATGAGACCACAGCAGTCTTGCAGTCCCAGAAGCACATAATGGAGCTTGAAACTCAAAATCAGCCCACCAATCAGGATGGGGTTGCAGATGTGCTGAGCCCATTTTCTGAATACCTGTTAAGAAATGAACCTGGGGACCAGCCTGCAGGGAGAGCAGAACGAGGACACCAATTTGCAGCCCTGGAAGAATCCACCATCATGCTGCTTATTACCACCATGATGTGTATTGTTACATGATGTGTACTGTTATATGCTAGGACGATGATACATGCTAGGGGGGTGTTTTAATTCTGGCTTGAGTGCAATACACAGGAGAAATTCTCTTTTAGGAAAAGTACCCCGTACAAGCTTGGTGCCAGGCAGAGAAAAAGAAAAGTTAGACACTATATAAAGTGACTCCACCCTGTCTTTTTCCAAACTTTGTTTTCAGTTATAGCTTTTAATGGCTTTAAAAGTCAGCAGACCTGGCAGGCATGGAATGCATATGTTTGCAAGTACTACCTTTTGATAAATTGGTAACAATTATATAACGTTATAGCTGTATTCTTTGGCTAGTAAATTATTGTCCCATATAGCAGTGATTGTACATCCATTTCTATCCTGGTTTCTCTTTAACTCCATGAAAAGCAATTTTAGATGACTAGTCATGCAGCAAGCATTCTTGTGCTCCCTGTCTCTTACTGTTGCTGGGCTGGGGGTACATGGGGAAAGGAGCAGTGGGAATCCACTCTGCCAATTGCAGAAGCCTGTATCCTAATCCAAAATTTCTTTTCAGTTCTGGAAGTTGACTTTTGATTTTTTTTTTCCAGATTTCTAGGTAGAGAGAATTTCCTGGGACCCCTTAAGATAGCTTTCTAATCCACTCCCCTCACTGGTATCCTGTGCAGTCACTAATCCCCTGAATATCAGTTTTGCATCTGTTGATGGGATTCCACCACTTGCCTGGAAAATTACTCTTCCCTCCCTCACTCATTCTAGTATTTCTAAAATATTAATGGCTAAGGGGGCTTCTCCTGCTTGACATAACTCAGAGCCAGTAATGGTAAATGGCCCCTAGCTATTGTTTTAAGCCTACTCTGCCTCAGCCAGGTCCTGTTTTTAAAAAAAAAACACTGATTTTTATTTATTTACTATCCTGTGTCTACATTGCTAGAAGACAGTGTCTCTCCATGAGAATTCAAAAAGGAATATATAAACCAGGGGTCGGCAACCTATGGCACGTGTGCCACCTTTGGCATGCGAGCTGATTTTGCCTGGAACATGGCTGCCAGTCGAGGTCCCAGCCACTGGCCCCGCTCAGTGCGCGGGGCCGGTGGCCGGGATCCCAGACTGGCAGCAGGCGCTCCCCCTGGTTCCCCCCTCACCATGCTCGCTCACATCCCAGGAGCTGCAGAGCCTGAGTGCGGCGGGGAGGGAGCTGGTGGGTGCATGAGGCCCACCGCCCACATGCATTCACTGCAGGAGCCCCTGGGGGGGGCACCGGGCTGCTGGGGACATGCCCCCCAGCTTCCCCCTCACCGCTCTTGGGTTCTGAAGCTCCCAGAAGTGTGAGCCACCTCTGCTGCCCCTCCCGCAGCTCCCCCCCGTCCTGCTGCCTCAGCACTCCACGTGGAGTTTTGCCTCCATGTGGAGCCAGCGTCTCACCAGCATGGGCCTGGTAAGGGGAGTCCCGGGGGGCAGTCACGGAGCAGGGGGAGGGTTGGGTGGGGCTGGAGTTCTGGGGGTCCTGTCAGGGGCTGTGGAGTGGTTGAATGGGGCATGGGAGTCCCCGGGGGTCTGTCTGGGGGTCGGGAGTGTTCATAAGGGTTGGGGCAGTCAGGGGACAGGTAGGGTGCTGGGGGGGCAGTTAGGGTGGGAGGGTCTCAGGAAGGGGCAGGCAGGCAGGAGACAAGGAGCAAGGAGGCTTAGGTAAGGAGGGGAGTTCCAGAAAGGGGCAGTCAGGGGACAAGGAGCAGGGAGGGTTGGGGGTTCTGACCAGGGCAATCGGGGTGGGAAGTGGGAGGGAGTGGATGGGGGCTAGGGCAGGGCTCTCCACACTTTTTTGATTGTTAAAGTATGGTAACCCTAGGCGAGGGGGGAACCAGGGGGAGCATGGGGGCTGGCGCCCACATACATCCACTGCAGCCTACAGGGGGAACGCCAGGCCGCAGCCTGGGCAGGAGGAGCGGTGGGGGCGCAGCTGCTCCCCACTAGCGGTGCCACCGCTGCCTTTGCAGGGCTGCTGCCCCCCTGCACCACGCCAGCTCCTCCATGGCTGGGGCTCGCTGCTGCCGCAAGCAGGACACTCTGGCTCTCCGGTGCCTCCGGAAGGTGGCTCCTCCCTGCCGAGCTGCTGCAGCGGCCCAAGCCCAGCAAAGTCAGTGAGTGGACTCAGGGCAGGAGCCACCTGGGTGGGGTTGCGAGGGCTTGCACTGTGCACCCTCCAGGGGAGTTCAGGGGAGGGGAGGAGGGAACCTGGTCTGGGAAGCAGCCCCTGGGCACGGCTGGCCCCTGGGGTCTATAAAGGCTCATTGGGGATTTGCCCCTCAATGAACCGATGTGCAAGGTGGAAGTTTCGCTTTGGTGGCAAAATATCCTTGCACCGGCCCTGCCGCAGGGGGTGTGTGTACCCCAGGTTAAGAACCGCTGCACTAAACTCAAAAGATTTGCATTTTAATTTAATTTTAAATGAAGCTTCTTCAACATTTTAAAAAACTTATTTACTTTACATACAACAATAGTTTAGACTTATAGAGAGAGAGCTTCTAAAAATGCTAAAATGTATGACCAGCACGCGAAATCTTAAATTAGAGTGAATAAATGAAGACTCGGCACACCACTTCTGAAAGGTTGCCGACCCCTGATATAAACATTCCAAAATGGTGCAAACTGTGGCCTTATGCACATGCAGAAACCAAAGTGGGGGAGGAATACTCTTATTCCCCATGGCAATACAATTAACATACTGTCTGTTTCATACCAGCAGCAGCCCCTTCCACACCTGCTGGGCCAAGCCTCGCACTAGGGATCCAGGTGCTGGAATGGGTTAGCAGCAGGTCAAAAAAATAGAGAAATGGAGGATCTTTTCAGGCTTGTGGCAAGAAGGCGCCAAGAGCACCTTGACTTCAAGAGATCCAAGGAGGAAAGGGACACACTGAATGAGTAAAGACTGCTCAAGAAGTTCCTGGATGAAGAGCGAATAAACAGCACAGGATCAAATGATTAGGCAGCAGCTGATGAATGTAGGGCAGCAGGGTGGTTCAGCTAGTACCCTACCCACCTCCTATGAGCTCTCCAGCACCAATATTTGTGCCAGCTGCAACATCTGTATATGTGCCTGTGCAACCTCACATTGAGTCCCCTCCACAGCCTGCAGCCCTACAGGCATTGGAGAACCCTGACTTCTCCTTCAGCGTCCACCCCTATACAAACCTCAGTCTCTGTGCAGCCACATAGAAGACTATCAGGCTGTGGTGGGCAAGGGAGAATAGTAACAGCACTAGGAACAGCTGCTAGCATTAGCACTGATCACAGCTGTTGGAAGTTAATTTGAAAACTGGATTGTTTGTTTATTTTTAAAAATCCATTTTAGATAGCTACGGGTATGTTTTGTTTTGGGGCTTTTTTGCCCTGTTGGAAGTTATGTTGTGCTTATGTTTTACTGCACTCTTCATTTATCTTTCCCTTTTTTGGTAGTTATTTTACACTATTAGAAGTTATTTTCACTTATGCTTTACTACACCCTTCACTGTTATACGATATGTTTTGAAGCACAGAGAGTTTGAGTGGTGGACTACAGTTTATAACAAGGGTTCAAATTCCCACTCAAACGAAGTGAAACACAACCCCATCCAAGACACTTGAATCTCCAACCACCTACATGTGTGATAAGTGATACTTTAATGCATGCACCACACTCATGTGCCCATTAAAAGTGTATCGATTAATAAGAAGCATGGAAAAATGGTAATACAAGCAACCTTTATTAATCCAATTTTAACAGTCCTAGGGACCATTACATCACCACATTTCACTCCTATCACCCTATTAAAAGGGAAGCAGCCGCACTGGGAACAGGTGCATTTTCTAGTTGTACGTACTGGACCTGCAAGCCAACATTGTCTTGAATCTGCTCCCTATGAACACGTTCACCTTTGGCATCACAAAAGTTGTGGAGGGCACAGAAGCCCCCCCTCCCAAATCATATAAATGGCATTGATGTCCTTGGCATCCAAATGGTTCTGTAGGCAGCACCATCTTGTATTTAGCCTGCCAAACACATCTGCCACCACTGGCCTGCAACTAAAAGCATGGAACTGAGCCTTCTCCTGCAGGTCCTGTGTTGTCAGGATATAGTTACATGAGCAGTGGTAGGAGCCAGGAGGCAGAGTCCCCCAAGATAACAGTAGTCATCAACATCCAAATTGATAGTATTTTAGGAGGAATTAAGGACCCTGCTTCTCTCAACAAGTACTGTCCAAATCTCCTTAAAACCTTTCCCTTGTGAACTTTGCCAGTACTACACATGTTGTTGTCCATAGACCTACCTCTTTGGTCCATCTAGGATGGCAGAATGGTAGAGTAGAACCCTTTCCAGTTTACATATTTGCTTGTTCATGCTGTGGTGGGCAAATCCACGGCACAAGTGTGCCATCAATGACCTTGGCACAGTTGAGGGACTCCATTCTCTGAAAGCCAGCTATTATGTCAGGCACATTTCTAATGCCAAACACATATGGTTAAGTTACAGTAACAATTGCCTGGCAAAGCATCACTACCATAGCCCCAACAGTAGATTTCCAATACCAAACAGGTTAGACATGGATGTATAGCAGTCAGGGGCAGTCAGCTTCCAGAGCAATCTGCTTCTCGATTAGTATGTCCTCCCTCAATCTAGTGTTCTGGTGCTGGAGGTCAGTGCAAGCTCCACATAGTGCTCCAAAAAGGCCTGGTTCCTCACCTAAGAGTTCTGGAGCCATTGCTGGTCATCCCATGTGTGAAAGGCAGTGTGGTCCCACCACACTGTGCTAGTTGTCCTGCACCAGAAATGGCAGTCTACACATGGAAAATAAGCACCAACTGCAGCATTCACTAAGCCTGTCCAGTCTGTTGCAAATGAACCCCCTCTTCTAGTCCCACTGTCTTCTTCATCTCAGAAAGTGCTCCTAAAATGCCATCCAGCATCTTGATGAATATCTGCTCCACTACAGACAACAATTCACCCTCAAGCAGAGCCAGCTGATGGAACCGTTCTACAGCTCACCCTTGGGTGGGAACAGACAGAAATTAGAAGCATGCACAGCCAGAAATGCCTTAGGAAAAAAAATGGCATTTACATGTGGTCGGCAGAAAGCACTTCCACACAGGCATCTGAGGACAGCCAAGTTCTTCCACAATACACCACAGACCAATTCCTAGAGCAACTCCAGGTGGTGAGGATGCTCAGGTCTATGGGATATGCACCCATAAATCAAAATGTGAAGTGTGCAGCTACATCATCAGCATGGACAGTGCTACACAGCACAGGGCCGGCTTTAGACCAATTCCACCAATTCCCCCAAATCGGGCCCCACGCCCAGTGTTAGGGCTGCCGGGGGTGGGCAGAGGCAAGTAGCCAAGAATCCCTTCCCTGGCTAGAGACTCCTTTTTAATTTTTACTCACCCAGCGGTGCTCCAGGTCTTCAGCGGCACTTCAGCAGTGGGTCCTTCACTCACTCCAGGTCTTTGGCAGCACCTTGGCGGCAGGTCCTTCAGTGCCGCCAAAGACCCGGAGCGAGTGAGGGACCTGCTGCCGAAGACTAGGAGCGCTGCCCGGTGAGTACAAGCCCCATGTGTTTTTTTACGTGTTGTTTTTTTTTAGTCATCCCTGCTGGGGCCCCGTTGAAACTGTTCGAATCGGGCCCCGCACTTGCTAAAGCCAGCCCTGTAACATAGGGCATGGCTCATGTGCAGCTCGGTAGTGTTGACTCTGGTGGTGGGCTTACCAATGCACAGATATGTGCATGAAAGCAAGGATGCAGGTCACACCCAGTGTAGACATACCCTATGTGTAAATTGCTGAGGAAGTGGATTCTGAAACATGGCATTCTAAGGGCTCAATTATGCCCTTTAAGATAGTCTTTCACTGGGGAACGTGCAGAGCAAGCCTTCCCAAGACATGCAATCACTATTACACACTGCAATCGGGAGGTGAGATTGTAGACATGCAGAATACATGTGCTCTGCAATTAAAAACCATTGGCTGGAGCATTTCAACTGACTGGGGTTCATGAGGATCAGGTTAAAAGGTTGTTTAATTGTGGTGCAGATGTTTGGGCATGAGCTGGAGCCCTGTGACATGGGAGAGTCTCAGAGGCTAGGCTGCAGCCTGAACATCTACATCACAATTAAACAGCCCCTTAGTATGAGCCCCGCAGGAGACAGGGACTTATTGCAGTGTAGACGTACCTGAGTTTCTTTGATCTAATTTGATCAAAGCTAGCTTAAGTAACAATAGCAGAGTAGCAGTGGCCCCAGGTATGTACTCAAACTAGCGTATGATGCCATCCATGCTGCTGCAGATACGTGGCTATTGTTACGGGAGCTAGCTTTGAGCTAGCAAGAGCAAAGTTAACTTGGGAGATGTGATAGCAGCAGGTGTACACATACCTGATTGCAATGTAGATATGCTCCCAGAACAAGTAGCATGCTCTTCTCTGCACCCTGCCATCTCCACTGGCCGGAGCGTGAGAAGGTCATTGCTCTACCACCTCTCAGCCAGGCCCCTTTGAGGTGGTTTGCATCCATAGGGATGCTAGAGGAAAGCAGTGCCTGCACTCAGGATAGCACAGGAACTGCAGTTGTATGCACTGAGCAATGAGAGGTGTGGGGAAGCAAGATGACTTTATACTACTTTTCCCCGGTCTGACTTTAAGCCTTTAAACAAGAAAGGAGATATTCCTGGCACTTACAGAAACCTCTATAGCCAACATTAAACAATCCTGCCTATTTTTATTTACTATGGCTAACAGGGGATATCTTACCCAAAGAAAGTAAGTGCTTACTAGGTAAGCATGAGCTAGAGTTGGAATGAGACTCCAAATCTTTATATATTACTCCAGTTACAAAGATTAGGAAGTAAAGGTTTCTCTCTACCCACCATCACATACACAATGAAGTGATGAAAAAAATATAGTGACTCGACTGAAAAGGTGTTTTTTGGGAGTCTGACTTTAGTATACTTGAACTGTTCGTTGAACATTACATATTGGTTTCATTAATTCTAGAAAGCCTTTGTATTAGTGTAAATTGAAAAAATGTTTTGTTTCTATATTTAGTTGTGTAGCGCGCACCCATCACAGTGCCTTTAAGTGCATGCACAAAGCAAAAAAATTATTTATCCATATCACACATAGATCATTGTCAGTTCAGTAAATCTGCTAGTCTACACAGAATGTATGCTGTTATTCCAGCTTAGGAAAGAAAATCTGAGTAAAAACAGGTCCCACAGAAGTCAGCTGAAAAAAGTTAAGTATGTTTTCTCAAGTGTGTGAGAGAGAGACACATTTCCTTTCCAAAAAGGATATTTTTCTCCCCTCTGTTCCCGCCACTTTCAATGACAAAATGGAAACAAATGCAAGAGTGGCAAACCCCAAACCTGAAAAACAAATAGTTTTAAATTTTCTATTTATTGTTATGATGGAGGGCATTGGTAGGCTCCAGCAAGTGCATCTGGTCTATGGGTAACCACAACCCTCACTGAAACTAATGGACGTGCTAGTCAGCCTTCATTTCTGGCTAAATGGAAGAAGCAATAAAACTTCTTTTTTGTAGTAAAACAGATGGAGACAACAGAAGCCATAACACAAACTGCTAGCCACATGGAAGGCCTGAGCAAGAACTAATTCCCAGATTCCAAGGCCAGAAGGGACCATTGTGATCATCTAAGTCTGACCTCCTGTACAACAGGTCACAGAACTGCCCCAAAATAGTTCTTAGAGCAGATATCCAGTCTTGATTTAAAAAATTGTCAGTGATTGAGAACCTACCATAACCCTTGGTGAATTGTTCCAATGGTTAATTATTCATTAAAAATGTATGCCTTATTTCCAGTCCGAATTTGTCCAGCTTCAACTTCAGCCATTAGATCATATTATACCTTTCTCTGCTAGACTGAAGAGGCCATTACTAAATTCTTATTCCCTGTGTAGATACTTATAGACTAAAGGTACATCTTCACTAGCAACATGGCTGTGTATTCACGGTACCAGCGCTGGGAGACAGATTTCCCAGTGCTGTTAAAAAAAACACACCACCCAACACGGGTGCATTGTCCACACTGCCACTTTACGGCACTGAAACTTGCAGTGCTTAGGGGTGTGGTTTTTCAAGGTACCCCTTAACCTTTTCTTTGTTATGCTAAACAGATTCAGCAATAAGGGTTTCCCTGGGAACTGATTGCAAACAGAGGGGCTGGGGCATTGACTGGATTGCAGTGGTGTGTGTCCGTGTATGTGGTAAACAGAATGCAGGCAGAGAAGCACGGTAGCATGGCCCTGAGGGGAAGCCAAGAGAGCTCCTTTTGGGCAGAGTGCTAGCTGAAGAGGCAGGCTTGGAACTGCGAGCCAAGAAACTGCCCCCTGTTCGTTCCTACTGTGTTCAGGGAAAACAGGCCTGCCTGTGTGTTCATTTTTTGTAAATGAATAGAATTGCATCAAAGAAATACATTTGTATCATCAATTTTTCCTCCTAATAGCAACATCACAGCAATGCCCAGGCCAAAATGGGCAACATAATCACTGAAAATATTTTTAAATCCTCCATTTTTAATGCTTCATAGTTTTGAACAATAGATTTCTCCTGCTGCAGGGTCTTTCAGAATAAACAGGAGTAACAAGTTTCAGAGCTGACATACTCAAATAAAACGGTCCCAACCCTCCCATCTCCTGAGGATCTGATCTAGGGTAACACAGCAGAATTGTCCAAGTTGATCTCAGCTATCAGGGTGCATGAAAAGCCAGACTCTCAGGTATCTGGGATCTAAACCCTAAAGGGATCTATAGCTCAAAGTCAACTTAAGTTCTTTCTAAAAGCAAACTGGAAGCTAGTGCAGCATGTAGCAAAGATAAAGCAAACAGAAGAACTATGTTCTACATTAATACCAGCCAGTGACGTTGGGACAATAGTGCAGAACAGTGTCCATTTAATAGTAATTTGAATATTGATACAGTGACAATTCTCAAGCTCCCTTTGAAAATTGTGTTTTACTGGCACAAATGTCTCTGAAAAGTATGTTTCAAAGTCACATGTATAAGCGCTTGTGCCAGTAGTCCATAGTCATTTTATCAGGGAACAGAAAAAATAACTTATTCTACCAATCTCAATTTACCAATGCAGCAATTATCAATCACCAAGAACTGTCAGTGATCAATACAGCATATAAAAAAAAGACCTCACTTCACAAATAGATACATGTATAGATAGTTAATAATTAATATATATCAAAGTCTATCACCATCTGCCAGAGAATAGTCTGTGAGCACAGACGCTAAATTTGTCAAATGATTTGTTAGAATATATCAGCTCAGCTCTGTTTCTCTGCCAGTGGGTAGCACGAAGAAAAACGACTATGGTTGCTAAGGCACTGGATTGAAATTTAGAAGGTCTGTAGCAGAAGCACTTACATCCCCTATGCAACAGTAAACAAATCTTTTGTCTCTACCCTTCAGTTCCCCCATCTGTAAAATGGGACCACCAAGGCTGTTGCATGGATAAACTCATTTATCATTTGCCCCACACACAAATGGTGGGAAGCGTGATGGAGAAACCTATGTGTGACTAATAAATCTTTTCTAGGGTGGCTGAAGTTTGAGTGTCATACCACAGCAATCCAGTATGGAGCTCAAGTATGTAAGTGATTAGTGAGGTCCCTATCAGAAAGGAAACAAATAGAGGACACCTGACACTCCAGGAGCTGCTACTTCAGAGCGAACAGTTACAAGGAGTAACATAACTCCAGAGATTTCTCTCTACCAGCTTGTCTAGGTTAAGTTTCAGCCAGCTCCTTTCACTCCTGCGGTTATCAGCTCATCCACATGCATGTGATTTTAAAAAAATGTATTTTATCTTGCATAACTACAAATGGTGTCAATCATAATATTAGCAGGCCCTTTTTTAAAATGCAGCTACATTATCTCTCTCTGGCCGTCAGTAGTGAATGAAAGCATGCTGGAATAGAATGACACTCCTTCTTTGGTTCTAAATTTAGTTAACATCCCTATATTACAAAATCCATATTTCAGGTATGGTTATTTATAGATATACAAGAAGGGCCACTAGTTTTAAAAAAAATCTAAGTCACTAAATCACTTCAAATAAAAATTTTGAGTTACCGGCATGGAAAGCATGGATAATATGCATCAAACAGAAAACATCAAGTGAGTGTGCATGGCTTAGTTAACTAATGAGCCATTGCTTTGTCTCATTTTGCCATCTAAAAAACAGATATGCATAACTAATAAAACTGACAAGGCCAAGCATACTATTTTCATATCAATCATTATGGGCCAAATTTTAAATCACTGATGCCAAAGTCTTTTATACCCGCAGAAGCTACATTTCCATAAACAAAATGGGTAACTGGGAAAATTAGTGTCTGCCCATGTAAATGTACAACTTCAGCTCTAATATTGGAAAATATTTTGCCCCTTATGCTTTTCTGAGAAACAACATTCCTAGATCTTCTATACTTATACTTTGTACATCTTCCTACTCACCAGCCAAATTCAGATTCAGCATATCTAGACTATGTGTACCTACTTCAAGTCAAAATTTGACCCACACATTATTAGGAATGGATTGATAATTTGGAGGGAAAATCTGTTTTCATCTAAACTGGATTAAATTTTACAGCCAACATCAATCTTGAGATATACATGTGTAGTTTTGTATGTACAATCGCATGCATGAAAAGAGAATGTGCAAGTCAGATTATTATTTTTTTAAAGGAAGATCCACTGATCAGAAGGTTACCCCATACATTGAAATCTTCCTAATTATTTGCTAAAATCAGAACCAGTAAGAAGGTTGATCTTGTAGTTAAGACACAGGACTAGCTTCTATTCCTAGTTTTTCTACATGATCTTGGGCAGATTACTTAACCTTTCTCTTTTTCAGCTTTCCACTCTATTGGATGGCAATAATAGATTGCAATGTCTTTCAGACAAAGACCATCTCTAAAACCAATAGAGCACGCCTGAATCGAACTGAGTCTTAACAATCCTTGCTGTCTTGCAAATAGCAATGAATCCCACTAGCAAAAGTATTTCTCTTTCCTCTCTCATGGTTGATCCACAGAAAATAATAGCCTAGTACTGCTAGCAGTTACTCCATTAGCTGAAGTGTTAGAGGTCTGCACCATGAATTTGAAGGTCCCAGTCCTCCTGATGACCCCCATGTGGGGGCCAATATGGTTCCACCTGATGGAATTTCTAGTTCAGTTTGCGTTTAAAAATGTATTAAATTAAATTGAAAAATATGACACTGAAAGAATCTTTAGCTGGCAAAGTCAAACACTCAAAAGTTAAAGTGCAAGAATTAAAGTTGCCTGTGCAAAATCTTAATTCAGCCCTCATGTGTATACATTATGCTACAGTCTTTAAAGTTAGATGATCACATGCTATATTTCCCACAGAATCCTAACTTCTTTCAGCGCACAGAATGGACCCACTCTGGGGATAAATCACAGACTCATAGAAGGTCAGAGTTGGAAGTGATCTCAGGAGATCATCTAGTCCAACTCCCTGCTCAAAGCAGGGCCAATCCCCCAGACAGATTTTTGCCCCAGATCCCTAAGTGGCCCCCTCAAGAATTGAACTCACAACCCCAGGTTTAGCAGGCCAATGCTTAAACCACTGAGCTATCCCTCCCCCCAAATCAGGGTTGTATAGTCAAGAAGTCTGTTGTCTGTAGGAAGCCTATCTCATTTGTTGAAAAAGTTCAAAGAGATAGTAGGCAAGGGATTACAGGAGAAGAAAAAAAGTTGAATGGGGTTTCTATATCTGTTTCTGTTTCTATATTTGCTTCTCCCACAAAGTTCTTCTGTGATGCTGAGCAGGTCACTTAAATCAAGTTTTTTGCAAGTTACTACTAACTCATTTCTGAGTCCTCAACCTGAAACACCAAAAATAAGAGTCTAGAAGTAGGAGTGCTCGTAACTGCAACTGAAGTCAATGGGAGCTGTACTTTGAACCTATAAAATGTCCCTATGTTTTTCAAGACAGGGCACCCAAAATTAGTTGACAATTTTGGCTTTAATTTGGCTGCCTCATTTCCCGATCTGTAGAATGGAAATAATACCACCACCTCTTCGCACAGAGGTGTGATGAAAACAAATTCATTAATGTTTGTAAAGAACGAAGACACTACAGTGACAGCAGCATAGAAAAGCCCAGGAGGAAATTAATAATTCTGCATTCAGTAAAGGGTTTAGAAGGTGTACAGTAAATAATAAATGGCACTATATATTGAATGAAGAGGATGAAAATATTGAATAGCTACCCATTCAGTGAGCACCATCCATCCTGATCATTTAATGAGGCAGGGGTCGGGGTGTGGGGGTGAGAGAAAATAAAAAAGAAGTATGTGACTATGTATTTAAAGATGGTCATAATGCACATGCACAAAGGAATAAATTCAGATTACTTAGACAACCTTAATTCTCACATTGCCTATTGTTTGAGTTCTTGACTTTACAATCTTAGTGTTTTTAATGTAGCTCAGCGATTACATTGGGGAAAAACAAGAGGTGGGGAAGGGAAACTGAGGTACAGAAAAAGGAAGCAACTCGCCTATGGTCTCACCAGGTCTCGTTCAATCCCAGCACATTGCCCCAACCACTCGACCACACTGCACCTTTGTCTTCTTCCTTTGCAGTCAAGATGAAACAGCACATTTGAGATACTATTGTCAAAAGCAGAAGACATTCCACGACACTGAACAAGTATTCCCTCTCAGTAATGTGTACCAGGCCATGTGGTGCTCCAAGAAAAGAGGCTCAAAATGACTGCTCACCATCTGACTCAGAATCCACAAAAGCACAACAGATGGATATAGCAGGCTCATCTGTTGCTCTTTTGATTATCATTTCCAGAACTGCCAAGCATACAGTTTTTAATATAGTCCAACAGGCAAAATCCAGTTCTTAATGTTTACCATTTGAAATTTTATAATGAGAGATTTAAAGATGTTTAATTGGTAAGCCTGTTGTATTTCTTTCTGCTTTAATTAGTTCTGTGTCCATTAGACCCCTTTTGCCTCTTTTCCTGTGGGACTAAATGTATTTGTTCTTAATGTTTGAATGACTTTAAATAGAAGACCCTTATCTCATTAAAATCCTGTGAAGTAGAGATTGTTTATCACTACTACTTATACTTGATTTATGCTTACATTCTCATTTTGCAAGGTTTAGTTATTTCATGACTCCAACAGATTTTATGTCACCTGCACTGTAATTATGTGCATCACATGATCTGTGTTATTTGTAATTTTGTTCTACATTCTACTTCCAGATTCCACAATGGGAATATTGCATATGTAAGTCTAGCACAGATAACTGCCTGGGATCAGGATAAGAAAACTGAGCTTGCTATTTTGGTGTTATACTTTTATGTCTATTATCTGTTTGTCTTTGACCAAAGGAGGAAATAGCTCCCAGGAAACAGGAACCTGGGTGGCCAGTTGTTTTGGTGCTGCACTGCTTTACCACCTTGCAATGCACTTTTAACTTCTTTCTCAAATTGCCGTTGCTTTTATTAGAGAATGAGGGCGTAGTTTTCAATATAACACACATCTTTCAATGTCATTCATTGCTACAATATAACCAGTTTATTCAAACATTATCACCCTCAGAGGTTGACAAAAAAGGAAAAAAGAATTTTCCCCCTTCCACCCTCAGAGGATGAGGAGTGGAAGATTTTTCACATTTCCAGGATTTTTTTTTCTGGTTTACCTACCTTCTCCTTCTTACCCTTTCAGTAAATCAGACAGCCATTTCAGCAGTCTGCACATTCATTACTATATCATCATGTCTATGGCTGTAGCAATAGTCTGCAGGCACAAATGTTGGTTTTGCCTTAAATATGGTTCTGGGGTTGCAATTCCATAACCTGTGTCCATTTCATACTATATCATGCTTTTTCAGTTTATTTGAGCATTTTAAATGATTCACTATGGAGCATCAGTATGTTTTGGCCTCAGCCATATCCCTATAGCATTCATCAAAGCAAACTTCCAAGATACCCGTGCAAGTGTTATTTAAAAGAAATCTTTAGTTTGCATCCACTAGAAATGCCTGTTTCCTTATTGGATGATTGTGCAATACCATAGGATTTATCACCGTTTAGAAATAGTCAACAGTTTGAATACAGAATGCTCAGTGAGCTATTCACAATCAATTCCCAGGCTTTTTTTTTTTTAGCGCAAAAGTACAGCTTTGAACAACAAATTTAAGACAACCATCTTCTGGCTATTCTGTAAGCAGACAGAGGCTACACTTGTTCAATTAAAAAAATAAGTGGCAAATATTTCTGATATTAGCTTTTTTTTCTCTCCCCCACCCTCACTGAACCAACAGTAGAATACACAAAAGGGGTATCGTATTCAATCTATTAGACACATGCAAGCTACAACCAGTTGTTTAGCAGGATCTTAATAAATAAGTCCTCAATTCCATCATTTTCTCTGACTGATAGCTGTGCAGAAGGATGCTTGTAAATAGGTAATAAGATTGGAGAAGAAATGGGATGAAGATCGCATGTAGTGTTTGTGGTACAAGAAACATAAGACAGTTTGTTCCTTTGCAAGATAGGGGCAATGCAATCATCTTCCAGAAGGCCACTTGCAGGAGGAGGATAGATATGAGTTATTTGCTGCTCACAGAAGGAAACAAAATTAACAGAAAGGGAACAAGACAAGATGTTCCCAGATAACAGAGGAAATATCTGTGCTGGTCTAAAAAGCCATGTGCTGGTTTGCCACCCTACCAACAATGCATCTCCACTCTCATCCTCCCAGCTGGACCTAGATTTGAATTAAAGTGTGCTCTGCAAAGGTTCCTGCCCTTTTCGTATGTCTAGCAATCAATATATAAAAATACAGTCAGTCAGTTTAGAATTTCGTTTATTACTTCCCATATCTAAATAGCTGCTTTCATCAGAAAATGGTGGGCACTGGATTATAATACAATGCTAAATGCCAAAATGTGTATTAGTTACTAGTTCAATTCTGAAAAGCACAGCTGCCTTTTCATGGCTTATTGTACTATATATATTTTGAGCTACTTTGGAACTGCAGTCAATAAGGCCATTTACACAGCAATATCAAGCTGCAGTTTGGGGAAGAAGAAGACAGACAAATTTCCACCACACAAAGTCATCAAACCAGAGCTGTTAGTAGTCCAGATGGCACATGGCCCTGGTCTACACTACGTGGTTAGGTCGAATTTAGCCGCATTAGGTTGATTTTATAAGCAACTCATCTACATAACCCACCCCGTTCCATTGACCTAAAGGGCTTCTAAAATCAACTGCTGTTCTCCCCCCCAAAGAGGAGAGTAGCACTAAAATCAACTTTGCTGGGTCAAATTGGGGTAGTGCAGATGCAATTCAATGGTATAGGCCTCCAGGAGCTATCCCAGAGTGCTCCAATGTGACTGCTCTGGACAGCACTTTCAAATCCAATGCACTAGCCAGGTACACAGGAAAAGCCCCAGGAAATTTTGAATTTCATTTCCTGTTTGGTCAGTGTGGTGAGCTCAGCAACACACGTGACCATGCACTTCCAGAATTGCAAACGAGCTCCAGCATAGACCGAACAGGAGACACTGGATCTGATTGCTGTATGGGGAGAAGAATCCATGCAGGCCGAACTCCGATCGAAAAGAAGAAATGCTAATATATATGCCAAAATTGCACAGGGCATGGTGGAGAAAGACTACAACAGGGACACAGGAGTGCCATGTGAAAGTTAAGGAGCTCAGGCAAGCCTACCAAAAGACAAAGGAGGCAAATGGAGGCTATGGGCACCCAGCCAGAGGATGGCCCAAGCAACAGAAGACTGTCTTTCAAACAATTTTGATTTGTAGTGTGGCTACAATACGCAATGTGGACTTGTCTCTCCCTCCTCCAGCACCCCACCAAGGCTACCTTGTCAGTTATCTCACTTTTTTTTTAATTAATAAAGATTGCATGGTTTTGAAACAATAGTGACTTTATTTCCTTTGCCAGTTGTGATCGAAGGGGGGACGGTGGTTGGCTTACAGCGAATTAAAATCAACAAAGGGGGCAGATTTGCATCAAGGAGAAACACACACAATTGTCACACCATAGCCTGGCCAGTCATGAAACTCGTTTTCAAAGCCTCTGTGATGTGGAGCATGCCTAGTTGTACTCTTCTAATCGCCCTGGTGTCTGGCTGCTCAAAATCCGCCTCCAGAAGATTCTCCTCAACCTCCCACCTCACCATAAATGTCTCTCCTTTACTCTCGCAGATATTATGGAACACACAGCAAGCAGCAATAACAATGGGAATATAGGTTTCGCTGAGGTCTAACCTAGTCAGCAAACAGCACCAGTGAGCTTTTAAATGTCCAAAGGCACATTCTACCACCATTCTGCACTTGCTCAGCCTATAGCTGAACTGCTCCTCACTACTGTCCAGGCTGCCTGTGTGTGGTTTCATGGGAGCAAGTGGTAGGCTGGGTCTCCAAGGATAACTATTGGCATTTCAACATCCCCAACAGTAATTTTCTGGTTTGGGAAGTACGTCTTTTCTTGCAGCTGTTCAAACAGATGCAAGCGTCATGTCTCTTGTGATACACCAGTGCTTGCAGCACCATTGTTAAGTACCCCTTGTGGTTTACATACTGGTTGGGAAGGTGGTCCAGTGCCAAGATAGGGATATGGGTTCCGTCTATCGCCCCACCGCAGTTAGAGAACCCCATTGCAGCAAAACCATCCAGTATGACCTGCACATTTCCCAGAGTCACTACCCTTGCTAGCAAAAGGTTAGTGATTGCCTTGGCTACTTGGATCACAGCAGTTCCCACAGTAGATTTGCCCACTCCAAACTGATTCCTGACTGACCGGTAGCAGTCAGACATTGCAAGCTTCCACAGAGCTAACACCACTTGCTTCTCAACTGTCAGGGCAGCTCTCATCTTGGTATTTCTGCTCTTCAGGATGGGGGAAAGCAACTCACAAAGTTCCAGGAAAGCAATTGCATGCAAAAGTTTCGCAGCCACTGGGAATCATCACATACCTGCAACACTATTCAAAATGCTAGCCGTGCTATGACGTCTGCAAGGGTAACCCAGGAAAAAAGCATGAAATGATTGTCTGCCATTGCTTTCACAGAGGGAGGGGAGACTGACGATATGAACCCAAACCCACCAGTGACAATGTTTTTGCCCCACCAGGCATTGGGAGCTTAACTCAGAATTCCAATGGGCAGAGGAGGCCGAGGGAACTGTGGGATAGCTACCCACAGTGCACTGCTCTGAGTCGATGCTAGCAATGCTATTGAGGACACACTCCACAGACTTAAATGCGCTTAGTCGGGACACAATAGACTGTATAAAATTGCTTTCTAAAGATCGACTTGCATAAAATCGACCTAATTTCATAGTGTAGACAGGTGTTGACTTACTTTGCTTTCCCCTTCCACCCTGGAGAACCTAACAGCAGGGACAGATCTTAGGCACTATTATTGGCCAGCACAACTACAGGCTCTCCAATCTGAATGGTACCAGCAGTTACAATAAATAAAGGTGGTTCAGGAAACTCATTATCCCTTAGGTTCAATAATTCTTACCAAAACATTTGACAGCTGCTCAAAAGGATTCTCTCTTCTAGCACTTTCCTTTAGTTTAAAAATCTGGGACAAAATGAGAGCCAGCCCTGCCCCTTTTCCTCTCAGAGGAACTAGATACTATACAATCTTCCCCGAGGAGATAATGATTCCATATTTTTTTAAGAATGGGGAACAGTAGGCCTTCATAGAGTAGAGTAGCTAATTAAAATGAAGAACCAGGAAATATTACAGAGTACTTTCAATAGAGACTACTTTAAAAAAAAAGTTATACAAATTAAAGTATATCAAACTCTTGTGAAATAATGGTAAGCTTCAACAGACCGCATACAGAGATTTAAAAGGTGATGATGAATTCTAGGGCTCATTTTGAAGCTCTACATGGAACTCATTAAACCTGATCATGAAGACAGATGTAATTACACTACTCAACAGGAAAAAATGCTTTAGAAAGGACATTCCCCTAGGGCACCGGTCACTTATTTGACAGAAAGCAGCTTCCATGTGAATAATAAAAAGAAAAGCATAAGTTACAATTAGCATGGTACCCAATTCCATCTCATTAAAAAGGAGAGTCTACAGAGA
This sequence comes from Gopherus flavomarginatus, assembly GCF_025201925.1. NCBI lineage: Eukaryota > Metazoa > Chordata > Testudines > Testudinidae > Gopherus > Gopherus flavomarginatus. Next base: position 175,685,735 of record NC_066617.1, on the reverse strand, counting down.
TGTATCTGATGGTTGCTGGGGAGAGTACAAAACAAAAAGGTATAGTTATCAATGGCTGGAGGAAGAAACGTACCTCTGGGGTTCTTCCAGGTGATAGTAAATTTAATCTCTGCTCTATAACAGCACTACTAGTGGAGGCTGCTCAGGGGATATGATTCATCGTACCCTACAACCATTCTAACCAGGCCCATGACCTAGTTAGTGCCTCCTAGTTATGAGAGAAAAATCTTCAAAGGAGGAGATGTTTGCATTACTGAAACATGCAGCTACTGTGCTTTGTCCCTTGGAGTTAGAGTAGAATCAAGCGGGATTTGATCCACAGGTGTAAGTGTAAACTTACTTGGATTATTAACATAATTATCTTAAACACTGTTAGCTACAAAAGCAGATACCAAATTACTTTAACAGGCTGGTAAAATTAAATAAGTTTCATTTAAAGAATTTTTCATAAAATATGCAACATTGCTCTAATTTTTTTTTTTTATGTAAGGTCATTCAGAAAGAACTCTGGATGAAATCTGGTCCCCATTTTAGTCAGAGCTGTAGTCTACATTTCCACAATATTATCAAAAGAAATATGCAAAGCTAGAATACACTAGCTGTTAGAGTTATCTCCTTGAAGAAAATAAATCAATAAAAGTTAGTAATGAGCTCACGCTACCCAGTGTGCTTCAGGCTATTAAAAGCAAAAAAGAATTGATGAAATGTTGTGAGAGTTTTCTTCTATACCTATGTTACCCAAAAGTTTAGGCTTTGAGTGCTCTTAAAATAATCTGCCTATCACCCACTTAATCTGCTCTTCCTGGGGTATGGGTCTCCAGGGTAGGTGAGGAAACACTTGAAGGACACAGATAAAAATTTCTGATAAAGTGACTGACTTGGCAGTATGCTTTCCTAATGAAGTATCTCTTTACTGATGTAACTAATAATCCCTACTACATTGTAATCTAAAAATAGAAATCAGACAAATCCCTTATTGCAAGTTAAAGAGCATTTAAAGTACAATAGTATACAGTTTAAATGATTTAAGCAATGTACTCTATTGTGGATGGCTGGTCTGTAGAGATATAATACGGAGTTTGAAATTTCTTCTGTATCCCTGTAACTGGATGTATATGTTCAGCTGATTGAATGTGTTTGGCAGTCCTGAGATTTGTTTTTAAAATAATGCTTTAACATGAACATAGAAAAACTTGTCTTGTAGTTAAGAATACAGGGTTGGGAGTCAGGTGTAAATTCTATTCCTGGCTGTGCTACAGAATTCTATGATATTGAACAATTTATTGTCCCTTTTTCAAAGTTGAGTAATTCAAGTTTGGTACCAACCCATATTTAGGCACCTGGATAAGCTGTTCGACTTTTGAGTTGGCATGAGTGCACAGCAGCTCAGAAAAAAATATATACTGCTTATTTGGATACTTAACTATGGATCTAAGCATTCCAGTTTTTTCTTCCCCCAATCTCTTAGTGCCAAGTCCCTTACTTATAAAATAGGATTAATACTTGCCCACCACAATATGTAAACGTAAACATTTATAAATTAAAGTTTTGTTGAATATCATGAGTAACTGAAATTCTAAAATTTAAATATAAATGACAACGTCATTAAAAATAGCAAATATTATTAACTGTATACAGATATATTGCACGGTATATATAGTGTAAGTACGTACTTACGCGCACACTTTTCTAACTGAAAATGCTATAATTCTCCAGATGATAAAAGTGGATCAGAAATATACTGTTTGAAACAAGGTATTTTATATGATCATCTTAAATGAAAATGTAACCTGTGATTATAGATAATCATGGAAAGGGGAGAAATGATAACACACATTTGCTGTAGTTCTCAAACAGTAGTACAGAACATTGGAATGAATATTAGGAGAAAAAATATTAAAAGGATACAATCTGAAATGCCAATAACTACCACCCCCACAGTTCTCTGAATGCTTCAATAGTGGCTGAACTGGCGAAGCAGGCAACTGGAATACTGCAAGATTGAATAGGAAATGAAATTGCCAAGGATGGCAAAATGCCTGAACTAATAAATAAATATTTCTGACCTATACTATCAGAGCTGGTTCATCCAAATCAATTTCCAAACTGCTCGTTTCTGCAGATTTAAGAAATCTTCAGATTAAACGTTAGTGACAAGTGCCTCCTAGACGAGGACTTATTTAAAATTTCTTTGGCTATGTAGGCAGTGATATGCAAGCCACATTTAGCCATGTCTGAAGGCAGTGAAACGGGTAGACTTAAAGTGGTTTGAAATTTATATATTTATTCATTATATAATAGGATGCATGGGTATACATTTATGTAAAGTGTTTACATAGTAAATTACGATATTAATTCTTTCATTGAAGAACAATCACAAGTCAGTAATGGTTAACATGATCCCCCAGCTGCAAATATTTTTACAGCTTTATTGTGTGTATTTTAAGGTGTAAGCAATTGTTTGTAGTCTCCCTCTTCTTTATTTATCTGAAATATAAAAAAGTGATTAAAATCCATAGTATCATTGGCCTCCAGCAACTAAGTGTTTGCAGGACTGAACCTCAGATGTTTCCAATATGGGCTTTCCCTTTGTTTTGCTCACTGGATATGGTCTGTAACAGAGATATAGACTGGAGGACAAGTGCTAGCAAGAATAATAGGGCTCAGATTTTTCTGGATGTGATAGCTGATGGATTTCTTCACCAAGTAGTTGAAGAACCAACAAGAGGGGATGCCATTTTAGATTTGGTTTTGGTGAATAGTGAGGACGTCACAGAAGAAATGGTTGTAGGGGACAACCTTGGTTCGAGTGATCATGAGCTAATTCAGTTCAAACTAGATGGAAGGATAAACAAAAATAGATCTGGGACTAGGGTTTTTGACTTCTCAAGGGATAACTTTAAAGAATTAAGGAAATTAGTTAGGGAAGTGGATTGGACTGAAGAACTTGTGGATCTAAATGCGGAGGAGGCCTGGAATTACTTTAAGTCGCAGCTGCAGAAACTATCAGAAGCCTGCATCCTAAGAAAGGGGAAAAAAACCATAGGCAGGAGTTGTAGACCAAGCTGGATGAGCAAGCATCTGAGAGAGGTGATTAAGAAAAAGCAGAAAGCCTACAAGGAGTGGAAGAAGGGTGGGATTAGCAAGGAAAGCTACCTTAGTGAGGTCAGAACATGTAGGGATAAAGTGAGAAAGGCTAAAAGCCAAGTAGAGTTGAACCTTGCAAAGGGAATTAAAACCAATAGTAAAAGGTTCTATAGCCATATAAATAAGAAGAAAACAAAGAAAGAAGAAGTGGGACCACTAAACACTGAGGATGGAAAGGAGGTTAAGGTTAACCTAGGCATGGCCCAATATCTAAATAAGTACTTTGCCTCAGTCTTTAATAAGGCTAATGAGGAGCTTAGGGATAATGGAAGGATGACAAACGGGAATGAGGATATGGAGGTGGATATTACCACATCTGAGGTAGAAACCAAACTTGAACAGCTTAATGGGACAAAATCGGAGGGCCCAGACAATCTTCATCCAAGAATATTAAAGGAACTGGCTCATGAAATTGCAAGCCCATTAGCGAGAATTTTTAATAAATCAGTAAACTCAGGGGTTGTACCATACGACTGGAGAATTGCTAACATAGTTCCTATCTTTAAGAAAGGGAAAAAAAGTGATCCGAGTAACTATAGGCCTGTTAGTTTGACATCTGTAGTATCTAAGGTCTTGGAAAAAATTTTCAAGGAGAAAGTAGTTAGGGATATTGAGGTCAATGGTAATTGGGACAAATTACAACATGGTTTTACTAAAGGTAGATCGTGCCAAACCAACCTGATCTCCTTCTTTGAGAAGGTGTCAGATTATTTAGACAAAGGAAATGCAGTAGACCTAATTTACCTCAATTTCCGTAAGGCATTTGACACGGTTCCACATGGGGAATTATTAGTTAAATTGGAAAAGATGGGGATCAATAGGAAAATTGAAAGGTGGATAAGGAACTGGTTAAAGGGAAGACTTCAACGGGTCATACTGAAGGGTGAACTGTCAGGCTGGAAGGAGGTTACTAGTGGAGTTCCTCAAGGATCAGTTTTGGGAGCAGTCTTATTTAACCTTTTTATTACTGACCTTGGCACAAAAAGCGGGAATGTGCTAATAAAGTTTGCAGATGACACAAAGCTGGGGGGTTTTGCTAACACAAAGAAGGACCGGGATATCATACAGGAAGATCTGGATGACCTTGTAAACTGGAGTAATAGTAATAGGATGAAATTTAATAGTGAAAAGTGCAAGGTCATGCACTTTAGGGATTAATAATAAGAATTTTAGATATACATTGGGGACACATCAGTTGGAAGCAACAGAGGAGGAGAAGGACCTTGGAGTATTGGTTGATCACAGGATGACTATGAGCTGCCAATGTGATATGGCTGTGAAAAAAGCTAATGCGGTTTTAGGATGCATCAGGAGAGGTATTTCCAGCAAAGATAAGGAGGTGTTAGTACCGTTATATAAGGCACTGGTGAGACCTCACCTGGAATAGTGTGTGCAGTTCTGGTCTCCCATGTTTAAGAAGGATGAATTCAAACTGGAACAGGTTCAGAGATGGGCTACGAGGATGATCTGAGGAATGGAAAACCTATCATATGAAAGGAGACTCAAAGAGCTTGGCTTGTTTAGTCTAGCCAAAAGAAGGCTGAGGGGGGATATGCTTGCTCTTTATAAATATATCAAAGGGATTGATATCAGGGAGGGAGAGGAATTATTTAAGCTTAGTACCAATGTAGACACAAGAACAAATAGGTATAAACTGGACACTAGGAAGTTTAGACTTGAAATTAGATGAAGGTTTCTAACAATTAGAGGAGTGAAGTTCTGGAACAGCCTTCCAAGGGGAGTAGTGGGGGCAAAAGACATATCTGGCTTTAAGACTAAGCTTGATAAGTTTATGGAAGGGATGGTATGATGGGATAGCTTAATTTTGGCAATTGATCTTTGATTATCAGCAGATAAGTATGTCCAGTGGTCGGTGATGGGATGGGATCTGAGTTACTGCAGAGAATTCTTTCCTGAGTGCTAGCTGGTGAGTCTTGCCCACATGCTCAGGGTTTAGCTGATCACCATATTTGGGGTCAGGAAGGAATTTTCCTCCAGGGCAGATTGGCAGAGGCCCTGGAGATTTTTCGCCTTACTCTGCAGCATGGGGCATGGGTCACTTGCTGGTGGATTCTCTGCAGCTTGAGGTCTTCAAACCACAATTTGAAGACTTCAATAACTCAGACATAGGTTAGGGGTTTGTTATAGAAGTGGATGGGTAGGGTTCTGTGGCCTGCTTTGTGCAGGAGGTCAGACTAGATGATCACATTGGTCCCTTCTGACCCTAAAGTCTATGAGAGCATTAACCAGCCCCTTTCTTGGCATTCTCAGCAGACAAGCCAATGACTTAAGCCCTGATTCACCAAAGCACTTAAGCATGTGATAAAGTCCCACTGAAGTCAATGGGACTTAAACATGTATGCGTTTTGCTGAGTTAGGACCCGAATGGGCAGAAGAATATCCTAAAACACCAGCAGGGTCACATAGGAAAGTTTGTACGGGTGAGTTTCTCCTGTGCATTAAAAAAAAAAAAAGAAAAGACCACAGCCAAGACCACAGCCACTGATGACATCAGTAAACCAGCTCCTCCAAAAAGCACTTTAGAATGGCAGGACAACGTATTCAGGTTCACAAAAACAAGATATAAGTCAGTGTTAACTGAGTCAATAAAATTCAGAGGGGAAGAGAACCCTTTCAGAGCAAGAACAAGATCATACCTGCAAAATCATTTAAGTAACTTCCTACAATCTTGTACCACAAGCAACCGGAAATTTTCTTGTGGTTTATTGAAAAACACCCTGATACAGAAAACACTTAAACCTGTGGTTAAGAATTTGAGTAGTCTCATTATAATCAGTTATTCTTTTTTTTTTAACTAACTACAAACACCTCATCCAAACCCCAGGTGGAGTTAGGCTCTTGCACAATTGCAAAATGCAAAAATCCCAAACCAGTGCAAGTCACAGAAGTGGTTCTGTGGTTAAGGAATGGGCTGGGAATTGAGCACTCAGTTGCATTCCCATCTTGTTCAAAGTTACACAGGAAAACTGTGGCAAAGGCATTCTGCCTCAGTTTCTCCACCTGTAAAATAGGGATATTCACTTTCGTCACAGGAGATACTGAGAATGCATTCATTCATGTTTGCAAAGTACTATGTTGATGAGCTCCATAGAAATGTCTGTAAATAAATCCATAACTTGGCATGTGTGCGTCTTTTCTGACTAGCTTATATCTGACATGTAACTTGTCCAACCTTTTGCATAAAATGTTTCAGCCCATTTCCCATTTGATTAAACATATACAATAAAGGTATGAGACCTCTATGCTCAGCAGCAGGAAAGAAGCCCAAAGTGAATAAAGAGCTTCAGGTGGAAAATGTATGCTGGCAGACACCACATCGCTTCTGTAAACTGCTCTGAATGAGCTCACAGACAACACAAGCCATTTCTCTTAAATGGTGCCTTCATCTAGTTTGGAGTCACTGGAATGCTTTGGTCTGGATTTTCTCTCTAGAAATTGTCAAAATTAAACAGGCATGCTGTTTATTAGAGTGCCAATTAAGTGGACTCTGCTGCCTAATAAAATGAAGAGGCTTAGATAGACGCAATTCCCTCTGCTATGATTCTCACTGATTGTCCTCACTGGCAGCAGATGAACTCGCTTGACCTACATTTGAACTGCATGTATTAAAAGAAATAAAAAAAATCAACTGGAACACTGTTTGGAGTCAGGTTCTGAAAAAGAAAAAGACAGTGGCAGGGGAGGAAAATAAACACAACAAGGTGAATCTTCAGGTGTGCTGAACAGTACTGCTTTAGGTTGTGCCAGCTTGTAATGACTCTGAGGGGTTGTTTTGCTAGCATAAATCTTAAGAGTGCAGTGTGTTCCCAGTAGCCCAGTGCTGGGAGGAAAGATGACATTGAGCTGTGGGTTCCTCATGCTGTGAGAATCCTCAGTGGCCTACTTGGAGCAGCTTTATGTCCCCTTGGCACCATTGGAGAAATGGCTTTGGATATGGTCCATTCCACCTACCTTATGTGCACTTGGGCCAACCTTACTTTAGGGAGTTTCATCTATCCTCAACAAGAGTTTCTTTACAGCTAGAAAAGAGACAGGAATTAAAAACAAAACAAAAACCCCACCTACTTTGAGTTCTTTGAGTTCACAAAAATAGTTTGTGAGGTTTGCAGAGCCTGACACTCCATGAGGTTTGGCCATTGCTGGAATCAATTAACTTAATGTCCTCTGTGTTGTTCAGTCAGCATCCTGAAACTCCAATAGACAGTAGGTCCAGTAGGTGATTTTTTGTAATGTATAATATCACATCTAGGCTACATTTAAATATGCAAGTGCCCAGCTTTAAATTTGTGAGGGTGAGAGACCCTAAAATTCACATAAGTCACAAACATGTGAACTTCCCCTTTAAGAAAGATCTTGAGTGAAATCTACACAGGAATCAGCAATTTCATGGCTAGGAAAGACTATTCTGGAGACTGAGACCTTTTAGCCACTATTACCTTTGGAAGACACAAAGCAAGGTTCATGGGTTACACTCTTACTTTTCAAAGTTAATTACATTTTTAATACCAAGCAATAAAAATCACAACTGTGAAGAATATAAACCATGTTTCACTGAACAAGCTACGCATGTCTGTAGCTGTTCAAGAGCTGACTTCCAAACATAAGTTTAGCTTTACTCATTGCTTGTGGAAATAAGCCCACATTCCCAATCAAACCAGATTGGTCTGTATAACCCTAGATGACCTCCTGAGGACCCTTCCAACCCTGATATTCTATTATTCTATGAACTCACCTGTCTGTGTCATCATTTACCACTCTACCAGTTGTGTGTCATCTGCAAGTTTTACCAGCAATAATTTTATATTTTCCTGCAGATCACCAATAAGATATTTGGTAGCATTGTGCCAAGAATAGATGCTTTTAGTGGGATCCCACTAAAATCATCACCACCACGAGTGGCAGATTCCCCATTTAAAATTACTTTGAGATTATCAGATATCAAGTTTTAATCCATTTAATATGGGCTACACTGATATTGTATAGTGCTTTAAAAAAAATCAGAGTGTCACACAGAACTAAGTCAAATCCTTCCAGAAAGATAAGTATACAAAGAAAGGATAGCAAGTTTGACAAGACCTATTTTTCATAAAACCATGTTGATGGGCATTAATTATGCTACCATCTTTTAATTCTTTACAGGTTAAGTCCCATATCAACCTTTCTATGATTTTGCCCAAGATCAGTGTCAGGCTAGATACTCAATATTTTCCTGGGTTTAGCCATTTACCCCTTTAAATGTGAGCACAGTGTGCCAAGATTTGTAAACAAACAAAAACTCTCAATATTAATTGTTCAGAGACTGTCTCAGCCAATTCTTTTAATACTCTAAGGTGCAAGTTCTTGTTTTGGAAATTTTAAAATGTTTGATTTTAATAGTCACTGTTTAACATTCTCCATAGTTACTGACTGAATAGAAAGTATTTCATGGTCACTGTAAGATACAAGCACAACATCCTTCTTTCCTAATATAGAACAAAATCATGTATTGAATACTGCTGCCTTTACTGCATCCACATTGATAACTTTATCGTCCTTATCTAGTATTGAACCTATTCTGTTGCTGGAATTTTTTTTGCTTCTTATATATTGGTATTTAAAAAATTCCTTCTGAGTATCCTTAACTCTACAGGCTATAGATTTTTTTTCATTGATAGGTTTATCTTTGTAATATTTACTTGCTTTCACAATCGCAGAATAGGGTGGGGTTTTTTTGTTTGATTGTTTTTATCTAACTCAACATTCTTAAACAATTCCAAATTATCATTAACTTTTTTAATGTTTACATTTTTTTACCTGAATTTTATGGATTAGTTGTTATGGCTCACCACTGATTGCATCTGACCAGAAGATTTATAGGTTCTTGTCCAATTCAGACTGCACGATCTGAGAACTCAGAGAGTTCTATAGCAGGAGAGAACTCTCAGGGTGCTTGGCAAAAACACTTACACTGAGGACAATACCAAATTGATAAAAACTTTATTGAGATTAACAAAAGAATAATAAATGCTATGAAACGTATAACTGCAAAACAGTAAAAATTCCAAAACTCCTGGTAGTAACATTCCTATTGTAAGTACTTAACATATTCACACCCTTTCTTGAGGACCACATAATAGGAGATAGGGAATAAGACTGAGAATATATTATTGCCCTTATATAAATCCATGGTACGCTCACATCTCAAATACTATGTACAGATGTGGTCTCCTCATCTCAAAAAAGATATACTGGCACTAGAAAAGGTTCAGAAAAGGGCAAATAAAATTATTAGGGGGTTGGAACGGGTCCCATATTAGGAGAGATTAAAGAGACTAGGACTCTTCAGCTTGAAAAAGAGGAGACTAAGGGGGGATATGATAGAGGTATATAAAATCATGAGTGATGTGGAGAAAGTGGATATGGAAAAGTTATTTACTTATTCCCATAATACAAGAGCTAGGGGTCACCAAATGAAATTAATAGGCAGCAGGTTTAAAACAAATAAAAGGAAGTTCTTCTTCACCCAGAGCACAGTCAACTTGTGGAACTCCTTACCTGAGGAGGTTGTGAAGGCTAGGACTATAACAGCGTTTAAAAGAAAACTGGATATATTCATGGTGGTTAAGTCCATTAATGGTTATTAGCCAGGATGGGTAAGGAATGGTGTCCCTAGCCTCTGTTCGTCAGAGGATGGAGATGGATGGCAGGAAAGAGATCACTTGATCATTGCCTGTTAGGTTCACTCCCTCTGGGGCACCTGGCATTGGCCACTGTCGGTAGACAGGATACTAGGCTAGATGGACCTTTGGTCTGACCTGGTACGGCCGTTCTTATGTTCTTATGTAATTCAGGCCCAAATCTTATTTCCGTACCCTAAGAAATTTATGGGTACCCTTATCCTATAGTTTAGTGGATTATGACACGTATTCTCTATATATTAATGAAGATTATCTCACTCCAAAAACTGCCAACCCAGGCTCTCTTGGCAACTTCCAGGTTTGTGGTATACCCTGAGGTTACCAACCAGTTGCAGAGGCCTGTTCAGTGTTGTGTATAGTTCCTCCTTTTGGTTCCCCGAAGTTCAGGGACCATTTCTATCTATGCCAAAGGTTACTAGCTTTTATGCTGACTTACTCTTAACTGATTATACTTCTATCTATTTAGCGGATCTAACCAGATACAGGCCAGTAGGCTTCTTGCATTTCAGCAAAACTTATTTTATGTATAATTATTAGGAAACACATATCATATGTCTCAACACATCCTAAATTCATAGGAATTAATACTGACAAAATATAAGAATAAAATGGGTTAATTCAGAAAGAGAAACATATTATTTGACACAGCTGGCTGGATTAGTAGGACATAATAGCTAGCAAAGTAATCCTATGGGCTACACCACTCAATTTTGCTCATGATTGTTTTCACCTTTGGGAAATTGGCCTTTTTAAAGCATCATGTGTGTGTATTTCTGGTTGAGACTAAATTCTGTTTGCAAATAAAAAAGAAAATTAGGTTGTGATTGCACCAAGGCAACCATCAATTTTTAGTTCAGTGATCAGTTCATCTTTGTTTACAGTTTGGTTAACTATGTTTTGAAAACTGAGTGAGGCTTGGGTCAGGCCTTATTTTACCCTATCCATTTTGCCTGCTTCTCATTCTTGTGTTTCTTTATAAATTGATACATTTTTAATCCATCATAATGAGGTCAAATGTAGAACAATCTTGACTTGGTTCTGATGCTTTGTGTTAGAAAGTTATCATCATTTTTAGGATGTTTTACTAGTGGCAGATGAGACCTCCAGCATGTCCCCCAGATTGACAGCTCCTCACAATGATGTAATTTTTCTTTTTACACATTATATAGATATATATTTAAAGAGAACTGCACATCCTATTCCCTACTCTGATTTGACGGTCTCTAGCGGACACCTGTCAGTACCCCATGTAGTGATTTATCTGTACTGCTCCATAAGCATTCCAGGTTCTGACTTTCTGAATTGTTGGTAACTCTAAAGTATAATGAGGCTTTTGATGTAAAGTCCCACGCCATATTTCTTAAATAGAGTGTATTTTAACATGCTAGTCACGTGACTCACCCCACCAGGTTTCAGTAATACCAACTATATCAGGTATCTTAACAAATAAGCATTTCTAGTTCTTGTTATTGGGCATAGTGGATAGAGGAATGGACTGTCTCTCAAGAAACCTGAATTCTATTCCCAGCTCTGCCACTGGCCTGATATATGATTTTGGGCTAGACAGTGCCTCTGTGCCTCAGTTTCCCCATCTGTTAAATGGGGACAGTGACACTGACTGCTTTTTATAAAGCACTTTGAGATCCACTGATAAAAGAACTAGGTGGTATAATTATTTCCCAGGGAAATATAGGCAACTGAATGCTTTCCCTTCACATCCCTTGATGCCTTTTCATTAATGTTTACCTTGAGTTTGAGTTATAGACTTGATCGTTTTGACTGTGTTTATCCCCTTAGCAACTCCCCACATTAGATGCTAGTTTAAGGCACTCCCAGTTTGTCTAGCTAGTCTGCTACAGAAAAGATGGTTCCCGTCTATTGAAAAGTTTGCAGTTGTTTAGATAAGCCTCAGATAATCAGCCAAACCAAATCTCTACATTGAAGAAAAACTGCAAGGCTACTCTTTCAGCATGTATCTGCTAGAATCAGCTAGCAGTTAAAATAAAATTGACACTGTAGAACAACCACTCATAATTATTTCACAGTGACAGAGACAGAGGAGTTGTCCACATGCACTCATGCAGAGAATTAAGCATGACCGTTCTTCACTTAAGGGCTTGTCTACATCAGAAAGTTGCAGCGCTGGTGAGGGAGTTACAGCGCTGCAACTTAGGAGGTGTACACATCTGCAGGGCACCACCAGCGCTGCAACTCCCTGTTTGCAGCGCTGGCCGTACTCCCGTTTTGTCTCGGGTGTAGAGGATCCAGCGCTGGTGATCCAGCGCTGGTAATCAAGTATAGACACTTACCAGCGCTTTTCTTGACCTCCGTGGAATAAGCAGGTATCCCAGCATACCTGAGGAAGCCTCTGGTAATCAAGCTGGTCTCCTTCCCCGGCTTGCTCTCGCGTTCCCCGAACCCCGAGCAAGCAGGTCTCCTTCCCTGCGGTTTGCAGGGTGGTTCCGGGAACGCGAGAGCAAACCGGGGAAGGAGACCAGCTTCGCCGCGGTTTGCTCTCGCGTTCCGCGAACCACCCAGCAAACCTCAGGGAAGGAGACCTGCTTGCTCGGCGGTTCGGGGAACGCGAGAGCAAACCGGGGAAGGAGACCAGCTTCGCCACGGTTTGCTCTCGCGTTCCCCGAACAAGCAGGTCTCCTTCCCTGCGGTTTGCAGGGTGGTTCGCGGAACGCGAGAGCAAACCGCGGCGAAGCTGGTCTCCTTTCCCGGTTTGCTCTCGCGTTCCCCGAACCCGAGCAAGCAGGTCTCCTTCCCTGCGGTTTGCAGGGTGGTTCGCGGAACGCGAGAGCAAACCGCGGCGAAGCTGGTCTCCTTTCCCGGTTTGCTCTCGCGTTCCCCGAAACCCCTTGAAGCCGCCCAACAGCGCTGCAGTGTGGCCACATCTAACACCACTTGCAGCGCTGGTTGCTGTAAGTGTGGCCACTCTGCAGCGCTGGCCCTATACAGCTGTACTAATACAGCTGTAACAACCAGCGCTGCAAAATTTTAGATGTAGACATGGCCTTAGTTTGAGTTTGATCTACAGTGTTGCTTCCATTATCCCCTGCCAAATGGGTAGAGATCAGACAGACCAGGAAAGCAATTTTATATTCAAGCTTCTGTAAAAGTATTATAACTAACGAAGAGTGAGTTCCTAAAAAAGGAAATACTTGGAAGTAACCTTTAACACTTTACTTTTATCTGAAAAGATTTTCACATCTATCTAAACATAGTTAAGAGATTGCAACATCTAGTAACATGTCAAATAGAATCACTACCAATAAAATAACCCAAGAGTATTAAGATTCATGTTAGTTTTACTAATACAATGCCAGTTTAAATAGAAATTCTCCTCTTGTCTCCTTTCATCATTTTTATAGAGCTATAGAATTGAAAGTGTTCTGCACCAATGCTATTTATGACTGCAAAGCAACCATTGTTTGCAATAGGGAAACCTACTGTTTCAACTTTCAGATTAGACTAAAGAGTAAAAGTGGGTTGAGGTGCTGAAGTACTTCCATTTTCTGTTCTATTCTATCCAGTGCCTATATTATTATAGTCTATATTGGAGCTGTAAATACTGAGTTCTTTCAGAAACCAGATTGAGAACAAAACCATATGCTCAGATGAATATTTACACATCAGTTCCAAGCACAGCACATAAGGCTGTTGGGATATACAACAGTCATCATTTTCTGTCATATAAACAGATACTGGGATCCGGTAACAGGGTTCACTACTCACTGCTAGTATGCCTCTTTGTGGCTCATCTGGGGGATGAGAGTGCCACTGGCCAAGCACCCCTTCCTGCAGCCCATTGTCTCAATCTCACCTTCATCCAATGAGGGAGTGATTGTGGACTTCTGCCAACTTCCTGGCTTTATACCAGCCCTCGTTTGTTCCTTCTCTGCTGGGCTCCCTCATAAATCAGACTTTCAAGCCCTGACTCTCCCCCAGGGTGCAACCTATCAGGCTAATTTAACCTGCTCTTCCTTGGGTGGGGTGGACACCTTATCCCAGGTCACAATCAAATTGCAGCTGGTGGTAGCATTTTATATTAAATAAGTGTCAGTTAATGCAAAAATAGCATAGACTAAAATACAACGCGCTCGTTGAATCCAGTTAGGATGACCAGATGTCCCAATTTTACAGCGACAGTGCCAATATTTGGGGCTTTTTCTTATATAGGCTCCTATTACCCCCCACCCCGTCCCGATTTTTTACACTTGCTGTCTGGTCACCCAAAATCCAGTTGACCTCAGTGGGGCTCCTGGCCAGCAACAGGCATGCAACCCAAATGGAACAGATTGCAGGGTCAAGGTACAACTATCCTACAAAACAAACACCACGATTGTCTCCTTTGTTGTTAGCTCCCAGGTACACATACAAGGACTGAACAGACATGGAGACAGACATAGTCTTAATCCTGAATTTTGTTTCTCCAAGGTCAGAACTGACACATTGAAAAGGCATTATGGGGAAATCTGCATCTTTCACAAGCACTCTAGTCACATTTAGTTTAAAAACTTACATTCCATTGAAATTATATATTACAGCCCAGTGAATCCTCACCACCCTCCAACCAAAAATAGATAGGATTAATCATCCTGATTCAGAAAAGCATTTAGCCCATGCCTTAAAAAATTAATCATGTGCTTAAATCCTATTGACTTCAATGAGAGTTAACTACTTGCTTAAAGTTAAGTGCCCTTCCTGAATCAAAATGTCCCTGAATCACATTCAAAATTAGTTTATGGCTGACATTAAAATGTGTTCCAGGATAAAGAAGCTATTTCTAAACACTGGGGCCCTGATTTTCACTACTGTCTGTATGGTTTTCTGTACCTAATATGCATAGGCAAAGACAGGGATTGTGTGAGTAATTTAGGTTCTTGCCCCTGCAAATGCTAGTTAGTAATCTAACTGGCCATGTCTGATTTGTGCATGTGTTTACATGTCATGTGTGCAGTACTGAAAATCAAACCCACAGTATCTGATATTTTTTCATCTTGGATCATATCTAAGTTACCTACTTAAACAAGGCTATAGTATACTGTTAGCACAGAGCAAAAAGACAATGGAAAAAGCAGTTGGATTCTATTCTGTCTCATGCACCAGCAATAAAAGAATCAAACAAACTAATTACAAAATCTTTATTAACGGTCACTAGAAATGCATAAATAGAATAACATCTTCTGCTTGGAAATAAGAGATATTTCACTGAAAAACTGGTTTCTCCTTGAAAAAAAATCACAAAGCATGGCATATATGCATTGGCTGAATGGGTTTGTTTTCAAATTCATAATGAAAGTGAAAAAATGTCCAGTAATATTTTGGCTAATACCTCACACCCATTAATTGGTGATTATGTCAGTAGCAGAAAAAAAAATAAGCTTTATTTTATTATGAATTGAAAATGTGTACCCTGAACCCTGTCCTACGGCTATTAACGTGAAGTGTTTGAATTGTCCCTGTAATGACAGGGACAAGACAGGGGGACTCTCTCCCCCACTGTGGCCTCAGGAACAACTCTGCTGTAAGGCAGGTGTGCTCTGAGCAGCAGCTTTCCTTTCCCTGCTGCACCTGCTCAGCAACTCCTCTTTTGCTGGCTGCTTCATTGCAAAGAAGCAGAGTAGCTCCTGCCCTACTGCTCGCATTCCTGCTATGCTCTGGGAGTTCCAGGAAAGGAGGTCAGGCCCTTGACTGGTTCTGCCTGAGCTTAAGAGTTTACCCTAAAATTGACTAGTTGTAGAAATTAAGGCAGAGAGCAGAGCTGCATCCTGGGCACTGGTATTTTGGCCAAGGGGGTTTTCTGTATGCTGTTTAGGACCCCTATGTTCCAACTTGTGAGTACATAGAACAAGTTGTACTAAGAATATGTCCAGCCTCCACACAATTGATTTCTCCTCCACTAGGAAGTGGATTCCAAGGCCTGGATCTCAGCTACATTGCAGTAGAAGGATGACAGCATATAATGTTAGCATGCAACTCTTGAGCAAAAACTGCTGATCATTCTAAATGGTGGAAGAGTCTCTTGATGTGCACAAAAGGATACCAGGAGGAAATCAACAACTTAATTTTAATTTGTGATTTCACTAAGAATTCGAGCCAGGCCTCCAGAGCTGAAATATTTGTCCATTAAGCCACTCTGCCCTCTGGCTTCTGCAGGAAGTCAAGACAAACTCAAAAAACAGCCTGACATTCCATTTTCTTCAGCATTTCATCTAGTGCTAGACATCACATTCATGGAGATGATTTATTAGGTGGTGCACAGTATGATAATAACTGGTGCAGTTGGTTTGCCCAGATGCATTTAACTATCGTAAGGAAGAACAATAATCTCCCTTCAGAAAAACTATGCAAAAAATGCATATATATTTATTACCACTCAAGAAAATGGGATGACTATGGAGAATCCTGCCAAGGCTGGGGAACAGCTCCAATCTCTGGGCAAGTTGCAAAGCTGTAGCACAGCCCCTCTGTAGTTACTGGGCCACTGTGTGGAGGCTAGAATAATTACCACTGGCCTCCTGTGCAAGGATTTTGCATCATTGGCTATACATCTAGCAGATCCAGTAGCCTTGGCCCAAATTCCACCTCTTGCACTGGTCTGTCTGGAGTCAATACAAAGTCGCTGCTGCATAATAGACAAGGAGTATAAGCTCATCTGCCCATGGCAAATCCATTGAATTAAAAGTTTCACAGAAGGTCTAACACTGACCCACTGCACTGGGGTGAATTTCAGCCCAACTGCACATTCCAGTATATTGTTCTGAATGGTTGATTTTTATTCTTGTTAGTTAACTTTACATAGTTATCCTGCCAAACAAGGAAGTTGACCCTCTGCAATTTTCTAGTTTAAGTATTTTGGAATTATATTTTTGATGCATATTAATTAAAAAGTGTGCTAACACATTCTCTTCTGATTCTTGTATATCTGTGATAGCCAAATGATCCCAGGAAACAGAAAATTGTATCTGCTATTGCACCACATTCTATAATCTCTGTAAAAATAAAGGCTAGCACATGCTGAAAGCAAAAGAATATCTAACTGCTCTGTTAAGAGACTGATAGAAAATTTGCTTACTGAACTAGTTTTTCACTTTTGAAGACCTTGCTCAAGTTTCAAGGTAGGTCACATGCATAGTTGATACGATTTTTTAAAAAAATATATTTTTAATATATAATTTAAATGTGGATAATGATACTGACTTTCTTTGTAAAATGATCTGAAATCTACTGAAAAAAGCATTATGTAAGAGCTTGGTATCATTTTTATTATTTATTCAGATTGCATTTACATATTGCTAATTCTCTACTTGTTTCCTATTTTAGTCTTTACCTGCTAAAGTGGATGTTTTGTTCTCATATTTTAATTAGTTTCTTAATTATTAGTAGAATTTTGCTGTAGAAATTTTTTCTACTAAGAAGTTTTACATTTAAAACACTCATCTATGTTGAAAAAGCCCAAGTCCGCAGTAACATCCTTCTTGTAAGGACACCACAAACCAGCATCAAACTGATAAGCAAATAGCCTGTGCTATATTTGCACCCAACACCGTTGGAGAGGGCAGAGGGGACCAGGCTGAAGAAAGCAAGCAAGCCTCAGATCCAACTCCCCGGTTCACTGAGCAAGAGCAGAAAAGTGCTTTGCACTGAGACATCTCTACCTTAGAGACTGAGTGCAATAGTTTTTCCCTTGGGGGTGGGTTGTTGGTTGCCTGTCCTTATTTTCAGTTATTCCATAGGCCCCAGTGCTTCAGCACTCTGCAGAATAGAAATATGGTGGTGGGGTGTCCACCCCACACAAAACCTGAAGGGGTTAAGGTGTCTAGGTCGGCCAATTAACTGCCCACGCTGCACCTGTGAGCAAGGATTGATTAGATGAGGCTCAGTTGGACAGTAACAGGCAGAGTCTGTAGAAAGCCCAAGAGCTAACAG
Source organism: Gopherus flavomarginatus (assembly GCF_025201925.1). Classification (NCBI taxonomy): domain Eukaryota; kingdom Metazoa; phylum Chordata; order Testudines; family Testudinidae; genus Gopherus; species Gopherus flavomarginatus. The sequence goes on along the minus strand of NC_066617.1, from coordinate 175,667,952 downwards.
CAGAAGGTGGCTGCAGGGAAGTAGTCTGCAGTCACTCTCTAGAGGAGGGAGGTGTGCGACTGGGTAAACTCAGACAGGGGAGGAGACCCAAAAGGTAGGAAAGGCTCAGGGGAAAGGCAGTAAGGTCCAGGATGGAACAGGCCATGGTTACTGACTAGAGGGTTCCTAAACTGGAACCAGAGCAGAGGGTGGGATTCCTATCACAGCCACTGGGAAAGTGGTACAGATCAGGCAGTAGAGAGTGGACTGCCTGGGACAGTTTGCCCTAGAAGACTTCGATACCCTGCAAGGGAGGAGCATAATGGCCTGACCAGAGGACCAAGTCATGAAGAGGAAGCTGCAGCTCCTGGAGTGAGAGCAGCCACAGAATGAGACAGGATGGATGAAGAGACCAGAAAAGGAGGGTGCAGCACCTGGAAGGAGCTAACCAGAGTTGCTGGCAGTGAGGGGACAGGATAGCTTGCAAATTAGGGCCACACAGCTGTTTTCACGTGGATACAGAGAAAGTCAGATGGGCTGAAAGTGAGTGATGGGGTAGGTGGGGAACTGTATGAAGCCCTCATAGGGTGATCAGATGTCCCAATATTAGGACTATCACAATGTTAGGGGCTTTGTCTTATACACGCAACTATGCCCCCATCACATCCCCACCAAAAAAGTGTCCTGTTTTTTCACACTTGCTATTTGGTCACCCTAAACCCTCAACTGTTCCATTCCAGACTTTTTAAGGTTTGACTTTTTTTAAGAGGCAGTTTTTCTGTATGGAAAGTCAATATCATGTTTTCATGATCTGTACTCCACAGAAACGCTCTTAACTGTTCGTAACAAATTTTGTTAAATTTCCCCCTTATTTTTATCTATGAGAACAGGCTCTTAACTGCTTAGGAGTTCATCTTTCCATGCTTCCAATTTCCGCACTTTAAGCCACAGACCTACAGCAGAAAATACTTAAATATGAAAAACTGAAGATTAAGGGCCTGATCTGGGACATCTGACATTCACTGGGAGTGTTTTCTGACTGATGGATTGGGATCTGTCACTTCAAGTGGAAACTCAATGGCAGGAGCAGATGAACTCCCAAGCAACAAAGAGCCTGCTCTTATGTAAATGTCTCTAGTCGCTAAAAAAGGGAATAAGGGAAAGCAGAAATGGCTTGATGGAGATGCAGCACTGTCTCTAAATAAAACATTTTTCAGAGTTTTCCATGAGACTTCAATAGCTCTTTAAATACCTCATAACAGTTGCAGTGGTGCTTTGGAGATATTTCAGATTCATAAATGTGGGAGTAAATTTGCCATAAAATTTGATTATCTCTGTCTCACCACCAGGTATTTGAAAATGTCTGTTGTTCTAATGTGACTAAAACTGAGCCTCTGAAATCTTCATCTGTTTCAGTCTAGAAGTATTGGTCTCTGAAGGCCTCTGCAAAATGAATATTGTCTCAGCCAAGATCCTGCAGGCAGATGTCTATGCTACAAACCGACCAACACAACTGGCATATTGTTGGAACCTCAACAGAGAGGCTAAAAAATGCAATGTCCAGGCAGAATTAGTTGGACTATCACTCCTTGTAGTGTACTGGTGAGGCAGCAACCAGCAACTTGCATGGTAACTTTAGTGTGGGTAGACAACTTCAGAAATTCAGTTCCCAGGGCACTCAATCTGCCACCTTTCATGAGCATTAGCATTAATATAAGAATGTGTTCTTAAAAAGAAAGGGACGGGCGAAGTGGATGGAAAAAATTGACTAAACAGAAAGACAGGGGATTCTATTATATGGTAACATGAAGAGGGTAATAATAATGATTATGGGGAAATAAATGCAGTATTTTCTACAAATTCTTCCTTCCTAACTTAGAACCTGATTCCGAGAGGAGCTGAATACTTGCAGCTTCCCTGAGCTCAGCACCTGAGGAACAGAACAATTTGTATTTTTCAATACTAAGGACTAGTATTATCATACTCCATCAGTATAAGACCATTCCTCTTCCTTCAGCAATTTTTCTATCAGTCTTGGGTACCTAGAAACGAAAATGTATCCTAATTTCTAATCAGGAAAAATTTCATAGAAAGATGAAGAGCCTCTAACCCACATACTTTTCTTTTATTTTTTAATTAGGTGTGATGTCTATTCTCATTTATCCTGTGGTTGAAATTAGATGCTTTCAGATACCTTCTGATGTGCCACAGTAGCAATTGTCTCTGGAAATAATGGACATTTTGAATGCTAATAAGAAGCAATCTACATTACAGCTTAAAATCATAAAGCATGACCTGTGCACACAGGCAGTCAGAAATTAATTCTTATCATTACTGTTTGCTTGGAAGTCATCTGGTGCTGAAGTGATTCAATGCTGCCGAAATTCTATCATTAGAATACCGATCTACAACTGATAGGACCCTGCCACACCAATAGAAATACGCTCCAGTGCAACAGATGTTATGCTACTCGTTACTAACTTCAAGAGTCCTTTCTATTACCAAAAAAAAAAAAAAAAAAGCTAATTTAATGTTGATTCTGTACAGGGATAGCGTATCTGTAGGTAACTAACTGCCAAAGTCATACGTATTAATATATTTTAAAGAGTTTATGCAGATCACCTATACCTTGGTATAGTTGCTAGCTTTTATAGTGCAGTTTAAATCTATGGACAGCAGTAAAATATAGGCCCAATCCTACCCTTATTGAAATCAGTGTTGAACCCCGGGCTCCCATTAAATACAAAATGCCTATCAACTTAAACAGCAGCAGAATATGGCTCTTTTTGTTGTGCATGGCAAGCAGGGCCATAAAGAGTTTGAAGCAGAACAACATGAAAATTTTGCAGTGGAAGGTCACACAGAGCTTGACCTAGCTCAGGGTTTTATTATGAACTTCAGACTCAGTTCCCATTCATCAAAAGTTCACTGATGGCACTGGAGCCTTTTGAGCAAATCTAGACTGATTCGGTGACAGTATCAAAACTATGGAAAAAGAGATGATTCCCGAGCAGCATTTCGATTACAGAAGAGGATGTTGAGGAGATGGGTATGGAACATTTCAGACAATGGTCTCACCAAACACTGCGTCTGATCTGGGTGCGTGAATGCTGATGTAATGCTGGGAAATGGTGTGCACAGATGATCAGGTGACAGCTTTGCAAAATGTCTGTGATAGGTATGCTTCAAAGGAGGACAGAAGAACTTGATGGAAAGGGCTATCCAACCTAGGTGGAGGGTGCACCCCAGAAGGCTTTCTCCTTTCAGGCATGTGGTTTGGGGTAAAAAACTGGTAACTAAATGACTTGGTTGATGTGGAAGTCAGATGAGGCTTTTGGCAAGAAACAAGGAGGAGGAGCACAAAATGACCTTGTCTCATTAGAATGCTGTGTATGGTTGATCAGCTTTTAAGTCCTCCCAGTTCACTTGTCCTGAAGTAATGGCTCTAAGGAACACGATTTTCAGGCAAACATATAGAAGAAAACAACTCCCCAGGTGTTCAAAGGGGGTTTTCTCCAAAACACTGGGAACTAAATTATGTCCCAATGCAGAGTGGGCTGCCTTATGTGAGAAAAGAGACTGGTCAATTTTTTCAGGAATCTTGTAGTGGCAGAATGCGCAAAAATGTGCAAAAACTGAAAATCCTTTAACTGGTTGGTGGAAGGCTGTAGTAGCAGTTAGGTGGACATTAATAGAGCTGAATGGTAAATATAAAGGTTTAAATTTTAACAGATAGTCCAGTACACTGGAGAAATGAGACTCACAGATGGAGACACTGACTGCTGGGATTATCAAAGGCGGAAATGTTTCCACTTTCACATGTAAGTTTTTTCTTGTGGTGGGTTTCCCATATTACAGCAGCACAGATTGCACCTCAAAAGAACAATCCCATTCTAGTCCCATGAGCCATCAAGGAGCCATGCTTGGTGGTGTAATGAGGAGAGGCTGGATGTGTTACGATGCTGGACTCATGGGTCAGGAGGTCTGTCTCCAGAGGGAAGAAAAGAGGTGGCTCAAGAGAGAAGTGAATTTATTCCAGTAACCATACCTATCTCAGCCATGTTGGTGCTATGAGGATAATTACTGTTTTCTCCTCTTTCAGTTTGTTGAGGACTCTGAGGAGAAATTATGTTGGAGGATAGGCATATCGTAGAACCCCAGGCCATGAGTGAGGAAGGCATCACCCAGAGAGTTGTGACTGAATCCTTCCCGCCAGCAGAAGTGATGACATTTTGTATCACGAAGAGGTCTATTTCTGCAGAGCCTCTGTGATGGGTTGGATCACAGAAACCCCCTTGGGAGCTGCCAACCGATGTGCCAAGACTACTTCTATCTCTGTTTTCCCTGTCAGCTTAGGACTTCAGCACCCTGTCTTGCTGAGCCAGACACTCTTGTCTAGTTCAACAAAGACCCAGAGTTTCAATTACCTGCCCCAAAGCTGCAAGTTTACCTGAAAACAGCTCACAGAAGTGTGCTTGTCTTTAGCACCCAGATGCCCAACTCCCAACAGGGTCTAAACCCAAATAAATCCGTTTTACCCTGTATAAAGCTTATGCAGGGTAAACTCATAAATTGTTCGCCCTCTATAACATTGATAGAGAGAGATGCACAGCGGTTTGCTCCCCCAGGTATTAATACATACTCTGAGTTAAGTAATAAGTAAAAAGTGATTTTATTAAATACAGAAAGTAGGATTTAAGTGGTTCCAAGTAGTAACAGACAGAACAAAGCAAGTCACCAAGCAAAATAAAATAAAATGCGCAAATCTATGTCTAATCAAACTAAATACAGATAAGATCCTCACCAGTTCCAGAATGCTCCCTTTTACAGGCTAATCTCCTTTTAGCCTGGGTCCAGCAATCACTCACACCTCCTGCAGTTACTGTTCTTTGTTTCAGTTTCCTTTAAGTATCCTGGGGTGGTGGAGAGGCTCCTTCTTTAGCCAGCTGAAGACAAAATGGAGGGGTCTCCCAACGGTTTAAATATACTTTCTCTAGTGGGTGGAGACCACCTTCTCACCCTGTGTAGAATCCAGTCACAAAATGGAGATTTGGAATCACATGGGCAAGTCACATGCCAATGCATGACTCAGGACCTGCAGGCAGCAGTCATTACCCACATGCTACCTTGAATGTCCTCAGGTAGACTTCTTATGTGGATTGGAGTCTTCCAAGCTCTTTTGTCTGTTAAGTGCTTCTGGACTGAGCACTTAATTTGCACATTCCTTTCTCAAGAAGTGACCAAAAGGGCTACTTAGAAATCAAACAATTATACAGCCAATGTTCATAACTCTGAACACACAAATGGTGCCTGCATACAACTAGGATGAACATAACCAGTAGATCATAACCTTCACATGTAGCAAAACCCTATTCCAGTTATAGCATACATACATTTACGAGCACCCCCGCCCCATAAAGCCTTATGGGGTACACTGTCACAACCCCAACTGAGACAGATCTTCCAGAAGATAGAAATGCTCAGTTCCCATTCATGATCCTGGCAGAAATGCCTGCTCAGGGTGTCTGCTAAGGTTTTCCGCACACCTAGTAGGTAGACATCTAAAATGTTGATTTGGTGGAGTAGACACCAATTCCAGAATTTGCCTGTGTACATAAGGATTGGGATCCTGCTCCTATTTGGTAGTTGATGTAATACATTATGTACATTACATTCTGTAATATGTCATGAGCCTTATGGAGTGACCCCGGTATGACGTTGACATGTGCATCGAACTGCCTTGAGCTTGAAAATGATGTTGTTAAGCAACGACTCCTAGGGGGTCTGTTTCCCTTGTACTTTGGAGTACAGGAGGGGAGCTTCCCAACTGAGTATGAATGCATCTGTGGTGGTTATCTTTGTGGGAGGTGGACATGAAAATGGGGTCCCAACACAAACTCTGTGGGAGTCCTTCCACCAGTTGACAGAGTCAAGGACTCTCTGGTTGTGCTTCTTGGGAATAAAGATGGTTTTGAGACAGGTTTGGAGGCATCGGGAATGTAGTGTGGCATGGGGCATTGCAAATGTGCAGGCTGCCATATGAACTTGGAGTTGCAGGCAAGATGACACTGTGGTCTGAGGGCTCTGATGCAGAGTAGCAATAAGAGAGAACATTTTGTGTCAGACCCATCTCTGGATACATACACCTTGCTGTTTGTAGAGTCCAGGGTGGCTCTGATGAAGTCAACACATTGAGTGGATGTTAGATTGAATTACTCTGCACTGAATCAAAGTTCCAGGGATTGAACCTTGGAGATGTCCAATCCAGAGGGTGTGTCATCCCCTATGTCCAACAGAAGGGCTGGGAGGTTAGTAGCTCTAGTCAAATCAATATGGGAGGTTGCATACTATCTTCTGCCATAGCAACCAATATTCAGGAATAACAGCTTTCCATATTTTGCCTTTTTAAGACTCACATTGTTTGAATTTCATTTGCAGGTTTCACTGCATACAATGACAGAAGACAGTATGCAATTTTGACTTACACATTATGTTTTTCTCAAAAATGCAAACAGAGAGGAGGGATGGTCTTTCTGGTTAGGACACTAGCCTCGAGACTTGGAAAACCCAGGTTCAATTTTCTGCTCAGTCACAGATTTCCTGTATTACCTTCGGCATGTCACTTGCATCCATCTGTGCCCCTGTTCCCCCCATGTGTAAAATGGAGATAACCTTCCCTACCTCACCAGGATATTATGAGTTTAATACGTTAAAGATTATGAGGCATTCAGATACTATGGTAATGGGGACCATAGAGGTACCATAGATAGAAGTTGCTACCTGATTTAAATGAAATTGACAGCTGTAGTTTGTAGCATTTGAGGTGAGGCTCAGAAACAGTGGGAGGTGTCCATGACGAGTCAGTTCTAACAGAACCAGGTTGCTGTCAGAGTGCAGCAAAAATAAATTGAATTAATAAAATTGCTTTTTCTTGCTTATCTCAGAGTTCTACACTTTGACACCTTCTTTACAGCAAACTACAGGCTAAAAGGCACAAAGAGTACAAATGCAGGTACGTTAAAGTATCTACATTGCAAGGAAATGGTGCCTCTTTTTAAGAGATGCATAAAGCAGCAAACAGCAGTTTTCTAGTGAATTTATAGTGATCCAAAACAGTTCCACCACTAAGATAAATAAAGATTCTCTTCTTCATTCACTATCGTCATTGAGGAACAACTCAGATGGGCTTATAAGTGTTCTTAAGGGGCAATTTGGTCCAGGATACCATACTATTTGTCATAAATCCCTCTGACACTGTATTCACTCACTCAAAAGGAAATATTCTTCAGTGTAACTCTCAGTAGACATTTTTTTCAGTAAAATATGTTTCTGTCCCTTTCAGGTACTTATACCACCCCATCACAATGATATCTGAGAGCCTTTGTAACATCATATCCACCACTGCACCATTGAGATCTCTTCAAAGGGAGCTGTTCTTAATACCAGAGAATTCTAAGGGTTTCTGTTGACATTCTAAAATGCATCTCCACATTGTTGCATGTTCTCAAAGAAGTATATGTGTGCTATTACTTCAAGGTCCCTTTCAATTTTCTCCTACTCTACTTCAATCCTATTCATTCGTATCCATGAATTTATTTTGAAGCCAAATGTGTATTACTTTACACTTGTACACATAAAATTTCATTTGCTCTCCCTGAGACCACTTAAACAGCAGATCTAAATCCTGTTTGAATTTTACTTGCTGCTCAGTAGTGACCTCAATTTTGCAATTTTGTGGCATCAGCAAATTCAATTAGCTTATTCCCCACATCTAGGTCATTCAGATAGATTGGAAATAGCAGAGGTCAATGTGCTGACCTCCATGGAACTCTCACTTAGTAATTCCTGCCAGTTGAACATACCTCCTCTGTTTTCTATTGTTTAATTGGCTTTTATCCATTTTTATGAATTCCCTTGGACACTTGAACTTCATACACTGAACATAGCAAGTAAAACTTTGTTTGTATGTTTCAGAGCTGCCAAGAACCATGTCTTGTGAAAACTGAAATTATCAGCATTGACTGTAGTTGTACTATGAAGGAAAGGAAAGCAAGAGGATTAGTGTTTTCTAAATTCATGCCAGCCATTTCCTTCCAGAGGGCACAACTTCCAACAGCCTAACCCCCTCTGACAAGCCTGTGCTCTAAGGAGAAATTCCCCAAGATATAGTCAGCCCAATCATATAATTGAGTATAAAGAATGTATTTTTAAGAGATTGTCCCACCCGTGTTGGACTATAACAGAGCAATCAGGGAAAGAGAGCAAGAGAGAGAATTCAAATTTCTTTTTTCCTGAAACCAAACTTGTGTGTCTCAACATCTGGGTTTCTCTCAACTTAATTTTTTTTTAAAGCAAGAAAATGAATGAATTTTCTTTAGCTGTGAATGGAAGGATTGTGCATTATTTACCCTCCTTAAACAAAAGAATCAGTTGTCAAACGTACATATAAATTACTTAGAAGAAAAATGTCAAAGATTGTTTTGCTGTCATTTAACATGACTGATAAACAGTAAAACAGCAGTCAATTTCCATGTAGTTTTGGCTAATATTTCACACTTGGATATCTATGTTTAAGCTCCTAAAACTACACTTCTACCTCGATATAACGTGACCTAGTATAATATGAATTCAAATATAATGCAGTAAAGCAGTGCTCCAGGAGGGCGGGGCTGTGGGCTTCAGTGGATCAAAGCAAGTTCAGTATAATGCGGTTTCACCCATAATGCGATAAGATTTTTTGGCTACTGAGGACAGCATTATATCGAGGTAGAGATGTATATTTAGATATCTAAATTAGAAGTGGACTGATAGTCAGAGCTCCTGAGAAACCCACAAACTTCACTGAAATCAATGAGAGCTTTGAAAATCATGTTTTGAGGTCTGAATATTAATTTAGGAACTTAAATTTAGGTATCTAGTTATGAAAATTGTGACACCTCTAAACAGAGAATCTATAAAAGAATCATTTAAACACATTTTCAGGCAATATACAGTGAGTATATTACATGTATTCCCTATAAAACCAAATCAGCCACATTATTTTATAAAAAAATCTTCATTGGAAAGGATGAGACAGTAAATTGATCTTCAAATATAAATACAGTTTACAGACATAGACTGATTTAAAATGGCTAATGTTTCTCTTCTGGTAGAGGTGCTTGTTGCTATTTTCCTTTCTATTTCCATATAAATATAAGGCAACATGAAGTTATATGTGTTGAGGCAGCAGCAGCTCCTCGTTTTTTGTTATTCAATATCCGAGTGACAAGTGTTATTCTTCTTAGACTGGGCTACCTTGACAACTCACAGACACATTAACAACAGAAAACTACTGCTTTATTTAAAGGTCTTTGGTGTACCACTGATGTTCATTAGAGACGAATTCTCTGCTCTGTAACATAGAATTCTATGCAACATTCACTGCAGTCCTGGGAGTTAGGCAGAAACGTTCAAGTGTGGAACTTTGTCCTCACTGAATATCCACAAACATGGCCCCATATTATTATTCTTAGAAGGATTTAAAATACCTGGCACCAGGGTATCTGGGTTCATCTCTCGTTAGGGAAACATTTAAATTCTCCTGACAATCTATCCATTAAAAGCCAGACCTAGCAAGGTGCAGTATGCCCTCAAAGAGAGGGCTTGGCACCTTGCAGAGTCAGCACTGAAAACACGTTAAGTTTGTCACCCAGGGCACATAATACAGATGGGATGGACATTAAATTTCAAATCCAGGCTGCTTGTTATGTCAAGTTATCAGTCTGTATCAGATGGATGCTTACTTTCATTACCTGAGTATGTACACTGGTGTATATGAATGAGACTACTCATAAGGTCTTACATGATAGTCCTCCTGGAGGTAACCACATTACTCATAGTGCCACTGAATCATTTTTCATCTCCCTGTAGGTCTCCCCACTATCCCCTGCCATTTATGGCTATATGAAATGTAACGTATGAGTGACATCCACTGCAAAATGTGTAGAAAAATCACTTAAAATTGTGTTACTTCTATTCAAGATGTCCATTTTATAAGTAGTACATGCACACTAAAGCATGCACTCTCTTTCCTCCAAGACTAAATGAGTTCAGTAAGGCGACAAAGAAATTCAGTTCCAGTTTATCTGAACTTCAGTAATGCAAATGCCTTTTCCTGCTTCTTTAGTCTCCAAACACTTTTAGAATGCATAACTATTTGTAAGATGCCCTATGCATATCTGAAACCTTTTCAATTTACAGTTGCAAAGTTCACTGCATCCCAAAGGGCTTCATATGTAATGAGAAATTGTTTGACTATGTGAAAACAAGCAGCAAGTGTTGGCATTTGGAAACAGTGAAGTAAAGACCTTTTCTTCATTTTTATGCAGGACATTGGCCAATGGTTTGACTTTAACCCAAAGCTTGGGAAATTTGGTCTATAACTAGAAGAAAACAGTAGAAAATAAATGTTGACTGTGGGGTTTTTTTTGTTGTTGTTTTCTTCTTTAAAGATCATCACTCTGAGATGGTATTATTTATATTCTTCTGACACACAGGAGGTACAGCCAAGAGACCACCTTGGCTTAACCAGTGATCTGAAACTCAAAAACAAGTCCTACAAAAACTGGAATCTAGGTCAAATTGCAAAGGATGAATATAAACAAATAACACAAGTATGTAGGGACAAAATTAGAAAGACTAAGTCACAAAACAAGATTAAACCAGCTAGAGAAAGGGTCGGCAACCTTTCAGAAGTGGTGTGCCGAGTCTTCATTTATTCACTCTAATTTAAGGTTTTGTGTGCCAGTAATACATTTTAAAGTTTTTTAGAAGGTCTCTCTCTATAAGTCTATATATTATATAACTAAACTATTTTCGTATATAAAGAAAACAAGATTTTCAAAATGTTTAAGAAGCTTCATTTAAAATTAAATTAAAATGCTGATCTTATGTCACCAGCCCGCTCAGCCCTCCGCCAGCCTGGGGTTCCATTCACCTAGGCCAGCAGCGGGCTGAACAGGGCCTGCGGCCAGAACCCCAGACTAATAGTGGGCTGGGCAGCCCAGCCCACCACCACTCAGCCCGCTGCCAATCTGGGGTTTCATTCACTGGCTCCTGCCAGCCAGGGTCCCAGCTACCAGCCCCATTCAGCCCACTGCTAGTCTGGGGTCCCAGCCCTGCCCATATAGAGTGGGTACCTACCTTATCCCTAGGTTTTAGCCCATTCTCTTCCTCCCTGCACTGAGCTGAGGGTGGGAGTGCACTGAGCACAGGGCTGGGGGTGAAGGAGCAGGCTAGGGGTTGAGGTATAGGGTCTGGCCAGGAGCTAGAATGAGGGAGGGGGCTCAGGTCTGGGGCAGGAGGTTTGGGTGTGGAGCGCTTACCTAGGCAGCTCCCATTTGGTGTGAGGGGTGCAGATGGGAATGAGGAGGGGAGTGTAGGAGCTTATTTTTGGTGCTCGGGGTTGGGAGAGGGATGTGGAGGGGGCTGGGTATGTGTGGGGGGTGCAGGAGTCAGGGCAGAGGGCTGGGGAGGTTTGGGGGGTTCAGGAGTCAGAGCAGGGGGCTACAGGTGTGGGCTGGAATCATGGAGATGCTCCCAGGCCCCTGCCCTGAGCAGCTCACGGCAGGGGGCTGGAGGGGATATTGCCCTGATTCCACCCTCCTTCCCTAAGGCCCCGGCCCCGCCTCTTCTCTGGATCAGTGAGCATGCTGCATCAGCGGTTCTGGCTCTGCTTCTCCCCCTCCATCTCCAAGGCCATCAACTGTTTGTCTGCAGGGAGGGAGAGGAGGAGGGACAAGAACCCAGCATGCTGGGGTAAGAGGCGGGGAGGATGGAGCTTGGCTTCCAGTAGAGGCTGCCCTGCAGCTGCAGAACCAAGTTTCTGCCCCCGCAGGAGAGAGCGAGGGACGGAGAAGAGCAGGCTGGGTCAGGCAGGATTTTTAATGGCACACAGCTGCCTGCCAGGGTCCCAGCAGCTGGGCCTGGGTTCGGCAGCTGGGACCCCAGCAGGCAGCTGCGTTCCATTAAAAACCGACTCACGTGCCATCTTTGGCATGTGTGCAATAGGTTGCCAACCTCTGAGCTACAGACATAAAAGGTAATGAGAAAACATTCTATATATACATTAGAAGCAAGAGGAAGATCAAGGACAGGGTAGGCTCGTTATTCAATGGGGTAGGGGAGTGAACAATAACAGAAAAAATGGAAATGGCAGAAGTGCTAAATGACATTTTTGATTCAGTTTTCACTAAAACGGTTAGTAGTGATTAGACATTTAACATAGTGAATGCCAATGAAAATGAGGTAAGATCAGAGACTAAAATAGGGAGAGAACAAGTTCAAAATTACTTAGAAAAGTTAGATGTCTTCAAGTAGGCAGGACCTGACGAAATACATCCTAGAATACTCAAAGAGCTGACTGAGGAGGTATCTGAGCCATTAGTGATTATGTTCGAAAACTCATGGAAAATAGGAGAGATTCTAAAGGACTGGAAAAGGGCAAATGTAGTGCCAATCTATAAAAAGGGAAATAAGGGCAACCCAGAGAATTACAGACCAGTCAGCTTAACTTCAGAACCCAGAAAGATAATGGAGCAAGTAATAAAGCAATCAATTTACAAACACCTAGATGATAATAAGGTGATAAGTAACAGTCAGCATGGATTTGTCAAGAACAAATCATGTCAAATCAAGCTAATAGCTCTCTTTGAGAGGATAAGCAGCCTTCTGGTTGGGGGAAAGTGGTAGATGTGGTATATCTTGACTTTAGTAAGGCTTTTGATACTGTCTCCCATGACTTTCTCATAAACAAACTAGGAAAATACAACAAAAATGGAGCTGCTATAAGGTGGGTGCATAATGGATTGAAAACCGTTCCAAGAGAGTAATTATCAGTGGTTTACAGTCAAGCTGGAAGGGCATATTGAGGGAGGTCCTGAAGGGATACATTCTGGGTCTGGTTCCATTCAATATCTTTATCAATGATTTAGATAATGGCATAGAGAGTACACTTATAAAGTTTGCAGACAATACCAATCTGGGAGGGGTTGCAAGTGCTTTGGGGGATAGGATTAAAATTCAAAATGATCTGGACGAACTGGAAGAATGGTCTGAAGTACACAGGATGAAATTCAATCAGGACAGATGCAAAGTACTCCACTTAGGAAGGAACAATTAGTTGCACACATACACAATGGGAAATGACTGCTAGGAAGGAGTACTGCAGATAGGGATGCCTGGGTTAGAGTGGATCACAAGCTAAATATGAGTCAACAGTGTAACGCTGTTGCAAAAAAAGCAAACATCATTCTGGGATGTATTAGCAGGAGCGTTGTAAGTAAGACACAAGAAGTAATTCTTCTGCTGTACTCTGCACTGATTAGGCCTCATCTGGAGTATTGTGTCCAGTTCTGGGTGCACATTTCAGGAAAGATGTGGACAAATTGGTGAAAGTCCAAGGAGAGCAACAAAAATGATTAAAGGCCTAGAAAACATGGCTTATGAAGAAGAATGAAAAAAATGGGTTTGTTTAATCTGGAGAAGAGAAGAGTAGAGTGAGAGGACACGATAACAGTTTTCAAGTGCATAAAAGGTTGTTACTAGGAGGATGGGAAAAACTGTTCTCTTTAACCTCTGAAAATAGAACAAGAAGCAATAGGCTTAAATTGAAGCAAGGGCAGTTTAGGTTGGACATTAGGAAAAACTTCCTAACTATCAGGGTGGTTAAGCATTGGAAAAAATTGCCTAGGGAGGTCATGGAATCTGCATCATTGGAGATTTTTAAGAGCTGGTTAGACAAACACTTATTATGGTTGGTCTAGATAATACTTAGTCCTGCCAAGAGGGCAGGGTACTGGACTGGATGACCTCTTGAAGTTCCTTCCAGTTCTATGATCTCTATATGAACTGGATTAAGTATCTCATTTAGTTCTGAGGTTAGCAGAGTCTTCAATTTAAAAGTAAGCATTTGCCACCAGTTATCACATAAAAGTATATTATGATTGGTTCTACCAACTAAGATTCAGTAATACCTTTTTCTGAAGTAGACCTATTGATTCCAATGGAACTACTCATAAAGCTTGGTACTACTCAATGTGGGTAAGAATGGCAGAGTATGGCCTCTAAATACTACCGTTTTACTTATACATGGAATACAAAACAACACTGCTGCACTAATTATTGGCAAATATTGGCGTTTAATGGGATTCTTGGTACCATCTACATCTAGCCAGACTGCATCCAGTTATGTGAAATAGAATCTGGGATATTGAACAAATTTCTCTCTACAAGTAAAATCTTTTTTTCTCGCCAGTGCTTGCAGCAAAATAATATTTGCCTGCTTGGGATATGCTGCTGGGTCAGAAGTTCTGTGAATCTTTGTGCCTTTCTCTCCACTGATAAACCCACTCAGGATGGGCCATAATTTGGCACATATTTTGTGTACATACACAGTTATATCATCAAACACATTGTCAATGAGTGGAGGGAGGAACCTACTAGATTGTATGCTAAGGATTCTTTCAAGACAAATTTCACGAGAGCTGATATAAAGCATTCCCACATCAGAGCTATGACATACACTGTAGCTGATTGAGGATTAATTTGTTTCTTTTACTGACAAATGATGTTTTATACACCAACCTTTTAAAGCACTTGCTGTAGATATCTTGGATTCAGCTCTCAGAAGGAAAACGAATCCTTTGGTCATATTTACATCTTTGAGAATTCATGCTTACTCAGGCTTGCTAGAATGAAAAATAAACTTTTTCAAGCTTCAAAGGGGCCAGATCCCCAAATCTAGCCATGCTGCATTCTACATAAGAATGGAAAGGAGCAGAAAATACATGGTATGATCTTGCACCACTGACTTGAAGGGGAGCAGGATAAAGCCCAGAGGTCATAACAGGACTACTTGTTCTTTTGGCAATAAAACATTGATCCTCGGGATGAAAAGGCTGAATACCACTGATTTGTATGAAACACAGAGTTACTAATTCATAATTTTATTACAGACAAAGAGATTTGGTGTTTTCATTAATAGTAAATGGTAAGTCATGTACCTATGTGAGAATCTCAGCTTTTGTTAAAAAAAAAAACCCAAACCATAAGTTTATAGCCCTCCTAATTGCAGAAAATAACCTGAAAATATGAAGTCTAAAGGCTCAAAAACTAGCAGACAAATAAAAAGAATAAAAAAATACTTTTAAAAAGAATCTCATGATTTTTAAATAACTCCTCTTCTTCTTTGTTTTGAGGAGGGGGATGTGGGAGGGAAGGGCCCTGACTCATGATTTTCATACACTAAGAACACCCTTGAGAAAACCTCTTAATTTTGTAATAGGCTAACTAACTAAAAACTTCTTTCTACCAATAATAGGGGCAATACCTAAGAGAGAGAATGTGCATGCACTTATTATACACACATGCTCCCAGGAAAAAGGAATTTTTTTGTGCTGTTGTATATGGGTTCTCATTATGAAAGATACTATTAACTACTTCAATCAGATGCATAAAAGTGTCATAAAATTAAATTGTAATTATGATTAACAGTGAATTACATTTATGTACTGCCTTGGTTTCTGAAAGGTCCCCAAAGTATTTTGCAAAGGTTACAAGATATTTGGGCTCATTACACCGACCTTGCCAAATAAGAGAAGAAATGTGGCAGTTGTATAACAGCAGTATTGCACATTAATTTAGAACAGAAAGTGAAGAATTTCCATGAGAAATTTCAGGGAGCTGAACGTAAATACTCAAGCTGTAACATGGCCAGGACCTTGGGACTCATTTTGTTGAAAGTGCCACAAGAAAAACCAGAGGTGGTCAGAATTTTAGTTTACATGTCACCCACAAAACACCTCCAGCAGCACAATGTCTTGAGACAACACACTGGATACCATGACACATTACATACTGTATCCTACACCATACTGTATACGTAATTATGAACACCAGAGCATAGGCAGATAGTAAGGTATTTGTTAATAGAATCAGAATCGTAGGACTGGAAGGGACCTCGAGCGGTAATCTAGTCTAATCCTCCGCACTCAAGGAAGGACTACCTGGCAGGTGTATGTCTAACCTGTTCTTAAAATCCTCCAATGATGGAGATTCCACATCCTCCCTAGGCAATTTGTTCCAGTGCTTAAGTACTCAGACAGTTAGGAAGTTTTCCTAATATCCAACCTAAACTTCCACTGTTGCAATTTAAGCCCATTGCTTCTTGCTTTCCTCAGAGATTAAGGAGAACAGTTTACATCCCTGCTCCCTGAAACAACCTTTATATACTTGAAAACTTATCATGTACTTTCTTGGTCTTTTCTTCAGTTTTTTCAAGCTTTCCTCATAGGTCATGTTTTCTTCACTGTTAAGCATTTTTGTTGCTCTCCTCTGGATTTTTTCCAGCTTTTCCACAACTTTCCTGGAATGTGGCACCGAGAATTGGACACAATATTCTAGCTGAGGCTTTATCAGTAGAATGGAAGAATTACTTGTTTCTTGCATACAAGACTCCGGCTAATACATCCCAGAATTATGTTCACATTTTTTGCAACAGTGTTACATTGTTGACTCTCATTTAGCTTGTGATCCACTATGACCCCCATGTCCCTATTTGCAGTACTCCTTTCTAGGCAGTCATTTCCCATTTTGCATGTGTGCACCTGATTGTTCCTTCCTAAATGGAGTATTTTGCATTTGCCCTTATTGGATTTCTTTCTATTTACTTCAGACCATTTCTCCCAGTTTGTCCAGATCACTTTGAATTTTAATTCTATACTCCAAAGCACTTGCAGCCCCTCCCAGCTTGGCATCATCTTCAAACTTTTTAAGTTTACTCTCTATGCCATCATCTAAATCACTGATGAAGATATTGAATGGAACCAGACCCAGAACGTATCCCTTCGGGACCCTACTCAATATGCCCTTCCAGCTTGACTGTGAACCACTGCTAACTACTCTCTTGGAAGAGTTTTCCAACCAGTTATGCACCCACCATCTAGTAGCTACATTTAGATTGTATTTCCCTAGTTGTTCATGAGAAGGTCATGCAACACAGCATCAAAAGTCCTACTAAAGTCAAGATATACCATATCTATCACTTCCCTCGCATCCACAAGACTTGCTATTCTACCAAAGAAAGCTATTAGGTTGGTCTGACACAATCTGTTCTTGACAAATCTATGCTGACTGTATTTATCACTTTATTATATTCGAGGTGTTTGCAAATTCATTGCTTGAATATTTGCTCCATTAACTTTCCCAATTCTGAAATTAAACTGACTGGTCTGTAATTCCTGAGGTTGTCCTTATTCCCCTTTTTATAGATTAGGACATTTTCCTTCTTCCAGTCCTATGGAATCTCTCCAATTTTCCATGAGTTTTTGAAGATAATTGCTAATGGTTCTGATATCTCCTCAGTCAGCTCCTTGAGTATTCTAGGATGTATTGTATCAGACCCTGCCTACTTGAAGGCATCTAAGTTGTCCAAGTAATTAATTTGTCCTTTCCCTATTTTAGTCTCAGATCCTGCCCCATTTTCACTGGCATTCACTATTATTACTAATAGTTATAGCATTTATTGGTGCCTTCCTACAAAATTATTCAGAGTACTGAATAACTAAAAGTGCAGAGCTGCTTGAAAATATATACTTTTTTCAAGATTTTTTTCAATCAAAGTTTTTTGATTTTTTGTGGGAGTATCTCAGTTTGAATCAAAATTTCATTTTTATTTGAATCTAAATTTTTGTTTCAAGTTATTAGTGTTTTTCCCATTTCTTCCCCCTTCTGGGTCCCTTATGCAGTAGAATAACGTCTATGTTTCCCTCCAAATTTTTTCTCTTTCATTTTTCCTTTTGTTATTCTCTCTTTTCCACAGTTGGAGTGGTTTTGAAAAGTGAAAGAGGAAAAAGGAAAAGGTATGTGGGAGAAGACCTAGACATCTTTTATTATACTGCATAGTGTGGCAAAAGGTATGTAGGAGGAGAAGGGAAGATATATTCATCATTTCAAAAATGTTTTGGTTTATGAAAAACAAAAAAATCAGTTTCAAATTACACTAATATTTTGGTTTCTAATTTTCTATAAACATTTTTGTCAACATTTTCCCCATGAAAAGAATAGTTTTTATTAAACCATACTTTTTGGCTGCAAACATTCAAATTAGCTCTACAAAAATGCAATAAGATACAGATTAAACTTTGAAAATAACTTTCACTGGTAGCCCATTCTACATTCTCTGGACCACCCACCACTGCAAATTCACATTCACCTGATGAATCATTTTAAGTTAGCTGCTGATATTCTGTAAAAGATTATTTGAGGAGACGTATGAGGCTAAGACAGACAACAAAACAACAACAAGCACCTCAGCTAGAAAAGTCTCAGTCCTCTGAGAGAGACCCACACCTGTCAATGATAAATGTATGGGTTCACATATACATATTTAAATGGAAGTTTCAGCCACCCACAACTTCAATCCTTTGTGAAACAGCCTCTCCAGCCATCTAGAGAACAACTTACAGTACTCTCTTTGAGTGTCCAGATGGCCAGTCAACAAAACCCTGCTCCTGGGGCACAAACACATATGCATGTAAAGATGAACTCACCTCTAGCGATGGGCACATCTGTGCAATCTCTGTCTATCGAAAGCTTCATCAATCAGCAAGTTTTATGTGATGACTATTGAGTCCAGAATCAAGAATCAAAGAGCACAGTCCTACTGACCATAGGTCTGGCATAGCCAGAGCAGTAACACTGGCTTGAACAAGTCAAATGTCCTTTGGTGGACCTGACTGAGATGGTCACAACAGTGAACCTATCAAGTAAATGCAAGACTCTCTCATGGGACATCCAAAACTTCCCCACACAGTTCATCCGCCAATTAATTCATCATTTACACTGGAATACTAAAAACCTCTGTCTCCCCCATAGGATCACTGTTAGATCATCCAACATAAGCTTCCCCTGAAGGGCCTATGCAACATAAAATGTAAAGCAAATTAGTCCAGGGAAAACTCTGTTAGGATGTTCCACTTTATCACCAACTACACCAAGCCCCTTCACCTCACATTCTCACCGAGGCATTCATCTCACCATAACCTACAGAAACAGACATTGCTAAACTACAACAAACAATAAAAAAATAAAAGGGACTTTTCAGCAGCCTAAGGGGAAAAAATACAATGAAAACAAAAAGAATACAAAGAAATGAGCAGTCTACCCCCACCTCACAAAAAATCCTTAACTGCCACTGGAGAATCCCTCTGAGCAGTCACTGGTAACACCAAGTCTACAAAGCCACCTGTGACCCCGTTCCCTGGTTGTCCCCAATGATCCCACCTCCATCCAAGACGGTTTTGCCCCTAATTGTTGTAGGAAAATCCAGGGAAGCTCAATAGCTGAAGATGGACAGATCCAATTTTCCTTAGGGAAAAAAATTACATCTGACCCTAAATGAGTAGAGAGGGAGAGGACACAGGAAGCCAGAATTTGCATGCAGGGAAGCAAGGAGAGCCAAACCATTCCTGCATTTATTTTGTGCAGTGTTAGAAGCCTCAGAAAAGCCATGTCTGGTCAGGACTTAGGTGTGACTAGACCCTTCTGTGATGCTATGGGACTTCACTCAAATCAGTAAGGGATTGTGTCACCTCCTGCCCTGTTACCCTGGGTGCTTCTGTGCTGGGTAGCTTTGGCTCAGAGCCCTGACACCAGCAGCCTGCTCACAGTGCAATGGTTTCACCCTGGCTCCCAGCAGCCTGGTTACTCCTTGCAGGGTGACCCCAATAGACCCTCCAGTCCCAAGTCTACCCCAAACTGTCTCTCTGGCAGTGTCCAGTCCCTCTCACTGAGCCCACACAAAAGGTATCATGGTTGCCGCCTGCAAAGAGACAGAACACATGCCAGCCTGCTGGTTTGCCTGAGGATTTTAACCTTCAGTTTAATATACAGCATGAGAAACCAAACCCACTTCCTAGGAACTAACACTTAATTTCAGCAAGGTACAATCTATGCCTGAGCAGGTCTCTCACCTATAGTTAAATTCCAGCTACTCTTGCCTCTTGGGACAAGAGGATCCACTTTTCATGGTCTAAAAGAGTTCTGCTTCACCTTTATCCCCTACGGGATGGACACTCCCAAAGTCTTTCAGTTCTTTATGTCCTCAAAGTTTATCTTTTTTTCCAAAGTCAGGAAGCCCTTTAGGGGGCTCAGCTTTCTAGGTCCACCAGAGAGCCAACACCACATTAATTTTTGCAATCTTCTGTGATATTACAAAACAAACAATCTTGCTGTGATCCCCAATGTAAATGACGCGTCCATTGTTCTCAGCCACACCTGGCTTGATTTGCGATTGAGCCCACAAAGTGTTGGCCATTCTCCTTTGTCTGGAAAAATATGTGTTTTTTCTCCTTGGTCTATTTACCAACTCCAAAACATAATATGAGAGAGTATCCATAATCTCACAAACAGTGCCGTTACATGTATTTCCCAGTGATATTAATGACCAGCATGTTATTAGGTTTCAGACACCTTTTAAATAAATATCTTGACAACAGTGTGTGATGTGCATTGAGCTGGTCAGGCCAGCTGAGTATTACTGTTACATATGGGGCAGGGGGGCCTTGCCAGCTGGAAATACAGAGGTGTAATGGGCAGTGCTAACTACCCCATTTCAACGATATAGCATGCTGCTTTCCAGTGCCAGCAGGCACAATATATCTTTCAAAAGCAAACTACTTCCAGGCATTACCAGGCAAGCACCACCAACCAAGCAGTATGTGGCTCCCTCTCCCTCCCCAGAACATCACTGTCTCATGGGAGATCCCATTTTGCTCTTGCAATTTACAGTCTTGCATGTCTCTGCTTAAAAGAGCTGATTGCTGTATTAATTCTCAGCAGTGAAAGATTCATCAGAGACCCCTGCAACTTTTCACAATCCAAAACAAAAGCCACATATCAAATGACTATAGCTCAAAAGGAAGCTCTAAAAATGTTTTTAGCATCCCAGTAAATTACCAACATAGAGGTGCAGTACATTCTGAATTCCTCTCCCCGCCCAACCCCGAATGACTTGGAACCTGGATGAGAAAGTGACACCCAGCTGCATTTTAAGTTTAAAAAGATACTGTCAATTCATCTCACCTTGAAAGACTTATAGACAAATGTACCTGATCTCTGCCTAGATACGTAAGATGAAGCAAGAGGGCTAACAGGCTAAAGAAGCACAGATTTGACTGAAATAACTAACTTTCAAATTCATAAATGCAGTGCAAAAGAAGACCGTAAAGCTATCTTGGTGACAGGATTTGATGGCTTTCTGTAGCATTAAAAAAAAATTAGGTGATTATGCAAAGCAAATCCCAGCTCAACCAAAAATTAAATCTCAGTGACAGGCTTGTCATCTGAGTGACTATTCCCTCTGCTAATCAATATACAAAAAGTATATTTTTTTCTGGCACTCTTCCAATCTAAGCAACACACATTATCCTCCATCCCAAAACACTGAGGGACTCTTAAACAGAATTACCACAAACACATTCTACTCCCACCTGATATTGCTCTCAGATTTTAAGAGCACTGACATCCAATAGCGTGAGACAAACAATTCTAGCTAAAAAAACTGACTGGATTAAAATCCAAAAAGAAAACATGCCACCTATTGGAAAGAACAGATGAAAAGTGGGATTTTCAAAAGCACCTAGAGCAGGGATCGGCAACCTTTGGCCGGCGGCCCGCCAGGGGGCTTACTCTGGTGGGCTGTGTGCCAAAAGTTGCCAATCCCTGACCTAGAGGCTCATCTACATAAGAACACTCAAGAAAATTAATCCAAATTAACTAAAGGTGTGAATGTAAAGTGGATTAATTAAAATGTATTAAACCCATGTGTGGACACACTTACTCAGAATTAAAGTGGACTTAAATTGATTTTGTTTTATTAAGAATAGGAGTGTCCACAAAAGGGTTTGATAAAGTTTAACTAATTCCCTTCAATTCACACCTTTAATTAATTTGGATTGTTTTTCCTGAGTGATCCTGTAGACAAGCCCTGTAGACAAGCATTTGAGGAGGACAAGTCCCAAGACTTTCAGTGGACTTGTGCATCTAAGTCACATGGGCACATTGTAAAATCTCACTCCCAAACCAACCTGCAGCTAGATGCACAAGATGCCATTGGATAGCAATAGAACCACCCAGCCACCCAGGCATAAAAGCTTCACAGCCACAGACAACTACAGATGGAAGTGAAAAGTGCAGTAAAAGTCAACAACACAGTTAGTCGCAATGGATAACATCTTCAGAATCACCTCAGTGATTTAGAAGCCTAAGTCTCATTTTTAAAAGTGATAGGCTCTTTTGAAAATATTACCCAAACTTTACATACAAAGCAAGCAACAAACAGATTGGAACCAACCCCTCGAGCACTGCTGCTGTAATCAATGAGATCAAGCAAAGACTGAAACTATGTTGGTTTTTTTGTTTGTTTGGTTTTTACTCAATGTTGTCGTACAAAATACAAACCATCAGCAAAATTCTGCACTTCTTCTGGCACTCAGAAAGAGTCCAAGGCTTCTCATGAAAAAGCACTAGGTGTTGGAAGGGAGAAACTCCTCTGAATAACTTTGGGAGAAAAGAAAACAAACAGCAAGGTCACCTCACAATGGCCTAGATGCTGAGCTGAATCCAAATCATGTTCAATGAAACTCATGACGGAGTTGGCAAAAAGTGGTTCTACACCACATTTGTGATCACTAGATTCCAGGGCCAGGTGGAGATTGGTTGGGTCCTCAGATCAAGTTAAAGCAGATTCAGGACTATTCTAAACTAGATCTAGCCTCCCCAGGGGCAGCTCCAGGACCCAGCACACCAAGCGCGTGCTTGGGGTAGAAAGCCGCAGGGGGTGCTCTGCCGGCACTGCGAGGGTGGCAGGCAGGCTGCCTTCGGCGGCTTGCCTGAGGAGGGTCCGCTGGTCCCGCGGCTTTGGGACCAGCGGACCCTCTGCAGACAAGCTGCCAAAGACAGCCTACCTGCCATGCTTGGGGCAGCAAAACGCCTAGAGCCGCCCCTGAGCCTCCCACAATCCAAAGGGGCCATTTAAGCAGTCAGAAATAGTTGGAGTATAGAGGCATCATGGTCCCTGTGCTATGGGCTAGGAAATACTGTAGAGCACTGAGAAACTGCGCTGGTTTCCTCTTAGAAAAGGTGGCTGGTTAAGCCTGTGAGCTGCTTTGTGTTATAACGCACAGTATGTGGAAGCCTGCCACTGTATCAGAAATGGACAGTAATTCAAATTTGTCATAGAGGTGAGGTATTAGCACAATACTGTAAAGATTCCATAGGATCAACTCAGTTAATATTTCTCACTGGAGAGGCCTATAAAGTCAGATCTATATAGCTACAAACCTCAAGTCATCAGAATACAAAGATACTGGCAGTGTTATAGTAGCACTCTCTAGATCAGGAAAATGATATTGAGTGTCGAATGCCACAAAACAGAGGCAATTAAATCTAATAATGCAGTAATAATAGGTGACTTCAGCTACCCACACAAAAACTGGTCACGTTTCAGGTTTAGAGAAGGCATTTCTTGACAATTTAATAAGCATTTTGTGGAACAGTTAGTTTTAAGAGCACATAAGAGGAGAGGCTACTGTCGACTTAGCACTAAGTATGCAGACAAGTTGGTTGAAAAAGTAACTATAGTTGAGTCACTGACTATTATAATACAATGAAGTGCCATATCCTTGGGAGGGGGGATTGTACCACAAATTAGAACTGTGACACTTTAGAAACAAGGGGAACATAGGAGAGACACGACAAACTGTTTTCAAGGTTTTGTGCTACATGCTTCCATGCTGTGAGAGCTCTGAGGAACTTCAGAGAGACCTAAACAAGCTAAGTGAGTGAGAGACATGATGGCAAACAGGGCCGGCTCTAGCCATTTCGCCGCCCCAAGCATGAGACGCCTGCGGGAGGTCCACCGGAGCGGCGGGACCAGTGGACCCTCTGCAGGGACGCATGCGAGAGGTCCACCGGAGCCGCCTGCCACCCTCCCAGCAACCGGCAGAGCGCCCCCCGCGGCATGCCGCCCCAAGCATGCGCTTGGCACACTGGGGCCTGGAGCCGGCCCTGATGGCAAATGATATTCAATATTGGTAAATGCAAAGTAACACACATTGGAGGGAAAAGTTGAGTCACCTTGTGTACATATCAACTCAAGAAAGTGACTTAGGCATCACAATAGACAGCTCAATGAAGACTATTGGTCAATGAGCAGCTGCAGTTAAAAAAAAAAAAAGCAAACAAGGTGTTAGGATGTATAAGGCATAAGATGGTGAAATGTGGAGTCATAATGCCTTTACATAAATCAATGATACTATCTCATCTGGAATACTGCATGCAGTACTAGCCACATCTCAAAAAAAAAAACATGCAGAAATGAAGTGGGAGTTCAGAAAAGAGCCACAAACAATGATTAGGGACATGGGAAAATCCTCATCTGAAGAAAGATTGAAAAGACTGGAAGAAAGGAGATGGATAAGAGGAGATATAATAAAAGTATATAAAATGATGGTCTAGAGAAGATAGATTGGGAATTTCAGTTCTCCCTATCTCATCTCACAAGAACAAGGGGACATTCAACGCTTTTTAACACAACTTGTGAAATAAATTGTGGAGCTCATTGCCACAGCAAATTATTGAGTCCAAGAACTTAGCTAGATTCAAAAAAGGATTGTAGCCAGACAGATATCAAACATTACCACAATTAACAACAAATTTGAGGAGGGATATTAAACTTCATGTTTCAGGACTATTAGTGATCTGCTACTGTAAAGTTCTTACACCTTCCTCTGAAACATCTAGTGTTGGACACAGTTAGAGAAAGGCTGCTCAACTAGATGAACTTGGGGTCTGATCTAGCAAGACAATCCCTGTGTTCCTATATTCTTAGTTGTCAATAACAGATTTTCCTGGACCTTGTTCTGCTGTATCTGGTACTGGCCGTTGCTGGAGTCAGAATGCCAGACAGTTAGAACCACCGGGCTGATCCAGTATGGCAGTGCTTGTGTTCCTCACTTTGAATTTGGTTATTACAGGGATTTCATATTAAAAAAAAATCTTCTGCCTGCCATTTTCTCACTCCCAAAGATTCCCACCTGTTCTGAAACCCTTCACCACTCTGAGAAAACTAGTATCTGCAACCAGAAGTTTTTGCCTAGAACGTCAGCTAGTGGTGGCATGGGGGGAGGAGGAAACATCACCTTTCTCCCTTCTCTGATGTCATCAGTTCACATAATTTGTGTAAGCCTCCTAGCAAGAGAGACAGACATAGGAAGTAAGGCTACAGAAGCTGGAAGGCAGAGAGAGAGAGACTGAAAGAAACAGCTGGCAAGGTATAAACCCATATAGCTAATCTGCCCATAGGGGATCCAAAAAAGGTCTCTGCTCAAAAAGGAAGCAGATCTAGCCATAAAGTCAAACAGGCTTGGACAGCAGAATGTGGCCCTAAGACCATAGTTAAACAATTCTAACTCCATGCACTTCAGTGAAGTTACTACAGATTCACAGCAGTGTATCAAGAGCATAATTTAGCCAAGTATTTTTCCCTCTTTAGTATATCTTGTTCTAAAATATCATTACTTTTGCAGAATTAATCACTTTTTTTCTTTATTTATAAGATTGATACTTGCTTTATAATCACTTAATGGAATTTAATCATTATATCAAGAGAAACTGACTAATCTAAAATTTAAAGACATCAGTTATTAATGAAGTGTTTTAAGACACTTTTTGCGGACATGGTCACAGCAGGAATTTATATGGAGCTTTAGATGATAAACTGCTACTTGATCAACCTTCTGCTGTATTGCAATAACAGTAGCCAAATCCTAAATATTTTGGATTGAATTGTTTATTTCCTTTTTTTAAAAGCACAAGAAAAATATATAAATTTAAACATTTCTAAAATGTTCAAAATAGGGAGATGATGTGTGATTTAACCAGAGAGAAACAGCGTGTTCTAAAGCATTTTATAAGAAGCAGAGCTACATGTTACAGGTGGAAAATAATTGCATTTTTCTCTATAAATTTCATGTGGTTACATTAGGTTTTGGATTGGAATTTTAATATAAACAAAGTTTAGGAGCCAAGAATTTTGAAGAAATCAAAAAAGGTTTCGATATTTTTATGACTAACAGTAATATCCTCACTGTTGCACTTGGTAGGATAAGAATTTACAGGGTTAAATCCTGTCCCTTTGAAATCTGTGGGGGTTTTATCATTGACTGCTATCGTGCCAGGATTTCACCTATAAAGGATATCAAACTTCATTCTTTATGACATAAACCATCACTAACTATCTGAGGTTAGGAAGACACTTTCCCAATTGGTACATTCTCTCAATTTCCTATTACAGGTTTACACCTTGCTTAGTACTGGCTGCTTCTGGAGGCAAGATCCTGGATTATAAGGATTCAGTAAATCAAGTCCTGTTTCTTTATACCAGAGTTGAATTTATTCCACTGAGCAGGCAGCAGGTGGAGTTTTCTCATGGGTCTATTCTGGTGTACTCACAGAGGGCCTGATTCTCCTCTTGTTTATGCTAGTTTTAAACTGGCGTAGCTTCATTGTCTTCAATGGAATTACTTCTTGTTTACAGCAGTATAAGTGTGAGCAAAATCAGACCCAAAATACTGGAATATCAGCATTAAGAAACAGCTAGGAAGATAAGAAAAGCATGTGAGAGAATGTATGTGTTTAATATTCAGATGCTGAGATAGTAGCAAAATTGCTGACAAGCAATCTACAACATCTGAAGCAATGATGAAGCTGGGTTCCATTTTTGTGCTGTACTGTTAGTAATTAACATCTGTTTCAAACCTACATAGGTACTGGGGAAATTAAAAACATTGCTGATGCCTTATCTGTTTCTTTGCCTCCAGTGATGGATATTACTTTTCCTTGGCCCTGAAAACAGGAATGGAACTGGCACCTGTTCCCAAATCTCCAAAGGACTTTCAAAATTGAAAGGTACAGCCCTACAAAATGAGAGCATAATCCAATCTTACTGGAGCAGCCAGAGAGTATGCAAAAGATTTGTGTGAATGTTTGTTTTGCAGACTGCAGCCTAGGAGACATGTCAGTTCAGATGTATCGCAATTAGGGATGCATAGACTATTTGTGGGGAAATTTCAACATGGCTGAATGAGCCACCTTAGGACCAGATCCTGCAAGGTGCAGCCCTCTCAGCTCCTAGCTCTCCTCCTCCTCATGCAGCATGACATAAGGGTGTTTGCAACATGGTGCCGTGATGTCTTGACAGAACAATGTGTCTAAGTTAATATTCACGTGCCTGCTGAGCCACAGTTCTGGCAGCCTCTGGGGATCTCACCTCATGCTTATTTCAGGTATAGCACTCCCTAACCCACAGTGATGGAGATACTCTATTCCACTTCTTCCCTCCCTCTCAGGAGCAGTCTTGGAAAGTAGGCAGCAGGGGTGAACATGCTTGTTAAAGTTACGTTTTGAGCCAGGTTGAGCTGACAAAAAGTTTTGTACCTCTGAACCCCTCCTTCAGCCTGCATTTCAGAGACGGGATCCTGGACATGGAGGGCTCTTCTGGAATGGCCTGGCACCTAGTCCTCTCCTTTCACCCTCAAACTAGAGGTAGACTCTGAGGGTGCTGTACTGTTCTCGGCTAAGCTTAAGGAAACAGATAGCTCCTCTTCCTCATGCAGCATGACATGATGACACCAGCCATGGAAACATTTATGATGCAATGTCATAACCCAGCACCACACCTCTAGAAAGTGTACCCACCAGTGAGAGAGCAGCACTTCTTCAGAGGCACTCAGGACCTTACAAGTTGGGGCCCTTAAAGTCTGCTTAATCTTTGGCTCAGCAGATACATGCGTTCTTCCTCTGTGAGTAAATTCAAGGGTCTGATTCCAATGTCATTTACACCAATGTAAATCAATAGTAATTCCATTGAAGTTAATGGAGTACCCACAGTGTCAGATCAGAGTCAGGCCCAAAGACTTTTACGCCTTATCTATCGAGGGAATTTTACAAGAAATTCTCAGTAGGACTAGAACTATTTTAGCTGAGCCAGTGTTTGCACCAGTGGGAGCCCTAGGGCTTGTCTACTCTTAAAATGCTACAGCAGCACTGCTGCTGGAGCTGTGCCACTGTAGTTCTGCAGTGTAGATACTACTACCTATACCCATGGGAGAGATTCTTCCATTGGCTAGTGTAGACCAGGCCCTAATAAAGACATGGTTCCTGCAGCCAGAGTTGTTTTTAACACTGTGTCATTTAAATCTCTCTTTGAGAGATCTAGCCCAACCAGGGTGGATAAAAGTAGATGATTTAAATTAAAAATGATTTTTTTAAACATTTTTTTAAATTTAAATGAAATGCAAGGGTTTTTTTAATCTATTTAAAATTACGTTTGAAATTGACAATTTATGTTACGTTTTAAACTTCTTATAATCTATTAAATAAAATACAAAAAATAATACTAAACAGTACATGTTTGCTGCCAAGTTTTAAAGAAAGTCAAATTGAACTGGTGGAAGACACTGGCTAAGCATTTGAAACCAGTGTTTGCTGAAGCGCTAAACCAGTTTTGACAGCGGTAGCATCTTCTGCATGTGCACAGAATATATCCTTCTCATTTCAGTTTATTCAACTAGTTCAGTTCAATGACTGATTGATTCAAAGTTCAGAAACCAATGAAAGTTGAAAAAGCAGGAAAGTTATTTTCCTCTTCCAATCTATGAATTAAAAAATGAATATAAGATGAGATCTACTAGTTCTAAAATCTTGAAAGATATGATGGATGACCAAAAACAATCAGCTAACTACAGATCATACTTCCTTTGTTTAGTAAATCAGTTAGTTTTAAATGCAAAATATGTTTTGAGAAACTTTTAGTTTATATGTATCTAGCACATAAGAGAGTTTTATTTACTAAAAAAATCAAAATGCTGGTTTTGTGTTTTTTCAATTGAATTTGAATTTCCATCCAAATAGAGCTTGATACAAATCACAAGTAAAAACTAATCTAATAAATCAGAAATGCCTAATGTACCATTTTCTAACATAATACATTTACAAATTAAGAATCTAAATAAATGTAAAATAAGCTACATAACTGCTTTACTAAATTTGTACAAATACAATGTATCTTCCTGGTTAGTAAAAAGAAGCACCAAATTCAGTGCAAAGGCTATACTTAGTTGCAAATCGAAATGTTTTAATAGTTGCTAACCAATGAGAATGAACCTTTCTTTAGGGAAATAACTAAAAAGTATAAATGCAATATATTATTAAAATCAAGGTTCCCAGCTTGCTGATTTAAATAAGTTTTTTACATCGCTTTGATTTAAATCAAACCATCTGGAGACTAACAAAATGATATCAGAATCAGTTCCTTTAGTGGTGTTAGTTATTATTCGTTTTATGATAACATGTAGGAGCCAAATCCCAGGCCATGATAGGTGCTATAAAAATGCAGAACAAAAAGCTCCACTGGTTCAACTGAACAGTGTTTGGTTTTTGTTAATGTATTTCTAAAATTCGTTAATAGATCGCTGCTATGGGAAAAAGACTTTTCAAAGAGCTGTTTTATGTCCCTTCTGTTTTAATTTTAAAGAGTTTAAAATGTAGCTGCAAATTTTAAAGCAAAATTCCACTAGAAGTGTTAATATGTTTTTTAAATGTTAATATATCTTGTACTGCAGAAATTTACAGAAAAGCGTAGCTTTGTCTTCTCTTTCCGCTCCAATATTTTTATTTCTATAGAACTCAACTGTTTCAATTGTACTGTTCATTTCCAATTGTTGACTCAAACCCATTTCATAAAAAATAAACCAATGCCGAGGTTGTGCATAATGAAGAAACAGCTGCATCTCGCTGGAGGCCAGAAGTATTTAACCTTCCAGCCTTGTGCTAAAGTGCACTTGAGGCAGGAGATTATCTCATGATAAATAATGCACAGTGTTTTCCAATATTGCCAACCACAACGGTTTCCTTTGCTAAGTAGTTTATTCTGAGCACTGGGTACATTTTTGCCTGCAAACTGATTCTTCTGTTTGAAACATTAAGTGTATTTCATAAGCTCAATCAATGCAGAATCCATTAAGTTTTCTGGCTGGTTCACTATTGGTTTATCTTCAAAAGAAAATTAATGAGAAAATTCTAATGTTAAGTTCATTTGTTGTACAATGGTTCAATTGAACTTCAAAAACTATGTTAACATTGCAAAGGGAAGCACTTTTTGGCATCTGCTGATTTCAGGATCTTTAAGTTCTTTCAATTTAGATTTTTTAAAATGTGTTTGTGTAGGGGAGGTAATAAAAAGAAAGAAATCAATAGGAAAAAATAATTCCGTAATGCAGAACAATTTACTAGCAAGCACTAAATGGCTGTGTCCTACGTGAGTCATTCTTTCAGTGAGATAATGGCACTCTCACAACTGAAGGCACCCTAGTGAGTTAGAAAGTGAATATTTGCATGGCCACTGTTCATCTTGCACTGTTTTGTGGGTAAATAGAGGAGCATAGTTGCCAGGAATGAGGATCTGGTACCTTCCAAGAGCATTCACAGATATGCACGCAAATAGAAATGGATTGCATTGCCCAGGACCAGATATTTTGAGGACAAGAGTAGGAAGAAGAATGTGTGAGGGCTCACACAACACACTTGACTCCTGATTCATATCACCCCTGCTACTCAATGACTCTGCCTTTCCTAAATAGATATTCTTCATTGTGGCAGATGGGATGGTGACTGAGTGAGGTGAATACATTTCTCCTTTAGATTAGTTTAACACCCTTTAACACAGTCCATTTTATTTATGACTTAAATCACAGTTGGACCTACTGTAGGTCCTCAGAGGTGAAAGGCTAATGCATCAAACTGCCATGCCATGATCGTGTATCATAACCTCATCCTCCTTTTATAATCACTCATGATAAATCCTACATGGCAGAGAAGTGATTTTTTGCTAAACTGACGTACGTTCAAATAAGCAAATACCATTCTTCAAGTGTCAGCAATCTCAAAGCCAAGCTGGGTACCTAAGAAAAAAAAATGTTGAGGAATAATTTTCTCCTAGGAGTTCAGAAGCAGCATTTAAGTGGCCAAGAATTGGGTGTGGCAGCCTTTACTAGGGATGCAGAGTGAGTAAGGCTTTGTTTAGAAAAATAAGCGACAACTTTCCCCAGCAGAAATTTATTCTTCTATTTCTATTTAAAGCACCCATTCATTGCCTTGAGTGATTTCACAGCAGTTAAAATATATAACAGCACAAAAAAATAATCAGTGCCAATAATAAAATAAAACTTCATCCAATATTTATCAACCAACTCTTACTAACTTCAACTCTCAGCACAAAGGTCAAATTCTGCTTCCATTTGCTCCCCCCTCCCCATGTAAATTCAAATTATAACTCTATTAGAGTCACTCCAGATTTATACTTTCATAACTGGGAGCAAAATTTGTGTCTAAGGCTGTATCTAAGGACACATCCAAATTCGTACACACACACACACACAGAGTATAATGCTATAAATTTGTTCGGATATAGAAACATCCTGCTAGTTTGTTTTACTGCTGTTGTTTTAGGATAAGTGTAACTAGGGAGGATGGTATAGTTTTGAAATACAAAACCAAATCATAAGGAGATCCAGAAAGATTTAAACAAAGATTGGTACCACACTAAAAAAAATGTTTGACAGATCAGAAATAAAACACTGGCATACTGTACAATACCTGTCTCTCAATTATGTAGCTGTAGCAGCATACACTGGAAGTGAGAGGTAGTTATTATTACTGGCATGTACTGTGGTTAAGGAAAAACACTGCAGTTGATGTAAGATTGGACTAAGTCACTGTAGCATTACTGTGACATATTGCGATACATTCTTGGAGGCCCAGAATTTTATGCTTCACATTTCCTCTGTTATCTGAAACAATGATCCCAACTATTTGTATCTTCTCAGTTGGTATATAATCTTTTTCTGTTTTATAGAAAAGTAATGTACTAGAAGGCATTTGTCCTGTATGTCACTGCATGAGCAGCTGGATTTGTCAAATTATGGGCCTCTGATCTCCACACTGCAGTCGACAAAATGCAACATTTTTCAATCACTGTGTGAAAATCGCTAAAGATAAATGCACCTTTAAACACAAGATCTGTCAATTGATCTGCTTAAAAACTCTTCAAAGTTTTACTGTATGTCAGAAAGGCTGGAGGGTCCTAGCCTAACTGTGAACTTGATCCAAAGTCCATGTAAATCAATTGAAGTCTTTCTATTGACATCTATGGACTGTGGATCAGGCCCTGTGAGAATGAACTCTGGCATAAATTACAATTTAGGTATTAGCTGGTCAGAAAATAAGGTGAAAAATAAGTGTAGCTTCCACTGATTTTGCTTTATGTGGTTGAGCAAAATGAGCGCAATTTACACAGATTTGGTATTTTGTGAGGACCAAATTTAGCAACTCCCACTGAAATCCATTCTAAACCTACATGGAGACTGTACGCTAGATTTGATAGACAGTTATGCCTTACTTACGCAGGGTCTGAATTTGGATTCAGAAGTATTGGGGATGACGCTGCATAAGTGCCCAAGTGAGTATGGGTACACATCATGAAGGTCTTTATCTTACATTCACATAGAATCATAGAAAATCAGGGTGGCAAGGGACCTCAGGAGGTCATCTAGTCCAACCCCCTGCTCAAAGCAAGACCAATCCCCAACTAAATCACCCCAGCCAGGGCTTTGTCAAGCCTGACCTTAAAAACCTCTAAGGAAGGAGATTCCACCACCCTCCTAGTGAAAAAGTTTTTCCCAATATCTAACATAAACGTCCCCTGCTGCAACTTGAGACCATTACTCCTTGTTCTGTCATCTGCTACCACTGAGAACAGTCTAAATCCATCCTTTTTGAAACCCCCTCTCAGGTATGTAGACGAGCGGATTCACCCCTGCGGCGCCTCCTGCTGGTGTCTTCCTGGGAATTAGCTCGTTCCAGCTCTGGAGCGCCCTCTGCGGGCCGGTGATTCGCCTGTCCTCTGGCCTCAACTCTTGGGGCACTCCACTTGATACTGGCTGTCAACTAGACATGGAGCCATTGATCACTACCCATTGAGCCTGATGATTGTTAGATGCTGCCTTGGAAAGTAAATTACACTTGTTTTGTGTGGCCACTGAACACTGTATTAGTGCAATTTACACAACTCTTTCACTGATACTTGATGTGTAATTTACAGCACCATTTACTTTAGCACTAAATTTGCCCTAAACACTAACATGTGAGTTGCAGCCTAAAATTGGGGCCTTACATGTCAATAGTGTCTATTTATCCTGGCAGGAAAAAAATGGTCAATCAAATCTAACCATTGCAATAGTCAAAATATAGCATTAGGCAAACAATGTTTCAACAGTAGGTAGAGATTTTCTTTTTCCCCAAAGAAACAAACATATATATCAAGGAAGAGGTTAGAGGAAAATGGTGAAAAGAAAAGAAAAACATTTGCTAAAGTGAAATAGATTTTAAAGGTTTTTCCTTTTAAATAAAAATTGTAGAGATCATATCACTAAAGGCAGTAATTACAGATCACAATAGAATGCTTCACTTTCACTGCTCTGCTGAAAAGAGCATACCTGAATGTAGACAGTTTCTTTTCAAGCAACATTAATGCAAAATGAAGACTATTGAATCAGCAGTTGTAAAGGTGCACATATCAAAGTTAAGAAACACATTGCATTGTTTGCTTCTAGCTACAGCAGGAGAAATACAGGAGACACTTGCAGACAGGCAACTGGAAATTGTGCAATGACAAGCTCTTTTTTTTTCCTTTTTGGATTTGGCTATAGAGAGATAATCAGAAAGTGCATTTTTATTACAATTAGGACCAGTGAATGAGTCCTAAAAAAAAGTTTCAGATCACATGTCCAGTACCAGATAGTCAGGGCCGCCCAGAGAATTCAGGGGGCCTGGGGTCTTCAGCGGAAGGGTGGAAGGACCCCACGCCGCGGGTCTTCGGGGCACTTCAGCGGCAGGTCCCAGAGCAGAAGAACCCCCGCCGCTGAATTGCCGCCGAACACCCAGAGCGGAAGAGTGAAGGACCCCATTCCATGGGCCCCAAAAAACTCTCGTGGTGGGCCCTGCGGGGCCCGGGGCAAATTGCCCCACTTGCCCCCTCCCCAGGTAGCCCTGCAGATAGCACTGGAATTACAGGAAAAAACAACAACCTGGAATGATCTTCAAGGAGCATTCTGGAACAACTGGAGTCCTGATAAGGGCTCTCACTTTGCACTGCAACCTCATTAGCAGGTTTTTTTTCAGTCTGTTAATCTTGATCTCTCCATCACAGTTTTAAACAGGTAACTTGATCTCTCCTTCTAGAGAGAGACCTGAAACTCATGGGAGGTGTTTTTGTCTGTGTCCTTCCCAATGTGACCAAGATATTCTTGTCAAAATGAATCCAGTGCTATCATATATATTAGGAAAATCATGAATAAAAATCACAAGGGTACCCTATACAAGAGATTATCAATACATTGCACTAAAAATAAATTATGCTAAAAGAGCATTAAAGTTGCAAAGTCAGTCAGACACTCAGCAGCTACGAAATGCCAGAAGTAAGGTTATCTGGGCAATTCAACTCCTGACCCTGTCCCCTTCAGCTCCCATTCTAACCCTACCCCCTAGCTCTGGCTCCTTCTGCTCCTGCTCCCCACTCCTATGCATTCAGGTAAGGCAAGCTTCCTCTACGGTCGTCTTTGCTACCTGGACACCAGCATTGGGAACACAGGGAGATAGTCTCCCTGCTCACAGTTCTAGTCCCTGGCAAGATAAATCTTGCCCTTCCCCCTTAGCCTTGGGATGTGCAGGCTCAGGTCTGATCTACACTACAAAGTTAGGGCAACATAAGCCACATTAAGTCGATTTAATAATGTATGTGTCTACACTACCTAGTCCCTTCCGCCAGCCTAAGTGGCCTGTAAAGTCAACTTCTGTACTCCACCTCTGCAAGAGGCATAGCACTTGATTCCACAGGTTGACATGGGGATAGTGTAGACATTACACTGTGTAATTCAAATGAATTGGCCTCCAGGTGATGTCCCACAGTGCTCCACTGTGACCACTCTGGAGAGTGCTTTCAGCTCCACTGCACGTCAGCCAGGTACACAGGAAACAGTTGCTCCCTTGTTAAAGCCCCAGGAACTTTTGAATTTTCATTTCCTGTTTGATCAGCGCAGAATGTTCATCAGCACAGCTGATCACAGATGCTCAATACCGCAAACGCGCTCCAGCATGGAGTTCACAGGAGGTGGTGGATCTTATTGCAGTGTGTAGGGAAAAGTCTGTGCCGGGAGAGCTCTGATCCAGCAGAAGAAACGCTGACATCTATGCCAAGATCGCAACAGGCATGGAGGAGAAGGGCTACACCAGGGACACACAGCAGCGCCGCGTGAAAATAAAGGAAGTTTAGCAAGCGTAACAGAAGACAAGGGAGATGAACAGTCATCTGATTCTGCACCACAGACATGCCGCTTCTATGAGGAGCTGCATGTGATTCTCGGTGGCGATCCCGCCACTACCACAAAACACTCCATGGATACCTCCTAGGAGCCTCAGGTGACCTTGAGCAACAACAAGGAGGACATTGTTGATGAGGAAGAGGAGGAGGAGGACAACACAAGGCAGATAAGCAGAGGATCCATTCTCCCCAACAGCCAAGAACTGTTTTTAACCCTGGAGCCCATCCCCTCACAGGACCAATTGTTGGCGGAGCATGATGCCAGGGAAGACACCTCTAGTGAGCACACATTTCCAATCAAACCACAGGGGTTACATGGTATTATTTTTAATGTTGAATCTGAACAAAAAAGTAGCTGCAGTGTGTATCAGTGGCCACTCCATCTACACAAAGGGTGCTCTTCAAAAAAGACGGTTTATGTGCACGAGGCTGGCTCTGGAATCCTCCATGGAGATCTCTGGGAAGCTTTCATGGAGGTACTCTGCAATCCTTCACAGAAGGTTTTCAGGAAAGGCTCCCTTATTTCGTCCACCATGGTAGGACACTTTCCCGTGTCACTCCAGTATTAACTCTGCTGGCATCATTGCAGCACATAGCATTGCAGCATAAGGACCAGGTCCGTACCCAGACACCTGAAGCATCTGCTCCCTTGCTGCATCTGTTACCCTCAGGAGAGTGATATTGCGTATGGTCACGTAGGGGAAAATGGGTGAAGTTTTAAATGCTATTCCTTAAACTGCAAGCAATTCAACAAGTAATCCACCCTGTCTGGTGAATTCTGGGTCACAAAACCACGCTTTCTCAAGCATGCAGTGATTGTGTTTGGAAGGGATCACCACATATTGCAACCAGCATTTAAAAAGGGAGAGAGGGTGGCTTCCTGTCAGGGACACCTGGGGGGGGCAAGTGGGGCAATTTGCCCCAGGCCATGGGCCCCGCAGGGGCCCCCACTAGAGTTTTTCGGGGCCCCTGGAGAGGGGTCCTTCACTTGCTCCAAGGGCCCTGGAAAACTCTCATGGGGCCCGGGCCCCTGGAGCTTCTTCCACTCCGGTCTTTGGCAACAATTTGGTGGCGGGGGGTCTTTCCTCCCCGGGACCCGCCACCAAAGTCCCAGGTCTTTGGCAGCAATTCAGCAGTGGGGAGCCCCTGCCACTGAAGACCCGAGGTCCCCTGAATCCTCTGGGAGGCCAGCTTCCTGTTTGTCTCCCTTCTCCCCAACCTGGTGCTGCTTTTGTAAAAAATCTAACTATCTGGGGGGGCTTTACATTGATGTTTATCCTCAAGCACCATCCAGGTTGCTAGGGGCAAGGAGTCTTTTCTGAAGTTGCAACCAGTGATCCCAAGGATGTCTTCACAAAAGCTGCAGCATAAGACCTCTCGCTCATGCCTCATGGCCTTACTCACCATGGCTTGAGCAGCAAATGGACTCTTGCACTAGCCAGCAGTTGTGATTACGTTGTGGCTTGCAGGGAAGTGTATTGAGGGGTGTTTCTTTTGTAAAAATAATTAACCTTGCACGAGAAACAATATATGCACTGTCAATGCTATCCTTGTGCCTTGTATTCCTTACAGCTGAAACCTTGCTTGTTGGCGCATCCTCCACACCAGGACACAGACTTTCCCAGATTAGAAGGCGGAAAAAGACGACTCGGGAGGACATGTTCAATGAGTTAATGTGCGCCTCCGAGAGTGACAAGATAGACTGCAAGCATGGAGGATTACACCGTCCAACAACCTGCACCAGGACAGGGAAGCCAGGAGACCATGCAGGGAAGAAGAGCATACCATGCAAGAAGAGATACTGCAGATTATGAGGAAGCAATCAGACATGTTGAGACATCTGGCTGAGCTTTAAGAAGGCAGCTGGATGCTAGAGTCCCTCTGCAGCCTACGCCGAACCTGCTGCCATCATCGCCAAGTTCCACATCCTCCTCTCCCAGACATCCTAGGATGCAGGGGGAAGTCCAGCATTCCTTGCAATCAACTCGAAGGGAGGGTACAAGGACCATAAGGCACTCATTCCCACAACTTTGATTGTTATTGCAGTGCAATTGCAAGCAAGCTGTTCTTGTTTCTCTTCCCCACCCCCAGTGTTATCAGCCCCTTTGCCCCAGATTATCTTACTTTTCTTTACTGTCTCAGTGTGTTTGTGACCATAATAAAACTTAAACAGATTGAGGAGAAAAGGCTCTTTATTCATTCAGTACATTGTGGTTAGTGGGGGTGGAGTTTACAGAGGGAAAAATGAATGAAGGGTACAGCTTGGTAAGGTACAACACAGATAAGTGTCGGATTACAGTGGGTCATTACTGCAGCTGTTTTTCAAAGCCTCATGGAGATGCAGAGCCCCTTGATGTGCTCTTCCTATAGCCCTGGTGTCTGGCTGCTCAAAATTGGCTGCCAGGATATCTGCCTCTACCCTCGACCCCGCTGGAAACTTTTCTCCCTTCATTTCACAGATATTATGGAGCACACAGCAGGCAGTAATAACAATAGGGATATTGCATTCACTGAGGTCTGACCTAGTAAGCAAACAATGCCAGAGCGCTTTTAAACATCCAAAGGCAATTCTACCACCCTTCTGCACTTGCTCAGCCTATAGTTGAACTGCTGCTTACTACTGTCCAGGCTGCCTGTGAATGGCTTCATGAGCCACGGGGTAGGCTGGGTCTCCCAGGATCACGATTGGCATTTCAACATCATCAGTGGTTATTTTTCAGTCTGGAAAGGAAGTCCCTGCTTGAAGTTTTCTGAACAGACTGGAGTTCCTAAAGATGTGCATGCCATGCACCTTTCCCGACCATCCCACGTTGATATCGGTGAAACAGACCCTGTGATCCACCAGCACTTGCAACACCATTGAGAAGTACCCCTTTCAGTTTATGTACTCTCATGCAAGGTGGTCTGGTGCCAAGACAGGGATATGTGTTCCTTCTATAGCCCCACCGCCATTAGGGAACCCCGTCATGGCAAAACCATCCACTATGTCTCAATGTTGACCTACATAAAATTGTAGTGTAGACATGCCCTCAGCCTGATTGACACACAGGAGCTGTGAGGGAAGGGAGCATGCTCACTACAGACGGAATCTTCGGAGAAATTTGCTTCCAGCTTTCAACAAACAGCTACTGGGCATGTGCAAACAAACTGTAATGTTCAGAGGTTTACTACCTGGCTAAATTTGGGTGCATTTTCATAGGAATGCCAAAAGGGACATCCCTGACATCAGGACAGCCTTCCCCTGCTAAATTTCATTACCTTGCTCCAGTGAATGAAAATACTACAGCTTCACAAAAATAGAGTTATAAGAATTCTTTAACACGGGCAAAACTATTTTTCCCTTTAATGTTGTTCTCGCAAATGGTTAAACTTCTTTATCTGAAGTTTTCCAAAATATGTCAGCCTGAAGTAGCTGCCTGGCATAGAATGTTTAATCCTGAATATTTAAGTTTGCCATAAGTTATAAGAAACTGGGGTCTTCTAATGGAAAATATTAGGCAACCTTAACTATATGTACCACTTCTCTGTGGTGCTTAAAACATACGCCTAGAGAGACAGAGACAGAGAGATAACCAAAATCAAGTCACTTTTGAAAATCTCATCTCTGTTT
This sequence comes from Gopherus flavomarginatus, assembly GCF_025201925.1. Lineage (NCBI taxonomy): Eukaryota > Metazoa > Chordata > Testudines > Testudinidae > Gopherus > Gopherus flavomarginatus. The sequence continues at coordinate 175,628,830 of NC_066617.1, read as the reverse complement.
TCTAGCATGCATAAACAAACAATGTATATCTACAGAGCTAATTTAATGATAAAAGCAAATGGATGTTGGTCAATACTACCACAATATCATGTTCATTCCAACAAGAGATGTATGTATCTAATTTGTGACAGCACTTGGCCTTAATATAGATCAGTGGTTCTCAACCAGGAGTAGGTGTACCCTGGGGGGTACTTAGAAGTCTTCCGGGGGTACATCAACTCATCTAAATATTTGCCTAGTTTTACAACAGGCTACATAAAAAAACACTCTATGTCAGTACAAACTAAAATCTCACACAGAATAAGCATATAAACAAGTATAAACATACTTGTTTATACTGCTCTATGTACTATACACTGAAATATAAGTACAATATTTATATTCCAGTTGATTTATTTTATAATTATATGGTAAAATGAAAACATAAGCAATTTTTCAGTAATAGTGTGCTGTGACACTTTTGTATTTTTATGTTTGATTTTGTAAGCAAGTAGTTTTTAAATGAGGTGAAACTTGGGGATACACAAGACAAATCAGACTCCTGCAAGGGGTACAGGAGTCTGGAAAGGTTGAGAACCACTGACACAGATCATCAAAGCTAAAGTCCAGAATCTTAAATAAATAAAGTTTATTTTATGGGACTACAAGTGGGAGTTAGAATTCCATGTGTTTTAACACATAGCTGTACAAGATTTTCTATTGTTCCAGATGTTGCTCAACCATTTTGTAAGTGCAGTTACAATGAGCTGTAACCTCCTGCTTTAGTAATGATTTATTAAGTGATTTTTCCCACTCCAGCTCACTTAGAATTTTTCTAGCCATGACCGAATAGCTGAGATTCCCTAAATTGTACTCTTTATTTTCTATCATCTTCAGCATTCATAGTGTTTAACATGTCAAAGAGGAAGTCCGTTATTAAGCAGATTTAAGACATGTGCAGATAAGGGTAGAGAGTCATGGTACACGTAGCCTGGGTAAATTGAAAAATCTCTCTGGCACAATAAAAACCTGAGACACTGAATAAAATTCATTTCTTCCAAAAACTACTGAATAACAGGGATTTGTGTGCCATAGGAGGCAGGAGTTGAGGGCAATTCTCCAATTCATTTCAGATATGGAAAATTTCTACTCTTGGCCTCAACCCTAATCTACAAATTTTTAAGGATTTTTTTTACTTGTTTTCTGGCTTTGTTTGTTGTTTGGTTTTTAAATATCGATTTTAGAGAGGAAACCAAAATTGGATTTTATAGTGGAAACACACTTCCTACATTAAACTGTAATATGGAGTGGCTGCTTCTGTCCTATAATTAAGCTTTGCATAATTCAATTTTTATTTTTTAATAATTTTGACAGATAATATCCAAATTTGTTTTTAAGCATTTATTTTTATTTTTATCACTTAAATTTTCATAGTTGCACTAAATAATTGGTTTTAGGCTTTTTTATCTATTTAAAATTTCACAGTTGCAGGAAATTATGGGGATGGTCAGACAATAATTATTTAGTAAATGTCAATGTTGAGATGCAGAAAGTTAAAGCTTTCTAAATTTAAAACACAAACTATCAACATCTCATATCAAAATATAGCAAGTAAATATCCTTACATCAAACTCTAATAAGTTCACAAGCAGCACTTTTCCTTACTTTGCCTAACTGTAAATTTTGATGATTATTGATGGAAATATTTTTGCCAGTTTCTGCATGTATGGTGAAATTGATGTTTACTGATATTTATCCATAAAAATCTGTTCCTCAAAAACCTATCCATAATACATTCTATCAGTACATTAATTTTATCACAGAATCTGTAACTTCTGATATCAACATAATTGGTCAATAATACATATAACATGGTAGCTGTAGTGCTTTAGCACTTGATCTAGAATTTAGTGATGATTCCTGTGTTAACATGTATAATATATTTATACATTGTGTGGGTTTCACTAACAGATTTACTTTGATCTATTTTCTGTGACAACCTAAAAGGAAACTTGCATGCTATTCCTGCTACAGTGTATTATTAAGTTATTCACCACTTACAGAAACAGCTAAAAAAGAGTATTCTAGTTTTAAAAAATGGTGAATGTGTAACAGTTTAAAATATTCAGTTATAGTTGTCTATAAAATAAATATTAATTCTCAGTAATTCATATCTACTAAGTCTCATTCTAGGAAATCAAATGTAAACAAATCAAAATATTTTTCAATATCTAGATATTCCCATTTGAATTACCATTAATATTATTCTATGTAGATAGGTACACCTCTACCCCAACATAAAGCGACCTGATTTAACATGAATTCGGATATAAAGTGGTAAAGCAGCATTCTGGTGGAGCAGGGCTGCACATTCCAGCGGATCAAAGCAAGTTCGATATAACGTAGTTTCACCTATAACACAGTAAGATTTTTTGGCTCCCAAGGACAACATTAAATCGGGTTAGAGATGTATTTATAAGACAATCATCTTAATACCTGAATTCAAAACAAAACAAAGTACATGAATTGCACTTTATAACTGGTATAGAAGTGGGATTCTAGCTACTATTTTTATTTTATAACAGATTAACAGAAGTCTTCACAGTACAAGATATTTTCTCACATAAGTAGTCATTAGAGAGAGCACACTAGGAATATAAGAGAATACAGCCACTAGTGCAATGAATGGATTATGGAGGCATCATATGGTTATTTCTAAAGTTGTATCAAATTAGTTGTCTTTAATCAGTTCTTCCCAGTTTCCTTCAAAATAGTTTAGGGCTTGATTCTAAACCAGTGAAACCAAGGGGACCTCTGCCACTGATTTCAGTGGGTGTAGAATCAGGCCCTTCATAGATAACCTACTCCAGACAGTAAGCCTCTCTAATACTTATGGACAGTTAGTAATTTCATACTGAAGCACTGATCTCTCCTCTCTCCCAACAGCAGAGCTCCTTGAGGATACTCATAGCCATTGGTAGAGTTCTGTTCATTAGCAGCCTCTGAGAGGACCAGTCCCCAGGAGTAAATTTAGCTCCTATTCCTCACTCTATTTACTTACCCCTTGGTCCCCATTTCTGCATGGTCTGTAGGAGTTCCAGCTCAGCACTGGGACACTGCAGCCCTTTGTTATTTTTTAACCAAGCATACATGCAACTATCCTGAAATCTATTTCATACTTCACCTGCATGAAGTGTTGGGGGTCTTCCAGACTTCAGTTTTAATGTGAGTTCTCTTTAGGTGTCAGAAGGCAAAAGCGACAATGATGTAGAAATATTTCCATTCCTATAGTGTTCACTGGATGACTTGTATTCAAGTAGTATTGAAGCATCTCCCAGAGCCAAGCATTATGTAAACCATTATGTAAAACATAATACATAATATGGCTAATATACAACAACGATTTTTAGAAGTCCCCTCTTAATCATCTCACACAAGTAAAACAAGGAGATAGATCACCATTTAGGGTTCTGGGCACCTTTGCAGAGTTCCAGTGAAGTCAAGTCAGAGGCACACTACACAGAGGAAAAGATTCACACATGCAAATCGCCTTGCAGGGTCAGGCCCTAAACTGGCACAATACAGCACTGAACTGAAAAAGACAAATTACCCTTTAAAGTTTGTTGTTGTTGGGGAGGGGACAATTTACTTTGTATTGCATACATCTGAAACCAGTATTCAGAATTCCTTCACATTGCTGAAGACTGAAAATTTTAGGAAGACAAATAGGTGACTCCTCCAGACAAGGAAGCAGAGTCAAACAGTGCCAAAGGAAGTACCTTAAGGAGGTATAGACAGCCCAAGGAGCTCTTTTCCATCCTTCACACATGCATGTGCACACACATACACACTTGCCCTCCCTAGGGTAGAAGATCAGTGTGGCAGTGCGACAATGAAAGAAGAGGCTAATGTTGCTGATTCTCCATTGAGACATCCAGTTGCACAAGTAATAAAATTGTTTTTAAAAATGACCGTCTGCTGCATGGAACATTTTGTGTCTTAACATAGATGTCGTGTGGAAGGTTAAAGGCTAAATGATATGGGCCAAATCATGCCCTTCCACAGAAAACCTCAAGAAGCAGAAAGCTCTATTAAAAGGCATCAGGTTGTTGATATAGAATACCTGACATTCTCTCCTAAGGAAGGAAGGATTAATCACTGTAGAGAAGGAACAGAAGCTGTGGCCTTAGAACTGTGTGAAGCCTGATGATTTACAGGTTATTCTGGCTTCAGTCACGTGCATCTGCACAAATTGTCTGTCCCAATTTGTGCCACTCTGAGACCTGCAGCACACAAGACTGACTCAGTGGCTTTCCTATCATTTATCCCCTACCTGGCTACGGCTAACCACATGCATACATTCCCTGAGAAGGTAGAAACTGCAGAGCAGAAGTTAATGCACTTCTCAACAGCATTTGCTTCTGTGAAGATGTCTGCAGCAAGCACTACCAGTTTCTCCAGTGAAGCATGCCTGCATGGCTCCATGCTCACCACCTGGTAACACTTCCCAGCACTGTGCAGAGCTCCAAACAGACATTATGTGGAGTTTGAGTTCAGTGGGAGTACGTCACATAATGACTCTTATATGTCCACTTTTATGAATTTGCAAAGGATTGCTTCCCTCTGCACCATGCAGCAAGGGGAGCATACAGCTTTAGCTATTCAATAAGAACAAACTGTACCATTCCAAGCCTTGAACAGATAAAATCTGTTTTGTGTTTTGTATTATTTTGTTGGGCGATTCTCTCTTCAATTGAGGGGTCCTGTTTTTCTAACTACAAACAAAAATATAACAAGAAAGAACATATTTCTTTCCCTCTCTCTCTCCTCTGCCCCGTTATTTTCTCCTTTTGTGAATGTTTGTAGCTATGGATGGGAAGGGAGGTCAGCCCCACAGTGCGAGAACTGCAGTGCTGAATGAACATAAATCTTCAATACAGAATCTCTAACAATCCTGGAGAGAAGGAAATTGCCCATGGATTCCCTTCAGTGTCTGAAGTAGCTTGCTGAATGCATGTTATATGAGTCGTGATCAAGGATGAATGTGTCTTTACAATGCAAGAGTTTTTTGTCTGGTGCATGCAAACTGCAAGATCTGAGTGCTCCATGAGTACATAATGAACTCCCTGTTTATATGGACATGGCTTTGCCAGGAATGTTCCCACACACTATTCATTTGATCAGGACTATCCAGTTAATTCTAACAAGGTTAACGTACTAAAACTCCGCGCGGCCTTAGGAGGCACCAGTGGAATAATGGCAACAGGCATATGCAATTTCCATCAGCCACAGGTATCTAATGTGGGAATGGGACAGGCTGGGGCCAGACTAGATTGACATGTCCAAATATAACCTTTTCTATTAACAATGAAAATATTACATTTGAATGTTTGTGATTTGTATGAAGGTGAGGAGCAACGGGATGACTAGGAAAACTTGTGGAGAAATACAGAGTCTCTACTGTAATAACAATCAGGTAACATACAGTTACTGCTGAACTGGGAGAGACAGATAAACGGCTACATCTTCATGGGCTACTAGCTCTAAGGAAAACACCAAGAACAAAGCAAGTATTGCCAAGTATTGTTAGTTTGGAATTGATTTGATATGGGTGACCTCCTGGATCTGGGAGATGATGGCTCCAATTCTCTATGGCTTTGAACTATCACCACTTTTTTTTTTCCAGACACTTCGTAAGTGGCTGTAAAATGCTACCATTCTAATTTGGTGGCATTTTACACACACTGTGCACCTTTCACACATATTTTAATGAAGAATCATAGACTCGTAAGACTGGAAGAGACCTCGAGAGGTCATCTAGTCCAGTTCCCTGCCTTCATGGCAAGATTAAGTATTATCTAGACCATCCCTGATAGGTGTTTGTCTAACCTGCTCTTAAAAATCCCAATGATGGAGATTCCACAACTTCTCTAGACAATTTATTTCAGTGCTTAACCACCCTGACAGTTAGGAAGTTTTTCTTAATGTCCAACTTAAACTCCTTTGCTGCAATGCAAGCCCATTGCTTCTTGTCCTATCCTCAGAGGTTAACAAGAACAAATTACCTCCCTCCTCCTTGTAAAAACCTTTTATGTACTTGAAAACTACTATCATGCCCCCCCCCCGTCTTCTTTTCTCCAAACTAAACAAATCCTATTTTTTCAATCTTCCTTCATAGGTCACGTTTTCCAGACTTTTAATCATTTTTGTTACTCTTCTCTGGACTTTCTCCAATTTGTCCACATAAGAACAGCAGTACTGGATCAGACCAAAGGTCCATTTAGCCCATTATTTGTCTATTGACAGTGCCAATGCCAGGTGCCCCAGAGGGAGTGAACCTAACAGGCAATGATCAAGTGATCTCTCTCCTGCCATCCATCTCCATCCTCTGACAAACAGAGGCTAGGGACACCATTCCTTACCCATCCTGGCTAATAGCCATTTATGGACTTCACCAGCATGAATTTATCCAGTTCTCTTTTAAACGCTGTTATAGTCCTAGCCTTCACAACCTCTTCAGGTAAGGAGTTCCACAAGTTGACTGTGCTCTGCGTGAAGAAGAACTTCCTTGTATTTGTTTTAAACCTGCTGCCTATTAATTTCATTTGGTGACCCCTAGTTCTTGTATTATGGGAATAAGTAAATAACTTTTCCATATCCACTTTCTCCACATCATTCATGATTTTATATACCTCTATCATATCCCCCCTTAATCTCCTCTTTTCCAAGCTGAAGAGTCCCAGTCTCTTTAATCTTTCCTCATATGGGACCCTCTCCAAACCCCTAATCATTTTAGTTGCCCTTTTCTAAACCTTTTCTAGTGCTTGTATTTCTTTTTTGAGGTGAGGAAACCACATCTGTACACAGTATTTGAGATGTGGGCGTACCATGGATTTATATAAGGGCAATAATATATTGTCAGTCTTATTCTCTATCCCCTTTTTAATGATTCCTAACATCCTGTTTGCTTTTTTGACAGCCTCTGCATACTGCGTGGACATCTTCAGAGAACTGTCCACGATGACTCCAAGATCTTTTTCCTGACTCGTTGTAGCTAAATTAGCCCCCATTACTCCTCCAGCTGAGTCATAATCAGTGCAGAGTTGAGTGGAAGAATTACTTCTTGTGTCTCGTTTACTAATAACCTGCAGTTATTTTATACATCTCTAGCCATAAAAGATGAGTGAAAATATTTTTTTTTAATTGGACACATACCCAGACCTCATTTTAAAAGTCCAAATCAGGAAACAAGTTTTCAACAAATGCCTCAGCGTTCAACAAAAAAAATTTTTCTACGGTGTGTGAATGAGTCTGAAAAGCCAGCAACAGACAAAGCTTTGCATTAATTCTTAGCAAAGCATATCTTAGAGTAAAAGCACAGCTTCAGTGACAGAGTATAAGCTTTCACAAACACTGCCTCAACCTGGCACCTGACCAAATTCAGCTCTGACGTAAACAGCAACAACTTTGTCAACTTCAGCAGAGCTAAACTCACTTACCGCAGGGTTGAATTTACCCACTGTTTGTATGGCTCAAAAGAGTATTAAGATTCCATGCATGTTATGGGCCTGGTCAAAGCCCACTGAAGTCAAGTGATCTTCAATTGAATTCATGAGGTCTTAAATCCTTTACCTCCATTAAGAAGGCATATGAGAGACAAACTCATAGTTTTTTTTAATGACATGGACCACACTCCAATAGACACCGGACTGAGAGTGTCAACTCAGCCCTACATTGACTACTGAAAAACCATCACATAGTAAATAATTTTGATTGCTACCAAGCTTGAGCTCAATTTAAACAGAGGACTAGAGTTGAGAGACTGTTTCCATTACCATTTCCAGAAATCATAATATATATTAGTGCTCATATACAAATAAAGGAACATAATTTGCTGAAACTCCTTACAACTTCTGCATACATTGGATCTCTTCTGAACTATGCAAACAGAGGACTCTGTTGCCACCGATGAGAGATAATATAAGCAATAGAGAAAAAACATTCACTTTGGCTCACACAGTATTCTCATCTCAGCTCCTGCAAATTCCATTAGCATTAATTAAAGTGAGATGATGGACTTTTTAACATGTTTAGTCTGGCAGACAGAATCCATTCCTATTTAAGAACTGGAACTTCAGTGAGTGTGGTACGGGGATGGCTAGGTTACACTTTTTCACCAACCAAAATATTTATCCACAGGGTATAATGAGGGGAAATATTGGAGACCTCATTTCTCTACAGACTTCTTCCAAATAATAAGCAGCTGTCACAGGAGTGGAAACAGCAATAAAATCCCAACAGTCAAGCTGATCTGATATAGTCCATTGCCTTTTGAATCATGCCCAGACAGGTATCTCAATTGAATGGTTCCAGCAGTACCAATGAGCTGTGCATTGCAATGTTGTATCACAGCTCTGGTTGATAAAATTTTATAATTATAAGTAAAAAGTTAAACACTATTGAAGACCCAGACATTTCTCTCTCACACGCATACCCTCCTCTTGCTGCAGTTTGATGCTTAAAATTTGTAAGTGCTGGATTTCTAGGAAACAGACCAAAATCCAGACTGTAATAGATATCCAACAGAGAAATCAAACAGAATTCCTGTTCCTGAGGATTGTAATTGTAATTTAATATTGTAATTATGTGACCATCTGTGAAAGTGCCATTCCTTACCACTATACTTTATTTTGGAAAAACTTACAATATCCTTACAAATAGATGAGCAAGTACTGGAATACATGACTTGTTGGTCTTCCAATACACTTAAAAAGTGTCCATCTGAAACAGCATCTAACTGGAAAACTGTACAAAATAACTAACTTTAACTGTCTGCAAAATCTAAATGTCTTCCTTGTTGACACAATGCCGTCTTCTCAGCAAACTTTATTGTTGTGCAAATAGTGTCACTGATTACTTTTGTCAGGGCCATTCAAATACTATTCCCTGAATACAGATTCTAGTAAAGTTCGGGAGATTTTTGTTTTGTGAAGCATTTGCACACCAGCCCCATTGTTTGCAAATCTCCTGAAATAGCTGAAGAATATTTCAGACAAACAAATGAATATTCTATTGAATATTCACAAAGTATCCAGTGTTGGTATTTGATACCAAGATTCAAAATAGGTCATGCAATCATTCTACCTGCTAAAATGAGTGCATTTAGTGTCAAATACGTGCATTTGAGCAAATCACCGAGACCAGTTTTGAAGCTTCTTATACTCACTAATACTGAAGGTCCACATATGCATGAATAAAACTGATATGCATTATATATTTTTCTTTCCCATCCCCATCCCCAGTATTGAACCTCTTCTAATATTTTAATAACTAATTCAACTAAGATAACCTACTATTTGAGTGAGCTCTAGAAATTAGTGATGTTTGTTTATTCTTGTATATATATTGCACCAAATTCTATGTAAAATAAGTGGGCACAACTCTGTGTTTGTACAGTGTCTAGCACAATGGGGTCCTGGTCCATAACTAGGGCTCCCATGCGCTATGGTAATGCAAATAAATAATCAAAATAACAGTATGCTGCCATCAATAGATTTAATCCATTTACACCAGCAGACAATTTTCCCCATTGTTTATTTATTAGATTAAAATGTACATTAGGGCCCTGATTCAGAAAAGCACCCCTATTTAGAACACTTAAGTGTATGCTTAACTTTAAGTAAGTGCTCAAGTCTCACTGCAGTTACTGAAGTCAATGGAATTTCAGCATGTCCTTAACTTTAAGGACAGAATTAAGCGCTGACTTGAACAGGAATGGACTTAAGCATGTACTTGGATGCTTTCCTGAATTTGGGCTTCTCTGAATAAAAGGTGTTATGTCCACATTTATACCAATTGAAGACAATGATATAGTTTATGTCCAGACAAACAAAACAAGTGAACAACCAGTTATTGAAAACTAAAATCACATCCACTGACTGTGTGGCCCCAATTTCAAGCTGGTAAATGAGTTAGAGTATCTAGTTCCAAATGTGACCATTCATAATTCTGGTGCCCACAAAACAAGTATTTGCAAGCCAAAATGCCAATTTAAATCCCGATTTTGAAACTGGAGACCCCAATTTAGGCCCTGAAGTTTGCAGATTAGGCTCTTTGTTTTCTGATGGAAGTGGCCACATTTTGGCAAAACAATTTGCTGCAGGATATTTCAATGCAGAAAATCAAATGGAGGGCAAGTGCGTAATTAAGTCAGGTAGAACGGGCAGCAGTGCAGCTTTTTAAAAAGCCCCATGATCCATTTCTAAGTCTTCACAGTGCAGGAATGGTACTTCAGTGTTGAGCCAAAACTAGGACATGCAAAAATAAGCAAAATAATTATTGTAACCAAACATTTTCAGATCTCTTTAAAGGTTCAGCTTGATGAATGGGTTATGGTTCAGGTCAGTTCCTTATTTGATCCAAACTTTTTTGCCTACCTCTAATAGGAAGCTACCCTATAGCTGAAAGTGAAAGTCTCCATAACCTTCAGGACCCAGTGTAAGGTGCAAATTCACACCACATTCATTAGTTTATAATGAAGAAGCAAAGTCTGCAGCCTGTAACAAAGCAAAACATCCACTGAAGACAAAATGTTCTGTGCACTTAAAGACTACAAGAAACCTAATCAAAGCTTACCAGCAGTAGCTCACAAAGCCCCCTTGTATCTCTATATATCTTTGCTTACCAAGCTGGAATCAGTTGTTCAGCCATTTGCTGGAATTCTTGTCATGCTAGCCAGAAAGGAAAATCTTTGACACCATTCTGAGTATAGTCACCACATATACAGTGGCAAACAATCATACTAGAACAAGAATTGTGTTCATTTCTAAAACACTGCATATAAACCACTAATATCTTCTGGGATAAGATTCATCTTGGTATAATTCCATTGACTTTAGTAGCTTACACCAAAGATGAATTTAGCCTTAAGGGTAGAATTTTCAAAGTTGCTGAGCTTGTTAAGTCCCATCCTAATTGTTTAGAAGATTTGTAAATTACTTCTATTTTCTCTACATTATTTCATGTGAACATAAAAAAAAACCCCTAATCAGTTAATGCTGTATCACGTTCATTTCTCCATTTGTAACCCCCTTCTTTAATCTTGGCAAGTATCGTACATAGGAAATAAGAAAAATAAATAAGAATGCAAGCGAACCTTGACAGACCAAAATTAAGCATTCAGTTATCAAAAAAGATTATCTTGTTGTGCCACAAATAATCAATAATTAAACGGTTAAAAGGATAAGTTCCAGATCAGTATCTTTCTATACATGGACATTAGGAAGTCTTCACGTTGAAGCACTTTACTTATTAGTGATTCTCCAAAGGTTTGGAGTTTTGAGTCAGCCCATTCATTCAGCAACTTACAAACACTTCCTGAACCTCTTCAGTGCATTTACAGATGCTCTCCGGGTTACACAAGACCCAAATTATGAAATTTGACCTTACGCAAAAAGTTCCATAAGGCATAAATAAAATTTTCAAGTTGCGGAAAATATTGTGTAGTGTATGGGAATGCAAAGTACTGTAGTGTGGTGTGCAGAGGAATACAGCAGTAGCATCTCCTATAAGGGAAGGCTTCACACTCTCACAGCCTTTCAGTCTCATGTTATTTCAGTGATATTGTATTTCTGTTATTTCCCCCTATTATTTCATTCAAATCATGCCTGTCTCCTCCTCTCCTTCCTCATCTACAAATTAAGCCCATTGTCATTCACCACTAAAATGCAGCCTTCAGTGTGCCAGGATAGCAAAAGGATTAAGGTAAATGCAATATTTTTGTTATTATTGATTTTTATGCTTGCACAATATATATTTCCAACTTACATAAAATTTGGGTTACACAAGGCTTTCTGGAATGGAACAATTGCATAAGTCGGGGAGCATCTGTATCCCTATCAAATTCTGGAGGTACTAGAAATCTCATGAGAAGTAGTTCTCAGGCAACTTTCAGATGTAAAAACTTTGCAAAATACAGGGATTATTTTTAGCATTTCCACCTCTAACTTTATCCAGAGCTATTCAGGGCAAAAACCAGTGGAGACACGTAGTTTGTTAAAGTGGGTAAAAGTCCCTTTCATTTTCTTCTGCCACTTTCCTTTTTACCTCACCCTATGAAGTTTGTGCAGATCATTGAATAAAAACAGATATGCTTGGTCTGTTCTGGAGTCTGACTAATGTATGGTTCGCTGCATGCCCTTTTTGGTAGTGGCCTGTACAAACTGCATAGTCTTTGCAAAAATTCATGAAAACAATAAAATAATAGTGAAAAAGTTACCTAAACATTTCTGAACCACAAAATGTATTATTATTAGTGTTGCTGATAAAGATAAGTTTGGTTGATAAAGGTAACAGAGTTCAGGGCTGGCTTTAGCAAGAGTGGGGCTCGATTCGTACTCACCCGGCGGCTCTCTGGGTCTTTGGTGGCACTTCGGCAGCGAGTCCTTCACTGGATCCAGGTCTTGGGCGGCACTCAAAGACAGAAGCGGCGCCAGGGTTTTTGGCGCCCTAGGCGCAGGGCCGGCTTGCCAGTCCACCAGCTCCAGTGGACCTCCCGCAGGCAAGCCTGCGGATGCTCCTCCGGAGCCGCGGGACCAGCGGACCATCCGCCGCTGCGGGAGGTCCACCGGAGCAGTCTGCCACCCTCCCAAATCCTGGTGCCCTAGGCGACCGCCTAGGTCACCTAAATGGAAGCGCCGGCCCTGCTCAAAGACCCACCACAGAAATGCCGCCGGAGACCTGGAGTGAGTGAAGGGCCCGCCACTGAAATGCTGCCAAAGACCCCTCGGAGCGCTGCCGGTGAGTAAAAATTAAAAAGGCACCATCGCGGGGCTCTCTTAGGTGCGGGACACCATTCCAGGGAATCAGGGGAATCGGCCTAAAGCCGGCCTTGACAGAGTTGATGGAATAGACTTCTGATGGTATTTTGATTAAGAAAGTAGAATGACCAAAAAAAAATCACCATGAACATATTAAAATTGGCTAACTGATAGGTCTGAAAAAAAGTAATTGTCAACAAAGAAACATCATCACTGGGCAAGCATGTTTCTAGTTGGGTCCTGCAGGGACTGGTTCCTGTCCTTATGCTATTTAATATTTTTATCAATGACCTAGAAGTAAACATTAAATCATCAGTGATAAAGTAATCAGAGGACAGAAAGACTGAGGGAATGGTAAAGAATTAAGAGGAGAGGTCCACTGATGCAGAGTAATCTGGATTGTTTGATAAGCTGGACACAAGCAAATAATATACATTTCAATATGGACAAAGTGTTGGGTCATATATCTGCAAACAAAGAATGTAGGTCATACTCATGGGATGGAGGACCCTATCCTGGGAAGCATTGACTCTGAAAAAAGACTTGAGAGTCACCAGAGATAATCAGCTGAACATGAGCTCCCAGTGCAACATTGTGGCAAAGGGCTTATGTGATCACTGGTTGTATAAACAGGGGGACATCTAGTAGGAGTAGGGAGGTTATATTACCTCTGTATTTGGTACTGATGAAACTGCTACTGGAACACTGTTTCCAGTTCTGGTGACCACAATTCAAGAAAGATGTTGAAAATTGGAAAGAATTCAGAGAAAACTCGCAAAAATTGTAAAAGAATTTAAAAACATTCCTTATAGTTAGACTCAAGAACGTCAACCTATTTCAGTTATCAAAGACAAAGTTAAGGGGTGATTTGATAACAGTCTATAAATACCTACACCAGAAATTTGATACTAGCATGTTCTTTAATTGGGCAGACAAAGAGCTAACAAGATCCAATAGCTGGAAGTTGTAGCTACAAAAATTCAGACTAAAGATATGGCACAATTTTTTAACAGTGAGGACAATTTACCAAGAGTTGTAATGGATTCTCCATCACAGGAAACATTTAAATAAAAATTGGATGTTTTTCTTAAAGATATGTTCTAATTCAACCACAGCTATTGGACTTGAATCAGGAATTAATTCAGAAAAGTACTATGGCCTGTGTTATATAGGAAGTGAATCTAGATGATCACAGTGGTCCCTTCTGACCTTAAACCCTATAAATCAGGGGTCGGCAACCCCTTGCCACTTGGGGTCCCAGCCACCGGCCCCGCTCAGCCCGCTGCCAGCCTGGGGTCCCAGCCCTGCCCACCCTACCTACCCTAGTTTTAGCCCGTTCTCTTCCTCTCTGCACTGAGCTGAGGGTGGGGGTGCACTGAGCACAGGGCTAGGGGTGAAGGAGCAGGCTGAGGGATGGGGTGCAGGGTCTGGTCAGGAGCTAAAATGAGGAAGGGGGCTCAGGGTTGGGGCAGAAGGTTTGGGTGTGGAGCACTTACCTGGGCAGCTCCCCTTTGGTGTAAGGGGTGGAGGTGGGAATGTGGGGAGTGGGAGTGCAGGAGCTCCCATTTTGTGCTCAGGGTAGGGGGTGCAAGAGTCAGGGCATGGGGTGTTGGGGGGGCTGGGTATGTGTGGAGAGTGCAGGAGTCAGGGCAGGGGGTGTTGGGAGTGCAAGAGTCAGGGCATGGGGTGTGAGGGGGCTGGGTATGTGTGGAGGGTACAGGAATCAGAGATGGGGTTGTGAGGAGATGCAGGGAAATGAGGTGCAAGGGGGGTGCAGGGGTCAAGTCAGAGGGCTGGGGCTGTGTGAGGGGGTGCAGGAGTCAGGGCATGGGGTGTGAGCAGGCTGGGTATGTGTGGAGGGTGCAGGAATCAGGGATGGGGTCATGGGGGGATTCAGGGGTCAGGGCAGAGGGCTGAGGGGGTGGGCTGGAATCAGGGGGGTGCTCCCAGCCCCCTGCCCTGAGTGGCTCATGGCGGGGGCTGGAGGGATACGCCTCACTCCTGCCTCTCTTCCCCGCCTCCTTACCGGTCTGAGCAAAGAGGGCACTGGGGCTGCTCTTCTCCCCTCCCTCACAAGGGCCATCAGCAGCAAGGAGGGAGAGGAGGCAGGACTCAATGCAGCACACTGGGGGAAGAGGCGGGGGAGGGGGAAGCCTGGCTGCCAGCAGAGCTTGCCGTACAGCAGCAGCCAGCAGGACCAAGCTTGCTTCTGCCCCCTGCCCCCGCCAGAGAGAGCAGTAGGCAGGGGACAGAGAAAAGTGGGATGGGTCGGGCAGTATTTTTAGTGGCACACTGCAGCCTGCCGGGGTCCGGCTCAGCCAGCTGCCGGTGTTTGGCAGCGGGCTGAGTGGGACCCTGGCAGGCAACAGTGTGACATTAAAAATTGGCTTGTGTGCTGTCTTTGGCACCCATGCCATAGGTTGCCGACCCCTGCTATAAATCAACCAGTCAATCTATCATTTGTACTACAGCTATAGAGGCCCCAATTAAGACCAAGGCCCCATCATAGTAGACTCTGTATAAACATATATTAAGAAAAAGTCCTTGCCCCAAAGAAATGACAGTCTAAGTAGACAAAATTGATATAAGGTGGCAGGGAAACAGTCACACAGAGAGACGAAGCAACTTGCTCAAAGTCACTGGCAAAGCTGGGCGTAGCTATCAGGTTTCTTGATGCCCAGTCCAGCATTTTAGCCATCAGATCACACAGGCTGCCCAAAAAGATGGTTCCGTTTAAATTGTACCTAGTTTGTATTAGCTCTTATTTTACAAGAACTAATTAGACAACCACTAGTTATTACTGTAAACTTAAAAATTACTGATCCATTTATAGGAGTCTTGCCATGACACTGGTACCTTCAGTCTCTCCAGTCAATGTTTGCACTTTACTTATGTAAAAGCCTATCACGTATCAGGAAAAAACACACAGGAAAATAAATCTCTTCAACCAGACCCTTGGGTTAGGTATTTGTATGTGAAAAAAAATTAAAATGGTGATGGTGCAACAGTTATTTTCAGTCCTCACCATGTTGCATCAGGAAATATTCTCAATGCACAACTAGCACAATGCAAAAATGAGGCAACATACCTTCATTTCAAGGGCTGGTAAAAAGAAGAGAACATCCTTCAAACAGAGCTCTTGAACACAAGAATTCTTATTTTCAAAGCCCAGGATATACATCCAATGCTTTAAAAACTAGGATAGATTGAGTTTCAAGAAGGATGCTTCTCTCACCACTTTGTGCTGTCAACCTCTCTAGCGGGACTATAACTATCTCAACATCTCTAGTGGGATAACAACACCCCAAATATATCATGTGAGAGGGGTTATATTAGTATTCCACTAGGATGCCAATCACTACTGATCGATTGTCCTTTGGGCCAATAACTTACATATTTTCAACTGCTGAATTAACAATGGAAATAAATGATTTATATCTGTTCTAAAATATTTATTTTCACACTCTGGGAAATAAAATTTGTGCTGCCAAAGGCACACTGGCATAGTATAAATATATTTATACATATAAATTTATTTATATGTTCTTGTAATTATATTTATACTATACCTGAGGGACTCCAACTCTGCAAATAAATCTTGTTATTTTCTACACTGTGCAAATAAACATTCTATAGTGGAAATAAATCATTCGGCCCACTATAGAATCCATTTATTCAACCGGAGGAAATTACGTTGTTGGTGAGAGTACTGTCAGCCAGCAGTTGTCAACAGACCAAGGCTAACATCATCCAATTTGTTTGATGAGATAGCTTACTAAACAAGAAAGGACAGAAAAACAAGTCACTGAGTGTTTTTATTTAATATAGGTGTGTATTCGTAACACAGTACCTTTCTTTTAGACATAAGCCACAAATCCACGTGCCTTCACTCTACAGAATATTTCTTTCTTCCTGTCTATTTTAGGTACTTATCTGGCCTCCATTACCATAGTATCTGAGCACTTCACAATCTTTAGTGTGTTTACCCTCACAATATCCTTGTGAGGAAGAGAAGTGCTGTTATCCCTATTTTCCAGAGGGGCAACTGAAGAACAGAGAGACTAAGTGACTTAACCAAGCTCACACAGGAAGTTGGTGGTGAAGCAGGGACTTGCACCTGAGTCTCCCAAGTCCTTTCTCCCACTTCAGGAATGATTTCCCACTTGCATACATAAATGTAAATCAAGAATAATGCCTCTGAAGTCAATGGAGTAACACCAGTGTAAAACCAATATAAATGAGAGGAGAATGTGGCCTCTTTACGTTTTGCAGCTGGTGAAATGTCAATACAGAATGAACTGGAATATGAGGATACTGGCACTCGCCAGGATTTGGGCACCACCTTCCATGCATAAATAAACATCAATTGGAATTCTAGGATAACAGGAATGAATCTGTGTTGTATTGTAAATTACTTAGAAGTGCAGACCATGTATATATTGGTGATATCCATGTGATTAAAAATGCATAATAAATGCAGTTGATCAACTCATTTGTATTCTGTCCACAAGCCCAACTCCACCACCACTTCACACAATGGTCTACACCAATGGTTCCCAAATTTGTTCTGCCGCTTGTGCAGGGAAAGACCCTGGCAGTCCAGACCGGTTTGTGTACCTGCCGCGTCCGCAGGTTCGGCCAATCGAGGCTCCCACTGGCTGCAGTTCGCCGCGCCAGGCCAATGGGAGCTTGTGGAAGTGGTGCAGGCTGAGGAATGTACTGGCTGCTGCTTCCAGCAGCTCCCATTGGCCTGGAGCAGCGAACCGCAGCCAGTGGAAGCCGCGATCGGCCAAACCTGCGGACGCGGCAGGTACACAAACCAGTCTGGACTGCCAGGGTCTTTCCCTGCACAAGCTGCAGAACAAGTTTGGGAACCACTGGACTACACATAATTTTGTACTGGAATCACTGATTCTATTTGTTTGTTTACTGACAAATATACTAGTACAACCCCTTGTATGAACACAGTTATACCAATATAATTTATTTCCCTCCCCATATGTGAAAAAGCTATACCAGCATAAGGCACCTTCATTCTATATAAGTGAGTCCATACTAGGGGGGATGAACTGCTCTAACTATACCCAATATAATTAAAGCAGTACAACACTTGTGCATAGACAAGGCCCCATGCTTCTCAGACATCTCAAAGTCACCATTTTACACCACCACCACTTGCCAGAACAATGGTTTAGACAATTTTACAGAGGTTTTAAAAACATGTTCTCTCGCCTTCACAGGTCTGCAGCACTGCCAGCCCAAATGTTCAAAAATTGTAAGATTGGTCTAAAATGTGGTATTTTTAAAGAAAATTCAGTTTCTTTTAAATTTGCCTTATAGGCTTTTGTAGACTTTATGTGCATATGGGTCACATTTTTCAGCTGTCACAACCAGGAGTGCGGGACACTTACATTAAAACAAAAATAAATAAGATAAGATTGTCACTGTAGGTATGTCTCCAATACAGTCACAGCTCCTACTGACATACCCAAGCTAACGCAAGTCCTGGTGCAGTGAAGCTGCAGCAGCGCACGCTTGGTCTGTACAAGCCCACCTGAAACCCTGGGTTATTACTCGCAGGGCTAGCCTGGGCTGAAACATACACTGCCACAGCTTTATTGCTCTAGGACCCGAGCAAGCTAGATCAGTGGAGATCAAGCTACATTAAGGCTAGCTCAGGTATGTCTACTCACCCATGATTATTATATAGATCAATAGTGCGCAAGCTTTTCCAGTTCCGCTCCCTGTTATCATTAATGGAATCTGTCCATACCCCCATTCATTACTGTACAGCCAAGACTTCCTCAACAGCATGCTTCTCTGCAGCCAGGCTGCATCACTAGGGCAGGGCCAACACCTGCCCTTCTGCCCCTCCCCCATCCAGTTTTCAGGGTGAGGGAAGGTGCGTGTGGCAGTCTCTGGGGACAGAGCTAGCACTGGGCATGGAGGCTGCAGGGAGCAGAAATCCGCCCGGCACAGTGACCAAGAGGCTGGGTGGCCTGCTGGGGTGACTCTAGGCATGGAGGAGATGCTCCCTTTCCCCTACTCCCCTTGGGGGCTGGCCCAGGCCTCGTGGAGCGGGCACCAGCCACTGGGCATTGCCGCTTGCCCCCCTGAATGTTCCTCTATGCCTCCCTGGGGGAGGCACATCCCATAGTTTGCACATTCCACAGTTTGAACGCCACTTGTACAGATGTTCCCCACAGTCACTTGTCCCATGGAGCAGGGGCTTTAGTAAAACCTCAGTTATCACAGAACTTACTATAAAGTCATGATCATTGGGAATATCAGATCTGAACAATTTGGACACATAGTAACTGAGACACTTAGTGTCGCAGGTGGAAGGATATGAAAAAATAGTCATAATAAAACACACTAAATTATATAATCTCTTTCCAGGACAGTATGTGTCTTTTATTAAATACAGTCCATGATTGTGCAAGGAGGAGTATCTATTTGAGATGATCTGCATAAGTCATGTGTTGCTCTGATACTCACTCCCAGAAATGACCCCCCAGATAATGAAAGGGATCAGGAGATTTGCTGCGCTTAACTCCCTCTAAAAAGAGCTTTCAGAATTGAATATTTTGGGTCTCTCTGTTACATATATACACACACACACTCCACCATATAATATATACAATTTGGAATTATTAGTTGGGCCAGTGGTCCCCAATGCGGTGCTTGTGGGTGCCATGGTGCCCGCCGGGGCATTTACATGAGCCCACCTAGTGACACAGTGTGCAAAGTACTGCCTAGAAGGGGAGAGAAGCTGCTGCCCCGCACCTGCTGGGGACAGAGAACTCCGGGGCTGCAGGCACCGGTGTTCTCTGACCCCAGCAGGAGTGGGACCGCGGATTCTCTCCGAACTGCCAAAAAAAACGGTGAGATTTTGCAGGAGATACAAGACTTGCAGTTATTAGACAACACAGTTACGAGCAATTTCAAGCAACATGCAAAGTCAGCTAAAGGATGACTTGGAAATATGTGATTGGTTTTCACTGCAGTTCAATGAGTTGACAGATATATCAGATACAGCACAGTTGGCAGTTATGATGAGAATGGTATTTAGTGACTTCACCATAAAAGAAGAGTTCCTAAAAGTATTACCTATGAAAGGGAGAACAAAGGGTGAGGACATCTATAATTTATTCAAAACATACACAACATCAATTAGTATGCCACTACATAAGCTGTCTGCGATCACCACTGATGGGGCACAAGCAATGATGGGCAGTGACACTGGATTCATTGCACTCTGCAAGAAAAATGAATCCTTTCCAAACTTCATGTCTTATGACTGCATTATCCATCAAGAAGCTTTGTGCACCAAAGTTCTTTCTTTTCAATATGTCATGAATGTCGTTATTAAAATAATTAACTCTATTCAAGCGAAACCTTTGCAACACTAACTTTTTAAGGCTCTGTTGAAAGATGTTGATGATAAATAATCTGATCTTACCTTGCACAGAGAAGTATGATGGCTGAGCAAAGGTAAAGTTCTTGCACATTTTTAAGCCTAATTGAAGAGATTAAAGAATTTCTGAAGTCCACAAATCAGAACTTCGAGCAACTAGAAGACTCCAGCTGGTTAATGGACTTGGCTTTTCTTGCCGACATCACTGACCAATTGAACATTTTAAATCTTGAGCTCCAGGGAAAAGATGAACATGTAGCTCAAATGATAGGTTCTGTAAAATCATTCAAAGCAAAAATGATCTTGTGGATGTCACATATGAAGACAAAGTCTCTCGTACATTTCCCAAGTATGAAGAAAATGGTATGTGACAATGATTTTAACCCATCACCATTTGTTATCCACATTCAAACATTTCTGGGACAATTTGAAAAGAGATTTCAACAGTTCACCATCATTGAGCCTGTAGTTGCCTTTCTTGTGAATCCTTTTACTTGCCAAATAGAGGTAACAGAAATGGTTACATCAATTGCGAGTCTCATTCAAGTAAGAGCAGAAGATGTGGAACTGGAGATTTTGGATCTTCAAAATGATATTGCCCAAAAATCCTGCACAAACAGATGAAAACTTCTGGAATCTGGCTGACCGAAAAAAGTTTCCTTCCTTAAAAAATGTAGCATACAAAATAAAATCTTATTTTGGTTCCACTTGTCTATGCAAAGTTCTGTTTTCAACAGTGATCATCATAAAATCAAAATACAGATCTCAACTTACAAATGCCCATCTTGACGATTGCTTACGAACGGGAATATCATCCTACTCTTCCAACTGCGAAAAATTTTGCTGAAAAAATGCAGTGCCAAAAAAAATCACACTGACTTTATTAGAAAAACCACGTGAATTAATGATACCTATTTTCCATTAAGTGCTGATGATTGTGTATGATTAACTTGTGTTTAAGGTTTTCTTTCATATTTGTTTGTTTGTTTATTTATTGAAACCCAGATACAAGTAACAATACAAAGAATATTTTTAATTAAGTATAACTGGCGCTATCAATGTTAAAGAAAGAATAATAAATATATTTGGACCAGCAATTCAACCATGTTTTATATATAGGACTGAAATATTACTAGCCTCACTTTCTGCTACAGCTGGTCTACATTTTTCCAAAAAACTGTCCAATCAAAAAATAATTTTAGTTTTTTAAAATAAATAAGATGAAAACTGTTTACAATATTTATTTTGTGAAAACTCCTTAATTTTTCTTACAGGTAGAAAAAAGAGCAAATTCACATGGTAAGGTGAAAGAGTAATTGCTGAATAATTTAATTAATACCTTTTACATGAAAAATTACCTTTTTATCTTATGGATTCATATATTATGTAATATTAAATATGATATTTTTCATATCATTTAATATACAAATGCAAAATAAGTCTTGAAAAATTGCTGGCACTCGCCACACACTTCTGAAAACATGAATGTGTTATTGGCTACAAAAAGGCTTGGGACCACTGAGTTAGGCTAATAACATGTAGACTTCAAAATAAGCCCTATATTATCTTAAATGCCCTGGGATGACTTCTCATTTATTCCACTGTAAATCTGCACTCAAGTCAATCAGGCTACTCCTGACTTACTCACGTATAACTGTGAACAGAATTTGCCATCTGTCTTAGGTACTTCTGTGGTCTCCATTACTGTAGTCTTAGCATCATTTTAATGCACTTATTCTCACAACACCTCTACGAGGTAAGGCAGTGCTTGAGGTCTTCAAACCAATTTTGAGGATTTCAATAACTCAGTCCTGGGTTAGGGGTTGTTATAAAAGTGGATGGGTAGGGTTCTGTGGCCTGCCTTGTGCAGGAGGTCAGACTAGATGATCATATTGGTCCCTTCTGACCTATGAGTCTACGAGTCTATTATCCCCATTTTATAGATGGAGAGCTGAGGCACAGAGAAAGTAAATGACTTGCCCAAGGTCACAGAAAAGTTTGTTGAAGCACAGGGAATAGGTTTCATGATAGTGCCCTAACCATTGGACCATCCTTACTGTGTACGTGCTGGTGGGATATTCTGCCTACTCTTGCTGGTGGTTAGAGCTGAGATGCTTCTTGAAAGAAAAAATGTCATTTGTCTTGTAATTATATTATGCATAATTTTTCTTTCTGTATTTTAAATCAGTGTGTGAATAAGTAATAAATCCAAAATAAAATTAGAAAAATATTTAGCACTCAGGTGGACTTCAGGACAGGGCTCTAAATAAAGATAAAAAAAACCCCTCACTTTTTCTCCAAAAAACTCAATTTTTTCTTTCACAATATGTTCTGCCAATCATTTGTGCTGTATCAAAAAGTGATGAACGTTCAGTGTGGTTCATACTGAAGGAAAAAAAATTCACTTATCCTTTTCATCAGTACTTTATCCTCCCCCTCCATCCCTCTCCTCTTCCTTTTATTTCGGAGAAAAAGGCATGAGAGTGAAGCTACGGACACTTGTTTTGCAGTTAATTGCAGGTAAAGGCATTTTCACCAGTTCCCAAAAGGATGGTGAAGCTCAAGACTAAAAATACTTCATGCCCAGATATGTAAATCCAACACTGGGAAAGGGCTACTGAGAGACTTGCATTGCACATAGCTATAGCCAGTTTCAAAAGGGATCTGTGTTCATGAAGCTTTATCAAAAGTGCTTGATAGATGGGAGGATTCTGGAGGGCTTTGAGTTTCAGTACTGTGAGGAAAAATGCTGAACAGCAATGAAGGTAACACAAAGGGAACTAGACAGAGCCTGCTCAGTGAGGAAAGTAAAGAGATATTAGCAATCCTAAGGCATTGGTAAATTGGTTTTGTAGCTGTCGGAGTGTGTCCAAGACAAGTTCTTGTTCTTCTAAACAAAGAGGTCAAACATGGTGGGAAATGTTTAAGTGTCAAATAGCTAATTAATCAGTTTCACTGCCATACTCAGTATGTAACACCCTGGACAGAGATATATGGGGAAAGGGGGAGGGGTAAGGAACGTAGAGGAAAAGGCATAGTATCCTTGAAGACCTAAAACAATTTGATTTTAGGGCAACTAAAACAGGTGTTTGATGTGCTCAGCTTTTTGTACTTCATTTTCCACATCCTGCAAGGCCCTATATTTATGAAAAAAATAGGAGCCATGTGATCCATGAAGTCAAACTGTTTTCTGCTGCACTGCACAGAATCTCCAGTTTTTGAACAGAGCTTTCATAGAAGCAGGTGTTTGAGAATTATCTTTGCAGCAATGTTGTTGCAGCTTTAGAACCAGATCCTTCAATTTGTTCTGGCTTCTCTATAGCCCTGGGATTGGGGTATGTCATAGGCTATTGCTAGCTGTGATCTAGGAACCTCTTGGTGCCAACTAACAGAGGGAACAAATACTGCATAGGGATTTACAAGGATTCCTTGGGTATGATGTCTATATAATAGTGCTCCAAAGAGTGGCATATGAGGTCTCTATCAACAGCAAATAGTGTACCGGCTATTTTAATCATTGCAAACATATGGATGGATAATATTTAAGTAGTTATGTATTTTCTGGAAATTATGTTTTTAAAGTCTTGAAGTCAAAAGCAGGTCACCAGGAGATGATAGGCCTTGGACAGATTCTGTTCAGGCAGGGGACAGGAGATGCTTCTCTCTCTTTGTCCAGTCAGGTATGTATTTATTGTGCATTGTGTCTCAGTCAATGTCAGCCTATCTGCTAGCACAGCCCAGATACTAATTAAAATATTGCAAGATAACAAGAGACAGAGGTAGCATATCTATGAGTGCGCCATCGAACAGGGGCTGGACACTCCAAAGGGATGCTCAGAGGGCTAGGGGGTTGGACCATGCCTATTGCTAACCTGTAGAGGGACAGTGTCTGCGTAGGTTGAGAAGGGAGTGCTTATGTTGTCCACATCTAGTGGAGTTAGAGAGCTGACCCCTGGCTGGCACAGACAAGGCTTCCTGATGGTAAAGACAGATGGTAGTGAGGTGCCTCACATCCTTGGGTGCTCCCAAGTAGTGTCACACAAGTTAGCATAAAAATTAGAGCAGCTCCAAAGTGCTAATCTATAATGAGGGTGTGATAGGATTCGTGACATAAATCAGAAAGCTACAATGGGCCTGATTCCTCGGCTGTGCCCAGTGGGCAATGGAAAAATCTCAGCCTTATCTAGATTCTATAGCGCTGTGCTTGTTTTTTAATAGTCATTTGAGACCAGTAGTGTAACCAGGTTCTACCAGCAGGGGGAGCGAACACATCAAAAAAGGAGCCGAAACGGGGGAAAAAAAAAAAAGTCTTGCCACTGAGGACCTGGAACGGCTGAAGGACCCGCAGCTGAGCTGCCGCTGAAGACCCAGACTGTTGGGGTGAGTGTAAAAATTAAAAAGGTGCCACTTTGGGGGAATGTGCTCAGTGGGGAGCGACCACTCCCCCGCAACTACGCTACTGTTTGAGACTACTATAATACAGAAACTGACCATTAAATTGCTTCAGGGAAATAAGAGTTGAGGCCCCATCCATTTCAACTGATTGCTAGTTAATGAAAACCCAATTTAGCAGGATGGGGGGAAGTGAGTTTCAGATTGCCTGTTTGTCCTAAGGGAGCAAAATTCATAAGCAGCCCACACAGTTACAGCCAGGCTCTAATCAGGCTCTCTTAGTCAACTTCTGTCATTTACACATTTTGAGCCCTGATCATGCAATCCTTACTCCCAAAGTTAATCCTTAAATTAATAGTTCCATTGACATCAGTGGCACTTCTCAGGTGAATAAGGATTATTTGTGAGAGTAAGAACTGCAGGATTGGGTTTTAATATGGACTAGATTGTATAACCCTTACTCACATTACTGGGACTGGGACTATATTAAACCTTCAGAAATGTACGCACTGTCTAGCCGATAGTTATATAGGTTAATTTTATCTGGATAATAAAGATAGTAATTTCTTCCAAAGTTCCCACCACAGCTTACTCAAAATTTGCAAGTTACTAAAGCGATCAAGTTCCCAAAAGAGAGATTATAAATCCCTCTTGTATCTTGGAATATTTATTAAGAAATCCATTTAAGCCAATTTCACTGTGTATTTTCATCAGCTGCATATGTTCATTAGGCACCATGAAGTGTGCTCCCAGTCTCCATATGTTGTGACTGGAGCTGACTGCAGGTGTTTGTAACCATGGCAGGTGAGGGATTCAAACTCTAATACTGGCACCTTAGTGTCAAGTTCTTCTTCATTGCTTTTGCTGGCAGTTTCCTGAGTGGCCATTAAGAGATCAGCCTGCTGCTGCATAACACGTTAGGATGTCATTTTATCTTTAATTGTGTAGAAGTCTCTTTGTACAGGTGAGAAATCTATAGTTATTATTGCGTTCATCTTTGTGCTGACCTTTAAGCTTTTCTTGTTACAGTACACACATACTTTATGCTCACTGAGCTTTCTTAGTGAATAAAGAGGTGAAACCTATGATAGAAGTTGCCCATGTATGTCAGCTTTTGTGAACAGAAAACATAACATTTGCTTTTTGTATTGGAGAAATGCACTTGGGAAATTGCCTCAGCTTTCATCAGATATGAAATTCTATTTGACTGAGATTGCTGTCACCACTCTCCAGCATATGCTCATTTTCTTAAAATGCGTAATCCAAAGCAGATCCAGCTGAGAAGACAAGTGTACATTCAGTTTGTAAAGCAGCAAGGAGGACAGTTCAGTTAAAATGATATGGGGGCAAGTCATTTCTTTTAACTTTTTCAATCATTAAATGAAGGCATAGACTAGTGTATAGGGAGATTACAAGGACAGGAAGAGAGAAACCAAAGCCTCATTTGCTTTTTGATTAAGGTCTCACAAACTAAACAACAATTAGCAGAGAAATATAGTTTTCATTCATTGCTTTCCTAATATATATTGTGTGTGACACAAAGTCCTTCAGAATAAAAATAATACCCAAAGTAATTGCTTGTATTTTTGTCCTGTATTTGTTTCTATATTTGACAACTGTTAGCAGTTCCCCCCTTTGTCTTCTCTTCTCTAGAAGAAACATGCCAATTCTTTCAACCTTGCCTCATAGGTCATTGTCATGAGGTCACCACTAGGGCTCCTCCTCCTGGACACTCTGGGGATTAGCATCTTCCAGATGCTGCATCCTCCTCTGGTGGTCTCTCAGTCCATCTCTGCAACTCCAAGTGATCCTTCTTCATGACTGGACACTCCAGCCAGATCACTATTCATATCCCCCCCTTCCGGGGTATCAATGGTTATGTCTACACAGCAACGTGGCTGACCCATGCCAGCCAACTCAGATTTGTGGCGCTTGGGGTGCAGAGCTGTTTCATTGTTGTGTAGATTTCTGGGTTCAGGCTGGAGCCTGGGCTCTAGGACCCTGCAGGGTGGGAGAAACATCCCTGCAGCCCATTAGCCCCAGGAGCCCTGCAGCCCATTAGCCCCACAAGTCACAAGTCAGCTGCCATGCACCAGCCACAGGTTTTTCTTTGCTGTGTAAATTTACCCAAAGTCGTTTCTAACAAACGGGCTCAGGCAGTCTTCCCATTCACTACGCAACTGGCACCACTTTCTCAGTGGCGAGTAGGGGAACCTGGGTCTGCCCTCTACTTTGGGTTCAAGCTCAGGGGCCCTCTACTCAGCAACCAGGGTCTGTTCCCTCATGGAGCTTACTGCCTTTCCCTGAGCCTCCTCCATACCTTGTGGCTCTCTCTCCCTTCTCTGGGTTTGCCAGCCTCATAACTCTTTCCTCCCAGGGAGAAACTGTAGGCTACTTGCCTCTATAGCCCCAAACACTCCTTCCTTCTCCCAGAGAGTGACTTCAAATTACTTCCCTGCAGCCCCCAGATGCTCTCAGGTCCTGGGCTTTATATAAGTTCCTCCTGTTCCTATCCCACTGAGCCTCTTCTAATTAATCCCTGCTCTCTGACTCCTTCTCTAGGTGCAGTTTAGTTGGTTAATCGGCCTAGCCAGCCATGTTAACCCCTCCAGGGCTTGTGTGCAGAGGACACCTCATCACAGTCATGTTTTCTAAAAACTTCTTATCATGTTTGTTGCTCTCCTCTGGTCTCTCGCCAATTTGTTCATATCTTTCTTAGGGTATGTCTACACTGAGATAGGGAAGTGATTCCTAGCTCGCATAGGCTTATTCATGCTAGCTCTTATGTGAGTTAGCATGCTAAAAACAGTAAAGTAGCCATGGTTACACAGGCAGCAGTGGCACTAGGACAGCTGTGCTTAGTCCACACGGGCTTGTTCCCCCTGGGCATGTACTCAGCATGGCTAGCCCATGCCACTGCCCTAGCTACTGAGACTATACTACTATTTTTAGCATGCTAACTCAGATGAGAGCTAGTGAAAGTAAGCCTACATGAGCTAGGAATCACACTCCAGCTTGTAGTGTTGTGGCATCCAAAACTGGAGAAAGTATTCCAGCTGAGGCCTCACACGTTCCAAGTAGAACAGAGCAATTACCTCCAGTGCTTTATATACTACACTCCCCTGAATACATCCTGGAATGATGTATGCCATTGTACAGAACCATAACCTTCACAATAGAGACACAGGCACACATGGCTGCTAGACTGATTGGTAACAGTGAACAACCAACCACTAATGACAAGAAATGGTCAAAATAATTCTGTCAAAGCTATTTTTCAATGGAAAAATTGGGGGGGGGAGGGTTGAAGGAAATGAAAATTTTCACAAAACAACTGGTTTCCATAAAAAAATTCAGCTTTGGAAAAACCAATATGTTCTTGGTTTTCAGCAGAAAACATGATCTTTTTGACAAAAAGGCAAAATTTCTGCAGATGGAAAAATAGCCCACCAGATCTAACATTCGCACAATAGACTTGCAAGGGGAAACATGTTAATAACAATAAATCTGTCTGTAAGTTAGTGAACAGAATATGCAATTGAACTCGTCAAATAAGTTTGCTGCAAATTGTTCCTTCAGCTCCTGTCCCGATCCTGCAATCTCTATGCCATTATGATTTCCCACTGAACAAAATGGGAGTTCAGGGCACACAAAATGCAAGACTAGATGTGGAAATCCAGGGATCACAAAATGCAAGACTAAATGTGGAAATCCAGGGATCATACTGAGAGTCTTGGATGAGATGGGCACCTGAACAGGTTCCAGTATTTAAGGGTAATAAGAAATGTCCTCCATAGATTCACAGCATGACATTTTTATACAGTATTTTTATCCCACTTAGACGTCAGTGGGCCAAGTGCATCCTTGGTGTAATGCCAATGAAATCACCATACAATGGGATTGGCCACTGGCCCATCGGTACTGGTATCTTGCCTCTTTGACCAAGCAAAATCTGATGCTTCAAAGGAAGGTGGGGAGGAACCGGGGGAAACCCACAATATACCTTGTCAATAATGCAGTACTTTTCATGGGAAGGGGATGGAGATGGGAATACATGTTTCCAGATAGACTCATCCCTTTTTTAACTCCCTCTCTTCCACATTTGGGGGCAAGCTGGTGTGACCTAGTGATCAGTTCTGCAGCCAAGCACCTCTTGTGAAGTGCTGAGTGGGCACCCTTGATCCCCCACTTAAAAGGAAGAGAAGGCACTCAGAATCTCTCAGGATACACTCAGCACATTGCAACTCTGGGCACTAAACTGTCAGTGATAGCTGTAGTTGTTCTATTCATGAGTTATTTTACCGAGGCCAGGATTTTTCCCCAGTACCTTTAACTGCTAGAGTTAGATTTATGTCAATGTTCATAATTTATTCCATATATAACTTTTTCAGTGTTCTGCTCAAAGCGTTTATTTGGATGCAGGCAACAACAACAAAAATGAAGAAACATGAGAATCCAGCAACTTATTAAACTCTGCCTCCAGAAACCAAATGCTATTCTCAATAAATCTCATCCCTTGTGGCATACTGCATTTTTCAGCCTTATTATTCCCAATATTTTGCCTATCATTTTCTGAATGGTTTCTCAGGGAAGAAATAAAACCTTGTCCTTGAAAAGTGAGAGCAAGTTACTATATTTTCCCTCTGAACCACCTCATAATATGAGCAGTGAAATGCCAGGAATAATGTAAACTGTACAGTAAAACACCATGATATACTACTCCTAGAAATATCTCAGCTTAATAGGTGTTGTGTTGTTAACAGTGAAGTTTATGTAAACTAGTACATGTAAATCTGTCATGTAGACAAAGATTTACAGTAGTATCCACTCCAGTGGATGATTTTCATCACATTTAGGAATGCCAGGCAACTAGTGTGTTTTCCTGAATCTCTTTAGGCATGAAGGCCCCTTCATATTAAAAATTTGGTACTTTGACCTTCATGTACTGTACATTGATGAGCTAAGTTTTCCATTGTTCCCTTGATTATTACAGGCACAACCTGTAGCTTAGGTGACTTTGCAAGTTCACATAAGCCTCTTCTAAGAAGAGAACTGGACACTCTGACATATGAAAATGAGTTGTTATCTACAGTTGTCATGTTCAGTGAGATCTTTATATTTATGCCATGATGCATTTAGGCTGAGTTCAAAACAACATCTACAGCACAGGAGCTCAGTGTTCCAGGAAACCACAGTTAACAAATTTTATTTTATTGCATTCATTATTGATGCTTACTTATTTTGGGTGGCATTACATAAAGCTTTCTTGTTTGTTAGTGACTAATTGTTTTAGTTTGGGACATATTTCACATATGCCCCATAAAAAAACAATTATAAAATCATGTTTGGTCTTGGGGTTAAGGCACAGGACTGGGACTCAGGAGACCAGGGCCTGGGTCTAATTCCTGGTTTTGCCACAGGCTTCCTGTGAATTTGGGCAAATAAATCTGTCTTTTCAGTGGAAGGACGGTGTTTTACTACATATTTATACAGTGCCTACCACGATGGGACCCTAATCGCAGCTGGGACAACTATGTGCTATGGAATTGCAAATAATAAATAATCATACCCACTTCATAATTTATTTATACTTTTAAATAAATCATTATTGAATTTTGAGAAAGTTAGATGAAGTAAAAAAGTAAAAAGGAAAAAAAAGTGTTTGTAAATATATTACATTTTCATGAGAGAAACCTGGTAGTAGCTGAATGGCATTAATTACATGGTATCCAAGGACTTAAACACAAAAAGTCAAAACTAAACTCATTACATAGGATGAAACACACTCACATGCACCACAAAAAACAGACTAGACGATATGAAAAGGAAAATGTTTGCACACTACAAAGTTAGTAAGGACTGATTAATTAGTGTTAATGCTCTTGCATGTCTGCTCTAGAGTTTGTCTCATGTCTGTATGATAAAAGGAGCTATCATAGAAAGTAGTTCATTGCTAGGAAATTATATAACATGTGCATTTCATTTAGTATTTAAATCAAACCACTGGTATATTTTAGCTTATTTAAGAGGCTGATGCATACCTGAAGATCTACCAGTGATGAAGTGAGCAAGTCTCCAAAACAGCACTTCTTTTCTTCTTCCCCGCCTAGACAAACTATACAAAAAGTATATTGCCATTTTCATACAGTTTCAAAGTCAAATACTCCCACTGCAAGGAGTTGTCATCCTATGTTTCAGAGACTGAATATAAGAAAATCTTTCCAGCACCACTGATGCAAAGCCAAAGTGAAAATGAGTTCTTATCATCTCCCTTGATTGAATTTAGACCACTCAGCCAAGCATAAGTTCTGAAAACATTGGGAGAAATCCATGCCACTGCATGCAAATTGAATCTATGTGACTGTCAGTTAGTGAAAGGCAGAAAGGATGCATTTCCAGCAAATTATCTATGCCTCCCTCAAAATGGCCTATTTTTCAACAACTCTAAAAAATGAGATAATGAAAACATCACTAGACACCAAAGAGTTCACCAGCTATTCCACCAAGCCTACTTATTAAATAGTATGCCCCAGGCAGTACAAGCTACGACAGCTGATGCTTCTCTGAACTAGAGTCCTGAAAACAAAAACTAATAAATAATTTCCTCAACAAACTTACACACTTAGTAAACTACATTTTACTCATTGATTATCAAGCCAACATACATTCTCTGCACGTTAAGTCCGTTAGTATAAAATGGACATAGAATCCAGCACCAGCACAATTCACATGTAAAATAATATTTAAAATAAATCCAAATATTTAGCAGAAGCATTTAAAATGCATTCAAATACCCAGCAGGAATATTTGTCACCTCAAACACTCTTAAACCATTGAATATTGCATCTTATAAAGCTTGGCATAGAACAGAGCACCTTCTTAGGGGAAATAAAGCATCTGCTGGTTGTTAGCTGCTTCAAACTTGCTCATTCGACTAGATCAGGAAAACAATGGCCTCAATAAAGTTCAAGTTCAAGCACATTGGCTACTTTTTCGTCTAACCAGCCCATTGTAGGAGGGCTTCTGTCTTGTTTTATTATTCTTTAGTAATGTTTCTTCAATATTAGAGGTTCAACATTTTAAAAGCTGTGTTGACAGCAGTATGTGTGGTATGTCCCTGCCATCCTCACATAGTAATGAATGGGAAAAAGGTTATGGATTGTTTTCCAGCTTTTCCTGATAGTCAGAGATTAGAAGGCCAGAAGAAACCATCAGGATCATTTATTCTCACTTCCTGCACAATACAGCCTGCAGAATCCTATCCCTTTCCTTTAGAGAGGCATTCCATCTTGATTTGAAGACTTAAAGCAATAGAGAACTCACTACATCCTTAGGTATGTTGTTCCAATATTTAATTACCCTCATGGTTAAAAGTTTATGCCTTATTTCCAGTCTAGCTGCAACTTCCAAACATTGGATCATGTTATACCTTTGTCTTCTAAGTTAGAAACTGAGATCCCCCTGAATGTAAGGCATCTTCTTATTGTGGGCTCCTCCTCCTCCTTTCCTCCCTAACTTCTGCTTTAAAGATGAAAATGGAGACCTCTGTACCTCCCCCTCTTCTGAAATCATAGTGGTACCTCAGGAGTTAGTTAGGGTATGTTCCCTTACCATCAGCGCCAGATCCCTCTGGACTGTTTGCTTCTTGACTTTGTTCCCTGCAGCACCGCATAATGAATAATAATACCTGCTCCCTCTCTAACTCCTTATGTACTGCTTGCTTGTTAAATTTTCCCTAGCATCACAGACTTAAAACACTTAATCATCAATATTTTTTGCAGACTTCTGGGATTTTTGCAAATGTATTGAAGTTGACAAAGTTCCCTAAAGATACAGAGACAGTAAAAATGAAAAAACTCCCCTCACTCCTCCCCCCCATAGATTAGAATGATGGTAGGATAGTTCTGAATTCTCTTTACAATGTGGGTATCACATCCCTCAGAAAACTGGCGGGAGAACCAAAAGCTTGTTTCTGAACATAATACTCTTGGAATAAGGAGACAAAATTTGAAGCTAGCACATAAACTTGTGCCTATTTTTCTTGATTCAAGAATCTTATTTTGTATCCATATTGAGCATTAGAATAATAATTTGAAAAATTATACTGTATTTATAAAAGATTTTCAAACTTTATCTAGGACTGCACACAGATCCAAGGATTTTGATCTAACATACAAAATGTTGACACACTCCTCAATAATAAAGGCAGTTGCAGTCATTTTCCCAAATCTACTCAACCACAAACACATTTATTCAAATTTTTCAAATAGCAGCAAGGAAAAGCAGCACCAAGCAAAAGCATCACCAGATGATAGCTCTAGAGCAAAGTGTACACTTGCGATACCTGAAGCAAACATACGAGAAATGAGACATGAAACTAATCACAGCCTGGATTGTGCAATTCCAAGATTAAATGAGTGGTAGTGTGACGGGGTGCAATTGCCCCGCACCAGACGGGAAGGGGTTAACAGCACATTGGGAGCTGAGGAAGCCACACCCCCTTCTCCCTACTGGGCATGGTCCATGTGTACCAGTATAAAAGAGAGCAGTTGGGCTCAGTCAGGGGGAGATGCTGGTGGGGAAGGATATGTGCCTGGAGCTCCTGCTGAGGACAGCTCCCAGCCTGTGCCAGAGGGGAGTGGAGATGTGGACCACAGCCTCCTCACATTGCCCTGGGATGGCAAACCGTGGCCAGTGGGAGCTGCGATCGGCCGAACTTGCCGGCAGGTAAACAAACTGGCCCAGCCTGCCAGAGTACATACCCTTGCAAGCCGCGTGCCAGAGGTTGCCAACCCCTGCCTTAGGCTAAAGCTATTCTTTAGATGTCAGTCTTATTTACATGTTGAATACATACCCCATGCATACCTACCCAAATAACAATTCTGCATCAAATATCCCCTACTGTTTTTTGGATGGGGAGGGAGAAGCAATTAAAATTGTTTTTCAAAGAAAATTAATAGTTTTATGGAACATTTTAATTTTCTTTAAAATTTTGTTTGGTTTTTTTTCAGTGAAACAAAATGAAGTTGTCTTTTTTAATCCAAAATTTCATCTAGTTACAATTTTTCAAAAGCAAAAATAAGTAGATTTTGGTTCCCTTCTGCCACTATTTCTGCTCTTTTCTTTCTTTTCACCTTCGGGGGGGGGGGGAATTAAAAAGCATGAGAAAGGAGGAAAATTCACTCTCCCAAAATGGAAAACATAAATGTTTGAGTTTTGGAAAAATGAAATGCATTTTTTATTAAAAACTAAAATTTTAATTTAATCAAAAGATTGAAAGAGTCCAAATAAATTTTTTTTTCATCATTCAGTTCAATTTTTTTCTGTTGAAAACATTTACTATTACTTGTGCTGAAGGCTGGTCAAAAAAATGGCATTCACATTTTTTATTCAGATTCTAACAGTCTTACACTGAGTCAGAGTTTACTCATGAGTGGCCCTATTGATTTCATAGGGACCACTCCAGGAAGAAGATGCTCTTCATTGTAAATTAGAGTATAAGAATCTGGCTCTACATTTGAAATTTTATTAGAACTCTGTTTTCATATCCTTTTAATTGAAAAATTCTCATTCAATGTTGAAATTTTCTATTATTGGTCTCAGCTCAGGACAAATTTTTATTTCAAAAGACTAAGGTAAATTCATTCAGCTGTGTTTGACAGTGATGTCTAAATGTAAATTGCCATCTGAAAGCTCTTTGGTATGTTATATGTAATGAACTGGAGACTGTCAATCCAGTTCCTAGCAAACAAGAGCTCAGGTCACAAAAAGCATAATCTAAGGAGGTGCTAATTAGCATCCAGTGTCCAGAGAAATGCTAAGGACTGAATGGACAGAGATAATTAACTATGGTTTAGGTGTATTAACATTTCTGAGACTTTTTCCTTCCTTTCACTTTTAAATCCTTTTTAAAAATTATCTAAAACAGCTTTAAAAGTCACAAGTGTAAGGTCTAATATTTTGGATTATTCTAATGCTACACATAATTGCTGTGTGTCCTATTAGGAAACTAGGAGTTACGCTTTCCAGTTGTATCAAATGACCACGTCTAGCTTTGCAGAAGTATGAGATATTTTGAATCTCCATCCTTAGGGCTTTGTCAAACCAGGCCTTAAAAACCTCTAAGTGGGATGATTTAGTTGGAGTTGCTCCTGCTTTAAGCAGGAGGAGGTTGTATTAGATGACCTCCTGAGGTCTCTTCCAACCCTAATCTTTTATTATATTGGTTAGAGCTGGGCAAACTTTTTTGACAAATATAAATTCACCAAAAAAAAATATGCATTTTTCAGGACACTGAAAATATTCACAAATTCAGGTTAAATTTGGTGTACCGTTTTAGCCAACGAAAAAAGAAAAGAATTTTTTTCCATTAAGTAGAAATATTTCATTTCAAATTTTTTTGTTTCAAAACATTTCATTTCAACCATTTTGAAATGTTTTGACTTTTCATTGGGAAACAGTATTTCTTTTCAAAATTTGGTTATTTAAAAAAAAAAGGTGAAACAAAGCCAAAAATTATCCAAAATGAGTTAGGAAAAAAAACAGGAAAATAATTACTATTTTGGGTCAACTGAAACTTTGTACAGGGTGGAAAAAAAACCTGAAAATCAGTTTCAGTTCAGTCCAAACTGAATTTTTTTTCCAGGTCAGGCAAAAAAAAATAAATCTATTATTCACTCAGTTCCAATACTGATACATAAATTAATCACTAGTCTACCACTGAATCTTGCTCATGAAACATTTTCTGGAATCTATTAACTTTATAACATTTAGTTTAGGTTTGTTTGTTTGAGACCCCAATTGTCTCATTGTTCTCGCCTCACTCTTTGGAGAGAGATTTTTGAAATCAGTTTGGTTTTTTAAATTTGAAAATTGTTTACTATACATTCTGTCTTCTGTCCAGGATTCCATCCCCACAGAACAATCTACATTTTCACAAACCTTGCATCTTTGTGGAGCCCTGCTGACTCCAAAGAGGCTGCTTTAACTGAAAGGGTCTGCCTGTGCAGATGCCTGTGCAGGACTAGCTTTTGAGGCATCAACTTCTACTAGCAAAGCACTGCTCTGATATATTTAAGTCCCACTCTTTACAGACATTTTAAAAGGTCTTAATGTTTTCACTGGTCATAAAAAATAATGGCTGCTGTTGTGTTAAGGGTGAATGAACTCTGCGGTGGAATTTTTCTTAAGGAATTTTGTTCGCAGATTTTACCGCCTTGAGCATAAATTACAGAACAAATACAGGCTAGCCTGAGGTACTTTGCATCCTTTTGTTGTGATGATTGGGTGGCTCAGTCCACTGGAAAACTAGAATGTGCATTGCCCTGTGCACTGCACTTCAAGGATCACAATTTCACAGTTTGATGGCCAGCATTGCCTTGCAGGTTGCTACCATAATGAGTTTCTGGATCCTCACACACCATCTGAAAGATTCTCCTCACAGTGGCTTCTCCATGGGGAAGGCAGAAAAATACCAGAGGATATAGGTAGTTAAGGCAGAGCATAACAACACTGAAAGGATAGGATGAAGAGTTCAGTGCACCTCACTGCAGATGAGCATGGAATATTGCCATTGTCCTTGTTTGTCTACCACAAAGACTGATTATTTTAGAGCAGTGGTGCAGTCACTCCTACACTAGTTAAAGTGCAGGGGACCTATGGGGGGAAATGAGGGATGTTGGGGTTTTATTTTTGGTAAGGATCATGAGTACTAATTGCCAACTGTGTCTTTGAACCGTGGCAGGAAAAAAAAAATCATTAAACTGTGAAGGAGCCAGGAATTAGTCAGCCAGGGAACTTCTGATGGAAAATATATATATATATGGAAAGTGGACAAGGTTTACTACCCTTTGCTGTTAAACTTTGATATTTGTGTTGTACAAATATTATTGTTAGATCAGTATGTCTGGGAAGGAAAGAAAATCCTCAGACTCTAATGTAATGTCATACAGTCCTTGAGTAACAACCATTTGCTCTTTACTCTTACTATAACCAAAGTTTATATACAGTACAGAGATGCCTGTGCTTACAATGGACTGTAAATGTCAGCCACCTTTCATAATGGCCAGTAAAATCTCATTCCCTGCGAGCAGTCTTCCATGTTAATTACACACTATTATGCCTGTTCTATTACAGCAGTTCCTTTCATTACAATATTTTTAACCCCCCAGAGAAAGAAAGATACTGGCCGGACATATCATTTCTGAGAATGCTTTGTATGCTGCACAGAGACAATGTCATCTTCTAAACAATAGGTAAAGCACTTACTGTGTCCCATTATAGGCTTTGTCTACCCAAGAAGGTTGTGATTTCCCAATACAGTTCGATTCGTATAAAACTTCTAGTCTGGATGCTGTTACACTAGCAGAAAACTGTTTACACTCAGCATAGCTTTGTAACCCCCAAGGAGCTCACTTTGGTCCCTGGGTCTCTGTGTACTAGTAGCTTAGGGAGAGGCACGCTGTCCCTGAGACGAAGGGGGATGGGCGCCAAGGACAGACTCAGATTCTGCACAGCATCCAAGAGGGAGAGGGGAGAGACACTAGTTCAAGCAATAAGGATCCCATTTGGCTCATTGGAGGATAGCAGGTATGCCTTGATGGCCAACAGCATGCCTGCTCAGAGGAGAAGCAGTGTCTGCCCCTGTAGCACTTAGTGAAGACACAACCTATGTCAACAGGTGAGCTTCTCCCATCAGTATAGGTACTCCACAGCTGTGTCAACAAGAGACAGGGCCAGTGCAACCATTTAGGTGACCTAGGCAGTCGCCTAGGGCACTAGGATTTGGGGGGCGACATTTTCTTCGGCCGGATCTTCCACAGAGCAGCCACGGCATGCTCGGTAAGGAGGTGGGGCAGGGGTGAGCTACTTCACTTCTCCCGCCTCCCAGGCTTGCAGCACCAATCAGCTTAGGTGCCGCAAGTCTGGGAGGCGGGAGAAGTGAAGCAGCCACGGCGTGCTCGGGGAGGAGGCGGGGCAGGGGTGAGCTGGGGCGAAGGGGGTGCCTCAGGGCAGAGGGTGGGGAGCTGCCACAGAGGGGGGCACCTCAGGGTGAAGGGAGGGAGCTGCCATGGGGGGGGCTCCTCAGGGTGGTGGCACTGGGGGGCGAGGGAGGGCGCAAAGTGGAAGTTTCGCCTAGGACGCGAAACATCTTTGTACTGGCCCTGACAAGAGAATCCCTCCGGTCGACATTGCGATGTTAACACCGGTTGTTAGGGCGATATAATCATGTTGCTGAGAGGTGTGGAAAGTCCGCACCCCTGAGCAAGGTCATTATACTGTCATAAGTTGGTAGTGTAGGCCAAGCCTGAGAGAAAGGAGGGGGTTAGAGTCAAATGACAAGTAAAAGTGTAGGGGGAAAGGCCTAGTCTGACCAACAGGAAGATCCTGAATGAGATGCCTGCCTCTGGGAGCACTGTGAGAGGGGAGAAGCCTGAAGCCAGCCACTAAAAGGGAAAGCCTTGCTGTGTGGTGAGTTGGAAAGACAGGATCCCCTGAGAACTGGCTCCTGGGTGCCTGAAAGCATGATCCCTCAGCTTGGTCCTTTCCCAGCTGAGGGTGACTCCCAGTTAGTAGAATTGTGTTGGGAAAACTCCCTACCCATTCACGCTGACTTAGCCCTCTAGCTCCTAGATAAAATCAGTTACCCAATGGCAAGTGCTGCTCTTCCTGCTAGTTCAAGACTGACTGCCGGTCATGAGTGTATTGGAGTGCTCGAGTTGGAGATTAAAGTTCAGTTATTATAATTTGTGCCTTGATCCCTGTATCCCTTTATGGTGAGGGAAATCTTGGGAACAGAAGCAGCCTCTCTCTTGCATGAAGAGTATGCCTGCTCGCAACAATCATCAGCAGTTGCTAAAGAGTCCAGATTCAGCTCTGAACCTGAGGATCATTCTTAGAGTTGTGAGTGAACCAGCTTTTAGTTAAATAGTCAGGGATTTTTTTGGGGAGACTCCCTCTTCTCTGTGTCCTCAAGCCAGGCAGCAGTCACCTTCCAAGAAGAGTGACAGACTCAAGACTGGAAATAGCAGGGATATTGTTTGGAGGAAAATTAAGAAAAAGCAGACCCATATTACCACTGTACTGCAGAAAACATTCTGGCTGGGTTAACAAGAAAATGCCTACCCCTGCTGAGTACAATATCGGATAAGCACTACTCAGGACTACTTCAATTTCCTAGTATCAAGTTAAACCTCCTCTGGAGGATCACTCTCTTAAGGAAGACTATTTAATTCACTCTTGAATTTCTATTTGAGAAGGCACAATAACTCTCTCCTGTAGAATATGAAGAAGATTGCTGCCTAAAAAAATATACAGTACTAGGGGATCAAATACCAGGGGAGGTTAAAACCTGGTTTGTGGCTGCTTTGTCACTGCAGAGGCGCAAAGCTGAAAGGCACTGATTCTGGCCCTCAAACTTTAAGTCACTTAAAAAAAAGCCAGCCCCTTAATAATGTCACTCCCAGACCCACACCCAGGGTCAGGGTCATGGCATAAGTGACAAACTTTTTTTTGCCATTGCTGAAGATACTGCTTTTGGAGACAGTGAGTCTTACTCTGGTCACATTGACATCACTTTACGTAGGTGTAATTCCATTGAAGTCAACGGAGTTACTTGTGATTTACACTGATTAGAGAAGAGATTAAGACATTTCTTTTAGCAATTATGACACTAAAAAGGAGGTCAGGTTAGCTAAATGTAGCTGAAAACTTTCAGTAAGTCTATTGCATTTGGAAGAGGTCATCTGCCAAACGAATTTAGACCAATTCCAAACACAGACTCAAACTTTCAGAATGAAGAGGCTTTAGGCATCAGTCTTGCAAGCAGAATTCTTAACTAGTTAGTTCCACACCACATAATTAATTCATTAAACTGTGCAGTGGGAACTAATTACTTAATTTCTATATTTGATCTGGATTCTTTGTTCCAGAACATTAGGGCACCTGACTAAATATTCAGAGAACCACTAAATAGTCTACTGTAGGAGCCAAAGTTTCTTTTCTTTAATCTCTTAGTTTGTAATTGCCATATTGACAAAAAAAGAAACAGTTGTTTACCTTCCAAAGTCTCTAGAGTGCCTGCCAAATTAATCCTGTTAAGCAGTGTTTCTTCAGCTCCAGAAGCAACTAAGTAGCATGCAAAGCAGCTAGATGCTTCCTTAAGAGTCGTAAACATACATATTGCTTAGAAATTAACCTTGACTGTTAGAACTTGTCAAGGGTGTTTTCTTTTCCATCTCATACAATCATGAGGTTCCAAGGAGTAACTATTTTAAGCAAGGAATTTAAAAAAATAATATTTTTCTTTTTAATATGAACACTCTAGATAATAGAAATGGCAAATGATTGATCTAATCACAAAAAGTTTCCCCAAGCTCTTTACACTAAAAAGAATGAACCTGTAGCCCCCACGCCCCCACCAAAAAAAAAAAAAAGCCTTGCCAGAAACCTAGTGTATTAAGAGGACAGTGAAACTAACTTGAAATTGCCTTCTGAAAGTTTCCACAGTTGCTACATATAACAAAGCAAACCACTGACCTAAAGTAATATGAGATGATGCATAATACTGGTAAAATCTGTATCACCCTGTAATAGGATTAATTTTGTGAATTGTAAGTGTTTCATCTTGCTATTTCAAGTTTTAGCTCTATTTCTGTCAATCTATTTTCATGAAAAATGTAGCAGACTTTGAATTCTGTATATGTAGATGAATCCTTCATTTGTTGTTTTTTTTTAAAAAGTTTCCTCTGACATGGTGGCTGTACACTAGCACCAAAAGAGTTGAATTTATGCTGCAAGAAACAGGACAAAATGTCTCTCTCTCTCAAGGTCAAATTAGCAGCACTTACAGGGGATTCTGTTAACATTATCACTGCAGTCTCCATAGTGACAAATGCAAACCCTCTGTTTATTCTATTTTGACTAGGCCTGTCAATTAATCTCAGTTAACTCAAGCAATTAACTCAAAAAAATTAATCGTGATAAATGGCAGTTTTAATCGCACTGTTAAACAACAGAATACCAACTGAAATTAACTATTTTTGAATGTTTTTCTACATTTTCAAATATATTGATTTCAGTTACAACACAGAATACAAAGTGTACAGTGCTCACTCTATATTTTTATTACAAATATTTGCACTGTAAAAATTATAAACCAAATAGTATTTTTCAATTCACCTTATACAAGTACCATAATACAATCTCTTTATCATGAAAGTGCAACTTACAAATATAGATTTTTATGTTACATAACTGCGCTCAAAAACGAAACAATGTAAAATTTTAGAGCCCACAAGTCCACTCAATCCTACTTCTTATTCAGCCAATCACTAAATCAAATAATTTGCTTACATTTATGGGAGATAATGCTGCTCACTTCTTTATTTACAATGTCACCTGAAAGTGAGAACAGGCATTCGGATGGCACTTTTGTAGCCGGCATTGCAAGGTATTTACGTGCCATATATGCTAAATATTCGTATGACCCTTCATGCTTTGGCTACTATTCCAGTGCTTCCATGCTGATGAAGCTCGTTAAAAAAATGTGTTAATTAAATTTTGACTGAACTCCTTGGGGGAGAATAATATGTCTCCTGTTCTGTTTTACCTGCATTCTGCCATGTATTTCATATTATAGCAGTCTCATATGATGACCCAGATCATGTTGTTCATTTTAAGAACACTTTCACGGCAGATTTGACAAAACACAAAGAAGGTACCAATGTGAGATTTCTGAAGATAGCTATGGCACTCAACCCAAAGTTTAAGAATCTGAAGTGCCTTCCAAAATCTGAGCAAGATAGGGTGTGAAACATGCTTTCAGAAGTTTTAAAAGAGCAACACTGATGCAGAAACTACAGAACCTGAACCATCAAAAAAGAAAATCAACCTTCTGCTGATGGCATCTGACTCAGATGATGAAAGTAAACATGCGTCAGTCTGTGCTGCTTTGGATCGTTATTGAGCAGAACCCGTCATCAGCATGGACACATGTCCCCCAGAATGGTGGTTTAAAATGAAGGGACATATGAATCTTTAGCGCATCTGGCACATAAATATCTTGCAACGCCAGCTACAACAGTGCCATGCAAATGTCTGTTGTCACTTTCAGGTGACATAAACAAGAAGCAGGCAGCATTATCTCCTGCAATATAAACAAGCTTGTTTGTCTGATTGACTAGCTGAACAAGAAGTAGGACAGGGTGGACTTGTAGGCTGTGAAGTTTTACATTGTTTTATTTTTGAGTGCAGTTTTTTTTACATAATTCTACCCGTTTAAGTTTAACTTTCATGATAGAGATTGCACTACAGTACTTGTATTAGGTGAATTGAAAAATACTATCTTTTGTTTTGTACAGCACAAATATTTGTATTCAAAAATAAATATAAAGTGAGCACTGTACACTTTGTATTCTGTGTTGTAATTGAAATCAATATATTTGAAAATGTAGAAAACATCCACAAATATTTAAATAAATGGTATTCTATTATTGTTTAACAGTCCAATTAATTGCATGATTAATTTCTTTAATCCACTCTGTGGATGCTGAACTTTGCTCTAAGAGCTTTACATTTAAGTCTAATTTTTTCCCTAGCAATTACAGGCAACATTGCAGGGAAAAAAATCCACAAGGCTTATCACTGTTTGCAAAGGAGGCATTTCCCTAAGCAAGAGAAACTGTGTCTTTCATGCATATTAATGTGCCAGTGTGCCTGTACATTCAAGATGTATATTCTTGGTAGGTTTCCTAACTCAGTGTCTGTTCCTTTGCCAGTGCTAGAAACAAAAGAATATACAGATATATTAGGATTGTGTTTGTCTTCTAGGCATCCTTGGTGAAGATTATCCTTCAGCATTTCTAAAGTCCCAATCACAAATCAATTGATTTCTTGTACAACAGCCAAGAGTTACGTAATATATTGTGAAGTGCAGGCTCAAAAAGTTCAGTCCAGATCAGTATCGAAAAGTTTACAGACCTGATTCACTACAAGATCTATGCCAACAAAAGTCAGCATAGCTCATGGCATAGGACCCCCAACGACATAAAGTCTACTAGGTGGTAAAAGGATCGTAGAAGCTCAAGGCCCCTAAAACATCTTCTCCAACAGGGGCTCCACAGGTAGCCAGCACTGCCTACATAAAAAGGGATGGGACTGCCAGGCTAGCACATCCAAAGGACACATTAATTCAGTGCTTCCTTTGGTCAGTCTCCTCCAACACATGTCCTTCGCAAAAGACAAAGCCACTCTCCCCTGGTAGAGCCAAGCACAGAAATACCTCCTGCTCACCACTGGAGGCTCCCCCTCCCCCCATGCCATAACCATTTGCACCTCCTTTCATCAGGGGAGATATTTCAGAAAAATTGCTGAGCTGAGGCAAAGTTGTGTCAACATATAGAACGTTGTATGTGATTACATTATATCCTGCAAAGTCTGTAGGGGTGGGAGATAGGTGGACCTATTGTCTCCCACACAGTTGGATATCCTACCAAAAACAGTTGCTCTCCTTTGGTAAAGTTTGCTGTTAAATATCATTTGAAACAGCATGAGAATATTGCATTAAAAATGATTATGTATTACTATCATTTAACACCCCATTTTATGGCTCAATTTAACGGGTCATTCAGATCAGACTGACACAGAAACAGTCTCTCCTTCTTGGTGTGTGTGTGTGTCTCACTAAAGCCATTATCTGTGGTCATTTTACTTAAATGCATAATTTAATTGATGACATATTGTCTGAAAGAATAAACAGAAGTGACCATGGGAAAAATATTCTCCAGAGAAAAAATCTGCATTTGGTGACCTCAAGGTTAATTGTATAAATTCAATATACAGGTCCCACTGTCAGGGGATATCTGGTGTCTCCCCTTAAGCATGGAATGGCTG
This sequence comes from Gopherus flavomarginatus, assembly GCF_025201925.1. Taxonomy (NCBI): domain Eukaryota; kingdom Metazoa; phylum Chordata; order Testudines; family Testudinidae; genus Gopherus; species Gopherus flavomarginatus. The sequence continues at coordinate 175,585,333 of NC_066617.1, read as the reverse complement.
TGCTGGATGAGGCGTGCATGTTGCATCTACATCCATCTAGAACACAAGTGAAGGAAATAATCTGGGGCAATGAATGATGGTTGGCATTCTAGCAAGCTTGGGAGATGTCCATGGTCCCATATGCATTAATTTCCAACTGTGGCTTTAAAACTAGAAGTGTTTGTAGTACAACTGCAAAAAGATTAAAACTAATCATGCTAGAATTTTAAAAACTGATGGGCTAGTTTTGTGAAGCAAAGGTGTTGGGCATTTCACCTTCTACAGGTCAGACTAGAAGATCATAATGGTCCCTTCTGACCTTAAAGTCTATGAGTTTCTTTTATATATGGAGTGAAATTCACCTCTCTACAGTGGCCCAACCCAAGTGGCCTATACACTACCTAAGTGTAGCCAGAAGGGTAGTTCTTCCCAATAATCTCCTCGCCCCACACAGTTATTTGATAGTTTCATATTTTTGTTCACCAGATATTGACTACACTGATAAGAGTTGCATAAGTAATAGGCACATGGCTACTCCGGAAAATTTGACAGAACTAATTTCAGTTAATTTAGAACACTTGTCAGTGTTCAGCAGCGCACAATGTTCCACTAGCTAATCACTCAGAACCTGGTAATTTTAAGAAGGGTGGTTGTGCATAATGCAAATGAGCTTGCTTTAGGTTCTGCTCCATTGTAAACTGCTCCAGCCTATAATGCAAACTATTTAAAACAAAAGAAAACTAAATTTGTTTATGGCAGCTTTTATTCCTATGTCTAAAAACACCCCACGATCAGTCATATTGCAGCAACACAAATCATATCCTATGTTCAGAGGTAGAGAAAATTGTTTGAAAGAAAAAAAGCTAAAAAATTCTCTTCCTTTTAAGGTGCAATGGTAGCTGTGTGACCATTCCCAGGTATTATTCTGCAAAACAAATTAATGGGGAGCAAAACAAACATTTACTTGAGTAACACAAGACGTATAATACTAATTTTTCTCCAAATCTCTTAAAGATTTACTGTTTTAGGAGATATTTCCTCTCTACACTCCACCTCAACTGCATTGCAGAATGCTGCAGATAACAATCAATGCTTACAAGGAAAAACAGAGTGATGGTGAGTTCCCAAAGTAGAGTTGATATGCTCCAAGTTTTCCTTGACTTTACAGTTCCTTCCCTTCCTCCTCCCACTTTCTCCAGAAAGATAGTCTAGAAGATGTCAACCACCAGTAGGATATTACTTTTGCCACTCTTGGGTGCAACTAAATTATATTTTTGTTTCCAGTTCATCTCCATGTTCTAAATCCAAAGCAAAACTCCAGAATGAACAAGATTTTCTATTGATGCTTTAATATCCAGTGATTTCTCTTTGTCAAAACACCCATAAAGTATTCAGAACATCTTGGCAAATCTACTGTGATTGGGAGATGCCTGAAAAAGCATGGATGACATTTTCAATTCTTCCTACAGGCCTTTACCTGATGCACTGAAATGCAAAGCAACTCAAATCTAAAACTCACACTAAAGACTAGACTTTAATGCAAGGTTTCTTTTCCCCCTCCCCTTCTCATCCCAAACCTAACCCAGAATACAAGTTAAGCAGAAATTGGTATCTAGAGAGATTAATTAGAAAAAGGACAGTTTTGCCCTTCCCAATATAACCAAACACAGGTAGAAATAATCAATCCAGTCAAAATAAGACCACCACCCAAATGCCTTTTTCCATGTTGTGAGACATATAAAGGAGGTGAGGCTGCTCCTATGGCCACAGCATAGGACTTGGTCAGTAGATCTTGATTTTATTCCCAGCTCTATCGACTTCCCATGTGACCTAGGATGAAGCATGCACTCTGAGCCACAGTTTCACTATTTGTAAAACAGGCAGAATATGATATGCTTAACTCACAGAGGTGTTGTGAAACTCAATTCATGAATGTTTAAAAGCACTTTAAGATCTTTGATAGGAAGGTGCTATAGAAGAAAAAAGATCAACTGGGTTTTATGCTACTCCTAGCACCATTAACATCTGCATCCCCAGCCTCAAGAGGAGGTCTATTGCATAAATAGCTGGAAGGGAACTAGTAGCAGCATGGCTTCTAAGGGAGCTAGGCTGTCAGGGGACAGGTGGAGGCTGACCAGGACCGCAGGTTTTGAAACTGAGGATTTGGAGGCTTCTGCAAATCCATCTCCCTGCAGGGAACCTTTGTCAGGAGCTGCAACATGAGCAACATGGTGTTTCCTGGGATCTGCTGCCTTTCCTGAAGTTTTACACAATGGGAGGAAAACAAAGGGGCCCAAAGGTTCATAGCAGCCTTGGAAGTCTGGCTTAGGAGTCACAGTCTTGGGTTTCCTATAGGACAGCAGGGAGAGAAGTGTTATAAAACTGAAAAACCTCCAGCTTGTGTATTTTCCTTAAAAATCCAACCAAGTAAGGAAAACAAACACCTGAACTATATAGACGGTGTTTGGCCCAGGCACCCCTTGTTCTTTTATAGCCTTTTTTCAAAGCTCCCACCCCCATTGCTACAACTCTATTTATGAGAATAAGACTGGCATGTTCCCAACCCTTTCTACTTCTGAAAATAGGCTGGGAATATCCTGAAGGGCAGTATACACAAGGTGTGCTGCAATGTGAAAAAGGGAATACTTTTAGCATATACAATACTTCATTAGTTATACAAGAGTGTCTAATATAAGACACCCACATCCAGAAATACATTTTTACAGCTAGCTCTATATAAACCACAGTGCTTGGTACCTTTGCCACTTGTGTCATTACTGATCCACCACCGGGTAATAAAAAATGTTCAGCAAAGTGTAATGCAGAGTTTGTGGCAAGGGAGGAAATTACAAGTACACAGGTGTTGCCCAAAGAGACGCCAACATTAACTATACAGATGAACCATAATGGTTTAAAAGGAAACATTTTCCAGTAACTTGTGTAAATTGTACCACAGTTTTAACACTGAACAGTAGGAGCATTAAAATGGTATATATGTGCCTTACATATCTGAAGAGCTCTGTGTAGCTTGAAAGCATGTCTCTCACCAACAGACGTAAGTCCAATAAAACATATTATCTCACCCATTTTGTCTCCCTAATATTAATTTATAGAGCACTCAGCACACTCTTTTTGAGCTAAGTGTTGGCACTGAGGTAGAGTCTTACACTGAGTGCAGCGCAGAGCTGAACCACTTCCAGCTTTTTGCTTCAATGAGGCAAAATAGTTCCTGGAGCTCGCTAGTGCACAAAAGGGAATTATATTCACTGCTCCCCTCCACTGGCCAGTACATGAGGAGAACAGCAGAGCCATGCCTGAATCTAACCTCCATCCCTCCTCCCTAACCCCTCTGGAGCACCAGGTGTCCCTGGGGGAAGTAGTGAGGGAGCATTCCAGTAAGAGCTAGGGACTGGCATTCTGTCCAGCCGTTACTCAAGTTGCTTACTCCACCACTGGGGCCATGCAGAATCTAGCCAGTAATCTTATCCCTCAGCATCTTGCCCCTAGGTCTGGGTTAATTTTGCTCTCTTCTTCACCTCCTTCTTCTTTTTCATCCTCTCCCTGTTCTTTCTTCAATTTACTTTCAGCATCTTTCCCAAACACTGACAACTGCATTGTTATTGTCAGAAGTGGGGCTCTCGCACAGGCTCAGTCCAATCTCCTCGGACGAGGAGTTTAATAGTTGGGAATCCTACCCCGGAGAATGCTGTGGCCCAAGAAGCTGAGCCTGAGCTTTTATAGCTGTCTTGTCTCCATGGCCCGAAGCAGTCTTGATGGGTCACACATGGTGAAATGGCCAACGAGAAAGACGTATTGTGTTGCATTTTAGGGCACTGTTAATTCTGGCTAGACATATGAATGTGGTTCACAAAGAAGTGAGGAGACAAAAGAGTGCCCACAGCACCAAAATGTTGTGCTCCCATTGGTCTTTGCAGCTTAAAGTTTGGCTGTGTATATATATTTGGAGAGACTATCTGCAACTAAAAAAATACTTCATTGTGATTATTTTGCAATACTCCCATTCCAAGGCAACACAACATTGAAGAATCTCTTTGATTATAATTAAACAGAACATTTCCTTTTATTTAACCAATAGAACGTTATTAACTGGTGGAGATTTTAATACCCGTTTATTAGTGGCTCTGACTTGGTGCCTGGTGATAGTTACTGTGAAGGCTGAAAGGTTAACAAGAGTTGGCAGGACCCAAACAGCTTGCCAGGTGTTTTTCCTTGTGGTTGATGGAGTAAAGCCAATTTAAATTATCACTGTAAATCTAGCCACTGGTAACGCTTAATTTCAATATGGAACATTATTTGCAAGGAAAGAGGGTTTTTTCTTCCCCGTTATTGCTACAAATGTCACGTATTCTTTAATAATTGCAGACAGCAGCAGACAGCTCTCTCAGACCTCAACAGCTCCCTGACAATGTGCAAAAAGTTACTTTCCATTAAAAATTATAATGGTCTGTTCAATAAAATAAAGTTTCACAGCCTTCTGCACCTTTGTGAGGAGCAACTGAAGCACAAGACAAGTCTTAAGATTTCCCAAAGACTTTTAATTGCTGACTTCATAAATATGAAGAGATGTCATGAAATTGTAAGAATGAGAGTACATATGACCCAGCCAGCCCAGATAATAAAAGAAACACACACTGGTGTTTTGGACTGAATACACTGGTACTGTATTTGGCCCAAAACAAAGCAGATGGTAAAGCAAACAGGTGAGCATCTACTTTATCTTACAGCTCCTGTAGCTCACCAACTATCCTTATTTTTTTGGGGGGGTACTTCAGCACAAATGTAAAATTAGATGGATCAAAGAACTAATGAAATGGAGTTCCATAGATTTATTGTCAGATAAATGATGTGGTACCATATATACAGCAAAAAGAACAGGAGTACTTGTGGCACCTTAGAGACTAACAAAGTGGCCCTTAAAAGCCTGTCTGCCTAAGACAAATAGATGACATTGTCTGGATATTTGAGGTATTTCCTTCTACTTCCCTATATTTATTATAGGAAATACATTGAATAGTGAGGTTAATCCAGTTACTTAAAGGCCAGATTTGGGTTTTTATATATATATATATATATATATATATATACACACACACACACACACATACACACAAATACCTTTTATTGTCAACATTTAGTCTAGGTGGCCTTTTGTCACAAACCCCTGGTCATGGTGACTTTGAAGGGAGTACAGACCGTGCTGACGTTCAGTTTGTTTGTGTAAATCTTCAGCCCACTTAAAAAGTTATAAGGTCCTCTGAAATACCAAGGGTTAGAGCCTAGCAGTGTAGAAGTCAAAGGGAAAACTGTCACTGAATTCAATGGGGCCAGTTCATTTCTCCTATCTGTTCAGTTGCACTGGGAATATTTTTTCAAAGCAGAGTGACTTGGAGCTTAACGAGCTTTAGGGCATGCTACAAGGCTTCTTTCTAAGAAGACTGTTCTGTGCAACTTCTACATGGAGGACAGGATGATTAAAGCTGAGATTGTGTTTTGAGGGGTTTTTCCCCCTCCTCTGTTACTTAGTTTTTCTGCAGTGCTGCAGTCTTGTCAAGGTTCCTTCCCCACTCTAAACTTTAGGGTACAGATATGGGGACCTGCATGGACACTTCTAAGCTTAATTACTAGTTTAGATCTGGTATCACTGCCACGATCCAGAATTTTCAGTGTCTGGATCACTCCCTTTCCCCCCAAAACCTTCCCCTCCCTGGGTAGCCTTGAGGGACTCCTTCACCAGTTCCCCGGTGAGTCCAGATCCAATCCCTTGGATCTTAAAACAAGGAAAAATCAATCAGGTATTAAGAAAAAAGCTTTTAATTAAAGAAAAGAAAGGTAAAAGCAAACCATCTGGGAGAGATTAGCATACCAGCTACTCTCACAGACAACAGATTCAAAACACAGAGGATGTTCCCCTGGGCACAAATTTAGTTACACAAAAAAATACCCAATTTGATTCTACCTCTAATTGCATAAGACAGGTTACAAAGAAATAAACATAAACCTATTTATTCCTTTCTAAAACTTACTACTCTGATAAGAGGCTGGTTCCTTGATCTTTTTCACTCCGGCTGAAACTGCAACTCTAAACAAAGGAAAAACTTCCCTCCTTCCTTTTGAAACATCTTGTTCCTCCATTGGTTCCTCTGGTCAGGTGTTAGTTAGGCTAGGTGAACTTTTTAACCCTTTACAGGTAAAAGAGGCATTAATCCTTAACCATCTGTTTATGACAGCTGCAGTCTTTGCAAGACTGGTATGTCATCATTTTTCAGAATGTGTTTTGACACATTGTTCACATATTTACTATGACCAGTTTTAGCAGTTTACTGGTATAGATATTTTTTCTTTTCATTATTACTTCTAGTTCCTTCTCTTTGTACTCGTTTTCATCCCATTTTTTTCCTTCCGTTTTGCCTTAATCCAGCCTGGTGGCATTTTTACATTTGGTTTCAGAGTAGCAGCTGTGTTGTTTTCATTTACTTTTTCACATGTATAAAACTTTAGACTGAATTGCCCAGGCAGGGATCACTGATTGATACAGTAACATGACACTTCTGTAAGTAACCCACAATGCCTCAGGAATTCACAAAATTACAGATACCAAAGACACGCAAATTTAGATCTACTTTACAATAGTTGTATCCCTAAATCTTGGGCTTCACACTCCAGTGCTGTTAATCTGAGATCTTTGGCAACCATTACATTCACTTAAAAATAATTCTGGATTATCCTGGATTAACGCAGAGTCAGAGCACATGCAGAACATTGAACACAGTTCTTGCCTTATATTCTTCTGATGTAATGACTAGAAATAATCACTCCAATTAGTTCCCTCAATTCTTTATGATTTCTCTCCTAATTTCAGCTCTTAGCTATATTTATTTAGTTTTCTTATGCCTTTAGATTGTAAATCTTTTAGCCCTCAGACCTATTTTCTGTTTCGCACTGACCTAATTAATACTCCACAGCTCTGCACAGTTTTACAGGATATGGAAATTACATTCTTACTATTATTTTATTAAGATGGCCTGAGTTTTGGAGGTGGGGAGGGGATGAGTGGTAAAAAAAACCACATTTTAAAATCTTCTGTTTTTCTCTCTATTTTAGGGGTATATAGCATCCAGCTCCATAGTATCTAAAGGCTTTGCAGGTAAATGAGATATGCAAGACCAGATCCCTAATGATCTTAATGAAGTCTTCTGATCTCTGTTTCCTGGTTCCAGGAGGCTCTGCTTTGGTTAATATATATTTGGGTCTTTTATATATTTATTGGGGCAAATATATATTTGTTCATTTCTCCTATCTATTCAGTTACACTGGGAATATTTTTTCAACATGGAGTGACTTGGAGCTTAACGAGCTTTAGGGCATTCTACAAGGTAGGCACAGTGCCTCGAAGAACTCATGCCATAGACTGATCCTTTTGACCAGCAATGTGTTATCTCCAGCTTTGGATATAGTTTTGTCCTGCATTTTGGAGGAAGCATTTAGTCCCAAAGAAGCTGGATGGAGATGCACTCACAGAAGTGGGTCCTTATTCATCAATTCCACTGAAGACCAGCCCTTTAACTGATACGGGAAGTGGTCTGAGAACCAGTGGAGAGGATGCAGGACAGGCTGATAAGCTCATGTCAGCCCATGACATGGCAGCAACAGCTATTCTGCACAAGATGGAGACTTCACACTGCTTCCACATTCTGCCCCAAGTACAGTAACTTACAGTAATTCAAGTAACAAATGTGTGGATCACTTTAGCCAGATCCTCCTCAGGGAGGAAGCAATGATGTTTCTTAGCTGACTGAAGATGGTGTGTGGTAATGGTAAGGCATAAGGGTAACAGACTCTAGACCTTAACATCAGAAAGGACCATCGTACTCATCTAGTCTGACCTCCTGCAAATTGCAGGCCACAGAACCTTACCCACCCACTCATGTAACAGACCCCTAGCCTCTGGCTGAGTTACTGAAGTCCTCAAATCAAGACTGTACAGAACCCATCTCCCCCCATTCATATTCTCTTGGAGGCACCCGAAACTTAAACCCAGTACTGACAAGTCTCAGAAGTATCTGATGTGAGAAACTAGCACAGCACACTGATGAGAATATTGATTTTTCATGCATGAATGTAGGTTAGAAGGTAAAATTTTGCATTAAAAGAGCACATTCGCTTTATCATGCCAAGTCAACCACCATGTCAAAATACATAGCAGCTGCCACTGAAAAATGCCCCTTTTACTTTTATCTTGGTATGTCCCATGCATGAAATAGGATATACCACAAAATGTGTGGACAGTTTTACTACTGTGCATGGCAGCTGTCCAGTTCTTAAAGGCACTGGTTGTATCAGTGTCCTATGGTTTGTTATATTTCTTGTAACACATCTGAGAGCGCCTAGCTTTGAGGTTAATAAACAAGATATCAAAGTAAGCTGATTTGTTTCCAATTATATAGACTAAAATTGATGGCTACTATTGTCTAACCCTGTTTTCTATTGCTTATAATTTTGTTAACTTTAACCATCTGGACTGAAATTTTCCAGGCTGGGTTTCTGACTCAGGCAAAAATGTTTTGGTAAATTTCAGCCAAAACTATTCAGCGATGTAAGAGAAGTAGGCTAGCAAAAGTACATTGTTGTGCCCTTGTTAAAAAAATCTGGCAATTGCTTTGAGGAGTTGTAGGGTTCCCCATGCTTTGCATAGGCAACTTTAATCCTGCCATTTCCATCGCGAGTGCTTCATTTTGCAACCATAATGTTCTTCTAACACAGTTTGTGTGTGTGTAATTGTTAAGTTCATTGTGTGACTAAAGAAATACAGATATGTGAAAATGGTACAAACATTAAGAGGGGGAGGGAGAAAAAAAATCACTAAACATTCAGGGTGGGATTTTCAAAAGCAGGAACATAACCAGAGTGGGGCAAGCACAGCAACCGCCCAGGGCACAAAGCTCAAAGGGTGGAAAAATGGGGCAGAAAATGATGGAAAAAAATGGTAGGGACAGAGCCCTGTAGCAGGTATGGTATTGCCACCATTGCTTCTGCGCTGCTGCTGGCAGTGGTGCTGCTTCAGAGCTGGGCAGCTGGAGAGCAGCAGCTGCTTGCCAGGGCATTCATGTTGTTTGCAGCACTAGAGGACTATTTTCTTAATCCTAGTCATGCCCTGCCCCACTATACCCACTCCCACCCACTCCCACGTTGTTTGTTGAATTTTTATCAAACTTCCGCTATTATGGCAGCAGGCAGGCATGGCTCCAGCATCTTCCCTCTGTGGGGGCTGAGGTGAGCTGGACAGAAAAGTGCGGGGGCTGTGCTATGCATCTTGTGGGCACACTACATGTTTATTTTTTTAACAATACACACTTAAACATGGGTTTTATCTATGTTATCCTCAAAAGGAGAATAATGGAGAATATACAGAAGGATCGGTTTTAAACTTCATCTATGGCAGCTCACTGGTGCAACATTTATTCACAGAAGAATCAATAGGAAAAAAACCTATGCCAATAAATAAATAAATATATACACTAATATGAACAACAATAAACAAATGCAACTTCTAGGGGAAATTACTGGTTAACTAATGCTAATGGCTAATTACTTTAAATCAGAGACTGTATTGTATTATATTTTAATATTAGACATTTGCACACACAATGAAAACAAACAACACATGCACTCTACTATTTAAAGCAAAACAAACATCAATCAAAGCTAAGTACACTTTTTTCAATAGGCGATCAAGCCTGTATTTGCATTCCTGTCAAATCTAAACCAAAACACACACATGTGAAAAGTCAAAATATTTGTAAGATGCTGAGCGCTCTGGCATTGATCCAGGAAATTACTGTGCTTAACTTAAAGAACAAGTAGTCCCATTGACTATACATGTGCTTACAGATATGCCTAAGACTTAAAGCTAAACACTTGCTTAAGTGTTTTAATGGATCGGGGCTAGAGTGCTCAGAACCTTGCAAGATTGCATCCTATAACATCTGTCATTAAACTGTGAACTAATAAAACTGGCACAAACTGGGCCAGGTAATAGCTACTCTGATTTTTAAAAAAGTAAAAAAAAACAAAAAACAGAATTACTGAAAAAGACATTCAGTGATGAGCTGACCCAAATAGAAAGGTGTTGTACTAATGCCTAGAGACAGCCAATGGGGGACTCAGGTGGAGATCAGGGAATGAGTTCCACAAGTGAGATCTTCTCGATTCTGAGAGCTACCAATGATCTGGTGCCCATACTGTGCAGACCAACAGTCACTCAAGTTCCTGAGGCGCTGCTAATCAATTCATATCTTCTATTTAAAGGGACAGAATTTGGCAAATAACTCTAGGAGTGTAAAGATCTATTATTAAGGGTCAAAGTCTGACCATGGATGTACTCGTGTTGCACCTATGTAACTCAAAGTGAGGAGCATCCAAGGGCACAACTTGATACTTAGATACTGTTTTAAAAAGTAATTACTCCTATGTACCAGCCTACATAATGGTCAAATGACATGAAAACATTTAGGGACTGAGTCTCACTTATATTTAGGGTCCTTTTACACTGCTCTAATTGTGTAAAGTAGGCTCTTACCGTGGGCATAAACATCATTTACTCCCAAGTCAAGATCCCTTTATGCTGATTGAGTTGTGTAAAAAGGACTCAGTGTAAATGAGAATTGGGCTCTGTATTTTTTAAAAAACAAACCTGCTTTTAACATAAAAAGAGATAAATTAATCCATTTATCTTTTCTTTTTGCATTTACAAAACTCTAAAAACAAATAAAGCCCTTTTTCTGGTTTCGGTTTTTTGGGGGTATTTTTTGTTGAGAAACTGTACCAAAAATATCATTTAGGCTAAGATTCTTTAATCCAAAAATGCAGCCCACAGCAACTATCTATCCCTCAAATGTAAGATCCTAATGGCTGTGATATATAAAATAGAACTATTACAGAGCCTTTAACCATAGCAACATTGTTATGCAATGGAGTTGAAATAATACATATTTACATAATCTCACCCTTTCAAAATATGAGAAGTGAGATGTAAAAATAGCTATTGTACTAGTTTTAATTATGAATTAAATTATTACAGGTGTTGGAACTCTTGCAGCCTAGCATGTTAACAACCTGAGTATATAAAGTTCATAAATATTTACATAAGACACACTTTTTAAAATATGTAAACACGTGTTTACATAATACAGTTTATGGTTCAGCATATAACACACTATTCTATCAATTCTTTATGTAGATTTTCCCCTAGAAAACTTAAAGAGAAAATAACATGTTTAAGGCACCTTAAAACTCACAACAATCCTCAACTCTTGGTTGTGTAGAGGTCTCAGGTCAGGGTGTGACAACACAGACCATATCTGCTGGAATAGTTTAGGATAATAGGGCAAGTTTAAGAAAAATTGGGCAGAAGTTAAGAATGGTGACTGTTGATTTTAAATTGTATATTTTCTTTCTAGATGTTGATTGTAATAGCAATGTAATACTAAAAAAGAATAAAATATATCTGTAGTTCATTGAAAGTACCCTCTCCCAATCAAGTTAGTTATACATAATTATCAAACTTGAAGCATCTAAGCAGAAACAAAGGAGAAGGAGGCTGGGGGGGGACCAATGGTAGTCAGTTATTTTTTGTCAAGGTCCAGATTTCTTGGTCGAGATATAGTCAAGGTCCAGATTGCAGAGAAACATTTTTCACACTGCAAGTGCCCCAACAAACACATACAATGTTGGCACCTATAGATTTATATTTTTAATTAAATGAAAAATAAAATCAAACCACTATATAACCTAAAAATAAGGTTGAAGATGTAATAAGTTATAGCTGAGACTTTGAGAAAGTACGTAGATCAAATGTCAAATAGATACAAATATTAGCATTGAAACACTTTCAGACAACTGTTTTAACTTTTGAATTTGTTTTGAGTTTATAAAGAGCATTAACTTTGGTTTTGTCAAATAAAATTCTTGTAGCTAGATAGATAGCTATATTTGAAACTTTCAAGCCTTTTGTGACTTATTAATATTAATATCAGAGTTTAAAAGAAATAACACATATACATGAATTCTCTATCTTAGCTTTATGATTCAAGTCTTTCCAATAACACACTCACATACACACAGATTAAGCAAAAGAATCATGCATAATTGCTGTGAAATACCTGTTAAAGCTGTAGTATCACTACTGAAAATATAGTTTTATACAGCAATTTAAAATAAAATATGCATGAATAATGTGTAATTATAATTCTTATCATCAGTGGGAAAAGTAACAGATCCTCCACTGGACAAGGGCCTTGAAGTTTGGAGTGAGTTCAGTCAAGTCAGTAAGGCCCCAATCACCCCTCATCCAGCTCCCCTCCTCTAACCACCCAATTGCCCTTCACCCAGCTCCCCTCCCTCCAACTCCCCAGTCACCTGTCAGCTCCCTGCTCATCCTGCCTAAAGAGGCTTCTGCCATCCCACTCACTGAGTCCAGACACCAGCAGTCATAAGATAAGAGAGAAGATCCTTTCATGGATCAGTAACTGGTTAAAAGACAGGAAATAAAGAGGAGGATAAATAATCTATTTTCACAATAGAGAGAGGTAGATAGCAGGGTCCCCCAAGAATTTGTGCTGGTACCAGTGATGTTCAACATATTCATAAATGATCTGGAAAAAGGTGTAAACAGTGAGGTGGCAAAGTTTGTAGCCAATACAAAATTACTCAAGATAGTTAAGTCCAAAGCAGTATGCAAAGAGTTCCAAAGGGACAGCACAAAACTGGGTGAGTGGGTAACAAAATGGGAAGTGTGATTGACTCTGGATAAATACAAAGTAATACACATCGTAAAACAAAATCCCAGCTATACATTAGTCCTTTGAATAAAAATTGCCTCTGGGTGGAAACATGAGGACTATCTTTCTTAATCAGAAAGGAAATCATTCTTTAAACATGCAGCAGGTCATTTTTATACAGACATGAAAATATAAATATAAATACAAAGAAACACAAAATCTGGCCTGGCTTGACTGCTTCTTGTTTAGCACAGAAATGAATTCACAGGCTCAACTTCGTGGCTTTGCAATTTTTTTTTCTTTTTTTTTTTTATTTTGATTTCTTCAGGGTCCAAAGAAATAACATGCCTCTACAGTGACTAAACCTAGGCCTACAACTGCAGGTTGTACCAGTTTAACCAAAGTGCATAAAACAAGCTCAAACCCAATTTTAAACCAGTGCAACTTTTCTGTGTCAACAAGGTCAAAGTGCAACACAGAACTGTTGTCGAAAGGCTAAACTATGCAAAGGCCAAGACATCAGTGTTAGGGTTGTCATTGCATCTCTAGCCTGCCTCCTTTTTCTGTATGTATTACAATACACTATCATCTCACTATATCAATACACTATATCAACATTGTGGTGGAACCTAGAGGGGCCAGCCAGTGTTCAGGGCTCTGTTATACTAGACATCCTATACCCCTACAATTAAAAAAAAAAATTTTTTCCCCAAAAACTTTCACTCTAAACATTTAATTCCATTATCATTGTAGTATGTGTCCACTATCATTGTGTATTAATGTTCTGGGTACATTATCACCCAGGAAAGGACTGATATGATCATGCCACCAAATTAATTTCTAACACTTCTTCCTAATTTACCTATTGGCTCTTTACTTCAAATTCAATTTGGCATGGCACTGGGCAATCCTACTTTCTGTTTGATAACTAATGCGATACCACACAAGCTCATTGCACATTCTTTGTCATTTGAAAAGGCTTCATGCATCATTTTCATGTGTATTTTTTCCAAATATTTCACTGTGCACTGTACCAGCTTTGCTTTCCTTCCCTCTCCTTCTGTCTGAAAAGTTCAGTAGTTAGTTGCACGACTGCTTGGCAGGCAAGATGTCTGTTCCAACTTCTCTGAGTTAGTATCTTTAGCCCCTTCTAATTCTTCAGAATGACAGTCTTCATATGTGCAGAAGTAGGGAAATAATTTGCTATATGATTTCACCTTTGGATAGGGAATGAGACCTGGGATTTCTACTGGGATATCCTAGCAGACACTGAGTGTGATACTGTAAAGAGAGTGATGGAAAGCATTCAGCTGGCAGGCAAAGCAAGCATGAGTTTAACAATTTGGAGGAGACTGATTTGAGAGTAGTCTGGATGGGCAGCTTTTATTGACTCACCTTCACTTCAGCCTTTAAGTTAAACTTGAAACACTGACATTGGACAATGTCCCCACGGGCTCGGATATAATGGTTCTGTCAAAACACCACACACACACAATTATTTTTGTTTCCAAGACCAAGCCTGTTCTTTGCTCTTCCTCAAAATGTGACACGCTTGCAAAGTCATTCAAAGAGTCACTGTCAGGTTAAGAGTCATGTGCCTGAACATGGACAAGCTAGAAGAAAGGTGAAAATGATGCAAGAAGCTTAGCAAGTTGAAATTTATAGAATCATAGAAGTGTAGGATTGGAAGAGACCTCAACAGGTCATCTAGTCCAGTCCCCTGCACTTAAGGCAGGACTAAACTAGACCATCCCTACAGGTGTTTGTCTAACCTGTTCTTTAAAACCTCCAATGATGGAGATTCCACAACCCCCCTAGGTAATTTGTTCCAGTACTTAACTAACCTGACTGTTAGGAAGGTTTTTTTCTAATGTTCAACCTAAACCTCTCCTGCTGCAATTTAAGACCATCGCTTCTTGTCCTATCCTCAGAGGTTAAGAGGAACAATTCTTCACCTTCCTGCTTGTAAAAACCTTTTTATGTACTTGAAAACTGTTGTCATGGACCCTCTCAGTCTGCTTTTCTCCAGACTCTCTTATTGTTCCCAAATGATAATCTAATCAAGGGCAGGGTGGGAGAACACCATGTGTCAGTATCCAGGTGGAATGCGGGGTGTGATGCTGGCAGATTAGGTTTCTGGCCTATGCCCAGGTCCCCATGTCTCAACTGAAAACTGATAAATACATAGCTGGACTCAGACTGGCTCACCTGGGTGTTAGTATTGTTAAACTAGATCTTAGAATTATGAGAATGCACTTAGTGTTTAGACTTTATGGAATGTTTGTAAGAGACTGCATGTATTGATCTTAGTGATAACATCTGTATCCCATACTGTAAGGTAAAATTTGAGCAGTTGTATTGTGAGCCTCTTTTACTGTGTAAATCACCAGACAGGAGGGACATTAGCGTAAAGGGCTGATCTTCAACAGAAGGTATTATGCCCTTCCCACAAAGAAAAGTCCATTGATACCAGATGGACTATTGTGGGATGTTGTAACTGGCATTTCCCTTTCTACCACCACCAAGAGGACAAAAGACTCGTTCTGCCTCCTCCCTGTGAAGAGGAGTCATGCAAGGGATTCCTCCAGTCAGCTGAGTTTTACAGCTAAAAGCATGTGGGAAGAAGAGAATAAAACCCCTAACATGAAGGAACTGATTATCTCTATGCTGCTTGGGCTCTGTGGGGCAAAGTGTTTCTAGGCATAAGCAAGAGATTCATCAACTGCTTATCCTGGCTTAGCCCGAAAAGACAAATATAGCAAACGTTTCACTGTCCTTATGAAAGAGAAGCTTCTGTTACAATCTTAAATTTAAAAAGGTAACTCTTTTTTATATGTTTACCTGCTTTAACCTTGTAAATAACTCATTTCCTTTTCCTCTTAAATAAATCTTTTGATACTTTATTATAGGACTGGCTACAAGCATTGTCTTTGGTGTGAGTTCTAAGGTGCCATTGACCTGGGGTTAATGACAGGTCCTTTGGGACTGGGAATAATCTGAATATTGCTCTGATTCTTGGTGTAATGGACCACCTATCACAAAAATACACTCAACTGGGTGGCAGGATAGATCAGAGTACCCCAGGGGACTGTCTGACACTCCATGGTTAGGTTGTTATAGTGCCTGAGGAGTTTACACTAGATAATTGGTTGTTGAAATCTAAGTACAAAACTCACAACCAATTGGAGGTCTGTGCCCTGCTCCATAACAGTCTGCCCTGAGGCTAGAACTCACACTCCTGAGTCACTGCCGGTAGAGTCACAGGAGCCTGGCCCTCTATTGTGCAAATTGCTTGAGATCTGTGGGAAAATACAACTGATTGGGGGTATCCTGCTTTTGCCAACTCCTCTGTTCTTGGTAATAGGGCTCCCTCCACTGTTCAGGACACCACAGCCTCCTACCACTCCTTCAGAGTGGGCTGAATTACTTAGAACTGGCTGACTTTCCCTTCTTTTGACAGATCTTAGGCTTGTGGGATTTCTATTCCTTCCAGATCATGCAGCAATGGAATGATATTGCTTGTGTAAGTGGGTACAGTGAAAAAGTCTTTGTAAAGGAGTTCACACATCATAAGAGCCCTTTCTCCTGCCCAGGTACAGCAGAGCATTTTTCCTCCCATATGGCACCCCCTATCCACAGTGACTTTGTCATGGTGGAAATCTCTCTCCCCATAATTCAGTGCTCCCTCTTCATGACTCAGCCCTCTGTCTGGGTCACTATATGGTCACTCCCTGGGGGTATCAAAGTCCCATCAGACCAGCTGTTAGAATGGCACCTCCCACAGTCCTGCACCCCTTCCCAGTAGCTGGTAGCACAACCCAGGCCCACCCTTTACACTGGTTTCCACACCAGGGATCCTATCCCCTTCCTCGCTGCTGTTTCCCTAGGCTTCTTCCTACCTTGACTTCTCAGGTCTTCTGTCCCCGCAATTCCTCTAGTGTTGATCCCTTTTCCAGAACTAGAATCCTAAGACTTATGCTCCTCCCCCACCTCTCTACTCCCAGAAGATGATGACAGACAGACAAACTAACTCTCTCTTTCTCTCACTCACACACTCTGTAGCCTCAAACTCCCTAGGTTGGTATCCCTTACCCAGCATCTCTCCCAGCTGGGCTTTATTAGCAATTAGCATCCATAAATCCCTGGGCCTCTTCCCAGGTGCAACTGTGAAGGTTAATTGGCCCCTTCTGGGCCACTTTAACCCTTTCAGCGCTGGTATGAGGTGAATACCTTATTGCTGTCTTCTTACACCTTGTTTTTTGTTGTTTTTTTTTTTTTAAACCAATAAGTAAGATGTGATTGGTTTGAGCAGTTGTTTTCTATACTTATAAAGAGGAAATCCATTAGAACCAGTTATATCTTCACTACTGGTAAAAAATCAAAAGAAAACATTCTAACCATGCCCACTCTATGTGTACGTACACACACACACACACACACACACACACACACACACACACACACAGAGTTAAAAAGCTTTCTTTTGCCTTTGTGAAGTGATGAGTCATCCTTGAACTAGAGCCTGATTAAGCTGCATGCGGGGACAAGGCCTTCCTTTTTTAGGCTCCAGCCAAGCCACAAGCCAGGAGCTGGTCTGGTGACTCTCAGAGGACAAGAGAAAAAAGCAGTTGAGTGTCATTCCATAGTTTGCAATTTCTCTGTGCTTGATAGGCTTTAGGCTACTTCAGTTCTGCTCTTGCTCCAGTCTTTTCCTAGTTCTACTCTAGGCCTGCTGTGGTTCCAGCTCTAACCTCCTAGCTCTAGCTTCCCCCTAGCACTACTTTTGCTGTTTTCCATCCCTGCTCTCAGTTTCTGATTCCAGTTCTGACCACTAGGCCCAAATGCCATTGCTTCTACCTTGAGGCCTAACTGTCCTTGCCTTGGTTTCTGACCGCCTTGTTGGCTGTAGGTAAGAGATCACTGTATTCCTCCATTCTATAGGGAACACCTGAGCAAACCTGTACTAACTTCTGTACACATATTAATCGTTTTTAAAAAATTTATCTGCTGGGCTTGAGAGATATAACCCTCAAGTTATTAAAACTAAGAGGTTTTAAAATGTAACTTATTTTTCACTGGTTTCATGTCAGGTTTTAGTCAATCACTCTGAGGGTTCCAGGTACTGAACAAATGCTACAAAGATTGCATTGCAGTTGGTGGAGGGACTGCTTTGCTTATTTGTTCTACAAAACTTTTTCAATAATAAACCAGAATTGGTCTTGGCTATTACTTAAAATGTTATGAAAACCTAAATTTTGGGGCCAAAAATGTCCTCAGTGTTTTTTAAGAGTTTTTTAAAAAAAATCCTTATTTTAAGAGGAAATATAAATGTCTGATTCCCTTCCCCGCCTTTTTTTTTTAAATCCTGCTAAGCTTTTAGCCTCAGTGATATCCTCTGGCAATGAGTTCCCCAGGCTGATTGTTTTAGTGGGAAAAAGCATTTTTAGTTTTAAATTTTGCTGGCTTTCAATTTGATTGCACATTTGCATATGTTTAGATATTATTGTTCACCCTCTATCATAATACTAACTCCTTTTATATCTGTTTAAATAATATCAGATCTGCGGGAAAAGGTTCTCAGGTTCTCCTCCAATAAATTAAAGACCTAGAAGAGCAGGAAATGGAATTTCCTGCCAGCTTAGTCAAGTAGGATAAAATGTTTCATCAGCACCAAAGGACGTCTTTGCTTTTACCACCAAAAATGAACCAGGAGATTTTTTTTTTCAAATGCTATGTGTTGACACAGTACAGTAAAGTCCATTCGAGGTTGTATTCTACTTTTATTAGGGAGCGTCAGATAATTGTAAGACTAAAGAATTAACATTAGCTTAAATGTGGTTAAGGAAATATGTCTTGTAAAGGAAGCAAGTAGAAGGAAGGCTTTGAAAATATGCGATAAGGCTAGAAGGAATAAAGTAGGGAGAATGTCTGACTCAAAGAATAGCTAATGAGATAAGGGGAAGTTTCTAAAAAGAAGGCCTCTGACCGCTAGGGGTGACTGCAGGTGGCTTTAAATCAAACACAGAGGGTCTGTCTTAAAATGAGTCAACACGGCCCTTCCCCAACCCACACACCTATGTGAATTCAGGTGCAATGGGGAAACCGGGGGACAGGAAGAAGCAGAGGAAAGATGGTTGTAAATCTTATCTAGATTAAGACAGGCAATTAGACTAGTAGTAGTTTTTAGCCAAAGTCAGTAATTGGCAATTACATCACTTGTTAAAGGGTATACAAAGTAAACTCTTAAAGGGTTCATTGCTAATAGCTGCCTGATCATGCTGGAGCCAACCAATATGGGTTTAAACACCTTAGGTTTAGCCTGTTTAAGTATTTTGATAAAATCAACTGCTTATTTAGGCATGTTTAGAGCAATTGTATATGTACCATTTGGCCTTTGGATTTAATAAAGGACTTTATGGTTACATTAATATTTGGTGGTTTCCCATAGTATTAATAACTTCAAATATTATTAATTCTAACAGAGCTGAAGAGTTATTACTGCTTTGGAAATAGGGCATAAATATTATAGCAAAGTAAACCCATCCGCTGTTTTTAGTGATATACATTTAAGAGTAACTGCCTCACAAGTTTAAATTTTTGAGAAGGAACTTTTCAGCACCTGTGCCATTATACCTCTAGCAGTTCATTACCAATGTAACAGATACCATTTGTCTTTCTTTTATACTACAGCTCAATGCCATTCAAGCAAGACCAGAAAGCTGCTCAGCAAGAACTGCTCTGACTTAATATAAACATAAGGAGCTTGGGAGAACCGTAGTGCTGGCAGAGAGGGCTAGTCTCAAATACCTGTCATGGGTTTACACCATGTTCACAAAGCAAAACATCCACAATTCAGTGATTGTCCTTGAAACAAGTCCTTGGCTTTGTTTCTAACTTGTACTATCTCAAGTACATATATACATCAATTGTGTCAGTTGGCCTATGCCTCTAATGAGGGATGGTGTGTGCTGGTGGAATAAAATACAAGTCTGACTGTTTTAGATGCCTAGGTTACAGGCACTTGAGGAAAATGATGGATTAGATGGACTAGATGAATAAGACTGGATTGATGGACTGGACTGGGATAGAGAAAATAACTTCAGTCACTTAGGAACCATAACGTTGTATTGTTAACTTGTCTCTATAGAACAGGAAACCAAGGATTGTGGGAAGAAGATAGGGTGTGATTCCTAAATGAGGGATGGAAAAGTGCCTAGGACTCTGTTAGCCATTCAGCCCCAAGTGAACTATGTTCTGCTAAAGTATCTATTTACCTTGGGATACAAACCCCCTTGTCTGGAAGGTAGGACAAGCAGGTCAGCTGGGGGTTTTAGTAGGCCAGATTCTCTCTGGTGTAAATCAGCCTAGCTTCACTGAAATAATCAGCTGAGGATCTGGCCTGTTATCTATTAGCTTCCTTTCCTTCTTCACTATGCTGGTGTTTCTGTTCTCCTTGTTTTTGGCTCCCAGCAGAGAAACTGATCAAAGGTGCTTCCTTCATGCCAGAACAGCACTAGCCTCTCATGAGCTCCAACCACCGCATCAGCAGGATTGACCCCCATGTTCTCCAGTCTGAGACTGGCAATAATCACTTTTCTCTCCCTTTTTAGCTTTGCTCCCTATAACATCACAAAAGCTCCCACTGTTTCTTCCCTTGACTTAAACTCACTATCCTTTGCAGTTTCAAAGGCCTGTGGAATGTGATAGATTACAGGACCAATTTTTGGCCATTTTTTTTCGACCTTGAAGCCAAGATCTAATGTCAAACAATAATCCTACCTGTGCACTGTTAAACTGTTTTTTCACTCAAAAGATGGGTGTCTTCCAGCATCTGACAAAGTGCTCCTTATTTATAGCTTTTCTAAATTCATAAGAATATTTGGAATCTGATGGGATGAAATTTGCTACATTATAGTTATAGCAGGGGCTGATAAAACTACCTATTTATGGTTGCCCAATACTTCTAGTTAGACAACTCAGTCTTCAGTTGCTTAAAACTTTGTCAAATTTTGAGAAATTTCACCCCAAACAGTTCAGCCATTTCTGAGGACAAGGCTTGGAAAAAATACATTTTTACTCATGTTAAATTCTTGAGACCTTCTCTTTGAAATGCTCTAGTACCTCCATGCCATGGAACATGGACTTGAAACTTGGCAGGGATGGCCCCCCCACACCAGTCCGGAAGGGTTAAGGAAGACCACCAAGTAAAGATCACTGAGAAAGGCCGTAAATAAGGGGTTTAGGCTACAGAAACAATCCAGGATTGGAAGATGGAACTTACCTGAGCAAGTAGGAGCTGGATCAGTATAAAGC
The DNA here is from genome assembly GCF_025201925.1 of Gopherus flavomarginatus. Classification (NCBI taxonomy): domain Eukaryota; kingdom Metazoa; phylum Chordata; order Testudines; family Testudinidae; genus Gopherus; species Gopherus flavomarginatus. Next base: position 175,564,244 of record NC_066617.1, on the reverse strand, counting down.
CAGGAAGCTGGCAACAGAAATGGTGACTGCAAAGAAGTCTTCAGCCACCCTCCATGCTTTAGAGAGGGAGGGGGAAACGAGTAGGAACCTGGGAGCCTACGCCTCAAGGAAAAGTGTACCCAAAAGAGAAAAGGGTGAGGAAGAAAGCCTGTGGGAGGACAGTAGGAAGGAGTCTGGGGAGAGAGCAGGAAGGTTGAGGACGGAGCAGACTTTGGTTGCATGTTGTAGGGTCCTTGGGCTGGAACCCAGAGTAGTGAGTGGGTCTGGGCTCCCCTACCATCCACTGACAGAGTGGCATTGCCTGGACAGCATGTCCAGTGACACACTGTACCCCAGAAGGGGAGACCACACAGTGACCTGGCCGGAGGGCTGAGTCACTAAGAGGACGCTTCAGCTCCTGGAGTACAACGGGGCTGCAGCCTGAGAGAAAGGAAAAAAGTGGAGAGACCACAAGGAGAGGCTTTGGATGTGAAAGAGAGCTAATCCCCAGAACAGCCAGGAGGATTTGCCACCTGCAGGGAGCAGCACATCCCTTGACACAGGGATGTTCCTTTTGCAATATCAGTGAAAACTTGCTCAGATTTGGCTCAGTTATAAGTATTTTAAAAATAGCAGTTTGCATGTGTTTGATAGAGATCCTGTTAAAGTTAACAGCTAAAATCCAACTAGTCCAGTCCCACTGAGCGTGCTCCATCCCCTTACAGTGCCTAGTGCTGACCAGACTGTGCATGGATCATCCCCCTGCAGCCACTGAGTAAACTCCAGCACTGAACTACAAGGGAAAAAGCTGGATTTTTCCTTCTAATGGCAGCTCCCATCTATTCTGGGCTGGGTCCAGGCACCAGAACTGAGAGCTGGGAACCTCTCTCCCCCATGCTTTCCAACGGTCCCCATGCTGGCAGCCAGGCAGCATGGAGGTGGAAGCAGTCTGCATTCAAATGCAGAGGAGATAAAAGTCAGACCAGGGAGAAGAAAGGGGGTAAACTAGGACTGGGAGTTGAAGGGGGAAGACTGGGGCAAGGAGAATGGGAAGCAGGGTGGGACATATTAAGCAGGATGTCTGGAATTGGGAGCCAATGCGGTAAATGGGGTGACTGGAGCTAGTTGGATGTGAGGAGGGAACACTGAGATCAGATGAGGCAGTGAGGGAGACTGGGACTGGCTGGGCAAAGAGACTGGAACATGGCAGCTGGGAAGGGTGGAGAGACTGAGAGTGGAGGAAGATCCTAGGAAGTGAGACTGGGAGATAGATTGGATGAGGATCCAGGAAGGGCAATTGGGACTGGGTGGAGAATGGGACTGGGAATGAGATGGGGAGGCCTGGGAATTGGGGGGGTGGGAGAAAATATTGTATCTCAGGCTGACTAGGTATGGACACTGGGAGGCAAACCTGAGGAGTGAAGACTAGGATGAGGTAGACAAGGAGAGTGGCACTGGGACAAGAAGCCAAGGGAGGGGAAGAGACAGGACTGAAACAGGGTCACTTTGAAGGGGACAAAGCAGAGGGGTTCAAGATTGTGCACTAGAGTGCTCTCCTCTAGAACCTGGAGACGAACCAAGATTCCTGAATTTCACCATTCCTCTGCTTCCAGAAGATATCTGTAATACCCACTGGCAAAGGTGATCCACATAGGGGATGACAATCTACACTTGCTGTCAGTTACTCAGTTAGCTCAAGAGGCAGAAGTCTGTGTGGTGGATCTAAATGTCCCAACTCCGCTGATGACTTATGTGGGTGCCAATATCATGCCACACGATGGAATTCATTTATTCAATTTGTTTAAAAACCTAGAAAAATCACACACACCACAAACATGTTAAAAACATTAAGGTTGCAAAGTCAAACATTCAAAAAAGTTAGGAAAAATCAGAATGTAGGTTGCACAGGCAACTTAAATTTTGCTCCCTGGTGCTTATGTGTTATGACATGTCTAATTACATGATGTATCACTTTTTTCCACAGGATCCCTGTGCCACTGAGTGCACAGGAGGAGACACTCTGCACATTAATCAGGGTTGAATAGTGAAGGACATTGTTGTCTGTGGGACCCCTGTCTCCTTTGTTGCAACCTTAATTCTGAGATTTGTAACTTTTGTGTGCTAGTCTTTGCAATTCTCAGTGTTATTTTAACATAGTATTACACACCAAAACTATCATTTTATATTCAGAAATTTTAACTGATGCTTAAGAGGACATGCTGTGTATGTCCATAGTCTCTACAGAGTTAGGGAGTTAAAGCCAATGGAGAGAAAATAAATATTGACACATGCAAATCAGAGTTCACATGCTTTGTTGCTTTACAAATTCTTTTTTAAAATGAGCATAGCTCAAAAGTTCATTTGTAGGTGAATTGTACACAATATAGCCAAAAGCATATTTAATTTTATTCGTCATCAATATGACTGAGTGAGGATTATTGCACTAAGAGAAACCCCTAACCATAAAGATTCCCCTCCTCCCCCCAAAAAAAATTTAAACACCTTATTGTTTTATGTTCATTTAGCAGCTTCTGGCTAGTGCAAGTGTATCAATATTTATTAGTATAGTCCCTTGTGAGTACAGTAGTGAAAAAATGGCATGCATCCCAGAGGATGACAACTAAGGTCTCGTTAGTTCAAGCAAAAACCAAACTGAAAAATTAAAGACTCTTCCTGTTGCTAAGTACATCTTGTAATTACATTTTCACTGGGACTATGTAGTGGCCAAGTTAAAGTAATAAACCTACTGATGATGAAATTGAAATGTAGGGTATATTAATACAAGTGTCTCATTTGTGTCTGTAAATAAGGTGGACTATATTTGAACTAGTTACAGCAAGATGAAGCTACAGAGGGTTTCAATGATGATTAAAACAAGTGGGCAAAATTCATCTCGATCTTTTGACACTAAACTGGAAGGAGTAGGGGTAGGATACAGAGGGACCTAGACAAATTAGAGGATTGGGCCAAAAGAAATCTGATGAGGTTCAACAGGGACAAGTGCAGAGGCCTCCACTTAGGACGGAAGAATCCCATGCACTGCTACAGACTAGGGACTGAATGGCTAGGCATCAGTTCTGCAGAAAAGGACTTAGGGGTTACAGTGGACAAGAAGCTGGATATGAGTAGACAGTGTGCCCTTGTTGCCAAGAAGGCTAACTGCATTTTGGGCTGTATAAGTAGGGGCACTGCCAGCAGATTGAGGAATGTGATCATTCCCCTCTATTCAGCATTAGTGAGGCCTCATCTGGAGTACAGTGTCCAGTTTTGGGCCCCAAACTACAAGAAGGATGTGGAAAAATTGGAAAGAATCCAGTGGAAAGCAACAAAAATGATTAGGGGGCTGGAGCACATGATTTATGAGGAGAGGCTGAGGGAACTGGGATTATTTAGTCTGCAGAAGAGAAGAATGAGGGGGAATTTGATAGCTGTTTTCAACTACCTGAAAGGTGGGTTTCAAAGAAGATGGATCTAGACTGTTCTCAGTGGTGACATATGGCAGAACAAGGAGTAATGGTCTCAAGTTGCAGTGGGGGAGGTTTAGGTTGGATATCAGGAAAAACTTTTTCACTAGGAGGGTGGTGAAACACTGGAATAGAGAGGAAGGAGATTCTACCACCTTAGAGGTTTTTAAGTTCATTCTTGACAAAGCCCTGGCTGGGATGATTTAGTTGGGGATTGGTCCTGCTTTGAGCAAGGGGTTGGACTAGATGACCTCCTGAGGTCCCTTCCAACCCAAATATTCTATGATCTCACTGAGGTAACATCAGGCATGAATTTTGCCCGCTTAGCACTATTTTCCTGCCTCTCTAGAATAGCACTGGTGAATCTGAACCCAGAGATTCAAGCAGGAGGTTGCACACAATGATTTAGAAGCTACTTTTCACTTGCTCTGGCTAAAGAGAAGACCTCAGTGGAGTCAAGCCAATAGAGAATTTGACTACTGTTGACTTATGAAGGACCTGGCATTTAGCTATGCTAAGGAACTCCCATAAAGTTTTGCAAAAAGGCATGCTAAGAGATTATATAGAATTATTAGCAAATACGAAGTAAACTGCATGTCAAGTGGAAATATGTTTATACAGCTATGACAAGGTCATACTCTTAAGGTTGTTTTTAATTTTATATGTGCTTGCTAGATAAAATATGATTGGCTAAGCACCTCGAATAACATGTTATAGATAGTAATAGAAGACACAAGAAACGAATAAATAGATAAAATATCATTAATAAAGGCAGACATGATGGACTATAACCCATGTTAAAATTGATCAAAACTGTTGTAACCTTTTGCACACTGGAAATTTGGGGTATAGTAGGGCATGATGAAAATGTACTTGACCAGAAGGTAGAGATGTAATGGTGAGTGAACTGCAAAAATTATACTATGGGATAAACAAGGGAGAAGAAGTCTATATAAACCCATAATCCACCTTGAACCAGAGCAGGAGGGCAGGCCTAGTACCCCAGAACTGGTAAATTAGCCTTTTCGTTTGTGCTGTTTGATCTTAGAGACCTAGTCTATGATTAACAAACCAAACCTGAACTTGACCAGCTGATCTTTCAATCAATAAATATTCAAAAAGAACCTATTAGTTACACCTCTTATTTTTAATCTATACAGTGCTCAGTAGTACTTCTGGAAATTCTTCATGATTGTCTCTGTTCTTCCAGATAACTTTAAGGCTTTATTCATTGAGCAAACTGCATTTATGATCCACTTGGTGAGTGGAAATTCCTTTGAGAGGTTTATTGTTTAATTTATTCAGAGGCCAAAAAAGAAGGGTTTCTTTCTGAGGTAAGGAAACAAGATTGTTAAATAAATTGGAAATAAAATAACTAAGGGTAGAAAGAATTTTTACTGTAATTAAGGTATCTTAGAGTATATAAAACAGATAGAAAATAAAGTAGAAAAATGAACTGTGAGATTGCAACATACAATTTTGCATACAAAATAACTAAAGAAATTTAAAGTTGCGAAGTTAAGCACTCTAAAGTCAGGAAATGCCACAATTAAGACTAACCATGCAAACTTATTTCAGCCCCCTCATGGACTTGTGATGTGATCCATATAATTAAAGACCATGTTGTAATGCATATGTAGAAGAGAGCTAAAGTAAGATTGCCTGGGCAACTTTAATTCAGGCATTTCCTAATGCAAGTGCTTGATTTACATTCAAGAACTATTTTAAAAGAAAGATATGGTTGCAATTTCCTAGGTTTAAAAAAAAATTATCTGGAATCATATTTACCCCTACATTGCTCATGAGCAGAACTGGAACCTTTAGCTCCACAGCACTGGTCTCTACCACTTGAGTTGGTGGAGTAACTGATAACAGTAGCAAGATGTTAGCCTTTGTGGACCAGCTACTAGAGGCAGATGAGATTGTCATGGTATATTTCCCCAATCTGAACCTTAGAGTCCAAAAAATTGGGGTACCAGCATGAATTCCTCTAAGCTTAATTACCTGCTTAGATCTGATATGCTGCCACCAACCAGGAATTCCAGTGCCTGGTACACTCTGGTCCCCCCAAAACCTTGCCTGGGGACCCCCAAGACCCAGACCATCTGGATCTTAACACAAGGAAAGTAAACCCTTTCCTTCACCATTGCCTCTCCCAGGCTTCCCCTCCCTGGGTTACCCTGGAAAGATAAACAGATTCAAGCTCTGTGAATCTAAACAAAGGGATTCCTCCTTTCCCTCTCCCTTCTTTCTCCCTGTCTCCCACCACTTTCCCGGTAAGTACAGACTCAATTCCCTTGAGCCTCAACAAGGGGAAAAAATCAAACAGGTCTTAAAAAGCAAAACTTTCAATAAAAAGTAAAAAAAAAAGTAAAAGTTATCTCTGTAATTTAGATGGTAAAAGTTACTGGGTCTTTCAGCTTATAGACACTAGAGAGAAGCCTCCCCCCAGCAAAATACAATTTAAAATACTTCCAGCAAACTACACATTTGCAAATACGGAGAACAATCAAAAGACTATAACCGCCTTTCCTACTTAATACTCACTATTCAGAATATATAAGAGACTGTAGCAGGGAGATTGGCAAGAAACCTGGTTGCACGTCTAGTCCCTTTCAGGACCCAGAGAGAACAAAGCAAAACCCAAAAAACACGAACAAAGGCTTCCCTCCACTGAGATTTGAAAGTATCTTGTTTTCTGATTGGTCCTCTGCTCAGGTGTTTTTGGTTCCCTGTTTGTTAACCCTTTACAGGTAAAAGAGACATTAACCGTTAACTATCTGTTTATGACAGAGATACACTTTTTCAATGGGTTTCACAGCTATTTGATAGACAGCAGAGGTATGCTGAGAGTCAGGAGTCCTGTGTTCTATTTTAGGTTCTGAAAGGGAGCGTGCTGTGCTTTCTCAATGAGTTTTTCTCTGGCTACTGCATCTGCTGTTTCAGCCTCTGCCCCAATGTCCCCCCATCTCAGCCTATCCATATTTCCTCTGTAGCCTGTCTTTGCCACCTTTTTATTCCTCGTCTGCCCAGCCCCAGCCTGCCTCTGCCCCCTTGCATTCCTCATCCCTCTGTATTCCAGTTGAGTGGCTGTCTCCTTTTCCTGAGCGCCTGTTGTGGGGGCATTGGAAGCACAGGAGAAACAGTCTCCCTGCTTTCAGTTCCTGTGTTGGGCTGCTGAGGGGAGCAAATGCTGGGGAAGTCCTGCTCAGCTCCAGCATCCCTTGTCTAGAGCATGCTCAGAACAGACAGCATCTTCTGAGAATTTAGCTGCCAAATCTAACAAGTCTCTACAGAACATGTGTGAACTGAGATTTATCAGAGGTTTAGAACTTGACCAAATTTTTATAGGGACAGCAACTGGTATGTCCTTTACCAAATGACCATGCCCCTGCCAGGGTTCAAGGACTTGCTCCAAAGAATGGAGATACTAGAATTGCGGTTATAAGAATCTTTGGACAGAGACAAAATATTTTTCCCCATATGTCATTCTGAGAAATGGTTAAACTGTTTTAGCTGAAACTTTCCAAAAAATGTTGCAGTCCTAGGCAAACACCTGGTATGGAAAATTTCAGCCTGAACAGCTGAAGTTTGGCAAAGTTATAAGCAACTGAAAACAGTGTTTCAGAATGGAAAGCATTAGGCAATCTTAAAATACAGGGAACACTACCAGCTAATAAGCTCCCCTTTTTAGCATGCACTCATCAAAATATGAGCCAGTTTTAATCTCTTGCTCTGGGCCTTGTACATGGCTGTGACCATGAAAAGGAGCAAGATTGGGGATGTAATTCCCCTCTGGAGTAAATCCAACAAAACCAGGTACTGCAACAACTGCCCTCCCACTCTTCCATTACTCCCCAGTGTAGAGGAATGTTGGAAACAGGGATGGGAAGGGGAGTAGCAGATCTAGGCTACCATTCTTTACTGGCATGAAGTTCTATAGGGCTATACACCAGTGGTATAAATTACAGCCACCCCTAAGCTGGTCTAACTAGGGCTGTCATGGGCCAACTCATTGAAGATATCTACCTTCTATGCACAAAGTAGAGCTCAGACACTGTGGAGAATCTGGCTCAGTGATGATTAGAACTGTAGAATGTATTCTGCTACATTGTCTAGAAGTTATTTAGTTTGTCCTTGCTCAATGACACCAAAGTATGGTGAGGCTCTCGTATGATTTGCAGTGAAATCTTGCAATGACCTCTGATACTATTACAATATGTTTTAACCTGACACTTTAAATCACTGCTCTGCATTTCACCTCTGCTAGTTCTTAACTCCTTTCCTACTTATTTTCCCCTTGTTCCCTAGCAACGTTGTGATCATGTGTTAGAATTTTAGCCTTTCCAGCTGGAGGATATGGGATTTTGAGAGGTGTGGCCTCAACCAACCTGCAATTCTGTGTTTCTAAGAGGAATTTTAAACTTTCTGTAGTAGTAAACTTGTGAGTAAAATGCTTAGGATAAAATGAACTGCTCAGTTAGTTTAATTCAATTTTCTTGCTCCTTAAATTACACATTTCTACTGATCTAAGTTTTAATGGCAACAGCAGTTCTTGGAGTTTATTTTTTGAAGAAAAAATGTCATGCCTTTTGGGCCCAATCAGACAGTCTTGGCTCTTATTAAACTATATGGGGATCAGGGATGTTTCACGAAGAATAAATCCCCCTTTTCCTCTTTTACATTGTTTGCTATTAATTTTAAACCTTCCTAGTATGTTATGGACTTTCTCTGATGGCCTGATTGGATGTTAACTCCAACCTTCTTCCTCCCACACACTCTCTTCATCTCAGTTTCACTCCACCTCTGCCTCTATTATCCTCTTCTCCCCTGCCCCTCTTGCCATCCCTTTCCTTTCAATATTCCCCCTCCATTCAACTTATCCCCATCTAATTCTCCTGCCCCCAAAGAAAACTCAACGAACAACCTTTGCTGTCATGGTGTAGTTCACTCTTCTTGTGTGTTCTCCCCCTCCTCCCGCCCTGTATCTGTCCGGTCTAAGCTCTTTGATGCAGGGACTATGCACTATGATTGCACAATGCTTAGCATAATGGAACCCAATTTTTGGTTGGTTGGTATTTTGGCACTACTATAATAAACATGATGTTAATGAAGACAATAAAACCTGTTCTTTCTGGTACATTGCACTATTCTGAAACCTTGATCGATCGGTCCTTCAGCCCTCATATAGATTGTGCCAATCGCAGAATATCAGGGTTGGAAGGGGCCTCAGGAGGTCATCTAGTCCAAACCCCTGCTCAGAGCAGGACCAAACCCCACAACATGTCTTCCATTCTTCTCATGTCCTGGCCTTCCTTCTCCATGTATGGCCATGTCTTTTCACAAGAAAATCTTCCCATCTCTTTGGAGGTTGGCCAAGAGGTCATTTCAGTTCCCATGGGTACCACTCGGCAACAGCTGCACTCCATCAATTGTTAGTGAGCCTTGCTATATGCGCAGCCCATCACATTTCACTATGCCTGCTCTCAACAATGACGTCCTGCACTCCACTCCGCTGTCTGATCACTTCACTGGGGACTCAGTTGCAGATTGAAATTCCCAGAATTCTTCTTTCCATCACCCTTTCCATGACAGACAGTTGCTGTTCCTCTGTCTTGGTCAGTGCCAATGTTTTGCTGCCATACAACATTGCTGTCAGTACTGTTGAGTTGAAGAGGCACGTTGCCTTGTTGATTTTTCCTTGAAGGACATCTCTGATAGAACTAAATGTGCACCAACCTGCTTTCTTTCTTTGCGAGAGTTCACCTTTCTGATCGTGGCGCATGTTAATTTCTTGGCCCAAATAGACCTATTGCTCAACTTCTTCTATTTGTTCTCCCTTGATTGTTATTTGGGCTTTTGGCAAGGTATCAGACTGTATAAATTTTGTTTTGGGGCGGTTAATTTTCTGTCTGACTTGGCTGCTTTTTGTGTTGAGTTCTTGCAGCATTTTCTGTAGTTTGATAGTATTTTTGGCAATCAACACTATCGTCTGTGAATCTGAGATGGTTTAAACTATCACATATTTGCACTATTTTAGCCCTTTTTTTTCCAACCACACATTAAAAGGAAGGTGCAAATACTCTTTGGAATCCAACTGGTCCAAATGCATAAAAATAATAGAATTGTAGCAATTTACAGTAAAGCTGTTCTGGCCACATTCTCCCTTTAGGGTGTATATTTTACATTAAGCTTGCACAATTAGACACAGTCAAAACATGCAAAATCCAAGCTGCAATAGCAACTTTAGTTATTTTGAACATCTATGTTGGATGATATGCAGCTTGTGAAACAAACAAGTAGTTTGTGCAACACAGCTAACTTAAAGTTATACTGGAACCTTAGTATATCTCCCTGATGTGATTTTTTTTTAAACTAGTGACCTGTTTACATGGCATATTGTCATGCTATAGTACTGCCACTTTGCATTTCCAGTATTTATTTACTTAGATTTATAAGAAAAACTTTAGGTTCCTATCATGGGGTCACTCATCACACTGGCGCCTCCTGCTGGCTGTTTCAGGAATTTAGCTCTGGTCAGCAGGTGTGCCCTCTGGTGGTGGTGGTTCTCCTGTCCTTGTTTCCACCTGCAGACCCACTGCAATTCCAGTATCACTGCCTCCGCTTCATGGCACAGCCCTCCAGCCATGTCACTATCAAAGTTCCCCCCTTCCGGGGGACTCCTTCCACAACAGTCAAGCCGCTCCTTGCAGCTGCTTGGCAGTCCATAGTATGGCCACTTCTTCAGTGGCGAGCATGGGATGGGGGAGGGAGCTATGACCCAGGCCCGCCCATTACTCTGGCTCCCAGCCCAAGGACCCTGTAAACAGTTTCCCACTGCCCCTCCTTTCTTTCTCCACCAGTGTCTCAATTCCCTGGGCCACTTCCTCATAGCCCCAGAGCCTTCAGCTCCTGCCTCTGGCTCCTTCACAGTCTTCCCAGGGCCTCAGGCCTGCAACTCCTAGCAGCCCTGTTCAAGGTGCTAGTTCTGCAGCCCTCTAGGAAGCCAGTCCCCTCCTTTGGGTTTCCTGAAGTAGGTTCCTGCTCTGGCCGGTGGCTTCCTTTTATATGGGCTGTCTGGACCCTGCCAGAATTGGCTGTTTCCTTGCAGCCCTCCAGGCTGGGTTTTAACCCTATCAGGGCCAGCATGGGTCAGACACCCCACCACAGTTACCTTAAAACTTAAGAGCTGAAATCCCTCTCCATTTCCAACTACTCCCCACCCTTATAATTCCTTCTCCCACACCCCTATTGGTAAATGACTGAGAATAAATATGAGGTTAGCAACACATCCTGAAGCTCATCAGATGTGACCTATGTCAGACCTAGAGGGGACCAAATTTCAAAAAGTCATGGGCACTGTAACACAGAGGCCCAGTGGTGGTTCATTACTCTGTCACCAGCTCTTGTCAGGCTTGACATACTCATCACACATAACACATGGCTGTCATAATATATACCCCAACTGTGGAATGTTATATTTCACTGGAAAGCTAATAACTCACTGATCATTAGTAGTCTTGTGTTTGCTAAGAGTTAGGGATATGTGGAGCTGATAAAACAGGTTTCTCCCAGACAGGAAGACAGGCAGCTATTCACCTGTCTCCAATGAAATGAAGTAAGGGGTGATTAAACAATGGAAGCCCCATCTACATATGACTCAGCAGGGGGATGGGAAGTCCATAGGCAGAAAAGAAAAGCATGAGAGCATCCTGAGTCTGGGGACAAAACATTGAGTTTGGGAAGTTATGAGATGGAGAAGAACCCATCTTGGCATCCATCTATGTTTGACTTTAAATGATTATTAACACCAGTCCAAGCAACAAGCTTCTGTGTGTTTGTCTTTTAAAAGGAGCAACGGACCTTCTGACTCCTCTGAATGTTCCAGGAGAGGGCTGGACACTTCAGGGCAGATGGTTATGGGCTTATGCTGGGAGTTACCCTGCAATTGTGGGAGTCACCCTCCAATGGGTGGAGGCCAGAGTGGGGCTGTTGTCATGTAGACAGACTGCTGGGATCAGAATGCTGAAGCAGGGCTGCACAGCACTCAGGGAGCTGCATGCTTGCCGTTGGTGTTTCAGCTGTGAGACCTAGCAGCAGAACATTTATGGCACCAAGGTTACAGGGCTCGTGGTGATACAGCCTCCCACTGATCTGAATTGCACCTCAGAACATTACAGGCATTCATAGAGAGGACCATGCCACCAGCCCCCTTTTGTTGATATCATCAAAGCTCAAGTGTCTCTCCAGTCTCAGCTGTGGCACTCAGACCTCACAGCTCATACTGCAGACAGATTCACAAACTGCTTCCCATTTGTCAGGTGTAGACCCCTAACTTAGACTCAGACTTAAAGGTCAGAAGGGATCATTATGATCATATAGTCTGACCTCCTGCACAATGCAGGTCACAGAATCTCACCTATCCACTTCTATAACAAACCCCTAACCTATGTCTGAATTATTGAAGTCCTCAAATTGTGGTTTGAAGACCTCAAGCTGCAGAGAATCCTTCCTAACTTAAACACAAACCTTTCTTCACTGCAACCACCTGCACACTGACAGTGAGAAAAATATAGACAGTTCATCCCCTAGTCTTGTTCCTGGAACGCGTATGAAGAATATCAGACCCTCCATTCCCCCTACTGACCAACCCTCTACAGTGTAAAGGGGCTACTCCACAAAAGTCTCCCTAATCTCACTTCTTGATAAAGCACTAATACTGCACTGTAAGAGGCTAGACCAGTGATTCTCAACCTATTTCCCATTGTGGGCCGCATATGCAGATCTCTATGTTATGTGGTCCGCATCCACACAATATGTATATAGCCCTGAGGGTGTCACATGAGCCACAGCTGCATGCTGATTGGGCCACAAGCAGGCTGTGGGTTGAGAACCACTGGGATAGACACACATGTTCAAACCCCAAATGTAGATTAGTTTGGCAAGTGAGTGCTCTTTTTTTTTTCTTTTTTTTTTTTAATACCATGAGGTTTATCGGGGAATACGATTCTCATTTAAGTTAAAATGTTGGCCACTTTGAAGACGTAGGTCCCAATTCTCTCCTCACTCCAGTTTTACACCGTGTACTCTATTGACTTTGCTGGAGTTACTCCTGAGTTATAGCAGTAAAAATACAACCAGCATCAGGCCCATAGCTTTGCACATTAGCAGAATCAATTTCTTTAAGTCATGCTGTTCTTCAGCAGACAGTTATGCTTCTATACTCTGCTAGGTTCTCAGAATTTTTTTTTCCTTGGGCAACAGTCTGCCCTATAAATCAGTGAGAATAGGACAGTAATTCTGCTAAAGCATAGTAGAGACTTATGTCACGATAAATGCATTTGGAAAGCAATAAATGATTACATTTCTAAAGTAATGCTGAATAGGGTACAATGGTATGGCTCTTTCTAAAGTGGCATGGTGCCTAGTTAGAGTGAGAAACAGTTACAAAAAGGTAAACGTAACGTTGTTTGGGAAGTAAACTCATCAGAAGCATGCACATGACTTCCACTTTCTTGAATGGGAGCTGTGCATGAAAATCCAACACTAATTTTTTGGTCCTTGGGATGCTGCTGACAAAATGTGACACAACCACCTTTACTGTTTCAATGAGTGTCTCTGAGACCCTGACCTTGCTGTGTGATACCTGCGGAGCACTGGGCGTCAATTATGCTACCTCTCCTATTTAGAGCAAGCACTCTACCACTTGAACTAATTCTTCCAGCTGTTAGGCAGCATCTGCTGTCCACCGGCCCTGCCATGACTCAATTCTTCAGAGGCTGAATGAGGAGAGGGGCGCTGAATGGCTTGGTCCCCTAGCTGGTAACATCTTCTAAAAAGAAAGAACAAGGGCCTGGTGTGTGCAACTCCCTACCCCCACCCCCACCCCTGCCAGCAGCCTTCCATTGGAGAATGCAGGCATTGATCCTACATCCACTTGCATATAAAGCAATGCTCTACCAGTTGAGCTGATCTCTCTGACTGGAAGCTGGCCGTGTCATGCCAGAGGCCACAAGCTTGCCAAGATGGCCTGTTGCTCCTTTCTGAAATGGCTGTGAGAGTGGTGTTTTGGTGGTCTGGCTAATTCAGCTGGTTGGTGTGGGGCACTAATAATACTATGGCTGTAGGCCTAATCCTCTCTGTAGCCCAAGGAGGGTGATTTCATTTCACTGTTATGAAGAGCGAGGCTCACTACCTCACTCCAGTTCTGGGCGAGCAGTCTACTGCTTCAGCTAATTACCCACCTTCAGCTGACCTGTCTGGTGCCAGTGAGACAAAGAGATGGTGCTAGGGTCTTGAGCAAAGCCATAAAGAAGAGATGGCTTCCCCTACCACAGCAGGCTGGCGAATTCAGGTATCAATGCCATTGAGACTTGTATACAGAGTGAACACTCCACTATTTGGGCTAATCCACCTTGCAGAAATAGGGCCCTAATCTGATGATGTCCCATTGCAGCCAGTTGCTTGTTTCTGAAATGGCTCTGGCTGTGGGAGGTGGCCTTCCCCCAGGCAGGCTAGTTCAGTGGGTAAAACTATGGTGTTAACAACATCAACATTGCTGCTTGCTAGCTACCTGGCTATGGGCTTGAGCCTGTGGTTCTTGCCCTTCTCTATGACCGCTACATGTAATGGGCCAAAAGAAGAGAGAGGGAGGTGGCCCAATCCTTCCCCAGGAAGCAGGTAAGAGCCATTGTCCCAGCACCTGGAGAGTGCAGGCATCAATCCTACAAGTCCTATAATGTAAAGCAAGTGCTAATCCTCCTGCCGAGAAACTGGCCCCGACCTGCTTATGTCGTTCCAGAGGCCACAAAGTCCCCTCAGGGGCCTGATGCTCCTTTCCGAAATGGTCAAGGCAGGAGTACCTCTAGTGGGCCAGCTAGCTCATGTGGTTAGGCTGTGGTGCTGGTGACCCGTACATTACCCCACTGCTTCCACCCTTGCTCTCCAGGACCCCTGAGCAGACATGCCAAACCTGTTTGGAAAAAAAAAAAACCAGAAATTGGGCTTAGTTTTGGCTTAATTGGCTTGTGAGTTGCTTGCTGGCTAGTTTTTGGCTTGTTGCTTGTTTGGCTTGTGGCTGCTTTTATTTTTTTTAATTGATCGGCTCCCGGCAAGCAGAGGCGGAGGAGTGGGGGGCAAACAAGAGCAAGGGGGGAGAGAGTCAGGGGTGCACAGCAGGCCCACCACAGTCCCAGACCGCACTTCAGGGGGATCTAGTCACATGGAGTGTTGGGGTTCTTAGGGATTGGCTTGTTTTGAAAGGGGATTAGCTTGATTTCTGACTTATTGTGAAAGTTGGGGTGCTTATTTACCACATGCAAGTTGGCAACTGTGCCCCTGAGCAAGCCCCGCTGCCATCAGCCTCACCTTGTGTGACCCTGACTACCTCCAGCCTTGCTCTCTGACCCCCTGTGACCCTACTACCTCCAGACTCACCCCTATCGACCCCCTTCATGACTGATTGCCTCCAAATTTATTCTCATTGACAGCTGCACAACCACACTAACTCCAGCCTGGCTCTACTTCACCCCACATGGCCCCACTATCACACTCATAGCCCCTCTGCCTTGATACATAGCTTCACTGTCCCTTGCTGACCCTGACTGCCTCCAAGTTTATTCTTATTGACCCTCAGTAACCCGCCCCGCCACTACCTCCAGCTTTGTTCTGTCTCTCCATGTGACTGCACTGACTCCAGACTGGCTGTCACTGATCCGTATGACCGAAACTACCTACAAATTTGTCCTCATTGACCCTCTCCATCATCTCAGCTGCCTTCAGTTTCCATTTTGAATCCATCTCCTATCTATCACAAAACTGGTGAAGAAATGACAGAATCTCTTTCTGGCAATTCATATATCAAACTGACTCAAGAAATTATCATGAAGATAAAAAAATAAAATCACTCACCTTTTCCATGTCTGCAGCAGTTCAAATCCTTCATTGATTTCATCAAAAGGCAAAATGTGTGTTATTAATGCATCTGGGTAACATTTCTTGTTCATGTAATCAGACACCTGTTTAGGGAGAGTCTTAACTTCTACCTGAAAAAAAAAGTGCCCTACCAGCATACCACATTTCAATGGAAAAAAGAGAAAACAGTAGAACATGACATGCATGATCCCCTTCCATCTTCTCAAATGGGTAAGAAAAAAAATCTATTTCATAAGATGAAGATGGCTTTAGCTGCAGATGTGTTTACAATAAGAATTAATTCTACTTTGCAATGAAGTGAAGTAAATTGGTTCGCAGGGCTCAGATCAGCACCACAAGACCTGAGAGCTGTAATGAACTCATAAGACAGAGTCTGAGGACTCAGTTTGATTCTTTTTGTTTTGCTTCCAAGATTTTTGCTAATGAGACCAGCAGGACTAGTGCTCCATACCAGAGTGGATTTAAATCACAACACTTTAAATTACTAATTTTAATCATGATTTAAATCAACAAGCTGGAAACCTTAATTTAAATACACCACTACCTCGATATAACACCACCTGATACAACACAAATTTGGATACAACGCAGTAAAGCAGTGCTCCCGGTGGGGGTGGGGGCTGCACACTCCGGTGGATCAAAGCAAGTTCAATATAAAACACAGTTTTTCACCTATAATGTGGTAAGATTTTTTGACTCCCAAGGACAGCGTTATATCGAGGACTCAAGGTAGAGATGTAATGGATTTTAATCTTGTTTTGCATTTGTACTTTGTTATGTTCCTAAAGAAAAATTATGGTCAATGGTCAGTAAACATTAAAACATGTTTAGTTGCAACTAAATATACCCTTTGCATTAACTTTGGTACTTCTTTTTTGCTAAACAGGGAAAAGTGCTCTTGTAGCAGGCTATGATGTTACCTGAAACCCACTTAGCGAGTCTATGAGAAGAGATTGTTCTGTCTTCTAGAAAGGGATATGAATATTCTAGGAGACATCCTAAAGGTTCTAGTCAGAGGTGAAAGTGGGCCGCTTCCAGTAAGAAGTGGCCGCCAGTACCGGCCAATACGCAGCCGATGTTAAAGCTTACCAGCAGGGACACCGCCGACAGGGGGTGCTAAAAGGGGGGTGGGAGGTGACAAAAGTGGACAGCTGCCCCAGGGCCCAGCAATTTAAAAGGGCCCAGAGCTCCCAGCCGCTGCTACCACGGCAGTGGCCAGAACCCCAGGCCATTTAAATTGCCATCAGAGCTCGAGCGGCACAGGGTAAGGGATGCGCATCAGGTCTTGAGTTTCAATAGTCCTCAACCCCTATTCCCATAATTAACTAAACCTTTTTCTTTCTGACCTTTACCCAATCTATACAGATCCTTGTGCCCCTGTTTTCACTGGAATTAGTGTGCTTCACTGACCATATAAGAACAGGTTTCTGCTGCACTCTTTACAGATCAATACTGGAGACAATGAATCCTGCTCTGAGAGCAGCCACCTGGCCAGCCAACCACACACAGGGGCTGATCAATGTGTGCTATGTCTGAGTTTGAACAGCAGGGCTGGAGCCACAGCATTGTCACATCCTGTCCCCTTACCAGAGTCCTCCTCCACCCAGCCTCCGCTATGCTCCACCGCAAAAATGGTCCTCAGGGATGACAGTTATAAATCAATGATTTAACTGATTTCTAATGAACCAGTAGTATGTATTTAGCTAAAGCAATGTCTTAAACACAGATGATTAATAAAAAAATAATGGTGACCCTGGGTGACCCTGCACTTACAAAGCAATGGTCCTGAGGCACAAAAAGGCTCCACTATTTTACAGTTGAGAGGGCTGAGATCTTATACCCTGTTTAAGGGCTGGCATGCCAAAGCAACTTGTGGCTAAATAAGCACAGGACAGCAACCCAGAACCTTGTTACTGGGTGATCATTAAGCATGGGGCATGTCATGGTATATGTCCCCAATCTGAACCTTAGAGTCCAAAAGTTGGGGTACCAGCATGAATTCCTCTAAGCTTAATTACCTGCTTCGATCTGATACACTGCCACCAACCAGGAATTCCAGTGCCTGGTACACTCTGGTTCCCCCAGAACCTTGCCCCGGGACCCCCAAGACCCAGATTCCTTGAGTCTTAACACAAGGAAAGTAAATCCTTTCCCTCACCATTGCCTCTCCCAGGCTTCCCCTCCCTGGGTTACCCTGGAAGATTACTGTGATTCAAACTCCTTGAATCACAACACAGAGAAATCAGGTTTGTTTCCCCCACTTTCTCTCACCAATTCCCTGGTAAATACAGACTCAATTCCCTTGAGCCTCAACAAGGGGAAAAAATCAATCAGGTCTTAAAAAGCAAAACTTTTTATTAAAAGAAAGAAAAAAGTAAAAGTTATCTCTGTAATTTAGATGGTAAAAGTTACAGGGTCTTTCAGCTTATAGACATTAGAGAGAAGCCCCCCAGCCAGCAAAATACAATTTAAAATACTTCCAGCAAACTACACATTTGCAAATACAGAAAACAATCAGAAGACTATAATGGCCTTTCCTACTTAATACTCACTATTCTGAATATATAAGAGACTGTAGCAGGGAGATTGGCAAGAAACCTGGTTGCACGTCTAGTCCCTTTCAGGACCCAGAGAGAACAAAGCAAAACACAAAAAACACAAACAAAGACTTCCCTCCACCAAGATTTGAAAGTATCTTGTTCCCTGATTGGTCCTCTGGTCAGGTGTTTTTGGTTCCCTGTTTGTTAACCCTTTACAGGTAAAAGAGACATTAACCCTTAACTATCTGTTTATGACAGGGCATTAAAAGGAACCACATACAAGAAACCTACATTCCCTCAGTAGAGGTTGGTCTCTTTGCCCAGTAAGTATCAGGGACCAAAGACCAAGGTAAGCTAGAAAGGTGGAACCTGAATTATTCTTACAGGGAGAGATCACTCACGTAGGATATTTCAAAGGCTAGCTCCTAAAAAGCTGAATCACGCTGAAACCCGAGCCCTTATTACAGGGTGGTGTAATGGGTTGGCACTCACCTCTGGAGTACCTCCTAATGGCTGGGCTGATACTGCAATCTTTTCCCCATTCCTGGCACCCCTATAGGTTTCAGGCCTCGTTAGGTGGATCTTCAGTAGCTCAGCCCTCCAACCAAGTCACACAATAAAAAAAAAGGACCCCTCCCATAGTAGCAAATAGTTCAAACTGTCAGTTCTCTGCAGGGTCTTCAGGCACACCTCTAGGCCCTTTAAATCCAGCCCTTTTCTCAAGCTTCTAAAGGGTACTTGTCCCTTTCTCTGGGCTTAGGCCACTTCACTAGTGGCCAGTGGGGGGACCTTGACCTGTCCACTACTCTGGGTCCCAACCCAGGGACACTATAATCAGCAGCCACATTCTGCCTCCTTTAATTAGTCACTGCTGCTATTCCCTAGGTTTCCTCCCAACCGGTCCCTTTCCTTTTACCTGTTAAAGGGTTAACATTCTCTGGTCTTCTCCCTCCATGGCCCAGTAAATGCAGCCATTTACTGGGCCATGGTGAGCACCCTTCCTCACCCTCCGATTCCAGCCAAGAACTGCCCTGCAGCTCCTTTTATCTGAGTCTTCTGGGCTCTGATAGACTGTTACCCTGCCCCAGGAAAGAAGCATGGAAGGTGACTCCTCCAGGCCTTCCTAGAAAAGCTGCAGGGAGAGTAGGACTATAGGGCCTCCAGTAGGGGGCCACAAAGGACCAGGTACACCCCATCAAGGGAGGTTACTAAGGCCTTTTCTACACTACTGGGGTAAGTTGACCTAAGTTACGCTATTCCCGCTACATGAATAAGGTAGGTGGAATCAACATAGCTGAGATCAACTTACTGCAGTGTCTTCACTGCACTGCATCAATGGATGACACTCTCCTGCTGACTTACCTTACACTTCTCATTCTGGTGGAGTACAGGAGTCGACTGGAGAGTGCTCTGTGGTTGATTTAGCACATCTTCACTAGACCTACTAAATCAGCCCCTGCTGCATCGATCCACAGTAAGTGTAGACATGGCCTCAGACACAGGCAGAAAAAGGCCAATATATTCTATGATTGAGGATTGAAGAGCAGGAAAATGAAATGAGATTCTGAGACACCTAATGCAGGTTGACTCTCTGAGGACAAGTTGAAGGGGCTAGGTTATGTTGCTATGGGCATGTTCATCAAGGAACCGAGTGTTATATTGGTAAGATGGCCCTTTCAATGATCTTGGATGGAAGATGACCAAGGGAAGACCACAACATCGGTACATTAACTGGATATCAACAAACTTTAGAGAGAGACCGATTTGCATGACAGG
This sequence comes from Gopherus flavomarginatus, assembly GCF_025201925.1. NCBI lineage: Eukaryota > Metazoa > Chordata > Testudines > Testudinidae > Gopherus > Gopherus flavomarginatus. The sequence goes on along the minus strand of NC_066617.1, from coordinate 175,544,551 downwards.
CAGGTGCACAATCATGCAATTTGAAAGACTATGAAAGTTGCCAACCCTGAACAGGGAAGTGTTGAGAAAGGAGGAGGAGGAGACTGATACTGCAAAAGTTGCAACACAATGTTCTACCTTATTGTGACCAATAAGGCATTGGTTTCCCATTGATGATCACTAATATTTTAAAAACTGATTTGCCATCCCAGGGAGCAGGTTAGCAGACCGCAAGTGCAATGCAAGAATATTTGTCTAGGACGAAGAATAATAAGTAGGGTGACCAGATAGCAACTGTGAAAAAAACAGGAGAGGGGGTGGGGGTAATGAGCACCTATATAAGAAAAAGTCCCAAAAAACAGGACTGTCCCTATAAAAATGGGACATCTGGTCACCCTAACACTAAACATCTCACCATTTAATGCCACAACTAGCAAAGAGCTGAGAAATCAGAACTGAAATAATCTTCACACACAAAACTGATGTCATCCTCTCTCTAGTCCAAAATGTGTTACATGACCTTGTCAGGGCAGGTCTTAACTTAGATTGTAAGTATTCAGCAGTAGGAATATAGATCTTGATCCTGCCCCCATTGGGCCAAGATTCCACCTCTTTTACTAGTTCATACAGTGCCATGCACATTTATAGCCCCGTATAAAGAAAGGCAACCTATTCTCCACAGTATTTTTCATCTGGGGAATTGTTGGCGCAGTTGGACGCCAAAAATTTGGTGTGCCGTGTAGCTGGTACAGAGCAACTGTCCTGTTCTACTCCAGAAGAAGCTACATTTCAGTAGTGTGTAAAGAAATCCATGTAGAGTATAGTTTGTTCAACATATTGGGATTCTTTACAATGGAAGACATGACACAAATATGACCTTACAGACTTTAAGGCCAGAAGGAACCATCGTGATAATCTAGTCTGACCTCCTGCATGTGGCAGGCCACAAAAGCTCACCCACCCACTCCTGTAATAGACCCCTAACCTCTGGCTGAGTTACTGAAGTCCTCAAATTATAGCTTAAAGAAGTCAAGTTACAGAGAATCCATGATTTACACTAATTTAAACCAGCAAATGACCTGTGCCCCATGCTGCAGAGGAATAGGAAAAATTCCCAGGGGCACTGCCAATCTGACCTTCCTGATCAGAAATTCCTTCCTGTTCCCAAATATGGTGATCAGTTAGACCCTGGCAAGACCCACCAGCCTGACATTTGGGAACGAATTCACTGTAGTACGTCAGCGCCCTCCCCATCTAGTGTCCCATCTCTGTCCTTTAGGGATATTTGCCACTAGCAGTCACAGATGGGTGACACATCATTTTAGGCAATCTCATCATACCGTTCCCTCCATAAAAACTTTTTCATTTCAGTCTTGAAAACTTAGGTTTTTTGTCCCTACTGTTCCCCTTGGAAGCATGTTCTAGAACTTCACCTATTCTGATTTATGTCTTTCAAAAATTATTTTAAGAGTGTTTCACAATAAGAGAGACCTTTAGAAAAAGTAGATCTAAAGTCATGGGTTCAAAGTGAAATGGTTTCTTTATGAGAGTCAATAAATTCAATGGAGGGGAAAAGTCATTTGTTTGCTCTATTTAAAAAAAAAATCTGATCTCTATACCTGACTCTCTCCTCTGAAGCAATCTCTACATTGTTTTTTTCTTTTCCTTTTAAGTTGCAGTTCTGGGGTAAACGGAATAAGCAAGCATTCCCAGTGGAGAAATATTTTCTTAAATTTCTAAACGCTGCACTTGCTCACCAGTTGCCTTCACTTAGGAAAGTGCAGTGGCTGAGCACTTAACAGTCCATGAACTCCTGCATTTTTTCCCCACATAGCGTGACTTGATACCCAAGTGCAGGAAAGCAAGCCTCTCAAAACACAGAGCAAATGCATTCAACTTGAAAGAGACATGGGCATTGTCATTGGCCTCTGAAATCAGCTACCAAATAGGCGAGCTGTGGGGAGGGAGGGAGCAGGGGTGGCTCTAGCCATTTCGCTGCCCCAAGCACGGCTGCACGCCGCGGGGGGCACTCTGCCGCTTGCCTGTCCCGCGGCTCCAGTGGACCTCCCGCAGGCGTGCCGGCACAGCGCCCCCCGCCGCATGCCGCCCCAAACACGCGCTTGGCGAGCTGGGGCCTGGAGCCAGCCCTGGGAGGAAGGATAGAGAGCAACGATAGAATACACTGTTCTATAACTCAGTGTCACACGAAATGTAGTTTCTCGGTATTTGTTTACTAATAAAGATGTCAAAGGCATTTTGATGCTTAGGATTTTTCATATTCTCTTCCAAGATCTGACTGCTTTTCATTATACCAGTGAGAAACATGGCGAGGGATTTTGTTTTGTTTTGCTGACTTGTACTTATGAACGGAAGGTCACCCAACAAATGGTGATTAATATAAAGGCATAGCACCTTCCAAAGCAGCCAGAGTGAATTGTACTGTTTGGTAGTAAATAGTCATCACTTGTTCTTAGCAGTAATGCTGGACCCAGTCCTGGAGAATGCAAATGCTGGGATTTGTACAGGGTGACTTTGGCAAAACCAGTAAAGTGCCTGAAACCACTATGGCTTATTGTTAAAGACAGCCTAGCCAGCAAGCTGTTCAAAGCAAGTCTCAGCTTGACCAAGGCAGGAGAGAAGTGGGTTTTAGGGTGCCACGGAAGGGGCAGCTTGACCCTGCATCCTTCCTGATAAGAATTGTGTTGAAGTTGCTGATACATGTTAGAAGAGCAGGATGTATCCTCAGGAATGTCTACTGGGGTCTCAAGGCTGCAGGCTCTGGAAAGACCCACACCTGGCTAATCAATCAGAAGGAACCTCTTGCTTGAAACTGCTTACTTAACAAGGTTTCTTTAAGGGACATGTCATTCTATTACTAATGTATAAATAAGGGGACTCATTTGGGGACTCTTCTGGACTGGTCTCTCCCTTTGGATGCAGCTTGTGTTCCCCAGAGGCAGACAGGCTGCTGCTGTGTCACTCGGAAGCCACACTCAGCTTCGGTAATTATCAAGGGTTGGGGGTGTTTACTAATCTTATTGCGGACGTGTGTAAGTGCTTGAGACTAGTAAAGTTTAGCTTTAAGTGAAAACACTCGTGTTGTCCTGTTTATGCCAGCCATCTATCGGTTGGACGGCCATGTCTCCCCTGATTTATTTCCTGACACCACCTCGTGCAGAGTAAAGTTACCAAGAGCTTTGGGTTGAAAGAACCCCGGGCAACAGGACTCAGCTGCCTCCTGGACACCACCCCCTTTTCCCATTGCGGGGAGTGGGCGGATGAACTGGCCCACCTTCTTTGGTGAGACACATAGTCAAGGCAGGATGCCTTGAGGGAGGGGAATAAAGGGCATTGGACACCCCATCCCCTAGGTAGCCTTAAAAATCTCAGCCTAACCCTGAATTCTAATTCATGCCATTAATTATCCCCTGATCAGCCATGCTTAGGATATAACAGTGAAACCCAGAACAGGGGACTTGTTTCTACTTTGTTATCTGCAAAGTAGATCCTTCAAAAAACTTGGCAGTGGCTTGACAGCTCATTTGGTGTGACTATTGTTTTTTCATGCACTTATTGTTTCATTTTTCTTATCAGAAAGAGTCAGCCTTCCCCTGTGTTTGTGCCATCCACCTTGTTGTCTGTAGCCTTGCATGTGGATTGTAAACTCACTGGGGCAAGCACTGTTTCTTCCTTATATGTTCATAAACTGTCTAGCACAGTATATATAATAAAGAGCGTGAAATGTGCTAAAACAGTTCCTGATAATATGGATCATTTTCATGCAAGCTATGCACGAAAGGGAACATAAGCCAATGTCATGGATAAGATATAAACAAGAGTTTAAATAATTATTAATATAGATACTAGAGATGGGTGTGAATCCAAAATCCAGATCAGAGCACCTTCTTGAAAAAATCTGCTTTAGCTTTGGATCTGATTTCTGTGGCTCTGACCCATCTCTGAACATCATTGATCCATATACCATACTGTACCTTTCTGATACTGAAGCACCCCTAAATGCTTTTATCAGCTATAGTGATATTTCCCCCACCACTAAAATTAGCTAGGTACTAGTCACTAGACTCTGACAGAAGTCCATTAATAAACAAATATGGGAGAAATAGTACACTTCATGGTTTTGTGAGATAATGTCTTGAAAAACTTAAAATGATTCCCCGATTCCTCTGTGTTTGCTGATCTTTTGAAGAGAAAGGCAGGGGTGAAGGGGTGGTGGAATCTATAAACAGCTTTGCTACCACCAATATCTTTTAAAGTTTAGTATTATTTGCAGGATTCCTCTTCCCCATCCACCCCCCCAGTCCAACATAATAATTCTTTTTTTTGCCATATCTATTGCAGCTTGTGATGGAAGCAGCCAACTCCACCTTCCCTCACTGTGATCAAGCTAAATTGTGTATTGAAACAACAGTTAAGGAAAATGAACCCTGAGCACTGTAGACCCAAATAAAAGATTTGATTCATTTCCATTCACAGGCATTTCTCTGATAATCCTGTAATTTTCATTCAACTGATGTGTGCCATCATGTGGCAGAACCGGGTAATGCTCAAAATTCCAAACCTCATTTAGATCAGTCCTTCTGTAATTAACAAACACATAATGCAATACCTTGACTGTTAAAATGTATTCATTTGGGCCAGATGTAAGAAAGGCTGCTCTCTACCAGGAATTCTGGATACCCAGGTAATAATAACCCTTACTGTACCTAAAAACTGCCGGCAAACTGAATAAGTGTGTAATGTTAGCGCTTCAGGTAATTATATTGGTTCCTACAAAAATAAAACCCTAATGCATCTGCACAGTTTGCTTCAGAAAGTTCTGTATTTCTAATATGTACCCTTCAAAATAACTGTACAGCATTATATCCTTGAGAGAGTCACAGAAGAGTTCAATCCTGTTATACAACTGCAGAGAGAGAGCTTACTGACCACTTCAACAAATGAATCAACCTGATTAGCTGTCTAGTGCAAACTGCTGAGGGCCCAACTTGGAGCGGTCACCTTTACACATAACAGCACAGGAAAATTACAATTTCAAAAACATTTAGACACCTACACTAAAATAGCAAATCCAGTCATTTTCATGAGTGTTGCTTAACACAATTTCATGCCCTCACAGCCTTGCTGAGCAGCATTTTCTGTCAAGGCTAAGATGGGTGATTAAAGCTGGCAGAGCCTGCTCACCCCAAACACAGCTGACTAGGTGATACTTAAAGCTACAGCAGCGTTTTGGATGTTAGAAAGAAGTGACAAGCAAGCATCAGCCCCTGTGTGAGCAGCCATAGGTCAGACTTGCCTAAACATGAGCACAGTCCAGTTTTTGGTTCTGGAAACAGCCAACTCAGGGTCAACTCTTTTCAATTCAACAATAATTTTGAATACTACATTCTTGAAGCTGTAAAATAAGGTTTGTGCCTAGATAATAGAAGGTGATATAAATGCCATATCCCTGTCTGCAGGATGTACAGAAAACTGAGCTCTGTTGTAACTTAAACATCTATAAAATGCACCCAATATAACAGACCCAATATTAGGTCCAGCTGAACCTCAGACAGTGCAGCCTGGTTTGCCTCAGTGTTCTGAACTAAGCCCTTCCTATCTGCCATATCCCTAATATTCCCTCTGCGCCGGGGCTTTCGTATGCTAGCCCTATGATACCTAGGGATTCTTCAGCTGATCTGCTAAGGAGTCCCTCTTTCCAGCCCCTTTGTGCCACTGCAGCATACACCATAGCCCAAAGTCTCTGAGCACAGATTCAATATCACACATAAAGGACTTCTGCAAACAAAAGGGAGTCTTTCTCCACACATACAGAAACAAGTTACATGGAAACACCAGGAAGGTATGAACCTTACACCATGAGATAACACAGATTTGGTTAAAACAGTGAAGAAAGTGAATACCAGATGGGGGAGCCATCCTCACTGATAGTGTAGGGACTGTTAAAATGAGCATCCATTTTGATCTTAATAGCTATAGCAGTGTGGGTGGGAAGAGAGAGAGAGACTCAGAGTGCCAAAACTCAAACAAAAATAGTAATTTAAAGAAAGGCTACCTTCAGATTCACTTGCAAGCTGATGCAGTTGTCAGAGACTGATTAGCATTGCCAGATAGGAAGGATACCTCATTCTGCACCAGCTGTAGATGCCAAGTTGTCCTCAGGAGTAACACCATGAAGAAAGCATTGTAATAATCCATTCTGAAGGTCACAAAGTCAAAAATAGCAATTGAGTTATTAGATTTAGAAGAAGAGGTTAGCCAATAATATCATATGTATCCAATAAACTCTTGGTCAAGCCAAAAGCAAATCCCTCTCAGTACTGGCCTTAAACCACCCGTACCTATACCCTCAATATCCTTCCTCCAGCCTACTAGCATTGACTTTAAACATTTCACTTTCATCCAAAGCCAAAGCTAACTCGCGAACTGTGAAGGATAGTATCATGTGAATATGATGAGAATGAGATGGTACTGTGCATTAGCAGCAAACTGACACCACTATCACTAAAATCATCTTGCAGACTCAAAGCACTGAACAGAAAGAAAGAAGCAACATAGTATTGTAGATTCCCACCAGGAGCCTTCAGGTAGATCACCAACCACACAAAACCACTCCCTGTAGGCACGTGGCAGACACCACTGATTTGGTCCACTTAATGTATCCCCTGTATGTATGTGCACGTACACACACACACACTTATGTCAACTTTCAGATGAGGTCTGATGTGGAGCTGTCAAGTGGTACTGTTCCCAGTGGTGATATTTCTAGTCAACATAATCATCCTGCACTACAGTCTGTTGAACGGGCATGAGTTACCAGTCTTCATTGTCTTGGCATGTACACAAGTCTGTGCAGGGAGGAGAGTGGTCTGATTACAGATATCATTGATTGTGCAGTGACCCCTACAGGTACAAATAAGGTCTTGTAGAAACTCAGGTGTCATTGGGCCATTGAAGAATACAGGAAGTAGTTCATCATCCATCCATATTGCAATCTGCTTTACCAATGTGCAAAGACATCCAGATCTTTGTTTGCCAAGATACTCTTTTGACATGCTCTTCAAAAAAACTGTCTTCACATTCTTGGACTTTGGCCAATAACTAGTCCTTTTTGATAGCCTGATTGAAGCACAAATAATTCAGTTCTCTCTGGTCATATAGCTACCAACTTCCTTGCTACAGAAATGGCAGCTTGCCCATCACTCTCTCCCAATTTGACAAGATCTCTGAAGCAGTAAGTTCCTTTTGTTTTGACATTATACACAGATTTTTTCCCCAGAACCAAACCGATTATCCTGTTAATACATGTACAGCAGGAAGTATGTTGCAGAAGTCAGGAATGAGTGCATCACAACCACATGCATAAGTATGAAGGGACTCTTGTCACTCGTGCTAGTAATGGTGCCTGTTTCAATCCACATGTTATCTGTGTGTTCCATTTTTGGAAAGCAATGAACAAGGACCAAAATATCTGTATTACAATTACAGCAGTTCCTTTGACACCAAAAGACCCAAAAGCCATATTGGCACATACAGAGCCCAGAAGCATTCTTGCATCTGCTTCCTCTGGAGTACTGTACAAGTCTTGGGCTTCAAACACTCCTCCTGGTGATGGACTTTGCTACTTCACCACTGGAAAAATCTCCAGCAAGGAGGAGTGCTTGCATTGGTTGTTCTCCCACCATCAGTTGCATTTTGAACCATATGTTCACAGAAGCACAGGGAATCCACCAATTACTTGTTATTTCTTGCATCCAACCTTAGATTGTGTCCACTCAGGCCCACCGACAGCAATTCCGGGACCCTGGAGAGAACAGTCAGTGGGCCCCCCTACGACATGGTCCACCTGACATTTGGACGGTGCTGCGCTTGGGTTGCTGGCATGTTCCCTCCAATTTTTTCCATTCATATGAGCAATACATTTTGTTATGTGCACCAAGGTATGTGCAGATGTGCTCCACCAGTAGAAACAAACCACCTAGATATTATATTAATATTTTTAAAAAGTTACCATAGGGATAATTACTTCAGCCAGGACAGGTCAGGCATTTTAGAGCTCACTACCATTTGAAAGAATAAAATTACAGGGATATGCACATTTCAGGAAGTAACAAGTAGTAACTACAAGTATGTGTTGGGAGGTGAGTGTGAAAGAGACCTGTATCTGTGTGAGCAGGCTGCTGGGGAAATCTTAGGAACAGTGCACTGAGTCTTTAGGAAAGGCACTTAGTCACACACTCACCATTCAGAGTAGACCGCAGCACCTTCAAGTCCTCCTGAGCCAGACTGTGTCCCCTCTCCCCTGCTCTGCAGAGATGGGGCACTGAGAGAGGGGGACACCCTGACATCAGCATCCTCTAATCCCTGCTCCACATAGCTAGCAGGAGGGTCCCAGGAGCAGCTGCAGCAGGACAAAGCAATGTGCGGGGAGGGAAACCTGAACTCATGCTGCTGGCTGTGCAGCACGTGAATCTCTCCTGCAGCCGAGCCTCCCGGGCCCTTTTAAATCACCTGAGCCGCTGGGCAATTGCCCCCTTCCCCACCATAGGTGGTCCTGTGTCCAGTGTTGCCTTTCTGCAGTTTTCGCAGAGATATTGTTGTCTTATTTGTCAAAGAATTTGGTTTCCAATTTAAGCTTTAGCAAATCCTTTTAGGACCTGGCTCAACTACTCAGCAGCCATTTCATCAAATGTGAGGCATTTGTCTCCAGCCATTATTTGTGTGACAGTCATGGCATCTCTGATGTACGTTGTGGCTTCTTTATTGCATGCTCTTAACTCATGGATTCTTTCATCTTGAGCTTCCAGCTGATGCCCTAATTCAGTTTTGTCTGTTCTTCTCATTGTTCCATAAGTACAAGTCCTATTGGGTGACTAAAATCAGTTGCCACTGAAACATCATCTCTGCACCTTGCTATGCACAGGGCTCTGGAAAACAATTTCTGAACTGATGGCTGCTGTGATTGCCCCTCCTTTGCCAGATTTACATTGGTCTTCTTGGCAAATGTTTTGATGCCAGATAGTGGGCTAAAGAAGCTATGTGTCTCATCCAGGGGCAGCTCCAGGCCCCAGCATGCCAAGCGCGTGCTTGGGGTGGCAAGCCGTGGAGGGCACTCTGCCGGTGCCACGGGGGAGGCAGGCAGGGTGCCTTCAGCAGCTTGCCTGCGGGAGGTCCGCTGGTCCCGTGGTTTCTGTGGGCATCCCGCAGGCATGGCTGCAGGAGATCTGCCGAAGCAACGGGACCAGCGGACCTCCTGCAGGCACGCTCCCGAACCCAGCCTGCCTGCCGTGCTTGGGGCGGCGAAATGCCTAGAGCCGCCCCTGGTCCCATCACAATCAAGTGCACCTCTCACAGATCTCTCCATTTGTTCTTCACCAACTATTGCTATTTTCAGTAGAGACTCTTTTACATCTGCTGTCACATGCAATCCAGTAGATATGTTGATAAGCACACCTCTGGTTGTGATTCATGGTCAAATGAGTTTATCATATTGTTGATGACATGGCTATTAAGAGCTTTAACATGCTCTTCATCCCTCTTCAGTGTAAAGGCAAGGACTTGTTTACGGACTTTGTCTTCACTACTTTTTGTTAGGCCACTTCTTTCTCTCATAGCTTTTACATGTTCGTAATATGAAGCTATGTATTGTGATTTCTAGCCCTAAAACTAACCTGTCCATAAGGGTCACAATTAAAAAGCTAATTTCTAGAATATTTGAAAAGCTAATACTGCATGTATAGGTAATCGCAAATTAAAACCTTCTACCAGGGAGACAAAATAAATAAAAGCTTACAAATGGAGAATCATTACATTAGGAATTCAAGTAAATTAAGGTCTACCTTCTATGCAATACATCTATGGGCATACAATCTATGCAACTAGTGCACAATCTTCAGTAAGAGACTGATTTGGGTCAAGAAATTTCAATTGAAAACCATTATAATCACTCATTAGATACCGTGACAATAAAGAATATCTGATGTGAAAACATTTTGTATTATATTGCAAAATGTTAATATTCACCATTTTTTGCCACATGCTGAACAGCTTCCTCATTTCTGGGGAAAAAATACTTGCCCCTGCAAAACCAATAAAAAGTTTTGAATACGTTGTTTGGTAGCTTTGATCAATAAACACCGCATTAAGGTGTTCAAATAAACTTATACAGTAAAAAAAATGCAATTGAAACACTTTCTGGAACTGTGCAAAACATGACTCTCTCTCATTTTGGATACCATTGTTTCACCTTGTCTGCAGGTTTATCTTATCACATGATAGCTCCATGTCAGACCTCTTCTAAACATAGATCATTTCAAAACATATTTTATGTATGATGTGGATGTGTGCATGGAGGGTACTTCAAACTCCAAAAATATGGCCCTTTTTGGAGAACTACTGCTCACCTGGAACCACTTTGAAAGGAAAGAATTGAACCAGGTAAGATTAGCGCCATCTATCTGGTAGTTCTGAGGCAAGTCAACAAAAATCATTGTCATATCACAGGCTACTGATAGATTTTGCAGAATCAGCATGGACACCTGACCTATGTCCATGGCTAGCAGACTATCAACCAATGTTACTACTGCTATCTCTGTACCATAACCAGGCCTGAAACCAGAGACTATGTAATCTAGATAATCTGAAGACTCTGTAGTTGCCATACTACAAATAATTTTAATCACTGCCCCAAGAAGGCATTATTAGAGGCACAACAATGACTTGTCAAGTAAACCAGAGTCAAGAGGTAACTTTGTGAAGAAGGGCCTAGCATCCATTAATTTAAATTAAATTAAGTCAACACTCACTTCTGTCCCCCATATGGAGGCATTTCCAATATGAACAGTGGACCTATAACCTCTCTGCTATATTTTTCCAGCTAGGACTCTAACTCTAGAAAGCACTTACCATAAGTACATGCCTAAGTCTGTCACTATTTAGGACAACATTTAAGCACATGCTTCAGTTAGGCCCTGAATAGGGAAGCTTTCCTGAATCTGGTCCTAAGAAAGGCAAAAGTCAAACTTGTAGATTGCAATTTGAGGGTCCCTAAGTGCCTCTCAAGCATCTGAGTGAAAACAACAGAAATGTTACCAGAGAAGATGCCATGTTTATCCTCTCTTGACCCAGATCTGCCATCACAAACTCAGCCAGTCTGGTCCATATCCTGCTGATCTTATATTCAAAAGTAACTAGAAAATGCTTTGCAGCAAGGAAAGTCTGACACTGAGTGGACACAGCCAGAATTAATTAAATCAACTATCTGGAAGAGCTGTGCTAAATGAAAGTTTGTGTATGCAGTAGTGATGAGGTAAAAGTTCTCTTCATTTTCACCAGAGACACAGCACAGCAAGTTAAAACCAGTCACAATATAGCCTATTTGGAAAGCGATTTCTGCCCATGAATCTCTTATCCCTACCCCATATCTTTTATCTATTGAAGGTCATCTGGGTCATATGAGGAGATACGTGAGGATGATATAGAAAGAGAGGATGCTAAGAGAGAGAACTGATTCAGTTAGTATGTTACAGTTTTGAAAAGTAAGATATTTAATCCCAAGTGTTGTGTGTTTTATAGAGGGAGAATGCTTGGGGATAGGGGGGTTGGTTTTCTTTAAAAGAAGAGGAGGCACCACCTTTGACATTCCCTTGGCCACATCACCACCCAACCTCTAGATTCGCACCAAGGGTAGCTCAGCCGGACAAAATATTTTAAAATGCATAATTATGCTGGACAGTCACCTCCATATTATATATATATACATATATATATATATACATACATATATATATACATATATATATATACATATATATATATACATACATATACACACACACACACACAGACAAACCTTTCATCCTCTAACACACATTTACTCTTGTAAATACATACACATTCCAAACAGATAGCGAGTGTTTATTTTGATTTATATGTGATATGCTAAAACTGAAAAAGGAGGGAAGATAAGTGTCCAAGAGCAAGAAAACTCTTTGTACACATTCGTATTTTCTGTTTATTACTTGTAGTTTGCAGCGGGGTTGGGTTTTTTTTGTCATTATCGTCTCTATGTAATCAGTAAAGGACTTCTAAAGGTCTTTGAATGTACCTATTTTACTCAAATTTTCTATCATATATTGCCTTCCAATATGGTGTTGTCTGCGTTACTGTCACAGTCTATTCTATTCTGCTTTAGTAAGTGGTGATTTGTTTTTCAATGCCTTTCATATGAAATACTGGGAAATGGATCAACTATCTATTAATTAACTGTCTCCTTTTGTTGAATTCTGTGGCATTCCATAGGAATATTATAGTAAATTATATGGCAGAAAAATGCCTGCTACAATAGATCATTTTGGTCATTTTCAAAATGTTTGGACACCAAAACACCAATTCAGAATTTTTACAGATATCCACTAAAAATACGAGGCCGCCCAAAAACAACACAATGAAGAGCTGTGGAAGCCAAACTGAAAAACCTTGGGCACAGCTGGACAACCATCGAAAGACTTGCCAGAAACAGACAGGAGTGGAGGAGCTTTGTTGCTGCCCTAAACGGCAGAGGCGTAATGGGAACACAATGATGAAGACTAAAAATAAATCATCATGAACATGCCTTTATACTAATAGGACAAATGACTCTATAGGAATTGCAGGTTTACAGTTTCCTACTGAGCTTTTCTGGAGTCAGGCCTGTGATTTAAGAAAAGTGTAATGTTAAGACAACTAAGGTTCCTGGACTTTGGACCTAAATCAGGATTCTAACTAGTCTGTAGCCCTCAACAAGGACAGAGAGAATTTTATATTTTGTCAACAGTCGGCTGACCAAACACGAGCATAGTTTTGAACAACTGGAAAAATCTCTCCTCTGCTGGCTAGACTCACTGAATGTCCATCCAACCCATTTCTTTAACTGAGACCAAAAGCAGCATCATAATGGTCCATAAGCAGTAACCTGACACAGGAGTCAAAAGCAAGTGGACTAATGGCTGAGCCAGTATGTGCTGTGACCTGTTTGCCTCATGTGGAAGTTACCCTTGGCCAGTCTTATTTTTCACAATCTTTTCTGAAGTCGCACTCAGTAGTCAGCTAGATTATATAGATATCGCCATACCAAATCAGACCCATGGTCTATTTAGTCTGGTATCCTGTCTCTGACAGTAGCCAAATGTTTCAGAAGAAGATGGGAGGAACCCCCATAATAGACAATTATGAATAGTATACCAATGAGGGAAATTTCTTCCTAAACCAGGAAGTAGTTAATTAACTTATGTCCTGGAACAAAGGGTTTATATCCCCTCTATTTCCACTTCATTGCTAACTGTTGTGCCTGCCAACTGATATCCATGCTAGAATGGACTAATTCAATTAGCCAAGTCCCCCATCTGGTTGCTAGACTCAGTGCCTGTTAGTCCAAGGCTAAAATACAAGTCAAGACATCTATATTCTTCCATCAGCCATACCTCTGCCTCATGAATTCAAAGGGGAGCTCCCCATGGCTGAGTCAGAAAAAGCTATAGCTAGCTTGTGTCATTTGGAAGTTTCTGGAGACTTCTGTAGTCTTAAATCTAGTTTCAGACCATAGCTGTGATGACTCAAATCCTCACACACAGTGTACCTCCCTCGTTCCTTCTGAGCAATCAATGCTCTATATTTTAAAGTCTCTATAGCTAAGGGGTTTCAATAATTCATTTATGCTATTTTGGCTTTTGTTATGCTGTTTTAGTTATTTGTCTTGGTAATTTGACTGGTAAATGGGCCAGATTACCCAAGAGAAAGAACATTTAGAGGAGCAGACAGTACCATGCTCTTATGTGAATGTCTTGAGGTCCAATAGAAAGTCATACCAGACATCTCATTTGTCATCCTGAAATCCTGAGAATAAAAGATATACGGCCCTCAAAGATGAAGGGAATTCTTCAAATAGAAATCAGTTAAAAGAAGTTAATAAAATGTGAAGACTCTGATGCGCAGGGTCATCAGGTTCATACACTGGGATTGCACAGAGTCTTCTTTAAATAACTTCCTAGATGAAAGGAGAGAATTTAATTTTGCTGATAAAATGAGATCAATTAATCAACCAGCACAGCCAAGGATATATTTTCCCTCCATAAGGGAAAACCAACTAAGTTATGATAAAGAATTTATTAGCAAGAAGAGTTCTCATTAGATTTCCTTGGGATAGGAAGGGCAAGCCAATAGTAAAATATTTTAAACCTCATTGTGGGCTTTTGGAGCACTGGTGAAATGTGCACCATCTATAAAGATTATTAAGATGAAACTATTAACCCTCTGACAGTTTAATAACCATTCTTTATGTTATAATAACACAGGGCCCCTTTGGGATCAGAATTCCAATTCTGGAGGCAGTGTCCATCATTTGTCAAGGAAATTGAACCTTTGTGTTGAGCAAAACAGCAACAGGCACAAGCCCCCTTCTCCTGCCAGCTACCCAGCATGAGCTTTAAGTCCCGGCCTATCTTCCCTGTGATATAGAGCCATTTGGTCAGCACACTGCTCTTGGGAACCACAAATCCCTGGGATAGGCAAACAAGCAGAAAATAGGATTAATGAAACACTGTCTTACAACCTGAATATTGCTGCAACACTCGAGGGTTTAGAACTTTAATAGCAGTGACGCGTTATGGCAGCAGATAATAGTTAAGGCCCTGTGGGCTAGCACAAGTTGCCATTGTTTCCAGGTATACAGTGACCCAGTGTGGTGTGAAAAATCATACCTTGGTATAATAGCTGGAAAGAAAATACATACCTCCATTTCCATGTGTATTTTCATAAGAACAAGAAAAAGCACATAGGACTATTAATATTCATACTATGTGTGGCCAGTGACATGTATGCTTGAGTTACCGATCCATCAGGTTGCGCATCAGCAAGTGTTTGAATGTTAAATCACATTCCGGAATTTATAGAAAAACACCCTTTTAAAATCTTTATTAAGGGGCACTGCACTCCAGTGCTTAGCACTAAAGATTAGGCACCTAGGGTGCTTTGGATTCTAATACTAGCTGAGAGGCAGAGTCACTATTAGCTGGGGCAACTTTGTTGACTTTATCTTCTCAATGTTCCCAAAGGGCCCCAATTCCAATACCTTTATTTACAGTGAACAGCACCTTACTCCACAAATAGCCACTCTTGACTTCAGTGGGAGGAACTGTGGATTAAGGCAATACTAAACAGGAGAAAGAGGATCAGAATCTGCTTTGAAATGCACCTTTCCTTACAGCACCCATTCACAAGATTGATTCAGGTTGCAACCCAATACATTCAGTCACAGCTGAAGAGAGTGTTCTCTGGAAGCATCTTCTATGTCACTCAGAAAATAGGCACTCACTTTCCACCCTGCACATATAGGACTTCACCAAAAATCGCTGCTTCTGAGCTGAGCTTTGCAAGCGTCATCCATTAACTTACGATAGGCCAGTGCCCTGGGCCTACTGCATCTCATTTAATGCAGATTCTATTACAGTAACTGCATGACATAGGTAGTTTAAGTCAGCGTGCAAGGATGCAACAAGTTGTAGAAAAGAAAGGGTGTTCTTGTGACTAAGACAACAGACAGGGACTGAGGAGGGACAGATTTGTTGCCTATCTTTGTCCCACACTTCTTAAGCAACGTTGGGCACATCATATAAGAGGAGATTTTTGAAGGCACACAGAATTAGCTAGGCACTGGACTTCTTGGAAGTTGGGACAGTTATTCCATCTTGTGTTTTGAGAACTCCCCCTCTTAAATCTATCTCTGCCTAGCAACCCATCTATAAAATGGAGACAACAATATGTCTCTATCTCACAGGAGTTCAGTTATGATGATTAAGATCTGAGAGGCACTCATGTAATATAGAATCATAGACTTTAAGGCAGAAGGGACCATCATGATCATCTAGTCTATCTTCTGCACATTGCAGGCCACAGAACCTCCCCCACCCACTCCTGTAATAGACCTATAACCTCTGGCTGAGTTACTGAAGTCCTCAAATCACGGTTTAAAAACTTCAAGGGAGAGTTCTTTTGCAGACACATAGTATGCAGCAGATGCCATCTCATTGTTTAGCTAGATCTACTTGTATGGTGTTTATGCATAAAAGGAAACTTTTCCCCTCTACTGTCAGCTTGCTCCTCTTATGTAGTTCATTCTCTGCTGCAGCAGGCCAGCATTTTGTAATGTCACATTTAGAGCCTGGTAACAGCTCATATACAACTCCCCCAGAATTCTGGGCAAATTGGATCCAGGGTTTTGACTGAGATCATAATAGAGAATACATTCTGCTGTGAAGAGTCACACTTGCACATTTCCCCAAAATGTGCAAATGTCTCAAATTCAGCTTTTGGGTTAGGCCCATCTCTAGTCACAGACATTTCTGTGGGGGATGAACTGCAATGTTACAAATAACTGACTGTCATCATCACCGAATTAATTACACAGCAGGAGCAGTTTAACACATGTTGTTTTAAGGTTAAGTCTACTAGTAAAAGAGACAGGGGACCAGTTCATGAAAAATAAGAACTGGCCTGAAATTTTGTCCAAAATTATAACAAAATCTTTAGAGAGTCTAAAACGATGATCTTTTCCCTTATTATTATTCCCTCCCATCTGCCCTTCCCCTCCAATTTCACCTGCTTTGCATTTCCTCCTTCTAGTCCAACATACAAACAGCCAACAAACCATAACAGCCAATTTTTACTGTTTTCGACCCATTTTAGCAGGCCAAAGATCTTCAGATAAGCCTCATGAGACATCTCCTCAGCTGATGTAAACCTTTATCACTCCACTTAACTCAGCGAAGCTATGACAGTGTACATCAACTGAGGGTCTCGCTCCCTAAACTTTTGGATGCACATCAAATCTTCCAAACTTTGTCAAGTTTCATATTATTAAATGGAAGTCCTAATCAGTGACTTATAGCTAGCGGTTGTGCAGGTAGCCTGAAAGAGAGTCCAAAAAGCTACCACTGTTAATAGAGAAAAACAAAAAGTACGTTGATTTAGGGCCCTTTTCTGAACATAGGGATCAGGTCAAAAAGGTGAAGTGTTTTAGCCAGTAACTTACAGGGATAGATTTTACACTGTCTGCTGGTGACCCTGGGGCTCAAGATTATTATCTGCATAAGCCTCAAGAAGCCATTACATAATCAGACTCAGTACACTTCGGCACCTCTAGCTTTGATGTTTATGTTATACCCCTAACACTGAAGTATTGATTCAGGATTTATTAGAGACCATAACCAAAGCTGAATAATATACCAGATATTTATGGCATTTCTTATATAATTCTGGTGCTAGAACTCACTGTCAGAGATGCAAGAATGAGAAGAAAGCACATTTATATTTCAAACACTGAAATAGCAAATAATACTAACTGAAGTGATAAATATGCCAAGTGAAAACAAAGCAGGTAAAAACAGGGTACTGAATCTTGTTTGCATGGACCCAGCATTGCACTGGGAGCAGTAGCTTCAATGTCTTGTGGGGCAATGCCAATTCAAGTCTAATGATGCCATCTTAAAATGAAACATCTTCCAAATTCTTCCCTCGTGAAAATTCAGTGAAGTAACTGGCATTACAATAAAGACACATAGGGTGTCATTGGCCCAATGTTCAAAGGACAGAAACTGAGCCAAGTGCTGACTCTAATCTAGCTAGCCCAACTAAAATAGCAGTGCAGACAGAGCAGTACAAATCCTGGAACAGGCTAGCAATGAGTATATATCCAGGGTTCTGAACAGGCTTGTACAGCCAACACTGAAGCTTATGCAGCTCTAGCTTCACTCACTATTTAGCTGTGCTAGCTAGATTAAAGCTATAGGGGGAGTGGCTACCTGAGGTGCAATATAGACATATTTTTAGACTTGGTAGCTCTAACCACTATACAATGCATTGCCACCCTAGAACACTAAACCAACTGAAAGCATTGTTTAGATTATTTCCCTCCCCATCTCCTTTATTCTCTCATTTCAATTTAATTCTTGTCTGACACTGTTACTTTTCCCAGATGTAACTCTGTCCTCTTCACCATTTCCCTCTTCCAGTTTAGATCTAACTTCTCTCCTAACCTTCACTTGAAGCAGTGTTAAGATTGTCAATAATACAAAGGTATCAGAGGTCTTCATCTGACTGAAGTAGCCTTCAGCAACCGGTAGCTTTCCCCAAGCTCCCACTTCAGAGTGACAAGATTTATAGGTGTTCATGTTCTGTGTCAGCAATCAGCCCTCCCTTCCTCTTTACCCCATTTTCTCAAACATACATCGAGATACTATAATTCACCCTATCAAGCTAGTCTTGCACATCCAACTGGAAGCATGTTCCAGAAAGCTACTGTAGAGGTCCTGGACTTAAGCCTTCTTCCTACTAATGCAAGTATAGCTTCTTGAACCTCTGTTACACTCACCTCACTCACTTTTGTCCCAGGCAGATTTGGTGTTCCCAGACATTTGCTGTCCAAAGTTATGTACAACTGAAATAGAATCATGAAAGTAGTATAGATATCTTTCTATAACCTCAAAGGGATGTATCCCACACTTTTTATTTTTTAAGTTTCCTGTGTTAATTTTTATTATGTACCCCTCATTTTGTATCTGCCAGATACTGGGTCACATAATTGCTAGCATAACTTCATTGAATTTAGCAGAGTGAAACTAGCAGAAAATGTGGCCCATTACATCCCACATTGGGACTTTGACATTTGATAAGTATACCTTCACTTCCTTACATCACTGGTAAGGATGTATATTCATCCACATGCTCCTTCCCAATACTACTTTATTTCTTCTCGATGAAACTCTGAATATTTGGGTTTTCCTTCCCAATATCAGACTGAAAATAAAAAGGAGGAATATTTTTCCAGAAATTACCTTTTGGTTTTGGACTTTTTCTCTTCATTGAAATGATCACTCTCCAGCCTCCCTCTCCCTCAAGCTGGCCTTTCATACTGTGGGTTTGACAGTTGTCAAAGCGTGAGCTTTGAGCCCCAACTGAGCAATCAACTCCTATTCCAAGCAAGTGCTTGATTTTCAGCAGGTCCCTAAATACCATGTCATAAACAGATAGTTAAGGGTTAATGCCTCTTTTACCTGTAAAGGGTTAAGAAGTTCACCTAGCCTAACTAACACCTGACCAGAGGAACCAATGGGGGAACAAGATGTTTCAAAAGGAAGGAGGGAAGTTTTTCCTTTGATTAGAGTTTCAGTCGAAGTGAAAAAGATCAAGGAACCAGCCTCTGATCAGAGTAGTAAGTTTTAGAAAGGGATAAATAGGTTTATGTTTATTTCCTTTGTAATTTGTCTTAGTACCATTAAGGGAATTATCAAAATTGGGTATTTGGCTTTTTTTTTTTGTGCAACTAAGGTTTTGCCCAGGGGAACATCCTCTGTGTTTGGAATCTGTTGTCTATGAGAGTAGCTGGTATGTTAATCTCTCCCAGAGGGTTTTCTTTTACCTTTCTTTTCTTTAATTAAAAGCCTTTTTCTTAATACCTGGTTGATTTTTTCCTTGTTTTTTAGATCCAAGGGGGTTGGATCTGAATCCACCAGGAGTTGGTGGGAGAAAGGAGTGGGGGATGGTTAATTTCTCCTTATTTTAAGATCCAAGGGGTTTGGATCTGTGTTCACCAGGAAATTGGTGAAGTCTTTCAAGCCTAGCCAGGGAAGAAAAGTAGTGCTTGTGAGTGGTAGCAGCTATACCAGATCTAAGCTGGTAATTAAGCTTAGAAGTGTCCATGCACGTCCCCGCATCTGTACCCTAGAGTTCAGAGTGGGGAAGGAACCTTGACATACCACTTGACAAAGAGCTGAGAATCAGGGCTAAACCAGCACTCTGGTCACTGTAAGGCCAATTAGTTTCCTTGGAGAAGGGCCTGATCGAGGGAAGCTGGGGCTAATTACTAGATTAGTCTGAGAGAGGGAGTGCTAAGAAGCTAGTTAACCCATCAACTTGAGGAATAGACAGGCACAGACAGAAGTGCCACAGGGAAGAGAGAGAGAGAGAGAGAGAGAGAGAGAGAGAAAGGGGAAGAGGTTAAAACACGACCAGGGTAAAGGGAGATCTCTGCATGGAGTGTCTCTTTGCTCTCTTCTTTCTGGCAAATGGGGATGATGTTGGTATTTCACTGTACCTATAAGCAGAGTTATTGCATGAGACTGTAAAGGGTGGAGGAGATAACATAGACAAACTACCTGTCAGTGTTTGCAAAATGGAGGTATTTGAGCCATTTGTATGAGAAGACAGGATGGAAGGCTGTGGTCTGTCACATACTACTGACTTCAAATGGGACTTCAACACACAATTTTGTGCTTTGTTGACTAGGGTTGGACCTAAAAGCTTTACTGAAATGAGGCCTTGAAGAACCCTAATACAAGTGACATCTTTATATTATTTCAATCTTTTCTTATTTTCCAATTCTGTTTTCTCATTAGCAGAGTTTACATTTACAGTTAATAGCATAGAATATTGTACATTCCCTTATACTATGTTGTCTTTTAAAGATTTCATGGGAAATAAACAGGGATCTGGAAATTGCCTTTAAAATGGAAAATATGTATCATGCATTGTGTAGAACATTAGAGAATGAGGAAGGATACACTTGGGGACAGATACCACAGGTGAAAAGCATATACAATTCATTTGCATTATGGTTGGAGTGCTAGAGACAGCTATAATTAAAGTTACCTGAGCATTTTCATTCGACAAGATCTTCTGTGGATGCTTATAACTTTTTGCCACATTCACATTTTAAAGCACAAATTTTCCAGATCTGATCTCTACCCAAACCTTTAATTTGTTGTAAAGTTCAAGCAAAATTAGTTCAGTTACTTTTTAAAACAATGACAGAGTGTGTGGATAGAGTTGAAGATATCTATTGTCATTAATAAACGTCTCATTATACAAAACTTAAGACTATAAAAAAAAAATCTAGCCCCAATCAAGTTCTGTTTCAGTACTTAGATGGCTCTCATCACCAAAGTGTCTGATCACCTCAATCAGTTAATGACTTTCATTCTCACAAGCCCTCTTTGCCGCCCCCCCCCCAAGACACAGAGAGGTAATATCTCCATTTTACAGATGGGGCTCTGAGTCATGGGGTAGATTAAGTGATTTGCTCAGCGTCACATGGGAAGCCTGTGGCTGAGCCAGGAACTGAAGCCAGGTTGCTTGAGACCCAGACCTGTGCCCTGTGTGCTAGATCATCCCTCCTACCCTAAGCTGGGATAGGGAGCTACTATTCAGCACAGAGATAGTCCTTAGGGAGTAGAGGACCTCTTCTATGTCCCAGGAAAAAATTGTGATTTAAATCAGTAGCAGTGGTTTAATACTGTATTTTTGCGCAATAATTTTTAATGAGGATTTAATGCACAGGTTTTGCAGGCTACACAGCGTGAATGAAGCAAACGTGTATTCAGTGAGCAGTGCTGGTAAAGATAATAAATTATTCTTTTATAATATAAGCCCAGTCAGAGCCAATGGAGGGCACTGTAGCTCAGTTCAACATCCAGCCAGTAGAGGTTTCTATAACACCAAGGAAGGAAAGTAACATCCTGAGACTGGAGGGGGACCAGCTAGAGATGGCATGGAGAGAGAGCTCGGGAAAGAGCTAGAGATGGCATGAAAGCATGAGCAGCAGGCTAGGAGCTGGCTGCAGAAGAGCAGCCTGCTGCTTGCTAGGGCCCAGAAGTAGCCCTGGGAGAAGGATACCCAAGAGTGGGATGAAAACAGACAAAAGAACTTAACTCTGGGCAGGAGAACTACAGACAAGTGTACAATTTCCTCTAAGAGAGTGGCTTGGGGTGAGTATCCCTGTCATTAGCCTCAAGAAGCCGCACCACCTCCCTAGCCCTGTGTTGGACTGGCCCACCACCTCTCTAGCCCAGTATTGTTAGGGACTATAGAGTTCATCTTTTATTGTAACCGTTAAAGCAATTGTGCCTAGAGTAGGGAATTTGCACCTCTTTGTTCCTGACAGCCTTAGTTACTTCCCCAGAATGCACCAATATTTATGGGAATCCACTGAGGACTTGAGCCCTGTACTTAAAGCACCTACGGCATTTGTTTCTGATATGGTACATGGAGCACAGTACCAAACAACTAAAGGGGACAACGCTCACAAAGCAACACCCTGCAGCGGTTAGGGTGACCAGATAGCGAATGTGAAAAACTGGGACAGGGGGTGGGAGGTAATAGGAGCCTATATGAAAAAAAAAGCCCCAAATATCTGGACTGTCCCTATAAAATCGGGACATCTGGTCACCCTAGCAGCGGTATCCATTCCAGAATTTAATTTGTTTAATTTTCAAAAAGAAAAGCCTTATGTTTAAAGTTTGGCAAATAGACAGCAGCTGGATAGTGGGCAACCTTGCTCTTCCCTTCTGTTTTAATAAATATTTTAAAATAAACACTGCAACCCTGTCTCCTCCATTGTGCACAATCTAAATCAGGCAGGGTCCTGCAGAAATGATGTGTTTTTTCACACCCCTGAGAGGGAAAGTTGCAGCGCTGTAAATTACCAGTGTAGACAAGCCCTTATAAAGCTACTCTGTCTCTTTCCACTTTGCTATGGGGATTCTGCCTTGAACCCTCTCCAGCTGCCTCCATCTGTCTGGCGTCCTGCAACAAATTTAAAGAAACAATACACATCTCCTGACAGATGGAAGCACCCACTGTCTTTTAGACCTCTGAAGCATTGTACTTATTGTACAGTTTCAAGGTAACTGCAACTGTATCCCCTCTCCGTTGTCCACTCCAGGAGTACCCCAGTCAGGTGCCAGGTCTCTGGGCATCACCTGTCTCTGGGCAGGGACCCTTGTCCCACTCTCTCTGATCAAGATATTTCAAAGCTGCACAGCTCCCTGCCTTACACTGATATACCTAGCAAGCATTACAGAGAAAACTAAATAAAAATCAATAAATCAGATTTAAGCACACTAAACATACCAGGAGTCACCCATCAGTTTTATCAGACCCAAGCAGGCCTAAGTCTTTCCAACTCTTCTGTAAGGGTTGAGGCCCCATTTAGACAGGAAGTTCTGTCCATTTGCTGGATCAGAAAGAAAGCCCCATGTCAGTTCAAGCTCATATTTTTATACCAAACCCCCTCTTTGTCTCCTAGTCACTGGAAAACTCACTTTGAACTAGTATATGCAACCCACTCTCTGGTGTGATATCTCTCTGGAGGTGTTTACAACCCAAACGGTTCACCTTAAACTTAAACCTACCACTGTTTTAGTTCCTGGAGAAGCTGTGGTAACCCTCCCCACTGGCCCAAGGTGATACAGGAACCATTCATAAACTTAATTCAATATGGGCCACACAGATATGAAATATCTGTCACACTTAGTTCAAAGAAAGAAAAGCCACACTGAATGGTATAGAAAGATGTTTGAAACTACCAGCAGAAAAACAAAACACTCAAAACTAGCTTTATTTTACAGAATAATGCTTTTCAGAAAACTTCATCAAAGCACTTCATTTCCTATAGAAACTTTCAAATAGCCTCAAGGCATTCTTTGACCAGCTGTATACGATATCAGCTAAGTGTCCTTTGAGTGAAAAGTGTCCCATAATAGAGGCACCTGCAGGATGTGTTGCAATACACTTCTACTGCACATACTTGTTCAACTCAACCATACAGCTCCACAGGCTCATCATTTATATTCACAATGGACAGCTGGCGCCAACTAAATTAAACATTACATTTGTTTGTGTTGTCACTCTTAAAAAATGGCTCAAAGTTCCTCCAGACTTTGAAATGTTTAATTGTGCTTTCAACTGCAAACCAATCAAAAATGTGCTGTTCTCCCGTATAATGAGCACTGAGGGAAAAAATAAACCTTTGCATCCACTAGAATATTGATAGATCAACTCACCAAATCTGGGAACTCAGAAAAGGAAGTATGCTTACTGAGAGAGTCTGCTTCATTAACCGATCATCATTCCACCCAAAAGTTAGTCCTATGCTGTATCTCACTAACAGAACAAAGGCAAACTGAATGTTTGTCAGTTTAGAATTCCTGAGAACAATGTATATAATCTGTTGAATTCTAAGGGGCAAATTCTGGCTTCACATGTACCAAGGAGAGTCCTACCACTGACTCCTGCAGGAACAGGATTTCTTCCTGAGCAGTTAGGGGCCAATCCTGCAAGGATTTAGGCATATGCTTAACTTTGTACAGTTGAGTAGTTCCATTGAGTTCAGTGGGGCTACTCGTGCACAAAGTTAAGCATGAGTGTCAATGTTAGCAGCTAAGTTCCCTGTCCCTGCAAAGATTTTAAAGGGCACTCATTTCACATCACTCAACTCTACATTCAGATGACTAATGTTAGACCTGAACTATTTACATTTTTAGGTGATATTAGTGCTTAGGAATAGTTCTCAATCAGGAGCAGTAGAGACTTCTTTTAGGGAGTTTCTAAGGGTCTGCCTTCACTGCAGCATTAATTCGAGTTATCTGCTCTCAAGTTCCTCCTCTCAAATTAGCCTGGCTTGAGCGGCAATGCTTGGGTGGCTGTGTCCACACTGGCACTGCACTCACCTGTGGTGCTAAGACTTCAGGGAGCACATCCCAGGGTTCTGAGCACTGCAACAAGCTGAGCTGCTCTATGAATTCTTCCCCAGTGAATTGTGGGAGAGCAGAGAGTGAAACTGAAGTACAGAAAGGCTTACGTGACTTGTCCAAGATCACACAGGTAAATCAGAGAAGCAGGAGCACCAGCTGGAGGGAACTGAGTGTAAACGTCCATTCCCCATGCAAGGTTTTTGCACATACTTAAGGTTCCATAGGCTGGGGAGCCCAGGGAGCCATGGCCCAACAACTTTTAAGCAATGATCCCTGTACTAAATCAGTATGGCTGCTGCTGGAGTGGTCCAGAGTGCTGCTCTGCCTGTATGGTTGCAACACCACTGAAATTTGAACCAACATACAGACAGACAGAAGGGCAGCTGGGCCAAACTTCAGTGAATGGCATTGCAACTTGGTGCATGGGGTCACAACACTACACACATTTGACCTGGCCACCCCTCTGTCCAGACAGAGGGGCTGCCAGGCCATGAGTTGCAACCTGGTGCACAGGGCGTCTGTTTCTGCACATCACAACACAGGGGAATCTACCAAGAATTCAACATCTGACGGCATACTACGTGAGTAAGAGATAGGAGAGACTACCCAGCCAAGGGATATCCATGTCCCTGCAGGGTGGGTGTGGAGGACAAGCAGAGACTAGAATGAGTTCCCTGCGGTGGGGAGAAGACGCAAAGACTGGATTTGCTGTCCCCCACCCCAAGAACTTTATGAATTGGCACCACTGCCAAGAAGTAGAGAGAAGAGATAAATCCCAGAAATTGATGGAGACCTCCAGCTCATTTCATTCAGTTGCTGCTAGAGTTGGATGGACAATTAGCAACAAGAAATTTATTTGTGACATTTAGAATAAAAACTGATTTTTTTTATTTATTTATTTTTTACTAATTCACAGTTGTTCACATATCCATTCTACAAACACATTTCAAACCTAGGCTCCTGGGGGAGTATTCATGCAGATATTTAGTTCTCACTGTATGATCGGTTTCCCTAAGTCACATGATTTTGTTTCCTATCCCACTCAAAACCCCACAGATTTCAAGTGAGTTGCACAGGCACTTCCATTGTGAATACTCACTTGCTTATCCCAGATATTCACACAAGTACTTGCCAGAGTGTTCCTCACAGTTTCACTTTCTTCCGACATTCTCACTAGCAAAAGTGTGCTTGCATGAAGGTTTATAAAAAGTGAATTAACTGACAAATGTGTAGTTTTTATATGAAAGAATACTTGTGTACACCTTTTGCTGTCTTCCACCCAACTTTGCTCATTACTACTTGACAGTTCTTTGGGAACCTTTCATTACTGACCTGGGCCTGACTTGAATCTGTAACAGAATACTAAGAAGTTCTATATCCCACCACTAACCTTTAAGCCACTTATTTTCCCCTTTGACCTAAAAATTATGTGAAACAACAACAACGCTCCCATTGCTAAATGAATCAGAGTTCATTAATTGTTATGGAGGGTACCACTCAAAGGGACCTCCCATTTGTGCCTTATGACCTAATTCAATGCCCACTGAAGTCAACAGGCTTTAGATTGTGCCCTTAATTATTCTGCATTTTTCAACAGGAAAACAGACATCAGTGGGGTTAAGCCATCAGTTCTCTGTAAATGAATGCAGATATAATTATTTGATTTAGTGAAGAATTGTTCATCATTACTATCTTAGCCTTTGTTAAAATGCCAAAGATTTGTTTATTTAAATTTTTGGTCTGACAAATTTATTTTTAAACCCATTTATTTAATACCAAAACATCAGGGAATGCTACCAGTGATAAACTCCTGCTGTTAGAATAAATGCTGCATTCTGGTTTGCATCTGTGTTTATTTTTAATGCAGACTCCTAAGGACTTATTCAACAGTGGGAGTCTATTTATGTGCACAAAGCATTCTCTTATTTACACATTATCACTTGCTAAGGTTATGTCTGTATATAACAGACAAAAGGATAAGCTGGACTGAAATCAGCAAAGAATCCTGTGGCACCTTATAGACTAACAGACGTTTTGGAGCATGAGCTTTCGTGGGTGAATACCCACTTCTTCAGATGCATCTGAAGAAGTGGGTATTCACCCACGAAAGCTCATGCTCCAAAACGTCTGTTAGTCTATAAGGTGCCACAGGATTCTTTGCTGCTTTTACAGATCCAGACTAACACGGCTACCCCTCTGATACTGGGCTGAAATAGCGTGGATCTAAGAGAGGGAGTGCTCTTGACAAAACAGAATACGGGTTAGGATTTTTAGCACTTAATTTATGAATGGCCAAATGATGCCAATGGTCAGAATGTTAATAAGGTTTATAACCGGGTCCACTTCAGCCCCTTGTTTCAATAAATACCATACAATTGTTTGCATAAATAATACAGGATATTACGTTCCCAAGCAGACTGTTTATCAGAATAATTCAACTGGATGAAGGTCAGAACAGAGAGAGCTGGGTATGAACTTCTCTCTACAATGGGAGAACAGGTGCAAATAAAGTAACTAACTTAACCCAATATTGAACCAAAAGCAACCCCAAATTTTCTTGAGGCTCAAAAAACTTTACAAGTAGGATTTCCATAAGCAAAACTCTGCTCTTGTTTACCTCATGTGTCTATTCCCAAGTTTGCATCATCTTCAACAACTGAAATCTCTTCTCATTTCCCACCCACACCTAAACCAGCTCTCCAATCACCTAACAAGCCTGCCCCATCTACACTTGTCTCGACAATGTCTTCAAGGGATTGTTCTTGAAAATCAGAATTTGTGACCAAAGGATAGATCCTCGGCTAGCATAGCTCCATTTAAAGTCAGTGGAACTACACCAGTTTATACCAGCAGAGGATCTGGCTCCGAGAATACCGAATATCTGATCCTAAGCTCACTGAAGGCAATGGAAGACTTTCCATTGATTTCAGTTGCCAGAGGTCAGGGACTAAGAAATGTTAATGTATACAGGGGTATCAGATCACACCTCTCTATGCCTCTAGTTTTATTGCTTTGTTGCTTATGTAATCCAGCCAATACAAACTACAGTGAACTGTAGAATCTGTTAGCCATTTCTACCTAATGTTAATCATCATGGTCCTGATTCTCCACTCTGTTACACCAATTTTGCACCAGTCTAACTCCATTTACTTCAGTGGATTTACACCTGTGTTAAACTGGTGAAACAGAGTGGAAACTCACCCCCAAGACTACACCATGTATTAGCAAGAGAGGGGATACTAACAAGGAGAAGAGGTCATACCAATATCCTGAAACTCTGGCTCAGTGGGAACTCAAGTTCTGTCACAACATCTATCTAATTCTATAGCAAAGGATGTTTCCTATTCTCCCTGGGACTAATCTTTCTGGTGAATGTTCTTTCTGGACTTTATTACTCGAAAGACTACTGAAGCACTACCATGACCAAGGGCTGTTTGGCTGGATTAGCTTTGAGATTTATGCATTGAGACTTCAGCCAAGGCACTAAGAGAACATACAATTGACAACTTTGCAAAGCAGCCAGGATGAAGAACGTAATGCTTTACATGAGCAATATGATCATTGTGCAAGCCAATGTATTTCATAAAGATGTATTTAATTTTACAAAAACTTGTATGCATGTTACTTATTTGGTCCCACCCTATCCTATTGCAAAAATCTTGTATCTAAAACTGAAGTGGTTACTAAATAAAAATCTCTTTTTTGACTGGCAAATATCATGAATATGGAACACACTTTGCAGTATGTTTTTGATTGTTACAAATCTCTTTGTATGCATTGGGGTCAATCGGGAGACATTTTCTGTTTGCTGATAGGGTTTTGAAGTATCCCAGGGGAAAATATACATTGTGTTTTAATCCTGCTCCATGTAGCCCACTTGGGTAGGATACAGTGAACACATTTTGAAAGATGCTGCTAAGTGAATTTGTATAAATGGCCAACCTCACTATGAACTGTAGATGTGACAGGGTTATGATCTTGTATTCACGTATTTCCCTTCCTTCAAATACTGCTAGCCTGAGTTCTCTGTCATGTCTTAAGTGATAAGGAGAGCCAGAAAACAAGATTGGAGCAGTCTGTATATCAGCTATCATATTTCACATAAGAAAGAATCTTTTAAGTGACAAAGAAAGAGAAATCTGTATGAAATTTATTTCCCTTGTGAAACATTCCAGTCAATAATTTGCCACTTTTTATTTTTTGCTACTTAGCTGTCCAGCAGAAAAAAGCTCTGTTCTTAAAAAAGGATGAATCTGCTGAATTGCAAATCGTTTGCCCTTTTGCTTTAGAAATGCCTGGGTGAAATTTGGTTTATTATAGGCTTCATTAAGAAGTGAATGAATTTATTTTTGCTTAGGTATCTTGAGTTTAACAATTACATTGTGGTAAGCACACCGCTCTTGTCCACAAAAAATTCTGCAATAATAGCCTCAACCATTACAGCTTTACAATGTGTTAATATATATTATAGAACATTAATGGAGAACACAATGCTTCTTTGTAACGTGCTTTGAGATCTACTGATGAAACGCACCATGTAAACTACGTATGATGATGAGGGAACAGATGGAAGCTCTGAGAATATTAGTCAATGCTGCATGTTTTCTGATATCAAGTAGATTTTTAAGGGGATTATAGTCTCTAGGGGGGAGGGTGGGAGTACATCCTGTGCTACATAAAGGCCAAGTAATCAGACAGTGTTAAGGACTCTAGGGAGATCAGAAAGGATTAAAAATTCACACCCTGCATTTGCACGCAGACTGGGGGCTACAAAGCATCTTACCTACAACGATTTATGCAGCCTGTGGGCTGGAATCATGCTGAAACCTCTCTCTGAGTCTCAATGAGAGAGTCTCCTCTCTCTCTCCGAGTCTCCTGACCCCAGATACGCAAAGTCACTTATCCAGTGGCTCTTCCTCCACCCAGCCTCAGGCTACAATAACTTTTTAGTGAATTTACCTCTGCATACCAGAGGAGGGTAGCAATACAGGTCATGTCACCATATTCCTGGCCTGCCTGCTCCCCACATGCAGCCTCTTCTTGGGGTCTTGACCAAGGGCTGTGAATCAGATTTAGCAGAAGCCCCCTACTCCAGCCAACAGTCCCTTTCCCAGTGCCTACTGGAGGTGAAAAGTTCCACATTCTATTATTAGTCCAGTGTCTTTATAGTTCTGGTTATTTACTGGAATATATACCTTCATTATTTCTTCCCTCACAGTGAATATTTGTGAAGTTCTTTCATGATAAAATTCTACAGTATAGACATCCTAAATTACACTGGACAAGATCAGAGTTTCAAAGAGTAAGTCAGAACGGATTGAAGTTCTGAATACTCTGTAGAGGATAGTGTATCCACAACTTTCTTGATATAAAGTAGACATACTAGATCAGATCCTCTGTTTGTGTAGAAATACAAGGGCTAACCACCAAACATGGTGGTTTTCTATTCATACAGAGCCGTGCTGCTGTCTCAAGCAGTCCTAAATAAGGAAGATGACAATGATAGGCGCTCTGTATTTTAATTTTCAATGTTAAGATTCACCAGTATATTTCAAGTCTGCTTTTTTCTTTATAGAGATTTCACTTTGAGGAAAACCCAGATATTTGTTTTTCTTTTGCCCCAACAATGTTCCTCTAGTATCTTGTTAAATGAGAATACATACTTAGAGACACACTTCAGGACAGAGAAAAATAACTGTGATTGATATAGAAATGCTAAGCAAAGAATGCTCATGCAAAGCTTTGCTTGACAGTGTAAATGCACATTATTAATTGGTCATATCTTTTATGTTCTTAAAAACATCAGCGATAAAAAACAAGTTACAGCCGATGCATAAGACATTAAAGCACTAACACTGCTTGGAGAAAAATGAAAAGGCAGTTATCAGGCTACTTATTTTCCTGTATATTTGAGAAATGTGTAATACCATCTTATCACCTCTCACAAAACCCTTAAACAGAGATGAATATACCATAGAGACATTTATAATATCAACTCCAGTAGCTGTTATAATCTGAGCAAGCACATACACATGAACACAAAAAGGAACTTTGTCTTCTAGCTTAATACTTTGTATCTCCTGTAGGACAGACACTCTGAGTGGCTCTCACTATAAAACATCATACCTACAGTAATCAATATCTTTAAACACCAAAATAAATCTTAAGAGTAGAATTCTTTCATACTTACAGACTGTGCTACCTGCTTTTGAACCCAGACCTTTCACATGCCACTCATTTTGAAAGGCATTACTCATTTCTACATATTGGGGCAGAGCTTTGACCATGCCCCCATGGGTCCTGCATTTCTAGGAAGTTTATGCTAGCCTCAGTGGCTCACTGTGACCCTCCACGTAGCCCTTCCCTCTCTAGGGCCAGGCTTACAGTCTACTGAGCCCTTTTCATCATAGGCCAGCAAGGAGGTTGGTGAGAGAACTCCTACAGTCTCAGTTATTCCTGAGGGCTTATTTCAGAACAGTTTAGCCTCCTGTCCTGACAGGGGCCTGACTTCCCCTCCCAGGAGATGTTCCTGTAGTGATGGGTTGGGGGGAACCCAGGACCGCCCTCTACTCTGGGTTTTGGCCCAGGGACCCTAATGGTAGCAGCTGTTGGCAGCCAACCTTTCACTGCCAGAGTTGCTACATTTCCCTGAGCCACTTCCCCACAGGTCTCTTGCTTCTCCCTTCTTCACCCTTACCTTAGGGCTCCCTTACAGATGGGTTGAGGGCGTCTTCATTAATCAGCCCTTCAGCCACACTTCCTCTCCCATGGCTCTCCTCTGCCTGACTGGAGTGACCCCTTTTTATAGTATCAGTGGGGCCTTAATTAGAGTCAGGTGGTCACATTAGCTTAATAGCCTCACCTGACTCTTTGCAGGTTAATTAGAATCAGGTGTTCTCATTAGCCTGGAGCAGCCCCTGCTCTGGTCAGTCAGGGAACAGAAAACTGCTAATCCAGTGGCCAGTACATCTGCCTTTGGCTACTCTGCTGTACTCACTGGCCTGGGTCTATCACAATATCTATCTGTCAGGGTTTTATATTTCCACCTATCACTGTAGTATCTGAGTGCCTTCTACCTAAAATCAATAGCAAAGTGCCTCATGGAGGGAACCCGGAGACACACGGAAGCACAGCACCTCCCCCTTTTTAGAATCAAAACTCCACTTGGAATAGCGTTTTTTTTTTGGTACGGGGTTTAGGAGTGGACAGAACCATCATTTACATCCCATAATTACTTACATTCCACAGATCTGTGATCTTCTCATCTTTATTGTTGAAAGTTAGTTACCTCAGTAGTAAAGAATAAAAAAATCTGTGGATACAGAATTATTTACAACAAACACACAATCACCAGGCCCTTCAAATTACCTATACGTTTCCCCCAACTTGGGTCATCATTATACATTGGGCCCTATATATGGACCTTGTCAGATTGAGATGCATGTTTGAACATAAGCCCAGCTAAAGGGCAGGGCAGCCAGAAAACTTTAAAAAAAAAAATTGGGGTCCAATCCCAGGTGGTCAGTGGAGTGAGTAGATGAGAGCAGTGGCTGCATGCTTCCCCTGCTCCCTGTCTCAGCCACTTCTTGCACTGTTGCTAGTATCTGGGAACACAAGGGAGCAAAAAAAGCAGGAGCCAAGAGAAAAGCCACCAGCTGCTCTCACAGTAGTAGCTATTCTTCCCCTCTTAATACTGTATTTGATTTAGGAGTGGGACTCTGGTAGAATGGATCAGCTCAGGATTGAGGGAGGGAGAGCAGGACCCAGAGCAATGAGTGATGGGATAAAGGAGAGAGAGAAGCCCTCTCCAAGAAGAGAAAAAGGGGAGAATCTCAGGGAGGGAAAGAATGGAGAAGCCCATAGGAATCACCTCTTTACTCCAGGAGAAATTAGGGCAAAACCTTGAGGAACTTAAGGGAGAGAGAAGAGGAAGTACCTCCTGAAAATGCCAGAGAAAATTAATCTGCTGTCATCCTGTAAAGAAACAGGAATGGGAAATAGATCTGTTCTTTTCCCCTAAGTATACCAGGGAGGGAATGGGGAAGGAGCCCATCCCTGAAGATGCCTGTGAAGGGCAGCAGACCATTGGACTTCCCACCAAGATGACAAGTGCTGGTTTGGGGAACCTGTTGGCCAAGGAGTACTTGGAAACGAAAGGCCTTCTGCAGTATGTCTACTCTGCAATTAACCACCTGCAGCTGGTCCATGCCAAATGACTTGGGCAAAGTGGCTGTTTAACTGCAGTGTAGACATTCAGGCTTGAGGTTGCAGTCTGACTTCTGGAACCCTCCTACCTCACAGGGACCTAGAGCCAGGGCTCCAGCATGAACTGGAATGTCTACACCACAATTAAACAACCCTTTAGCCTGAGCATAAGTAGCTGGCACAGGCCAGTCATGGGTTTTTAATTCCAGTGTAGACATACCCTTGGTTTGGATAAGCATTTAAACATATGGAGGTTTAGCCAAATGCCAGAACTGATGAGATTCTGATCATTAAGTTTCAAAAAACAAAAGTTCACCAGGCCACACACACAGCCTTCAGCAGCTTGGGCCAAGCAGGCCCCAAATACACAGTTTCTTTAATTGTCTCAAGAAATATTTTTAAATGCTGAAAACTACTAAAATGTCTACATTTTTTTATTCAAAACCTGCAAAGTCAGGTTTATAAGGCCATAGCCACTGGAAGGTTAGCGAGCAGATAACAGAATTTCAGAAGAAGAGTTTACATTTCAATTGGTTATTTCTCTCTCTTCTTTGGGGGGAGGGGACAAAAGCAATGAAAGTTTCAATAAATAGTCCCAATGGCAGTGATAGATTTTAGTCATTGATGGCAAAAAGCCTCAGAAAGGCTTGAAAGTTCCGATAAAGTGACCCAAACCTCTCTGGTCTGCAAGGAGAATTAGAAATCTTGAAGGAACAGGCTTTCCTGTCAGATTGCTGCTTGGATTCAGCCAGGAGAAAGTACTGCCAGAGTAGTTCCTTTTGCTGTACATACATCTGCTTCCAGTACTGGTTGAAACCAAGAACATCAGAGCTATGGGGAGTGAGGGCAGAGGATGTCAGGCAGAGATTTTCAGGCAGCTGGATGCTTAACTACCCTTTGTGTCTTGGAAAAATCTCCCCCTTTGCCGATATTTTTCACATCTTTGGACAAAGATTCAAGACAGTTATTTTAACCAAATTGGCTTGCTTTATCTCTAATGCACAGGGCCCTCAGTATATTTAAAATTCATCTTAAATTGTTCTAGAAAGACAAGATAGTCCTATGGACATAGAACAGGCTAATGAACATTTAAAAAATAACTACTTAATCCTGCAAACACT
Organism: Gopherus flavomarginatus; assembly: GCF_025201925.1. NCBI lineage: Eukaryota > Metazoa > Chordata > Testudines > Testudinidae > Gopherus > Gopherus flavomarginatus. Next base: position 175,510,668 of record NC_066617.1, on the reverse strand, counting down.
TACTACTAAGCATAGCATTTACTACCAAGTATAATCAAAGGACTGTGTCTGATCGTAAGAGTTTTCAGAATCAAGCACCGTTTTCTTCCAAACCTTCATGCACAACTAACAAAATGAAATCATGGGTAGTCTACTAATAGCTGTAAAGAAACTGCTTTGATTAGAAAAGAAGCTAGTAGAGGAGGAGATGGTAGTCAGGACTTCTGGATTCTGTTCCAGATTCTGCTGCTGACCCATTAACCTTGAACAAGTCACTGAACCACTTTCTGCCTCAGTTTCCCTATCTGTGAAAAGAAGAATGCCATATTCTTCACAATGGTGTTGCAGGATTAGTTAATGTTTATGAAGTGCTTTTATGTGCCAGTTTATTCTGAGGATCTCAGGGTGAAGCATTTTTATTATAATAGACATGTACATAACCTGTAGGATGATGTTAAGTGCAGAGGACTAAAAGAAAGAGCATCACTCAACTGTCTTCATGTCCATAAGATACAGTGTGTGTAAGTACATCAAGCTCATGCTTCAGCCACTTAATAAATAGTGGCAACCAAGCCATCATTCTGAGCAGAATGCCTCTAATTTATTAATTCCTTAAGGACTAGTTAAGGAGATAAGAAACCTCTGAAGCATGTAAATTCCATTTTAAATGCAAGTGCTTTTAACCCTGCATAGTCATGCCAGGCCCCTGAAGCACACCCTGCTGGCCCTCGAACGTTGGACAGCATTCTCCCAATTTTGAGATTCAGCTCAGCACAATTCTTCTTCAGCTAAGGAACGGTTCAAAGAGTCAAAGAGAAGGGTGGAGACAGGGGAAATAACCGCAGTTAGAGTATCACTCTTCAAATACAAAAAGATTAAAAAAGCAATGGGTTTTATGATTATGAGGCATCTTTACCTTGAACGACAAGTGACCATACAAGGCCCCTGGCTGTCAAAGTTGACTATAAGGCACTAGTTTGAAATCTACTCCTGAGAATAGTCATTCTGTTTCTCACGCGTGTTACAGGAGGGAAATTCAATCATATTTGACAAAACAAAACACAAAAACAACAACAACCCTGCAGAAAAAAAAAGAGGATGGCTCTTTTAGTTCTCTCCTATAGCATTTTTAATTAGCAAATATATCTTTAAAAGACTGAGTTCTCCCTCATGGCTAGGTGTCTCCTTCTGTTTGATCTTGCAGTGAAGTCACATGTTGGAGCTTCAAAAGTTACAGAGGATCCGGTTGCATGAACACTCAAAAGCAGCATGTTTGTCTGAACTTTCTCCAAACTATCTGAAACAAGCACTTAGATTGGAATGACTGGGCTGGAATTCTTCCAGGTACATTACTTGCTGTCATCTGTCAAAACGAATGCAGGGTATGTGTAATGGGCATGATTATTTTCTTACTTGCAGCAGTTATATACATCTATAGTTACACTGAGTTCAGTGCAATTACTCCGGATTTTTATAGCAATCGTGAGCAAAACTAGACTTAATATATTGACAAATACTCACTCGTGAGGAAGTGTGCTGCTACATTCAGCAGCAGCTGCAAGGGATAGAATCCTTTGGCAGTCTGAACAAGAGGGATTTACAGTAGCCCAGCGGTGAGGTTTTGAGGCCCCAAATGGCAGTGGGAAGATTACTGTCTGAGAACAGGGGCAAATACAACACAGGTTATGAACCTGGTAGAAAAGAATCCTGATCCTCTGCCCTGTATCTTCGTATCCAGAGAGCAATACATTCCATCGGCTCTGGCCAATTCCAATTTACCACCAGGAGAGGCCATCAGCCGATTGCTGGAGCGTTGTCCCATCTACTTTTCCAGATTACTCCTTCGTGTGTGTCTATTTTTTGTTATAAGAAGTCTCCATGGTTTAATGGCCACCTCTTAGAACAGAAGTGGTTGTTGAGTCGGAGATTGATCGGGAGATTTGATGTACTCCTACCTAAGGGCAAGCCAATATTACAAGACAAGTTAAATGCCGAATTGCAATTAAACATCTGAGCTTCAGAATGACAGATCAAGTGATGAGTACACATGGCTGGCTTTTCCTTTGTGACATGGTGTTCTAGCATTGTGACAGGAAAATCAGACAAATTACCTGACTTCTGAATCAGCAGCTGCTTTCTAAATATGTTTTCTGAACGATCAACCTTCTCTTAGCAGGACTTGGGACTACTACTATCAGGCAAAAAGGAATCTGATGCTTTTTAGCATTTTTCTCTTTGACTGAAAACAGTGACGTGGATTCTGAAGAAGCCAACATTTTATATTACAAGGAGACGTAATTTAAGAAAAAAAGAAAAATATAGATAAATACATAGAAAGAAGAAGCCTGAGCAAGGGAAATACGTGTATTATAGCACGTCAATGTAAAACAGACAATGTAATTCATGCTTTCTGCTTAGACAAGGCTGAACAACACTAAAACATAACATTCAAAGGTATCTAGTAGAAAAACCTCTACATGCAGTAAAGCTTTTCATGTAGGACTCCCCATGTAGCCTCCTCAGAAAAATAAAAAAGTCATAGTACCCTGTACCTATTGGGTTCCGGGAAGTGGGCGGGCAAAAGCCCAATGCTGAAGGACCCCATCCAGCCTAAGGGGAGGATCTACAGGACCTGGAAACCAAATGATCCCAGGGGACAACAAATGAAATAACAGGGTCAGGAGTGAAGTCAAAGGGTCAAAAGTAGGAAGCCTGACAGGGACACCAAGCAGAGAAGCCCAGACAGCGCCCACTGCTCCTTGAAGGCATCAAGAGAGCCAGTGGACACCACCCAGAGGAACTCTGCCTGGATACGTAAACGGACAGAGGATCGGAAACAAACCCCACAGGAGTCTCCATCAGCCAGCCTCCTCTCCCTCATAGTACCCTGTAGCGGAGTGGTCACCCCACTCCAGCCCTGAAGGGGTTAAAGCAGCCCTGGATAGGACTGCACCTGGGAAAAGGGAGGCTGATGGGGAAAGCAGCCACAGCTGTGGACAGCTTAATCAGGGGTCAGCTGGCCCTTATAAGAGGGCAGTGGGCCAGAAGCTAGAACACATTCTCTCTCTAGCTCCCTAGAGAGAGAAGGACCTGGCTGCCTGGGAAGCTGAGGAGGGTACCTATCGTGGAAGAGTGCTGGGGAAGGGCAGAGGGAGCTCCAGCCTAGCAAAGTCCCAGGCTGCAGGCCAAGTTAAGGGCCCACAAAGGTACTAGGGCTGCAGAGGGGCAGCCCAGGAATAGGCAGAGGCAACAGGTCCTAACCCCTTTGCTGATGATGAGTGGTTTACAGACTGCCATCTGCCCCAGTGAGCAGGGGCTAGACGATGACTAGCAGTAGCCACTGAGGCACAGTGGGGATAGGGGTTCCCCTGGGAGGGGAGACCCAGAGACAGTGGGTTATTGCTGAGGGCAGAACCCTGATGTAAAAGGCACCAGGGTCTGGGAGGGACATGGGGGCCAACGGTAGGAGAGACACCAGTCTGCAGAGGGCACTCTGGGCTGGAAGACCTAATTCTCAGGATGACCAGCAGGAGACGCCACACTGATGAGTCGTTGCCCCACCACATATCCCAATAATTATTTATCTGTGAGCCTCATCAGTATAATGGGCACAATTTTCACTAGTACCTAAGTGACTTAGGAGTCTAAATCCTCTTTTCAAAGGTAACGTAGACACTTCAGAGCCTCTGTCTCATAGGAAACTCAATGAGACTAAGGCTCTTAAGTGCTAAAGTTACTTCTGAAAACAGAACTTAGGCATTTTTGAAAATGTTACCTAATATACATTGGTATTTCATAAAACTATGTAAAGCAAAGTCCCTTGCCCTGAGGAAATTAAATCTCACTCATATAGAATGCAACTGCAATACAGTGCAGACATGGTGAGAGGAGAACAATGTTGGAAGCGAAAGAAGACAAAGCAGATTTTACAACCAGGGGAAAACTCACAACATAGAACCCAAAAGCCCCAATAAGAAACTTGGAGAGAATAAAATAAACCCCCAATGGAATGTTCACAGCCACAGTGAAACTGGTTTCAGTAGAACCTCAGAGTTACAGACACCATGGGAATGGAGGTTGTTCGTAACTCTGAACAAAACATTATGGTTGTTCTTTCAAAACTCTACAATTGGACATTGACTTAATAGAGCTTTGAATCTTCACTATGCAGAAGAAAAATTCTGCTTTTAACCACCTTACTTTAAATGAAACAAGCACAGAAACAGTTTTCTTAACTTGGGAAAGTTTTAAATAAAAGATTTGACTTTATTTTTAGTAATTTAAAAATAATTTAGTAATTTAAATTTAAAATAGTGTTGTGCTGTATTTATGTGGGTGGGTGGGTGTCTGCTGCTGCCCGAGTGCGTACTTCTGGTCCCAAACGAGGTGTATGGTTGAGTGGTCAGTTCATAACTGTGGTGTTTGCAACTGAGGTTCTACTGTATACAGAGTGTTCTCTTTCCATTCTGAATGAGAGGCAAGGGTCTAACAGCTGTTGCTGATTCCACACCATGAAGACTAAAAGCTTACATTTCTACCTCCCAAGATATGACTAACTCTGATTGCCTTCAATGGGAGATGTGCTACCCTGCCAGGGACAGAATAGAGCCTCAAATACCCACCTTGAACATAGCCACTTAAAATTTATTTTGCTAGTACAATAGAAATGTTTCAGAGCCTCTCTCCTCTGCTGTCCTAAAGATGCTGTTGGATTCTCTGCAGCTTGAGGTCTTCAAACCACAATATGAGGACTTCAATAACTCAGACGTAGGTTAGGGATTTGTTACTGGAGTGGGTGGGTGAGATTCTGTGGCCTGCATTGTGCAGGAGGTCAGACTAGATCATCATAATGGTCCCTTCTGACCTTAAAGTCTGTGAGTCTATGAACCTGACTCTCAATCTTCCAGATACAGCCACTGAAAATAACTTCATCTAATGTAATCTGTTTTTCACAACTGTCAAATATTTTCCTCCTTTTCAGGTCACAGGCAGAAGGATAATCTGGTCATATGCCTAAACTGGTCCTTAGAATCAAAAAACTCCAGCCAACATTAGCAGCAATTCACAATCAGCACTGTTCTCAGCTGCTAGGAAACCCTACATCAACCGACTGCCACAGCAAAGGCAAAGAGAGGTCCTCCCAAGATGCAGGGCTCCAATTAATCTAGAAGCCATTTCAGAAATTAAACAGATACACCAATTCTGCTGTCAATTTCACTAGTGTAAATCTACAGTAACTGCATAGAAGTCAGTTTCCTTAACTGCTGATTTAAACCAGAATAAGTGAGAGCAGAATTTGATCCTGACTCTCCAGAGCTCAGTGTCAATTCTCTTGAGAACCTTGAAGTGCCTTTAAACTTCAGGTTACAGATGCAAAAAATGTGGGTATTTGGACACAGTTCCCCACCAACCTGTAGTGTCAAGAGCTGATCTCTCATACAGATGATGAGACCATCCAAAAATATACTGACTGGAGTTTTAAAAAACAAACCTGGAAGTTGGAAGGGATATAAATCCTCATGCTTGAGAGCATAAGCCAAGCTCTAGCTGAGAGGGTTGAGAAGAAACTTTTCTGTGGACAGGTTATTGCTGGTTGTTCACCTTGGGGTTTTTTGAAGCAACCAGTATTAGTCAATATCAGACAGACAGAATACTGGACTAGCTGGATCACTTCTCTAATCTGCCATGGTAATTCCTATGTTTATTTTAAATCCTATTGTAGGTAAATGAGATAGGACTGCAAGGAGTGAACTGTGTATGGACACAGTTTCTTTTCTCTAACAGCAACACTTGGGTTGGTTACCTTACACCTAGTGGGTATACTGATTGACATTCAACAAATACACCAGCCAGAATCAGGCAAAAACTATTACATCATTTTTTTAAATGTTTAAATTCAAGATTCCTGTTGAACATACAAATCAAGAAAAAGAAAACCAAATCCCTCTTCAAAAACTCACCACATGGCACAGGAAGGAGCAGTTGATACTTCAGTGCTCCAGTTCAGCCCCTTGTTTTCCAGAAAGGATTCACACCCCTCTTCTGCAGAAAGTGGGCACAAGTAGTGTTTCCACTGAACATGTTCCCCCAGAGCTCTGTGAGTTGAGGCCCCTTTAACTCCAAAATGGGATCCAGAGGGTGACTGCTAGTAGGGGGCATCTTTGGAAGACACTGACATAGTACATCTTCCTGTTGACCTGGCCATTTCTTATCCCCCATGTCAGAGCCAAAATGGGGCACCATGGGATGCACTGGCTATTACTAGGCCCCTTACTGGAAAGGAGCATAGTGTCCTTCAGCCACTGCAACCTGTGAAATTTTGTTATGGGCTGCTCTGTATCATGGGGCAGCAGGAGCTGGGCAAGACACTGGGTGAATTTATTCCACAGACAGATAAAACTAAAACTAAAATAAATACAACAATAAACTCATAAATATCACAAGTAAAGTAGCCATAGCCTGCAATAATGAATTACCCTAGAGAACGCAAACATAGAAATAATAGTCTGGCAACGTAAATTACAGAGAGAATTCTCTATGCACACCCAAAGAGATTAAAGGGTTAAATTTTGCTCTCATACATACCAGCGTAAAGCCAGAATAATACCACTGATGTCTCTGGAGTTCATTTGGATTTACACTGGTGTAAATGATAACAGAATCTAACCCGTGCACTTCAGAGGGGAGAAAGAATTCCATTTCAACTGCTGGGTAAAGGAGGAAAAGCTGCGCTATCCTGGGGAATTCAGTATCACAACTATTCAGTGCAAAGGTTGATACAAGAGCCTAACAGACTGTGGTTGTTACAAGGAAAGTCAAGCTACAGACCAGATTTGATAAAATAAAAGCACTCACCAAGATCTTCTCCAGTGTATATAGGGACAGCAGGAGATTTATCCACTGGTTGGTAGTCAATGAGAACTCTTTCCAATACTAAATTAGTAGTTCCAAGGAGATTGTTGCAGATATAACTCTGCACCCTAATATATTGGCTGGTAAAACCGAAGGATTTTACAATCAATGAAGGAAAGCTTAAAATGAATGCACCTGCTAGTTTTTGCTATTGTTGTTTGGGGATGGGGGGGATTGTGTGTGTATGAGATCAATTATTTTTTGTCAGTAACAAAATACGAAAGGAGGGAATTCCAATAATACAGAAGTTAAAGTATCTACAAATGCCTGACAAATTCTGCAAAAATCTCTGATAAATAATCCTACTTTAGAGGTGGTGTGCCATGTCAATGAGGAGGTAGCATGTCTGAAATGTTAACAGCAGAACTTGGTTGGTGGGGAAGTGGCGGGGGGAGAAAAAGATTCCAGCACATTTTGTCCCAAGCTTTCTTTTCTCATTATAATCTGAAAATCTATTTTCCAAATGCGGAATAAATCATACTGGAGAATCTTTGATTTACTGCTAGCTTGTTTATAGGTTATGGCAGCCCCATAGAAAAACAAAGTTTTATAGAAGGAAAAAAATTAAGACTGTATTTGTCATTCAGAAAATTAAGGAACAGGTATAGGAAATGTTTAATACAATATTTCTGTGCTATCTTTGATAGCAACTAAGGAGAGAGAGAAAGAAAGAGAGTGTGCACATAGTTAAAGCAACTGTCCAAATACAAGGCACCCTATTAAGTTAGAACATCAGAATTACTCATATTAACAAGTGGGAGTAATTAATGTAATATTTAACATTCAGTTATGTGTAGGAGTTAGAGCACTAGAAAATACATGAGGAGGGGATAGTATCTCAGGAGGAATAGTGGATGGTGCAGTCACAAGAAAAAGGAGGTAGTGAACTATTATTTGAATTACAGTGGTAATACACTGCACAGCTGAGACTGGGCATCCTTGAGTTAGTACGTTTGTACCGTGCCTAAGAGACATTTTCCCCTGCCCTTAAAAGCTTCCAATCTAAACAGCCAAGATAGACAAACAGTTAGAGAGGAAAGAGAGGCAGATAGAGAAATTTGCCCATGGTCACACAGCCAGTAATTGGCAGAGATAGAAATAAAACCGATGTTTTCTCTCAGTCCCAATGCACTGTCCAAACCACTAGACCATACCACCTCTCCAAGCAACTATCATAACCTAAGATTTCTAGGTGAGGGATGGGGTTGGGTGGGGACAGGTTGTGGAACTGCTGGCTTTGGTGGTTTTTACTTGCCTGGGCTCTGTAAGCTAACTGCTTCACTTTAGAACTAGCCTGTTAAAATGATCTGAACCCAGATTTCATTGTGTTCCACTGTCACTCATCATTCTGACAGCCATCTGTCTGGTGCCCCTCCCAAAACAGAAAACTGGAATTACATTTCTGCATTCTGGCTCTGACAGCGATGCAGGGGGCCCAAGTCAAAGCCAGAATTCTTCCCAGGGATTCGTAGTACCGCAGCAATTCTTACACCTGCTCAAGTGTGTAGTTCCGCTGCAGTGGGTATAGGGGTTTGTGCAGAGAAGCCCAGGGCATGGAGCTGAGGGAGCAGCAAGAAGATATGGGAAGGAGGGAGACAGGGAAAGAAATGAGGACAGCAGGCAGTTCTGAGACTAGTGCAGAAGGAAGGCAATGTGTGGGTGGGGGGAGAACATGGCAAGTGCTGGGGAGGAGAGTAGGGTTTTCAGGGGGAAGGAGAGGGAAGTTGCACATTGGTGATCAAAACAGAGAATAAAGAGAGGAGAGGGTGGATTATCAGGGGAGCAGCAGAGAAAAGAGCGATATGGGGGCACCTCCTTGTATGTGCAGGAAGAGAGCACCGCAGAAGTACATCAGCTCCCGCTCACGCACCTGGGTCTCCCCTCCAGGACCAGCTCTAAGAGGTCTGCAAGCTGGAGAAGCCAGAGAAACACCCCATTCCTCAATTCTCTGAGGGCATGGCTACACTTGTGAGTTAGAGCTCATTAAAGCAGCCCCATGTGCTCTAACTCACAATGTGTCCACACTGGCAAGCCATGTAGAGTGCTCTGACTCGACAGCCAGAGCGCTCCTGGTAATCCACCTCGGTGAGTGGAATAATGTTTGATGTGCCCCACCTGGAGCACCAGTGTGGACCCCCTGGTTTATTAATGTGCTCTGATCAGCTTCCAGAAGTATCCCACAATGCCTGTTCATCACTTTGAACTCTACTGCCCTGCTCTCAGGTGACCAACCATCAGACCCACCCTTTAAATTCTCTGGGAATTTTGAAAATCCCCTTCCTGTTTGCTTAGCAAGGCATGGAATGCACTCAGTGAATCTTTCCAGGTGGCCATGCCTCCACGCACCAGGCGATCCCCAGTATGGAGCAATGGTGAGGTGCTGGACCTCATCAGTGTTTCGGGGGGGGAGAAAGCTGTCCAGTCCCAGCTGTGCTGCAGCCGCAGGAATTATGATACCTTCGGGCAGATATCAAGGGACATGATGGAAAGGGGCCATGACCAGGATGCACTGCAGTGCAGGGTTAAAATGATGGAGCTGCGGCATGCCTACTACAAAGCCTGTGAGACAAACCACCGCTCCAGTGCTGCTCTCATGAGCTGCCATTTCTACAAAGAGCTGGATGTGATACTTGGGGGTGACCCAACCTCCACGCCGAGTACCACCATGGAAACTTCAGAGCCCAGTCCAACAAGGCAGGGGAGGAGGAGGAAAGCGGGAGCGAGGGTCCTGAGGAGGAGGAAGACACCCCAGCATTCCTAGATACATGCAGCCAGGAGCTGTTCTCAAGCCAGGAGGAAGGTAGCCAGTCATGGCGGCTGGTGCTCGAGGAAGAACAAACACCAGAGGAAGCGGCTTTTATTTTGGTAAGGAAGTTATTTGAGGCAGACTCTTGGGATGACGAGAGTTAGGGCTGCATGCATGCCTAGATCATAGAATATCGGGGTTGGAAGGGACCTAGATATAGAATAGGATGCTGATGTTCTCTCTCACATTGCTGTAATCAGCCTCAGTGGTCTCTTCAAAGGTCTCATCCAGAACTTGGGCAATGTGCTTGCACAAGTTTCTTGGGAAAGCCACTGTGGTCCTTGTCCCAGTCAGGCTAACACGTTCGCGCCACTGTGCCGTGAGGGGAGGCGGGACCAGGGCCGCCCGGGGGGGGGGCAAGAAGGGCAATTTGTCCCAGGCCCCGGGCTCCGCAGGGGCCCCCACGAGAGTTTTTCGGGGCCCTTGGAGCCGGGTCCTTCACTCGCTCCAGGGGGCCCAGAAAACTCTTGTGGGGCCAGGCCCCGGAGCTTCTTCTGCTCTGTCTTTGCTGGCGGGGGGGTCCTTTCACTCCGGGACGGAAAGACCCCCCGCCAGCGAATTACCGCGGAAGTGGGACCTGATGCCGAAGTGCAACCCAGTCTTCGGCAGTAATTCAGCGGCGGGGGGCCCTTCCATTCTGGGATCCGCCACTGAAGTGCCCCAAAGACCTGCGGCGGGGGCCCCCCCTCCACCAAATTACTGCTGAAGAGAGGGCTGCACTTCAGCGGCGGGTCCCGCTTCAGCGGTAATTCGCCAGCAGGGGGCCCCCACCGTGGGTCTTCGGGGCACTTCGGCTGCTGGTCCCGGAATGGAAGTGCCCCCCACCGCAGAACAGGGACAGCTCTAGACATTTCGCCCCATAGGGGGCGCCCTGCCTCTTGCCGGTCCCAGGGCTCAAGTGGACCTCCCACAGGCACATCTGTGGGAAGTCCACTGGAGTCGCCTGCCACCAATGGCCCCAGGAATCCTCTGGGCAGGACCATTGCTGCACACAGGCAAGCTGCATATGGGCTAGGGTGGAAGCGGAATATGGGGACAATGTTCAGTATAGGGGCCCCCCGGCAGCTGTTGGCTCTCCCCAAGGCACAGAAACCCAGAGGACAGCACAACTGTGAAACAATCTATCTGCCTTGACCCTGTGCTTACTCACCATTTTGGGGCTTCCATGGGTTATGTCTGCTCACTTCGGTACAGGCAAATTATGCTATTGTGTAGACTGTGCTTGCCTGTAAGTACAGGGGAATCATTGCTCTGTCTGGTGTGAACAATGTTGGTTCTGTTAAGTGTTGCATTTTGCCCTTACAGATGCAACCTTGTGATCTCAGCTGTCTGTGTTCTCACCGGCCAAAAGACCCCAAAGAATTAGGAAGAGGCCATGTAAAAGCAGAAAAAGACATGCTGTCTGAACTAATGCAGCAGTCCCTTAATGAGAATCTAAAAGTTCAGGAGTGGAGGATCCACCAGCAGAAAGGATCACCAGCACAAAAGCGCAGAGCTCCGGCAGCAAAACACAGATCAGCTGATAAGCATCATGGAGCACCAAGTGGACTCAATCCAGGCTCTTGTAGCCATGCAGACAGAGCCTTACCGCATCTGCCCCCCCTGCAACCCTTGTCCCAGAACTCTTTCCCTTGTGCCCCATGTCAACTTCAGCCCCCCCTTCCCCAACATCCGGATTCTTATCACCACCATCTGCCTCCAGCACCTGTAGCTTCACCATCCAGCCCTTATCCACTGCACTCAACCCCCATCACCATGCATTATAGCCAGCCTGAAGTGCAGCACTCATTACACAGCACTCCAGAAAGGAAGGCAAAGTATGAAAACAAGACATACGCAAATCTGTAATTGTACCATTCCCCACCCCAGCCCCTTGCCCTTTCTGTTTCCCAAGCAGTTGTGTTTCTTTTCAATAAAAAGATTTTTTGGCTTTGAAAACATTCTTTATTATTGCATAGAGTAAAAGATACCTTAGCCCAGGAAAGCAACAGGCACTGCAAGTCAGTGTAGCAAACACAGATTCCTGCTAACATTGGAACCACTGCACTTCATTCCCGTGCAGAGCACCAGACATTACTGCTGGTTTTCAGCCTCAAATTGCTCCCTCAAGGCATCCCTAATCCTTGCAGCCCTGCACTGGGCCTCTGTACTAGGCCTGCTCTCTGGCTGTGAAAATTCAGCCTCCAGGTGTTGAACCTCCAAGTTCCATGCCTAAGGGCTTGTCTACATCAGAAAGTTGCAGCGCTGGTGAGGGAGTTACAGCGCTGCAACTTAGGAGGTGTACACATCTGCAGGGCACCACCAGCGCTGCAACTCCCTGTTTGCAGCGCTGGCCGTACTCCCGTTTTGTCTCGGGTGTAGAGGATCCAGCGCTGGTGATCCAGCGCTGGTAATCAAGTATAGTCACTTACCAGCGCTTTTCTTGACCTCCGTGGAATAAGCAGGTATCCCAGCATACCTGAGGAAGCCTCCGGTAATCAAGCTGGTCTCCTTCCCCGGCTTGCTCTCACGTTCCCCGAACAAGCAGGTCTCCTTCCCTGCGGTTTGCACGGTGGTTCGCGGAACGCGAGAGCAAACCGCGGCGAAGCTGGTCTCCTTTCCCGGTTTGCTCTCGCGTTCCCCGAAACCCCTTGAAGCCGCCCAACAGCGCTGCAGTGTGGCCACATCTAACACCACTTGCAGCGCTGGTTGCTGTAAGTGTGGCCACTCTGCAGCGCTGGCCCTATACAGCTGTACAAATACAGCTGTAACAACCAGCGCTGCAAAATTTTAGATGTAGACAATTTTTCACCCTTCCCTTCACAAATATTATGGAGGGTACAGCACCGAGCTATAACTGCGAGGATGCTGTCATTGGCCAGTTCCAGCTTTCCATACAGAGAGTGCCAGCAGCCTTTTAAATGGCCAAAAGCACACTCCACAATCATTCCGCACCGGCTCAGGCTGTTGTTTAACCTCTCCTTGCTGCTGTCAAGGTTCCCTGTGTAGGGTTTCATAAGCCACGACATTAAAGAGTAAACAGGGTCTCCAAGGATCACAGTGGATATTTCGACTTCCCCTATGGTGATCTTCTGGTCTGGGGAAAAAGCCCCGGCTTGCAGCTTCCTGAACAGACCAGTGTTCTGAAAGATGTGTGTGTCATGCACCTTTCCAGGCCAGCCTGCATTAATGTCAACGAAATTCCCACAGTGATCCACAAACGCATGGAGAACCATAGAGAAATACCCCTTCCGATTAACGTACTCAGATGCTAGGTGAGCTGGTGCCAAAATTGGAATATGTCTCCCATCTATCACCTTCTGCAATTAGGGAAACCCATTTGTGCAAAGCCAAACCCATTTGTGCAAAGCCAGCCACAATGTCATGCACGTTACTCAGAGTCATGGTTCTTCTGAGCAGGATGCGATTAATGGCCCTGCAAATCTGCATTAACACAATTCCAACAGTTGACTTTCCCACTCCAAACTGGCTAGTGACCGATTGGTAGCAGTCTGGAGTTGCCAACTTCCAGATTGTAATAGCCACCCGCTTCTCCACCGTCAGGGAAGCTCTCAATCTCATGTCCTAGCACCGCATGCTGGGGGCGAGCTCCTCACACAGTCCCATGGAAGTGGCTTTTCTCATCTGAAAGTTCTGTAGCCACTGCTCGTCATCCCAGACTTGCAGGACGATGGATCCCATCACTCAGCGCTTGCTTACCGAGCCCAAAAGCAGTGTTCCATGGTGGTGAACATGTCTGTGAATGCCACAAGCAATCTCGTGTCGTATGCATTGCTCAAGTCAATATCATAGTCGGAGTTCTCACTGTCAGTTTGGATCTTCAGGAGTAACTCGACTGCCAAACATGACGTGCTGGTGAGAATCATCAGCATATTTCTCAGCAGTTCAGGCTCCATTCCTGCAGACCAAAAGGAAAGACAGCACGCAGTACAAAAAACATTGAAAGATGGGGCCAAACGTGCACAGAAGCAGAGGGATTGCTGGGATGCGAACTGATGCATCATGGGGCCTTGGAACAGGATCCAGAATACCCTGCACCTGCCCCTACTTCCCACGAGCCATAGTGCCAGAATGGGAAGCGGTACTCTGTGGGATAGCTGCCCATAATGCGCCACTCCCAATGCTGCTGCATGTGCCACAAATGTGGCCACACCAGTGCGCTTCCAGCTGTCAGTGTGGACAGACTGCAGTGTTTTCCCTCTTGCAGTCTCTTAACTCAAAGTGCTCTACATCTGCAAGTGTAGCCTTGCCCTGAGTCTTTTGGAGGGAATCACAGCACTTGGTATTCCTGTTTAAATAAAAGCAATGGGTTTACTTCATCCCAGCTGTAAAGCTGGGTTAGGTCCAGCGTCTCCAGGATAAGCCGTGGAATGGACGCAGTAGATTTTGTCTGAGAAGTAGAATTAAAAAACAACAAAGAGAACCTTTAAAATGAGACCAAATAAGAGTCCTGTAAAAGCACACCAATCTGCACTTTGCTAAATCACCCACTTTAAAATTTGAGCCAAAAAAAAATATTGGTGGATTCTCCTCATCTCTCAAAGATTTAATAGCAGATACTACAGTGAGGTCTTGTATTTCATTATTTCTGAAAAATATAGGACAGTTCATTGGCTCGTAGATTATGAAGCATTATAAATAATTAAGAGTCTGCTAACACTGACAAGAAAAGGAGAATACATTTTGTGCAGTATCATGAGGCTTTATTGGGCTGCTTAGGACTGTGAGTCACCTTCTCTTTTGCCCCCGTCCCCAGCAGAAGATGACCTGTTTATGCTTAACTGGGTGTCAGCTCCCTGACACCTCCAGTCTTTTAGGCCACCCAAACAATCTCTTCAGGGTTATGCCTACTCTTTCAGATTGACAATAGGCACACACCCCTCCCTGAGTCCCTTTGAAGAGTCCCCTCATACCTTTCAGCCCTTTATCCATTGAACATTCACTGTCGTACAAGGTTTGCTGTCCCCAAGGGAACAACGCTCACCAGCCTAAATGATTCCACCCAGGATACATTCTCAGCACTGAGTTATGTTTACAGTGAAAACAATCAGTCGTTTATCATCAAAAATTAAGATTTAAGAGATAGTGAGTAAGGATAATAGAAAAAGACGGTTACTTACCTTTGTAACTGTTGTTCTTCGAGATGTGTTGCTCATATCCATTCCAGTTAGGTGTGTGCGCCGCGCGTGCACATTCGTCGGAAAACTTTTACCCTAGCAACTCGGTGGGCCGGCAGGTCGCCCCCTAGAGTGGCGCCACCATGGCGCTTGATATATATCCCTGCCGGCCCACCCGCTCCTCAGTTCCTTCTTGCCGGCTACTCCGACAGTGGGGAAGGAGGGCGGGTGTGGAATGGATATGAGCAACACATCTCGAAGAACAACAGTTACAAAGGTAAGTAACCGTCTTTTCTTCTTCGAGTGATTGCTCATATCCATTCCAGTTAGGTGAATCCCAAGCCTTATGTAGGCGGTGGGGTCGGAGTGAAATGTGGCAGAATGAAAACTGCTGAGCCAGAGGCTACAGCATCTCCTGACTGTTGAACCAGGGCATACTGCGAAGCAAAGGTATGGACCGAGGACCAATGGAGCTGCGCGACAGATCTCGTGGGTAGGAACACGAGCCAGCAAGGCGGCAGATGAAGCCTGAGCCCTGGTAAACTGCACGATGATGTGGCTTGGGGAAAATATGAGCCAAATCATAACAAGTTCGGAAGTCTGCCATCACCCGAGATGTGATCCTCTGAGAGGAAAACAAGCAAGCCCTCCCTTTGGCCCGCTACCGTGACAGAGCTGGGGCACCTTACGAAATGGTTCTGGCAGCGCAATATAAATGCGAGCACTCCACAGATGTCCAAGGAGTGCAATGGTTGTGCCCATTGCGTTGAGCTGTGGGTAACATGAAAGGCCGAAACCACCTTAGGGAGGAAAGCCGGGTGCGGTCATAACTGCACCTTGTCTTTGTGAAACCTAGTGTACGGCGGAACCCTCGTAAGAGCTCTGAGCTCGGAGACCCGTCTGGCCGATGTAACAGCTACGAGGAAAGTTTGTCGTCCAAGACGGGTATATCAGAGGGCCAGTCGTGAACGGCTCGACTGGGGGAGACATAAGTCTGATTAAAACTAGGTTGAGGTCCCAGGTTGGGGCTGGCGGCGCACCCGAGGGTGCAAGCTCTCCAAGCCCTTGAGGGATCTCGAACCCATAGAGCATGAGAACACGGAACGTCCACCTTAGCCTGGCTGGAAGGTAGAGATGGTTGCTGAGTGTATCCTCAGCGATGATACTGCCAGGACCTGCCGCTGAAGGCCAGAGGTAGGCCAAATAGAGGGGGTCGAGACCTCAGCAGGAGCAAGATCGAGCGTATTGCAGCTGTAGAAGAAATGCTTCCACCTGGCCCGGTACGTTGACCAGGTGGAAGGCTTCCTGTCACCCCGGCTCAGTTACGCAGCGGCCACACCGTGAGGCGAAGAGGCTGCAGGTCCGAGTGACGAAGCCTGTTGTTGCCCTGAGTGATGAGGTCTGGGTGGGGTGGCAGGGTAATTGGGTCTGTTATTGACAGGCCGAGCAACGTGGTATATCAGTGCTGCCTGGACCACTCTGGAGTGATCATGATGATGCGCGCTCTGCCCCTGCGGAGTTTGAGCAGGACCTAATGAACCAGTGGGAACAGTGGGAAGGCATAATGGAGTTGGCCTTTACGGCATCAGGAATGCGCCCAAGACCGATCCTGAGGAGAGACTTTGGAAGGAGCAGAACATCTGGCATTTTCTGCTCTCTCGGTGAGTGAACAGGTCTATGTGAGGAAACATCTCCGCTTCTGGACAGCAGAACGCCTCACATGGGGCAGAGTGATCACTCGTAAGACAGGAAAGACCTGCTGAGTCCAAGCGCCAAGACGTTCCGAACGCCTGGGAGAAGGGACGTCACCAGCTCCATCGAATAGGCCATGCAAAAGTCCCGGAAATGGATGGCCTCCTGACAAAAAAGTGGGGGGGAGGACCATGTCCCTCCCTGGATACTTATGAAGCACATGGCCGCTGTGTTGGCTGTAAACACCGAGATACAACGGCCTCGCAGCTGCCGCTGGAACCCCTGGTACGCCAGGCGGACTACTCTCATTTTTGGGGCATTGAAGTGGAATGCCAGCTCCCGAGAAGACCAAAAGGCCTTAAGCTCGGAGGTGACCGTGAGCACTTGAGCAGAGAGATGATGCGTCCGTCGTCAGGGGCAGTGAGGGCTGGGGCGGAGGAAACCGCCTCCCTGCCCACACCAGGGAGGGAGTTAGCCACCACTCTAGGGAGCCTAAGGTGCTCGAGGGAACGGTGACTACCATGACCATTGGCTCCCTGTCCGGGTGGTACGCCGAGGTGAGTCGGACTTGGAAAGGACGGAGGCGGAGCTTGGCATGTTTGGTTACCAACTTGCGGGCAACCATGGACCCAGGAGACTGAGACAAGTACGAGCCGAGGTCGTTGGGAAAGCCTGCAGACCTCAGATGATTGTTGCCATCGCCTAAAACCGCAGTTGTGATAAGCAGGCTCCGGCTAGGTAGGAGACCAAGATAGCTCCTAGGAAGTCCAACCTCTGCGTGGGAACCAGAGTGGATTGCTCTATAGTGATCATCAGGCCTCGACCTGTGAATAAGACCGTGACGATGCCCACGCGCTGAGTGGTTTGTGTCTCAGAGTCTCCTCGGATGAGCGAATCGTCCAGATACGGAAAAACGCATATCCGACATCAGCGAAGGTAGGCGGCGACTATGGCCGTAAACCAGAAGTACTGACAGTCAGCTAGAAGGCGGAGGTATCTCCTGTGCGGAGGGAAGATGGCGTAGCGAAAGTACGCGTCCTTCATATCCAGGGCGGCATAGTAGCCCCCAGGAGGCAAGGATGGAATAATGGTTCCCAGGGATACCGTGCAGAACTTCAACCTTATCCTAAACCGGTTGAGACCGTGCAGGACTAGGAAGGTCTGAGACCTGCGTTCGAGTGGGGAACTAGGGCATAACGGGAGTAAAACCCCTTGCCCCTTTCGTCCATCGGCGTCTGCACCTCTTGTACGAGGAATTGCTCGTGAGAGGGGTCCCTGAACGGGGACAGGGCTGGAATAAATTAGAGGTGGTATCTATGCTCCACCGTGCGCAGGATCTAGCGATCTGAAATTAACTAGGGCCACGCCAGGAGAAAGCGGGATTGGGATCCCGGTCTGTGACTGGTACACCGCCCTCAGGCGCACCTTGGAAGGTTCGTCTGCGACCGCCTTGGCCTCGCCGTTTGCCAAAGTCCTGCCTCTGGCTAGGCACAGAGTATGGCGGGTGGGGGCAGAAAGGCCTGCGTTTGGTCGCTGGCAAATGCATGCTGAGAGAGCGCATTAGGACCCTATCGTCCATTAGGCTTGGCAGCCTGGGGCTGTCTTTGCCGTGAAAGGCCTTTACCACAAAGGGTAAATCCGGAATGGCATACTGCAGCTCCGGCCGGAGGTTTAAAACCTGGAGCCATGAGATGCACCTCATGGCGACACCAAAGGCCAGAGTCCTGGCTGGAGAGTCTGCTGCATCGAACGAGGCCTGGAGGGATGCTCTGGGTACCTTTTTCTTTTCCCCCGTCCTCCAAGACGGCAGCGAACTCTTGGCCGGTTTCGGGGCTGGCGCCCGCTGGCCATCATATCAGAATCGTGGTCCTGAGCATAAGATCTGCGCATGTGGGATGACACGCATGCGTGTCCGAATGGCCATGGAGGTACTAAAAGAAGGCACAGGCAGAGTCTCTGACTCTATCGGACCTTGCCCAACTCGGCACCGGGAGCCGGCACCGGGATGCGTACCGGTACCTGGAACGAGATCCAGACCCGCAACCAGAATGGTGCCTGGAGGTCGACCGAGATCTCGAGGCTCGGGGAGAGGCTACAGGAGTCAAGGTACCTGTCGCGGTGCCGGGAGTCGGAACGGTGCCGATAGCGGGTCGGCGAATGGGATACCGACCGGTGCAGCGAGTGCGACTAGTACCGATGAGGAAAACAGCACCGGGACTGCAAGTGGTGTCGGGCGTGCCGACAGGATCTGGAGTGTCTGCGGGACCGTGATCATGAACGGTGCCGCTCTGCTGTGCTGACAGAGGATGGTCACATGAAGAGACTGTATTACCCGCACCGGCGGTGCCGGGGTCAGGCAGCATCGACTTTGTCATGGCAATGAGATCCCTCGCCGTTGGTAATGCCTCCAGCATGGAGGGAACAGCAGGCTCAACCACAGTGCATACTGGGGAGCTGTCAGGCACCGGATTCGAAGGCCCTCATGGGACCGGGATCGACGGTACCGAGGTCGTCAGAGCTTCGGTGGGCGTCGGTGCCGGGCGATCCGAGTTAGATGAGCTGTGTGGCTGCGGTGCCGTCGGCACGGAAGCAGCAGGAGCAATAAGCTCAACCACGGCGCGCGCCGGGGAGCCGTCAGGCACCGGATTCCACGGCCCTTGTGGGACTGGAATCGACGGTGCCGACGTTGTCGGTGCCTCAGAGGTGTCGGTGCCGGGCAATCCGACTAGACGAGCTGGCTGCGGCGCCGTTGGCACGGAAGCAGCAGGAGCAGTAGCTCAACCACGGCGCGTGCCGGGGAGCCGTCAGGCACCGGATTCTACGGCCTTTATGGGACCGGGAGCGACGGTGCCGACGTCGTCGGTGTCGCAGCAAGTGTCGGTGCGGGGCGATCCGACTGAGACGAGCTCTCTGGCTGCGGTGCCGTTGGCACGGAAGCAGCAGGAGCAATAGCTCAACCACGGCGCGTGCCGGGGAGCCGTCAGGCACCGGATTCTACGGCCCTTGTGGGACCGGGATCGACGGTGCCGACGTCGTCGGTGCCGCAGCAGGTGCTGGTGCCAGGCGATCCGACTAGACGAGCTCTCTGGCTGCGGTGCCGTTGGCACGGAAGCAGCAGGAGCAGAAGCTCAACCATGGCGCGTGCCGGGGAGCCGTCAGGCACCGGATTCTACGGCCCTTGTGCGACCGGGATCGACGGTGCCGACGTCGTTAGTGCCTCAGCAGGTGTCGGTGCCGGGCGATCCGACTTAGACGAGCTCTCTGGCTGCGGTGCAGTCGGCACGGAAGCAGCAGGAGCAGTAAGCTCTACCACGGCGCGTGCCGGGGAGCTGTTAGGCACCGGATTCAATGGCCCTGGGGGACTGGAATCGACGGTGCCGATGCCATCGGTGCCTCTGCAGGTGTCGGTGCCGGGCCATCCGACTTAGGCGAGCTCTCTGGCTGCGATGCAGGTGGCACGGAAGCAGCAGGAGCAGGGGGCTCTACCACGGCGTGTGCCGGGGAGCCGTCAGGCACCAGCAGGAATTGTAGGCTCTCTCAACCTCGGAGGAAGGGAGCGGTGCCGAGTTGACTTCGGTGCCGGCGACGGCCGGTGCCGAAAGGCCTTGGCAGTACCGGCGGAGTCCGGTGCCGAGGAGGCGCTTCTGCCAGCCGCTTGATCGTCGCTCGGCGCCCAAGGTGGAGGGGTAAGTGAAAGTCCCGCTCCTTTTTGTTCTCGGCTTAAAAGCCTTGCAAATGGGGTACTTAGCTGTCAAGTGATTCCCTGAGGCACTTCAAACAGGAGTCGTGTGGATCTCCCTTCGGCATCGGCTTCTGGCAGGCCGAGCCCATTTTAAAACCCGGTGAGCCGTGCATGGGTTCCGGCACCGGGTTCATGGAAGGGGCTACTTCCTGAACCCCGCTAACAATTATCAATCTAACTATGTTAGCAGAGAAAAAACGTATAACTATACAAATATATATATAAAGGAATTATAACTGTATAACTATATACGAGAACTACGAGTAGCTAGGGAAGTGGAGGTCAGCTAAGCCGCGCTCCACTGTTCCAACGACCGACACGGGCGGTAAGAAGGAACTGAGGAGCGGGTGGGCCGGCAGGGATATATATCAAGCGCCATGGTGGCGCCACTCTAGGGGGCGACCTGCCGGCCCACCGAGTTGCTAGGGTAAAAGTTTTCCGACGAATGTGCACGAGCGGCGCACACACCTAACTGGAATGGATATGAGCAATCACTCGAAGAAGAACAGAAAGGTTACATACAGAACAAAATCAGAACATGCTTTCTAGAGACTAAAGGCTAACCTTCTATCTAAATAAGTCTACCTCACCCAAAGGTCCTTTACTGTACTTCCACTCAGAGAAGGGATCCGGTTTTCCTCAATGTCATCAATTACATTACTATCTGATTATTTCCTCAGGTTCAGGGCAGGTTCCTCTTATATTCCTGAAGTTCAGTGTCTGCCCTCAGAGACAGGGCAAGCCGCAGAGGTTCATTCCCTGGGGTGCTCCCTAGAGTTACACATCTTACCTCTTGTTTGGAAGAAACCTGTTTTTCAGTTTGGTCAGTGACAGACTTTAAAACATATTTTCAGTATGTATATACAACCCTTTAAACATGCCAGAATTATTACAAGGATCGGTATCGCACAAGTACCTAGACAGAGGCCAAGATTTTCTAAAGAGTGTCTAAAGTTAGGGTCCTAAATATATAATAAGTATTTAAATAAAGGCCAGACCCAAAGCCCACTGAAGTCAATGGGAGTCTTTCCATTGACTTCAGTGGGCTTTGGATCAGGATTTGCGTGGCCTAATTTTGGTAAGTCCCAAGCACACAAGTGCTCTCATTGACTTCAGTGACACACAGAGGGGCTTAAAAATGGACTGAGAAGCCTAAACTTCAGCTGTTGATTTTTCAAGTCTTGGTCTGAATGTCTGATGCAAAGCATTCAAAATATAATTAATTTTAAATAATCTTAATTTGTGAGCTAAGATTTGGTAACTCACATATCAACTCCTACATTAAAAGGTGACTCTTTTGATGGACTTTTCTATCAATTCAAGTATCTCCCATTAATGTGTTCATGCTAATGAGATCTAAACAGCAGGAGGGGAGCACCATTTCTTTATTAGACATACATGGTTGCCTTCATTTGATGTGACTTCTTCTGACATCTTTTTAGATTCCATTTACAGCTCTTCCTATGTCAAAGTTTAATAGTGAACCTATTTTAGTTTCAGAAATAAATTATCCATTCATCACACTCCAACACATTGGGCAGAAATTTCACATACTAAAAAGCCTGTAAGCGGTTCCCTGTGGAAGTTAATTATCACACTTTATAATTTTGTTTTCAGCAGCAGAGTACAGTAGATAGCCCCATTGGGCCAGATTCTGATCTCAGCAACACCAGTGTAAATCCAAGTATTTCCAGTGAAGTCAGTTGAGTTGCTTCAATTTTTTTGCCAGAGATACTGATTTCAGAATCTGATCCATTAATTTATACTCCACAGGCTTTTTGTGCGCTGTTTGAAAACTGTGCGTCATTTGCAAAGTAATCACTTTCCTACCGGTTCATACAAAACACCATTTTTCCATGCCCAGCTCAGTATGTCGGGATAGAGAAGATTCTTGTTGTACACCAATGAGACTCATTTTTTTCCTCACTTACACCAGATCAAGAGCAAAGAGTTAAACAGGTGAGTGAGAGAGGAGCCAAGCCCAAGGATTCTACCTTTCAGCTTAAACCACTAGTTAGTAGCAGTCAAAATCAATCATTAAGATTACAAGGAAATAGAAGAGTTGGTCATATTGGGTCCTAGGAAATGGGAAGTGCTAAAGAACCCTTCCCCAGCCTGTGGGGAGGATCCACAAGGTCCAGGAACTCAAATAATTACAGGGGACAACCAAAAATGTAACAGGGACAGGTGTGAAAGTCAAAGGGTCAAACAAAGGGAACCTGATGGGGACACCGAGCAGAGAACCCCAGACAGCACCTACTGCTCCTCAAAGGTGTCAAGGGAGCCAGCGGATACTACCCAGAGCTGGTAGTGGGCATGTATTTTATATTAGTCCCCATCTCTCTCCACCTGCCCATAGAACTGGCATTATGAGGAAGTACAGAGTTATGGTTAGGGCTTGGCCAGTTGATGGCCTGAGGCTAGGGTTAGGGTTCTGATTAAAAACAGTTTGGAAAAGGGAATGTGTATTTCAACAGAATGTAGAGTTTAATATTCACACCTTTAAGCTACGAGGAGTTGCCTTCCCCTAAGCTATTGCAAATGCTGCTTTAGTGCAACACCTCATATACATTGTAAACCCATATGTCTATCACCTACCAAGTATACCTCATTCTAACATGCTGGGATTGCTTTTCAAGAGCAATTGAAATAAATTGGCATCAAGAGCTCAGTGCATTCTTTATGCTGCTATCAAAATTTTAATTTGTTTCCTATGTAAAATCAATTGTTTAAATCTCCAGGCTGTTTGGGGGGACAAGGATTAATTCTGTTTCCCTATATTTAGGTAACAACCATTTAGCCACTTACTTTGATCAGCTTAAGCTCCAGGCAGCAGAGACCTACTGAAAATGTTAGCGAAATCTGTATGAGAACACATGGAGAGAAAAATCTTGAAAAAGTCAACCTTAAAGACTCAGAAACCACAAGTATAGGCACCATTTCAGTGGGGAAAAATTAGCAGCTCCCTGCCCAACTCATCTCCACCTCCGCTCTGCCTCTACCTCCTCCCCTGAGCACGCTGCTCCTCCCCCTAGCTCCCAGTGCTTGCTGCAGTGAAACAACTGTTTCGCGGCTGCAAGTGCTGGGAGGGAGGTTGGAGGAGGGGGAACGCGGCGCTCGGGGAAGAGGCTGGGCTGGGGCAGGGATTTGGGGAAGGGGTCCAGTTGGGGCAGGGAGGGGGTGGAGTTGAGGCAGGGACTTTGGAGAAAGGGTTGGAATGGGGGCCGGGATGGTGCGAGCACCCACTGGTGTCAGGAAAAGTTGGCGCCTATGACTACAAGGCAAATAAACAGAGGACAACATTTACCATTTTTCAAAGAATCTCATGCTTTTTAAGCCAAATCTCAATTTTTGAATGCTTGGTGCTGGCAATATTCAGACTACATGGCTGGCTGAGGGGACTGAAACACAGCCTCGAAAGGATAGGATGAGGTTTGCAGGAGAAGATGGCTGCTACCTAGGCATTCTTAACTTTGCAAGAGTGGATCTGCATTCATTCCAATGAGGCTTAAGGAGCTCAGCATGGCATGTGCTTTTCTCAGCAGCATGGGCGCAGGGCCAGTGCTACCATTAAGGCGAACTAGGCAGTTGCCTAGGGTGTCAAGATTTGAGGGCGCCAAAAAGCAGTGCCCCCTAATTTTTTTTACAGCGGTTCCTCCCCAAGCACGCGGTCGCTGCTCCGCTTCTCCCACCTGCCAGGCTTGCAGCACAAATCAGCTGTTTGGGGCCGCAGCCTGGGAGGAGAATTAGAGCAGGGGCAGCGTGCTCGGTGAGGAAGCGGAGCAGAGGTGAGCTGGCGTGGGGAGGTATCGTATGGCTCCCCGGGGGGTGGGGGAGCTGCCGTGGGGGGAGGAGCCTCAGAGCAGAGGGGAGGGTGACTCAGGGTGGAGGGGGGGCGGGAAGCTGCCACAGGGCTGGGGGAGGGTGGAAGTTTCGCCTAGGGCATGAAAACTTCCTTGCACCAGCCCTGCATGTGAGATGCATTCCCATGCAGGTTTGGATCTCTGCTCTGTGAGGGCTCAGGAGCTTTCATGACATATGCCTCCTCTGGCAAGCAACTCGCTCCAGTTTAAGAGATGTGTAGTCAACTAACATTGCTGCATTACACTGCAAAACTCTGCCATGTAAACTGGGAGCCTTGCTACACTGTATGAGTCTTGCCTATAAGTCCCAAGAGTGAAAGTTGGGAATCCCTGCTTGTTATCAAAGAGTGATAAGTTATCTATCAGCAAGTGCCTGATGTTGCTATTATTATTTAATTATATTTCAGTTGTGCCTAGAGGCTACAAACAGGGCAACTTCTTGCCAACAGTTCTAACAGAAAATAATTCCAAAAATAAAGGAAAACAGTTGGTCCTGTCCTACTCACCCATGTAATTAGAAACCAATCCATCAGTCGGCAACTTGTGCATAGATCTAATGTCATGTTTGAGGAAAAACATAAGTTTAAATTACATGAGGAGAAGCAGTTTGTGAAATCTAATTAGCTTTGGGAATCCAGAATTTATTTTGCAAATTCCATTAGGTTTGTCCGTCCCTTATTGAAAATAGCAGTGTCACCTTCAAAAGGAAGGAAAAAATTTTGATGCATTTGACAGATTTCACAGAGCACTGAAATCTATCAACCAAATTTGGGTCAGATTAAAAAGAAAAAAATGTAAAGAGACTCCAAACAGGACTCAATATATTAAGAAAGTAATCTCTACAGCGATATATAGATGGATAGGATTTTATTTCCACAGACACTTGTGGAGAACTATACGCTATAACGTTTGTATATTGATTTAAACAGAAATTGTTGCTGACAAAGTGTAGCTAACGCCATGTGCCAGTGAAAGTATTCTTCTCCCACTTTATTATTTGGATAATAAAATTGCCTTGGAGCCCCAGTCATAGGCCAGCACCCCTTTGTGCTAGCTGCTTTACAGCCACCAAACAAAAGGAATGCCTCTGCTCCAGAGAGCTTTCCGTCAGAGGCTATGGGTGCACTACAGAGCTTACAGGAGTGCAGCTGCACTGCTACGAATGCAGATGCTGTAAGCCCACAGGACAGAGCTCTCTCACTGACTTAATTTCTCCAGCCCCTGCAAGTGGCAATAGCTAGATCAGTGGGATAAACTCTCCCACTGACATAGCACTGTCCACACTGGTGCTTAGGTCAGTATAACTTAAGCCACCCCTCTGAGTGACATGTTACACCCCTGAGCAACATAATGCATACTGACATAAGCTGTAGTGTGCACATAGCTTAGGTAAATTAAAGAAAGTAAATGAGGTGGCATCAGAATATTAAGAAATGACCCTACAGAGGACTCAGTCCTACAAGGTACAGAGTGCTCTCAACTGCCATTGACTTCAGTAGCATGTAAGAGCACTTAGCACCTAATAGGATGAAGTCAGACTGATTACACTCAGCCCCTGTTCCATGGACTTCATTAGCTTCACTTAATTTCCTGAACAACTCAAGGTGTCACTTTTAACCCAAAGAATGTTGAGTCATAGCCAACATACAGATTGCTTCTCCTCCTCCCCAGCTGAGGAGCTTGACTTGACTGTCCTTAGATTGGGTGTTGGCTGAGGATTTCACTTTGTCTCTCCAAAATTTCTCACAGGATGTTCTTATTTACAAGCCCTTGTCTTTACCACAAACATCTTCCCTTGTTCCAACACAGAGCAAGGGCCTATCATTCACATCAGCTTCTTCTGCAGGGAAGAACTGAAGGAGGGAGAACTTTTTATAAAAAGAGAGGGTGGGTTCTTTTAGAATATTATCAACCATTTTTGCCAGTGTAGATGAGTTACACTGTTTCTTTTTTAACTGTTTTGTAAGTACACCTAGTGATTTATGAGAGGCACTGTCATAAATCAATGAAATATATGTAGAAGGGTAAATCAGGAGGCAAGCCACATCTTACAGTTATTAGGAAATGTTTTTTCACTCCTCTGTCTTTATCACATATTAATTGGGCAAAGAGCTAGTATCAAACCTGAATTCACCTTGCCTTGGGTTAGATCTGAACACATTTCCATGTTTTGGTTTGGTCTTTCCCTTGAGATTTATATTTATTAATGACCCCATAACTATGAAATTCTTGGGTGAAGGTAAATAAGGCAATAAATCAATATTTTATGCAGTCATCTGCTGTGCAAATGTAATTGTGTATTTTTATTACAATAGTAGTCAAGCTTGGCTGGACTAATGATTTTCTTTGTTTTTTATTAATATCTGGAACATAACATCCTTTTATTAACCTCAGCAGACAAAGTGAGAGAGTAAAAATCCAAAGAAATCCAGCAATACTCCTCTTCTTTATAGTAAAATGAAGCATGTCATTTCTTTTAACAACCAAAAAAGACCCATCATCTTCTGTCAAGCTGGACAGAGCAATGTAGGTTCTGGGTCTTTGTTTACTGAAAAGCTATACATATTAACAATAAACAGCTAATCTGTGACCCTCTGGACCTTTTATAATTCTCTAATTGGTCCCATTTTGTACCAATCAATATGTTGGAAGCCCTGCTAATCACTGAAAATGACCTGCAGCACCAAAAATACTACAGCACTGAATATTCATGCGAGTGCAAATGTTAATTCATGCAGTGCTCATGTTACATTGCTCTAATTATCTACTGGAGGAATCTATTCAAGACATGCTGTCAATCCTGCAGATTGGGTTCAGCAGAGTGAAACCAAATTGCGTGCCTTTTCAGCTAATTGGAAAAAAGAATCTGCCTTGACATGCCTTTCAAATTGGCTAAATAAATAAATAAATAAAAATTAAAAAAAAACAACCCGCAAGCAAGTTTGGCCAGCATGCCGCTGAGCAAGCCCTCCTATTGCGTGTCCCCTCAAGAGGCCCCAGAGCCTATTTCCAGCCGTGGCAGATGGAAAGAGAACAAGATGAACACTATAAACAGTGCTGATTTTTATTTGTCATACAAGGGGACAGCTCTTCAGAAAAATTGCTCTCTTGCACTAATGAAAATCTGAATGAACAGTTTCCAAGTAACCTTTTGGAGTTGATATTCTCAGATGTAATACAATGAATGATGTTACTGCTGTCACAGAAAAACCCTCAATACATCAGAGCAGTATCATATACCAAGTCCTGGTAAAGGCTCCAAGAACTTCTGCAACAGGAGGAGAAAGCAGAGAAACAAGTTGCTGCCTCCTTTATCCCTTCTTTCTTTCATCTTGTAATCAATTGTTGTTTTTTTTTTTGTGCAGCTGTTAGGACAGCTCAGGTCATGGTCCCCCTGCGGGACATTCACCAAGTTGCTGTGTTTGGATCCCAACACCGGCTGTGTTTTTAAGCTCCCCTTTGGTCACGGTTGGTTCTAGGCAGGGCCAGCCTTAGGATTTATGGTGCCCTAGGCGAGATTATTAAACTGGTGCCCCTGTGCCTGATCTGCTCTTAGCAACACAAACATAAGCTTACAGTATTGGAAAACTTGCCACATTCACGTTATTAAAACCAGTTTAACTTAATTAAGCACACTGTAATGCTGATGGACTAGCACTAAAGAAGCAGCACTATAGAAAAAATTCAGATATGACAGAATGATGCAAATTTTTTTTAATTTATCAAAATTTTATTGGAAATTTATATGAAGAGGTATTGAAACAAAGATTTGTTTTTAATTAAAAGCAATCTTTCTGGCTTTTTTGGCTGCAAAATCAGTAATAATGTCATCGTATGACAAAGACAAAGTCATGTCTTGTTCGATTGCAAGAATAGCAAGACCAGTTAAGCGTTCCTGACTCATTGTAGAGCGGAGATAGTTTTTAATGAGCTTTAGTTTTGAGAAACTCCGTTCTCCTGACGCTACTGTTAAAGGAATTGTCAGTAGAATACGAGTAGCAATGTACACATTAGGATATATGTCAACAAGTTTGCGGGTATGAATAAACTGTACAATGTCCATCACCGATTTTGCATGTGGCAACATTGATGACAGTGTATTCAATTCTTCGTACAGTTCAAGTCCACTTAAATCAAAACTATCATCGTGCTTCAGGAGGCTCTCTAGGTTCTTGCACTTTGTCATTAGTTGCTCTTGTTTTCCTATTTCATTGAATTTAGTTATGTTATACAAAAATCCAAACTGTTCATGGTGTACTTGCAAGGTATTAAACCTTTCATCAACAGCAGATACTGCTTTATCCATCACAACATTAAAAAATTCAACCTCAAATTTCTTTTCTGGATCATCTATGGGCATGATCTGCTGTACAGATTCTTCACAAAGAAGTGTCCCTGGCCTTTTTAACTCATATTAACTATGTATTTACTTTATGAAAGTTGGAGAAAACATTGTGAAAACGTAAAACATTGGCTGCCCAACTTCTGGGCTGGCAAAAGTTATACTGACTCACAGGGAAAAAAAAAAGCAGGAGAATCTTAGTACAACATATGGTCACTCTATACCAGGGGTCGGGTCGGCAACCTTTCAGAAGTGGTGTGCCAAGTTCACTGTAATTTAAGGTTTCTCGTGCCAGTAATACATTTTAATGTTTGTAGAAGGTTTCTCTCTATGTCTATATTATATAAATAAACTATTGTTATTATCTGAGGTCTTGGCCACCGGTCCTGCTCAGGCCACTGCTAGCTGAGTAAATGAAACCCCAAACCGGCAGCGGGCTGGTGGCTGGAACCCTAGACAAGGATCCCAGGCCCTGCTCAGCCCGCTGCTGGTCTGGGGTTCTGACCACCAACTCCTGCCAGCCAGGATCCCGGCCGCCAATCCCCCCTCAGCCCGCTACCAGCCTGGGATTCTGCTCACCCAGGCTGGCAGGAGGCAGAGTGGGGCTGGTGGCTGAGCTCCTGACTGGCAAGGGGCCGGCAGCCGGAACCTTGGAGTAGCAATAGGCTGAGTGCTGCTGGCACCCCAGACTGGCAGCAGACTGAGCCACTCAACCCCCCATCGGCCCTGCTCAGCCCGCCACCAGCCCACTCAGCCCGCTGCCGGCTGAGTGAATGGAACCCCAGGCTGACAGCAGGTTGAGTGGTTCAGCTGGTCTGCTCAGCCCACTGCCAGCCTGGGGCTCCTTGGGGGTCCCCAGGCCAGCAGCCGGTGCTGAGTGGGGCCGATGGCTGGTATCCCAGCTGGCAATAGGGCAGCAGCCGGAACCCCAGAGCAGTGATGGGCTGAGCCACTCAGCCTGCTGCTGCATACCATCAAAAATCAGCTCACTTGCCACCTTTGACACGTGTGCCGTAGGTTGCCGACCCCTGCTTTATACACTAGTAAGGAGATGAGCATATTACAGTTGTTGGAGGGCTCTTATCAGGAGTAACAGGCTATAGGAAAGTCAGTCAACATTTTTTGTTTCTCTGATGAAAACTGGCCCACTCCCTGCCTCAAACCAAACCTGTCACTAATAATTGTCAACAACTTAATTTTCTGTTTTTGGCTAAGATATTGATTTTTTTTTAAATAATATTGAAATTGGATTCAGGATTGTTAGCAAGAATTTTTGGCAAACAAAGTTGTTAAATGACAATCTAAATGGCAACACAGTACTGCTTTCATGCTTGGCTCACCCCCCAGCCCGCTGGTCCAACAGCTGCAGTAGAGGAGGAGATAGGTGGAAAACTGCAGGACCCCAAAATCCACCTCTTGGGGTGCAGAGTGGCAACAGCAGCAGCAAACCCTCAGGTCCAATCACACGCCAATGGGCACCACCACCAGCCTTATAGACCATGGTGAAGTTAGCACAGCATCTGATCTCAGAGACAGGGCACCCATGGAGCCACAGCAGCTCATCCTGCCCTATGCAGCTCCCCCCGGATGAGATGGATCGCTGGCAGCTGCCAGCCCGGGGGAGAGGCGCTCCCCAGCTAGGGTGGCCAGATCCAGATGTCCTGATTTTATAGGGCCAGTCCCGATATTTGGGGCTTTGTCTTATATAGGCACCAATTACCCCCACCTAGAGTGACCAGACAGAAAGTGTGAAAAATCAGGACAGGGATGGGGGGGGTAAAGGAGCCTATATAAGAAAAAGACCCCAAAATTGGGACTGTCCCTATAAAATAGGGATATCTGCTCACCCCACCCCAATCCCGATTTTTCACACATCTGGCTAACCCCAGCCAAGCCCTGTGTCACATTCCAATCCTGGCTGCCTGCCCAGGAAGTGAGTTACTTTCACTTTCATTCCTCAGCAGGCAGGCAGCCAGCCTCCCCTCCCCCCACCTACCCCCAGCACCTCACCCAACCCAGCCCTGACGGAGCGGAGGGAGGAGAGAGACAGGGATGCTCCTGGGGAGGAGGGAGAAAGGAGGGGGTGCTCCGTGGGGCAGGGGGGAGAAGAATGGATGTTATGGGAGACAACAAAGGATACTGGTTCCAGAGCCACAGCCTCACCTGACCTCAGCCGGGGGGAAAGAGTCACACTCACAGGTGAGCTCCTTTCCCAACCCTACCCGCTCCCCTTCCCAGAGACCCCAGCAGCCAATCCCGTCCCTCAGACTGTGCTGCATTCGGCTCTCTCTAGGACCCAGCAGCCCTGCTTCTACACTGTCTGGGCTGCCTGCAGAGTGGTGCCCCCAGGCAGTGTGAGGCCCTACGCGGCTGCCTATTCTGCCTATGCCTAAGGACGGCCCTGGTTCTAGGCCAGCGGTGCTAGGGTTGCCAGCTTGCTATTTGCAGACAACCAAAGGCCCCCACCCCCTATTCAGTCCAACCCCCCTCCCCCTGTAGCTCACTCTCCCCTACCCTTCTTTACTTGCTCATTTTCACCAGGCTGGGGTCGAGGGTAGGGGTATGGGAGGAGGTGAGGCTCCGGGGTGAGGCTGGAGATGAGGGGTTTGCTGTGCAGGAGGGGGCTCCAGGATGGGGGGAGGGGTTGAGGGGTTTGGAGTGTGTGAGGGGGCTCCAGGATGGGGCAGGAGGGGATTTGCGCTCTGGGGTGGGGTTAGAGATGAGGGGTTTGGGGTGCAGGAGGCAGCTCCAGGCTGAGGCAGAAGTTGGGGTCGGAAGGGGATGTGGGCCCCAGGCACTGCTTCGCTTCAGTCAGCTACCTGAAGCGGGCAGCATATCCCTCTGCATAGCTCCTAGGTGCAGGGGCAGCCAGGTGGCTCTGCACACGGCCCTGCCTGCAGGCGCCATCCCTGCAGCACCCATTGGCTGCAGTTCCTGGCCAATCTGAGCTGTGGAGCTGGAGCTTGGGGTGGGGGCAGTGGGAGACCTGTGGCTGCCCTCGTGCCTAGGAGCTGCCTAGAAGGACTTGCCACTCACTTCCCAGGAGCTGCGTGGAGCCAGGCATGAAGCCTGCCTGCCTGCCCCACTGTGGGTGGCCAGCCAGACTTTTAGCAGCCTGGTCAGCTGCCAGGGTCCCTTTACAACCACAAGTTCCGGTCAAGAACTGGATGCCTGGCAACCCTAAGTGGTGCCTAAACTTCTCCTGAGTTTCCTGGGAATCAAGGATCCTTCTTCTCCTTCTCTCCTCCTACAGAGCCTTGCTTGCTGGTTTTGGTCTCTTCTCTAAAATAGCTGAAGAGATACCCTTCCTTTTATAGGCTTCCGGACCCCTCTTCAGGTGACCTCCCTCATCAGCCACTCTGTTTCTTAGTCACCACCAACCAACTGGAGTCCAGATTTAAAAATCTGGTTTACCCTTAGCATTAGCCAACACTTCGTCCATTTGAATGGATGAGAACATGACCCTCTGTTGTTATCCAGTTGCTAGGTGCAAGAATTTCTTCTAACACCTCCTGTGTATTTCAGCTCAATAGGGAAGCTACAGCACCAATGTGAAGGTGAACAACTGCCTTATAACCGAAACAATACTCAGAAAACAAAATGGAGTTTGTATATTTATTTACATCAATACAGAGTTCTTAATATAAAACAGAACCATAAGTTGCACATGCACAGGTCCCCCAAACCATCTCATCAGCTTACACAGTCTAATACATCATAGATATTTCTCGAAATTTAAAAAAAAAATCCTTGAGAATTTAAAAAGGGTGAAAAAATAGTGTTGTTTAAAAGTGTAACGTTTCTATAGAAATTACTCTGGAAACCTATGAAATTTAATCAGAAATTATCTCCTTCACATAAGATTTTTCAGCCATCCTACTGACATTTTTATTAAATATAATAGGATTCCCCCCCCCAAAAAAAACAGCCATTGCTTCTTAACAGGATAACCACAACATCCATTAGTGGTTGCAGAATTAGGCCACCTTTCTATGATTTGAAGTGTTTTACCTGCACATTTTATTACACCAACAGCTAAGCTAAATATTTGTGCTACATCATAAGACTGCCTGTAGCACAAAGATTTAACCGTCTCATTTCTAACACTGGATGACACAGCAAAGAGTAGCCATAAATTATGGACTGATTAAAAACACATTAAAAGCTGTACTTTAGCTAAACTTAGATGGCAAACCCAATCACCAATATGGATTGGCACCATGAGGCCAGCAAAAAGGACAGAGGAAGGAAAAATAGTTAAAATATAGTTAGAAAAACTAGAGAAAAGACAGAAGAATATTAAATCTTATCCAGAGAGGTAAATCAAAGTCTCCTTAAATAGTCATAAAAAAATATAGAAATACAATACCTGAATTTAAACAAGGTCATTTATAAGAGAATATCTGTAGCATATTTTCAACCTCCTATAGTAGGAAAATTCACAAATAATATCAGGAGTATTTACATGATCCACTTTTCTCCGGGATAGCGTTTGCCTAATGTAATGAGATCTGGATTGCTTGACTAAAATACAAATTTTAGAGTGTTATACTTGAATCTGACCATGCATGTTTTTTAAAAAAGCAAACAAGAAGCATTTATGCATATAATACTAAATGTTAATATTGACAATCAACTGCATTAATATTGCAGGCTATTGGGAGTGAATTAGCAATGTTCACAAATTAACAGCATTACAAGCCACACACACATTATAGGACTACCTTCTGTATAACTGTTCTTTGAGGTTTGTTTCTATTAAGGTCAAGGCCTTAACAATTCTAATTTAATTTGAACAATTCTAATCTTATTTTGTGAGGCAAACAGTGCATCAGAGCAGGTAGTGCTAATGCAAGATGGAATGGCTTTATTCACTGAAACCCAAGTTAAAATTACTTTGTCTCTCTCTTGCTAGGTGTGTGTATACACACACACTTAGATAACTATTTACATACAAACACATAGATGCAATCCACCATTATCTCAAGCCTTAAATGCTGACTGATTTATATTTACAGATGCAATAGGTAAATACTAGCTGAAAAACTTTCATCTTTTTGTTATCTCTCAGCACTGTATAAGTTCTACAAGGCAGCTGTCCTGAATGACAAAGTATAAAAGTCTGTTGTACTGTAAAAGTAAAACCAGAGTATTTTAACTAAAAACATGCCCATCTATGGCACAAATGAGAGAGTTCTCTTCTTTGAAATTCAAAGTCAGGAGCTTATTAATGGTGCAGGTGTTGGATTTATTCCTCACTTCCCTCCCCCAATTCATGTCTTAAAACCTCCATGGTTTCAAATACTATTTGAGTATTTATGGTTTCTGTGGTGTGTACTCACCAGTTTGGGAGTTTTATTGGCTTGAGGGGATTCAGTGAATACAATTTTTCATTCTTCTGAAGAAGAGGCAGCACCTTACACTAACTGGCCTGCAGCAGCTATAGCTAGCACCTGATTGAGCTTGAATCCCTAGGCATACTGGGGAACACCATCTTAAGCTAATAGTTACACCATAGGAAACAAGCACTTTGATTGTGAGAGTGAGAATTTTGGGAAACTGTCTCCCTCTCAAAGGATGGGGCAGTTGCTCAGCTAATGTATTCTATTGAAGTCAGTGGAGCTCTGCTAATTCAGGTCAGCTGAGGATCAATCAATGGAGCTTTGACAGTTTTCACCAGCTGAGGATCTGCTCCAGGGTTTGGCTGCCTTTTCACCCTCCCAGTTGCTTTAGGAAGGAGGGGACTAGTGTTACTTATCATGTATATGAGCTGTAGGCTTGTCTACTTTTCAAGCACTGATGTGATACTACCTTCTTTTGTAACAAAAAATACAGATGACTTGTTTATATTTACATCCACCACAGTGTTCTCAATATCATTTCTTAGAAAACACTCATCCTACCATACCTGCCAACCATGATAATGGAAATATGGGCTGTGGAGTACAGTGGGTCTATAGGGAAGGTACCTTCTGACACAGAAAAGAGATAATGTTTAAAGTGTGCAGAATCAGAACTTCAGGGGAGAGCAGCTATAAAGTCTTTAAACCTAACAGTTGTATTGACATCCCTTAATGAAGTGGGTTTATGAGAGAAATGTATTTATTCAGATCATGGGGAACAACTACAGGAGTTGAAATGAGACAGTTGACAAGTCTGTATGCAAAACACAATG
Organism: Gopherus flavomarginatus; assembly: GCF_025201925.1. Taxonomy (NCBI): domain Eukaryota; kingdom Metazoa; phylum Chordata; order Testudines; family Testudinidae; genus Gopherus; species Gopherus flavomarginatus. The sequence goes on along the minus strand of NC_066617.1, from coordinate 175,476,040 downwards.
GTTGCTCTGAGCTTCCAGGGAAATAGAGGAATTTAACTGAAGTTCAGCTGGAACTCATTTGATACCCACATGTTACAATTCTGCTACAGAGCTCAGCTGTACAGAAGCTTGCAGAAGTGCTACCTGTGATGCTTTGGGGTTCATCCAGACCAGTAAGGTGTTGTATCAGTGCCTGCCCTGACAACCATGGGCTGTGTCTGTTCTGGGCAGCTTTGGCTTAGAGCCTGGACACCAGCACCCTGTTTACAGTACCATAACCTCACCCTGGCTTCCAGCAGCTTGGTTATTCCTTATAGGGTAAAAGCCCTTTTAGGCCTGAGTTGCCCCAAAACTGTCTTTCCTGTAGCATCTGGTCCCTCATGCTAGAACATTCACAAAAACCTTATAAAGGTCTCTGTTCCTCTGAAGAAACAGACCACAGCACCAGCTTGTTAGGATGACTGAGGGTCTGATCCTTCAGTCTGAGACACTGCACTGAGATGATTGCATAATAAAACAAGATTAAGCTTATTAACAAAGAGCAGATATTTAAGTGATACTAAGTAGAAGGAATCAAGATAGAAATGGCTACAAACCAAAATTAAAAATATGCTTCTGAGACTAAAACCATACTTAACAAACTAGAGTCATTTGTTCAAAGTAAGATTCTCACCCCAGTTGCTTTTCCAGCATGGCTGGCCAGTGCTTAGCAAGGATCCAATCACAGAGCCCAGAGCACTTGGTTTTTTCAACTCATCGGCTAAGGATAACTTATAGGTTTTCTTCCTGTTTCTTTCCATATAGTCCAGGAAACCTTTGCAATGCATTATCCTGGAGTGTATCCCCAAATATAGTTCCTTTCCCCTGCTGGGTGTAGACATCAGGTTGGTTCTCTCTCGCTTGTGATTTTTACAATGCAAATAATCTTCCTGCAATCTCAAAAACAAATGAATAGCCCGCTTTCGTTGGCCACACCTGACTTGATGTGTCAGTTCCTTCTGGAAAAAAACTGTTTATCAACTTTCCCTGACATGCCCAGTTTACACACATTTTAATTAAATATTTCCAGCACCTCTGTATAGTTCTTTGTAGGTGAATCATACCTACATCACAGAAGAAGAGTAATGATCAGTGAGTAGTTTTCCAGTGATTTATAACATGCCCCTTTTTGGATCAATATCATGACAACAATGGGTGAGATGTACTGAGCTGGTCAGGCTAACTAAGACTCATTGCTGTATACTAGGGAGCCCTACTCTAGCTACCCAGATCAAATTCAGACCTGGTATAAATGGACACAATCCAGTGAAGCTGATGGAGTTACACCACACTACACCAAGCCTGGATTTTGCTCTTTGTTTGCATAGGGCTTTGTAAATTTCCCTCCACCGTTCAGGAAAGATATTTGATTGATATTCAGCATAAATGGTGGTACTGTATTTTAGATAATGAACTAATGAGGTTTAACATAATAGACCATCATCATTTTGGGAGGGAGTGGGTGAAAATGGCTGGGATTCCAAACCCTACCATCCAGGTGAATTCATATATAATTTTCTTCTGAACAGGCCAATCCTTACCTCCTGATCCCCTGCAGACCAAGTGTTAAAATGAAGTCTACCTGCTCTGGTCAGAGTAACAGAGCTCATGGAATTGTTCAAAAAGGTCAAGGGCTAAGACCAAACTTCTCCCAGCAGAGCATAAAGGTCAAAGAGGAGGGAGAAAGTCTTGTAGATCAATTTCACTTCATTAGTTTTCATTGCATGAGAGTGCTGTGAAAGTTGTAATACAAGGAGATTTTAATAATATCTGTAGCACATTTACACTAGCTCCATGGTAATTAATAACAAGCTGCCTCAGAGGTGTAGGATGAGACAGGCACATGATAGGAGACACTGGGGTTTCAGGCCCTGCCTCCTTCACACTGTAAGCACGTTAAAATAAACACACACTTGGAACTATTTTAATGAGAAATCCACAAAACTAAGATGGGAGAAGGTCAGCTGCCGAGTATCGTTCCATGTGGCAGGAAGCACTATTTTCAATTTAGGAAAGAATCCTTTGATTTCTTCCTTATGAGTGGAAAGGGCAAAATGTAATAAGTCAGTATGGATAATTCACCGCACCCCACACTAGTGTTACACCTTCAGTGACAAGGCTTTAGTTTTTGAAGCATAACTTTCTTAACCTTTGAATTCAGACCAAGCTTGGGAGCATCCTGCAGGCAAGTCCTCCCAATTCCCTATGTAGCACTCTCCCCAACACACCATTCCCTGGTGGCAGCAAGAGCCCACTTGAAGTACCTTCATCCTAATTGAAAGGGGCAGCTCCCATTTCTCTCACTGCATAATTTACATACCTATTAACAAACAAATGGATACTCAGACAACATTCAAAAATTTTTCATAATATAAACAATGCTAACCCATTTCTTCAACCAGCTCTATCCCTGAGTCCTCATACTAGTCAGCAGCTGTTTGGCACAGTGGGTCAGGCCAGCACATGGGCATTGTTCCTTTACATGGCTGTAACAGTGTCTGTAAGATCTTATATGCACTACAAATAAAAAGCGCTCTCTTGATACAAATGGTTCCAATGCACAGTAAGGCCAAACACTGACTGAACACATTCCAGTCTTAGATAAGACTGAACTGGGCTTTTTAAAACTATGTTTCTAAATACACTACTGGAAATTTTACCTTTAATTATTTCATTAATACTAAGTGGCAATAGCATTATTCATTTAAAGATATCATGCAAAGATGAAAAAAAGGGGATTTCCTTATTTTGCTTCTTCATGAAGAAGTACCAAAATCTGTAGGTTTATTTTAATAAAGCCTTTTTATTCTGCTTTTTATTTCTTTAATATTAACAGAAATGCCGATTTTCACCCTCGCTCCTTTCCTTTGTTGGTGGACATTATGGAAGGCTTGTGCTGAGAAAGATTTCTCAATCCTTAATGGAAGGGGTTGAATCCCTAACAATGAGGGCTTTTCCTGCAAGCATTCTAGTAAGTGGTTGTTAATAAAAAACAATGAAGAATCATACACTCTCAATAGAAACAGCTCCCTACTTCAGTTAATCATGGTTTACCTGCTTATTATCTCTGAAATCGTAAACCTAGTAATACTTCATGGTTTCTTCCAGGGGAGAGGAATCCTACATTTCTAACCTAAAAAAGTAGGGCGGAAAAGCCCTTTATAAAAATACCAACCTTTCATGCCTTCTTTATAGGAAAACAGAAATTGCTAGACTGTATCAGAGGCAGGGTCCATCTCGTCCAATATCTACCCTGTGACATTGGCCAGCACCAGATACTTCTGAGGAAAGTGTAAGAACCCTGTAGTAGTAGATGTTGGATAACAAGCTCTCCACATTGGGTCTCATCCTAATCTCTAATAATTAGAGATTAGTTTAAATACTGTAGCAAAAATTTTAATAGCCCTTTTACAAAATGTATTGTTATTAATTATGACAGCTTGGGATATCCTTGACATCCATATAAAAATTCAACCCCTTTTTAATCTTGCTAAAGGTTTGGCCTCAATGACTTCATGTGGTATGGAATTCCACAGTTCAATTACATGCTGTATGAAAAAGAATGTCCTGTTAGTGGTTTTGAATTTCACACATTTTCATATTACTGAATGTGCTCTTGTTACTGTGTTATGAGACAGGAAGAACTAAAGTTCCAGATCTACATCATTTACATATCATAAAGCACTAAAAAAGGCACAAACCCAACCTTGTCCCCCCCTTTCTTACAGATCATTGATAAAGGCTTTCCACTGTTCCTTAAAAAGCTCCATTGAAATGGCCAACACATGAATGAATGCATTAAAGCTATAGTCATCAGAACTTCCCAGTCACCTATTTTTCCAGTTGTTTATTTTATGCTCACCTGCAGTATTTCAGTTCCATGTGGGAAACTCAGAGCTTAAAAAATAGATATTTGTCCCCCCACAACTATCTGCAGTTTTCATTCTAGCCAAGACTCCTTTGGGCTTCTGTCAGTGTAGCAGTAGCATCTGGCATAAGATATTTTTTCTCTTAATCTTAACAAAAGAGCTCCGAGCTCCACTTCGACACCATAAAAAACCCAATGCAAATGTTTTGTTCTGCCATATTGTGCAGGAGCCTCCCCAGAGTAACCCCATACTCTCAGTGAACTTGCCCCTCTCAATCCCTCCCTTATCAGTATTGTTACCTTCCCACTTCCAGCTCACAGCACTCCATTTTGTTGCACATGAAATTAGACTGATAATTTTTTGGATCATCCCATGCCTTCTTCTCTGTCAGCATGCACACTTCGTTGGCAATGCAACATGAAGAAATGGAATAATAAATGTTCTTTGTGCTTCTTGGATTGGCACCAGTAATTTGTACTTTGGAAGAGGCTAGGGGGAAGGTACAGAACCATTCTGTTAAAAGCCCAATCTTATCTTTTGTCAGGGCCACCCAGAGGATTAAGGGGGCCTGGAGTCTTCGACGGTGAGGGGCCCCCACTTCGGTGGTAATTCAGCAGTGGGGGAGTCCTTCCGCTCTGGGACCTGCCGCCGAAGTGCCCCAAAGACCCATGGCAGGGGATCTCCGCCACTGAATTGCCACCAAAGACCTGGCACTTCGGCAGCGGGTCCTGGAGCAGAAGAACTGGAGCAGCGGGTCCTGCCGCCGAAGTGCCCCACCGCTGAATTGCTGCCGAAAACCTGGCACTTCAGCTGCAGGTCCCAGGGCGGAAGGACTCCCTGCCGCCGAATTGCCGCCGAAGGCCCGGAGTGGAAGAAGCTCCGGGGGCCTGGGCCCCGCAAGAGTTTTCCAGGGCCCCCGGAGCGAATGAAGGACCCCTTTCTGAGGGCCCCAAAAAATTCTCGTGGGGGCCCCTGTGGAGCCTGGGGCAAATTGCCCCACTTGCCCTGCCTCTGGGCAGCTCTGTCTTTTGTAAAAGAAATAACTTTTTCACCTTTTGTTTGTTTGTTTGCAGATTACACTCTCACTCATTTTAATATTCAACATCGCTGGAGCTCACAGTATTGTCAGCCACTACTGTAGCATCTGCTAGTGAAGGTGGAACAGAATAATTTGCAGGCTACCAACAACTGCTGTGAGTTGCCAGGTTCCTTCTTGTAATATAGGATGTAGGAAGAAAGTTAATGACTAAAGCTTCCCTCAACCCTACCCTCCACTATAAACATGTAGCTTGAAATACTCCTGGCAAAAATAATAAGTTCTCTCATTCAAAAGCAGCCCTGTATTTTTTAAAGTAAACTGTCAAAGCTCCAGTGATAGCTTGTGTGATTATTGACAGAATTACAGTCCTAGCTGCATAATTTCTGATTTTTTAAAAGCAAACGTACGTACATAGTTTTCATCATTGGAACACCTGTGCACCTCACAAATATTAGTGAATTTGTCGTAGCAACGCTCCTGTGAGGCAGGGAATCATCATTCCCATTTTATAGATGGGAGAAGGCCCAGCGAGATTAAGAATGAGATTTTAAAACCACTCAGCATTATCCAAATTCTGCTCCCAGTGAAGGCAACAGAAATATTGACATCATTGTGAGCAAAGCCAGGCTAAACCATAAGCACTTCTGAAAATTCCATCATCTGTGGTTTTCCCAAGATTACACGGAAAGGTACAGAGCTAGGAACTGAACTGTGATCCCCAGGCCAATGTCTTAGCCACAAAGCCATCCTCTCCTAGCAACTGTAGTAGCTTTTTCCCATCAAGAACAAGCTCCATTATGATTGCATATTTAAGCAGTGAAGTCAGGAAATATCAGCACTAAGACTATACATGCAGCTCTGGGTTTTTGACACTCAGTCAGGGTCTTTGAGCTCTCGAGGACAGGTAGGCACCTCTAAAAGATCTCAGTATAGCAGATCATGTCTACCTTGTATTCAAACTTTAAAGAGAAAAGGGACAACAGCTTTCTCTTCAGCATCTCCATAAGTACCAATAAGAAAAACAAAAACACTTAACAGACATTCAGAGTAGTGCTGTTATTTAGAAAGGCGTACAAACTCTGTATGATTGCTCATACACATAGAAAACTTGTCTATTCTGTTGTAAACAATGCAAATATGCTTCAGATGGGCAATATCCGACCATCCAATTCCAAGTCTGCTCAGCACAGCACAACTAACTGAATCAAAATGTAAAGATCCATTCCTCATTGATCTTCTCTCCCTGAACGGGAGCAACTGCAGCTCAATGCAATGTCTATCCCACAGTGGCTGTCCTGTCAATGAGACATTTTGTAAGTCGTGCACAGACCAATTTCAGGACGTGCGACTGCAGTCTGAGTGTTGAATGAGAGAATGCACTGCACCATAAGACTAGGTGATTAGTCACCTGCAGTGCAGTCTGATGAATTATTTAGTCTTCCCTGGTACACAACTGACACTAGACTTTAGGAGTTTAACTTCAAAATCTTACACTTCCCCATTTGGGATCTTTGCAATCCCTGCTCTCTCATTAAGCTGTGAATGTTAAAGCCATTGGATAGATATTATAGAGATCATCAGTGTAGAGGAGAAAAGGATGGTTTTCTAGATAAAATCTGGGACTAGGATACCTGGGCTTGGTTTCCAGCTCTGACACAGACATCCTGTCTGACACTGGGGAAGTGGGCTTGGTGAGACAAACTCTACCTTGGAGAGATGCTGTGAGGCTAAATTACATCTACACTACAGACTTCTGCCAGCACAGCAGCATTGGTCAAGACAGTGAAGAGGTGAGATCCCTGGCAGACGTAGCTATGCAGCAGCAACCCTAGCATGGATACAGCTATACTAATAAAGCTGCACCTTTATTCACATAGCTTGTTCTCTCATGGGGAGGGGTTTTACTACACTGGTGCAAAGTGCAGCTTTGCTGGTATAGCTGTGTCCACATTAAGACCGCTTTGTATTCCTATACAGATAAAACACTCCTGGTGTAGACATGGCCTTCTATTTCTAAAGTACTTTAAGGGCCTCCGCTAAGGGCATTACATAAGTGAAACAAGCATATTTGTAGGGAGTGCTCCTAAAATATTTCATTTCTCTCACTGTGAAAGTATTGCAATGGGTCAAATTCAGCTTTCAGGGACATTGGTGTGACCAAGCCATAAACATGTGGAAAGCGAATAGGCAATCCCTCCCATGATACTCATCAAGGGCTTGGCTACACTAGCTACACAGCTGTACCACCAATCCCTCCCACTGGAGAGTCAGCTTATAGTACACTTTTGCCAGTATAGCTCATATCAGCTCCACTAATGGAACAAACTATACTGGCAAGAGCACTGTTTTGTTGACATAACTGTATCTATACTAGGGCTTTTGTTGGCATAGTTATGTCAGTTAGGAGTTGGATTTTTTCCCATAGCTATGCCAGAAAAACTTTTAAATGCAGAGCAGGGTTCAAAATAGATAGCAGAAGAGTCTCTCTTTCCATCTCTCCATCACAGGTGTATCTATTGGGTGTCTGGGAAGTGGGCGGGCGAAGCCCGCCCACTGCTAAAGGATCCCCCCTCAGCCTAAAGGGAGGACCCACAGGACCACAGAACCCACTGAGTTCGGGGGACAACTAATAAAAGAACAGGGACAGGAGTGAGGTCAAAGGGTCATAAGAAGGGAACCTGACGGGGACACCGAGCAGAGAACCCCGGACAGCGCCCACTGCTCCTCGAAGGCGTCAAGGGAGCCAGTGGACGCCGCCCAGAGGAACTCCGCCCGGATGCGTGAACGGACCATGGATCGGAAACAAGCCCCACAGTCGCCGGGGTCTCCATCGGCCAACCTCCTCTCTCTGGTCGCGTGGATGGCCTTTTTTGCCAGGGCAAGGAGGAAGTTGACCAGGAGGTCCCGGGACTTCGTGGGGCCACGGATAGGGAGTGCGTAGAGAAGGAGGTGAGGGGAAAAGTGCAACCAGAAACGTAAAAGGATGTTAATGAGGAGCCGGTGTAGGGGCTGCAACCGGGCGCACTCTAAGTAAATGTGCGCCAGGGTCTCCCTCAAGCCACAGAAGGGGCAGGTGTCCGGGACAGGGGTAAACCGCGCCAAGTACACGCCCGTGCTCACGGCCCCATGAAGGAGCCGCCAACTGATATCCCCAGTGGGCCTTGGGACCAAGGTGGAGTAGAGGCTGACCCACCGGGGCTCCTCACCCTCCAGAGGTGGCAGGAGGTCCCTCCACTTCGTATCGGGGCGGGACACGAGGGTGAGGAAGTGAAGGGTGTGGAGCACGAGCGCGTAGAGCTGCTTCCGAGGCGCGGTTTGGAAACGGACTGGCTGCAGATCGTGCAGCCGGCTTGCGGAGAAGGGGCAGGGGGGCCGGTCTGGCCTACGGGGCAGGGGCCCGATGAAAAGGTCCGGAGGGCTTGGGGTAGGGGCTGGGCGGGGCGTGCCCTCCCGCAGGACCCGGTCAAGGTAGGCCCAAGCAGCGGGCGGCAAAGCGGCCTCCACCTCCTGGAGTATGCGCCAGGGAGTGCAAGGTCTGGAGAGCCCCATGCGTTGAGTGAGCATCAGGGGATCCAGCCAGCCTCCCCGGTCATAGTCCAGGAGATCTCCGACCCTGGTAGCTTCCGCCAGGACCAACCTCCGGCGCACCGCGGGGGACTCCGCCACCTGCACACGAAGCTGGGGATTGTGTAGCAGGGGCTCCGCGAGGAGGTCGGCCCCCTCAGTGGCCGCCACGGACCTGGTCGCAGAGAACAGCTTCCAGGTCCGGAGGAGGTCCTGGTAGAAGACCGGCAGCCCGGAGAGGTCTCGCGGAAGACCCCTCGGTTCGAGATAAAGGAGCTGCCGGTCGTATCGGAGCCCTCGAAAGTGGCGCAGGAAGGCGTGCGCCAGGGCTCTCCATGCTGGACTACCCGCACCATAAAGGAGCCTCTGCAGTGCCTGGAGGCGGAAGACGTGGACCTGAGTGCGCAGGCACTTCAGGCCCTGCCCTCCCTCCTCCAGAGGCAGGTGGAGTACCCCTGCAGGGACCCAGTGCAGTCCTGGCCAAAAGAACTCCAGAACCACCCTCCGGAGGTCGGCCAGGAGACCCGGGGCCGGGACCAGGGTGTTGAGCCGGTACCAGAGCATGGACAGGACCAGTTGGTTGAGCACCAGTGCCCTCCCTCGAAGGGAAAGGCACCGGAGGAGTCCTGTCCATTTCCGGAGCCGCTCCGCCACCCTGCCCTGCAAACTGTGCCAGTTCTCCGGCGGAGACGGATGCGTGGCGGAAAGGTAAACGCCGAGATAGAGCAGCGGACCCGCGCTCCACCGGATGGCCTGAAGAGCGGGTGGGAGGGAGCCTGCCTGCCACTCGTCCCCGACCACCAGGCCAGAGCTCTTGACCCAGTTGACCCGGGCGGAGGAGGCCGCTGAGTACACCGCCTGGCAAGCCTCCACCCGCGCCAAGTCGCCCGGGTCCTGGACCACGAGGACCACATCGTCGGCGTACGCCGACAGGACCAGCCGCAGCTCCGGCTCCCGAAGCACCAACCCCGTCAACCTCCTGCGGAGGAGACAGAGGAAGGGCTCGATGGCCAGGGCGTACAGCTGGCCCGAGAGGGGGCACCCCTGCCGCACTCCCCGCCCGAAGCTGACCGGCTCGGTCAGGGTCCAGTTGAGCCTGACCAGACACTCTGCGGAAGCGTACAGCACCTGGAGAAAACCCACAAACTGGGACCCGAAGCCCAACGCTCGCAGAGTGCCCAGGAGATACCCGTGGTCCACCCTGTCGAACGCCTTCTCCTGATCCAGGGACAGGAGGGCGAACGACAGACCATCCCTGCACCCAAGCTCCAAGAGATCCCGGACCAGATAGAGGTTATCGAAGATGCTACGGCCCGGGACGGTGTAGGTCTGGTCTGGGTGGATCACGTCCTCCAGCACGGACCCCAGCCGCAGCGAGATGGCCTTGGCGATGATTTTGTAGTCCGTGCTGAGGAGCGAGACGGGACGCCAATTCCGTAAATCGCGGAGGTCCCCCTTCTTCGGCAATAAGGCGAGCACAGCTCGCCTGCACGAGAGAGGGAGGACCCCGCCCTGCAAGGACTCGGCCCAGACGCTGGCCAGGTCTGGGCCGAGGACGTCCCAGAACACGCGGTAGAACTCCACGGTCAGCCCGTCCATGCCCGGAGACTTGTTGGCGGGCATGCGACGGAGGGCGTCCGAGAACTCGGCCAGAGAGAGAGGCAGCTCTAGCCGGTCCCGGGCGCCCGCGCTGAGCGTCGGGAGCCCGTCCCAAAGCACTCTGCGAGCGGCAGGATCGGTCGGATCCGGAGAGAAAAGGTGCGCGTAGAAGGTCCGGGCCCTCTCGCACATCTCCGCCGGATCCGTGAGGGGGGCGCCATCCTCCGCCAGAAGGCAGGTGACGTGCTTCTTGGCCCCCCTCCGTTTCTCCAGGGCGTAGAAGAAGCGGGAGCCGCGATCCATCTCCCGCAGGAGGCGGATGCGGGAGCGAACAAAGGCGCCCCGAGCCCGATGGTCCTCGAGGACCCGGAGCTCCTCCCGCTTCTCCTGGCACGCTCCGCAAAGGGATGGATCCTCGGGGCTGGCAGCCAGACACCTCTCCAGCTCTAAGACCTCCCGTTCCAACTGCCCTATCGCCGCATCCCTCCGTCGGCTGACGCCCCGGGTGTAGTCACGGCAGAAGAGCCGGGCGCGCACCTTCCCCACATCCCACCAGCGCCGTGCCGAGGGAAAGGCGCACCGCTGCCCTCGCCAGGCCAGCCAGAACTCCCGGAAGGACGCCACGAAGCCCGCATCCTCCAGCAAGCTGTTGTTGAAGTGCCAATAGGCCGGCCCCGGCCTCTCCGCACTGAGGGAGGCCGTTACGGTGACGAGGTGGTGATCGGAAAAAGGGGCCGGCCGGACGCTGGAGGACTGGGCCCGTGAAAGGTGGAATCGCGACATGTAGCTCCATCACAGGTGTAGCAGAGTGATTACCCTCTCCTGCCCTGCAGGGCCTGAAACAGCTCAGGAGACGGCTGTGGCTGAGGCAAGACGCCTGGGCTGATTGGGGAAAGTAGGCTCAGCTGTGGCCATGCCCCAATCAGGTCCAGCTGGTCCCTATAAAAGGCTGTGAGTCAGAAGCCCAGGCAATGTCCCTCTGCTTTTAGAGGGAGAAGGGCCTGGCTGTAAGGTGCTAAGATGGGACCCTAGAGTGGATCAGGGCTGGGGAAAGGCCTAGAGAGCTGGGGAAGCTCTGGCCTAGGAAAGCTCCAGGCTGAAGGCCTGGTAAGGCCCATTAGGTATTAAGTTGCAGGGGACAGCCCATAGGTAGGCAGAGGCAGCAGGTCTGAACCCCCTTTGCCTATGATGAGTGGCTTACACAGCAGTCCATGCCACCGAGCAGGGGCCTAGATGGGGAATGGCAGTAGCTGAACACTGAGGCGAAGTGGCGATAAAGGGTGGGGGTTCCCCTGGGAGGGGGAGACCCTGAGGCTGTGAGGGGTTATTGACAGGGGGCAGCACCCTAGGCACTGGGGTCCTGGGAGGGACACAGGGCCAGGTAAGGCAGATCACCAGCTTGCAGTGGGTGCTCCAGAACTGGAATGAGCTAATTCCCAGAGAGACCAGCAGGAGGTGCTGCAGGGATGAGTCCAGATGCTTATACAGGCTAACAATGCCACTATTGCAGGCCTCCAATGTTATTGCATGGAATAAAAACCCAGATTATCTCCTTTAGCAGCACACAATGCTAAATATCATGGCTCTAAACTGGGGCCTTACCATGTATTTACACATAATTGGTTCCTGAGCTGATGGGCAAAAACAAAGTAGTATAACTTCAATTTATTTATCAAAGTATTGAAACAAAATTCATTTATCTCAAAGCTGAGCTCTATGAGGATCTGACTGTTCATGGTAATGGAATACAGGGCATGTCACATTCAAATTGCCAGCATGATACCAGCCTAGTTCAGTGGAGACCAAAACCTGATGATGGCCGGTGGTTTAAGTCAAGCTCTTGGTAAATTTGTCTCAAAAAAAAAAAATCTCTCTCCATCAGATTTGGCAATAAATATTCTTCTAGGTGCGGAGACGTAATGAATAACCTATGACAGGGTGTGCATTCATAGGCCAGAAGCATACACTTCAGATTTAAGGAAGAATACCAAAGTTCAAGTGTCATCCACGTAAGAAATGCATTAAATTCTCATCCACACACACCCTGCCTTGGATTACTGCTATTAGAATATGGCTCTTTCATTTGTTTTTTAAAATAGTTTTTTGGAGGGTGGCAGGGGTCTTTAAGTCCTTGGAGCTGTGGTGTTAGATACGCTAGCAGAGAGTGCTGCATGCTGATTCAGCAGATCTCGATGTTATTCATAAAAAGAGCACAGGCTTGGTTCAATGGAGAAGGCACTTGACTAGGTTTATTGTTGCCAAAGTACGGTACTATTGCCCCCTGGGAGCTACAGGCATACTAACCCGTGTGCCCATGACAAGTACCAGCTCAATCAACAGAACATGATGCTGTTTTGCTCATTGGCCAGCACAAAAGGAGAAAGCCCTTCTTTCCATTCTCCCTTTATACACAGATCCAAACAAGTTACCTATTACAATTCATATGCTTTTCGTTATTATCCCGTGTCTTGTACCTTCCAGTGTGAACGAAACAACCTCATCCATTATCCTGTCATTCCCTCCCTCTGCTTTTAGGAGACTGAGCAGAGGCTGCACTGCCCCTTATTTTAAACTCCTAGGCAAAAATTAATGGAGGAATCCACAGCAACACTACCTATTTACTCCGAACAACAAATATGCACATTCCTATTCTAGAGCACCAGGCAGTGTAAGAGCCTTTGTTGAGTAATCACTTACTGTTACCTCCCCATTATTCTTCCTCCATCCCCTTTCTATGGTACCTCTGTGTTACAACATGTTTAATTTAATCTGTAAGTGCCTCAGGACAGGGAGCATGTCTTCCTTCTGTTTGGGGAAGAGCCTGGCACACCTCTGAGCCCCTTTAATTAGAGACAAATATTTTAATTATTAAAATTAAATAAGACAATATTAGTCAGGGCAGACACAATATACATCTAACAGGTACACCTGCAGGTATGAAGGAAACAACGCTATGAGAATTGCTATTCTTCGTATTAAGCTTGTTAGAGATGGGAGCTCTGCCTTGTTATTCTGTTTGAATTGTACTGAAGAGCTGGAATAAGATTACTTGAATGCCATCACAGAACCAGGATGCAGAATTCAGGAGACTTTCTCAAGTGGCCAAATAAGTTACCTAAGACAAAAAACGGATCAGAATGAGCTTGTGCTACAGCTATTGAGGGCCCATCATGGACAGATGCTAGTGTATAAATATCACATTAGTGTAATATAAATAGTGGCTGAGACACAGGAAGAGCCCATCCAAAAATCTCTAGAATCCCTGTGAGAGCTACTGAGACATTGCATGAGAATAAGCCTTTCATTGCTTGTCTTTGCCCACTCTCATTGGTTTGGCTACTTTTAAAGCATAAGATCTTGCCAACAAACAATATGCCCATCAAAATTGAATGAATCATCTTCTATGTTGTCCACCATATGCATCATTTATTTTAAAAAATGCCCTAAGACTGTATAAAAGTGAAAGTTTTACTCACATATGGGTAAAGCTAAAATTTTGTCATGGATATTTTTAGTAAGTCATAGACAGGTCATGGGCAATAAACAAAATATCATGGAAGCTGTGACCTGTCCCTGACTTTTACTAGAAACATCCCTGACAAAATGGGGAGGAGAGTCCAACATCCTGCCCCCTCACCCCTGCAGCAGCAGGGAGCTGCAGGGACCCCAGTGCCAGGGTGGGGTCCCTCTGCCACCACATGGGGCTGGGACCTGTGGGGGGGAGGGGAGCTTTAGGGGGCCCCTTACCAGCTCTGAGCAGCTCCAGGATCCCTCTGCTGCTGCTGCCAGCTGGAAGCTGTGGAAGGGACAGCTGAGTAGCTGCAGGGGGACCCCTGCCAACAGCTGGGGAGCTGCAGCCCTCTCCTCCCCTCCCCTGCCCCTGAAGCCACTGAGCAGCTCCAAGGTCCCTCTGCCAGCAGTGGCTGAGAGCTGCAGGGGGATCCCTGCCAGCAGAAGTGGCTGGGCAGCTCAGGGATCACTGCCAATGGCAGCAACCAGTCAGTTGCAGGGGGTCCTGCCATCCACAGCTGCTGGTCAGCTGCTGCAGGGTCCCCTGCCGCCCGTGGAGGCTGGGCTGGTGTGGGGTCCCCCGCGGCCAGCAGCAGTTGGTCAGTTGTGGGTAGGGCCAGTGTAACCACTAGGCGAACAAAGCGGCCGCCTAGGGCACCGAGATTTGGGGGCACCAAAAAACAGTGCCCCTCCAAAAATGTTTACGCTACTGCTGGAAAACAAATGAATAAAGAAAAACATCGTTGAACTTGCATTTAAACTTGTCATTCTTCTCTCTTATGTTACAGCTATAGCCTACGCCAGCTCTGTGTTGTGGGCACAAGCGTAATGCTTCACTATGGTACAAAGTGGCAATGACGTCATTTTTCTTGTCGCGCACAGCCGTTACCCATTCTGACAGGCTGTTTATAATGCTAAGTTTACTAGTTTTCGGACGTTGTCGACTCAGGCTAACTATTTTTGTTGAGTTGTTTCAGATCTAAGACTCTGGCAATTGCTGCTGCATCATTTCACTAATACCTTGTGTCAGTTGTGTGTGTACGTTAAGTATTTGAGTGTATATGTTTATCATGTGTGAATATGCATGTGTAGGTTACGGAAATTTGTCATATTGATATTGTCAGTTGTTGTATGGCGGAGTATCTGCCATTCTAATATTATAAATTTTATTAATAACAATAATTGGATATTCTGAAGGTAAAATAAAATGTAGTAGATTTTGATATGAAAGAATGAAGGAAGGAAATATATGGGTACAATGCCACATTATGCAGTATTCATTTTTGAAAATGTATAATAAGTGATCCTCTGGGGCGAGGGCAGGGGGATGCAAGATGGAAGTTTTGCCTAGGGTGCAAAATATCTCTGCACCGCCCCCGGCTATGGGGCTCCCACTGTCACAGAGGTCACAGAAGTCACAGAATCCGTGACTTACACGACCTCTATGACATAATCTTAGCTTTTCATATGGATAATCATATTGTATTCTAGTGGTTTTCCCGTAGTCGTTAAAAGACTTAACACTACTAAAACTACGAGAGATCCCTTGGTAGCTGAAGTGCTGACTGCACAAGTTTATGAAGCAGCATGCCTTGATTTCTTTCTCCACTGTCCTGGTTGACCAGTCTTGCATGACCATGCTATGGAGATTAGTTGATAACCACAAAGCTCCTACATCCGCAGAATCATTATACTAAAGAAAGAATGAGCGCATAATGTCAACTTACAACAAAGAGAAAACACTTATAGAAGTGAGCACCTTAAACATAATGGTGATAGGAGATGGAACATCAAAGAATTACACAGGCACATATATAAAAAGCAAAACCATACCAATCTCAGCTTCATACTTTGACACCAGCCCCTCCTCTTGAGTGGTTTCACAGCTACTCATCCATGGAAGAGAGTTATGACATTTTTGCTGAAAAAGGAAGTCATTTTAGTTTAGTTACTACCTACAATGCATTTTAAATAAGGCCCTGGGAGCTCTGCATGAAACTCCACAAGCCACTAGAAAAAAAAAATCCACCAAACCCATGACTTCCCCTCGGGGATGTTGTCAAACCCTGTTCCAAATATATTGACAAGGAGGGTGGTAAACCACTGGAATGGGTTTCCTAGGGAGCTGGAGGAAACTCCTTCCTTAGAGGTTTTTAAGGCCCAGCTTGACAAAGCCCTGGCTGGGATGATTTAGTTGGGGATTGGTCCTGCTTTGAGCAGGGGGCTGGACTAGATGACCTCCTGAGGTCCCTTCCAACCCTGATAGTCTATGATTCCAGTCCTTCCACCACTGCAAGTTCTGGTGGAGTTGCCAAAAGGGCTGGTATGGTTTAACAGAGAGGTGAGTGGAGCAGGCTTCTGTGAGGAGGGGAAAGACATTGGGAGTAGGAACGTTCATGCTGCATGGGTTGAAATGGAGGGGGTGATAAAATTACTTTCTTCATTTGAGACCAACTATTGCCCCCTGCTTTCCAAGACATATTTGTATGACTTTCAAGTTTTATTGCAGTGCCTTAGTCTTCACTGTGTTTGCTATTTTACGTGTCTTTTAGGATGCCTGACTGCTTCCCTTTCTATTCCACATCTTACCAAGAATGGTATATCACTGACTGTGAGTTTTTTAGTCTCCTAGTAGAGCGCAACCGCCCATAGTCATTTGTGAGTGTCATGTTTTTCCACTCTAATCCACAGAGGAGAATTCCTTTTGACAAGCCAGAGTGAATTTAATTGAGCTATGTCATATGCCATTAGATAAAGTTTCAAATTTGGCAAACATCAAAAGTGCCTTAACTCAGGCTTGCATATAATTTTTAGTAGCTTCCTACATGATTTCTTATCATTCCATATAAAATAGGGAAATTGCTTTTTTACATTTGCAAATAAAAATAATGGCAGAAAGGTACAAAGCTAACATTTAAACTCCATAATTACACTGTAATACACATATACCCCCCTCACTCATCTTCTCTGCTTTTCCCACATATAGGGCCCAATGTATACTGCACAGAATGTGATTGTATGGGACTGCACAAATGATCCCATCATTTATTGCTTTGCCAAAAGGCCACATAAATCTCAGTGGGTGCTGAATAAATCCACTAAAATGGCCATTTAGCCCCTCAGATTCTCCAGCTACCTTTTAACATTCCTTCTCGCTGTCTGTCCATTAACCCCACAAAAATGGTTTGGCACATTTGCGGCACCTCTTTCTGTACTGCTGCCCTTAAAGGCGAAGTAGGAAGCTCTGAGGGAGATTCTTCGCAATTAAGCACACCAGGAATCGACCTTCTCTCAGGCGTGGTCTACACTAGGAACTCATGTTGTTATACCTACGTCACTCAGGGGTTGGAAAATCCACCCCCCAAGCAATGTAGTTATGCCGACCTAACCCCCAGTATAGACAGTGCAATGTCGACAGGAGGGTTTCTCCAATCAACATAGCTAGAGCTTCTTGGGGAGGCTGACAGGAGAAGCTCTTCCATTGGCATAGGCAGTGTCTTCACTAAGCACTATAGTGATGCAGCTGCACCAGTTCTGTCCCCACACTGCAGCCCTGTAAGTGCAGACAAGCCCTCAGGGAAAGAGGGCAGAAAGTGCTGAAGCACTGTCTGGAGTGGGAGCAGAAAGTGGCTTACAGTAAGGCCTGGTCTACACTACGACTTTAGGTTGAATTTAGCAGCATTACTTTGATTTAACCCTGGACCCGTCCACACAACGAAGACCTTTTTTTCGACTTAAAGGGCTCTTTAAATTGATTTCTTTACTCCACCTCCGACGAGGGGATTAGCGCTGAAATCAGCCTTGTCGGGTCGAATTTGGGATAGGGTGGACGCAATTTGACGGTATTGGCCTCCAGGAGCTGTCCCAGAGTGCTCTATTGTGACCGCTCTGGACAGTGCTCTCAACTCAGATGCACTGGCCAGGTAGACAGGAAAAGGCCCGCAAACTTTTGAATTTAATTTCCTGTTTGGCCAGTGTGTTTGCAGAGCTCATCAGCATGATGTGCACATTGCCCAGCCCGCACTTTGTGTGAAGTATTTGACCATGTCCCTCTTGTCACCACGCTGCCGTCTCCTCCTCTCCTGGTTTTGTGCAAAACAATTGTCTGCTGTTGCTCTGACGGAGAGAGGAGTGACTGATGACATGGCTTACAGGGAATTAAAATCAACAAAAGGAGTGGCTTTGCATCAAGGATAAACACAAACAACTGTCACACAGAATGGCCCACTCAAGGACTGAACTCAAAACCCCGGGTTTAGCAGGCCATTGATTTCACAAAACAAATTGGGTCAATTTCTTCTTTTGATCCATCTATCTTCTACATCTTAGGCTGGCAGTAGATGGTGCAGTACGACTGAAAGCCATCATCATCTCCTGGCTGATCGCCAGAAGACAGTACAGTAGGATTGCTAGCCATTGTCATATCCTGGGTGCTCAGCAGAAGATGAGAATGTTCTGGCTGAGTCACTCCCATGTCTGCCCAGGTGCCCCTGACCGATCTCACCGAGGTTGGCTAAAAGTGTACCCAGGAATATGACTACGATGGCTACCAAACGTAATGCGCTGTCTGCTGCCAAAAGGCAATGAGCTGCTGCTGTGTAGCAATGCAGTCCCACCCAGGAGAGTTACGGTGACGGTGAGCTGAGCGGGCTCCATGCTTGACGTGGTATGGCGTCTGTTCAGGTAACCCAGGAAAAAAGGTGTGAAAAGATTGTCTGCCGTTGCTTTCACGGAGGGAGAGAGGGAGGGAGAGGGGGGCCTGATGACATACACCCAGCACCATCCGAGACACTTTTTTTGCCCCATCAGGCATTGGGATATGAACCCAGAATCCCAATGTCCTGCAGTAACAAACCCAAGAAAGAAACCAACAGGACTCCACTGGCCATCACATACAGTCCCCAGCTAAAACCTCTCCAACGCATCATCAGGGATCTACAACCCATCCTGGACAACGATCCCACACTTTCACAGGCCTTGGGTGGCAGGCCAGTCCTCGCCCACAGGCAACCTGCCAACCTGAAACATATTCTCACCAGTAACTGCACACTGCACCATAGCAACTCTAGCTCAGGAACCAATCCATGCAACAAACCTCGATGCCAACTCTGCCAACATATCTACACCAGCGACACATCACAGGACCTAACCGGATCAGCCACACCATCACCGGTTCATTCACCTGCACGTCCACCAATGTAATATACGCCATCATATGCCAGCAATGCCCATCTGCTATGTACATCGGCCAAACTGGACAGTCGCTACGGAAAAGGATAAACGGACACAAATCAGATATTAGGAATGGCAATATACAAAAACCTGTAGGAGAACACTTCAACCTCCCTGGCCACACTATAGCAGACCTTAAGGTGGCCATCCTGCAGCAAAAAAACTTCAGGACCAGACTTCAAAGAGAAACTGCTGAGCTTCAGTTCATCTGCAAAGTTGACACCATCAGCTCAGGATTAAACGAAGACTGTGAATGGCTTGCCAATTACAAAACCAGTTTCTCCTCCCTTGGTTTTCACACCTCAACTGCTAGAACAGGGCCTTATCCTCCCTGATTGAACTACCCCATTATCTCTAGCTTGCCTGCATATATATACCTGCCCCTGGAAATTTCCACCACATGCATCTGACGAAGTGGGTATTCACCCACGAAAGCTCATGCTCCAAAACATCTGTTAGTCTATAAGGTGCCACAGGATTCTTTGCTGCTCCTTCTATAATGCAAGTAACCAACACGTATTAGCTATAGGTTGTCATTTTGTGGTGCTTTATCATTAGTTAAAAACATGCTTTGGGGAGATTAGTGAAGGATTTCATAATCACTTAACATCGCTGCATGACTCAGTGCGGATCCCAAATAAAGCAGTAGGCCTTGCGGCATAACTTAGGTCTAATGTGACACACAATACACAGGGACTTACCCATATGCCATGATTTAGAGAAGCCTAACTTTCAAGGACTCTTCTGTTGTGCATCTCCTGAGTTATCTTCAACTATGCAGCTTAATCATGTTTAATTTTATTCCTGAGTAAGTGAGATTCTTGGTTTTCCATTTCAATTCCCACTAGGCAAATAAAACTGATGGAAAACATTTTGAGAAGGGTACTATGATTTCATCCAGTTGACTTTGTAGGCTGAGATGACTCCAAATTCAGATATTATATTTAATGTTTTTAGGACAGATGCTGTTGGGTCTTTTCAGAGTAGACTATCATCTGCATACATTAGCAACTTGTGTGCCTCCACAGAACACCCTTCATATCCTTCTGGGTTCTCAAAGATACTGCTGCTGACAATACAATGACAGTGGGGCAAACCAAGCTTATGGCCTGGTTCCCCCACACCAGCAACGAGCAGGATTGTATAAGGCCACACAGCAGAGTGCCTCACCACATATGGGATGGAGCACAGTCTCCCAGAGGTCCCTTTTATGCATCCCCCCATACCCAGGGCTAAGATTTAGAGCCCTGCACAGATACAAAATTTGTATCTGCATCCAAACTGTGATTTGCAAAAATGGTCTGTGGATATAAAATGGATATCCGTGGATTTGCAGGGCTCTACTGAGGTCCATCAGTACAAGGAATCATTAAATCACTGCATCTCTCTCAGAGTGGAGGTCCTTGAGTTTTGGAGGCTACCATGGCCTCAGGCCTACAGTTACAGCTCTGAGGTGGTTCCACTGCTGCTCCATAGCCTTAATGGTGTGGAATTCTCTCTCCTCTCCCGTTGGCCTGGCCAGAATCCCACTGTGCACAATATAATGTGGACAGTGATAGCAGTGATGTGACATCTTCATTTTGTTCCCCTATGTAGTACAGAGGGAGGAAAAGGAGACTGTAAACCATTGGTATGAACTGTAGTGATGAGATGAGAACAAACCACTAGTTTATATTGCCCCCAAAGCCAGCTTTCCCCGATAAGCAGTAAATGCCTGCAGTCCAAAATGTTCTGGCTAAAGTTGCTGCCATTCATTCTAGTTCTTGTCTCCCACTTGAAGTGCAATAAGCCTCTGGAGACCATTTGACTCTTACCTGCTGTGCATGAAGCCACCTCAGACCTGCTGAGATTCAGGATTATTTTATCACAATGTATCTGGCCATCCAGCATCTATACTTGTACAGGAGAGAAGTGTGAAAGTGCCTATTTTACTGGGGGAGGTTCTGTGGACTGTGTAATATAGGAGCTCAGACCAGATGATCACAAAGGACCCTGCTGGTTTTACAATCTAAGAATGTAAGGGTTGCAAAACACCGCCTGCTTCCGGGGGGCATATACAAAAAGATTTTCAAACGGAAGCAGATCTGGGAATGGGGGAGACAGTAAGGGCTCCAAAAATGCAGCTGAGAGTCATACTTTTTTTTTTTTAAACAAGGACCAAAAAGGAGCATTATTTTATTTGTATTCATTTGCCACAGATGCTGCTGCTATAAAGAAGTTCATATTTTGGTATATAAGCCAAATTACTTTAAAGCAATTTTGACGCAACGCCCTACTGCAGTACGCAATATCAATTATTTCTTGCTAAGTGTGACTGGGAGACAGCTTCAAGTTCCGATCTACACAGGCTGGGATACACAGGGCAAAGGCAGCTGACAGACTCCACTGGGGATACCTTGTCCATTCCAATGCCAAACTGCTGCCCCTTCATCCATAGCCACAGGCAATGGGGAATGACAGGGTGTGAACTGTGCTAGATTAATTCCATTCTGCCTACATAGGATTGAAGGCTGGACTCCACCATCAGAGCTAGGCGTGTGTGCACAGCACTTTCACCCAGAGAATCTTATTGGGATTACAAAAGGTGAGTTTTCAAAAACTTTACTACTTACATAAACATGCCATGTTTCTATAAAATATTTTCCAATCATAATGAGATTCCTAAACTGGAGTCTGTGCAGAGCTGGCTGGTCTTTTGGTGCCTGACTCGCCTCTTACTTTCCAGCTGCTAAATTGCATTAAATCAAGTTTAAAAGACACTAATTAATCTTCTACGTATGAAATTACTATTGTTGCCACAGGGATATTGTAAAAAGGAGGGGACAACCTTTGCATTGCTACATGGACCATGCTATGAAAAAGCTTGGGAACCCCAACAGGGTAATATATAACCGTTAGAGCCTTAACAAATTCAGGGTCCATTTTGATCAATTTCATGGCCAGAGGGTTCTAAAATTGGTCAATTTCACATTTTCAGATGTTTTCATCTGAAATTTCATGGTGTTTTAACTGTGGGGGTCCCAAAAGGAGGTCACACAGCTGATGTGAAGGGGATGGGGGTTGCAGGATTGCCACCCTCACTGCTGGGTTCTGAAGGCAGCATCTGCGGAGCTTCCTGCAAGTGGGGGAGATACCTGGAGGTGGGTCTTATCTCCCTCATGCTGCTGGGAATGTCCCTGCCAGAGACCCTTACTTGCTAGCTGGGCTGGGGAGGGATGGGACTTCTTCCCCTGCACAACTGCTCTCGGGGGGAGATCAGACCCATCTCCAGGTACCTCCTCTGGCTGCAGGAAGCTCCACAGCTGCTGCCTTCAGAGCTGGCCTCTGAAAGCAGTGCAGCTGTGGAGCTTCCTGCAGCAGGGGAGATTCCTGTAGGTGGAGATGGGTCTGATCTCCCCTCGAGACCAGCCATGCAGGGGAAGAAGTCGTCCTTCCCTCTCCAGCCTTGTGGACTAGCAGCTGGACCCTGGTGAACAGTAGGAGCCCCCAGTCCTGCCCCTCCAACAGCTAGATTTTATGGAGGAAGTCTGATTTCACAGCCTGTGATGTGTTTTTCATGGCCATGAGTTTGGTAGGGCCCTATTAATAATGAACTAGCTCAGGGGTTCTCAAACTGGGGATTGGGACCCCTCAGGGGGTCATGAGGTTATTATATGGGGGGTCACGAGCTGTCAACTTCGACCCCAAACCTTGCTTGCCTCCAGCATTTATAATGGTGTTAAATATATTAAAAAATGTTTAATTTATGAGGGTGGTCACACACATAGGTTTGCTGTGTGAAAGGAGTTGCCAGTAAAAAAAGTTTGAGACCCACCGAACTAGCTCTTGTAATACTGCATACAGATATGGTCACTCCATTTCAAAAAGGATATATTGGAATTGGAAAAGGTTCAGAAAAGGGCATAAAAATGATTAGGGGTATGGAACAGCTTCCATATGAGGAGCGATTAATAAGACTGGGATTTTTCAGCTTGGAAAAGAGACGACTAAGGGGGATATGATAGAGGTGTGAAGTAAATAAGGAAGTGTTATTTACTCCTCATAACACAAGAACTGGGGGTCACCAAATGAAATTAATAGGCAGCTCATTTAAAACAAATAAAAGCAAGTATTTCTTCACACAACACACAATCAACCTGTGGAACTCTTTGCCAGAGGATGTTATGAAGGCCAAGACTATAACTGGGTTAAAAAAAGAACTAGATAAATTCATGGAGGATAGGTCCATCAATGGCTATTAGCCAGGATGGGCAGGAATGGTGTCCCAAGCCCGTTTGCCAGAATCTGGAAATGAGAGACAGGATGGATCATTTGATGATTTCCTGTTCTGTTCATTCCCTCTAGGGTACCTGGCATTGGCCACTGTTGGAAGATAGGGTACTGGGCTAGATGGACCTTTAGTGTGACCTAGTATGGCTGCTCTTATGTAAGTGTGAACTATTACCCTCTACTAGATAGAATCAGAGATGTCCAATCAATTGTCAAAAGCTTTATACTGCTCACCAAGGTATCTTATACTTCAAGTGCTGTCCTTCTAAGCACAGAGATCTGAATTCTATCCCTGCTGGTCTCAGGTGTTCAAAGCAGCCAGAGTGTGCAGCACAGTAACAGCGGTGATGTGCTAGATGGCCACAGATTTGTTGCCGTATTTATAAACGCAATCCTAGGTGAGACATGTCTAGTAGAAAAGTATTAATGCCATTGTACAAGGCAACGGTAAGATCTCAACAGGAATACTGTGTACAATTCTGATCACCCACATTCAAGAAAGATGAATTTAAACTGGAACAGATGCAGAGAAGAGATACTAGGATGATCATGGGAATGGAGAAACTATTTCATAAGAGAAGACTGGAAGAACTTGGTTTGTTTAACAAAAAGAAAGCTGAGAGGGATATGATTGCTCTTTACAAATATACTAGAAGAGTAAATACTAGGGATGTTGAAGAGCTAGGTAAGCTAAAGCACAATGTTGGCACAAGAACAAATGGATGTAAACTGTCCATGAAAAAATTCAGGCTGGAAATTAGGTTTCTAACCATCAGAGAGGTGAAGTTCTGGAATAGCCTCCTGGTAGGAGCTATGGGGGCACGCAACTCAATTAGTTTTAAGAGCGAGCTGGACAAATATGTGAGGGTGATCGTAAGATGGAGTTGCTTGTGATGGTAGGGGGCAGGGCTCAACAGCCCTAGGGCTCACTTCTGGTTTACATTCAGAAAAGCTCATGCTTCCATGTTTCAGCCGACACCTGCCGGGGTCAGGAAGGGACCCTCCAAAAGTTTGTATTTAGTGAGGGTTGGTTTTTTTTTTTAATCTCCTTCCTCTGAAGCATCAGCCATGAGCACAGCTGGAGATGGAACACTGAGTGGAGTGGGCCAGGATTGTGAGGTGCCATTGAGCATTCTCTCTCTCAAGTGCTTGACTAGCTGGTTCTTGCTCACATGCTCAAGGTCTAACTGATCATCATACATCAGGTTGGGAAGGAATTTTCCCCCAGGTCAGAGTGGCAGTGACTCAGGATTTTTCCACCTTCCTCGGCAGCATGTCAGGACACGTCACTTGTCAGGATTAACTGGGTATATCTCAATTATTTCCCTGCTATTGAAGGCTCCTCAGGCACTGGTGCACCTCAATCCATCCTATTCTCTGCCTGTGGTACATACATTTTAATATTTTGGTCTAATTTCAGTTGTTGAGTTTAGTTTGCAAGTGCTGGGTGGTGGTCTGTGATATACAGGAGGTCAGACTAGAAGACCTAGTGGTTCCCTCTGGCCTTAAGCTCTATGACTGTAAGGGTACATCTACACTACTCGCAGGATCGGCGGGTAGTGTTCAATGTATCAGGGATCGATTTATCGCATCTCGTCTGGATGTGATAAATTGATCTGCTAATCGACGCCCATAATACACCTCAGCAGGAGGACTAACCGCAGTTGACAGGGGAGCCGTGGCAGTCGACTCACTGCCGTGAGGACAGCTAGGTAAGTCGAACTAAGATACTTCAACTTCAGCTACGCTAAAGTTGCTTATCTTAGTTCTAACCCACACCCTAGTGTAGACCAGCCCTAAAACTGACAGGAGAATAGAACGAGAATTCAGAGCTGTCACTAATTACAAAATACATCTCTAAGAACCTAAAAAAGAAGAAAGGCAACTTCAGTTTTCTGCCAAAACTCTGATGCTTTAGCATTGCAATTGTAACTGTAATTAAGTTTTCAATAACAATTTTAGGAGGAAAAAGATTTCCCTGTGTTTTCCAATTTGTTTACTTGGCGCATCTGATGGTGCACTGTGTACAGTCAGTTTTACTCTTGTCCCTGTAGAGTCACCTAGGTTCCCCTGTTTGCATGGTCTTTCACAAGGCAATGGGGGAGAGAAAAAACATTTTAAAAAATAGGAATACATAATTGTAAAACCACTAAAACTGGCAGGGGAATTCATGGGGGTGCAGCACTAAAAACTGTTCTTGAGTTATTTTTCAATAATAGCAAGTTGACTTTGTCCCTTTACATTCAGAATAGTTAAATATTATGTATTAAAGTCATTGCTCATTAATTTTAGAGCCTTGTGAAACTGGTATATACAGCATGGCATAACACTGGGATCCTCTCTTCCTACATACCAGATATGACATCACTAATTCACATAACATTTCATAACCCAGTGAATAAACCACTTCTCCAGATTGTCTGTAGTGCTCATTATGACTGCAATTATGTAACAAAACGCTGAACAGCATGCAGTCATTGCAGTTATTAATCATTCTGGTTTTGTTTCAATTACTTGCATTATAGCATGGTGGATAGACTGCATTATGCCACAAACTGAATGTCAGAGCTAAATGACATGTCTGTGAGTCTACTGTTTTAAGAGCCTTTCATCATAATTTACCCTTTCAATTCATATTCTGATAATCTGGGGGGAAAAAAAAAGATGAGAAGCTCATGTCAATATAGTCACTGACCTTTGCAGTAAACAGAAGACAGTTCTTACCAGTAAACAACTTGGCAAATAAGAAACCTGTTTCGCCAGAGATTGGAATAGTCCCTGCTTAAGACGACGGTCTCTGCATACAAATCAGATCTTACAGAAAATCAGCGATTTCTGGACTGATTTGGAAATAAAAAAGGCAGGAGTGAAGAGACCTTGGAAAAGGACCTTTAAAACTAACCATTACCGAGTAGAATATTTTTCAAAGCAGTTTACTTAAAAATACGTATTATTTTAAAGAAAGAAAAAACTAATCAACAAACAACGGGAAATACTTCCCCCCCAGCTGCCCTTCCAGTCGCCCTAACCCCACCCCTTGTTTCCCCTGGGTAAATCCCTGCAAATCCACAGATATCCACTTTATATCCACGGGTATCCACATGCACAGTTACCCGTGGATCATTTTTGCAGATCATGGATTGGATGAGGATCCAAATTTCGTATCTAGAGCCTCACCAATTTGTGGATATCTGTGGGTATCCGTGCAGGGCTCTACCCCCAGGCTCTCTGTGCCAAGGTCCCAGAGCTGGTGTGCACTATCATGGGCTGGACCATGAAGTACATCTGGGAGCATGTGCTGGCCTGGATACAGGCACAGGGAAGATGGGTGTGTCCAGACCCCTCCTTCCCCCTGGATAGCCACCAGCCACCTGGAAGAGGTAAGCAAATGAGGTAATGTCCTAATTTACATAGACAGTGAATGTGCATTGATCATTTGCATATTTACCCTCATGCGAGCCTTCCACTTCCTGCAGTTTCTCCCAGAGCAAGGGTTCAAACCCAGAAGTCCTGACTCCCAGGCCTGCTGCTGCTCTAACCCACTAGATCCCATTTCCTTTCCCAGAGCTGAGGAAGGAACGCAGGTGTCCTGTCTCCCGGCCCAGTGTCCAAACCACTAGACCATGCAGCCTCCATGTAACGCTCAACCAGTTGTGCAGTGTCACCCACAGCCAGCCACATACTAGCCGTATGGACATGATAGTTCAAAGACATTTCCCCCACACTGCTTCCTGGTGATCGCTTCCACTCTCCTCTCCCTCCAGAAAGGCTTGCTCTCCTACTTTGGTTCTCCCACCTGGCAGACTATCACCTTCTTTGCCACAGGACTCCTCACCGCCTATCTCAGCATCTGGAAGATGTTTTAGACCATGGATGGGGTCGGGTGGGGGCGTTCCCTGTCACCTCCATCTCCACCCGGACAGCACTGGGTTTTCCTGGGGCACTGGCTCCTTCATTCACACTCACAGTTCTGCAATAGTTTTTTTAGAGCAGTGAATAGGTGGAAGTAACAGATACTCATGACAGTGGCTGACTAGCAGATAAGCCACGGACAAAAGTAGCCCCTGCTGGGGTAATAGGGAGAAGACTTTTTCCAATGCTTCAAGCCCCATGACAGGCTACTCCATGTTAGGAATCTGGGCAAAGTAAATTCACTCCTGTTCCTTTTGCTTCACCTCTCCCATGCACTGGGACCCCTGTCTCCTCCACCCTTCTCCTGAATAAGACTCATCCCATCTCCATAGTCCCATGCTGCTGAGCAGCCACTTGCTCCCAGTACACCAACAGCATCCTGCTTCCTACACAAAGTTCCTTTGGACTTCTTGAGTTAAATGCACAAAATAAGTTAGATGCCTAAGTGCCTAGTTTAGGCACTTAAGTCCTGGTTTTGGCACCATTGTGATACACAACCCTCCTACCCCCTCAACCTTGTAGGTGCCTAAACACACTTGGCACCTAAGTTTTTGCAGTAAAAGTTCCCTAGGTGCCTAAGTTACTGCCTCTGGGCATGTGCAGTGCTGCCTCCCTCTAGGCGTCCAGATGTCTATCTCCCACCTAAGTACCAGAATGATTCACCAACCAGAAGACAATAAGCATTTGGCTGCTTAAGTAGTGTGCAGGGCCTAATCCAGTAAGCGAACTCAGAGGCTGCCTATCAAATCGGATCCCATTCAGGCAAGCCTGCACAAAATGACCAGAGGAGGAGGGCCTCTTCCCTCACAAGTTTTATCACTCAGTGGTAGGGTACTCTTCCAGGATGTGGGAGATCCCCAGCTAAAGTCTCCCTCTGCTTGAGGGGGAGAAGAGATCTGAACTGAGATTGGTCACCTCTCCGGTCAGTGCTCTTACCGTTGGGACACAGGATATTCTGACATGAGGGGTCAGTCTCTCCTGTTGCACTCCGGATACATACCCATTGGAGCAGGGGAACTGGATCCCCCACATCCTGGTGAGTCCTTTAGTCACCAGGCTATCGAATCATTTTCATGCTTGTACGTGCATACTCGCTCACTCTCAGAGTGTCATTTAGGCCAGAGACTGAGTGAACAGGCCGGTCCTCACGGTGTTAAGCACCTGGGGATTAGCAAGTATTTAAAAGATTAACCCAAGTCTTGAGTGCTTAGCCTGATTTCTAGTATCCCACTTAGGTTCTAGCAGTCTGCCAGCTCCTTCTTCCACTATGAGAAAGTGGAGGCTGTGCTCAGCCCTGTCTGTGTTATACAGAAATTTATACAGACCGATGAGCACAATGGCCCTTTTTGGTCTTGGAATCTAGGAATAAGCATCTTCTGGGCCAGGGTCTCATATCCTGTCCTACAGAGCGTAACATGTGGCACCCTCATCTGCTTCCTTCATGCCCCAAGACATCCAGTTTACCCTTGTTTACTCTCCATCATACTCTAGTGCAAGAAAACACTAAGGATAATTTTTCCTTTCTTCAAGGTTCTCTCACCCCCACTCCCACTCCAAACAGTTATTCATAAGCAAAAGGCAAAAGATTGACATTTCCTTTATAGAAAACAATATAAAACGTGTGCATTGTACTTTGACTGCTGCCCTGATGTACAAAATGTCTCTGTAGACTAAATCATTACTTTGCATAGCTGTCTTCCTGTCAACAAATTTTCATTATGAAAGTATTTTAGGATTATTTTTTTTTAACAAAGCAACTTGTGTTTCTTTTTGTGCCATTAGCAGGAATGTGAGAGTATCAAGTTTGACATACTGACTCCTTGGGACGACTTCAAACCCAGCAGAGGTGATGCAACTCTGCATCCTCTTGTGAAAGAGTAGTTAAGTTCTGTGCAGGTTTATTTTGTGCAGGTCAATCAGATGAGACCATGGCGAAGGTCCTGTCCACCTCAGGCAGACACTGAAGAGCCTCTCTTCCTCACTGTACAGCAAGGTCTGTGCGAGTTGGTTGCTGCCCTTCACCCCAAAAGCAGATGCATTTCTGCCATGTTGCTGTATAGAAGGTTAAGTGCTTTTAGGCTCCTCAAGATATTATGGAATCTGGAATACATTGCCTCTGCAGACTTATACATTAATGGGCTCCACATGGGTCCAGATGCCAGAGGTTTGTGCCAGCTGATCCAACTGCAGGCTTAGGCCATACTAGATATTGTCTATTTACGAATTAAATCTCAAATGTAATGATCATTTGACAGCATCTGATATACCATTTCACAACTCTAAATCCAGGCTATTTGGACAAATATTTGGCACAGATTGCATATGCATACAGCGTATTAACATAAATAAAAATCTGTCAATATGACTTACAAAAGCCTAATAATGCCACCCAGACTACGTTTTCTTTAATTTAGCTACATACATAGGCCCCCATGCTTTCCCCTTCGCTGGAAGTACTAAAAGTTCATGTGGCTGGACACCAGCAACCAGAGAGAACTCATCGGAAATGACACTGGCCAGTTCACTTATATCTACAGGCAGAACGTTATTGTAGGAGTTTAGGATGTGACTGATTACATCACTGTTTTCTGCCTTCGAGAGAGTGCACGTAGAATAGATCACAGATCCTCCAGGACACAAGGCTTTAATGGCAGACCTGTAACCAAAAAAACCCAAATTTAGATCAGTCAGAGTTATTAAACATAACCAAATGGGAAAAAAACAAACAAACAAAACACACCCACAGGAAATAAACCTTCATCAAATTGTCATAACTGAGCATTTCATTGATATGCAGGGAATTACCTGTGTTATGTTCAGCTATCTCATTTAAGTGTGTATTTTCAAACTACCCTATGATATTCTTAAAGGCATATAACAATTTACAAGTAGCATTTTAATATATAGATGTGACAAAGTTCCTCCTCTACCTTAGTGGGTCCTGCGCTTATTGGCAGATTTGCTCACCTCAGTGATCTTCCCCACAGTCTGGATCAACTCCTCCTGTGTCTGATCAGGAGTTGGGAGGTTTGGGAGAACCTGGGCCCGCCCTCTACTCTGTGTTCCAGCCCAGGGCCCTGTGGATTGCAGCTGTCTATAGTGCCTCCTGTAACAGCTGCATGACAGCTACAACTCCCTGGGCTACTTCCCCATGGCCTCCAAACACCTTCTTTATCCTCACCACAGGACCTTCCTCCTGGTGTCTGATAACGCTTGTACTCCTCAGTCCTCCAGCAGCACACCCTCTCACTCTCAGCTCCTCGTGCCTCTTGCTCCCAGCTCCTCGCACACACTTCCTCTCCTCTGGCTCCTCCTTCCCTGACTGGAGTGAGCTCCTTTTTAAACCCAGGTGCCCTGATTAGCCTGCCTTGATTGGCTGCAGGTGTTCTAATCAGCCTGTCTGTCTTAATTGCTTCTAGCAGGTTCCTGATTACTCTAGTGCAGCCCCTGCTCTGGTCAATCAGGGAACAGAAAACTACAGAATCCAGTGATCAGAATATTTGCCCTCTACCCTACTGGTTTGGGTCTGTCACAATGATTCCAACTGTACTTCAGAATGATCCTCTTACCAACGTTTAACCAGTACTCTTTGGACCTGATTTTCAAATATGGGCATGCACAACTGCATGCCTAATTGGCACATGGAAGTGTTGTGATTGTGCATATAAACTCGGTGATAGAACATAAAAATGGCCTGCTAAATACCTAGCTGGCCATTTGCACATGCAAACACCAAAATGAACGTGCAATTGCAGTAACAGCACAGAATTCTTAGGCTTGCAGTTTGACATGCATTTCTGCAAATCAGACTTACTGCTTACTTGAAAGGTACCCTACTACTGTATTATCTTACTATCTCCCTATGATGGGTCAATAACTCTGACTGTTTAGTAACATATATTTTGGGGCTGATCCAAAAGCTTTTCCATTTATTTAACCGCTGCAGGATTGGGCCCTTAATCAGCAAATGCTTTGTCTAATCAAATGTCTCTAACCGCATGAAAGCTAAACGTTAAAATGCACAACCGCTCTGTTTACAAAAATAAAACCACAGCAATTACATACAGTCTCAATGTTACAAATGGCATCTGTTATTTTTCCTCAACCTCCAAACAAAAGAAAAAGAAACAGGGATCCAGTTTGCTTTCAATTAAAGCAGACATCTTATTAAGGGGTGGGGGGAAACAGCCCAATACGTTCTTAAACCGCTGAAAGGAGATCTGTAAGGCACATTCAACTATCACAGATGAAATGTTATGGGAGCAAGAGGAAAAAAGCCACGATACAATACAACCTATTTTTTGCCAATACTGTAGTATTCTTCATAAGTAGCATCATTAAATGTTTAAAAGAGTTACTCCTGTTGGTAAAGCTGTTGTCCTAAAACAATGTCTCTTCTAGCAATTTTCACCCTGAAGGCTCCTAAGAATGATTTATAAACTGATATGTAAATAGATCACTTCACTCACTACTGGAATATGGCCACCTCTGGTTGAAACGTGCCCACTTCAGTAGTTGGCAATACTAAATGCAAGCATACCCCTCTCATTTGAAAAGGCAGTTGAATGCAATTACTCAATTAGGAATAAAAAACTCAATGTTTTCAAAGGACTACACAAATATTAATGCATTCGAGTGGTCAGGACCCAGTTTTATATCTCCTCTGGAAGACTGCACCTACAGAGACAGCACTTTCTAGGACCATGCTCGCCCACTGGTTCAGCAGTGATCCAGTAGGAAAAATGCTGCCACCACCTTACCGGGATCTCACGCAAAACTAGCTTAACCAGACCATGCTTCACTTTTGAGATCTGATGGGACAGGTCATATTAGAATATATATTTAATCAGCAGAAGATATTTGGAAAAAGTGAGAGTAAGTGATGTATGATGTCTCAAAGAAAGTTATGATAACATGGGAAAAAGGGGTTCAAACTTTTCTTTTTTAAAATACTGCTCTTGTAGTGTCATGGAGGAATAAAGTCCTATTTTTGGTACTGGCTTTTCATACAAAACGTAATGGTATTTATATCCTAGGAGCATAATTAAAAGACTATTCAGCAGGATGCGTTGTTTGAAGAGAAAGTTAAAATGTGAGGTGTAATTTCACTCTAGACCAATGGGGGGAACTGTTCAGTGCAGCACCCACTTGGCAGGTAAGTAATGCCACTTCGCAATGAGAACAGGTGGAGGAAGGAAAGTGGACATTGAAGAAAAGAATGGGCTCTTTCAACGTGATTGGGGGAGTTTCCCCCTTTATTGATGAAACCTCAGTGAAGAGAAGCCCAGTCCAAGCCGGGTTCAGGATAAGTCAAGGATTGGAGGAGCTCTGCATGGAAAGGAAAGCCCTGCTCAAGGAAGCTAAGGAGGCACCAGAGAGAGTAACTTTTTCAGTAATTGTTATTACAGTAAAGTTCTGTTCAGCTTCCCAAGTGAGTGGGTGTTGCTGCATATTTCTGCCAACCCTCCTTTCTGTTCAGAGTGCAATATCCTCCCACAAATCCGATTTAGCTTTGTTACCAGAATGAACACATGCCTTCCTGTAGTTTAATCTAATGCAGTGCTAGCACACACATATTTGGGTAGCTAACCTCAAACCTGCCATTTCTGCACATCATTCTCAGGAGGAAAACAGGGACATGACGCACCAGTGCTGGCACCAAACACACTGCGACTTCTCTGCCCTTTCTCTCTCACCCGACCCATTTGCCTCTTCACCCTCCTTTTCTCTCTGCATTTGTCTCCATTCTCTCAACGTCCTATTGTTTGTAAAAGAAATGGGGCGATGTTTAGACCAGCCAAGCCACCTGAGTGCACCTGGACTAGTAGAGCACAATTGACAGGAAAGCAGGGCAGCTAGCCAGCAACACATACTTGACTTCACGAGTAAGCACGTTGAGGGAAGTGCTGTAAATTAAGTAATATTCTTTCCTGCTTAAGGACAAGTTAGACCAGGTGCTTTAGTGCCTCTGTGGGCTGCCTGTTCTGCTTTGTTTTCATTCTAGCATTTGCAATTTATCTTTCTGAAATTAGTTAGTTAAGGCTCAATTGGCAGGACTGTTTTCTAATCCAAAAGACTTTGTGGTAGAGTGTCTCCTCAGAATTCAGGCTAATGTCTGACACTACAGCACAGTATTTTGAGAGGGGATAGCATAGCCTACTTAAATGGCCAGTTTTGCTTCTGTTGAGGGAGTTTTTGTAGATAATGAAAATATTATAATACTGAAAAAAATTTGAAGGATAAGCCCTATGCTGTGATCAACATTATGTCCTGAATTTAGGTCACTTCTGATTGGCTGGAACTTGGAGATACTGAAGAATTCATGAATGCAGTCCCTATATAAACAGGAACCGGAGAGGATTCATCACCTGCATATTAGCATATAAACAGAATTATATACAGTACTGTAACTATCACTATTTACAGGGTTCAGGAAAGTGCTGAGATTTGGGGTTATGCTATGCAAAGTACAAAAACTTCTTACTTATATTACAGTAGTGCTTAGAGGTTCCAACCAAGATCAGGGCCCCATTACGCTGGGTGCTGTACCAAAACACATTGTAAGAGACAGTCTGTGCACCAAAGAGTTTACACTATAAATAGACCAGGCAGAC
The DNA here is from genome assembly GCF_025201925.1 of Gopherus flavomarginatus. Taxonomy (NCBI): domain Eukaryota; kingdom Metazoa; phylum Chordata; order Testudines; family Testudinidae; genus Gopherus; species Gopherus flavomarginatus. The sequence continues at coordinate 175,442,414 of NC_066617.1, read as the reverse complement.
ACAGGAAAGAAAGGAAGTAGTACGCCCCCTTTCTTACACATGAGGAACTAAGTCCGAGAGATTAAACAACTGGCAGAGCTGGGAACTGAATCCAGGTCTCCTGAATCCCAGTCCAGTGCCTTAATCACAAAACCATACTTTCCTCTCATGGGTGTTTTGTTTACCAACATATCTTTAAACCTCTAAAACGGAAAGAAAGGGCGAAGTTCTGACTGGGGAGGCAGTATATGTTGGGAAACATTCCCCTCATCTTGAAAAAAGTATCTACTGTACCCAATTTCACAGAAGTAGATATCCCCTCTCCCTGACAAAGCTTTCCAGATGTGCAAAGCCACGTGACTCAGATTATCATCAAGCCACAAATGTATGAGTTTTCATTGCTAAACATACAGGGTCTCTTACATTTATATAGCACCTCTCTTCCTAGAGAATCCCAAAGTGACTCACTAACTTTAAATATGCAGAAATCTCTTCACCCAGCACAGAAATGCAGACAGCTATGAGGGGATGACACCAGCTGTTAACAGTACAGCAAGAACACTACACTGCAATTTAGGAAAGGAAAAAACATAAGTGGCTGAAATTGCAGGAAGAATTTACAGTAGATAAAACACAAATACCAAATAGGGATTTGGCCATAACTACAGGGTTACCACTACTACGCTTATTAAAGATCCCATAACACCTTTCACAAGTGCAAATGGTCAGGACCTTGCCAAAAAGCACAGTGCCCCTAGAATATTAGGCTGCAGCAGTGATTCAAAGATGATTCAAAGGAAAGAGCAGCACCTTTGGAATGACCAACATAACCTCCCGCAGCAAGTCTTGGAAATCTCACATCAAAAACAAACGAGCTTTGAGCACTCTTAGCTTCTGAATTTTGACAGGATTGGGCCCCAAAATGGTCAAACTGCAAAATAAAGAAAGTTTTTTAATTCTTACATCATGATCTAGGTTCAAGAATCTAAAAGGATTTCTTTACACCATAAGGTTAAAGGGAGATTGATACAGCCTATAATTGCTCACATAGAACTCAGTCATTAAAAATCCAGTCCTGTCAGATGCTCAGTGCCCTCAACTCCTAATACAATCGATGGCTGATCAAAAATAAGGCACTGAAGGCACTTGTCACTTGTCATGAGGTGCTCTGCACATTTAAGAAATGGGCTCTATATCTACAAACGTAATAGCATAGTTCACTTATACATCTACTACTTATTTCAAAATATGTCTGATTAAAATGGAAGCAATGTCTGAAGGGCCCTAAAAATACTTTGGTGAAAATGAAACTGAAGTACATTGCTTTAAAACATCAAACTGTGACCATATTTGTTCCTAGCAACGCAATTTCCTTTAATTATATTTCTTAATGCATCATAAGTCAATCTTCAGTAAAACTTAACTATTAAAAGATAAAACTAGTTACACTAAATGTGTTTTCAAAAATTTAAATCCAAGTTCATGTATTCACCATACTGGATTAAAAGTATTAGTAATTTGCACACAATTGAAATGGTTTGAATTAAAGCTTTACTTCTTTATATTGAAGCCCTAGTTCAGTACAGGAGCAACTGATACTTTAAGCCTTATTTTGACCTAAACTTTAAAGTAATCCAATATACATTCCTGTAAGACTATTTGTTTAAAAAGTCATAAGAAAGACACCTGTGACTGCTTATTAACAAGTATGGGCAATTGTTAACGGGAGACTCTGTAGTACTTTTGATAAACATAATCCCCATTTTTGTTTTATAGACAAGAGAAACTGTTAGTAGTACTAACATTAAAATGCCTATTAACAAATCACCGCTATCAAAAGATGACCTGCACAGCAGCCTGCAAAAGAAGCTTCCCTGTTTGCCAAGTAGGTGCCTAAAATAATTACACCGCTTCAGAAGAATCAGGTTTTGGGGGCTTCACAGGCTAACAAGCTGTTGAGCATGGAAATGTACCTATATTTAGGATGCTAAAAAAAAGTAGTATGGTAAGTTGCTGAGGCTCGATTTTATCCATTAACAGGCTTCATTCACAATTTCCAGGCCTATTTCGAGATATCCTCTTCCAGGTAGCTAGGACTTTCAGGCAGATAATGCACATCTGTATGTGTATAGGAAAAGAAGCTGCAAAAAATGCCATTAGGTTTTATAACAGGAGGAGGATGAGGCAAGAAGGAAGGGAAGAGAGGCACTGAGAAAGAAAATAAAATGTTCAAAGGCAAAAATAAATCCTTCCCTGGGTGTCATGTGGTACTTTACGAGATATCGGATTAGTACAATTTATGGGATTCACTGTGATATCAAATACTCACAAATGTTTAATAATGTTTTCAATCACTAAAGGACTGGGACATGGCAAAATAGATTTGAGGGGGACTGGTAGATATGTCTGTGGAAGTTTGCATGATGTTTGCCCACACTATGCATGGCTTAAATAGTGATATCAACACTTTTGGATAATTAAATTCATCTTTAAATAATTAAAATATTTCCAAGACAGACATATGTAATAGTCAGGGCATAGCTGTATACCATTTTTCAGATGAATGTTTAGCAAACCCAGATACAACTCTAATGCAATTAAGAGGCGTGTAAATTTCCCTATAGCAGAAATTATGCATTTACAAAGAATTCATTATCACTCATTTTTTACTGAATATCTCTTTGGGAACAGATTTACTAACATGCATATTGAATTACAGCAGTCAGAGGTGGAAAAGTCCTATTAAGGTCATCTAATCTGACCTCCTGCCAGGCAGGGTTGTTGGATGTGATTTTGAAATACTACAATGTATTCTAACGCATACTTAATGTTTTCTTTGTTTGAAGTCTCAAGAGTCACATTAAATGTAACAGGAGAGGAAACTGACACTTAAAAATTAAATTAGAAATGAAAAAGAAAAACAGAGCAATAAGATTATTTCAGTATCTCAAAAAATAAAAAGATCTGTTGTACAGACATGCATTCAATGACTTTGAAACACTTAAATGTCACAAAAACTTTGGAGTTAACTAATGCCAAAAAGTGGGTCTTGCACAGTAAAAGTAAATTAAACAACATGATAGGTTGCCATTTTATCCCTTTTTTAAAAAGTGGCATTACAAACCCAGCCTTTTATAAAACAGACATATAAGTGGATATCAAAACAATACCGGTATAGTATTTCGTATTACCAATCCCATGTCCCCAGACGGCTCTTTCTGTGCATGATTATATGTTCTACATCTTTTTGGAAGGGTCAGCATTAATTATATCACTAATTTAACCATTTTCAGTGTTAAAAGAAAGATTATATGGGTTTCAGGGCAAGTTACAAAACAAATGTAACATTTCAACAGTGCCATCTTTTGGTTACTAAGCAGAAAATGGATTTTTCTGGATTTGATCCGGGAAAAAAAAAGCAAACCTTCTAAACTATTCATGCAGCAAAGAATCTGAAGTCACATTTACTTTCATCCACACTTCTTCTCATTTGAGATGAATTAGATCATGGAATTCCCCCTCCCCTTCTTTAAAAATCAGACTGAGCCCAGTCATCCCAGAGTCATGTCCAAAATCAAGCTGTCAAGGTGAGGGGAATTCCCTGTGTCTACAATACCTAATTCACAATATATTGTGATGACAGCATGGCATGGGGATGGCGTGACATCAGTACAAATATTCTCTCTGTGTTCCAAGCATTATGCTTTCCTCTCTCCTTATCATAGTGAGCTTTCTTGTCATACAGAGACAATGTCAGTCCAAACAATAATTAAGATTTTAAAAAAGGAGTTATATCAAGCAATTTTTTAAAGGAAAATCTCACCTGTTTTGCTTTCCCCTGCAGCCTGAACACTTTGAAAGACAACAGGCCCCTCTTACTGTGAGGCAAGACCTGGGGATGATCCTCTTGCTAACAGAGACCTACTGTATGTCATTTACAACACCAGAAATACAGAAGCTACTACCAGTTTCCTTCTTGTTCCCATGATGGTTTAGCCATCAGAATTGTAACAATCAGCTGTGTAACATTCAGATATATTTTATTTCCATATTAAATGTTGCACCTGGTTTGCAAGTTCCCACTCTGAGTTTCCATGCTGCCATTATTACAAGTGGCAATGCTATTTTTAGCAAGACAGACTCCACCAGCAGGAGGCATTCCACATATGCCGCAGTCACAAAACTTAAATACTCTAAGTCATGTAATCGTAATGGAAATGGCTTCTTCTCTTGCAAACTTGCAAATGCCTGAGCTGAATGAATGTTCTTTTTTATGCCAACAACTTAGTTCACTAACTAAAAAACACCATGTTTGTCTACAGTCCAAGCAGCACGTCCTCTATGAGGGAAGGGAGAACAAAAGACTCTCAAAATCTCCTAAGAACTTCATCCTGCAGCCCTAATTATCCCAAGCAGTACTACAGGTGGGATATTAAAAAGCCCCAAAGGGAGTTAGAGCTGGTTAGGAATTTTCTGACAAAACAGATTTTCCTCAGAAAATGACAATTTGTCAAAAACAAAATATTTCACAGAAACATCAATTTCAATGAAATTCTAATGAAACACGTGCAGGGCTCTGCCACAAACTTGTCTGATTTCTTGCCAGGGTCCCCAGCTCCAGGTAGTCCTGCCATATGGACTTCCCTGGACTCAGGGACCACAGGTCTTCCAGGCTCCCTGCTCCATGGCACCTCTACTGGAGCACAGAAGCCCTGAGAACAGCAGCTGAGTCAGAAATCTGAGCTTGGGCGCCGAGGGTCAATTTTGTTTAGAAATTTTTGAAACAGTTTTAATTATTTCAAAATGAAATTTGGGGGAATTTTCCCTTCCATCAGATATTTTTAATTTTTTTACCCTTTGTTCCAAAATGAAATGAGTTTTCCCCTTTCGAATTTCCCACAGATGAGAAATGCCGACTTTTGACCAAATCTACTTGTTATTTATGCTTCTAAGCCACATAAGGGCATTTGAAAACCCCACTCTAACGATGGATGTTAGGGTTTTCTATAGGAAAATTTCATATGTAACCACTTAGCTATGCAGTCAGTTTTCACTTACAGTGAAAGTTACGGTTTATAAAGATAAACTAGATTTTTCAGTCTTTTCATACTGAAAAACAAAGATGCTAACCTTCCATTCTTTTCTCTTTTTCTACTAAACGTAGGACTGGTGAAAAGCAGCAAACTGACACCCCAGAAGACTGAAAACTCCACAGTACAATCCTGCCCATGTGCCCTATCCGTGCACTGAAACTCCACCGCTGACAACCACGGGTATGTCAACATGGCAATTAAAAACCCGCGGCTGGCACCTGCTGGCTGACTCGGGCTCATGGGCTGTTTAACTGTGGTATAGATATTCAGGCTTGAGCTGAAACCTGGCCTCTAGAACCCTGCGAGGTCGGAGGGTCCCCGAGCTTTTAATTATGTAGACATACCCCATAAATTTTGTTCACTCCCCAGTTCTTGGCCTCTCTGCTGAGACTAACAACAGTGTCAAATTAATGCCAAGTATGATATTTTTGTGACATAAACACACACTTGTTCATTAGGGAATTAACCAATTCCTATTTACGCACATCACTGAGGTCTTTATATAGTAATATACCTCTACCTCGATATAACACTGTCCTTGGGAGCCAAAAAATCTTACCACGTTCTAGGTGAAACCGTTATATCGAACTTGCTTTGATGCACCAGAGTGCGCAGCCCCGCCCCCTTGGAGCACTGCTTTACCGCGTTATATTCAAACTCGTGTTATATCGGGTGGCGTTATATCGAGGTAACGGTGTACGGTCACTACTGACTTCAGCTGGACTTGAATGGAAGAGCTAAAGGTGAAGAGCCCTGTATCCAACTGCTGCTCTCTTGAGCTACTCAGACCACTGAGATACAGACTTTGTGAAATAAATTTATTTTCTGGAGTAAATTCACTACTGTTAATTGTTACTTATAGGAGTTTTACCCTGGCTACACTGGGGTTTCTGCTGGTGCAAACACACTGATGACAGGTTGCTGCTGATGGCTAAAATAAGAGCAAATCCCCACTGGCAATAAGACCTTATCTGGTTAACTGAATGAAAGGTGACTTCAAGGGGACTACTCATTTGCTTAAAATTAAGGACATGCTTAAGTGTCTTAGTGCATGAGGACCACAGCCATCATCTGACTAAAGAGGGACAAATAACTGCGAGGAAAGTCTTGTGTGAAGTGGATACAGTAGAACCGCAGAGTTAATGAACACCAGAGTTACAAACTGACCAATCAACCACACACTCCATTTGGAACCAAGAATACACAATCAGGCAGCAGCAGAGATTTAAAAAAAGCAAATACAGTACAGTACCGTGTAAAACATAAACTACTAAAAAAATAAAGGAAAAGTTTAAAAAAACATTTGACAAGACAAGGAAACGGTTTCTGTGCTTGTTTCATTTAAATTAAGATTGTTAAAAGCAGCATTTTTCTTCTGCATGGCAAAGTTTCAAACCTGTATTAAGTCAATCTTCAGTTGTAAACTTTGGAAAGAATATTTCAGAGTTACAAACAGCCTCCATTCCCAAGGCATTCATAATGCTGAGGTTCTACTGTACTACTGAACATGTAATCAGAAAAATCAGACCCTCTTTAGCAACATATGGAAGAAGAGTTCAATCTGTCTTTGAAAACACCAGAAGGCAGCAATAAATAGCAAGACTTCTTTTTTTAAACAAGAGGCTTTCAAAAAAAATGTGAAAGTGAAAAAAAGAGTCTTGTTTTTCTCTTAAGTTTAAAGAAAGCATCAAGAGAAAATTCACCTGGGTTAGGACCTTGTATAGTGATCTGTGTACCTTGTACTGCCCAAAGCAATAAAATGAGTGAATTATAACTCCCAGAAAAAAAGGTAAGAAATTAAAACAATCTTTTTTGCATTACTGGATGCTGCTCTAGTAAAAAATAAGGTATTTTACCTATTCACATAGAGACAGAAAATCCATCTCTCCTCTGTCTGAAAGGAAATCATGATAAAAAAATGAAAATGAATGGAAAGAAGCACTGCAGTTTATTTCCAATCATGTTAAGCATATTCACCACCTCAATGGAAACGTGCAAATAACCTAGAAATTTTGAGGGGGAAATATGTCTGGTAATGTACAACATTTACTACATATTAAATGCCATTTTTCATTAAAAATGAATCAATTCTTTAGTGAGACCACATCACTATTTTTCAACTGCTGGCAAAAGTAGATAAACATATAATAGCTGTGTTTTGACAAGTAGTAGTCTGTTCACTCTCTCTCAGAAGAAGGAATATTTTCAAAAGGCTGGACTCAAGGGGACAGTGCAGGTTAGGTGGCATATTAGGTTACCGTATTAGCTAGTCACCTGGAGAACTGCACTGAAAAGCCTATCTTATGACACAAGGGCAAATGGTGAGCTCATCCTAGTCCACCCATTTGTGTAGATCTCTAAGCCATCATGTAGTGCGGCTGCATGATCAGCAATTTCTGCTCAGGAGAAGCCTAGGACTGAAGCAGCAAGAGTAACATGGACCAGAAGCTTTCTGAGGAAGCTTGTGCAGCAGCTACCTATTTGCACCTGGGTTTAACTAATGCTATTAATTCCCTATTTTTCTGAATTCACTTACTCATTTTTATTATTTTTTTGTAAGCCTCCTGGCTTACAAAAAGAGATGCTAACCGAAACCATTTCAATTACCGTATTATTACCAATATTCATAGCAAAATTGAAGTTATATATACACACAAGCACATACACAATACTGCAGTACAGCACTTCAGTTGCACAACAGTAATAATAAAAATACATATTATGGAGTACCTGTCACAGCTCCATAGTTAAGGTTGAATTGTGTACAACAATTCAAGCACTTCATTACATACAAAGAATACAGTGTGTACTCTCCAAAATTTCACCTCTTACTCTGAGTAAAAGATGAATATTCCAAAAGTTTACAAATAAATCAATGAGTGACTTAAAATTAAAATAAGGCCTTTAAGAAATTTAGCATTCTGTGTCAAAACATTTTTCTGTATCAAACCATCAGAATAATGCAGACTCTTCACGCGTCCAATCTAGTTAAAATGCACTGAAATCCTGAGCACTGGCTACATTTTTTAAAGTATTGCCAATCAATTTTGGTCCAAACCACCTTAGCTCTGCTGTGCAATGACATCATAAAGCAAAAAAGAGGGAAAATATCAAATTTGCCTTTAAAAAACCAGTTCAATCTAATCTGGGCCTGCAAACACTATTATACAGTAATCATAATTGTACAGTCATCACAATTGTTACTACAAGGAGGAATTACAATTGTTTGGTTCTGCATTTCTATACCTTAACTTGAAAGTTGATTTTTTTTAAAATCACAAATTTTGGGCCAAATTTGACTGACAATATTAATTTATTTCATTTGCATTTCATCCATTTTGTTGTTATTCTCTTTCCTTCTATATTTAAGAATTACAGCTAAACAAAGTAAACGTTCAGCCTTTACAAAGAACTAATTAATCCTAATAAAATCTCTGAAGTAGATAGGTATTTATCCCTGTTTTACAGTTAGGGAAACTGAGGTAGACACTTTAAACAAGTTGCTCAAGATCAATGGTAAAATCTCTGTTAGAGCCATGATTTGAACTCAGTTAAAACAAATAAAAGGAAGTTCTTCTTCACACAGAGCACAATCAACCTGTGGAACTCCTTGCCTGAGGAGGTTGTGAAGGCTAGGACTATAACATGGTTTAAAAAAGAACTAGATAAACTCATGGAGGTTAAATCCATTAATGGCTATTTGCCAGGATGGGTAAAGAATGGTGTCCCTAGCCTCTGTTTGTCAGAGGATGGAGATGGATGGCAGGAGAGAGATCACTTGATCGTTACCTGTTAGGTTCACTTCCTCTGGGGCACCTGGCATTGGCCACTGTCGGCAGACAGGATACTGGGCTGGATGGACCTTTGGTCTGACCCAGAATGGCTATTCTTATGTTCCTCAATCTTATCACGCACAGGCCATCAGAGCAGTAACTGACAGTGAGTAGAATTGTATTCTATTATTATTGCTGCCACTGAATTGCTGACCCACCTTGCACAAGTCACTTAGCTTCTCCCTGACACTGTTTCATCCTTTTTCTTGATGAGGTGTTGTGAGAATTCGTGTTTGTAAAGCATCCTGAGATAAAAGATACTACAGAAATCCAAAGCATTATTAAACCATTTACTGAGCTCATTGGGACTATGCACATGCTTAAATACCTCGCTGAATCTTAATCCTTGACATACTCCTGACAACAGGAGCCTAATAAAAACAATTTACTCCCTAAATTCCAAAATCCAGACAAGTGAAAAATTACAGTGCATACGTTGTTGAATTTACAGTCTTATTGAGCCCATTGGAAGGAAAGCTATATTAACATTCAGATCAAAAATATATTGTCCTCACAAATCCAAATTTTTGTTGCTGCTACTGTTTGAGGCTAGTTCACCGCACACACAGCAGATGTGATGTTTTTCTCTTCTAGATTTAAGGATAATTGTATTAAATATTATTTGGGGTGACAGGCACTTTTTTGGCTTGCCTTTTTAAAAACCAGGTTCCTGCTGTCAAGAGTTTCCTACATCAGGATTATAATCCAGAATGATTTATACAAATCTGGAAAATTTCAGTGAATGATGTATGCTTCCTTTTGCTAGAAGTTCACAAATTAGATTTTACATGTCAAATATTGAAAAGAGAAAACTGAAGGAGGTCAGTGTTTCAAATGTGACTGATTTCTTCAAAGGAAATGGGTGACATGATGCATTACTGCAATAAGACACTCATATTTCTGTTATCAATCATAGGTTTCTGGGAGGCCTTTTTTCTCTGAAAGTCATGCAAAAGTATTTTACACTGTTCCTATCGAGCCTTCCATAAAAAACACTCTTTAAAAAAAAACATTACTTTATTCCTCTCTCAATTTGCCTTGACAGCTGGATACTTCTGAAGCGAATCATTGTGCGCATTTAAAAGTTTAGTGTTTGCTCAATAGCTATAAAACAACATACAGCTGCAGAAACTATTTTTTGGAAAGAAAAATAATTCTTCTTTAACCCATCTCCAAAAACATGTTCATTTATTATACCGTATTGCATTATTTAATTGTTTGTTCCAGCTTTTAAAAATTATTTTCTATAACACATATACAAGGACAACAGTCGTATTAATAGTAAACCAAAAGGCTTTAATAGAAAAAAAATACTAATTTTCATGTGGTTGGAGGCAAAAACTAAATAATAAACTTTCAGCACTATTTCTTTTTCAACAAAATATAGTCAAACCAAATCTGAAAGGTATTGTCAAGGCTGAATCCCCACTCTGTCACCTGGAGTGCAGAAAGTGGGGGCCAGCAAGGATTCTAAAAATTAATACTTGCCACTCTGGGCTTGTATTAAACTCCCAAGATTATAGCTTTTCTCAGACCCTGAGTTGGTAAACGCTGCCACCACCTAAATGCAAAAAAAAAACAACACCCTTGGACCCAGGAAGGAGCACTTGGGAATTCCTCCCTGTGGGGTACCCTCAAGCCCTTTCAGACACACACCCCACCCCACCAGGAAGAGCTGAGAAAGAAAACAAAGGAAAATAGGTGTTGCTACCAGCTAATCAAACAACATATGCACAAACCTCTCAGGACACCAAAAATCCAATCCCGTTCTTAAAAAAGGTAAATTTTATTAAAAACAAAAAGAAAGAAAATACATCTGGAACTTAGGCTTTTGATAGATTTTAAAAGAGCAATTCCGAAAATCAAGCACTTAAACTAGTTTTCTTGGAGGTTCCTCTTAAAGGTAATAAGCAAACAAAAGCATCTGGGGTTAGTACAGAGGAATCCACAAGTCAATAAGAAATAACCCCAATTGCGTCTTTTTAGACATTCCCTAATTTTTTTACATATCCGAGGCTCCAGATAAGTAGGTTCCAGGTATGAATTGATAATCTATAAGCATACTTGGCTTAAAGCTTCTTACAGCATTACTGCTCCGTGTCCCTGAAGCCCAGAGAACAACAGACAAAAGGAAAGTTTCTTTCCCAATTTTAAAAAGTTCTACCTTCCCATTGGCTCTTTTGGTCAGGTGCCCACTCCTTTTCTTTAACTGTGGGTAAAGCAAGCAGAGAACAGACCAGGAGGGATTTTACAACTAACTGGCTGGCTGGGTGTCCATCAAAGGGAGCTACCACCGCCCCTCCAACCCCCCATGTATCACAGGTATTGTGGGGAAGCTTGCATTGCTGTTTCGCATGCTCTGGAAAAAGAACGGGCTTCAGTTTTAAATACTGCTGACCTAGAACCTTGTACAGGAATGAAATTCCTTTTCAAGTAAAATATATAACAAGTCTGATTTGGATTAAATTGTGATAAACACTACCATTTGTATTGCTGCTTAACCTCTGATTTATAGGCATATGCCTCAAACACTGCAAAGCTGTAACAATTCTGCAGCAGCAACACAGACAGCTACAAACTTATGGTTCAATCCTGCAAACACACTTGCTCACATGGGTAAAGCTACGGAGTTCGTGTGCGTAAGTGTGGACAACACTGGGCCCTTACGCTCCTCCTGGAAACAGTCCAAATAACACAGAGAGGCAGAACAATCTGAGATCTAGTGTGACAACTCTAGTGGTAACCATCACTGACTGCCATTTTTGTCATCAAATTAGCCTAAAAGTGAACTTCAAGTGATAATTCTGCTGAAAAGTAACAGAGAAAAATGCCTGATCAGAACTTCCACTATTGGACATGGGTACGGACCACTTCACTGAAAGGGATTCTTGCAGGGTACACAGGCTTTAGAAAATGTTTTTTAAAAACAATTATAAACCAAACTCAAACCTCCGCTTAAAATGTGGAATACGACCAGAATCAAAAATACCTCTAAAGCCACAATGAACTTTTAAGGCGCTCCCTGTGTTTGTTTCTGTATCATAGCAGGGTGTTTTGAATCATTCTGCAATTGAGGCCAATTATTACATGAAGATGCACTCTTAATGAAGTCAACAGAGTGGCATGGGCTGTATGTCAATTGAGGATTTGGACCTTGGTGTTTATATTGCAGTTCTACATTTAAATAGCTCTACATTAACTCTTATGTACCTTTAAATTTAACGATGCTACATTCTGCACTTACCGAGTGGAAGGAGTACTGCATATGAAACTTGGATTTGGTTGTTACCAAATCTTGCCACAATATTATTTAATTTAATCATGAGAAGGCTTCAGCAGCTTTTCTTTCCACTTCTCACCTTAGTAGCTGTACCTGTAGAGCAGATAACTCCTTCCTTTGGAGGAGTCTAAGTGTAGCCTGCCGAATATCAGAAGAGAATAACCAACTTCTGTCATTTGAACATGGAGCATCCAGCAGTACCTGTACAGCCAATGAGTAAAAGAATGAACAAAAGTTTTAACTGTAAAGAAGTTAACTATCTGTGCAATGCACCTGATTGGAAAGTATTGGAAAATAATTTCTGTAGAAATTTAAAGCATCATTTTTTGCTTTTTAGATGCATGAAAAAAAACAATTTAAAATGTTTTACTGTTTTTGTGCATTTCCCAGAAACCCCCCACCCTAATTACTGCACCATGAATACCATCAATATTATTATAATTCTCATCCATTTGAATAACTCCCACCCTTGATCTCTTGCTTATTCACCTATTTAAATGTTAGAGTACTAACTGCTGTGTATTATTCATAATTCAGTGGGATGAGTCAATAAGCAACATCATGTAACGTATGCACAAAGTCTCAGTTCAAGATTAAAGTATGCAGAAAACATGTGGTCAGCTCAGTAGACTCTTCCCAGACAAATCAGAAGGACTATCAAATGGAGAATAAGTTTTAACATTAAAATAAAAAGTTTCATCTTCACTTCATGAGCATTTCACAGGATATGGTCAAATAGCTACAGACCAGGTCAGGTTACAGTAGGAAGGGAAGGAGGAGAACAATAAAAGTATCACTTTAATTCCATCAGCTTGGCAATACATAATGGTGCTACCTTGTCATACAATTCAGGATGGAGGTCTCCAATCTGTCTCCCATCCAGTTCAGAGAGAGTAATTAAATTCATCAGGGGCTCTGGGATGAAGGATTCTAGTGTCTGTTTCAACCACTTTGATCTCAGACTATCATACTCATTACAGTGAAGATGACCTAAACACAAATTACTTAGAATCAGTGCTCTTACATTTCTATAAATATTAGAAGTTACAATTACAGACATTTCAGTATTTCCCTGGGATTGTCAGAGATTATAATGTATGTGCTTATGTTACTGCACATTTTACAATTCTAATGGATTTTTATAAACCCTAATAAAATGTCACAATGCTCCTAAAAGATGATCCATAAATATTTAGTAATAAATACCTACAGAGTGAAAAACTTTCACAGTAAAACAAACTTAAAACGGTAACCCATATTCAAGGAGCAGTGGTATGAGTATTTTTCTGAGATCTTTCTACTGCTATAAGGATAATGTACATGTCATTTTTTAATTCATCACAAGCTTGGTCTTCATCTTATGTTCCCAAAGCATTTCAATTCCTCACCTAACAGAGGCTGTAACCTACTAGTATTGACATAAACACACTTGCTCTTTTTATTTTTAGCACTATACCCATGACAATTACCCATTTAGATTAAACCTTGCTATGTACAGGCATTGGTCCAAGCAACAGCATCTCATTTTCCTCCTGCTCTTGCCCTTAGATACTCAATACTCCCTGTCAAGACTTTTCCCCCCACTTTGAACTTTAGAGGACAAATGTGGGGACCTGCATGAACACTTCTAAGCTGAATTACTAGCTTAGATCTGGTAACACTGCCACCAGCCAGAAATTTCAGTGTCTGGCGCACTCCCTGTCCCCCTCAAACTCTCCCCTCCCTGGGTTGCCTTGGGAGGCTTCACCAATTCCCTGGTGAACACAGATCCAAACCCCTTGGATCTTAAACCAAGGAGGAATTAACCATCCCCTCTCCTTTTCCCCTACCAATCCCTGGTGAGTCCAGATCCAATCCCCTTGGATCTTAAAACAAGGAAAAATCAATCAGGTTCTTAAAAAAAAAAAAAAGCTTTTAATTAAAGAAAGAAAACGTAAAAATCGTCTCTGTAAAATCAGGATGGAAAATACTTTACAGGGTACTCAGATTCAAAGAGCTCAGAGGAAACTCCCTCTAGCCTTAGGTTCAAAGTTACAGCAAACAGAGGTAAAAATCCTTCCAGCAAAAAGAAACATTTACAAGTTGAGAAAACAAACATAAGACTAACATGCCTTGCCTGGCTGATTACTTACAAGTTTGAAACATGACAGACTGATTCAGAAAGATTTGAAGAGCCTGGATGAACGTTTGGTCCCTCTTAGTCTCAGGAGCGAACACCACCACAAAAAAGCACAAAGAAAAAGACTTCCCTCTACCAAGATTTGAAAGTATCTTGTCCCCCTATTGGTCCTCTGGTCAGGTGTCAGCCAGGTTTACTGAGCTTTTTAACCCTTTACAGGTAAAAGAGACATTAACTCTTAACTATCTGTTTATGACACTCCCATTCATTTTCCTTGCCTTTAGGACCTCCTGACACCACAAGAACCATAGCGGGCTGTGTATATGACCTATGTATACCATAACAGTCACTCTCTTTTGGTTGAAATCATCCTCCTAAAGCTTATTCATTTCCTTTGCCAACAATTTGATCCCCTCACAGCTAAGGTGTAGAACAACCCCCTGGCACAGGTACTCCCTTCTCCAAAGATTCTCACTCTGCTTAATGAACCTGGGCCCATCCCTTTTATGCACCATCTACACATCCTGAGGTTGCTTTATGTTCTTGTCTAGCCAACTCTGTGCAATTAACATATCGTATTATCACAAAGGTGTAAAAATATTTGACACTTGGAAAAAGCTTGTTTTCTTGTGCTAAGAACTCTGTGATTAATTTACAGTTACAGTAACATGCTTGGCAGCAGTACACGATACATGGAGTGCATTCTAGAGAGGAAGAAAAAGCAGTACCACTCAGTTTATGGTTTTTTAATCTGCTTTAATATGAAGCCAATTTACATATTAACATGTCCAGATTTTTGTCCTCACTAATACTAGGACAAACTGACTCTACTCAGTACAGTGTCCCCTTTAAACTGAATTTTAATATCATGACAGACACAAACATGCCTTCAAATAACTTTGATAACTGCATCTGGAACCTGATTTCTGTATTTTAATTGCATAACAATAAAATACATTACCTGGCCAAGCACACTGCAGCATAGCTATTGATTTACCGCCTGGAGCAGCACACATATCCAAAACCCTTTCCCCATCCTTTATTTCCAATGCCAGCACTGACAGAAGGGAAGCAGCATTCAGCAGATAATACTCCTTGAGCTTACCGATCTGGTGTTTTTGTGCAGGGAATCTCCCAGGAGTTCTACTAATGTAACATTTTAATGATCCTGGGAGATAGGGTAAGGTTTCCTGAAAGAGAATACGATACCCCTTCAAATGCAAGTTGTTCTCCAGTTCAGAGGAATAGCTGAATTTATTAAGCAGAACAGCATATTGCCAGCACAATGGTGATGTGAGCACCTCCCTGGAGGTTTAAAAAGGAAAAACAAATAAGAGTTATATTTAATAAGTGGCAGTTACAGTTAAGTCTCCATAATGTAGCAAGCCATTCATCTCAAGGAATTAAAGCAAACACCACCGCTAGGTTTTGCGCTCGCCCAGTTATGATATTTTAAGTGTATTCTAGTGGTTTGAGTCCGTTTCCACAGGTTAATTATGAATTATGTAATAGAGTATTTTCTTCTATAGTTTTAAATGTGTTACTTTTCAATTTCATGAAATATCCCTTTGTTCTCGTGTCAAGAGAAAGGGTAAGATGGAACACTTGGTTCACCTCCACTATTTTTATATACAGGAACTCAGGAGCATACAAACATACAGAAGCTGTGAACTCATTTGTAAAAAAGAGAGAAACAAACAAAAAAAAAAAATGCTGCTCCCAATTAATCTTTCACCTTGCTCTTTCAAATCAACCCTTCATGTATTCTTCAATAATCATTATATAATACTGTGATTCTCAGAAATAAAAGGTATTTTACTGCATAGTAAAACTTATCACATGGTAAATGGTCTCTGTGAATTTTCATGTCTGAAATCGGGGGCTGGGGGAGGAAGAGGAGTTTAACGTGTTTGGTTTTCTTTGAAAAAGATAACAGTATTTGCTGATTTGGAATCCCTTTTTGCAGTCTTTGAAAAAATAAACCCAACAGGGCTTTGTTAGCATTTACATTTTGGGAGATGTAAGTCACACCATGGGCTGATCTGACTGATACTGACTAACTGAATCCATAAAACTAAAAAGTGACTCCAAGAGCAGATCAAATGGGCACCAAAATAAACACACTTAATCCAACAGCCATTAAAATCTTCTTTGAAGAAGCTTTCGGAAAATAAACAAGCAAACAAAACAAAAAATAAACATTACAGATGGTCTTTTAATACTAGGGAAAGTTACCAAACAAATCAGATTCAAATCTGTTTGTTTATTAGGTTCCCCAATATTCTTTGAAACAGTTAGAAAACAATTCAGAAGGATCTGTGTTTTAACAATTTGACTAGCCAATGAGGACAGAGAGTTTGAAGTGTTTGAAAATGAAATGTTTGATAATAGGGTCCGACTTACTCTAAAATATTTTGCAGCTCTATCTCATCATAGTTTGGTCCTGCCCACACGCTACTAGAAAATTATCTAATGGGAACTATTACCATCCTGCCAATTTAGAAAATAATGTTCTCCAACTCTAAGGGGCAGATCTTCAGTTGTGTAAACTGAGAAAGCTCTCTTGAAATATCTTGGAGATGTCACGTAATTTCTGTGTGACTCCGTTTCCCCGTTTGTAAGATAGGGATAATGATCTCACCAACGATGTAGCAGGAGAAGAAGCTGAATAGTGAGAGAATGTTATTGTAATCAAGCAGAGCTTAGAAAAGTACCCAGGGAAATAAATACACCTCTACCCCAATATAATATGAATTCGGATATAACATGGTAAAGCAGTGCTCTGGGGGGACGCGCTCCACGGATCAAAGCAAATTCACCTATAACACAGTAAGATTTTTTGGCTCCCGAGGACAGTGTTATATCGGGGTAGAGGTGTACAATTAATGGTAAATCAAGCTACTGTTTGTTCTGTAAATGAAGTGATTTCTCCTTTATACTGTGAATACTTCTGAAGTTCATTTGATCTGTTTTTGGTTACTGTCTCTGATATAATTATTGTTTCCTCATTTTTCAATAAATGGCTACAGGAAATATAAAATATGAAACTCACTGATGCACCTCCCCTCCTTTAACCCTAAAGGCTTTTCATAGGCCAAATCCCAGTGCTATTGGAGTCAAAACAAAAATCCCATTGACTTCAGCCAGACCATAATTTGGCCCTAAGTATTGTGAGGAAGAAAGAACAGAAAGAAGAAAGGAAATCAGGAGGGAGGAGGAGAAACGGAAAAAATATGTTTCTCTTTACTTATCGTGGAATGTTACAGAGACTAAGGATTTGTTTGTCTTATTTTTCTTAAAACTGGCTGTATTCACAATTGTTTTGCTTTTTTGACATTATTCAGACATGTTAAAACCCCTAAAAATAAAAATAATAAAAGCTATTTTGTTATGAAACATTCCCTCATTTTAACTGTTTTTCCAGTTTGTAAGTCTGTCTTGAAGATCATCATGGCACTCACTGATGAAGCAATTCAAGGCTATGACTAATACTTAGCTTTCAGCTCATAACATTGTCTCTTTTTCTTTCCACAACTAAGTGGAAACTGAGTGAGTTACAGTTATGGAGAAGACATCCAGCCTTTATATTTTCAATTCCTTGAGGGGTCTGTCCAAGTGGGATAATGTCCCATCAAGAATGAAAAGATAAGATTCCATATGTTAATAAAAGAGTCATGTCACCTAAACTGTGTCTCTACATCAGGCAACGTGATCTTTCCTGCACATTCCCTCATTTCCCAGATGCTTAACTGGAATTATTGAAGACAGTGCTCATCTGTCATTCCTGTTATCTTAGTTTATCCGTAAAATAATCAAAAGCACAATGTCCAGTTTGTATGAATTCTATACAGTTCTTTGCAGTTATTTTATGGGGTAATGAAAAGAGAAAAAATAACCTGACTGTGCTCCATGCCTCTCCCAGCTCCTGCGTGTATTGCTTCTCAAAGTGATCCAGAACAACTTGGCAGATCTGTTTTTGAGGCTTCCCTTCTGATTTCACCTGAGAGAGAGGGGGGCAAAAGTCGCCATGAAAAACTATTAGCCAAAGATTGCAGTACATCAGATTTTAAAGACATGCGTTTGGATTAATGACATTAAGGTGCTCGGGTATCCCACTGATGGGCATAGTATACATGTTTTCGGGGCTGGCAACAGGAAATTTGGAGACCTCTGTAAAATAAGATGTGTGAATACTATCTCTCCTGACCTGTGAGCAAATCATCCAAACTGTATGCTCATGATGCTCCCTCCTTGTGACTACTAAATACATTAAAAGGATCCTGGGCCACCAACATACCAGGAGCAAAATAAACAAACCATCATTAAGGAGATTATAGCCCTAGAAAATTAGCGAGTCTGCAAAGGAATCCCTCTCAATGTATCTAACTAAAAGATAGAAGTTAAAGTGTATCCTTCTGCAAGTCATATGGAATCCTATCCCGCTTTGAAGAGTTATAGCAACTGCTTTCTTCTGGGAGTGAATAAGAACGATAGAATTAATTCAACTGTATGTTTTGTTTGTTTTACTTACATACACAAAGGAAATTCCTAGCAATATTTAGGGACTAATTCTGCAGAAACAATCCACTGAGACAGATATTTGGGCTTCTATACCAGATTAAGTTATTTAAAGAAGATCTGCAAAGGAAAACACTGGGTTTGTGCTCTTTTTTGCTTTTTTGGGTAATTCTGTGCCAAAACGATAAAAATTCTGCATATTTTATTCATGAATAAATGTGGAGGTTCCAGCATGGCAGTGAAGAGCACAGGCCACTGGCTGCATGAAGGTGGGTGACCACCCTGCAGCCCTCGCCCTCCAAGACACGGACTCGGAGGTGAGACTGCACCGAACCCTGACATAGTGCAAGAGCTGGGCCTGCCCCAGAAGCACCTGGGGCCCTGTCCCTCTGCACCAGGTGCACCAAGGTAGCAAGCGAGAGGGACAGAATCTCACACGCATGCCCAGCCCTGGCCCCCGATCCAAGTATGGGGCAGGCAGGCTCAGCCTAGCAGGAACCAAGTGTGGAGGAGCTTAGTGTGTGGGGGGGTATCCAAGTGTGGGGTGAGATGGTTCTGTGTGGGGTAATCTAGATGTGGGTGGCTCATTGGGGGGTGGGGGAGGTGGCAAGATCAGGATGCACAGTAGAGTTGCCAACCCTCCAGGACTGTCCTGCAGTCTGCAGGAATTAAAAGATTAATCTTTAATTAAAAATTATGTCCTGTGATGAAACCTCCTAGAATACAGCCAACCAAAATTGGCAACCCTAATGCACAGGAACTCATCGTGGGGTTCTGGGTGCATGGGGCAATGGGACTCTGCAGGGGGGTCGAAGAAAAGGTGGCTGGGGCTCAGCAGGGGAGGTCTGTTGGGAAGGGGCTCAGTACGGGGTCCAGGTGCTGGAGGTTCGGGTGCAGCTGGGTGGGGCTCAATGGGGTGGGGGTTCAGGTGTGGGATGCTTGTTGGGGTGGGCCAGGTGCAGGAGAGTGGGACTTGTCGGGATGGGGGCTCAGGTTCAGGGGGCTCAGCGGGGAATGGTCTGGGTGAAGTGCTGGGGGTCTGGATGCAGGGAGGAAGGGCTTGACAGGGCTCTGGATGCAGGGGTTTGGGCTCAGCGGGGGTGGGGTGGGGTGGGGACAGGCCGGGGGCAGAGCAGGTCCGGGAGCATGGGGTTTGGCTAGATGGAGTATGTGGCTGGGGGACTTGGTGGGGGGATTCTGGATGTGAGGGGTTGAGGTTTGTTGTGGGGGTCTGGGTATGCAGGGGTCCAGATGCATGGGGGTTGGGCAGATGGGAGAGCAGATCCCCATACAGTGACTCCTCCCCCTGCAGTTTAGGAGCGATGGGGGCAGGAAGCGGGGGAGGGGGTATACGGAGCTTCCTGCAGCTGGGGGAGGTTTCCTCGGCCACTCCTTGCAGGGGAAGAGAAAGTCCCATCCTACCATGCCCCCAGCCCAGCTGAGACAAGTAGATGAGCCCTTCTCTGCAGTGATTTACCTCTACACGGGTTGGTCCAGGGGCATGAAACTAGATGCCCACACTGCTGGGGGGACGGGGTGCGTGAGCACTCTTACAGCTTCCCTTTGCTTCCCCAGCATTTTTATGTGGGGAAGCAAAGAAATGTGCCAGGGACATGAATTCTAGTGCAGAATTCCCCCCCCCACCCCCCCGAAGTATTCTTTAGGCTATATAAAGAGGTGGACTAAAAGGTTGGAAGGAAAAGTGCTTTTAAAAGAGGAAGGATTGGTGGAATTCTTTGTTTTTTTAAAATAGGTCTTGTGTTCCATTTCACTTGGAAGACTACAGATGACTGGAGAACTAGTTGGATTAGTAAATTAAACCTATGATGGCAGTGATGCTTGAGCAATTGAAAGGAGAAGGGATTTTTAGACAGCTTGTTTATAATGTTGCTTTTGTTTGTGGACCTTCATTAAGCATGTGTGCTAACAAAAACATCTAACACGTAATTAGGAGGAAAAATCTCTTGGCCAAAGTGTCAATACTCCTGCGCCTTCAATTAACAGATATGAAAACTTCTCTTTCCAGTTCTGCAGCTCAGCAAGGAGACCTCCAGCAAAAAGCGAGAAAGCAAAACTTGATACTTCTAAGGCATAAAAAAAGCCAAGAAAATAAACTGAAGAAAAAAATTCATTTTTTCCAGGTCTTCTTCATATCTCATAAAGATACAAAAATAAAAATCAGCACCAACATATTCTTTTTCCGGCCTCCCCTCCCCGCACACACTTTGTAGATCATCTTTAAGTGGGAAAAGTGACAGAACCATGGAACCACCCTAACCAAATTTTTCAGATTATTATTATTTTACAGAGAAAGATATTGGGGCTGCACATGCATCACTGAAAATATAATCTGAAGTTAACAAATATAGCTGAGAACATAATTAGGCCAGCAGAATCTCTATCACTGGTGATAATACAAAAGAGCAGAGTGTGAGTGTCAGGCTATTTATCGACACTAGAAAGGGTTTTACTTGTTTCCAGTAATGATGCAATTATATTTTTATGGGAAAACCGTTACAGATTTTTCTTCCACAGAACATAAAGTACCTATGTGGGACTGGCATGTCGGGAGAAAAAATTACTTGCATATTAAGTCTTATTTAAAATCAGGGTGGCATACTGCATATGGTTATGCTCAAATAAATTTGTTAGTCTCTAAGGTGCCACAAGTACTCTTGTTCTTTTTGCGGCTACAGACTACCACAGCTGCTACTCTGAAACCATTTTTATTATGTCACTTTTCAGGGTAGAAATGTACTTATAAGTACCCAATGAAAACCAAGCATAGGAGCCCTGAAGTACTGAACAAGGAGAATAAAAACACAATCATTTATAATAACTGGCTACCGTTTGCAAATCTTTGTACCCAGTGGGTTGGATTAGATTTTAGATGCTATAATTTAGGACCAAATTGCAGGTAGAGAGAAGTGCCCTGATACCCACAGGAGCTGGGATACACCTACTGTATTTCTTAACCTGCTAGTTCTGTGGTGTTAGAGCTTAAGGCCCCAGTCCTGCATGTGGGTGGACCACAGGGCCTACACAGTGCCTCTGAAGTCAATGTGTGTCTGTCCACAGGGTGCTCTATGCAGATATGGGACCCACAATATCAGAGCTGATTGGAATATTTTTGACAGCACACAGAAGTTTAGATGACAAAAACCTGTCAAGACCACCTTTTCTATTTTCTGGCCAACTATTAAAAATGGAAGGGGAGTGGGGGTGGATTGAGAGAGAGAATAAAGCCAGATGACTTCTGTTTGTATTAATCTAATACTTATAGGCATTATCAAAGTAAAAATAAACAAAAATTACACATAAAAATAGAACCTAGAAGGATAACTAATATCTTACATTTAAAAAGTCCACAAATGAGTAGTTTACTTTCACTGCTTCTGCTGTTTTTTTAATCTTCTTACACTTCTCAGTACTGCCAACCCCAAGCATTCAAAAATCTACTCCTGAGGAAATTCTGCGGGCCTGCTCCATACTGGGTCAGACCAAAGGTCCATCTAGCCCAGTATTCTGGCTTTCGACAGTGGCCAATGCCAGGTGCCCCAGAGGCAATGAACAGAACAGGTAATCATCAAGTGATCCACCCCTGTCGCCCATTCCCAGCTTCTGGCAAACAGAGGCTAGGGACACCATCCTGCCCATTCTGGCTAATAGCCATTGATGGACCTATCCTCCATGAATGTATCTATTTCTTTTTCGAACACAGTTATAATCTTGGCCTTCACAACATCCTCTGGCAAAGAGTTCCACAGGTTGACTGTGTATTGTGTGAAAAAATACTTTCTTTTGTTTGATTTAAACCTGCTGCCTATTAATTTCATTTGGTGACCCTAGTTTTTGTGTTACGAGGAGTAAATAACACTTCCTTATTTACTTTCTCCACACCAGTCATGATTTTATAGATCTCTATTGTATCACCCATCATCTCTTTTCCAAGCTGAAAAGTCCGAGTCTTATTAATCGCTCCTCATATGGAAGCCATACCTCTCATTTTTGCTGCTCTTTTCTGAACCTTTTCCAATTCCAATATATCTTTTTTGAGAGGGGGAGACCACATCTGCACACAGTATTCAAGACGTGGGCATACCATGGATTTATATAGAGGCAATATGATATTTTCTGTCTTATTATCTATCCCTTTCTTAATGATTCCCAATGTTCTGTTCGCTTTTTTGACTGTCACTGCACATTGAGTGGGTGTTTTCAGAGAACTATCCACAATGACTAAGATCTCTCTCTTGAGTGGTAACAGCTAATTTAGGGGCTGGGGGGAAGAGGCAGTGGGGAAGGAAGAGGGAGTGGAATAGAGCAGGGAGGGAAATGTGGGAGTGAGGGGAAAGGGATGGGAAGGTGATAGGGGCATCTCAGGGGGAAGCAGGAGCCCAGCATGCTGCGTCCCCTTGGCAGCACCTGGGGCTCCACTGTTAAGAAGGCCCATCGAACCCTCACCCTGACAAACCCTACCTCCCTATACAGGACCCCCCCACACAATGGGCTCCCCTCCTCCAATCCCCTCCCCACTGAGCCCCAGCCAGCTACACCTGGACCCCCACCCAATCAAACCCCACTTCCCCAGCACCCAGACCCTGCCGCAGAGCCCCATCTCCCCACACACCCCATGCTGAGCCCCCACCAGCTGCAGCTGAACGCCCCACCCAATCACACCCCACTCTTCTAGCACTCAGACCACCCAGCCCCCACCCGCTGAACCCCATCTCCCCACACCCAGACCCCTCTGCTGAGCCCCAACCACCTTCACTTGGATCCCCTGCAGAGTCCCATTGCCTCTACACCGGAACCCCCCCCAACAAGCCCCTGTGCATCCAGATGTCCTACTGAGCTGCCCACATCCAGACTGCCCCACACAGAAACCTCTCACCCCACACCTGGATCCTCCCCCACTAAGCCCCTCCACACTTGTATCCTGCTGGGCTGAGCCTGCCCACCCACACCTGTTGCACCTGGCACAGAGCGGCAGAGCCGAGGGGTGTTTCTGGGGAAGGCTCAGCCCTTGCATTATGTTAGGGTTGGGTGCAGCCCCACTGCCGAGTTCCTGTGCAGGGGGATGTGGGGCCTTCAGGGCACTCTCCCACCTCAATGCAGCCAGCGATCAGTGCTCCCCACCGCCATGCTGGAGCCTCCATATTTATTTATTGACAAAATTTGCAGAACTTTAAAATATTGTACACATCATTTTTATTTTTTTGGCGCAGAACTCCTTCAGGAGTCAAAAGTCAGGGACCTCCAAAACCATAAAACTGTCTTAAAAAATAATGAACCACTAGTTTCAAGTAGCTTTTTCTCCACCTCCTTTCTCAGGGCTTGTCTACACAGGGAAATTTTCCAGCATACCTATAATAATTATACCATTATGACTTTCTGTGTGGACATTCTTTTTCTGCAAGAATACCACCCAGTGAATTACATTGGTAAATGGTGTATTCTGTATGACATTAACTGTGGATTCTGTGTAACTGTAGTCTTTAAGCCATGATTTGAGGACTTCAATAACTCAGCCAGAGGTTAGGGGTCTATTATATGAGTGGACAGATGACGTTCTGAGGCCTGCAGTGTGCAGGTCAGACTAGATGATCATGGTGATCCCTTCTGACCTTAAAGTCTGAGTCTGTAACTATAGCAGCAGTTCTCAAACTGAGTGATATCACCCCCACTAACCCCAGATTAGTCCCTACGGTTGGGAACCACCGCTCCCAGGAAAACTGTGAGCAAAATCATGTGATGTTTAAGACAGCTACCTTTACCCGGTGTAGCACTGCCAACATACAGCATTCAAAAATCATGACTCAACCTCTAAAAAATCATCAGAGTGGCCTACCAACCCACAACCATTTCAAACCACAAAAAAGACTGGATTTCACAGTCCCTAATGCATTTTTCATAGCCGTGAATTTGGCTGGGCCTTAACCATGAAGGCCATGAAAAAAAAACTGAAATGAACACCAAAGCTGTGTCAACCCCAGGATCTGGCACTTTAAAAATAAAACAAACCACCAAATATTCTGCCAGTGGAGATGGCAACCCTGGGAAGGAGCTCTCACTACAGCAACCATGGAGAAGATGGGAAAGGTGGATAAAGTCAGGGGGAGAAGCGGTGTTGTGCCCTCCTGCTGCTCTCCTCTCTTGAACCCCATGAACATCTCCCTGGGCTGAGTGATTTCTTCCCCCCCCCCCCCGAGTCTTGGCTCTTTTGCGCTTCTTTGCAGAGAGGAGACGGTGTCCCCTGGCAGCCTAGGCTTGCAATGGGGCAGCAGCAGTGGTCAGGAAGAAAGGCTCTTTCCCAACGGCCAGGGGCCCTGGGTCCCTCCCCACTCTCCTGGGCTGTTTGCCTACTGCCAGCCAATAGCTTTCGCTACCGCCCCGCGCAGCAGCTGCTCCGGAGGAGGCCGGCTGTCCCTGTCTCTGCTGGCTGCCCGGCCCCCCCGCCTCTCACCTGCTCCTGCGCCAGGGACGGGCCCCCACGCAGCCCACAGGAGGCAGCGAGCCGGCGGCGCAGCCGGGCTGGAGCGCGCAGCAGCCACATGGCGAAGGGGCGCCGGGGCCGCCAGCGTGTGCGCAGCAGCTCGGGGGAGGGGCTCAGAGCCAACCAGAGCCGCGCCCACGTAGGGGGAGAGGCGGGCCGGGGAGGGGCTCAGCTGAGCTCGGTCAAGGGCGGAGCACAGGCCGCGTGGCCTCTGCCCAGGAGAAAGGCAGCGGTGATGCACTGATCCGGCAGGGGCACCAAGTGCCGAAGCTGACTGACAGACCAGCTCACTGAGCACCTCCCCTCCCGGCGCTCTTGCACACGCAGCTGCCCGCTGGTGTGTCATCATCCCTGGCCAAGCTACTGTCCTTGCTTGCAGGAAGCAGCACAACTGAATTCTCATTCCTGCTGTCAAAATCTGTCTGCCACACTCACTTTCACAGGGCAATTTCCCCTCACCCTCCAAACTCACAGGAAGAGGAATTCCCCACCCAGCATGCAAACATCTTCCCTCTCCACCACTACGATCAATTGACCTGTCAGTCCCGGCTGCCAACTCCACATAGCATGAAGGCACCAGGTAAACCCTGAAAGGTCACTAGATGTAGCTGTTTAAGCACTCAAAGAGAGTCAAAAACGTCACCGAACAAAGCTTCCAGAGAATTCAACATACACACATCACACAGGCAAGTATAGTCACAAAATCATTCACAAGAAGGTCAACAGTGTCAGTATCTATTATGCTCTTCTTACTATATTCTGTTGCGTGAAGAAAACTGCAGCCCTCTGCTCATTGGGAAGGGCACTCTGTACACTACTGCCCAGATTGACTGGGGCCGCGGTGGGTTCATTTCAGCTGAGCCTCCCTTTGTTGCCAGCCTCGATTTGAGTAGACAGGTTAGTGAAAGGAAGGGCCCAAGCCAGGAGTAAGAGGAAAGTCGCCTGACCTGAGCTCGGCTCTGTAGGGAGCCAAGAAAGTAGATTTAAAAACAAGAATTTGCTAGCTGGACCCCAGCCCCCCGCCCTGCTTCCAGGGTTTCATTTCTGAAAACAGCTGGGCAGGTAACCCCAGGCCAAGCCGAGGAAAGGGGAACTGAAATCAAGCTAGCTCCACCTTTGATCCTGCAGTAAGGGCTTAATTCCTGGGGGCATGGTGCCCCCCGCCCCCCACTGAGGCACATGGCCCTGTCTCATCCCAACCCATCTTCCATCCATGTGGCTCTCCTTTCTGGCTAACCTGCTTCCCCCACCCAGACTGCTTCATTAGCCATCTTTCTCTGCATCACAGGTTGTGCCATCTACTATGGCGCAGTGAAAAAGAACACATTGGGTAAATATCAGAGAGGTAGCCGTGTTAGTCTGGATCTGGTTTTTCTACTACATGCATCCGATGAAGTGGGTATTCACCCACAAAAGCTCATGGTCCAATACGTCTGTCACAGGTGCCACAGGACTCTTTGCTGCTTTTACACTCGGTGAAAACAAGCCCCAGCTCATGTGCTGCTCTCTCCAAAGTGCACCTGGCTTTAGCAAAATATTTAATTAGCCTCCACAAACTTCTTTTCCTCATCTGTAGATTATAGCGATCTCAGCCCAAGAAGCCCTAGAACATGCTTCCTTCTGAGGACATGCTCGCTCGAGATGTAATGACAATGGCTGGATGTGCAACAGAATGTAGTAAGAAGAGCATGGAATGGATTTTATTAACACTATTGAGCTGCTTGTGAATGATTTTGTAACTATACTTATTGGTGACTTCTTTCTCTGAGTGTCACTGTAATGGGCAGTAAAAGTCACTAGATTTGTCAGTGATCACTTTGACACTAATTTTCTCACTAGGGAAACCAAAAAGTCACTAAATCTAGTGACAAAATAGGTAACTTGGTAACATGTCTTCCCACAATATGCCTCCCACAGGGTGCTCCTCCTATAAGTATCTGGAACCTGGCTCTCGGTCTGTGGTGTCTCTCTGAATAGCTTCATTTGTGTCTGCTTTGGTTGATTCCCTTATTAGCAGCAGATCCTCTTGGGAACACAGGGCCCTTCATCAGCAATCCTAGTGACTGGGGGTTCATGGTGGCAACCTCAGCCCTATAGCTTTACAGAGCTGTCTCTTCCAAAAATAAGTGGCCACTACTATTCTAAATTGTAATGGTGCAAGCAGCGAAGGCAAGGGTGTAAACAGAAAAATGTGAGGTTGAGGTCTTATCTCATGGACAATCAGAGCTAGGAAAGCTCCTAGCCATTTGAGATTTCTGGCCTCACACTGCAGCTGTTCAGCTTCCATTTCTCGTGTTTCATGACGTGGTGTACAACAGAACCTCAGAGTTATGAACTGACCACACACCTCATTTGGAACCAGAAGTATACAATTGGGCAGCAGACAAAAATAAATGAAAAAGCAAAAACACTACAGTACTGTATTAAATGTAAACTACTAACAAAAAAAGCTAAAGCAGCATTTTTCTTCTGCACAGTAAAGTTTCAAAGCTGTATTAGGTCAACGTTCCATTGTAAACTTTTGAAAGAACTATGACGTCTTGTTCATAGAATATCAGGCTTGGAAAGGACCTCAGGAGGTGAAAGGTGAACTGTCAGGCTGGAAGGAGGTTACTAGTGGAGTTCTCAGGGATCAGTTTTGGGACCAATCTTATTTAACCTTTTTATTACTGGCCTTGGCACAAAAAGCGGGAATGTGCTAATAAAGTTTGCGGATGACACAAAGCTGGGGGGTATTGCTAACACGGAGAAGGACCGGGATATCATACAGGAAGATCTGGATGACCTTGTAAACTGGAGTAATAGAAATAGGATGAAATTTAATAGTGAAAAGTGCAAGGTCATGCATTTAGGGATTAATAACAATAATTTTAGTTATAAATTGGGGACATCATTTGGAAGTAACAGAGGAGGAGAAGGACCTTGGAGTATTGGTTGATCACAGGATGACTGTGAGCCGCCAATGTGCTATGGCCGTTAAAAAAGCTAATGCAGTTTAAGGATGCATCAGGCGAGGTATTTCCAGCAAAGATAAGGAGGTGTTAGTACCGTTATATAAAGCACTGGTGAGACCTCATCTGGAATACTGTGCAGTTCTGGTCTCTCATGTTTAAGAAGGATGAATTCAAACTGGAACAGGTTCAGAGATGAGCTACTAGGATGATCCGAGGAATGGAAAACCTGTCTTATGAAAAGAGACTCAAAGAGCTTGGCTTGTTTAGCCTAACCAAAAGAAGGCTGAGGGGGGATATGATTGTTCTTTATAAATATATCAGAGGGATTAATATCAGGGAGGGAGAGGAATTATTTAAGCTTAGTACCAATGTGGACACAAGAACAAATGGATATAAACTGGACACTAGGAAGTTTAGACTTGAAATAAGACGAAGGTTTCTAACTGTTAGAGAAGTGAAGTTCTGGAACAGCCTTTCAAGGGGAGTAGTGGGGGCAAAACACATATCTGGCTTTAAGACTAAGCTTGATAAGTTTATGGAGGGGATAGTATGATGGGATAGCCTAATTTTGGCAATTAATTTAGTAATTGATCTTTGATTTTCAGCAGGTAAGTATGTCCAGTGGTCTGTGATGGGATGTTAGATGGGTTGGGATCTGAGTTACTATAGAGAATTCTTTCCTGAATGCTGGCTGATGAGTCTTGCCCACATGCTCAGGGTTTAACTGATCGCCATATTTGGGGTCGGGAAGGAATTTTCCTCCAGGGCAGATTGGCAGAGGCCCTGGAGGTTTTTCCCCTTCCTCTGCAGCATGGGGCACGGGTTACTTGCTGCAGGATTCTCTGCAGCTTGAGGTCTTCAAACCACAATTTGAGGACTTCAATAAATCAGACATAGGTTAGGGGTTTGTTACAGGAGTGTGTGGGTGAGATTCTGTGGCCTGCATTGTGCAGAAGGTCAGACTAGATGATCATAATGGTCCCTTCTGACTTAAAGTCTATAAGTCTATCTAGTCCAACCCCCTGCTCAAAACTTCAGAGTTACAAACATTTCAGAGTTATGAACATCCTCCATTCCCAATGTGTTTGTAACTCTGAGATTCTACTGTATATTAAAATGAGTGCTGGTTACAGATACCAAGCCAAAAAAAAAAAAAATCCAAGATGCTTTCAGTATGCTGGTAATCCAGCCTCAGAAAAAAAAAATCAACCAACCAACAAAAACAAGCAAGATGAAAATATTAAATAGTATAGGTTAAACAAGTCCTCTAAAAATGGATAGGATTGATTTAAAAGAGCTGCATTAGTCTGGTACAGTACCTGGCTTTCAAAATATATTACTTTTGCAATAAATTCCTTTATTTTCATCTTTTTCATTAGGGAGACTAGCTTTATAAAAAACAAAGAGCATGCCTCCTACAAAATACTGTCACCACATTTAGAAGCTTGTCTAAGATTAGTCAAGCCAAACCCCAGAGAAAGAGCCAGAAGTCAAAATAAAGCTTTATATATACACTCTCAAATATCAACTGCAAAAGGTCTGGGGATTTTTTTTTGTTTTAAATATCAACTTCTGTAAGATACTGAACGTGGATAAAAATAGTCATGGTGAAAAAGGCGGTTACTCAGCTTTGTAACTGTTCTTTGAGATGTGTTGCTCATATCCATTCCAGTTAGGTGTGCGTGCGCCGCGTACACATTCGTCGGAAGAATTTTTTACCCTAGCAAAACTCGGCGGGTCAGCTGGGCGCCCCCTGGAGTGGCGCCGCTATGGCACCGTATATATACCCCAGCCAACCCGGCCACCCTTCAGTTCCTTCTTGCTGGCTACTCCGACAGTGGGGAAGGAGGGTGGGTTTGGAATGGATATGAGCAACACATCTCGAAGAACAACAGTTACAAAGGTGAGTAACTGTCTTTTCTTCTTCGAGTGATTGCTCATATGCATTCCAGTTAGGTGATTCCCAAGCCTTACCTAGGCGGAGGGGTCGGGGTGAGATGTGGCAGCATGCAGAATTGCTGAGCCAAAGGCTGCATCATCTCTAGACTGTTGGACCAGAGCACAGTGCGAAGCAAAGGTGTGGACCGATGACCAGGTCGCTGTGCAACGTATCTCCTGAATAGGCATGTGGGCCAGGAAGGTGGCTGATGAAGCCTGAGCTCTGGTAGAATGCGCCGTGAGATGGCCCAAGGGGACATGAGCCAGGTCATAGCACGTGCGTATGCACGCCGTTACCCAGGAGGAGATCCTCTGGGAGGAGATGGGTAGACCTTTCATCCATTCAGCTACTGCCCCGAACAGCTGGGGAGATTTCCGGAAGGGCTTTGTCCGCTCAATATAAAAAGTGAGCGCCCTACGGACATCTAAGAAGTGTAACTGTTGCTCCCGTCGAGAAGAGTGGGGCTTTGGAAAGAAGACCGGGAGGAAGATGTCCTGGTTGGTATGGAAAGCCGACACTACTTTAGGGAGGAACGCCGGATGAGGTCGCAACTGTACCTTGTCCTTGTGGAAGACAGTATACGGTGGGTCCACCGTAAGCGCCCGGAGTTCAGAGACCCTTCTGGCCAATGCAATGGCCACCAGGAAGACTGTCTTCCATGACAGGTGTAGGAACGAGCAAGTCGTCAATGGCTCAAAGGGCGGATGCATAAGTCTGCTTAGGACTAAGCTGAAGTCCCAGGTGGGGGCATGGCGGCATACTGGGGGGTAGAGGCGCTCCAGGCCCTTAAGAAATCTAGAAACTAAGGGGTGGGAAAACACGGAGTGGCCACTTTCTCCGGAATGGAATGTAGAGATAGCCGCCAAGTGCAACCTCAGAGAAGATATTGCCAGGCCCTGCTGCTTAAGAGACCAGACGTAGTCTAAAACAGCAGGGATAGAGACCTCAGAAGGAGCAACATTCCACGTTGCACACCAGCAGGAGAAACGTTTCCACTTGGCCAGGTACGTAGATCGAGTGGAAGGCTTTCTGCTGCTTAGGAGAACATGCTGTACCGGAGAGGAACAGCGGAACTCCGATATGTTTAGCCATGCAGTAGCCATGCCGTGAGGTGAAGGGCTTGCAGGTCTGGGTGGCGAAGACTGCCGTGGTCCTGTGTTATGAGGTCTGGAAGGAGAGGTAGGGTAATCGGGCTGTCCAGGGACAGGTTGAGCAGTGTGGCGTACCAGTGTTTTCTGGGCCACGCTGGCGCGATCAGGATCAGATGCACCCTGTCCCTGCGGAGTTTTATTAGGACCTTGTGAACCAAAGGTAATGGTGGAAAGGCGTAGAGCAGATGGTGCTCCCATGCAGGAGGAATGCGTCCGTGATCGATCCTGGCGAAAGACCTTGGAAGGAGCAGAACGCTTGGCATTTCCTGTTCGTGCGAGAGGCAAACAGGTCTATGAGGGGAAAGCCCCACCTCCGGAAGACCGAATGAATAACGTCTGGTCTTATCGATCATTCGTGACAAAGGAAGGATCTGCTCAGCTGATCCGCTAGAGTGTTCCGAACCCCTGAGAGAAAGGATGCTACCAGGTCTATCAAATGGGCTATACAGAAGTCCCAGAGTCGAATGGCCTCTTGACACAGGGGAGAAGAGCAAGTCCCTCCCTGTTTGTTAATATAATACATGGCTGTTGTGTTGTCCATAAACACTGAAACACAACGGCCATGAAGGCGTTGTTGAAACGTCTGGCATGCGAGGCGGACTGCTCTCAGCTCCCGAACATTTATGTGGAGCGACAGCTTCTGTGATGTCCAAAGGCCCTGGGTGCGAAGGTGACCAAGGTGAGCCCCCCAACCGAGAGATGACGCATCTGTCGTTAGGGACAGCGAGGGCTGTGGTGGATGAAACGGTAGCCCTGCACACACCATTGAGGGAGTCAGCCACCAGTTGAGGGAGCGTAAGGTGCTCAGAGGAACGGTCACCAGAGTGTCTATTGGGTCCCTGCCTGGACAGTAGACCAAGTTGAGCCACGTTTGAAGGGGCCGGAGGCGGATCCTGGCATATTTGGTCACATAAGTGCAGGCGGCCACGTGGCCTAGTAGGCCAGGGCACGTGCAAGCTGAGGTGACCGGGGAGTTCTGCAGACCTCGAATGATTGCCGTCAGTGTCTGGAAGCGTGGCTGAGGTAGGTAGGCTCTGGCTCGAGTGGAGTCCAGGGTTGCCCCTATGAAGTCCAGCCTTTGTGTGGGAACCAGTGTGGACTTTTCGGCATTGAGGAGCAGCCCCAACCGAGAGAATAGGTCCGTGATTATGTTCACGTGCTGACTGACCTGAGTCTGGGAGGTTCCCTTGACGAGCCAGTCGTCCAGATACGGGAATACATGGATCTGCTGCCAGCGGAGATGAGCGGCGACGACGGCCATGCGCTTCGTAAACACCCTCGGGGCCGTAGAGAGGCCAAAGGGGAGGACCATTAATTGGAAGTGCCGGTGACTGGCTACAAAGCGAAGATATCTCCTGTGTGGAGGGAAGATGGCTATATGGAAGTATGCATCCTTCATATCGAGGGCGGCACACCAGTCTCCAGGATCCAAGGACGGGACAATAATCCCCAGGGAGACCATGCGGAACTTCAACTTGACCATAAATTTGTTGAGGCCTCGCAGGTCTAGGATGGGCCTGAAGCCTCCCTTGGACTTGGGGATCAGAAAGTAGCGGGAGTAAAACCTTTTTCCCCTCTCGTCTGGTGGTACCTCCTCTATTGCTCCTGCAGCGAGGAGAGACTGCACCTCTTGTAAGAGGACTTGCTCGTGAGAGGGGTCCATGAAGAGGGACTGGGTTGGGAGGTGGGAAGGCGGAGATGAAACAAATTGGAGGCGGTATCCTTGTTTCACCGTCTGTAGGACCCAGATGTCTGAGGTCAATTGGGACCACACTGGGAGGAAGTAGGAGAGGCGGTTGGAGAAGGGAGGAGAAAGATCCTGTCCTGAAACTGGTACGCCGTCCTCGTGCGTACCTTCAAAAGGTAGACTTGGGACCCGGAGGTGCTTTTGTGGGGCTGTTGTTCTGACCCCCTTGGGGTCCAGACTGGTACCTATGGCCACCTCTCCCGCACCTTCTGCTGAAGTCTTGTCTGTGCTGGGGCACAGAGTAAGGCCGGTGAGGTTGGGGCTGGAAGGGTCTGCGTTGGGTCACAGGTGTATGCATGCCCAAAGAGTGCATGATGACCCTGTTGTCCTTTAAACTCTGCAACCTAGGGTCAGTCTTTTCAGAGAACAGACCCTTGCCATCAAAGGGTAAGTCCTGGATGGTATATTGGAGCTCAGGTGGCAGGTTGGAGACCTGTAACCATGAGATACGTCTCATGGTGATACCTGAGGCCAGAGTTCTGTCTGCCGAGTCGGCCGCATCGAGAGAAGCCTGGAGGGAGGTTCTAGCCACCTTCTTCAAGGAATGCAGCAAATTCCTGGCGAGAGTCCGGCGGTAGAAGATCTGTGAATCTACCCACCTCCGCCCAGGTGTTGTAGCTGTAACGGCTCAGGAGGGCCTGCTGGTTGGCTACCCTGAGCTGCAGGGCACCTGCCGAATACACATTGCGGCCCAGTAGGTCCATCCGCCTAGCCTCCTTTGATTTGTGGGCTGGTGCCTGTTGGCCGTGGCGTTCCCTCTCATTGACCGATTGGACAACTAACGAGAAGGGAGGAGGGTGAACATATAGATACTCATACCCCCTAGAAGGCACCATGTTTTTTCTCTCAACTCCCTTTGCCGTAGGGGGAATGGAGGCTGGGGACTGCCATAAGGTGTCAGCAGTGGCCTGGATGGTTTTGATGAAAGGCAAAGCCACCCTAGTGGGGGTATCTCCCGACAGGATGCTGACCACTGGGTCCTCAACCTCTGGGACTTCCTCTACGGGAAGACTGATGTTGAGTGCCACTCTCCTAAGTAGGTCCTGATGGGCTCTGAGGTCTATTGGCGGGGGCCCTGATGATGAGGTCCCTGCCACCGCCTTGTCTGGGGAGGAAGAGGATGATAGACCGGGAATGAGGGAATCCTGGATGGCCTCCTGCTCCTGGGTCGGTTCCTGCTCCAGTGGTACCGGGGAACCTGGTGGATGGGATATCAGATCCTCTGTCCCAGCTGGAGGGGGACAGCTAATGGTGGCCTCTGTGGCTCGATGCTCTGAGGAAGCAGAGCGGGTTTGGAGCAATGGGGCACCCTGGGCCTGATGGTACGGCCAGGGTGTCCAAAAGGACCACTGGTGAGGTCCCGGGTCCTGAGACCAGACCTCCTGGAAGACCCCGGTAGGCACCTCCGTATCTCGCTCCTGGTCGTAGTAACTGTCCGTGTGGGAGGACACAGACAACTGCCTGGACGGCCATGGAGGAGCAGAGAAACCTTGGGCTGAGGTTCCAACGGACCTCGCTCCCTTCTTTAATGGGGACCGGTGCTGGTATGCATAGTGGTACCGGGATCGAGATCGGGACCTGCGAACAGACCGGTGCCGGGAGGTCGACCGAGATCTCGAGTCTCTGCGGTGTGAACAGCTCCGAGAGGTACGGTGCCTGGATCAATGCCGAGAGCTGGACCGGTGCCGCGAATAGTGAGGCGGAGAGCGGGAGTCTGACCTGTGCTGCGAGTCCGACCGGTGCAGTGTAGGGGAATGGTGCCGGGACTGCAAGCGGCGTCGAGAGCGGGAGCGTTGTCTCGACCTGGAGCGTCTACGGGACCGCGATCTTGAGTGGTGCCGGTCCGCTGTGCCGACGGACGGTGGTCTAGGCAGGGTCGGCTTGCCCCAAGATTGGATTACCCACACCGGCAGTGCCGGGGGTAGAGGCAGTGCCGTGTCCATCAAGACGATTAAGTCTCTCGCCGCCGAATACGCCTCAGGCGTGGATGGCATGGTGAGCTCTACCGCGGCACGCGCCGGGGAGTTATGAGGAACTGGACTCGACGACCCTTGCGTGACCGGAATCAACAGTGCCGATTTAGTCGGTGCCACGGCGGGTATCGGCGCCGGGCGGTCCGAACTGGGCGTGCTCTCTGGCATAGTTGGCGCCAAGGCAGCAGGAGTCTTGGCCTTCTTCGACCTCAGGGAGAGGGAGCTATGCGGAGTCGACTTCGGTGCCGGTTTCGGCCGGTGCCGAGAGTCTTTAGGCGTACCGGTGCGATCCGGTGCCGTAGGAGTGCCTCTGTTCACCGACTGACCAGCACTCGATGCCGAAGGTGGCGGTGTCAAGGCCGCCTCCATGAGGAGCTGTTTTAGTCTGATGTCCCGCTCCTTTTTAGTGCGCGGCTTGAAAGCTTTGCAAATAGGGCACTTAGCTGTTAAGTGCGATTCCCCAAGGTACTTTAAACAGGAGTCGTGTGGGTCTCCTGTTGGCATCGGTCTGTGACAGGCCGAGCACGGTTTGAAACCCGGTTAGCTGAGCATGAGCTCCGGCGCCGGGTGTGGGGAAGGGGCTACTCCCCAAACCCCACTAAGTAATACTAAACTAACTATACTATTAAGTAAGAACTTATAACTGAGTTTATCTATATATATATATAAGAACAATAACTATATACACAATAATGATGAGAACTACGAGTAGCTAGGGAAGGTGGAGGTCAGCTAAGCCGCACTCCACTGTTCCAACGACTGACACGGGCGGTAAAAGGGAACTGAAGGGTGGCCGGGTCGGCTGGGGTATATATACGGTGCCATAGCGGCGCCACTCCAGGGGGCACCCAGCCGACCCACCGAGTGTTGCTAGGGTATGTGAAAGTAGAATGAATTAAATTGTAAAAATAAGAATGGATTAAAGAAATGTTGCATGTACCTTTAAGCAGAAATAAGAAATGTTGAAATACAGGTGCCAGGAAAAGAAACATTAGGCATAAACAAGGGTGCTAATGGCAAAACATTAACAGAAGATCGGTAATAGTTAATAAAGAAATAAGATATGCATGCCTAGCCCAGGTAAACTTATCAGATTCTGCTTCTTTTGTTATCTTGCTAAGTGCTCGCCCTTTTATCTGGAAAAATAAGATAGTTTGTGTCTTGCATGGTGCTCACATTATCTGGGTGTTATTGGCAGAGCGCTGCGTTAATAAAACAGAGTGGTCTGACAAATTGTGAGTCCTGATTCTAACTTTGACAATTTGGAGGTTCCACCGAGATGGCAACCGTCTTCACTGGGGCTGTGTGATTCCTGACGGTTTTTGTAGGATGACTGTGGCAGCCGGCACCTGGGCATTTGGCCCGAGCGGTCCTCCACTAGGGCGGAAAGGTGCACAACCACAGTGAAGTCTACGCCATCGAACCTGTTGGTTCCCACTCTGTTCTGGTAGGGATCCCGGGATCTGACATCAGGAATCTGGTCAGGTAATTATTTCTGTGTTTTGTCCGGACTGAGGACTGTCCTGTCTCTGTGTCTATCTGTCCTCTTGTGGAGTGTTTGAGTCTGGGTGCCGTCTCTGTCTGGGGATCGGCCGACCAAGGGGTTCCTGTCTCCGCGGTCTGAGTGAGTGGAATCTGCACAATTGCAGCCGCACCGCACTTTGGGTAAAACCCCTGGTGTGAAAGCAAGGGCAATTGAGGCAGTAGCCTGTGGGCTCCTTTTGTGTGTTGCAGCAGGCATCGCTCTGACGAACCTGAATTTCCTTCTTGTGTGATTGGTGTGTGAAAGTCCTCCTGTACTGGGAACCATACGTCTAAGTCGGGACCGTTCCCTAAATGAACGCCGGCTCATTTTATGTATTTAGGATGGGTCCGGACTCCTGTAAAAAGGGTCCAGACTCCGGTAAATTTCTGGAAAAATGGTCTAGGCTAACTCAGGGGGATCCCAAAACTCAGTGGCCACTGTTAAAATCTTGGAACGAAGACTGAGTGGACGTCTTAAAGGACAAACTCGGCCAACCTAAAACTAAATTGGCTAAAGGAGAGGTTAATTGTTTCATGCGGTAGTGGCAAGAGGCAAATCATAGGTGGACAAAATCAAAACTGGCCTCTCTCAATTATTCAAATAATAAGTTAAAAGCTTTATTAAAAGCCTCCTCTCCCACCACTAGACTGAGCGTTCCCCTTTACCCCGTTCTCCAAACCCTGGATCGATCCAACCCCCTTCATACTCCCATCTCATTGTAAAAATGACCAAAAAGCCCCTTGTTCTGTTCCCCTTTGTTGTCTGCCTCAAAAACTGATTCTTTAGTGTTCCACTACCAATTCAGCAAGGAGGGTGGGCTCCTCAACTAGCCCCCACCCTTCCTGGTCCCTTTCCTTGAACATTTCTTTCTAAATTGTGAAATGACCACAATATCACTCACAAACGGTTCATTGGAAAAAGCAGGATCGGGCCCAGACAAGCAGGCAAGCAACAGATAAAGAAATAGGTTGAAAGCCCTAAGGGAATAGTGTCAGGAGTAAGAAAAGCAGTAAGTGCAGGCATGAACCCCTGGAACAATACTTAAAATGGTGAAATCTGAGGTGATAATGATGTCATTTTGGGACATAAACAAGTGATTTAAGGGAAGAGAGTGAAAAGTTAACTCTACAGAGGCTGGAGAGAATTAAGCAGTTAAACTTTGTGGAAAATGTTAAAAAGGACCATGTTAAAGAGAGAATTCTTGGTTTCTTTGCAGCCATTCTGAAGGGAAAATGGGCCCTTTTCCAGAAGAATGCCTGTAAATGATCCAAATATATATACAGCTATGTAAAAACAAAGCAGTGTAAAGGAATGTTAAGGAAAAGAAAGTGTATGTATCTATTTGTATGTGAAAATATGTAAAGTTCTAAGAATCTAAACCAGCACATCTGGTTTGTAAAACTCCTGTTTTGTAGGGGTAAGATAAATTGATTTTGTTTTTATTTTTAATGCCACTACAAGTTCATTTGACTCTTTAATTCAAAGTTGCAAAACTGACAGACCTTTTTGCAAGACACAGGTAATTAGTGTTGTTTGGCTTTGGGATTTAGCATTTAACCCTTAAGGGGTAACTTGATTGTTTACAAAAATTAAAATGTTTTTAAATAAAGACCAAGTCATGGCTGCAATAGGGCAGTCAAAATCAGGAGAATAGGGAGAGATTCTGAAGTCTTTTTGTTTGTTTTGTAACAATAGCAGATAAAAGCTGTAATGAAAGAATAAGAAATTAACAGTGACCCTCTAAAGCAACAGCAGAGGTGAGGTGCACAAAACAAAAAGAAGCAATGTTAAAAACACTGAGCCTTAAAATGGCTCTGTGTAATCAGACTGTCACTTTGATAAGGATACATGAAAACTCTGTAAGAACAAAAGAAACAGTTACACCTTATGTAAAAATTGATATGGCTAATGTTTTTAAAAAATTACAGTACAGAAGGAATGTGCATTTTCCCTCGGACATGTGCCTATATTGTAGAAAGGGGTAAAAAAAATGCAAATGAAACGTGCTGCTGAATTAAAATCCTATTAGGGCTCCAAAAAGCCGCAATAGGCTGTGTTTTGTTTTTCAGATCCCTGTGTGCTAAGACTAAAGAGAGTCTCTGAGCTCTGCTGATGGCTTTGAATCCAAAAGCCAAGCCTGTGTTGATGCAAATTACCTAACTGATAAAGAACGGTGAGAACTGCCAGCACAAAAGAAGCTGCAAATAAAGAACATACCTGGTCAGCAAACAAACAAATTGCCTACATAAAAGGCATGGTATAACAAGATATCTTTAATAGATTTGATGCTACTGTTACTGTTAATATTAAACATTAAACTAACTTTAATGTTAGTAAGTACCCCTGTAACAACTTGTTGTGTGTATGATTTTTGGAAAAATCCTTTAAAGTAATATGGTAATGATGCTTCTCAGCTATTACCTGTGAATAAACTTAAAGCTTAACATAGCAGGAAAAACATCACAAACTTGGTCTGCTATATAAGAGGAAAAACTTGAGGTACACCACCTCATGAATTTAATAACTAAACAGTGGAATAATTTCCGCATAACCCTTAAAAAGTAGAAGCCATTAAAACCTGGCCTGCCTATAGAAAAAAAAACACGAGAAAATATGGGGGTAATTCCTCTGTTTTGTCTGCAATCAGCAAGGGTATTTGTAAAAGAAAGGAATCTTTTAAGTAATAATCAATGCCACCCCAAAAGGGGTAGAAAAATGTTATTTTTGTCTTTCAGATAATCCAAAGTACTGTATAATGGGCTATGTGTATGTGTTAATTCTTGGGGAAAAGTGTTTAAAAAGTGTTAGCAACCCACCAGAAGACAAATGTAAATATAATATAAGTACTGTGTTTACCAATCACATTTACTATTTGCCACAACAACAACAACAAAAGAAAGTCTCAGCTTACTGTAAGCACTGATTTAGCTGAGTTCTCTATCAGGCTTGGCATTGAATGGCAAACAGTTACCAATCATCTGTTAAAAGGTAAAAAGGTAACATAGTTCCAAAAAAAAAAAAAAGATGTGGAAAACTGGACCATTCATATTATACACACAAATGGGGACATGTTAAGAATTGCCACTACAGAAAAACATAACAGCTTACCATTGGTATAACATATTTACTGGATGGTTTCCCACAACTACTGGCATACTAATGTTACTACCCCTAATTGTGTTTTTGGTTTTAAATTGTATGTGTGTAACTGAAATGTTTAAAATGTGCTGGTGGATAAAACAAATGTGTGCAAAGCTAAAGCCACAGGCCCAAATCACCTCCCAGTATTTTCTATTACATGGACTAAATAAGAAGTGACACTGGTGATTAATAATCTTAGTGTCAAAAGGGGGATATGTAGGAGCAGGATTTTATAATGTCCCATAAGAATTAAAGTATAATTTGATTTCATCCTGCTAGCCACTTTTTTTAAATAGCAGAAAGAAATGACCCCCTGGGACTATAAGATTCTGTTTTCCCATATGCATTACAAATTGGGCCCCCTCTAACTCTTTGTTTTAAGATTTAGGTAGTAAGAGACAGGATTCTCTATTGTGTCTATGTTAAGTAAATTAGAGAAACATTGAAGGCCTGGGTCTCAATGTAAATTGTCTTAGTTATCAATTGTAAAACTTAGCAAGGTTTAATTTGCAATGCTTTTTTGTTCGATATAAAATACTACTGTTTGTATTCTCAATCTATTTGTGTGAATGAGGAATGTATGCATCAAGAAAAGATAAGGTGTGAAGGCCATTGTTATAGCCAGAGTCAAGGGACGGCTGTTAAACTGTCTGGCAACTCAGAGTGGATACATGCTTCGCAGTGTAAGAATGCACCACCCCCAGTGAACCAACCACCATCTCAGGACCATGCAGAGTCAATTTTTTGACTCCACAAGAAGACGTAGAGGAACAGCCTGCAATACCTTACAATCTACGCTCTCGTAAGGGTTGCCAGAAGCAGATGACTACATTAAGCAAGGTCCAAGAAGAAGCAGTAGTGAGCCTAGCACCTGCTGCCTGGTGGACATAAAACTGTGACTGCAGTTCCCTCAGTTGAGGTTGTCAGAACCAGAAGGGCCCTGCCTCCAATATGCGCCTCTGGTGGTGCCTGTTCTTCGGCTGCTGGTGTCTTAAGGTCTGGGGAGTCCACAATGACAATTCTTTTATCCAGCAGCAAGTGTGAATAGCTCAGACCCTTATTATTTCTAAATGCTGGGTCTGCAGCCACATCCCAGCCCACTCTCAAACTGGTGTTCCTGTCCTGGCTATCCCACTCAATTCCCCAGACCTCACTGGAGGACCTTGTCCGTTTAACACAATATGGAACAGTAATGACACCTGGGAAGAGGCTATTGGCAGTTCCTTTATCCCACTTGGGGGAGCAATACACCAGGCAAAAAGGCTCCTAAGGTTAAAATCAGTAGTTAAAATAATGGCAAATACAACCAGAGAAAGTTTAAGAGCCCTGGCCAAAGAAACAGGGGCGATCGGACAGGTGGCCCTCCAGAACCGTCAGGCATTGGACATAGTGCTGGCGGCCAAAGGAAAGACCTGTGCTCTCACTGGAAAACAATGTTGTGTGTTTATACAATATCAATGAGGTAATAGATCGCTATAGCCACTTAGAACAAATCGCATATCTTCTCCATGAAGAGTCGAGTTCTTTAGGGAAGTGGCTAAATAACCTGTTCAATTTCTCTGGCATAGGAAACTAGTTGTTTCAGGGAGCCCTAACTATCCTGTTTGGAATCTTAGTGATTTTTGTATGCTTTCAGTTAATCTCCTGTTGCATCCAAAATGGTGTAAGACATGCCACACAGATAGCTGCCTCAAACCAGAGTGCTAATATGATGATTTTAAATATCACTGATGAAGAAATAAAGAACGATTGATTTGTGGAACCAGTAAAATTTTGGTCATGGCGTGAGCTTGACCAAAAGGAGGGATTGTGAAAGTAGAATGAATTAAATTGTAAAAATAAGAATGGATTAAAGAAATGTTGTATGTACCTTTAAGCAGAAATAAGAAATGTTGAAATACAGGTGCCAGGAAAAGAAACATTAGGCATAAACAAGGGTGCTAATGGTGAAACATTAACAAAAGATCGGTAATAGTTAGTAAGGAAATAAGATATGCATGCCTAGCCCAGGTAAACTTATCAGATTCTGCTTCTTTTGTTATCTTGTTAAGTGCTCGCCCTTTTATCTGTATAAATAAGATAGTTTGTATCTTGCATGGTGCTCACATTATCTGGGTGTTATTGGCAGAGCGCTGCGCTAATAAAACAGAGTGGTCTGACAAATTGTGAGTCCTGATCCTAACTTTGACAGGTAAAAAAGTCTTCCGATGAACGTGCACGCGGCGCGCGCACACCTAACTGGAATGCATATGAGCATTCACTGGAAGAACATCATACAGGGCCAAGTTCTCTGCAGTGTAATTCCATTAAAGTCAATGATTGTTGCCAGAAGAGAACTGATCTCCTGTTTACTTTACTGATCAAACAAATACCATAAACATTTTGCAAGAACAATCTCACTCTAAACATGTATCAGTCCATTAGTGTATGGTGCTGATGTCACTCACTGTGGCAGACACCAGGAAGTCTGCAGCACAGTTCTCAGGATGTCAGAAAGGCAGTTTGGTTAAAATACATTACTTTAACTTTTTAAAAACAGACAGGCTTTTTGGAATCTTACTGTGACATTGCACTCTCTATGATTTTATGAAAATATGCTAATGAGTATGAAAATAATGTAACTGGAATACGCTTCATGCAAAAGGTATCATTACAAAGCTTATAATCTACTGAGTGTGGTCACCCTATTTGCATAAATGTATCCCTCTTGTAACTGAAACTAGAAATATAAAGTAGAACTCTGAGGGCCTATTGTAATTATGCAAAGTGTGGCCCATTAATGGTGGTTTGGAATCTTGATGGCTCCCATTAACCAGGACAGTTGTCTGCAGATGGGTGTGTTTTACTTGGAAGTCTTCCTGTATACCTGTGTGCTAGCAAGTGGGTAATGAAGGGTTTGGCTACACTTGCAGGTGTGCAGTGCTGGGAGCTAAAGCTGTGTTCGTACAGCTATGTAGGGAAAGCGCTGCAGTGTGGCCACACTGACAGCTATCAGTGCTGCAGTGTGGCCACATTTGCAGCGGTGTTGGGAGTGGTGCATTACGGGCAGCTATCCCACAGAGCACCTCTTCCTATTCTGGAGCCGTGGGTTGTGGGAAGGGGGCGGAGGGTACGGGTCATTCTGCTTCCTGTCCCAATGCCTCGTGATACATCACTTCACATCCCAGCAATACCTGTTTTTCCCTCGTTTGGCACCATCTTGCATCTTTCAACGGTTTCTGTGCAACGCGATTCTGTGTTCCATTTTGGTCTGCGGGAAATGGAGCCCGAACTGCTGAGGAATATGCTGACGAGTCTCGCCAGCACATCATGTTTCGCAGTCAAGCTATTCGTTAAGATCGAAATTGACAAAGAGGAGTCCGACGATGATAGTGAGTCACGTAATGCATACGACACGAAATTGCTTGTGGCATTCACAGACATGCTCAGCACCATGGAAAGGCACTTTTGGGCTCGGGAAACAAGCACTGAGTGGTGGGATCACATCGTCATGCAAGTCTGGGATGACGAGCAGTGGCTGCAGAACTTTCGGATGAGAAAAGCCACTTTCATCGGACTGTGTGAGAAGCTCACCCCCACCCTGCAGTGCAAGGACACGAGATTGAGAGCTGCCCTGCCTGTGGAGAAGCAGGTGGCTATTGCAGTCTGGAAGCTGGCAACTCCAGACAGCTATCAATCAGTTGGGAACCAGTTTGGAGTGGGAAAGTCGCCCGTTGGAATCATGTTGATGCAAGTTTGCAGGGCCATTAATCGCATCCTGCTAAGAAGAACTGTGACTCTGGGGAACGTGCAGGACATTGTGGATGGCTTTCGACAAATGGGTTTCCCTAACTGTGGAGGAGCGATAGATGGGACGCATATTCCTATTCTGGCACCACCCACCTAGCATCCGAGTACATTAATCTGAAGGGGTATTTCTCTATGGTTCTCCAGGTGCTTGTGGATCACCGTGGGCGTTTCATTGACATTAACGCAGGCTGGCCCAGAAGGGTGCATGATGCATGCATCTTTTGGAACACTTGCCTCTTCAGGAAGCTGCAGGCCGGGACTTTTTCCCCAGACCGGAAGATCACAGTCGGGGACGTCGAAATGCCCATTGTGATCCTTGGAAACCCTGCTTACCCGTTAATGTCATGGCTCATGAAACCGTACACAAGGAGCCTTGACCGCAGCAAGGAACGGTTCAACTACAGGCTGAGCCGGTGCCGAATGACTTTGGAATGTGCTTTTGGCCGTTTAAAGGGGTGCTGGCGATCGCTGTATGGGAAGATGGACTTGGGAGAAAGCAGCATCCCCGCGGTTATATCTGCTTGCTATACCCTCCATAATATTTGTGAAGGGAAGGGTGAAAGATCAGTCAGGCATGGACCTCCGAGGTTCAACGCCTGGAGGCTGAATTTGCACAGCCAGAGAGCAGGGCTACTAGACAGGCCCAGCACAGGGCTGCAAGGATTAGGGATGCCTTGAGGGAGGAATTTGAGGCTGAAAACCAACAGTAATGTTTAGTGCCTTGCATGTGAGTGAAGTGCAGTGGTTACAATGTTAGTAGGAATCTGTGTTTCCTAAGCTGATTTGCAGTGCCTGTTTCTTTCCTGGGCTAAGGTATCTTTGACTTTCTGCAATAATAAAGACTGTTTTCAAAGCCAAGAATTCATTTATTGAAAAGAAAATTACATTATTGACAGACACACAACTTTTTGGGAACCTAAAAGAGCAAGGGGGTGCG
Source organism: Gopherus flavomarginatus (assembly GCF_025201925.1). Classification (NCBI taxonomy): domain Eukaryota; kingdom Metazoa; phylum Chordata; order Testudines; family Testudinidae; genus Gopherus; species Gopherus flavomarginatus. Next base: position 175,397,940 of record NC_066617.1, on the reverse strand, counting down.
GTGGGGAACTGTACAGTCACAGGCTTGAATATGTCCTATTGCTGTGCAATGACTGCTGCACTTCAGGATGCCTGTACTGCATGGTGATAGGGGTTGAGTGCAGAGGGTAAGGGTCGTAGTTCTCAGGGCTGGTTGGTGAACGTACAAGTGTTGGAGGCAGCTGGTGGTGGTAAGAACCTGGATGCTGGGGAAGGGGGTTTTGAGCAGACATGGGGGCACAAGGGAAAGAGCTTTGGGACAGGGGTGGCGGGCGCGGTAGTGCTCCACCTGCATGGCTACGAGCACCTGGATAGAGTCCGCTTGGTGTTCCAGGATCCTTATCAGCTGCTTCGTGCTTTTCTTCCTGTTCGCTGCGTTTTTCTGACGGATCCTGCTTTCCCTTTCCCTCCAGTCCTGCGCTTTTTAATTCTCTGCGAGAGATTGCTGCATAACTTCTTGCAGCATATCTTCTTTGCTTTTTCGCGGCTTCTTCCAGAAGTTTTGTAGTCTCTCAGCTGGAGATAACACGGACAGCCAAGATCTCAAGGTTGCATCTGTAAAGCCAAAATGCAACACTTAACAGAGGCAGCATTGTTTATACCAAACAGAGTTATTCCCCCACAGTAACAGTCTTCACAATAGCATAATTTTCCCATACCAAAGAGAGCGCACATAACCCATGGGAGCCCTGAAATGGTGAGTAAAGGGGACTGGTTCAGGGCTGTACTGGGGTTTCTGTGCATTGGGGAAAGCAAACAGCTGCAGGGGGCACCTACTCTGAACACTATCCCAACATTTTCCACAGGAGGTTAACCTGGAAGATATCTCGCTGCTGCGGGTCACCTGGGAAGCACGGGAGGGTCTTCTACAGCAGTGCAGATTCCGCCCTGGCCCCTATGCAGTTGGCTGTGTCTTGCAATGGTCCCCTCACCCCTCGCAGCACAGTGGCGCGGCCGCGTTAGCCTGACTGGGACAAGGACCACAGTGGCTCTCCCAATAAACTTGCGCAAGCACATTGCCCACGATCTGGCTGAAATTTTTGAAGAAATTATGGAGGCCGATTACCGCGACATGATAGACCACATCAATGCGCTGTTCTGCATCTAGGCATACATGCATGCAGCCCTAACCCTCCCTCCTCTCCCAAAAAATGTCCATCCTGAAAATAAAAGCTGCTTACTGGGAACCCCCTCCTCTGTTTGTCCTCCACCAAGTACCGGCTGCTGCGACTCGCTACCTTCCTCCTGGCTTGAGAAGAGCTCCTGGCTGCATGCCTCCAGGGACTCCGAGGTGTCTCCCCCCACTCCAGTACCCTCACTCTCGCTTTCCTCCTCCTCCTCCCCCCGCTATGAAGTGTCCATCATGGTCCTTGAAGTGGATGTGGGGTCACCCCCAAGTATCACATCCAGCTCTTTGTAAAAACGGCAGGTCGTGGGGGCAGCGCTGGAGCAGCAGTTTCCCTTGTGGGCTTTGCAGTAGGCACTCCGCAGCTCCTTCACTTTAACCCTGCACTGCAGGGCGTCCTGGTCATGGCCCCTTTCCAGCATGGCCTTTGATACTTGCCCAAAGGTATCGTAATTCCTACGGCTGGTGCGCAGCTGGGACTGCACAGCTTCCTCCCCTCAAACACTGATGAGGTCCAGCAACTCGCCATTGCTCCATGCTGGGGCTTTTTTGCCACGTGGAGGTATGGGCACCTGGAAAGATTCACTGATTGCACTCCACACCTGGCTGAGCAAACAGGAAGGGGATTTTTAAAATTCCTGGGGCATTTAAAGGGCAGGTCTGATGGTTGGTCACCTGAGGACAGGGCAGTAGAGTTCGAACTGATGAGCAGAGTGGCTGAACAGGCATTCTGGGATACCTCCGAATACCTCTGGAGGCCAATAACAGCGCTTTTGGTGGCCACATTGGCGCAGCAGCGCTACATCAGCAGCACTATAATCGTTATTCCTCAGGTCGAGGTGGAGTACAACCAGTGCTGTAGCCAGGGAGATACAGCGCTGTAAAGCCACCACCAGCGCTGCAACTCTCCAGTGTAGCCAAGCCCGAAGTCTTATAGGGACATGTGATCATGTCACTTGAACTGGAATCCATCTTTAACCTGGTGTTTTTCCATTGAGAAGGAGGGGTGGGAACCCAGAGGGACAAAGGATTCTCATCTTATGCAAAAGTTATAAAGTGGGAACAGAACAATCCAGTCTGTGAAAGAAACATATTGAAACATCTCTGAGAGTGAGATTGTATCTGTGTTCAGTTTTATTACTGTATTAGGTTTAGATTTGCGTGTTTTATTTTATTTTACTTGGCAATTCACTTTGTTCTGTCTGTTACTACCTGGAACCACTTAAATCCTACTTTCTGTATTTAATAAAATCACTTTTTACTTATTCACCCAGAGTATGTATTAATACCGGGGGGCAGGAAGGGGGAGGAACAACTCTACATCTCTATCAGTGTTATAGAGGGAGAACAGTTTATGAGTTTACCCCGTATAAGCTTTACACAGGGTAAAATTGATTTATTTGGGGTTTAGATCCCATTGGGAGTTGGGCATCTGAGTGTTAAAGACAGGAACACCTCTGTAAGTTGCTTTCAGTTAAGTCTGCAGCTTTGGGGTACATGGTTCAGATCTGGGTCTGTGTTGGAGCAGACTGACGTGTCTGGCTCAACAAGACAGGGTGCTGGAGTTTCAAGCTGGCAGGGCAGGAAAGCAGGGGCAGAAGTAGTCTTGGCACATCAGCTGGCAGTTCCCAAGGGACTGATCCAACCCGTGACACTTACAAATTAACTTTTTTGCAGAACCTTTGGTGGCCCATGGACTGCAGTGGAAGTTGAGCTCAGCAGTTTTTGAAAAATCAAGCCACAGCTTTTAATACTAACAGTTTCTGCACCATAAAAAGTACAGTAAGTTATCTGCAGTAGTGATTTTGGGGGTTACTTTGGATGAAAAGTTAAACTATGTTCCCTATAATGACTAGAAGTAAAACTAACTTCTTTCAAGATTCAGGGCTCCATTTCAAAGCAGAGGCGAGGTGGACCAGCACTCAAAAGTCTCTGGTATTTTCAGAAAGAGGAGCACAAGCCCTGATACCTTGGGCTGAGCGAGAGATCAGTATTCAAAAATACCATTGAGTCAGTGCCACCCCTCTCCAACTGTGCATCTGAATCCTCAAAGAGTACTCCCATGAACTCCAGAGAGAGCATGCCATTGTGCCAATGTTGATTTCTTTACCTCTGCACAGTCCAGCGGCAAGGGTTGTGCGGTTTCTCTTCTTCCCCTGGAAGCAAAGTAGAATACTGGGACCTTGGTGTTTCTCCTTTACTAGCTAAGACACAGCCATTCAAAGTTAGGTATAACACCTGCAGGTGGGCATGGTCTTGGATGGTATGAGGTTAGACTTAGCAGGAGTTCAGCAGATGTTACTGAAAGTCTGAATCATATCCAACATATCTTGATTGCACTGGGGAGCAAATTTAAAGCTTCAGTTGAAAGCTATCCAAAATTTAAAATTACAAGACCATGTACATGAATGCTATCCTCCCAGAGCCCATGGTGGGGAAGTTGCTGAAAATTTCAAGATATTTCTCCCTCCCACTGAATAATGAATGTGTTGTGGCTAGACAAATTTTGAGATACGGCTTATGTGCAATAGTACACTGTATCCAAGGGGAGGCTGATTAGGAAATAATTTCCAAGAAGCTTGCAAAATACGCCACATTCCAGGGAACAGGAAAATACTGACACAGACATGTAAACTGAAGGTTAGTGGTCAAGGGTGAGAGGCACCTGATTTCCTCAAGCATTACAGTATTCTTTTTTGGCACAGAAAGCTGTTTGGCCATTCAAACAAGAATGAATAAATCTGGCTCTAAAGCGGTAACGTTAATAAAATGTGAGAGTTCATGCTCCAGTGGGCCAGGTTGACAGATAAATGACTCAACATTGTCTCTATACAGAATAAATGCTGAGCTGAAGCATGGATATTTTAGAAATTTGCAGCACAAACATCCATTTCATTAATATAAATACTTATGCCAAATTTTAAAAATAATAGGACTCCTAACCTGAGCATCTGGATTTCCACTTCTTAAGAAGAGAGGAAATTCAAAATAGTGGCCATATGGGACATCACAGTCAACCAAGCACAAACAGGTTTAGTAAACTAATATATATAGATATAAAACCATCCTAGGGATGTGATTTTCAAAAGAGCCCAACATTTGTCTAACTCCGCTTGGGCTGAAGTCAATGTTAAGCCAATGCTGAGTGCTTTTGAAAATCTCACCCTACAATTTCCCAGTTAGAAGGCAATCCATTTTTAAGACCCTAGGTGGTGTGTTACTGTGTGAAACGCAATCACAATCCTATAATCTTTCCTCTCACTACCAGTGCAAGGGGAGTGAGGTCAACCCCATCTTCACTAGGGAGCAGGTAGCGCTTTGCAGCTTGCCACAGTGCATTATTTTCCTAAAACTGTCTGTTGTGGAGTACAACTCACCCTCTAGTAAGTGCCAATGGGATCTTCAGTAAGATAGCAGAGTGTATCCAAACAGCAGAAAAAAACAACTTGAACATGTCTCTGCCTTTATGTAAACTTTTATTATTAGCTTTCTATTCACTTCTGTGAATCTGATCAATGGCATTTCTAGGATGGTGTTTCCTTTTGAGGTAATAACAGTATCCTGAGCTGAACAAACTCCAAAGGTGGCAGTAAAGGAGACAGTTATCACAAAGTTAGCAATGAAGCACCCTGAAGTTATCATACTGAACATTATTGCTGTCTGAAGTGGCATCACTAGGTGGAGCAGCACAGCTTTCAGGCCAAAAATAAATAAATAAATTTAAAACGTTTGTGATGGAGAGGGAAGAAAAACAGGTACAGAATAATCACCTCAGAGCTGTCTAAGTTACCCCAAGCCTCCTCCTGCTGCCTTCGGGGGCAGAGTGCTCTTCAGAATCTCTGCAATGCTGCACCCTTTGCAACTGACATCCCCGACATCCCCTTTGACAGCTATCTACAACTGCCTTTTGCAGGTCTCACCCTGTAGGAAATCTTTTAGGTCCTCTGTAGATTGCTCTGTCCCCTTTAGCCAGCATAAACGGCTTCAACAGGGTGAGGAGGTGTTATGAGTGTCCATTATTTCAGACCCAGATTTCTCTTGCTCTCATGTAAGTGTGGGGTTCTCTCACATATTGTAAATTTACATGAAAAATGATAAATCAGAAAAATGTGGCTGTAGACAATGTCAATCTGAAATGATTGTACTGTACTTTTAGAATACACAGTTCTAAATATTATTTACACTAAAAAAAATCAAGCATTTCAGTAAACTTTGTGCCTCCCCCCCCCCCTTATTTGGTACAGGGTGAAAGAGGTTAAAGAAAAAGACTGATTTGCCTTTTGAAACATTAATTACATTTTAACATTAATCTAGCATTTGCAGCCACTATTTCCCATATGTTATGAAGCTTTGTGGAGTCTTCTCTCACCTACCTTTTCTCATGTCCCATAAAGAAGTTAAAATGTTACACAGATAGCGACAGTTGCATGTGTGAATCATCCATGTATTTAAGAGCAAGTACTCTTAAGAGTTGAATACATTGACAAATGCACAAGGATAAAATCTCAAACACTAAATTTAAGACAAATACAGCAGAACCTCAGCAGCTCAATTTTATATTTTGCTCAAAACTGGTAGTACTGCCTATCATCTTAAAGATTAGTAATTAAATGCAGTAGTGAGGCCTCAAGAAGTCATTTAAAATAGTTTTTTTTATAATATACTACAAATATAAATACTAATCTATAATTATCAAAATACATGAAGTACTTGTTGGGCTGCCCTTTTTTTTTTTTAAATTTGTTCACTTTCTCACTAATTCATGGTATTTAGCTATGCAAATTGAAAAATGGTTCCCAGTCATTAATAAGAATTCATGAGGTTCTTCTGTACTTGCCCTCTAAAAGTATTTAATATGTAACAAAGAAAACACTTAGATGCTGTACATTAGTTTTATTCTATACACAGAAGTCCTCAGAAAATGTGACCTTCAACAAATAAAAAGCTGATGTAGTATAAAATAATGAGAAAAACAATGCAGTCAATTACAGTACGCTTTCATATATAAAACTGTATGAAAAATATTTCTAGTAATTTGGTCTCATAACAATATACATTTATTTCAACAGCAGAAACCAATTTTGAATGTGAAAAATATCATTGTTTTAAGTTTCAGTTTCTTATTTAGTTTCCATGTCAGCTTTCTTTTTAGTTGCACTTTAAAAAGAGAAACAAAGACTTCCATTAATTTAATTTATTTTGCATATGGGTAAAAAAGAAAAAAACTCAACGGTCAATATGAAACTGAAAAAAATGTCAGACTACAATACACAGACCCTTCAAGCCAAAGGAACGTTTATGACAAGGCAGCTAAAAATGGTAAGATTAATGGGATCATGCGTGTAAACTTTTAAGGAAAGAATACTAAATATTAAGACATGTTTATTGAAAGCAAGTCAAACTACATCACAATGGTATCACTATTTATTCAAACAGAACCCTGTTACGATATCATACCCTGTTACCACTACCAGGGAAGTATTCTCCTGCTCTTTCCAGTCATATTCAAATGGCTTTATACATACCGTTACTCCCTGAATTTGAGTACTCTCTCTTCCTAATGCAATACAACATCCTTAATGCTAGTGACTGTTTTGCTTTAGTTAAAACAAACTAATGTTTTAAGCTATTAAATAAGGGCTATATTTCAAAACAATTATGTGGGGTTTTAGCTGTATCACTCCCATTGACTTTAACAAGAGTCGCGTGGCTAAAACCTCATGCAATGCTTTCAAATTTTAAGGTAGCTGATGAACATATTTTACTGCATTAGCACTGCCTAGTGTCTTTTGCTAGTATGAGATGACGGGAAGCTGGTAGTGTAATAGAAAGTCACCATTGCCTGCCTATTCCAAAAACCTTTCATTTAGGACCCGTGCTTTTTCCACAAATGCTTTCAACCTCTATAACATTGCAGGGAAATTCTTCCAATCACCAGCAGCTAAGTAGTAAAATTATACGTACACACATGGTATAGAAATTATTCTCCCAAATGTAATGGAATACAAACTTATATCAAAACATCTGAAGTACTGTAAATCCAATTCTCTCCTCCAACATACCACTCCCTTTAAAAAAAAATAAATATGAGAGAGGCACATTGTTTAGAAGGTTAGAATTGGCCTCATTACATTGGCTTAAAAATCTCAGGTTTTACATTTTCAATATGACATTTTTAGTGCTTACAGAACACATTAAACTGACATGTATGCTAACTGATTTGATTTTTCACCAAAATTCTTAGTTGAAATGAGTTCAACATTTCAACTGTCTGCAATTTTATCTTATAGCACACAATACACTATCTAATTAAGATATCTGAAAATATATTTACTATGCATATCAACCCCCATTTAAAAAAAAAGAAAATGATCCATAAGAAGAAAACTTTTAGACAGTCCATTAACGTACCATAATTATGTGCAAAATCTGTTTATCTTAAAAACCCCAGAGACTGCCAGAAGGGCAATATATGAATAACTGGTGACATAAATCCCAACCATAATGTATTGCTATTGTAAAGTAAACATAAAAGTCAATATACTCAAATGGGTAAAGCTATTAACAAATTTCTAACACTTTCTAGACAACATTTTGATGGTGAGTAACAGGCATTAATGTTAAATCAAATTCCCAGATAAAATATTAGAAAAAATTATAAAAATATAGTTAACATTTGTAGCGTATAATTCTCTAAATTCACTCTAACATGCATACATCTTACAAAATGCCTTAAAATTATTAGCTGTAGAAATATGGATTACTACACAACATATGAACGACAGTCTTGATGTGCACACCCAATCCAATTGCATTTGGTCTTGAAGGTGTTTTTCTTCAGGGTTATAGCTATATAGTCTGGTAAGAAAACCCCAACATAAAACCGAACAGTACCAACCTGATCCTAAATTCCATGTGCATGCAAGTGCTCTCAAACATTTCTGTTCTCCATCTCCCTGTTAACCCCTGAAGAAGAGCTGGTGAGAATGTGAACAGTAACTAATAAGCCAAGTAAAAAATCTCATCAATCAGGTCCGGTAGAACTAATTCATGGCAGAAAAGAAGATGGGTTCTTATTGTCTCATCTCACAGCAACTTTTAAAACAGTATCAAGTTTTCTTTAAGTAAGAAAATTGTTTAATATACTGTTGTGATTAAATTAAAAATGTAGCATGTGATCTGGTTAAGAAATGATATCATGAGTATCACTGTTAGGTCTCTGCCGTATAGTCAATGGAGGTAGCAGCTTTCCATAGAAATCTACATAAGAAACATACCAGAAGAAAAACGTTAGTATTGAATTTACAACATCTTTTTCAAAAGGACAGATTAATTCTATTGAATTCTTGCTGCTTTAAAAACCAGGCAGACCACAATTTTAGGGCCAGATCCTGCAAACAATTACTACCCTGTGTAGCATTTACTAATACTAATAGTGCTATAGATTTAAATTGGATTAATCACATTATTAAGAACTATACCCCATAAAGAGTGTTTGCAGGACTGACCATTTAGAAAAACATCCAAACACAGCACTGCTGAATACTGCAGGCATATACAGGACTGCTAAGTCCAGCAATTATGCAACTGCAAAATCAAGGACAGGGATACCTATTCTAGTAAAGAAAATTAGGCCTAGTTTTTCAAAAATGACCAGCAATTTTGCACACTTGACTTCACACATCTTAACAGGGCCTGGTTTTCAGAAAGTACTCAAAGGCCACTCTCTGAAAATTTAATGTTCTGATGGTGTCTCAAGTTGGGCAGTCAGACATTAAGGTATTCAAAATCACGAATTACTTTGGAAAATTTAGGCCCCAATCTTTAATTTTGACACTACAGCAGTCAGTAGATAGATAGATAGATGACAAAACAGAGGAAAGATCCTGCCTTACATAAACAGTTGTTATTTTTACAAACTTGCATGCGAATCATTACATGCAAAATATTAAAAATAAAATAAAGTGTCAAGAATGGTTGGTAACAAGAAACAGGTGGAAAACAGGAAAATGAACAAGCAGCTTTTAGAACCCTTTGAATCTCAATTTCAATAGTATTACAATGGAACTGTAAATCTTAAACCAATTATAGCTTGCCATTGCAAATTTTCAGATTTTTTTTAAACTCACAACACTGAATATATATTACATTTCACATTAAAAATATATGCCTTTACAAGAATTTTATCTATACATGTAATGACTTACGGTTATATAGTTTTTAGAGTTTAGAACTAACAAAAGCAAGCAAATTCAGGTCTTACTCCTTAAGTACATGTATACATGTTAGCAAGATCAGGGTTTTATTTTTCCCCATAATACTCAGGATAAGATCGGCTACTGACGACTAGTTTTACACTGATGTAAACCATTGAGTTACTCCCATTTTACAGTAGTGTGAGAAGAGAATCAGGAGCACAACATTGACAAAACCATTTTGAATCCTGACAGGGTAAATGAAAGCTTTTGAGAGGCTTCTGTTACAGTCTGCCTCTCACTGAGTAACTAAAAAGGAATTTTAGGAAGATTGAGTTTAGAGGGCAATCTAAGCTCCTGTAGCTGAAATAGTTTATGATTGATGCAAATATATCCCTCATCAGGAATAATGTGACATTCATTTACAAGTGTTGTCCTACAGTCACTTGCCTAGCCGGCAAAATTTCAATCTTTAGTTAAAATAATTGCTTAATTAAAGTTTCATATAACTGGCTATACTGCCTGTTGGCTCTGCCTAAACATCCTGCATACAACTCTCCACAAATAATGATGGAAGAATGATAAGATTCAGATCTTAAATATACTGATCATCATGTTTATGGTATGTTACTATAGAAGTCAACAGTACTAAGAAAAATTTATTTCTCTGATAACACTCAAACAGCACTATAACCAGAGCCTTGCAGAGTACTGCATGTTACACTGTACTGATTTTTAGATCTCTATATTTCCATCACTGTACTATGCATCTACTACACATCTAGAAATAGTCCAACATTTTAAAAAAGCTAGATACAAATATTTCAAATTACTCTCCCATTCTTACTAACACAGAGAGTCACACTAGAGCGAATAGGAATACTAAGGGAGCACTTGTTGTATTTCATGAGCACAGACAGAAACTAAAGCCACAGAAGTCACATTAAAGGGGATGGAGGCTTTAGATTCCCAAATGATGTGCTTGCTTCATTGACCAATCAAATATTTGTATTCTTTGCAAGCAACTTGGGTAAAATAAACATGTTACAAAGTTATGACTCTGCATCAGTACGAGATGGTGTTTGAAGTTTAACAAATTAGTTATTTTCAGTGGCTTTTTTCTTGGCTAAAAGGCCGTAAAACTACTCTAAGTGGAGCACCTGCAAAAAGAATTTTCTCATCCTACAGCAATTGTGGTTCTTTGAGATATTGCAGTTCATGTGGATCCCATTGCAGGTGTGCATGTGCCTCATGTGCACGAGATAGGATTATTTGAATAGCAGTGTCCGTTGCCTCCTTGTAGTCTTATGAGAGGGCATAAAGGGTGAAGCACTTGCAACTCTCCCTAGTTCCATCAATTCAAAGCCTGGGCTAGCTCAAGACTGTGAAAAGCAGCGATGGAGGGCAGGTTGTGAGATCCACACTGACTACAACATCTTAACTGACATTTACTGCAAGTTCCTTTAAGTAACCTTTCTTCTTTGAGTCTGTGTCAGTGCAGATCACACTGCAGGTGACTGGCAAGTTGTCTTCCCTCAGGATGGTGGAGATGAGGAGTTTCAACTGTATCAGTCCAACAGTGACTGCAGTACTGCTCTCCCGACCTTGCCACCTGATCTAGCTGCAGACTACAAGGCACAGTGTTTGACAAAAGAGGTTACTTGTTACCGTACAGATCTCTGATACTGGCACACTTGTGAAGCAAGTGGTGGACTGTTGCTTATGCTCTGGTTTAGCACTATTTGCAGTTTGTTGGGAGAGATACAACATCCAACTGGTAACACAGCTTCACTGCGATATCCTTCAATACCTGTGACATAGCCTGACTTTTAGAAACCCTGGCTGTGACTAGATATAGACAGGCTGACAGTCTGAACACCTCAGTCCTGGAAATGTAATAAAGTAAACTCCAGGATACCTCTAGTGTATGTGATTTCTTTTCTCGCAGTTCAGTGTGGCTTTGGGAAGAAAACTGGCATATTGATTGATTGCTTAAGGAGGTCTCAGAATTTCACCTAAGGAATGAACTTGGGGGGGGGTGGGGAGGGAGACATGCGGGGGTGTCAGCACCACCTTTTCGCTATGGAATGTTGAATGGATAGGATCTGCCATATGTGCTTGAAGCTCCCTTACTCATCTAGCTGAAGTGAGAGCCACTAGGAAGACAGTATTCAGAGCAAAGTGATGCAAGGAGCATTGTGAGAGAGAATAAAATGGCAACTCCATGAGCCTCAGGAGGACTGTACTGAGGTCCCAGGCAGGGGGTAGGTTTTCTAATATATGGGTAAGTATGTAATAGCACTTTGAGAAACTTACTGAAGAGGAATGAGGAAGGGAAGTAGGTGGGAGAAGGATATGGAAATGAATGGGGTAGCCACAGGCAACACCCACTTGTCTGAAGCGATATTGGACCAAGCCCAATGGAACAGGCAGTATGACTTCTTAAGATGGCTGCTGTCTCCTGATCATTTCTGATGTGGTTCCTGACAAATCTGCTGTTTAGCTGCTGGAGTGAGGTGGGTGATGGAGGAGGCAGATGATGTCAAGTATTGCAGTGGTTTCTGTGGTGGATAGACCCGATGTCTACCCTAAAAACAGGGGTGAGCCTGCTGTCTTTCTGTTTAGGCTGATATTTGTAGGGCTTCCTAGAGGGGTAGTATATAAATTCCTAGTGACCCCAGGGTGGCCCTTAAATTTTTCAAAGACTGGAGTGCTTTGTCCATTCTTTTGCTGAAGAGCTCATTCCCTCGATCATCCATAGAGGGTTCTATATGGTGTCTTGGACCTCCTTTGGTATTTCAGATGTCAAGAGCCATGGTCACAACTATGGCCATATCAGAGGCATCTATGGCTACCCATGGAGCTGTTCTAGCAACTGTTCGGCCTTCTTTAATGATCTCTCTAAATTCCCTCCTAGTATCCTGTGGTACATTTAAGAGGAAAGGGGTCAAATTTTCCCACGTGAGGAAATTACATCTGGCAAACTGCTCTTCTTAGTTTGCCACACAGAGTTGCAGTCAGGCAGATGAGTAGACTTTGCACCCAGAAAGGTCCAGTTTTTGGGGGTGTTTGTTCTTGGGCTTGCCTTTGTTGAGTTTTGACTTTTCCGCCTCAGATGATGGTGGTTTGGGTAGTGATGTCACAAAGGAGCCTGTTGTCCTCCTCTTCCTGGAGGCACAAGAGGGAAATCTGCTGCGAGACACCTGAGATGGCAGCTCCCATTCAGGCCAGCGTGGCCAGGGCAACATACTGGCCCGTTGCAGCTGTCGGCCCAATGCCACTCATACCTCCTTTGCAGCAGTGCCCTGAGAGAGGGATCTCTGGTACTAGCTCTAGGGTTGGCTCTCAGAAAGTAGAGGAGAAGCATCTCTGCTCAACACCTTGGAGCAGGTATAAACCAGTGATGGTGAAGAAGAGTAAGACACTTCAAATGACAGTGCCATGGAGTAAGGGCTCAGCTCCAATTCTGGTGCTGGGTACTGCCTTGGTACAAATGATGTCCCCAGAGGGGATCTCGACAGTTCTGAGAGACTATATATAGGGCTTATAATCGGCAGGGTGGTTGGTGCTGGTGCCTTCATTGATGCGAGTGTTCATGCTTGTTTACTGCATTTTGCTCCTTCCTCAGACACTTTGACCTTGGAGGAGAGAAGACAGTTCTCCTCTCTATGGGATGGTGTCTCCCGATGCTCAGCACTGTGTTTGAACTCCATTTTCTTTTGGTCTCACCGCTGTTGGTGCACCAGTGCTGGCTCCAATGATGACACTGTCTGAGCCAGAGGCACCGCTGCCGAAGATGGGGTTGTCAACTCTGGTGTGAATGTAGTGGTGACTGGTGCTGAAGGACTTGGTCAATGTTAACATAACCAGGGCCAATTCTTGCATCATCTTCTTTCCTGCCATTTTTTCACTACTGGACCCTGTGATATTACTAATGAGGGCATTCTGAGCCAAAAAATAGAAATTCTGCATACAATATTGCAAAATTATGCACATTTTATGTGTCAAATAAATGTGGAGGCTCCAACATGGCACTGAGGACAGGACACTGATTGCACAGAGGTGGGAATTCACTCTGCAGCTCTTCCACTCTCCACCTCCCGGGACATGGACTCAGCAGTGAGGCTGCACCCAACCCTGACACAGCACAAGCACCAGGCCTGCCTCAGAACCACCCCAGGGCACTGCCCCTCCATGCCAGGTGCACGAGGTGTGGGTAGGCAGGCTCAGTCCGGCAGGATCCATCCAGGTGTGGGAAAAGAGGGTTCAGTATGGGGCAACCTGGGTGCGGGCAGCTCAGAGGTGGATCTGGACGCACTGGGGTTTGTTGGGGGGGATTCTGGGTGCAAGGGTAATGGGACTCTGTGGGGGAGTCCAGGTGGAGGTAGTTGGAGCTCAGTGGCAGTGCGGGTCTGGGAGCAGGGGATAGAACTTGGCAGGGGGTCTGAGTGTGGGGGTTCAGATGCTGAGGGAGCAGGGCTCAGTGAGGTGGGGCTCCAGGTGCACCTAGTTGGGTCTTGGTGGGGTGGAGATCTAGGTGCGGGTGACTTAGCGGGGTGGTCCAGCTGCAGGGGAAGTGGGGCTCAGCATGGGGGGTTCTGGACAGTGATCCCTCCCTTGCAGCTGAGGAGCGAGGGGTGCAGGAAGCAGGGACAGACTGAAGAGCCTCCTGCAGCCTGAGCAGAAATCTAGGAGTGGGTCTGAATGAACTCTCGACGCTGTGCAGGGGAAGAGGAAGTCCTCCTCCACCCAACCCAGCCAGGACTACCACATTCACCCAGTTTCGTCTTGCTGCCATGTGCAATAAGAAGGAACTGAAGGATGGTCATGGCTGTTTTACCCTTTATGTCCTTGCATGGGAGCATGAGGCAGCACAAGGAGCATGGTGGCCCCAACGTACACTGTTAATCAAAAACACGTGCTCTCATGCACCTGAATGCCTAAAGTGGGATTCGCACTAACATACTCGAAGAACTTCAGTTTTTAAATTTCAGCAAATATTATATGTAGCAGAGGACAAAAGGACCTGAAATCAAAAAACACAATGGATTGGAAGGCTCTAGGATTTAAAAAGTTGTTTCACAGAGTTAGTTACTGGGAAAATTTTGCACTAATTAAATAAATCCCTGAGAAGAACAAGGGTAAACAATGTTTTTGCAAAAAGCAACAAGAGTCCTGTGGCACCTTATAGACTAACAGACGTATTGGAGCATAAGCTTTCGTGGGTGAATACCCACTTCGTCAGACACATGCATTACCCACGAAAGCTCATGCTCCAATACATCTGTTAGTCTATAAGGTGCCAGAGGACTCTTCGTTGCTTTTTACAGATCCAGACTAACAAGGCTACCCCTCTGATACTTGACACAATGTTTTTGCATTTGCTTGCTAGATCCAAACTGCCATGGTCTTCAGTGGATACCTGCAGTCAATAGGAGTTCATCTCACAGCATCTTTCATTCAAGGATCTCAAAGTATCACAATTTTACAGATGGGAAAACTGAGGAATACAGAGGTTAGGTGACTTGTCCAAGGTCACACACAGCCAGTGGCAGAGCTGGGAATGGAACCTAGGTTTCCTGATTTCCAGTCCCGTGCTCTAGCCACAAAACAGAAAGCCTCACTTATGAGCAAATCAGATGTAAGCAAAGAGTATGACCCTTTCCCTTCCCTCCCTACCTCTTTTCTGGCTTTTCTTTCACTCTTTCTTCTCTTTAAACTCCTTAAAAGAAGAGTAAGATTGTTTTACGGTTAAGATTTAATAAATATAAATTATAGATACTTCTCTTATTGCACGTAACAGTGTCTCCTGTAGAAAGTAATTTTTTTCTTTTAAAATCTCATTTCACTTATATCCATTTGATCAGAATTTGAAAAAACACTAACGTAAAAAAAAACAACATATGCTATAAAAGCCTCTGCATGGAACTGGGAAAAAGCTGTAATACCAGTCAATATACAAAACATCTCTTGCAGGGTCTGCTGTAAAAGGAGATGTTTTATGCAAACAAACAATACTGAAATTATTTCTGCCTTAAATAGATATTTAAATTGTTATTAGAATGAAGAGAAATAATAATTCAGCTCAAGGAGGAAAAGTTAAAACCAGGAATCTCCTACATTTTAATATAGGTCATTCAACTTAATCCTCCCAGCATCTGGTGCATTTACAGGGACACTTTCTATTACAGTGTCAACTATGTAATTCAAAGGTGTACAGATGCCTTTAATTTTCATTCCGGCAATAAAACATATCCAGATCTATGCCAAAGTACACATGGATGATGCTCATAACATGTTACATTTTTTTTAAATTAAATGTAGTTTTTTGTTTTAAAATATTTTGGAACTGTCAAATTAAAGTTCTTCACATTCAGAATGTTGCCAATATGTATGGATAATTGAAATGTATATTTGATTTACTTCTAAGTTTTAAAAGCATTTTAAATTACGATGAAGTAAAAAAAGAAGAAGTGTTTGATTTTGAAATTTTAAGGGATGGGCCCTGTTACTGCAGTATATATGGCATATCATAATAGGTAAGTGCATGCTATTGTACAAACATCCTCAAATGATTTATGACACCACATGCTGCTTTGAACTCCTTTTGGGGGGAAAGGAAATAAAGAAAACACACACATTAAAAAAAGGAACTGAAAATCAAAAATATGCTTTTAACAAACAAAGGGTTAGTTTTTGGTTGAAGGTATTAAAGAAATAAAAAGGTGAAGAATGGAATGAATGTATAAGAAAACAATGACTAATGCTCTTTTTTAAAAAATTACCAGTATGACGGGTCTCACCAAGAGGTTCAAGTTTTCGAAGTCTATTAACGTTGGGGGTTCCCCAGCCAACTAAAGAAAAACACACACAATAAAAAACATACCTCTGTCAAAATATTTGGCTCTGAAGAAAAGCTGGGAGGGCAGGAGAATCTTTCTCCTCAGAAGACAAGAAAGCATCAGGGGGTAGGGGGAGGAATACTTTATACATGGTATATTAGTGAATCCACTGGAAATAAAATACTATTTAGAATATAACGTAAAGCAACGATGAAAAATATCTTAATATTTTAGAGAGCTGCACTTAAATTTTTTTGCACTTTTGTTAAGCAACAGACAAAACACTCTCTCTGTTTCCCCAGCTTTATACTTACAGCCTAATATTAACTCCATACACTGTAAAAGATTCCATCAATAGATGCAGATACTGAAAAAGTTAACCAATTAAAAAGCTGGAAGAACAGTGTACTTCAATCAGATAGGACAAGCAGATCATCCTGAAAATCAGGACACTAGCTATTTGTAAGACAAGAAATCTAAATCATCTCTGAAATATTTTTGTACCTGCCTGTTAATTGCTGTAGGTACCATCAGTATTTTTTTTTCCTGCCATAGAAGTAATGTTCAAGTTATACCAAGGTGCATGATTTCCAAGATCTGTGAGGAGTTCAAAAGATTATGTTTTCTACTGGCAGTTTTACATATTAATAATCAGATTTTTCTTACTCAGTACATTATGAGCGTTCTTGGAAGGATGTCATTGGGCCTTCTTTTGGCTTTCTGGAAAGCAAGTGATTGTGTGTTTTCTCCAGCTGTTCCTACTGAAGCAGCTCACAATATGATGAGCAAGAAATCAGAATGGTCACACTTTATATTTAAGTAATATTAACAGTTTATAAAGGGTTATTATAGATATATGTAGTTATACCAAATACATTACATCTGAATGGGGAGTTATTGAAGCATAGCTATATATTACTCTTCTACAGCCATGCTGGTCAATTTTCCCAAGCTCTAGCTAGGAACTGAGAAAATATATCCTGAAGGTTAGCTTGCCTAGTGAGTTGAGAGACTTAGGGAAAGCCTACTGACATAATGATAGTGCTCAACAGCCTCGTACAAGTGGGGATCTACATGGGCAATTCTCAAAAGAAACTAATCAAACTATGATGGCGTAATCCTGTGTGAAAACTGTTTTTCTCTCCGTGTTTAAAAAGCAAAGTCTTTTAAGGGCTCAGCTTTCACGAAGTGGCACACTTATCACCACAGGGTCTTTAACTCACCTGGTGGAAGAGGTGGAGGTGGGGTCGGATTTTTTGGAACAGCTTCCTCTGCACTGATTGGTTCCACCCTGTGACTCCTTTTTAACTTCAATTTCTTTGTTTTCTTTTTACTGGTATCTACACCAAATGGAAAGAAAACAGTTCATAGACCACACATTTACTGTTAAGAATGAATTCTACAATATGGTACAGATGTGTCCTTGTGATGACTATAAGTGTTGGGATGGACTGCTCTAAGTATTTTCATTCAGCAGTCTTGACATGATATATAACCCACACAACAGACTTTTAAACCTTATTACTGTAAATAATCGAGTATGTGCATGTAAGGCCCAACGTTTGTCTTTAGATAGGTGAGTACAACTCATTGACATTAATGCAAAGTGTGTTATATATTTGACGGTACTGGTAAAAATGGGTCATTTGTAACTGGATAAGATTGATGAATACAATAATTCTTGGTTGAATTACGACATTCCTCTGTAGAGTAACATAATTGTGTATTTGTATCCTTCGGTTATTTGTGATGTGGCATGTACAAAGTCATACAGACACAGGGAAGAGTTGGGTGAAAAATAAGACAATCAAATTAAATATAACAGTGGTAGTTATGACAGTAAGTGGCTATATTCAAATTGGAGTTATCACCTGAATCAAGGCATTCTGAGGTTTGTTGGTCACCCTCTTCTTCATGTTCTAATTGCTGTGCGAGTGCAGATTTGTATGTTTCTATAAGTCTATTATCACTTGTTTTTTGGCTACAGCTGCTGGTCAGGCTCTGCGTGTCCATTTGTTCCTGCTCTGCTTTAGGTTTCAAGGCAATGGCATCCTTTTCAATCTCCATCCTCTGCCTCTTCTCTTGTTCAATTCTTTTTTCATTCTAGCAAAAGTAGTACAAGATGTCATTTTAACAATATCGAGTGTCAAAGACTGCTCTAAAAAGATAGGAAGAGCATCCGAAACACAAGGAGGTAGACTCTGATAGACAATTTTATAAAAAAAAATTCTCATGTGTAGCATAAATAACAAGTTTCAAGAATGTGCAAAAGAGGAAATAAAAACCCCAAGTTTCACAAGATGCTGCTCAAGATTTAACCTAGAAAAATGAACAACTAAAAGCTCTAGAAGTAACGTTTAGACTTCTGAGGGCTGGTCTACACTACGGGGGAAAATCGATCTCAGATACGCAACTTCAGCTACGTGCATAACGTAGCTGAAGTCGAAGTATCTAAGATTGAATTACTCACTGTCCTCACGGCGCAGGATCGATGTCCGCGGCTCCCCATGTCGACTCCGCAACTCCGTTGGGGTTGGAGGAGTTCCGGAATCGATATAAACGCATTCGGGGATAGATATATCACGTCTAGATGAGACGCGATACATCGATCCCCGAGCAATCGATTGCTACCCACCAATACGGCGGGTAGTGAAGACGTAGCCTGAGTGGTAACCAGTTTAGGGAGGAATGGCTGCATACAGCTTCAGGGCCTAAATGTGTTTTCATTCTTTTTACTTTTTTTAAATGCCATGTGAGAAAAAGATACAAGTACGAACAGTGTCAATACCCTGAGCAAGAGAATTAAAAACTTTTACTAACTCCTTCAATTTCTATTCATTTATTTTGTTTAGAAAAACACACAAGTTTTGAAATACCTTGCAAATCACCATTTTGTCTTGGTGGAACACTGATTACGTAATGCAGACTTGATAGAGTATCTCTTCCACAAGTTCTACATAATGAGCAGCTCTGCAGCACTTGTAGCACTCTCCTTCTCCCCCCTCCCCACAGATGCGCAGTACTGTAGGATCCTGTGAAATGTGTCATTGTGCAATAGCCGACTTTACAGGATATGATTGTGTGGATGCTCGTCCTGGAGAGTAGGACCAAGTCTTGACTATTTACATTTATTGGAGCTCATTATTTTTTCTATAAACACAATATCTTAAGTCAAACAAAAGAAAAATATGGTACACTAAATATGAATCTGATGACTATTTGAGTTAAAAGGAAGGGTCTGAAGAAAACTTTATTTATACAGTTTTCATGTTCCATAACTAACACACCAGTTCAACAGCTCTAAATCAATAGAAAATACTGTATTATGCTGCAAGTCTGTATGGTTAAGTAAGGCAGGGGAACCCCATATGACTGGCCACATGGTTGAAACAGCTCCCATAAAGCCAAAATAAAACCCCACTTTTGCAACAAAAATTAAAAGGAGTGAATGAAGCTGATTCCAATTAAATGGGTTACCGAAAACAGCTTCCTCTGAACATTGCAACAGTTTATTCTGAAAATTCTGCAGTAAATTGCATGGCAATCAAAACATTTTTTTAAAATTGGTACTAAGATATTTCTTTATTGTTAGATTACTGATACAACTTCAAAGCATACAAAAAACAGTTACTAACTTTTCCTAACTGTTGTTCTCCGAGATGTTTTGCTCATGCGCATTTCATGTTAGGTGTGTGCGCACTGCATGCACCGGTGCCCAAGATTTTCCCCCTCAGTGGTTTCCATTGGGTTGGCTCTAGCATCTTCTGGAGCTACACACTTATGTGTCATTATAACGGGTGCTGCCCACCACGCACCTTCTCACTTCCTTCTTGCTAGTTAACTCCAGCAGAAGGATAGGAGGGTGGGTCATGGAATGGACATGAACATCACATCTCAAAGAACAACAGTTACAAAAAGCTAGTAACCACTTTTTCTTCTTCGAGTGCTTACTCGTGCCCATTCTATGTTAGGTGACTCACAAGCAGTACCCAAGAAGGTGAGGTCAGAGCTCATGGACACTCTGTTCTGTAACTTGCATCATCTTGGGCCTGCTAGGTAATGATGTAGTAGTGGGATGTGAAGGTATGCACCAGTGACCAGGTTGCGGCTCTGCAGATGTCCTGAATTTGGACCTGTGCGAGACACGCTGCTGATGAAGCCTGGGCTTGTGTGGAGTGAGCAGTTAAGATGGATGGAGGCAGGACATTTGCCTGCTCATAGCAAGCCCAAATACAGGCAGTTATCCAGGGCAAGACCCTCTAGGCAGACACAGGAAGCCCTCTCATCCTTTCTGCTATTGCTACGAAGAGTTGCGTCGACTTGTGGAAGGGGTTTTGTCCTTCTCAATATAAGAAGCAAGGGCATACCTAATGTCAGAGTGAAGCAGCTGTTCGTCAGAGTTCTTGTGAGGTATAGAATAGGAGATCTGTCCATGGCTGGAGGAAAGCATCGGAGGGGGAGCCCAGACTGTGCCTGTGCAGCAAACCTCCAGGTGAAAGGAACACTTGTGGTGAGAGGAAAAGGAACTGCTGAGGACATGTGCCAATACATTCTGGGCTCCCAGAAAATGTGACACCTCCAGATGAACGGAGTGCCTTGCACAGAAGTCCCACAGACAGATGGTCTCCTGACACAGGGCCAAAGATCAAGCCTCACCCTGCTTGTTGATGTAAAACATGTCCACGGTATTGTCTGTCAGGACTTGCACCACCTCGCCTGAAATCTGGGGAAGGAACACTTGGCATGCTAAGCGTACTGCCCTAAGCTTCCTGACATTTATGTGCAAAGAGAGTTCTTCTTGGGACCAGAGGCCCTGAGTTCTGAGTTTGGCTCCCCACCTTAAGTCTGACACATCCGAGATTAAAGTACATGCCGCCATGTGCCCCAACAGTCTGAGGCAAACCTGAGCTGTTGTGATTGGGTGGACCTTGACATTGGATATCAGGTCTGACCTGGGCTTAAATTAGGCCTCCGGCAGAAAGGCCCTGGCTTAGGTTGAGTCCAGCACTGCCACGATAAATTTTATTCTCTGAACTGAGGAAAGAGTTGATTTCTGCTTGTTTATCAGCAGACCCAGCACTCAGAAGGTGGCTCAGACCATGCTGATACTGTTCTGTACTTAAGCCTACTACCAACTTTTGCTCAGCCAGTCAAGGTCTGAGTAGAACTGGACACCTCGCTGTCTGAGGAAGGCTGCTACTAGCGCCATACATTTCTTGAAAACCTGAGGGGCTGCCAATAGGCCAAAGGGAAGAGCGGTGAATTGGTAGTGGTGTTGACCCATTATAAAGCTGAGAAATCTTTTGTGGCCACAGAAGATAGAAATGTGAAAGTATGCGTCCTTTAAGTCAAGGGTGGTGTACCAGTCTCCTGGATCCAGGGAGGGAATGATGGAAGCTAGGGAGACCATGCGGAACCTCAGTTTCTGTTGAAGTGATGAAGGTCCAAGATAGGCCAGAAGCCCCCTTTGGGATTAGAAAATAGTGGGAGTAAAACTCCTTCCCTCTCAAGTCTTGTGGAACCTCCTCCACAACCCCCATCCATAGGACAGACTGAACCTCCTAGAAGAAGAGTTGCTCATAAGATGGGTGACTGAAGAATGATGAAAGTGGGGAGTGGGAGGAAGAGGTGGATAAAAACTCACAGGTATATCTGCCTGTCCCTGTACTCAGGACCCAATGGATATTATGCATGACCATGAAGGGCTGAATAGGGACAGGCAGTCGAAAACCAAAAAGGGAGTCAGATCCGAAATGGTGACTGGCACAGTACCCTCAGGCACACCTTCAAAAAGCCTGCTTAGGCCCCCAGGGTATCAATAAGGCTGTGTGTGATGTCTCTAAGCTGCTCAAATTTTGAGACCCAGGGTCTCTGGACAGCCTCGTGTGGGGCGGATGAGGAGGTGGCTTGCACCAGAGGGGCTCCTTCCTCTTCCTCAACTACGTTCACCTAAGCCAACTCCTGAACACTGGTACAGGGGTCGGTATCGGAGTCGGGGTACGGCGCCTACTGGGAAGGTGTGGTAGCCTGTCTCTTGGAAACCACCAAGTAGGAGCGATGGGAAGTAGGACCTGGTAATGGGGAAAACCCTCAGGGATTCCAGTAAGGCCATGGCACAGGCCAGTGGCCCATTGGCCAGGTGCCGGCAGAGGGACTGGCACTGAAGTCCAGTGGCAGATAAGCTGGGTACTGGTGATGGGCTTTAGGTTGCACATAAGGTGATCTTGACACCAGGATCAGGGACGGCTTGCCCTTAGAGGGTGCCAAGGGGACAAGTACCGGGAAGAATTCTGACACTCTTTGTTCCTTCCTACTTCCGGTCACTGGAACTGACAGATGTCCTGCTGGAGTTGCAGCAACCGGGAGAGAAAGTAAGTCCCTAGCTGCTTGGAAAGCCTCCGGGGTCTATGGATTGGTCAGACCACTGATGCCACAGTGGCTTCCAGGTGCCAGTGGAGGGTCCCGCACTGGACTCAGTGTTCTAGCTGGAGTTGATGGTGCCATTGCAGGCCTGGGAGAGGAAGAGAAACCTGGCACGCGTCTCACTGTGCTGCCTTCTCTCTGCTTGTCTTTTTTCTGCACCGGTGAGCACACACTGTCGGTGCACTGCTTTTTCTGCTTCTTCCTTGGCACTGGACATGGTGAATGGTGCCAGGAAGAGCTCGGTGCCAGAGTGCTTTGCGCTGATGCCAATGTGTTCGGTGCCGAATCCACGAGGGTGGCTTCCATGTGGATAGCCTTCAGTCTAATGTCTCTGTCTTTTTTAGTGCAGGGTCTGAAGTCCTGACAGATCTGGCACTTGTCCTTCAAGTGAGTCTCCCCCAAGCACTTCAAGCAGCTGGAGTGTGGGTCACTCACAGGCATAGGTTTGCCACAGGAGGTACAAGGCTTGAAGCCTGGGCACCAGGGCATGCCCAGCCCCTGGGCGAAGGAGTCCCTCAACGACAGGAACTATCTATTTACACTAACACCAATTACAAAAACTATATACACTGAACTATGATAACCAAGAATGAAGTTAGAGTCCAAAAACCACTGAGAAGAAAGCCTTGCCAAAGCAAGAGGGGTCATTCCAGCAACCGTCAGGAGTGGTAAGAAGGAAATGAGAGGGCATGCGGCTGGCAGTGCCTCTTTTATCGATGCATAAACACGCAGCTCCAGAGGGTGTTACAGCCGGCCCAACGGATACCACTGAGGGAAAAATCTCCAGCAACAGTGCGTGTGGCATGCACATACGTAACATGGAATGGACATGAACATTCAAAGTAGAAACTAAGATTCTCAAGATGAAAGCTATCATAATGTGTTTGCAATTTTATAGATGAACAAAACTCTCAAGAGCCCAGATTTTTATCATTGCTCAGACACCTCTGTTAACTGTAGGTCCAATATGATTGACAATTTTAAATATTCGTACCTCAGTGATTACAGTAGATATTGGCTGGAAGGGGTTGCCAGAAATTGGCTCAGAGTCAACCTCCTTAGGTGTACTTCTTCCTTCAAATTCAGCTTCTTTTCTCTCCCTTTGTTCTCTATTTTTTTGTTAAAAAACAGAAGAATCTTGAAGCAATAAAATCAGAAATATTAGAACACTTATTAGGTCACCTAATTTGTCCCCCACCTCATGCTAGATTGTCTTTTTACAGAATGTCTTTATGTTTTGAACACTGTACTCCAAAATGATAAAGTTCTGAGCTAATCTAAAAAAAGAAAGATTGATTTTATTGAGTTAGTTTTCAATAAAATAGCTCTAAATAGCCTGGGGCCAGGCCACAACATGCTGCCACAGTTATGATCAGCAGAGCTACTGATGACAGATTCCCCTCTACAAGCTACAGACAGGGCTGCTAGCAGGATGTTCTGAATAAGGGCTCCAGAATGTCCTCCGATCCCTGCTGTGCTTTAGCCCAGATCTGTCCATTTTTACTGCATCCTTTCTGCAGGGCCCACTTGTTTCCCCTGGCCTTTGACATGAGTTCAGGAAGAATGAAGTATTAGCCAGTACATTGGGGTGTTATCTGTATTTAGAGCAGCTGCTTGGCAGAAGGGCCTGTGCTACATAAAATCCTTACAATTTATCTAGTACTGCTTTTCCTTGGATTTCCTAAATACTAAACTAAATGGGGGACTGCTTCTGATAGCTCAGCACTGGTACTACAGCAATACATTTCACAAAAGTCCTTCATGGTTAATTCTAATTGGCTAATTAAAGCTTTGCATGGACACTTTGGTTGTTTGTTTACTTCGATTTATAATCATCTGAACAGTGCACACCCAATGCAATGCCTGAAAACAGGTATAGTGCTGATTAAAACTGATGTGAATAAATTCTCTGGCTGATGCATTCTGAAGCAACTACACTTAGAGAGAACTCTTGGGGAGACTGTGTGAATGGAATCACAGTAATCAATCAGGAAAGTAACTGAAGTATAGATTGAAACAGAATTCCACCTGAGTTACGAATACATACAAATATCTCATGACAAGAGATTTATCTGATGCAAATAGCCAAATGAAAGTTCCATAACTGTTAAATCTGAACCTCTCAACTGCTGTCAGAAATAGCAAAGTCTACAAGTTGGGAGGAAGGCCTCATCTCCAATGGCACTTCAAGTTTACCAAACCTCCAAAACTTTTAGCCTAATTCAGTCTGAGCCAATTCTATAATATTTCCCAAGGTAAACAAACATGACCAGTTGCCATGGGTCAATTAAAAAATGTGGAAGCCATACATCCATTTGAGACATTTCTTCTCATAACCCATTTCCTCATTACCACTCCCAGACAGAGCAACTCAACAAAGTCAAAGGCCCAGTCAACCCAGAAAACTACAGCAGTTTAACTAAAGGTGCTGTTTTACACAGTTTTATGTGACCAATTAATTCAATTTAAGCCTTGCTTATGCTAATTTAGCTTAAATTAATGCATTGCTGATTTAAGATAAATCAATATTACACCAGGGTTAAATCAAATTACATGCATCCACAGAGTTTCGCACCACTTTAATTGAGATGAAAAGGCCCTGTACATTGCTGGTGTATATTTCAGGGGCTATTCATCTGGCAGAGATGGAAGCCATTCCCTTTAGGAGCATCTTTACAGGGATACCTCCAGTTGGGCAATTCACTGTTGGTGACAAGACTGGCTGCCAACGATAATAGAGGGCTCTGAAGGGAAATAATAAATCCTTGCACTGCTTCCCCTGCATCTCCTCAAACCCCATAGTCCTTCCCCTATTGTGTATTCTGGTGTGGGCTTAAATGAGTTCTCAATAAAGTTGCAGCAACTTTGCAAAAAAATTCATATGTCTCCCTCTATCCTCACTGGTCCCTGCTATTCACAGATTGATTGAAAAGTTTATTTTAATTATATCGCTGCAACTTGTAATATGGAAGGCCCAAAAGCTCTCCTTGCATTAAGCAACAGAATCTATTCTGGGTCAGCTTCCAATCAGGTAACACTAGTGACTCTATGCACTGTATCTATTCCATGTCTGTCATTGACATTGCCCACTCATCATATTAGAGAAGATGATCTTAAGGCTGTGTGCCAGGCAATTTCTTTTATGTTCTAACAAAAGAACAACTTGACTATGCCGTTTCAGCTCTTTTCTTATAATATGAAACACCTTTTGTTTTGTAATGGATACTCAAGAATTCAAATAAGAACATAAGAACGGCCATATTGGGTCAGAACAAAAATCCATTTAGCCGAGTATCCTGTCTTCCAACAGTGGCCAATGCCAGGTACCACAGAGGGAATGAACAGAGCAGGTAATCACCAAGTGATCCATCCTGTCGCCCATTCCCAGCTTCTGGCAAACAAGAGGCTAGGGACACCATCCCTGCCCATCCTGGCTAATAGCCATTGATGGACCTATCCTCCATGAATTTATCTAGTTCTTTTTTGAACCCTGTTATAGTCTTGGCCTTCACAACATCCTCTGGCAAAGAGTTCCACAGGTTGACTGTGCTTTGTGTGAAGAAATATTTCCTTTAGTTTGTTTTAAACTTGCTGCCTATTAATTTCATATGGTGGCCCCCAATTCTTGTGTTATGAGAAGGAGTAGATAACATTTTATTT
Source organism: Gopherus flavomarginatus (assembly GCF_025201925.1). Classification (NCBI taxonomy): domain Eukaryota; kingdom Metazoa; phylum Chordata; order Testudines; family Testudinidae; genus Gopherus; species Gopherus flavomarginatus. The sequence continues at coordinate 175,371,716 of NC_066617.1, read as the reverse complement.
ACTTTCTCCACACCAGTCATGATTTTATAGACCTCTAGCATATCCCCCCTTAGTCATCTTTTTTCCAAGCTGAAAAATCCCAGTCTTATTAATCTCTCCTTATATGGCAACCATTCCATACCCCTAATAATTTTTGTTACCCTTTTCTGAACCCTTTCCCATTACAATATATCTTTTTTGAGATGGGGCAACCACATCTGCACACAGTATTCAAAATGTGGGCATACCATAGATTTACAGAGGCAAGATGATATTTTCTGTCTTATCATCTATCCCTTTCTTAATTATTCCCAACGTTCTGTTTGCTTTTTTGACTGTCGCTGCACATTGAGCGGATGTTTTCAGAGCATTATCCACAATGAATTATTAACATGACCGTTTTATTCATGGAACCCCTTCATATGGAGGAAAGAAAGCCAAGGAAGGTAGAATACCTTTCTTCTCGTATCTTTGTTACTCGTTCAGCTCGTTCTCGCTTCTCTTGTTCCTCATATGCTTTTTGCTCTGATGTGTCTTTTTGGACGCGCTCATTTAAGGCATCAAAATCTTTTGCTATAGTATGTAGCAGCCAATACAAACCTTTTCTTATAGATTTGTCAATTTTTTTCCCATAGCCCATAACAGCTGAGCAAGGCTCCTGTAAATTTAATAGAGAAAGTAAAGGGGAAAAAGAATAATTATATCTCAGATCACATGCCTAAATTATAAACAGTGAAGTCTTAGCAAATGGTTAGTAAGTATTCAAAATAATGTTACAGCTAAAGCACTACACATTTAAAATATCTTGTGAATTTAAGTAATTTTTTTGCCAACATGCCAATCATGAGTTTTATTCAAATTGCTTATTTCCAGTCCCACTCCAGTAATAGTAGAACTCTCTAGAGTCAAGAAGAAAGATAGGCACACAATTCCTCTGTCCCACTCACAAGTAGCATGAGAAGTCAACCATATTCTTCTCACAGCAGCACTGCTTTATGAGTGGTCTACATTATGCATTCCATCTTTTCCTTGCAAATCCATATATAGCGGCTTCAGAAGTGGATCCATTCTCTAATGACTGATTGACCCCTTAAGCCTTCCCCTGCTTAACAGGTAAATTGTTCATGCTACTTTAAAAATGAAAGAAAAAAGTTTCCTGTTAATTGTTTTCAGAAGAAAGTAGTTAATTCTCCTGCGATTATATCACCAACCAAATGTTGATGCCTTTGATACACTATTGTTTTTTTAATTATACATAAAGCACCAAAACTGTGCATGGAGTTTATAAACAATTTACAGACGAAAGCAATATTACCTGCTAAGGACCTACCATGCCACAATCCCAGTTTAGCGCTATCATTGTATGCTTCTGCTCTCTAGAGAGCTTTGTGTTCACTTTCCTAGGTTTAAATCAGCATGCGGTTCACCAGTGACAGCTGCAGCATCTGATGGTAGAGCCAAATCACTGAGAAGATGAACAGGTAGCACCATCATAGCCTCTGACTTGGTTTTCCTCATTAGCTGTTTACAGGGCTTTCTGCAGCATGGCACTAACTAACCAAAGTCTCACAGAAACAATATCTGGATATAGGAAGTAACAGTGTTTTCAAGTTCATAGATACTATAATGATAAATACATTAAATGTAATTGCAGGTTACAAATCACTTGATTGTTGCTAGGATATCTGCAGGTTTCATTGTGAGTTTTCTTTAAATCAATTTTTTCTGCATAATAAAATGAATGAGTTTGGAAACTCAACACTCTGAACTAAGAGGAAAACACTGTGCCCTAAGACTAGCATGACTTCTATAAGGGACGAAGATGCTCTTGACTGAACATATCAAGTTGCACAGAAGTCAATCTTTTCTGTCTAGGAAGTGAAAATGGCTGTAACCAGTTTATTTTGTAAAAAAGACAAATAAGACCTACCACACTTAGCTTCCATAATACATTCTTTGACTCATGAAGGACCAATACATTCCTTACAAGTACATCAGTGTTCTCAGTGCCTAAATTCCTTTCATTTAACAAGACAGAGCTTAGAGCTCTGTGCATTTTGAGAAAAAAAAATCTTTGGAAAAGTTTATTGAGAAAGCACTTCTTATTTTCTATCTTGGCACTGCATATATTAGAAAACTAGGACATGATGTTCACAGAAACTTGTGACATACTACTAAGTTGAGCAATAGGAAACAAGTTAGCTTCCTGGTTCTGTAAGAGATAATAGGATGTAGGAAGAGACATTTGTAGGAATCCATAATCTTAAATATTTTAGTGAGAGTTTTAAATTGAGACATTAAGGGTCTGATTTTCAGAAATGCAGAGCACCTACAGCTCTCGCTGACTTCAGTGAGTACTATGGGCCTCAGTACTTCTGAAAAAACAGGCACAATATCATTTCAGGATATCGTGTCCCTAGCTCCTGCTCTCAGCAGCTCCTGACCGCAGTTCTGGGTGGGGAGCACAGATAAGTTCCATTGCGGGTAAGGGGCTAAGTTCCTTCTAAGCCACGCAGCTGGCTATCAAGGGCCACGCAGGTGGGGAGAGGAGCCCCTCCTCTGACCCGGCTTAGCCCAGCCCCACCAGAGCTGAAATGGCCAAGGAGAGGTGACCCTCCCTCAGCCCAACCCCGCCCCACCGGAGATGCCATGGCTGGGGGAGCTGCCTCTCACCTGGCCTGTCATAAACAGATAGTCAAGGGTTAATGTCTCTTTTACCTGTAGCTCAGTAAACCTGGCTGACACCTGACCAGAGGACCAATAAGGGGACAAGATACTTTCAAATCCTGGTGGAGGGAAGTCTTTGTTTGTGCTTTTTTTTTTTGTTCGTTGTTTGCTCTTGGGACTAAGAGGGACCAGACGTACACCCAGGCTCTCCAAATCTTTCTGAATCAGTCTTTCATGTGTCAAAATTGTAAGCAATAGCCAGGCAAGGCGAATTAGTCTTATGTTTGTTTCTCAACTTGGGAATGTTTCTTTTGCTGGAAGGATTTTTACCTCTGTTTGCTGTAACTTTGAATCTAAGGCTGGGGGTTGGGGGGGTCCCTCTGGTCTATATGAATCTGAGTACCCTGTAAAGCATTTTCCATCCTGATTTTACAGAGATAATTTTTACTTTTTTCTTTCTTTAATTAAAAGCTTTCTTTTTAAGAATCTGATTGATTTTCCTTGTTTTAAGATCCAAGGAGTTTGGATCTGTGTGAAGCCTCTCAAGGCAACCCAAGGAGGGGAAAGTCTGGAGGGGGGAAAGGAGGGGGGATGGTTAATTTCTCCTTGTTTTAAGATCCAAGGGGGTTGGATCTGTGTTCCCTAGGGAAAGTTTTGGGAGGACAGGGAGTGTGCCAGACACTGAATTTCTGGCTGGTGGCAGAGTACCAGATCTAAGCTAGTAATTAAGCTTAGAAGTGTTCATGCAGGTCCCTAAAGTTCAAAGTGGAGAAAGAACCTTGACATGGCCCCAAGCTGCTGCAGCGAAAGAGGGCTGCAGGGGAGTCCTCTCTCCCTGCTGCAGCCCCAGGCGGCCTGCATCCCAAACCTCTCATCCCCAGCTGCACCCCAGAGCTTGCACCCCCTGCCAGAGCCCTCCTCCTCCACACACACCACAACCCTCTGCCCCAGCCCTGAGCCGCCTCCAACACTCCGAACCCCTAGGCCCCACCCATCACATATCACCTCCATACTGGTGCACATAACAAAATTCATTCTACCCATGGATGTAAAAAATTAGAGGGAACACTGGTAAGTGACAGGGATGACAGAAAAAGTTTGGGGACCACTGGCTTAGACCATTTTAGGGTATTGAGAAAGAGGTTGCAGTACTTTTTCAGATCTTTACAAAACATTTTGTTAATGATTTTAGAGAGTGTCCTTGGCATAGGTATTCCTCCAGCCATTGTCTCCAGCATGTGTACAGACTTGTAAACAGTCATGGCTTGTGCCGTCTTAGAAGTTTCCTAAAGACTCTATTTTATTTTGCTTTCTTATGTTCCAAATGTAGAGTGCAAACCACCTATATCAGGGTGGGCAAACTATGGCTCATGGGATTGCCACCCCCATGGCGCTGTGGGCCTCGCGCCGCTCCCGGAAGCAGCCAGCACCACGTCCCTGCGGCACCCTGGGGAGGGTTCAGAGGGCTCCGTGTGCTGCCTTTGCCTGCAGGCACTGCCCCCGCTGCTCCCATTGGCTGGGAATGGGGAATCATGGCCAATGGGAGCTTCGGGGGAGGTACTCACAGGTGAGGGCACCGTGCGGAGCCCTCTACCTCCCCTCCCCCCAGGGGCCACAGGGACGTGGTGCCTTCCAAGGACAGTGCAGGGCCAGGACAGGCAGGGAGCTGCTGCTACCTCCTGCCCTGAGCCCCCGCTGCACCCCTCCTGCACTCCAAACCCCTGCTCTGAGTCCCCTCCCACACTCCGCATCCCAACCCCCTGCCCTGAGCCCCTTTGTACACCCGCACCCCTCTTCCACCCTAACCCCTTGCCCTGAGCCCCTTCCTGCACACTGCACCCCTCGCACACCCCACACTCCCTCCCACACCCCAACCCCCTGCCCCAGCCCTACATTCATGGCCCTGCATGCAATTTCCCCATCATGATGTAGTCCTTGGGCCAAAAAATTTGCCCTCTCCTGATCTATATAGTAAGATATACCCAGTCCTCCTACAATACTGTCAAAGTTCTACAAATGAAAAAGCCTGCACCAGACAGGACACTGAGAGACTACACTCATTTCATGACTGGAGAGCAGTCAAACTGAAAAAGGCATTTTACATTTAATCATAGATTTCACAGTCATCACCTCTAACTGAAAGGAGTAAGGGTCCAGGATGGACTCCAGGTCTGATCTAGTATTGCAATTCTTAAGTTGCTGGAAAACAAAGCTTTTTTATCCAGTCATACACTCTATCCATTCTTTGATGAATAAATTTTGAAGACAGGTTGGTCTTTTGGGAATTATCCCTTGAGTGAGGGGAAAGTCCTTCTGAGCCAAGACAAAATGTCTAAGATAAGTCTCAGACTTCCTAGAGACAAAGGGAGAAGAAATCCAACTTCTATTTTTTCAGGCTATGTAGTGAGTTCTCTGCACTTGCATGTCCTGCCACATGAGCCATTCAAGTGCAACTGTATTTGGCAAAATTAGTGAATTTTTTTGCCTTTCCACTCTTTACTAAGTTTTGTTATCAGAATTTTCTCTGGAGAGTGTGTCTACACTACAAAATGAAGTTGACTTAAGTCAAAGTACCACCACTGCAGTAATTAATTTTATATTTAATGTCCACATTCTGCTCCTTCTGATGGCAGCGCACATCCTTACCGGAGCACCTGCACCAATTTAACTGACAGTGTGGGGCATTGTGGAGCACTTGCCACCCAGGGCTGACTGCCTTAGCCCTGCTGCCCAAGCTTTGGCTCTCCTCCCCTAAATCTCTCACCAGGAGGCGGCAGCAGGGCTCCAGCAATAGGGAATGTAAGCAACAGTGTCTACATGGACACTGCGTTGACCTAACTACATCGACTTAACATTATGCCTCTTGTGGAGATGGCATTATTAGCTCGTATAGCGAGCGGCTTACAATGGCGGGAGCAACATTTTAGTGTGGATCTTCACAAGAGTTAGCTCAGTGCAAGCTGCCTTATGTCAACTAACTCTGTAGTGTAGACCTGGCCTTATATTCTGGAAGAGCATGGTGAAGCTGCCTGCTGTAGATCAAAGTTGAAGCATGGATAGAACTGCTGTGCATGAGAGCACCAAATATATAAGCTAGATAATAAACTGAAGGATGACAATCTAGAAAGAAAAGTGAATGGCGTGGAAGATCTCATTCTTGGAGAGATTATAGCAGTGCAGTGAATCACTTGGAAATATCTTCCCTACAAATATTTACTTATGTGAAAAAGGCTTCACGCTATCAAAGCTAATGTTGCAAAGTCAAATCCTCATTACATCAAGTGATCTTGATGCTAAATCCAAAAAATATGCAGTCATGAACTGCAGCTTCTTGTAACAATATGTAACTCATTAAGAATCTGACTGCCATTAGCTTTAAAGCTAAGGTAATTTTACTTCATAATGATTTCGTTTCCACTTTAAAACTAATGATACAATTTGGCAACATGGGTGGGTTGGGGGGAAGAGCAGGAAATCAACTCAACTACAGGTTATCCTACTCTGATAAAAAATGGATCACAGAAAGAAATTAGGTAGGCCTACATGGCTCAGGGGATTGGTAGTGGAATTCAAACCAATGGCCCTTGATGTTTTGGTGTCACACTAGGTAGTGATCAACATTTGCTAGCTCATGTTCAATGGATAACATCTGTTCAGATTCTGAAGCCCTGTTTTGAAAGCATACAGTTTGAGCCCTAATGTGGACACACGGTAAATTTGAGACACCAGTTATATTTGAGATAGCTTGGCTTTGGCTTCGGCTGTTAGCTTTGGCTGTGATTACTTTCTTTCAGAACGCTTCTATACTGGAAAAGTGGACTAAGATCAATCCCGTTCCCTATCTGTTTCACAAAAAGATCCAGTTTGTCAGATAGTAACTCCGTTCAAAAAAGATTAGGCTAGAGAACAAATATGGTGCAAAATCTTATTTGAAAAATGTATTTAAAGCCTAATAAGAATCCAAGGTCAGAATCCAGTTTCCTCTTCTGTTTTTAACAAGGTTTGGCTCTAACAATACTGGCTGACCAAACAATCTTTAAACCAAGTTAGCATGAATCACTTTAATATGATTTCAAACTGGTTCAGCAAACACAGTATGAGCCCATGTACAGATGGGGCCCTAGGAAGGATTCCTCCTGGACAGGCAAGAGGCACGAAGGCAAGGTGAGACCTGAAATTGTTTGTACTACAGACCAACATGCTGTATCTTTGCTTGGATTACAGGACCACATTATCACCTTTCTTAAGCATTACATTTATACAAATAAATCAAGTACAGTAAGATATACTTACAATCTGACACAGACATTTATGCTCATTGACAAGCTTTTCCAGCGATAAGCACTCAATTACATCTGCTTCTGCCAACGCTCCTTCTCGGTCCTGCTTATTTGCCAGCCTATAGAAAAGATGACCAAAAGTAAGAAGGCAAATGCATCCGACGAAGTGGGTATTCACCCACGAAAGCTCATGCTCCAATACGTCTGTTAGTCTATAAGGTGCCACAGGACTCTTTGCTGCTAAGGCAAATAAAGGTACTTACCATTCTGATCCACAACTAGAGTCAAGCAGGTTAGAGGACAGTTCAGAAAACAAACTCTCTCTCTCTCTCTATATATATATATTTCAGAATAATTTGGGATGGATGGAAGGAGGAAAGAGGGAAAGTAGCAAAATGTAGCTTGTTACTCGTCTAAAAATTATGTTTCTGGTGTCCTTATCTACTCAATAAAAAAGCAGCTATTATTCCATACATTTTAAACTTTCAAAGAACTACACAAATATCAATCCGCACAATGCACCTATGTTAGGTTACAAATGGGTAAACAGGCAGAGGATGAAGTGATTTATTCAAGGCCACATAGAAAAATCTGTGGCACTTTCTGTATTAGAACTCAGGACTCCTAGACTCCTACTCCCATCCTCATTCCTCTAGAATCTAGATCAATGTTCATCTATCTTTTTGATACTAGGAACAGACTTGCCAGCTTCCTAAACTCTGTCAGGGAGATCTCAGGGACCAGTGCCGGTCCACAAACTGGTCGTTGAGAAACACTGCTCTAGATCATGCTGCTTCATGCTTGAGACTATCCCAAGTCCTCCTGCACTCCAGTGTTCCATCTACTGAAGACCCATGACTTGAAATGATTGCAGTCAGTCAGGGATAGCTCCAACTCTTACTTCCTCAGTGGAAGAAAACTAATAGGACTCTAGAGATTCATAACTATTAATAGGAATTATAGTTGTATTACAGCAGTACCCAGTTACTCTTGTTTGGACTGGGGTTCTACTGTGCTAGAAGCTGTATAAAGAAAGGCAGTCCTTTCTCCAAAGAGAGTGTACAACTTTAGCCCTGGTCTATACTACGAGTTTGGGTCAAATATAGCAGCGTTAGATCAATTTAACCCTGCACCCGTCCACACAAGGAAGCCATTTTGTCGACTGAAAGGACTCTTAAAATCTATTTCTGTACTCCTCCCCGATGAGGGGATTAGTGCTGAAATGGACCCTGCTGGGTCGAATTTGGGGTAGCGTGGATGCAAATTGATGGTATTGGCCTCCAGGAGCTATCCCAGACTGCTCCACTGTTACCGTGCTGAACAGCACTCTCAACTCAGATGCACTGGCCAGCTAGACAGGAAAAGCCCCGCAAACTTTTGAATTTCATTCCTGTTTGGCCAGCATGGCGAGCTGATCAGCACAGGTGACCATGCAGAGCTCATCAGCACAGGTGACCATGGATCCCCAGAATCACAAAAGAGCTCCAGCATGGACCAAATGGGAGGTACTGGATGTCATCGCTGTATGGGGAGACGAATCCGTGCTATCAGAACTCCGTTCCAAAAGACGAAATGCCGGAATATTTGCAAAAATCTCCAAGGGCATGAAGGAAAGAGGCTATAACAGGGACACGCAGCAGTGTCACATGAAACTTAAGGAGCTCAGACAAGCCTACCAAAGAATCAGAGAGGCAAACTGCCGCTCTGGGTCAGAGCCCCAGACATGCTACTTCTATGATGAGCTGCATGCCATTCTAGGGGGTGCCTCTACAACTACACCACCCCTGTGTGTGGACTTCATCAATGGATTCTCACACAACAGGGATGCGGATTTTGGGGGGGAGGAAGATGACAAGGAGGAGGAGGAGATTGAAAACAGTGCACAGCAAGCAAGCGGAGAAACCGTTTTTCCCGACAGCCAGGAATTGTTTATCACTCTGGATCCAGTACACTCCCAACCTACCCAAGGTGTGCCCCCGGACCTTGAAGGATGAGAAGGGACCTCTGGTGAGTGTACCTTTGTAAATATAGTACATGATTTAAAAGCAAGTGTTTTTACTGATTAATTTGCCCGGAAGACTTGGGATGCATTGGCGGCCAGTACAGCTACTGGAAAAGTCTATTAACATGTATAGGGATGGAAAGGACATCTTCCAGGCACAGCTCAGTGAAGCTCTCCTGGATATACTCCCAGGGTCGCCTGGTTGAAATAGGAGAATTTTATTAAGGGGACATCCTGCTGGGCTGTTTGCCTGTGGCTGAACAGAAATCATCCCCGCCATTAGCCACACAGTGGGGGGAGGGGTGAAGTGATCATCCCAGAGAATTGGGTGTGGGGGAGGAGGGCGGTTAGTTGGGTTTGTGCTGCACATTAACCCGAAAACTGCAGTCCCTCCTTTTAAATGGCTAACCTAATGGGTGCTTGGTATGGGAAATGAGGGTGCTGCTGTTTGAAACCATCCCCACATGTTATGAAGGTTAAAGAAGCCAAAAGACTGTGGCTTACCATGGCTGTCTGCAAGCCAAATTCTGTTGCCCACCGGCCCTGCGTGTGTGATCTCTTACACCAAACTGGCAGGCCCTCAATAGAAGAGTCAAAAGGCGACCTTGTAAAGAAAGCACACGTGCTATGTAATGTTAACAGCTTGGTTCACTGTGAAAGAGTCTACCCATTGTTTTCTAAACTGTCTCTCTTTAAATACTACTCTTCCTTTTTATTTTCCTCCCGCAGCTGCAAATGTTTCAATGCTCCGCGTATCATCTCCGTCCCAGAGGCTAAAGAAGATTAGAAGGCTAAAAAAAGCACTCACGACAAAATGTTCTCGGAGCTCATGCAGTCCTCCCACACTGAAAGAGCCCAGCAGAATGCGTGGAGGCAGACACTGTCAGAGTGCAGGAAAGAACAAAACGAACATGAGGACAGGTGGCGAGAGCAAGAGGAGAAATGGCGGGTTCAAGATGATCAGTGGCATCAGCGTGATGAGAGGTGGCAGGAAGCAATGCTCAGGCTACTGGAGGATCAAACTGATATTCTTCGGCGTATTGTTGAGGTGCAGGAAAGGCAGCAGGAGCACAGACCGCCGCTGCAGCCCCTGTGTAACCAACCGCCCTCCTCCCCAAGTTCCACAGCCTCCTCAACCAGACGCCCAAGAACGTGGGATGGGGGGGCCTCTGGCCACCCAACCACTGCACCCAAGAGGACTGACCAAGCAACAGAAAGCTGGCATTCAATAAGTTTTGATGTGCAGTGTGACCTTGTCCCCTCCTCCTGCCACTCCACTCGGTGTTTCCCTCCTTCCCCACTCCTCCCACTCCTCCCCCTGAGCTAGCTTGGCAGTTATCCCCCCATTTGTGTGACAAATTAATAAAGAATACATGAATCTGAAACAACAATGACTTTATTGCCTCTGCAAGTGGAGATCAAAGGGGGGAGGGTAGTTGGCTTACAGGGAAGTACAGGTCTGTCGCATCTTACGCGCATTTAACATGCGTGATTTCAGCTTCACGTAGTTGGCAAAAAACAAAACAAAAAACAAAAAAAAAGAAAAAAATAACAATTTTAATACTGTACCTGTAGTGCAGGCGATTCCACCCGCCATTACACTCAATGTAATTTTAACTATATACAATTTCCGCTTTACGTGCTGAATGTAGAACGTAAAACCAGCGTAACATGCGACAGACTTATAGAGTGAACTAAGGGGGAGGGTTTTCATCAAAGAGAAACAAACAGTCATTAAATTGGTTTTCAAAGCTTCTCTGATGCACAGAGCACCCTGCTGTGCTCTTCTAACCACCCTGGCATCTGGGTGCGCATAATCTGTGGCCAGGCGATTTGCCTCAACCTCCCACCCTGCCATAAACATCTCCCCCTTACTCTCACAGATATTGTGGAGCACACAGCAAGCAGTAATAATGATGGGAATATTGTTTTTGCTAAGATCTAACCGAGTCAGTAAACTGCGCCAGTGCACTTTTAAACATCCAAATGCACATTCTACCACCACTTGCTCAGCCTATAGTTGAATAGCTCCTGACTTCTGTCCAGGGTGCCTATGTATGGCTTCATGAGCCATGGCATTAAGGGGTAGGCTAGGTCCCCAAGGATAACTACAGGCATTTCAACATCCCCAACAGTTATTTTCTGGTCTGGAAAGTAAGTCCCTTGCTGCAGCCATTCACACAGACCAGAGTTCCTAAAGATGTGAGTGTCATGTACCTTTACCAGCCATCCCATGTTGATGTTGGTGAAATGTCCCTGTGATCCACCAGTACTTGCAGCACCACTGAAAAGTACCCCTTTCGGTTTACGTACTGGCTACGTTGGTGGTCCGGTCCCAAGATAGGGATATGTGTTCTATCGCCCCACCACAGCTAGGGAATTCCATTGCAGCAAAACCATCCACTATGACCTGCACATTTCCCAGAGTCACTACCTTTGATAGGAGCAGCTCAGTGATTGCATTGGCTACTTGGATCACAGCTGCCCCCACAGTAGATTTGCCCACTCCAAATTGATTCCCGACTGACCGGTAGCTGTCTGGCGTTGCAAGCTTCCACAGGGATATCGCCATTCGCTTGTGAACTGTGAGGGCTGCTCTCATCTTGGTATTTTTGCGCTTCAGGGCGGGGGAAAGCAAGTCACAAAGGTCCATGACAGTGCCCTTTCGCATGCAAAAGTTTTGTAGCCACTGGGAATCATCCCAAACCTGCAACACTATGCGGTCCCACCAGTCTGTGCTTGTTTCCCGGGCCCAGAATCGGCGTTCCATGGCATGAACCTGCCCCATTAGCACCATGATGTCCAAATTGCCAGGGCCCGTGCTTTGAGAATACTCTGTGTCCATGTCCTCATCACTGTGCTGCCGTCACCTCATCGCCCGCTTCTGAAGTTTCTGTTGCTGCATATACTGCAGGATAATGCATGTGGTGTTTACAGTGCTCATAACTGCCACGGTGATCTGAGCGGACTCCATGCTTGCTGTGGTATGTTGTCTGCGGAAAAAAGGCACGAAATGATTGTCTGCCGTTGCTGTCACAGAGGGAGGGGTGCCTCATGACATGGCTTACAGGGAATTAAAATCAACAAAGGGATAGGTTTTCATCAAGGAGAAACACACACAACTGTCACACCGAAGCCTGGCCAGTCATGAAACTGGGTTTCAAAGCCTCTGTGATGCACAGTGCACCTTGCTGTGCTCTTCTAATCTAATCGCAAACAGCCCAGTCAGCAAAACAGTGCCAGTGACCTTTTAAATGTCCAAAGGCACATTCTACCACCATTCTGCACTTGTTCAGCCTATAGTTTAACTGCTCCTTACTACGCTCCAAGCTTCATGAGCCACGGGAGCAAGGAGTAGGCTGGGGTAGTGCGACCATGCAGTGCTGCCGGCTGGGAGAGCAGCCTGAGGCAGAAGCCTCCAGTTGGCATGATATTCCAGGCAGGACTGAATATCCATTAGACGAAACTTAAAGAATAGAATGACCTGCAGTCAGTCCCATTTTTGTCTAGGCGCCCTCGACCAACCTCACGAAGGTCGCCGAGGAGCAACCAGGAGACAGTGCAGTATGACTACTAACCACCTTTGCTAACTTGCAAAGGTAAGACGCTGCTGCTGCTGCTGCTGCGTAGCAATGCAGTACCGCGTCTGTCAGGAGCACCCAGGAGACGTACAGTGACGGTGAGCTGAGTGGGCTCCATGCTTGCTGTGGTTTGTCGTCAGCATGGGTAACCCAGGAAAAAAGGCAAGAAACGATTTTTTGCCATTGCTTTCACAGAAGGAGGGAGGGAGGGGAACCTGACAACATGTACCCAGAACCACCTGCAACAATGTTTTTGCCCCATCAGGCACTGGGAGCTCAACCCAGAATTCCAATGGGTGGCGCAGACTACGGGAACTGTGGGATACCTACCCACAGTGCAATGCTCCGAAAGTCGACACTAGCCTCAGTACTGTGGACGCACTCCGCTGACTTAATGCGCTTAGTAGGGACACACACAATCGACTGTATAGAATTGATTTCTGAAAAACAACTTTTATAAAATCAACCTAATTTCGTAGTGCAGGCATATCCTTAGTCTCAATCCTGCAGGCTGCTCCATATTGACAGAACCCTGTGTCTGATGACGGTGTTTGTAGAATCTGGGGCCCAAAATACCTGTGATACCCAAAGTGTGTGTGGGTGGGGGGAAAGGAAGGCATACAATCAAAAGTATACAATTGACAAAGCAACTACTACTCTCAATAAGGTGCCATCAAGTTGGCCAATTTCTTATAGACACTGCAGCAAAGGTAGGCTTGCAAGAGAGACAGAGGAGAAGGTATATAGGAATTGTCATACTGGATCAGACATGATCCATATAATCAAATATCCCATTTTTAAGACTGGCCAATACCAGATGTTGCAGGGAAGATGCAAGAAACCTCACACTAAGCAGAGGCAAGATAATGAGGCTACATGTAGGTCTTGGTCTTTTCTCCAATAGAGATTGGCGTTTACAACCTGAAAATGACGTTTTATCTCCATTCTAATTCTCTTTTTGTTACCAGTCACTGTTATAACTCTGAATAATCTTGTTATCTATATAAACATCCACTTCCACTTTTAATCTTGCTCAGTCATTGTCACAGGATATTGTTGCATGGAGTCCAGAAGTCTAATCAGAGATGTGGAAAAAGTATTTCCTTATAGCAGGTTTAAATTTGCCATCTTTTAGTTTCATCGAAGGTCCCTTTGTTCTTATGTTATGAGACAGGGAAAAGACATACTTCATATCTAAGGCCTTAACGATCAACTCAAGGAGGATGTTCTATTCATACAGAGCAGCAGAGAGGAAGATACAAATATATTTGCACAGGAAGATGATGACCACCGCACTGAAAGACCAAATACTGTTTAGGAATCGTTATTCATACAGCTTTAGTCAAGGCCCCTTTTACAACCAAAAGCATCTGTAATATTTTCATGAGCAGAACCTTTTGGAAAACACTGCAAAACTGCTGGAAGACCCTAGAAACCAAGTAAGTAACAGACTCTGCATGTCCCAAATTTGGGACACAGTCAGAGGCCAAACTCTCTTTTGGAAGTATTTCACTTCTCTTGAAATCGACTTGTGTGACCATAGACTACAAGTATCAGCTTTACCAGCCTATACCTATCATCTTTCTCCAAAAACTTGGTTTAGTTTTACTGCATTAACCCACCACTTTCCTCCATTAAATGTGCCATCATTCCATGTCAATGTGCGTCCATCTTCCCAATACACACATTCTAAAGCTTCTTGAAAATTTTAATACTATATAACGATGTACTTTTCTCAATTCTACCATAATTGTATTGGAGTGAAACAGTATGCAGAGAAGCATGCTAGAACATTTACTCTGAGCTTTGCAAATAACCCTAACTTTAAATGTTTCAGAACCAGAATTTATTGAAGAGACCTTTTTCTAAGGAGCCTTTTTCCAGATCCATAACTAAGATAAACACGCAATCAGCTGTTTGATAGTTGTCTGAGGAGCCTGCAGTCACACAAACAGATTGCTTACTAAAAAACAAATGCAAAGAGGCAGATGTAATCCAAACTATCCTCTGTAAAACAAGAAACAACACAAGTCACACAAATTCACTGATGACTTTAAAATTGTAATGTTGGAAGATTTCCTAGGTTATTTAGTGGGACTTTAACATGTTAAAATGGCAAATCTTTAAAAAAAACCATCCATTTATTTATCTTTTCTTGAACGCCTCTGGTTCCAAAAGGATTAAACAAATAGTCTGATGACCTCAATACAATGAATAGTTCTTTCAGCAACCACACTGCTATTAAAAGATTGGTGGCAACACAATATGGCATTTTCTCTCCCTCTACCTGTTTTAATTAAAAACTAATAATTCTTGAAACCTTCCACCATGGCAATACTGCTCCTTGGCAAACTTCTTTGAACTGTGAGATTGCTATTAAGTAACATATTTTCCTCCTCCTGAAAGTGATTATCTTTCAGTGAGAAAACTGTTACTATCTACTGTGCTTGGAGATGATGCAGAACATTTTGGAATATAAGCATAAATCAAAGTAATGTTATCTTGAACTGTCTGTAACTGCTATGATTCTATACTAAATAGGAAATCAGCAACAGCAAAGAACACTGCATAATAGCAAGAGTCTGAAAATTACACTGATGAAACTTTGATGTGACTTTTTGAACAAAATCAACAACTGTCGTCTTCACAAAGGAAAGACATTACATCTGTTTGTTTGTTACATTTGAGGCGCCAAACACCATATCTCTTTTATTCTGGAGTTTCTGTCAAAATACTAGCAGCGCCAAAGCCTGTGCTGTGGACCTATGTCATTCCTGACTGGAGAAAGCCAGTGCTTAATAACTGGTTCCACTGTTGGCAGAAATTGTCAGCACCTCTTTAAGGGCAGGTTGCCAGTTTTTGTTAATCTAAGGGTACGTCTACACTATGGGATTATTCCGATTTTACATAAACTAGTTTTGTAAAACAGATTGTATAAAGTCAAATGCACGCAGCCGCACTAAGCACATTAATTCGGTGGTGTGCGTCCATGTACCGAGGCTAGCATCGATTTCTGGGGCGTTGCACTATGCTATCTTGTAGCTATCCCATAGTTCCCGCAGTCTCCTCCGCCCACTGGAATTCTGGGTTGAGATCCCAATGCCTGATGGCGCAAAAACAGTGTCGCGGGTGATTCTGAGTAAATGTCATCACTCATTCTTTCCTCCGTGAAAGCATCAGCAGACAATCATTTCGCGCCCTTTTCCCCTGGATTGCCCTGGCAGACGCCCTAGCATGGCAACCATGGAGCCTGTTTTGCCTTTTGTCACTGTCACCGTATGTGTGCTGGATGCTGCTCACAGAGGTAGTACTGCAGTGCTACATAGCAGCATTCATTTGCCTTTGCAAGGTAGCAGAGATGGTTACCATCCCTATTGCACCGTCTGCCATTGTAAACTGGTGATGAGATGACAGTTATCAATCATTTTGTACCGTTTGCAATTGTAAATTGGTGATGACGGTTATCAATCATTTTGTACCGTCTGCTGCTGTCATGGGTGCTCCTGGCTGGCCTCGCTGAGGTCGGCCGTGGGCACATGGACAAAAATAGGAATGACTCCCCGGGTCATTCCCTTCTTTATGTTTTGTCTAAAAATAGAGTCAGTCCTGCCTAGAATATGAGGTAAGTCTACTAGAGAGCCAGGGAGCACAGCCGCTCCAGGTCAGAGCCCCAGAGATCCCGCAGAAATGATGAGCTACATGCCATTCTAGAGTGTGCCCCTGCAACAACCCCACCTGTTGCTTCCCTCCTCCCCCAACCCCCCAGGGCTACCGTTGCAGTGTCCCCTCATTTGTGTGATGAAGTAATAAAGAATGCAGGAATAAGAAACACTGACTTTTTAGCAAGATAAAATGTGGGGGAGGCAGCCTCCAGCTGCTATGATAGTCCAGGCAGGACATTAAAGGGGCGGGGGAGAGAGGAGCGCAACCTCCTGCTACTATGATAGTCCAGGCAGTACAGAATCTTTTCTTTAGACACGAAGGGGGGGGAGTGCTGATGGAGCTCAGGCTCCAGCTGCTATGATAAGGATGGTTACCAAGCATTTTGTACCGTCTGCCAGAAGTGACAGGGAGTCATTCCCATTTTTACCCAGGTGCCCCCAGCCGACCTTACTGAGGCCAGCCAGGAGCACTCACAGGATGACAATGGTTTTCCACCATTTTGTACTGTCTGCCATCAGGAAAGGAAGGGGAGGGGACGTTCCTGTTCAGCGCCGCAGCACCACGTCTACCAGCAGCATGCAGTAGACATATGGTGACACTGAAAAATGGCAAGAAACAATTTTTCCCCCTTTTCTTTCACGGGGTGGGCGTTGGGGGGTAAATTGACGAGATATACCCTGAACCACCCCAGACAACGTTTTTGACCCTACAGGCATTGGGAGCTCAGCCAAGAATGCAAATGCTTTTCGGAGACCGCAGGAACTGTGGGATAGCTGGAGTCCTCAGTCCCCCCTCCCTCCCTCCATAAACATCCATTTGATTCTTTGGCTTTCCATTACGCTTGTCACGCAGCACTGTGCTGAGTCCCTGCTGTGGCCTCTGTCTATCATAGCCTGGAGATTTTTTCAAATGCTTTGTCATTTCATCTTCTGTAATGGAGCTCTAGAACAGATTTGTCTCCCCATATAGCGATCATATCCAGTATCTCCCGTACGGTCCATGCTGGAGCTCTTTTTGGATTTGGGACTGCATGGCCACCCGTGCTGATCAGAGCTCCAACTGGGCAAACAGGAAATGAAATTCAAAACTTAGAGGGGCTTTTCCTGTCTACCTGGCCAGTGCATCCGAGTTCAGATTGCTTTCCAGAGCGGTCACAATGGTGCACTGCAGGATACCGCCCGGAGGCCAATACCACTGATTTGCAACCACACTAACCCTAATCCGACATGGCAATACTGATTTCAGCGCTACTCCTCTCATCGGGGAGGAGTACAGAAACCGGTTTAAAGAGCCCTTTATATCGATATAAAGGGCCTCGTTGTGTGGACGGGTGCAGGGTTAAATCGGTTTAACGCTCCTAAATTCGGTTTAAACGTGTAGTGTACACCAGGCCTAAGTACTCTAAAAGCTCCCAATACTGAAGTAATGAGCCTTAGTCATTATTTTATTCTCAAAAGAATCCATAACTCATGGAAACTATTAAGGAAGCTGTTGTGTTGTATAATTACTGCTTAAAAAACATCACTTGCCGCTGATAATCTCGTAGTTATCTAGTATGTAATCTTCCACTGCTGGCTAATATTATTCAGGTGGTGGTTATGGCAAGAGAACTTTCGCAGTATCTGGTTACCTCATCTCTCCCTGTCAGTCTAGCTACAGAACTATTTATGTTACTGGGACTGCACAAGGCAGAATTGGCAGATCACCTGGTGAGGGATTAAGAGCAATACTGCTACTGATAGACTCAGCTACCTTCAATACCATTGATTATAGGGTGTAGCTGGCTTGTTTGCAAACCCCCAGAAAAGACAGATGGGGCTGCAATTTGGCAATTTAATTCCCATTGAGGAAATGCCAGAGGGGGCAGAAAAGCAATAATTTAGAGCTACCAACTGCTCTCATATGAGAGTTTCTGCAGGGCTCCATCTTGCTCCGACATCTTGTTCAATTGGTACATAGAGCCAATAATGTTTTCAGCGTGCTCTATTCCTCTCTTATCGAATCTAGCCAGTGCTATTAAATGCTGTACTCAAGATCTGGTAGAGACTGGGAAATGAAGGAGGACCTAAAGTTACATCCAAGAGAAAACTGAGATGATGCTGGAAGGTTGGGGAAAGTAACCAGGAAATAAGGTGACAATTACAAATGCTTCCTTAACTGAGGGTGTACATCTACAATTTGTTACAAGAATTCAGTCTGGAAATACTGCTGCATCCACAGCATCTCCCATCCATGCATAGGCCAGAAATTGTGATATGTTTACACACACATCTTGCTGCCATGATTCACCAATTGTCACTTTGAGATTAGATTCCTGCAGTGTGCTCTTGATTATTGGATCTTAATTCAGTGTGAACTGAACCTGGTACAGAATGTGACAGCCCTTTTGGGCTATGGTTACATTACGAGGCTTTTAGCGATACGACTGTGCCGCTACAACCATGCCGCTAAAAGGCAGGCAGTGTAGCTGCTGTTTGTTGGCAGGAGAGAGCTCTCCTGAAGACAAAACACTTCCACCCCTCACAAGCGGCAGTCACTTTGTCGGCAAGAGAGCGCTTCTGCTGACAAAACGCTGTTCACACAGGCGCTTTTCATTGGGTAAAAAAGACGGTTACTCACCGTTGTAACTGTTGTTCTTTGAGATGTGTTGCTCATATCCATTCCAGGTAGGTGTACGCGCCGCGCGTGCACGTTTGCCGGAAACTTTTTACCCTAGCAACTCCAGTGGGCCGGCAGGTCGCCCCCTAGAGTGGCGCCACTATGGCACTAGATATATATCCCTGCTGGCCCGCCCGCTCCTCAGTTCCTTCTTGCCGGCTACTCCGACAGTGGGGAAAGAGAGTGGGTGTGGAATGGATATGAGCAACACATCTCGAAGAATAACAGTTACAACGGTGAGTAACCGTCTTTTCTTCTTCGAGTGATTGCTCATATCCATTCCAGGTAGGTGATTCCCCAGCCTTAACTAGGCGGTGGGGTCGGAGCGAGAGGTCGCGGCCTGGAGTACTGCAGAGCCAAAGGCCGCATCATCTCTGGACTGCTGAACCAGGGCGTAATGGGAAGCGAATGTGTGGACCGATGACCAGGTCGCCGCCCTACAAATCTCTAAGATTGGCATGCGGGCAAGGAAAGCCAGCGATGATGCCTGTGCTCTGGTGGAGTGAGCAGTCACACGGCCCGTCGGGACATGGGCCAGGTCATAGCAGGTCCTGATGCAGGAGGTAACCCAGGAAGATATCCTCTGGGAGGAAATCGGCAGCCCCTTGACCCAGTCCGCTACCGCCACGAATAACTGGGGGGACTTGCGGAATGGTTTGGTCCTGTCCACATAAAATGCTAGCGCCCGACGGACATCTAGCGAGTGGAGCTGTTGCTCCCTGCGGGACGAATGGGGCTTTGGGAAAAAGACAGGGAGGAAGATCTCTTGGTTAACGTGGAAAGCTGAGACCACCTTGGGAAGAAAGGCAGGGAGAGGCCTCAGCTGTACCTTGTCTTTATGGAAGACGGTATACGGTGGGTCCACTGTGAGGGCCCTCAGCTCTGACACTCGTCTAGCTGAGGTAATGGCCACTAGGAAAGCGGTCTTCCATGAGAGGTAGAGCAGGGAGCAAGTACCTAAAGGCTCGAATGGAGGGCCCATGAGCCGAGTTAGGACCAGGTTGAGGTCCCACGAAGGGGCAGGAGGGCGGATCTGTGGATAGAGCCGCTCCAGTCCCTTCAGGAATCTCACCACCATAGGGTGGGAGAAGATGGAACATCCGTCCACTCCAGGATGAAACGCAGAGATGGCCGCTAGGTGGACCCGGAGGGAAGACAACACCAGACCCTGGGTCTTGAGGGACCAGATGTAGTCTAAAATAGTGGTGACGGGAGTCTCCATAGGGCGAAGACCTTTCTCCGAACACCAGCAGGAGAAACGCTTCCACTTAGCTGAGTAAGTAGCCCTGGTGGAAGGCTTTCTACTGCTCAGGAGAACCTCCAGAACCGGGGTAGAACAGCGTAACTCGGAGCCTGTCAACCACGCAGGAGCCATGCCGTAAGGTGCAGGGACGGAAGGTCTGGGTGACGTAGCCTGCCGTGGTCCTGGGTGATCAGGTCCAGATGTAGGGGCAGGGCAACTGGGTTGGCTACTGAGAGGTCCAGTAACATGGGGTACCAATGCTGTCTGGCCCATGCTGGAGCTATGAGAATCACCCGAGCTCTGTCTCTGCGCACCTTGAGGAGAACCCTGTGTATTAGCGGAACGGGAGGGAATGCGTACAACAGGTGGGTTGTCCATGGGATCAGGAATGCATCTGCTAGAGACCCTGGCTCCCGACCCTGGAAGGAGCAGAATGCTCGACACTTCCTGTTCTCCCTGGACGCGAAGAGGTCCATCCGGGGACGACCCCACCTCTGGAAGAGTGAGAAGGCGACATCTGGACGGAGGGACCACTTGTGCGAACGGAAGGATCTGCTCAGGCGATCCGCTAGAGTGTTCCGCACTCCCGGGAAATAGGAGGCGGAAAGGTGAACAGAATGGGCTATGCAAAACTCCCAGAGGCACATTGCCTCGAGACACAGGGGAGAGGACCTGGTGCCACCCTGCTTGTTGATGTAAAACATGGTCGTCGTGTTGTCAGTGAACACCGCGACACAACGACCTTGAAGGAGATGGACAAACGCTTGACAAGCAAGACGGACCGCTCTCAACTCTCGTATGTTGATATGGAGGTTGATCTCTTGAGGTGTCCACAAGCCCTGAGTTGTCTGGGCGCCGCAGTGTGCCCCCCAGCCCAGATCTGAGGCATCCGTAGTCAGGGATGCGGAGGGCTGGGGCGGATGGAACGGGAGCCCCGCACAGACTACGGACTGGTCCAGCCACCACCGAAGGGAGTCCAGTATCCTCTGAGGAACGGTGACGACTGTGTCCAACGAATGTCTGGCCGGCCGATACTGCGTGATGAGCCAAGATTGAAGAGGCCTCATGCGGAGTCGGGCATATGCCGTCACGAACGTACAGGCTACCATATGGCCTAGTAGGGCCAGACATGTTCGTAGAGAGGTCAGCGGGGCCGCCTGCAAGCGCAGAATGATGGCCGACAGTGACTGGAACCTGGGCAAGGGTAGCAAGGCCCTGGCCAGGGTAGAGTCCAGAACGGCCCCGATGAACTCTATCCGCTGCGTGGGGAGCAGAGTAGACTTGTCCACATTGATGACGAGGCCCAAGGCAGCAAAGAGGGTGCTGATCCTGCAGACGTGGTCGCGGACCTGCAGCTCTGATGTGCCTCGGATCAGCCAGTCGTCCAGATAGGGGAAGACGTGAATGCGGCAACGTCGAAGGTGTGCGACGACGACTGCCATGCATTTCGTAAACACCCTCGGGGCCGTAGAGAGGCCAAACGGGAGGACCGCAAATTGATAATGTTGGCGGTTGACCACAAAGCGGAGGAAACGTCTGTGCTGGGGGGCAATGGAGATGTGGAAGTAAGCGTCCTGCATGTTGAGGGCGGCGTACCAGTCTCCGGGATCCAGGGATGGGATGATGGTTCCAAGGGATACCATACGGAACTTCAACTTCACCATATACTTGTTGAGTTCCCGCAGGTCGAGGATGGGCCTGAGGCCACCCTTGGACTTGGGGATTAGAAAGTAGCGGGAATAAAACCCCTTGCCCTTCTCGTTTTCCGGAACCTCCTCTATGGCTCCCTTGACGAGGAGCGCGTGCACCTCCTGACAGAGGGATTGCTCGTGAGAGGGGTCCCTGAAGAGGGACGGGGATGGTGGGTGGGGGGGGGGCGAAGAAAACTGCAGGCAATAACCGGCCTGCACCATATGCAAGACCTAACGGTCCGATGTTATTCGGGTCCACGCCAGGAGGAAAAAAGAAAGACAGTTGGAAAACTGCGGGGAAGGATCCGGAGGGGAAACTGGTACTGCGCCCTCGGGCGCACCTTCAAAATGAAGGCTTAGGTCCTGAAGGGGCCTTGGCGGAGCCTTGGTTCTGCCCCGTTTGGCCACCAGACTGCCTGCGGCGGTTGTTCCTGCCGCGGCGCCTAGAGAGGTCCTGCCGCGGGCGGAACTGAGGGTACAGCCGCCGCTGCTGCTGCTGGTTCTGCTGCCGGAGTGGCCTGCGCTGTGTCGCAGGCGTATGCATTCCCAGCGACCGTATTATGACCCTATTGTCCTTGAGGTCTTTTAGTCTGGGGTCTGTTTTATCGGAAAACAGGCCCTGGCCTTCAAAGGGGAGGTCCTGGATAGTATGTTGGAGCTCCGGTGGAAGGCCAGAGACCTGTAGCCAGGAAATTCAGCGCATCGTGAGCCCCGAGGCCAGGGTCCGAGCAGCCGAGTCGGCAGCATCTAGGGAGGCTTGTAGCGATGTCCTTGCTACTTTCTTGCCCTCATCCAGGATGGTGGAAAACTCTTGGCGGGCGTCCTGTGGCAAGAGCTCTGCGAACTTCCCTGCCGCTACCCACGAGTTGAAGGAGTAGCGGCTGAGGAGGGCCTGCTGATTTGAGACCCTGAGCTGTAGCGCCCCCGCCGAATAGACCTTGCGGCCCAGGAGGTCCATTCGTCTCGCCTCCTTCGACTTGGGCGCTGGGGCGTCTTGACCGTGGCCCTCCCTGTCGTTCACCGACTGGACCACCAGTGAGCAGGGTGTCGGGTGAACGTAGAGGTATTCATAGCCCTTCGAGGGGGCCATGTACGGAGCGGTCGGAGGGATGGAGGCCGGTGACTGCCAGATGTTAGCGGCGTTGGCCTGGATTGTTTTTATAAAGGGCAGGGCCACTCTGGTGGGCGCATCGGCGGAGAGGATGCTCACCACCGGGTCCTCAATTTCAGACACCTCCTTCGCTTGCAAGTCTAGGTTCTGTGCCACCCGGTGGAGGAGGTCCTGGTGCGCCCTAAGATCCAGCGGGGGAGGGCTGGAGGACGAGGTACCCGCCACTGCCTCATCCGGAGAAGACGACGAGGAAACCCCCGGCAACAGAGTGTTCACGGGGGGTTCCATCTGGGGCTGCACCTCCGTCTCTGGAGGGAGCTCTGAGTCCCGGTGACTGGACCTGCCGTCTGCTTCCGGGGAGGGAGGGGGTCTAGCCACCGTCGCCTCCGGTGGTCTGCGTTCCCCTGTAGGGCGGGGGGTAATGTGTTGCGGACCCTGGGCTTGGCAGTACGCCCATGGGGTCCAAAACCCCCACTGTTGAGGCCCTCGCTCTTGTCGTGGAGGGTCCTGGAACAGGGCCGATTGTTTGCCCTGGCCCATGGCATAGGCGCTGTCAGCCTGGGAAGACACCGATGGCTCCCTAGAAGGCCACGGAGGCGCTGAGCCTGATTGGTAGGCGTCTCTGTGCGCCGAGTCCGACGCTCCCCTCGGTGCCGAGGGTCGGTGCTGCGACCCATATCGGTGCCGGGATCGGGAACAGCGTGATAACCGGTGCCAGGATCCGGATCGGGATCTGGAGCGATGTCGGTGCCGGGAGCGGGACCGCGACCTTCGATGAGCGTGGTGCCGGGATGGCAGTGGAGACCGGGACCTGCCACTGGCGCGGTGCCGGGAGGTCGACCGGGATCGCGACCTACCACCGGTTCGGTGCCAGGAGGTCGACCGAGGAGCCAAACGTCGAGGTGAACGGCTCCTGGAGTCTCGGTGCCGGCGGTGAGAGGAGCCCGACCGGGACTGTGCAGATACCGATCGGTGCCGCGAGTACGACCGGTACCGCCTGGGAGAACGGTGCCGGGACTCCGAGCGGTGCCCCGAGCGCGAGCGTTTACGCCTCCGGGGTGATCGGTGCCGGGACTCTGGAGACAGTGCTCGAAGCATCGGCTTACCCCTGGAGGTTACCCGTCCCGGGGGTGCAGGCTGAGGCTGCGATGGCTCCATCATCGCGATCAAGTCCCGTGCTGAGGCAAAGGTCTCCGGCGTAGACGGTACCAGTAGCTCGACCCCTGATCTTAAGGCGGAGCTAGGAGGGGCTGGACTCAACGGACCTTCCGGGCCCGGAGTCGACAGCAGCCCTGCAGGCGGTGCCGCGGCCAAGGTAGGTGCCGGGTGCTCCACTCGGGCCTGCCTCGATGGTGTTGCAGACGCCGAGGGACGTGAGTCAGCTCCCGGTGCCGGAGATGGTCAGTGCCGGGGAGTCTTGCCGGTGCCGGCGTGGTCCAGTGCCGGAGTAGAATTGGCCGACTGCGCCGCTGGTGCCGGAGTCAGAGCCGCTTCCATGAGGAGAGCGCGGAGCCTTTGATCCCTCTCCTTCTTCGTGCGAGGCTTAAAGGCCTTGCAAATGCGGCACTTTTCGCTGATGTGCGATTCCCCCAGGCACTTGAGGCACGCGTCGTGGGTATCGCTAGTAGGCATCGGCTTCTTGCATGCCGAGCACTGCTTGAAGCCCGGCGAGCCAGGCATGGGCCCGGTGCCGGGGAGGGCAACGGCCCACCCGCGAGCAATGTTAAACAACTATATACAAGACTCTAACTAACTACTATACTATCAAACTATCCACGAATTATCTATGAACTATTTACAACTACGACGACAAACAAGTACAGGAGAGCTAGGGACGTGGAGGACAGCAAGCCGCACTCCACAGTTCCAGCAACCGACACGGCGGTAAGAAGGAACTGAGGAGCGGGCGGGCCGGCAGGGGTATATATCTAGTGCCATAGTGGCGCCACTCTAGGGGGCGACCTGCCGGCCCACTGGAGTTGCTAGGGTAAAAAGTTTCCGGCAAACGTGCACGCACGGCACGTACACCTACCTGGAATGGATACGAGCAATCACTCGAAGAAGAACTTTTGTTGTTTGGGTGAGTGTTTTTTTAACACCTCTGAATGACAAAAGTTTTGCCGATGAAGTGTCAGTGTAGACAAACCCTTGGTGAACATGTACTGTGTTGTATGACACCTGTGCTCTATGATTTGCACTGGTTTCCAGGTGGAGTTTTAACATGACACCTTAAATGACAGACCAATTCTCTCCTCTTGCCACATTATTCTAATTGCAGTTGGTGTAGGCATTCAGACAGGATCCCACTGAAAGAAAGGAATTGTTGGCTGAGTATGTATTCTCCATTAGCAGCCCTCAGCTCTTTTTCCTTTCCTCCAAAATAACCCAAATCTGTTGACTTTCAGAGCATGCAAGGCCTATCTTTATATACAAACATTTGTCATGCAATAAGGACCATTTCTAGCCAGGGTCAGGGGGAAGGGAATACTTGCATCTCTTATTGGTCATTTTCTAATTATTGGGTGGCTACTCCTCTTTCTGTCATACATCTAACAAACATCTTTAAAACGTTAAATTTTAAATTGGGTTTCCTGTTAATTTTTTCCTTCATTGTGACTGAACATTCGTTTATTCATAAATAATGGAATGACGAAAGAAATCTCATAAAGATGAGTGTCAATATCTTGGACAGAGATTAAGAAAAACACTAAACTTCCAATGAAACCAGTTATTAAACAAATCAACATTCCTCTGACATGCTTGAAACACAGCAGCATTAAAAACCTACAAGTACAACTGACTTGGCTTTCATTTTCCAAGTGCAAGAAGCATAAAAGGAGGTAAACAAGGAGCATAAATAGTGACATGGAACATCAAGTGCATAGGCACAACGTTTACAACATATGATTTTTAAGTTGAAAGTGTCCCATTTAAATTAAGACTTTAAAATTAAGTGAAAGTCACACACTCACTTATTGAATTCTGCCTTAGCCCAGGTCTACACTACAAAAGGTTTTTCAGTAGAGAGCTAAACAGCAAACCCTCCTAGCACAGATGCAACTTATACCAACACCAGCATGCCTTTGTTGGTTTGGAAAACAAAATGAGCTCTACTTGCACACGCACTATTATGGCAATATAACTGCATCTACACTAGGGATTTTGCCATTATAAAAAAAGCCGCAAAAAAAACAAATCACACACCCCTGACAATAGTGTACCAGAGCAGTGTTTAGAATAATGTGATGCTTTCTCAGGACACCCAGGACTGAGAGTCACCTTGTTATCCCTTACTCATGAAAGTGTCTTTCTTGTGGTAGCTGATTGTCAGCACCTGTACTCCAATTGCCTTTCAACAATTAAAACAAGGTGGGTGAGGTAATATCTTTTAATGGACCAACAATAAAAAGTAGTAAAAGATATTACTTCACCCATCTTGTCTCTCTAATACCCTGGGACTGACACAGCAACAACTACGTTGCTTTCACTCAACCACTCTTCTCTGGACTCTTCACTTTGTAGGTTAGCAATAGGTGCATCCAACCCCCGAATTCCCTTGAAGACTGTTCCATGTAGAGTCTAACCCCTCTGACTGGAACTCACATTACCAGGTTCACTACTCCAAAGGGAATAGCATAGACACAAAAGCTTGTTTGATTCAACTGAGTATCAGCTCTAACGTAACACAGAACTTTAATCAATTTATAGTGAAAACAAATAAGTTTATTAATGAAGTTTAAGATTTAAGAGACAGTGAGCAAGGCTAATAAGAGCAACAGATTACAAATAAAACAAAAGTAGAACATGCTTTCCAGAGACTAAAACTCAGCTTAGGCTGCAATCCTTGTCTGAAGCAGTCCTATCTCATCTAAGCCTTTTCTGCAGTGTTTCAACCCAGGTTGGTTGAGATCCTGTTTTCATGGATGTAATTGCACTGCCTAGTTACTCAAGTGCAGGATAAAAGAAGGGCCGTGGTTCCTTTCCTCTATAATCCCAAAGTCAATTGTCTTTGTCCCCAGAGTCAGGATGACTCTTTGTGGTTTCCTTCCTGGGGTACTGGCTCCAAAGTGTCTCCCATACTCTAGTTTGTTCCACATTCTCCACAGACCTGTTTTTCCTGTTGACTTTCATATGTAAATAGGGCTCTCTGTGTTGACCTTACTATGTTTTATTTACACTGGAGACAGCGATAGTTGAATATATATGCTTTGGTCTGGCAGAAGACCTGTTTGTCAACTCTCCCTTCTTATAGGGTTTTAAAACATTATGTCAGTATACATACACACAGTTCCTTATATACTGTCAGTACATTTCACCATATTAATGACCAGCATGTCCTCAGCTTTCATTTGCTACCTCACATGATATTCTTCACACATAAATACACTGGACCCTCACCAGAATGCAGGGTTTGGGATCCATGTGCAGTCCCATGGTAACACGGGGACCGCAGTACCATGGATTCCAGTGAAGGTAATTAAATTTGGGATCCATGCACGATCCTGCGCTATAAGCGAATTCCCGCTATATAGACAAGCATTCTAGTAAGGGTCCACTGTACTATGAAAGCAGTGTGTTGGCATAGTGAGTGTGTCAGGGCTGAGAGGAGTTGCTGTTATAGAACATTGAACCCTTTGCCAGTTGGCACTGAGGGATTCTTGGGGACACATACAGACATGATCTTAAAACTAAACTGTAAACTATTCAGTGTATCTCCTATGTGTTTGTGTAGCACCCAGCACAAGAGACCCATGTAGGGTGACCACACACCAAGTGGGAAAAATCAGGATGGGAGTAGGGGGTAACAGGAGCCTATATAACAAAAAGACCCATAAATCAGGACTGTCCCTATAAAATAGGGACATTTGGTCACACTAGACCCATGATCCATGACTCCAAAGCATTGCCATATGTACAGGCTAGGAACTAAGCTTTTGCCTAGACACTGTAGCTCAAGGTGTATTTGCACACACGGCTTCTAAACAAGATAGTGTATGGGGCATTTTGCACAATTTAAAACAGATATTCTTCAACTGAATGTAAACTGGAGATTGTGGGGTGGGAGGGAAGTGGGCAGCATGTGAGAATGACAATCTTGTGAGTGCCACCATGGGTACTCTAAATAGCTACTATACAATACTATGCTGTCCAAAAAGCTGGTAGGAGATGATCTGGTTGCAGGACACTATGTAGGATATTTAGAAAACAGAGGAAGAACCAGGAATGTAAACATTCCTTATATACTAACAGAAAAATAAAATTCTAGCTTCAGTGTTAAAGTAGGTCCTGTCTTCATTGACAATCCCTTGAGGAGAATCTAAAAAGGTAGCTTTGCAGAAATACTATTCTTATACCTAAGTGCAGCCCAGTCAACCAAGGACATCAAATATGAAGAGAAACTTCTTTTGCCCACACACTGACTTAAACCTAGCCATGACAACTAAAAGGAAGGAGATTGTTGAGGACAGGATTTTTTAAAAATGAATGCCTACGTTTAGGCTTCTAAGTCTGTCAATTTGCATCTGAACATGTGGTCTGGTTTTCAAAAATGTTGGCCATCCAGCATCTCTCCCAGCGCACTTCACTTGGAGCTGCTGGATGCTCAGAACTTTTGTAAACCAGGTCACTGATTCAGGTGCCTAATAGCAGGGGCGGCTCCAGGCACCAGCACGCCAAGTGCGTGCCTGGGGCGGCAAGCCACGGGGGGCACTCTGACGGTTGCCACAAGGGCAGCAGGCAGGCTGTCTTCGGTGGCATGCCTGTGGAGGGTCCGCTGGTCCCACTGATTCGGCGGACCTCCCACAAGCATGTCGCCGAATCCGTGGGACAGGGCACCTCCAGCAGGCAACCCGCTGAAGGCTGCCTGCCTGCCGCGCTTGGGGCGGCAAAATACCTAGAGCCACCCCTGCCTAATAGACAAGGGACCCTAACCTTAGGAATTCTATTTTCCACCTCTTTTCCCACCTCTGCAGCATGGGGAGCAGGTCACTTGTTTTTATCAATAGAGATATACCTACATAATACTTTCCTCGTCATTACAAGTGCCTTGAGCATTCATACACCTCAGTACCTCCACATGTTCTCAGCCTCAGGAACACTTTGCATCACACTGTAATACTTTGGTCTAATTTGTGTTGTTGGATTTAG
Source organism: Gopherus flavomarginatus (assembly GCF_025201925.1). Classification (NCBI taxonomy): domain Eukaryota; kingdom Metazoa; phylum Chordata; order Testudines; family Testudinidae; genus Gopherus; species Gopherus flavomarginatus. The sequence goes on along the minus strand of NC_066617.1, from coordinate 175,342,694 downwards.
TGCGTGGCTGCTGGGTGGTGTTGGTGACCTGTGACATGGAAGAAGTCAGACTAGATGATCTGATGGCCCCTTCTGGCCTTAAACTCTGAATATTTTGACAAAGGATTGAGGCTTCTATACCTGGCATACGTTACAATTACATAAAAAGTGAAATAACTAACTACTTATATCTGTTGGACAAGGTAAAGAGCCAGAGAAGAGGACATGGCTGGTGAAGAGAACTGATTAAGATGATACAACCTATGTATACTTGGAGGGATTATATTTTTACTGGTAAATATTGGCAAACATAGATTTTGCCATACCCAAACAGATGAAAAAATACTTCCACTGATGATAATCAAAACTTACAGAGGGGCAAAGTAAGAAAAATGCTGTTTGAGAACTCAGTTTAATTGAAGCATATTTACTTTGTACACTTTGACATGTGATGCTGACAATTTGTGTTTTAAATGGGTATAAGCTTTAACTTTTTAAATTCAACATCATTAATTATTTGACCCCATAATTTCCCACGGCTGTGAAAATTTAAAATTAATAAAAATAAAAAATCTTAAAAATAAAACACTGATATTATCCACTGAAATAAAAAATAAATGAAAACTGAAATCTGACAAGCCTAAGCATATCACAACACTGGTGTACTTTTTCCTGTGTGTTATCTTTGGATTGAATTTATGAACTGAGTTAAAGACTTAAAATACTGACTGTTGCGGGGCCTACCCTTCCAAACTAGTTTTGTGAATAGGTCTGATAGCCTTCAACTCCTGTTCAAGGAGGTTTTTGGTTTTTATTTTGTTTTAAATTAATATTGTACTTAACAGCCACTACTGTATTTCCAGCCTACAAATACTGTATCTAAGAAGCTAGTCACAGGAACTTCCTCCTATTGGCCAATTGTAATAAAATGAACCTCCTCTAAAGCAAGGCTGAGTCTCTAACCGGCAGAACCAGATTCCCCAAGAGCAAAGTAACTAGTTTGCTCTTCTACTGTAGTATTACATTGCAAGGAGTCAGCTTCTCATACCACAGCTCTCTGAGATGCACCCTCCAGATGATTATTTAAGAACTAGGAGGAGCAGGCATGCAGAAACTGTTTAACAGAAAGGCACTCAAGACGCATTACTTAAGCAAATGGTCAAAATCATACTTTTCAGGATACACTGAAGTTTACTCTTAGAAGTAGGATTCCAGCACCGAAGAACAAAAAAAAACAAAAAAAACAAGACTGCCACCAGCACAGGACTATAAGGTAAACAGTTGGTTTTATTTTGCATTAATAGTTGCAAATATTACAGGAACAGTATACAGTACTGTTTAAAATGAAGTAACTAAGTGTGAAGATACACAAAATAGTGGATGTCTCCCCTGCTCTGAATTTGATAGTGTTACTAGCAAATATGCTCAACAGTTTTAATGCTCATGTATATGAATGCTAATCTGTGAGACAAGTTTTAACGCATACATGTATTTTTCTGGAAGTGTGCCAGAATCGCCTTAAAGGAAAGGACTTGATTTTAATTTTCCAAGTAAGTAGAATCTTTTATTAGGAAAGTTCATGTTTAAAACTGTGAGAGACATACATCAAAACATACCTGAAGTGATATACCGGCAGAGTGCTTCTCTCAGTTTGTCAAATTAAGTTTACCAAGTGAAAAACTGTATACACAGAAGAGCATGCTTATTTTACTTTAATTTTATATTAAGAAACTTGGGTTTCTCTTAAGACTGCATATTAACATATTTACTTCCGCATATGTCAAAGTTAAAGCACTAAAACTTAGATCAATTAGGATTTTTATGACGACTAGAGCTTTTGAACTTTATTTGAAGAGTCATGGGAAAGGGAGTGTTTGTGTACATTTAGTAGCACTGACATCAAGCATCTGGCATTTAAGAAAAGTATTGCCGATACACAGACAAGCATTCAGTCAAAAGTTCTGTTCACCTATAGGCAAAATCTGAATGCCTCAAAACAATACAAAATAACTTACTCCTCGATTTGCCTATTTCTAAAATGTAAGAATCCTGAGCAACAGAAAACAAAAATCTGAATGCTACGTGCTTTTGAAATACAACAGATGATTTAGTGGATTGATCCATATATGGACAAAGGACACTTTCAAATTAATGTCAGGTTGCACATTTTCTTATTTATATTTCAAGTTCCATCACACATGAAAGAATTTTACAAAACCAATTTTACTTTTCTCTATTTTTTTGCCTGTATCTCAGCCTGGGTCAAGATCCACTGATTTTCATGCATAAGCACAATGCTGCAATGTAAATACTGAAGGAGTATATTGACTCCTATCTTGCCAATGGATTTCTTTAAGAAGTATCATAAAAACATTCCTATGTGGAATATTTTTTGTAAAAGTCTGACTACACAACCTAAAATTTTGGACCCAATTTGACCTAACAAGATAAATCATGTATTGCCTACAAATGTGATTTCTAATTGATTCTAAAGTCTTTGTACTGCTCAAAATTCTAATAAATACTGCCCATCAAAAATCATGAACAGTGAAGGGTACCACAAACTCAGAAAATGTACAGTATCAGAAATGCTAGCAATAGCAGAAGTAATTCAATAGAAATGGATTTCCATGAGGAACAGTGGTTTCATTTAGAGATCATGGATACTGGTCTCTCTCTCCCCTCAGCCAAGGTAGGGTATTAACCAAGATTCTTACCATACACAGTGGGAAAAACAAAGGAGAGGTATGTGCATGCGTATGCACAAAGGAGATCTGATCATAACAGTGATCTGCAAAGGATAAGCAAGTCGGTTATGCTTTTCTGCACTTCATGGTATATAGAGAAGGCCTGAATTTATTAACTGTATTAATAATTAATAGTTAAAATAAATTTATGTATTAAAGAAAAGTGTGTTCAATTTGGCTTTATTGTTGCTTATAATATTAGAAATTCAGGTCTTCTCTACCCTGTTCTTCCCACAGGGCCATATGGACAAGAGAATGACCTACTCCTACTAATATCAGGAAAGTGAAACCTCAGCAATTAAGACAAGAAAGGATTTTTATTCCCTGTTTACATTAATGCCTATTTAACTCAAACACCTGACCTACAGTTGTGGGGAAAGACGTCTTTAGATTGCACATCCTTTCCCCTTCAACTAAGGGTTTAGTAAGCTCCCACTGCAATTTTTTAGTCTTCCAATGCAATCTCTGGCAAAGTCATGGAAGACAAGACTATACTGATTGTTTTATATGTTAGAAATACCAACATACAAAAACCTCACACTTTCAATCCTTCTTATATATTATGAAGGACCTAGAAAGCAAGACTCCTTTGATTCCCATCTCCTCTCTTTGCAGGACACTTTTAACAGATATTAACCAAGTAAAATATTACAAAATGAAACTAGCTATCTAAAATAGATTTTCAGCTGTAAGTAGTCTCCCATCCTCTATTTCCAAAGTAACAGACTCATTTTACAGTATGTTCTGGATTTGTTGAGAAGTGAGAGTCACATAATCCATCATTGCCTTTTTTGTATTTACTAGTAAATTGGCACTGGCATTTCTTTCTCAAAGACAGTGATTTATACTACTTTACCTCTCAAACTGGGACTCCCATTTAAAATAGTGAATTATCCTGAAAAACTGATGGCAAGATATGCCTTGAAGTAAGGTGCTGCAGTACCATCCACCTACTAAGGCAGGGGTCTCAAACACGCAGCCCGTGGGACGCATTCCTCCTGCAAAGTTATTTTCTGTGGCCCGCGAGCTCCTCACAGCCCCTCACCACCCCCAGCGTTTACCTAGAGCGGCTCTGGCCTGGCGTGCACCGGGGGCAGGGCAGCCTCCCTGCCTGTCTGCCCTGCCCCTGCACTGCTTCGGGAAGTGGCCGGAACCTGGGGAAGGAGAGGCGCAGGGGCGTGTGTGTTGATGTTGCTTCAGGCAGCGCCTCCAGCAGCTCCCACTGGCTGCGGTTCCCCGTTCCCAGCCAATGGGAGATGCTGGGGGTGGTGCTTGAAGCAACAGCAACACACCCGCTCCGTGCCCCTGCTCCCCCATGTTCCAGCCGCTTCCTGGAGTGGCACAGGAGCAGGGCAGGCAGGCAGGGAGCCTGCCCTCCCTCCGGTCTGTGCCGGGCCAGAGCCCACCCCCCAAGTCCCTCCTGCAGTTGGATCCCCTGCCGCACCCCAACCCACTGCCCTGACCCCCTGCCGCACCCCTCACCCCATCTGCACCCCACACCAACTCCTTGCCCTGAGCCCCCTGCCGCACCCCTCATCCCTCCTGCATCCCACACCTTAACTCCCTGCCGTGAGCCTTTGCCACACCCCACACTCCTACTGCACCACCTGCGGGCAGGGAGGGGGCAGAGTTGGGGTGGGGATTTCAGGGAAGGGGTTGGAATGGGGGCAGGGAAGGAGTGGGAAAGGAGCGGGACCTCATGGAAGGGGTGGAGTGGGGGCAGGGCCGAGGGCAGCATGGTGGGGGAGGTGTCACTAATGCAGCCCTTGGGCCAATGTACTAGTCCTCATGTGGCCCTCGTGGTCATTTGAGTTTGAGACCCCTGGTGTAAGGGGATGGAATGAAGAGTTTGTACACGTGCATTTGGAAGGAGATTAAAGAGAATCAACTTTATCTAATTCAAGATTCCCCCAGCCAAGTCCACCACCTCTAAATATAGGGTATACTTAGAAATACAGTAATCTCTCTCTGTGTTATATTTGTAGCCATGTCTAGTGCAGCTCCTCTCTTAGGCTACCACTTGAAGTAATCATGATAATGACAATTCTAACTTTTGTTTCACTTAGAACAACTTATCCTGTGACTCATTCCCACCTCACTTCTGAATCCTATTTTCATTTACTGGGAGTGTTTTTTCAAAGCTCTCCACCCTGCACTATTTGAATCATGACTGCCCGATCAAACAGAATCTATCCAGAGAGAACTCTGAGTTCAAAACAAGGCTTCGAAACTTCAGGCTAAAGGGCAGACAGACAGTAACTGGTATTTTTGTATGTCTATACACAGGATTTAAACTCAGAGAGGTAGCTGTGTTAGTCTGGATCTGTAAAAAGCCACAGAGTCCTGTGGCACCTTAAAGACTAACAGATGTATGGGAGTGGGAGCATAAGCTTTCGTGGATGAATATGCATTACATGCATCTGACAAAGTGGGTATTCACCCACAAAAGCTTATGCTCCTATACATCTGTTAGTCTTTAAGGTGCCACAGGACTCTGCTGCTTTTTTACAGGATTTAAACTATATGTAAACACATTATAAAGGAGAAGGAACTGAAAACCTTCCACAGACAAGTGTCAGGGGGTATCCGTGTTAGTCTGGATCTGTAAAAGCAGCAAAGAATCCTGTGGCACCTTACAGACTCAGGGCTTGTCTACATCACAAAGTTGCAGCGCTGGTGAGGGGGTTACAGCGCTGCAACTTAGGAGGTGTACACATCTGCAGGGCACCACCAGCGCTGCAACTCCCTGTTTGCAGCGCTGGCCGTACTCCCGTTTTGTCTCGGGTGTAGAGGATCCAGCGCTGGTAATCAAGTATAGACACTTACCAGCGCTTTTCTTGACCTCCGTGGAATAAGCAGGTATCCCAGCATACCTGAGGAAGCCTCTGGTAATCAAGCTGGTCTCCTTCCCCGGCTTGCTCTCGCGTTCCCCGAACCCCGAGCAAGCAGGTCTCCTTCCCTGAGGTTTGCTGGGTGGTTCCGGGAACGCGAGAGCAAACCGCGGTGAAGCTGGTCTCCTTCCCCGGTTTGCTCTCGCGTTCCCCGAACAAGCAGGTCTCCTTCCCTACGGTTTGCAGGGTGGTTCGGGGAACGCGAGAGCAAACCGCGGCGAAGCTGGTCTCCTTCCCCGGTTTGCTCTCTCGTTCCCCGAACCCCCGAGCAAGCAGGTCTCCTTCCCTGCGGTTTGCTGGGTGGTTCGGGGAACGCGAGAGCAAACCGGGAAAGGAGACCAGCTTCGCCGCGGTTTGCTCTCGCGTTCCCCGAACAAGCAGGTCTCCTTCCCTGCGGTTTGCAGGGTGGTTCGGGGAACGCGAGAGCAAACCGCGGCGAAGCTGGTCTCCTTTCCCGGTTTGCTCTCGCGTTCCCCGAACCCCCCTTGAAGCCGCCCAACAGCGCTGCAGTGTGGCCACATCTAACACCACTTGCAGCGCTGGTTGCTGTAAGTGTGGCCACTCTGCAGCGCTGGCCCTATACAGCTGTACTAATACAGCTGTAACAACCAGCGCTGCAAAATTGTAGATGTAGACATACCCTAACAGACGTTTTGGAGCATGAGCTTTCATGGGTGAATACCCACTTCATCAGATAACGGCTCATGCTCCAAAACGTCTGTTTGTCTACAAAGTGCCACAGGATTCTTTGCTGCTTCCACAGACAAAAGACTGAAGACTAAATAATCCAGCTCTAGCCTTGTAGAAATTAGATAATGGGATATAAAGCCTTTCACCTGTAGCTCATTGGATTCTATTTGACCCAGATCATCTGACAGCTAGCTGGGTGGCCAGTGTAAAGTGAATTGGTGGGTTTAGGCTATTTCCTCTCATAACTGTGTCCATAAAAACTTGTCAGCTTTGTTAGCAGTAGCATCTCAGGGGCCACTGGTTTGTTTATCATGAAGGTTTAAGATCTCTCTCACCCCCAGAAGCAGAGCAATGCAGAAGGTTACACTACTACTGCCTCTGCTATACTGTACATGGATAGAGAGCTTGATTGTGGAGTCAGCATACGGTTGATGTGTGCTCTTTGCACAGTGCAGTTCTTTTGCTAAAAATCCTGAAAGTTGTCTGGAAAGCTCTCTCACACTTTAGTAAAGCACTGTTTCATGGGTACAATGTCAGTATTCTGGTCTGGCAGCTGTGAAATGGGACCAAGCACTAGTCAGCAATCTACAGAGTATGAATTTTTAGTCTTCAGTTGTATAAGTCAGGAGAGCAAACCCTGAATGGTCTGGGTAGCTACCAGTTGCCATAGAAATTAAATGCATTGATTTCACCCATCTCCCATGCTGCCCAGCTTCATTGCCCTCAAAGTATATAGCAGTGACTGAGCTTCCAAAATAGTCACCATTGCAGCCGAGGTTAGCCTAATTTTCATTGGGGGAGTTTTGTGATTTGTAGTTGTGGTATCATATTTGCATCAACAATCAAGTAAAGGTGAAGCTACTCCATTTTGTAGCCACAAATGAACAGAAGAAAGGTTGTCAAGTATCAGAGGGTAGCCGTGTTAGTCTGGATCTGTAAAAGCAGCAAAGAATCCTGTGGCACCTTATAGACTAACAGACGTTTTGGAGCATGAGCTTTCGTGGGTGAATACCCACTTCCTCAGATGCATGCATGCATCTGAGGAAGTGGGTATTCACCCACGAAAGCTCATGCTCCAAAACGTCTGTTAGTCTATAAGGTGCCACAGGATTCTTTGCTGCTTTTAGAAGAAAGGTTAGCATCTCCATTACTCGTTTTGAAAACCCTGCCAGTTTTTTCATTAGGGGCACTGACAATGTTAAGACATTTTTAAAGTTAGGATGTTAGCTATGGTAAAAGCCACGTCAGAAACTTTAAAAATCTCCATTCTCGTTTCTAATTAGGTTTAAACATTCCCATTACACAGCTTGCCTATTTCTGCAGTTAGTAAAAAGAGTGGTTTGTCAGTCTGGACTTCCAGGTGCAGTGTTCATTTAACATCAAGAGGCCACCTTCAAGCTGTTAGTGTTGAGTTCTGGAAGTCCTTACTGCATGCACTTCTCACTTTCCATTACCCAAAGAAACGGTGAGATACAGCACAACTGCTATCTGTATGCATGGGAATTGTGATAATTATTATTATGGCAATGTTTAAAATAAAGGATCCAGAACTCGCAGGTTTCTAATCCAAATCCTGGTTTTGCCAATGACAAAATATGTACAAAATACTTCATTATTTATCTAGTTTCCCCAACTGTAAAGAGATGCAATAAACTATTTACCTCACAGGAACATGTGGAGGATCAGCTGTTGTACAGCACTTTGAAGACATAAAAGCTTACACAGACTATGACTCACAACAGCCACCATTTCTTAACATTCCACTAATGTTAGTGCTTCAGCCCATTCTCCACCCTGTACTATCTCAGCTGCTCACAATCCCCTCCTTCACCCAGCATCTCAAGGCTAGCAACCTACAATAATTCTCATTCTTCCTAGAATATAATGGCCTTACAAAATTCTGCAGTTCTCTCTCCTGGAGTTTACCAGTCCCTCAGGAACCCTCAACCCCTTCTAGTATGTCCAAAGAAATCACTTTTTCCCCTGTCCGTCACATCCAGAACTTCCCACTCATCCCTCACACCCTCAAACAACCCTCTCATTAATGCCACTAGCCCTTTCAACTCTTAAGAAAGCTTGTTCCTTGTTTTCCCTTCACAACTGTCTTCTAATCCGACTCCCAGTTTCACACACTGCACCCAATACCACCACTTCGCCTCAAAACCTACTCATGCTAATCACCAAGTTTCTAAATATACCACCTCGCACAAATTCACCACGCTCTGCTCCACCCAGAGCCATGTTCCAGGCACCTTCTATCAACAACCCTATCAGGAGTCAGTGGCAGAGCTTACCTGCAGCAAACTAGGACAGCTGTATGGACAAATAGCCCCAAAAGCACTTACTCCAGTAGGATCCCAGATGGGTGTCACATTCTTATGTGAGCCCCAAGCATCAGATTTCTAACGTAAGCATTATTGCCCACTACTCGTTACTTTTTCAATGGACAATGATGTTGCACTAAAAACGTGCAGTGCAGTTGAATACATTATAACAAGCTTCAGTTTATAAAGCCTGTTCAAGTGGGTATGTTTTTTCAGGCTGAACAACCTTCACAGAGTCCCTCTGTTTGCTACATTCCTTTTATTGCACAACATATAACACACACAGATACCCAGAGTGTTTATAGTGAATAATTCATTTTTTACAATATGCACAAATGCAGCAGCGTTTTAAAAACAGAAGCTGGTCTAACTGGACTGAATTTGGCACAGAAACAGAAAATATGACTTGTTCCAATACAATTTACAAATAGCTATTTTTCCATGAACATCAGCTCGTTTAACATTTTAAAGCAGTGACTTTTTTTAATAGAGGAAATATTCATCAAGTCTGCTTACCATTTGATAAACAAAAAAATGAGCCTGCATATCCTGTAAGCATGATGTTTTAAATTAAAAAAAGAAAAACCTGTGCCTTTCTTCTGTATCTACTTTAATGCAGCATTAGGGGTAACCTCATTGGAAGATTCTACAGCAAAACGTTGAAAGCATAACAAATTGTTCTCCAATTTCGTGAGAAAATACACAAGCAAAGCGGCTGAATAAACTGAAAATTCAGATCTAATTTTTCCCATGTGGACCAAAAAGTATTTTAACAACAGACATTTCAAATGTTGCACATCTCACTGAGCCTATTCTTGTACTACTAATATGAGGCACCTAAGAATGACGACTTGGACTCCAGACCACACTACACTCTTAAAACTCTGCTCACAGCCACTGCTCAAAAGCGACTGTCATGCAGGGTTCTTCTCTCTCATATAGTCTATAGCAGGGGTCGGCAACCTCTGGCACGCAGCTCGCCAGGGTAAGCCCCCTGGCAGGCTGGGCCAGTTTGTTTACCTGCTGCATCGGCAGGTTCGGCCGATTGCAGCCCCCACTGGCAGCGGTTCACGATCCCAGCCCAATGGGGACTGCAGGAAGTGGAGCAGGCTGAGGGATGTGCTGACCGTGACTTCCCGCCATCTCCATTGGCCTGGAACTGCAAACCGCAGCCAGTGGGAGCCGCGATCAGCCAAACCTGCCAACGCAGCAGGTAAACAAACTGGCCCGGCCCACCAGGGTGCTTACCCTGGTGAGTCGCATGCCAGAGGTTGCCGACCCCTGGTCTATAGCGTTGTTTCTGAATACGGTTGTAATATAGCTTGGAACCATGTTAGAGATGGATACCAACTGTGTTTACAGCCATTCAAGGCTGCACTGTGTTTGACTGAAAATACTGAGCACTTACACTGCTTGTTTTGAGCCATAGCATAATGAGACCACCAGCAATTACACAATCTGCCTATCCCCCACTTCAACTTGTCAACTGTATTTATCTGAAACATCTGACTTTGCATTTTTCTTAGTTTCCAACACACTGACAAGCTTAATTGGCAAGCAGTGTCTGCAGGCAACAGCTAGGCTGAAAGGATGTAAGATATGGAACTAAGTTTCAATTGCTTTCATTCCATTACCACTAAGACTAAAGTAAAAGCACAAAGTTGTCCAATTATTAATAGCTACTTAAAGTGTTTTCCTCTTAACTCTGTGAGTTTAATATTTGAACACTAATTGCTCAATCTGTGAGCGTGTAGGGTAAGATAGGAGACTGGTATTCTGAATATTCCAGTACACAGTCCCAGGATATTCATACACTATCATTACATTTTCCTATAAGGAAGCGCGCATTCACAAATTTGAAGATAATGTCATTCAAATACATGGAAACTACACAGACAGTTCTTTAAAGATATAAAGATATACAAAGATATACAAAATCCAAAACCACTGTTTTTCTGCCATTGCATGTTTACACTAACAGTGAGTTGGTAGCCAACGTTCATTATGATTACAACTGGTTTTGAAGGGGTAACATGGTGAGTGCTTGTTTTAAAGTTTTCCAACAATTAACTGCAAATCATTCAGCTTCACAAAAGCTCTATCTTGCCACTCTCCACCTACCACCAATGGTGTATCCTTATAACTTGCCTTTTAATTATAGGCTTCTTAAATCATTCTAAATTAACATGGGTCAACAGATGTGTTAGGTTATGCTAAAACAGATTTTCAGGTCACTTCTCTGAAGTTTCATTCAGCACTCCCGATTACTTTCACATGCCCCAATCTGAACTTTCCCTGGAGCAGTCTAAATGGTGCCAAGCAATTCTGAAACATTTCAAAAGAATGTTATTTTTAACGAATCACGTCTCCTACTAGGGGCAGATGTAGAGTAAGTTTAGCTATGCTAAGGAATTATTGCAACAACATAAATACATCGTACAAGGGCTTCTTTGTTTTGGGCAACGTTTTCCAGTAGATTAACAGACTTGCCTGATCTTAAGTCTCTGTACATTACCAAAACACTGATACTGCTGGATTTGTTGGCTCTTAGAAAAATATTACATTGTATCACAAAAAAACTACAAGATAGCAGCAAAAAAACAAGAAAAATCAGGGAGAGCATGGGGAGACTACCAATGCTAGGATACAGTATCTATCTATACTCCAATTACTTATGGCCTGCAGCAAAAAGTCTGAACACAGTTTACATTTATTGTTGTGTTTGATTTCCTGTTAAATCCTCCTGTGCACAGGCATATTTAAGAGTTTGTTGGAAATATATTCATAAATGTTCAGTTTCATAACTTTTCATTATGCAAACATACATTTAGGGACCTTAAGTGTTGACTAGGGATCAGAGAAACTACAACTGTACCATTATTTAAGGTGTTCACACTACTGTGTAAATATGTACAAAAGGTGTTTTGCATACTGATAATTTATAGGAATCACTCCTTTGCTGTCATTTTGTGTGTCACCACTTGAATGCTATATAAGCACACTAAACTTGATTGTTAAAGATCTTGACTTTTAAAAAAAAAAATCAATATATTAAAAAGCGTTGTCCTGTCACTACCAAAAAAACAGCAAAAATGTTAACTACATTCTACTAGTTTACACTTACTAACTATAGAGGCAACGCTTTACGCAATAACTCTAAGCAATTTTGAATTATTTGAAGGTTATGGAGTTGAATCTTGGCAGTATGATGGTGAACTCTGATAACATTACAGAAGGGCTTTAAACATGTAACTCGCTTCATTTATTCTAACGTGTTCTGATCTAATTGGTGAAGTTCATCTGAAAATTAACCTTGTGCAAAAGGTACACTTCAATTAAGGGTGGTGGGAACATTTCAAGATAGAACGCACTTAAACTCCTCCTATTAAGTCTATAGGAAGGGAGCTGTAATGTCCCAGTCTGCTCAAATTCTCCATTTTTGCCACCAGTGAGAAGTTTATCGCAAAGGTAAAGGTAAAAGAGTAAACCTACCTAAATGCTAACTGTTAGAACATTCAGGTCATCTCTGTAGACACAATGAAAAGGATTTCAGAGCCAAACAAGGGACCATGGTACTGTGTATAGTTATATAAGGACCAGTGAACAGTTTACAATAAGTTTTTTATCATTTATCCTTTGTCACAGCAGGCAGTCATGACCTCTATAGGTAAGGATGCACAGAAGTTTCTTTTACAACTCCATTATCAGATGCTCCTCTCTTCCTTCAGTCTTCACCTCTTTCTTTGAAATTTTCCATTCCTGCTTTTTGCCCGATGATAAGTTTTTTGGAAAATTTGAACAAAATCTTATTAGTCATTTTTGAGTTCATGTAGAGTGGGGGAGTGTTGTGTTTTTCTTCAATGCACATGATGAGAAATTTCTACCAGCCAAACTTTAATAAAAACAGTACAACAACACTAATTGGTTGATATAGGAGTTCACATTCCAAATGTACATACCTGTTTTGCTGACTAGACCTAAGGTTCCTGATCATTCACAGAAAATATTATAAACATAATTTAACCCAGAAGTAATCTACCCTTGGTAATCTGTTGCTCTGTTACACCTAACATAGATGTATCAGGTTGACAACTCATTATCCTGACAGACAAAGCAGCATTTTGGAATCAACATGAACAAATTTAGACATTAAAGAAAATCCTAAATTGGTTTAGATTAGATATAAACAATTTATATGTATATAGAATATATATTTCCCATTCAACATATAAACAATTTATTAAATAAAGTCACTAACTTCACATTAAATGATGCTTGTGTAATTTACAGTCCTAAGTGTAGAAAGAACAGAAGTACTTGTGGTATCTTAGAGACTAACAAATTTACTTGAGCATAAGCTTTTGTGGGCTACAGCTCACTTCATCGGATGCATGTAGTGGAAAATACAGTAGGAAGATATATATAGACACAGAGAACATGAAACAATGGGTGTTACCATACACACTGTAAGGAGAGTGATCGGTTAAGGTAAGCTATTATCAACAGGAGAGAAAAAGAACTGTTTGTAGTGGTAATGAAAATGGCCCATTTCCAGCAACTGACAAGGAGAAGTGAGGAACTTCAGGTGGGGGGGAAATAAGCATGGGGAAATAGTTTTATTTTGTGTAATAGTCCATCCACTCCCAGTCTTTATTCAAGCCTAATTTGATGGTGTCCAATTTTCAAATTAGTTCAAATTCAGCAGTCTCTCGGAGTCTGTTTTTAAAGTTTTTTTGCTGTAATATTACAACTTTTAGGTCTGTAATCAAGTGGCCAGGGAGAAACTCCTAAGTGTAGTTATCTTCGGTTTATAATTTAAATATATCCCTCTTGTCTCAGATCTAGTATAACCAATGTTTAATTCCAGAAAAGTTTCAGAGTCATGTTGCAGAAGTCCTCTGGAAAAATGTCTGGGCTGACTAAAGCTCTGTGACATTAAAATGAATTTTACACTAGTAACTCCAAATGTAAGGTCATCAGGTACTATACAACTTTCTCATATTACACTGTACTTGCACAAAAATCCTGAACTAGACAGTTACCCCAAGTCCTATTCCAGAGTGGTAGCTGGAAACTGAGGTGCTACTGTAAAAACAAGCCCATACATTATTTTCTCCTTTGATGGGGAGCAGGGGGGTAGGAAGAGGAGAAGAAGGCTTAATAGCAGTAGTACTGAAACAGCCACAAAAATGCCACTACATTAAAATATGTTGATTCCACATTTGAGAAACCAGCCCATACAGGGTTTTTCACCACACTATTTAAGATGACCACTGTTTGAAAGCCCCTATGAGTCTGAGCCCACAATAAGCACAAAGAACACAAGCAGTCATAAGGGGCTCTGCTCTATGTAATGACCCATACAGTATAACATTTAACTAAATACTTTAAAACTATTACACTCCAAAGACAGTGTAAGCTAAAAATTCAAAGAAAGCTTCAAGCCAAGTGTGCTGTTTTGTTAAAGTTGCATCAGACATTAGTTTCATTCCCTTTCAAAATCCTGTTGCAATTTTTTTGAAGAATGGTGGAGGGCTGATGATAGGAATAGGCAACACTGCTGAAGCTGATTTTTAGTTGTTCACGGATGACAGAGTAGACAGGCAGAGGAAAGGGTGGAATGCTGCCTCTTCAAGATCATTTTGAAGGAGCAGCTGAAAAGACTACAGTAAATTCATTTTCTAAGGGACTAATCATCTAACAGTTTACACATCTTATATACTCACATGAATGAAAAATTTCATACATTAAGATAATTAAAATCAGAGTGCTGTACCAAATAAAAAAAAATCCAATAGAACTTAAACCTCTTAAAACACACCTACTACATGGCACTTACCCACTTCCAGAAAGAGAAAATGCCACAATGCCAGGCTTCAGAGGACAAAATATAGACTATACTCATTTCCCCTCAATAAGTCTTATTATTTTGAGATGGCTTTATTAGTCACATGTAGTAGAACTATAGATATGTTAAGCAGGTACAGTAGAACCTGAGTGATACAAACACCTCAGGAATGGAGATTGTTCGTAACTGAATAAAATGTGGTTGTTCTTCCAAACGTTTACAACTGAGCGCTGACTCAATACAGCATTGAAACTTTACTATGCAGAAGAAAAATGCTACTTTTAGCCATCTTAATTTAAATGAAACAAGCACAGAAACAGTTTCCTTACCTTGTCAAAAAAACCAAACTTCTCCCTTTTTATTTTTTAGTAGTTTATGTTTAACATAGTACTGTACAGTGTTTGATTTCCCGCCCCCCCCCTTGTCTCTACTGACTGATTGAGTACTTCCAGTTCCAACTGAGGCGTGTGGTTGACCAGTCAGTTCGCAACTCTGGTGTTCGTAACTTTGAGGTTCTACTGTAATTCTAATAAAGACAGAGAAAACTTTCCAACTATACTACCATGAATGCTGTATGCACCAAATACAACTTACAGAACAATAAAGGAATTTTAAAAGTAGCTACCCTTAGTTTAACTATATAGGCCTTGGGGGAGGGGCAAGATTTCAAAATCATGTTAAACAAAAAGGCCTAAAATAGTTTTTCCAAACAAAAATATTTCACTTTTGAAGGTCTAGCGTATAACAACCCAGGGCTAGAAATTAAGTGTTCTGTGGCCCATTGGGAAGCTGAGAATGCTATAAAACTCCTGTTTCTAATCCTGCAAATTCAGAGCTACCCCAGTAGGAATTTCACCTCACACTCCAAGAATTCACATTAAAATGTAAATTATTTGAAGACATTTTTTTTCAAACATGCCCTACCTTAATTTTCTAATCCACTTTAATTTCTAGATATCAAACCAGAAAACTACTGCTGGCACAGGACTGAACTGCCCATCTTGGGCCTCAGGCCAGTGTACATTTGGAGAGTAAGTTCTGCAGTGAAAAGGCAGAGATATGCTCTAAACTGGCACCTGTTTGAAGCAAGTCAAAGGCTTGGGGTTTTACAGCATGTCCTAATGGAAGTGGATTAGTAGGCAGGGTGCAGGTGAGGCAGTCAGCAATACATGTTAAATACAATTTATCAAATAGCTGTGATCACCAGACACAAGGTATATTTAGTCTGATGTTCATCTTCTCCCATTTGCTGCTTCTTTGACATCTTATCTCTGTGCACAGGAATAGGTCTCTGCCATCTGCATAGCCAGTGTGTGCGCAGATAATTGCTAAACAGGGATTTTTTTGTTGTTGTTACATTTAGGATTACAGTGACATCCACTCATAAGGAAAGAAAGGTAGCTTGCTGTTCCTTGCACAACGGAAAAAATGAAAGACCGCCTTCAAGAACTTAAACTGCGAGCAAAAGAACTGCAGCTAGCTGAAGAGAACAGCTGTGCGCCTGAGGTGAAAGACGACCACCAAGTAGAGTTGGAACAGCAAGCTATTATTTATGAGAAAGAGCCCATAACTGAGAGGCACCTAAATGAAATCCAGAGACTTCAGGATGAGATTAGTAACTTGGCAGAGGATGTTCAAAAGTTTGGTCAGCAGCAGAAAAGCCTCGTGTCCTCAATGAGAAGGTTCAGTGTTCTTAAAAAGGAGTCCAACATTACAAGAGAAATAAAAATTCAAGCAGAGCATGTAAGTAAATGCTTGGATGAACTATCAAAAACAGTGAAGAAGTCTGAAAGTGAACACGGGCCATCTTCTGCCATTGTAAGAATCCTTACATCTCAGCATGCGTTCCTTTTCCAGCGTTTCCAGAACACCATGCTTTCATACAATGATGCTATAACAGCCAAGCAGGAGAAATGCAAGACATTCATTTTCCGCCAGCTTGACGTGGTTGGGAAAGAGGTCTCCGAGGAAGAAGTGAATGATATGCTTCAAAAAGGAAAATGGGAGATTTTCAATGAAAATCTGCTTACTGAAGTCAAAATCACTAAAGCTCAACTATCAGAGATTGAACAAAGACATAAAGAACTGGTCAATCTGGAGAACCACATCAAAGACTTGAAGGAATTGTTTATCCAGATCTCACTTCTGGTGGAGGAACAAGGGGAAATTATCAACAACATTGAAATAGGTGTAAACAATACTCAAGATTATGTTCAAACATCAAGAGAGAAGTTTAGACTTGCAGCCAAGTATAGAAAGAGAAACCCTTGTAAAGCAATATGTTGCTGGTGTTGTCCACGCTGCAGATAACAAAAAGGGATGATTCTCAACATTCACAGGCTACTGTTTTGCCAGCAGAACTTTTGAAGCAGTTCTGAGGATTCCATTTACACTTCAGTTTGTCTCTGTTTACTCTCCCCACCTCGAGGGCTCTTTCCTTCTACTTCTGTGCATCTCACGCTCAAAAGGGGGAAAAAAAATCCTCTCTGAGCTCCTGCAAGTGGCTCTTCCTGGCAGAACTAGAGAAGTAGTACCTAGGGATTCTCAGCAGTTTGTCTGCTTCTGATAGGTTGCGGTAGAAGTGTTATATTGGAAGCACAGATGAAGTGGAAAGATCACCTTTTCTGATCCTACCAACCCAGAGTAATCCTGCTTTAAAAGGTTGTCCAGTGGAGCTGGTGGATTATCACAGTGACCAGTGTGATATAAGCACAAGGTCTAGGAGGTTCCGCCAGTGGTGCTGGGAAGTATTAACAGTATTGCAAAGCCAAACATTCAGAAGTCATGTGTCGGGCCCCCAGAACCATGAGACTGGCTTAGTTATATATTTTTTAAAAATTAGTTTAAGGTTATTTTTATTTGCCTTCTGGTTTTTGAGCTTTTAACTTGCACCTGAGTCATGTTTTCAGGCTTTTCTCAGCAGCTATGAGGGCAAGCAACTTTTTTTTGTTTTTAAATTTGCAAGATGAGATATCTAATCACTTTTCTCCAGGAACTGAGGCTTTAAATTAAGACATCATGTATAACTAAAATTATGATAAAAATCACAAGTGTTGCCAACTGGAGAGGGGAACCACGCACATTTCTCCATTTATAAAATGTATGAATTATATCTCTGTCCAGAGTGAATGTATGTGTTTATGACGCGTAATTAATGTGTTTAGATATAAACTATTTAAATATAAGGACTGAACCAAACAATTCTAAATTAAAGTAACCACTGTTTTCTGAAAGTGTGAATTACAGAAATATAGAAACCTCATTCAATGGCTATGCTGTCCATATTTTACTCTATTCCTTCACTCAAGACTTTCCTTCTCCCCATTCCCACACAGAAAGATCATTATCCACTAGTTCCTATTTAGCAAGGTGGGTATTTAGAACATACCAGTAAGCTGCCAATTTAGTCAGGATTTCAGTCTTCAGTTAGTTAAAGATCTCAGATCACTTGCACTTCAAGACAAGTATTTCTTAAATTCAGTTAACCTGTAGAGTTGCCAGTTTAGTTTGGACGTATTCCTTGAGGTTTCATCACATGACAAACTTTAATTAAAAATTACTCTTTAATTCCTGGAGACTCCGGGATGATCCTGGAGGGTTGGCAATCCTATGCTGGAAGCAGTCAGAGCAGCAGAACTGAACTTACATCAAATATGCAAGTACATGAATATTTCCATATAAAACTACACTGAGAATGTTACAGTGGCAATAAATACAACAGTAAGACCATGAAAAAAGCATTCCATGTGCTGTGATACCAAAATACAGTACTGTGGACTCAAAAAAAATGTATATATCTATATTCATTCCCTGATGGTGCCTATGTAGCCAAAGTGACATGAATTAATTCTCCTTTTTAAACTTCAGAATCTATATCCCAAGATTTTCAACTTCTGATTAATTAATTAAACAGTCTGTGAATTTGCCTTTTAAAACTATGTTTATGATTAAACTATCAGACATTACCTCTTCATCTACTGCAAACCTACGATGGAGTCCAACCCAGAGACGGTAGCAAAGATTAGATAGGAGCCTCATGCAGAGGTCACCAAGCTGCTTTTTCCTTTTGTATCAGTTCCCCTCAAGATAGATGTATGGTTGGATGCTCTTCGGGCCTCACTTGCACCAGGCGCCAGCCATGTTCCTCTCATCCTTTTATCTCTGTTCGCTTTCTCTCTCCATACCTTGTTTCTTCTTTTAAGCATATTTGCCTTTCGATTTAAAAAATTTTGTTTGGCTCTTTCTGGTATTTTTGTCCCCCCTCCTATCCTGCCTAAAGAGCTATGTGCTGTGGTGCTCGGGTCCCTTGGAGCCACAAGGAGCTAAGATGAGAAGCAAAGTTTGAGCTAGCTGAGCCTGCAGCCTTAGACACTTAAGCTGCTCCCAAGGACAGCTGCATTAGAAAGGCAGGAAGTGAAGACAAATTACTTTTGAGAGGCAGCCCATTCCTTTACCTGCAGCTGAAGTATTTCTGCAGTGGGAAGAAGTAGGTGGATCTGGAGCGCTAAAGCCGTCCACATCCCCACTGCTGTCTTCCTCCTCTGCTCAAGGTCCCATTTGGAATGGCATTGCACCCTCCAGCTTTCAAAATGCTAACCTACAGCAATTCTAATTGAGAATCCCAATGAGATAAATTAGTTCAGGAAAATCTTGGAAACATTTCCAAACTCCCATGCGGCATGCTAGAATCCAGGCAAATCTAGACACATTCAGAGTGGTCAGATCAAAGCCTACTGAAATTCTGAGAAACTGGACTTGCTAGTTTTCTTGATAATTATGCTAGAATTCTATCAAGTCACTATTGGTGCTCATAAACCCACAGAGAGAACTACTAAATTAATTCTAAAAGCTTACATTTAGCTTAGAAACATAATGGAGCAACTCCCCACTCCAAATTTAAATTATAATCCAAACAAACCTGTGTCAAAGTATTATCAGATGCTTGGATTCCAAAGTAACCCTTAACAGAAAAATTCTTTGAATTCCTCCTTTGGACACTAATGCACAATCTTCCAAGATTTCATGTAAAGGCTGTGATTACAGCAAGCAACTTCTATAAGATACAGACCTACATTTTAAAAGCAAAAATGATTTGGGGTACTCAATTTGACACACTTGAGTGCAGCCTAACTTCCAGAAGGTCCTTCTGAAAATCAGGCCTCTTTAAATAAGTCTCAAGTTCAGCAACCACAAACTGGGACATCCAAAAACATTAGTGAAAACACACAAAGTCTAAGTGGGCTACGATCGATCGATCGAAAGATCTATCTATCTAATCTACCTGTAGTCCGTCAGCATTAAGATAATATTTATTAAGCTGAGTTTCAGGCACAAAAAGCACAAGAATTTTTTTTTTCTTCCAAAAGCTTTCTACTAAAGCAGAAATTTCTATGGCGATGGTTTTCAAACTGCGGGTCGTGACCCACTACTGGGTCGCGGAATGGAAGGCACTGAGTCGCGGCGGTTCTCGTCAGCACCACCGACCAGGCCATTAATAGTCCCGTTGGCGCTGCTGCCCGTCTAAGACAGGCTAGTTCCTACCTGTTCCAACACAGCGCTGCGGCCTGGAAGCAGGCAGCATCAGGTCTGGCTCCTAGGTGCGGGGGGCCATGGGGCTCCATACGCTGCCCCCGCCCCGAGCACTGGCTCTGCACTGCGGGGCCAGTGCCTGCAGGTGAGAGTCACCTAGAGCCACTTGCGCGCCTCTGCCTAGGAGCTGAACTTGCTGCTTCCGTGGCACAGCATGGTCCACAGTGCCAAGACAGGCGGGAAGTCTGCCTCTGCACCCTGGCTGCACAGCTAAGCAGGAGCCATCAGAGGTAAGCCCTCGCCCCAAACCCACGCCCCAAGCCCCTATGCCAGCCCTGAGCCTCCTCCCACACCCTGAACCTCTCGTTCCTGGCCCCACCCTGCAGCCCTCACCCCCACCCTCTGCCCCAGCCCTGAGCCCCTCCCAAATTTCTCATCCCCACCTCCACTGGATCACAGGCATCAACAATTTTCCTCAACTGGGTCGCCAGAAAAAAAGTTTGAAAACCGTTGTTCTATGGTATACTGCAGGAGTCTCAAACAGGCGGCCCACGGGCCCACCATAAGTGCTGAGTCCGTGGGTGCTCCAGGGCTGGAGCACCCACAGGGAAAAGTTAGTGGGTGCTTTGCACCCACTGGCACCCAAGCTCCCCCCTCTTCCACCCACCCCACCACCTCCTCCTCCTCTCCTGAGCACGCCATGTCCCCGTTCTTCCGCCTACCTCCCAGAGCTTCCTGCCCAGCCGCTGCCAAACAGCTGTTTGCATGCTCCGGGAAGGGGAGCGGGAGAGGGAGAAGCGGGAACGTGGCATGCTCAAGGGAGGAGGCAGGGAAGAGTTGGGGCTGGGGATTTGGGGAAGGAGTTGGCATGGGGCAGGGAGGGGGCGTGTTTTGTCGTTTGAGTGAGATGGTTTGGCATTCTGCTTTGGCTGCTGCCTGACGAAGGTGGAATGTTTGCAGCTTTGCGGGTCAGTGATTTTGGTGGAAAGTTCTCTTGAAGGCACGGGTTGGATGGTTTTGTTTACTTGAATCAGATCAATGTGCGTCTATCCCCCACGATCTCAGGACAGCACCTCCTGCCTCCTGTTACAAGACATGTGCTCACATGCGGCACATGCTCCCTGCCTGCAAACTGCAGCTGGCTGCTGCCTGCCCCTTCAGCATTTTCATTCTTTTGTGTACTTGAACTAGGAGGCTCTTCCCCCACAGGAACAGTTAGAACAGAACATCACCTTGTGGAAGTTAGTGTCCTCTTTGCTTTTAATCCCAGCCCTGGTGCTCAGAGCTGAGGAGTCTCAAGGACTGCATCCTGCACATGTTGCCATACCTCTGGCCCCAGAGCCCTAGACTACCTTTAAATCAACAGACAGGAGTCATAAGAGACTTGACCACAAGAGCCTAAACTGAGCCAGCAAACTCCTATCATGTAACATCAGTTTGGCTTTAAATCCTAGACTCAGGAGGTGAGAGCCAAGTGTCTTGCCCTGGCTCTCCATTTTCCCTTTCAGATCAAATCCCTCCTGGTGCCTCCAGAGTAGCTGGCGGGCCAGGCGAGCCAAGATATGTTCAGCACAACCGCACAGGTCTCACTTAGCTGTAGTAGTACTTTTTTTTTTTCCCCCATTTTTGACTATACTTTTGTATCATTGTATGGAAAGGTTTCATGATGCAGCCCTGAGGCCAATGTACTAGTCCTTATGTGGCCCATGTACTAGTCCTTATGTGGCCCTTGTGGTAATTTGAGTTTGAGACCCCTGGTATTCTGTGTATACTCTATAGTCACTTTGGCTTTGGAAGAGTTAAGTGGAAACAAGCCAGCAGAGAGAGAGAGAGAAGGCTGCCGTGGCTAATATACTACCAACATGCACCGTCCCCTGCACCCTTTAAAGAAAAAAAAACAAAACGTGGCATTTTTTCTGTACCTGAATGGGAGGAAAACTATGACAAAAGTTCAAGAAATCCTGCCTAAAATATTGTTCTAATGAAATGCAAATTTTAACAAACACCACCTGTTTACATAAGATCCCATGTGGTATAGATGTACATATTGCATTCTTATCTGTGAAGAAAATGTGTTACCAATCTAGCTCTTCCTGCTAACATGTTAGGGATGTTTAATAAAACACAGTTTACTTCAAAGGAAAAAAATGCTTCTATTTTTGAACATGGAATAAAGCCCAGGTTTTCAACAATAGTTATGAAAATAATTTTCCATCTAGGAGGAAGTAAATAGTGAAAGAATTTGTTTCTGCTGTCCGTATTAGAGCACAATAAGACAGACAAATACATAATTTATTACCAAGGTTTTGAGAGGAAAGAAAAAAACAGGAGTAGGGCTCAAAATGTGTAAAGATCCCTGGTCATATTTTGTCTAGCAAAGGCTGCTATTAACTGATAAAAGTAGAACGTATATGGACATTGTGAGACTTTGATGTGGATCATTTATGTTGGTTAGTCAAGGCGACTGAGGTACTGTATAATAAAAACACAAGATTTTATTAGTACAGTTTACTAGAACATAAAATGGGCTTTCTATAGCCACAGAGTTATACAGAAAAGCTAACAGGCAAAGGAAAATACATTTTGGTTAGAAAAGTGCGTTAGTCAGTCATGACTGTGTTTTGCAACTATTTGATACATTAGCAGTTACAGTCCCTCATTAACAAAATGATAGCAGAAATGAAAAATAACTTTCTGTATTGAAAATACAACATTTACCCTTGCCCTACCCAGCAATCTATTATAAGCCTCAAGGGCTATCACTGACATTTTTATGAAATTTACTCTCTCATTGTCATGCTTTCAAGCACTTAGAGAGAGAAGATCATTTTTAATAATGCCAGCAGGCTGGATATTTGTCTACATAATATGAGATCTAGACCCTCCCTCCCAATTAGAGCATAGGGGAATTTAAGCACAAAAGAAGAAAATCCATTAGCATTAGAGATCTGTTTAAAGCGCTAAGACATCGATGAGAGAACTGACCCATATGAATCAATGGAACACAAGTCTTACTTTCTATTACTCTAACTTATTTTCCACTGCTGTTCACTGCATATAAAATATTGATTAGCCATTTAAGTGTTCTAACATTCTTACAAGACCAACATTAGCAAAACAAGCTTAGCAAATTAAGCAGTAGTGTTGTATGGCAAAGAAAATGTAGTAGGCCAATGTCTTAAGATACTACTTCTCGCTATGGATAAATTAAAAAGCAGATGCCACCAGGACCTAAAGCAGGGGTAGGCAACCTATGGCACGCATGCCAAAAGCAGCACGCAAGCTGATTTTCAGTGGCACTCACAATGCCCGGGTTCTGGCCACTGGTCCGGAGGGCTCTGCATTTTAATTTAATTTTAAATTAAGCTTCTTAAACATTTTTAAAGTAACCTTGTTTACTTTAGATACAACAATAGTTTAGTTATATATTATAGACTTATAGAAAGAGACCATCTAAAAATGTTAAAATGTATTACTGGCACGGGAAACCTTAAATCAGAGTGAATAAATGAAGACTCGGCACATCACTTCTGAAGAGTTGCTGACCCCTGACCTAAAGAGAGATGTCTAAAAACGACATTAAACTCCAAGACATAATTATTACTGATAACCACATTCTGATGGGTTCCCCTGGGATACCACTTGGAACTGGGGTAACAATGAGCCAGCCTGTGCCAGCAGCCTGTGCTCCCTTTAACTGTATTGTTGTAACAAGCTGCAGACCCGCTCCCGGTCTCACATTTTCACCAGCATACATACACATAGGGACACACCCAGCTGTTGAAACATGCAGGCTTTCTGACTAGCCCCCGCATGGGAAGACTTCAGCAAAGGAACTACCCAGATACTCAAGTGCACACCCCCTTCTGGAGTGAAAACTCAAAAATTACACCACCCTGTGCCGCACAGAGAACTGTACAGCGCAAGCTCGTGAAATTCGCTCCTTCCCTCAACGTGGAGAGAGAGAGATGCAACAGCTTTTTGCCCCCTAGTTATGAATTCTACACACTGAGTTATGACAAAACTAAACAAGTTTATTAACTACAAAAGGTAGATTTTAATTGATAATAAGGGATAGCAAACAGATCAAAGCAAATTACCTAGCAAATGACACAAACATGCAAGCTAAGCTCAATATACTAAAGAAACTGGTTATAACTAGCACATTCTCACCCTAACTGTTGTTTTAGGCAGAGTGCAGAGGTTCTTGAAGGCAAGCTGTTCTTGCTTGCAGCTTAAAACTCTAGGCATTTCCTTCACAGGCCAGACATCTTTCCAGCCTGGGCTCAGTTCTTCTGCTTTTCCCAGTCTTTTTCTTAGATGTTTCCAGCAGTCATCTTGGGCGAAGAGACAGTGAAGAATGACCCACATTGAGGTCACTCCCCTGCCTCAAACAGCTTTTGCTTATGGTGGGAAGCCTTTGTTTCCAAACTTAGTTCCCACGCCAGTCAGTGGAAAAACACTGGTATTCCGAGATGGATTCCAGTACCAGGTGATTTAATCACATGACCCTACAGACATAACTCAAAGACTAATTGTAAGGTCCTCAGGAAGTCTTTCCAGAAAGGTAGGAGATTAGCATCTTCAAAGACCTATTGTTCTGTCTAATGGCTCTTCCTCACAGTGAGCCATCTAGACTGACTGCATTCTGTCTGGTGGGCATTCCCCAGGTGTAAACCACTGGTAATTGATACCATAGTCAATATTCTTAACTTCAGATACAGAAATGATACATGCAAACAAATAGGATAATCATATTCAGTAAATCATTATCTTTTCAATGATACCTCACATGACCCATCTCGCCTAAAATACATCTTAGTTATGCCATAATCACTTCATAACAATATCTCAATGAAGAATATGGGGCATAATGTCTCTCACACCTCATAAAACTACGGTGACATGGTTTCTTAAAGTACAGCTCAAGTCAAAAAGTTTTAGATCGAAAAATAAAAAAGGAACAGTTTAATCAAGAAGATCTGTTTCCTATGTATATTCAGTTATATTTGTTAACTTTAATAGAGGGGAAAAAAAGATAGAAATTTTTTACTGCTTTTTACTTATTAGCCCTGGTCAAATTTACAGGAACCAGATTCTACTTATTCTTGTGCATCAACACAATTACTGAACTACCAATTACTGAACTTTCCAAAAGTGTTCACCAACTGTGCACCTCTGAATTTTTGGACACTCAACTTGACACACCTAGGTTTTGATTTTCAGCAAAACTGAGCACCCACAGCTATACTGATAAAATGGACTACACACTTTAATAGGCATTTATTTTACCTGACATGGACTGGAATTGTATTTGGACATGCTCTTATGTATCTTCAGACATGTCAGTTAATGCAAAGGGAGATGGCAGATCTAGAAATTCTATCTAGTTGTATTAAATAGATATCCGGGTGTGCTCTCATCTTGAATATCCTGTACTTCATACAGAACTGGTTATCCTGTTTCAAAGAAAAGATATTGCAGCAATCAACAAGGGCTCAGAGAATAGTGCCAAGAATGATTACAGGCATGGGAAAATCCTCATATGCAGAGAGTTTAAAAAATTGAGATTCATTTCCTAAGATAAGCAATAAAAGGGGACATGATATAAGCATATAAAATAATAAGTGGTAGAGAGAAGAGTGGTCGGTGATTTCTGCTCTCCCTGTCTCAGGAGACAATGAAATTAGAAGGTAGCAAATTCAAAACTGATAAAGTTAAAATGAGAAACTCATTTACACCTGCGTTTACTGAACCCAAGAATTTCGCAATATTCAAAAAGGGACTGGACATGTATACGTATAACAAGTATATTCAGAATTATCACAATAAATGATAAAAAGTCTGGAAGGGATATAAACCCTCATGCTTCAGGGCATAGCCTAGCTCCAATTCTTAGAGTGTATTCTGAGACCTTGTATGTAGGGCTAATTATCACACTTCTGCTTTCTTACTGCACTTCTCTGTAGTATCAGGAACTAACTGCTGTTAGAGATACCAGACTAGGGACTGCTACAGCATGGCAAGTTTATGGACATGAAATTGACCCCTCTTTGGAAGGACACATTTTAATTTTAGTCCTAACCTATCATCCAGTTGCACTTACCAAATATATCAACATGTGTTTGTGCACAGGGCTGCTCTGGGGCACTCACAAAGATGGAATTCTTTATTAAACAAAACAAAAAAAGTATTCCTGCATTGCTCGTAATCAGCACCTTCTATCAGAGAGTCTGAATGTGCTTAACAAACATTAATTTACTCTCGCATCACCCTTGTGAGTGAGGTACAGTAACTCTCCACTTAGTGTCCTCTTGCTTAATGTTGTTTCGATCTTACGTCCCTGCTCCATTACAGAACATGTTCATTTAAATCTGTGCAATGCCCCACTATAACGTCATTTGGCTGCCTGCTTTGTCCACAGCTGGCAGTCCCCCTATCAGCTCCTCTATGCTCCCCCCAGCACCTCCTGGCTGTCGATAGACCCCACGGATCAGCACCTTCCCCCTGCTCCCCCCGCCTCCTGCCCACAGCAATCAGCTGGTTTGCGGTGTTCAGGAGGCAAGAGAGAGGAGCGAGGACTAGGCACGCAGGCTCCCCCTCCCTCCTCTGCCTTCCGAATGCCATAAACCAGCTGAATGCCATGGGTAGGAGGCAGGGAAGGAACGAGGATGCGGCGTGTGGAATAAATGGGGAGGAAGTGGTGGGGAGAAGAGGCAAGGTTAAGGGTGGGGGCTTGGGGGAAGGGGTGGAGTGGGCAGGCCGAGGGTTGAGCCCCCCACCCCTGGTGCTTGCACAGTAGGGGAAGCTGCTGCTGCTGCACAACGTGCTTCTCCTAGCCTATGGCACCTTCCCTCCTTGCCTGCCTCATTGTCTGTAGTGCCAGTGGGCTGTGTGTGTGTGGGGTCAGGCGGGGGCACCTCCCATCGCTTAATACTCAGCAATGATGACTGTAGTATTAAATTGTTTATTTAAAAATGTTTAAAACTTATACCTGTACTAAATTGCTTGTTTAAAATGTTTTAAAATGTATATAATGCCTTTTGTTTGGCAAAAAAAAAATTCCCTGGAACCTAATCCCCTCCTCCCATTTACATTAATTCTTATGGGGAAACTGGATTCGCTTAATATCGTTTTGCTTAATGTTGCATTTTTCAGGAACATAACTACAACGTTAAGCGAGGAGTTACTGTACTATCATCATTTCACAGATGAGCAAACTGGAGGAAGAAACATTTAAGAGCCTGATTTTCAAACAATCATGTGATTATGTATATATAAGATAGGCATCTTCATGCATTCATGACCAGTTAGGCGCATAACTCACCATGTAACTACAAATACTTTGTGTGTACAATTGAGGTATTTGAATACATATAACTGCACCTGTTCTATTAAAAAAAAAAAAAAAAAGTCAGGCACTACACTGATTTGTTGAAGGTGACACAAGGTTTGTGGCAGAGCTGAGATCAGGGCCCGGATTGAGTTTCATTTCTGAGCCTTTACCGCCATCGTTCCTTCCCAATGCAATTTTTATTAGCTACTGATGGAACTGGAGCTGTTCTGTAACAATTTATGAATACTCTATGTTGACGTGGTTACTGGGATATTTACTGTATGACTATATTGGTTTAGTTTAACAGGGGGCTGTAAGCAAAAACATGCAGGAAACAAAAGAAAGGCTCAAAATAAGACACCTTTCAGCAAACACTTAGAGGTTATTAAGGACTGTTAGCTTTAAAGGGTCTATCTCCTCCTCAGCCAGTCTGCAAATCCAATTTTGTCTAGAAGGGCACAACCAACCTAGGCAGAAGAGCAAACGAGTACAGCAAGTCAAAAAGTCTCTCTGAAGAGATGAGGGTAGTTGTTCAGGGGAACCAAGTGCAGAAGTGAGGCCTAAATAGGTTATTATCAGGGATGGCAAGCCTTAGGTAAGGTTGACATGCATGTAGACATTAAAAATCCTCTCTAAATGCTTTATTCCTATTCCTACAGTACTTTGTTTTAAGAAGGGTGTGTGGTCACTATATTCACTACGGTCAGGAAGAACTACAGGTGCCGACCTCAGTCAGACAGTCTAGATAAGATTGGTTGATTAAACAGGGTGCTGTATCCCAGAGCCCAATCTAAGAGGGGGAGAATTGTGGAATTCCACTCCAGGAGAGGCTAAGGCACAAAGCCTAAGACATGAGAGGGAACACAAAATGCTGAGGTGCAGATAGCCTTGCAACGAGGACAGCCAAAATAAGTTATTGCCTGGTTTAAAAAGGGATAGACTCATAGACTCTAGGACTGGAAGGGACCTCGAGAGGTCATCGAGTCCAGTCCCCTGCCCTCATGGCAGGACCAAATACTGTCTAGACCATCCCTAATAGATATTTATCTAACCTACTCTTAAATATCTCCAGAGATGGAGATTCCACAACTTCCCTAGGCAATCTATTCCAGTGTTTAACTACCCTGACAGTTAGGAACTTTTTCCTAATGTCCAACCTAAATCTCCCTTGCTGCAGTTTAAGCCCATTGCTTCTTGTTCTATCATTGGAGGCTAAGGTGAACAAGTTTTCTCCCTCCTCCTGATGACACCCTTTTAGATACCTGAAAACTGCTATCATGTCCCCTCTCAGTCTTCTCTTTTCCAAACTAAACAAACCCAATTCCTTCAGCCTTCCTTCAGCTTCCTTAGAAGAAAGATGGTTTTCTATGGCCTTGCATACAATAACTGATAAGCAGATTGTTTATTAAACAGATTATGGACATGCAGTAAGGCTTTTCTTGCTGTACAGAAAACCAAAAAGGGCCCTAGGTACATTCTAATACTTCAACTATACTTCAATGTATGGACAACATGAGCATTTGCTTTTGTATGAGTGAATAATCTTATACACTGCACGATAATTTAGGATAGATAGATTAGATTAAAACAGTGCCAGCCATGTTAAATTGATGGCATTTTAGCTCAATCTATAACAGGTATTTCATGCTTAAAAAGAAACATGAATATCTATTTGTTCTAATCAGTGATCATATCTCAACCATTCTCATCACTCTTCAGCACACACATGCTGAAAATGAAACAGAATTGAGCTGTGACTCCAGAGACTGGTTCCTTCCATTTAGTTATGTCATTATTCACCTGATACTTTGTTTTTTGTGTGCACGCATGTGTTGCTTTTTCTCTTAATTTCAACAGAGTAGGGAAAAAATGATTAAAAATATATTCTTAACAGTTAAATATACTGTACTTTAGACATATTTATAAAGTTCTACTTTCCAGAACTTTATCTTCAAAAGTCAATGCACCATTTACTAAATTTTAGTTTTCTACCACATGTACAATAAACGTTATTTGCATCAAATAAACAGATTTAATATGATTTTAAGCAATTTTCTCCAACATAGACACCAGGTTTAAGACTAATTATTATAAAGGCTGAGGTTTTGTCAGAGGTTGCAGAAGTCATGGAATCCGTGACTTAAGCCCTGGCAGCTGGAAGCTGCAGGGTCCCGCCGGCTCCCGCAGTAGCAGAAAGCTGTAAGGTACCCCCCCACACACACACCTGAGGCAGCAGGCCCCCAGTCTCTCAGTTGCTGCAGGGGGAC
The DNA here is from genome assembly GCF_025201925.1 of Gopherus flavomarginatus. NCBI lineage: Eukaryota > Metazoa > Chordata > Testudines > Testudinidae > Gopherus > Gopherus flavomarginatus. The sequence continues at coordinate 175,313,083 of NC_066617.1, read as the reverse complement.
CCCAGGCAGTTCCCTAGCTGCCATGGGGACCTCTGCAGCTCCCCACTGTGGTGGTGGCAGAGGGATTCCCACAATGCTCCCCGCCTCTGGGGAGGGGGGAGAGGTAAGGGGGACCCTGTAGCTCTCCTCCGCTGCTGGTGGCATAGGGACCCTGGAGCTCTGAGCTCCCACAGGCGGGGGGGGGCCCAGATATCCCAACCACCCTGCCGCTGCCCAATCCCTTCCTATTTTGTCAGGGATATTTTTAGTAAAGGTCAAGGACAGCTCATGGGCTTCCATGAATTTTTCTTTATTGCCCATGACCTATCTCTGACTTTTACTAAAAATATCCATGACAAAATCTTAGCCTTAATTATTGTTCATACTCTTTGCTCTGTAAGTGACATTTTCCAAGCTAATGATTTCGTTTTGAAAACAAAGGAAAACTATTCAGGATTAAACATGAACAGTAAGAAATACTAGATAAAATAAAACTACACTTCTTCAAAAAATGAAAGCAATGGAATATTTAAAAGACCGATCTCCACAATATAAACACTCCATATGCTGCTATGTTGTCATCTCCTGTACTCTGGTCTTAAGAAGTGGTTTCATTTGTTTATGTTTTGTGAAGGACAGACCTGCCACATGACACTCATGTCTAAGTGAGAGACAGTGCAAGATCTTTTCCCCATAGAATAATCTTTTATAGGTGCACTGGACTGTGATCAAGATCCCATGGGTCCTGGTCTCTTCTCCTCTACCAAGCGCTATATTTCTATGCTGTTCACAGCCCTGCTTACTGTCCAAGGCCTCGTATCCAGGGTTCAAGTACTCCTTGGCACAACGGGACCAAATTCTGTGTCAAGCACCCCTAAATCCTGTGGCAACAACCTCCACATTATACAAATTATTTAATTCGTATAACATGTCTCCTGAAGCTGCAGAAAGCTTGGCAATTATGCCAGCGGCACCAGAACAGAGAAAGGGAACCATACAATATATTGCACCAATCCTGGAAAAAGATCCACTGTCTCATGTGGGGCCACAGGGCTGTGCATGGGTGAATTCCTTTTCAGGGCTAGGATTTATGGACAACATGAATTTTGGCATCAGGCCACAAATCCTGTACTGTCAATCAGATAAAAAGCAACAAGTTCAATAAACTTGAAGATTGAGTTAGCCCACCGCACTCCGATTATGGTGCTGATCCTGCAATTAGACCCATGCAGAGAGGAGCATATGCCTTTGTCAAGTCCACTGAAGTCACAGGGGCTCTGTATAGGCACAAAGGCCCACCCTTCCCAACTACAGGATCGGGACCTAGAGATTTTATAATGGAAAGCTGAACAATTTTTATTCATTTAGAGAGGCTGTGATAGTTGACGGCTGTCACCATTTCATTTTTAAAAACACTGTTGGGTTAAAATATTTGTAGAAGTAGATTTGTCGTCTTCCCAGTAACACCAACACCATCATAGATAACAAGAAGACAACTAAAAAACGTAATTTACTTTTCAACATTTATGCTGTTTGCTTTCTGCACTTCGCTTAATTTGATTAAGATAGACTAGTCAGTTTCACTTTTGGAGTCTCATCCACTAGCAGATTCCCAGCACTTGAGCTTTAAAGCAAAGAGCTTCCCCTCCAAATTATATGCATGGTAACCTTGTAGATAACCTTGTAAGGATAAACTGACACACTGTATATATGTGGTATTATAAAATTCAATTTTGTGCCCTCCACACATGGGTTTTGTCCTAGTTTACCACTTATGACATCCATCTTTCTTTTGGCAAAGCTATTGTACAGTCTTACTTTTGCACAATTGTTCTAAAAAGGGAATTAGTAAAGTTTGTTATTTCTGGTGTTCTTCAAATATTTGTTTTTAACAGAGAACTTTAGGAGAAGTAGAATACCAGAAGTCAATCATATTCAAACAAAATTTAATATTTTTCTAGTTGCTAGACCTTTGGAAACCCTCCATTTTTTTTGAAATTAAGCATATGCACCAAAAGCAAAAACAAATCCCAACTATTATTAAAGTCAGCTTTCTCTAATTAGTTTTTTCTGTTCACGTACCAGTAGCACCACCTTGTGTTAGATACGCACAACTTATGAATGTTAAATTTACTGGTAAATAGAGCTGGGCAAATAACTGGGGTGTTTTTTTATTCAACAGCAGTTGTAAAAAAAACTGAATAGATTCTGTTTGGGCTGAATGCACTGTTTTGCATTAGGTATTTTTAATAAAAGCAAATAAAATGAAAGGCTAGATTCACAAATGAAGAGGAGGTGGTACCCCTTATAACCATCAGTCCAGTGGTTAGAGCACTCACCTCTGGAACAGGGACTGGAATCCAGGTATGCTCTCTAACCCCTGAATATAGTCATACTCTCTTCTCTCCACCCCGGCCCAATGGCTATTCAAGTATTTTATACTAAGAGGAACAGCTTCAACAGAATGAGAGTCCCATTCCACAATACTCTATAGCCTGGTGATTAGGATACTCACTGGGATGCAACACTTCGAGTTCAAATCCCTCCAGAGAAGGGATTTGAACACAGGGCTCCCCATCCCATTTGAGTGCCCCAGCAACTGGCCTATTGTGCATATGGGTGGAGGAGGCATATTGTGATTACTGGTCCTAGAAGTTTACCCTAACAGTGAGCTCAACTGTAGAAAATGAGTGTGAAGTTTATAAGAAGTCTCAATAACCACCTGTAAGATCAAATGGTGATGGGTAAAGGTGCAAAAGAAACAAAGATTAATTAGTAAAAACAAAAAGGCCTATGGCATAACTCAAAGACTTGTGTTAGGATAATGCTTGGCAAATAAGAATAGCGTAGAACTGGAAATCAATGAACTAAAACTGTTATGTCACAGATTAGGCCTATTTGATGGACAATATAGTGAGGAGATAGGCTGTTCTGCGCATTACTCCTTTTGGGGTTTTCACAATGTCTCTTTGTAAGAAGAAAATTAGCAGAGAGGAAAAGCTGACTAATGTGATGCTGACTGACTGAAAGATAAGAGAAGGGGAAGGAGTGAGCTTCACAGTCACGTCTGCCACCCCCATTGTCTCCTAGGACCCTGGAGCTGCTTCACTCTAATCCCAAATGAGGCCCTGACCAAAAAAGGTCAGAGAGAAGGAACCAGACAACACTGCCACCTCCACTGGTGGTACAAGTTTGCCAACTGTCAAAATGGCTGATAAGACTATGTATTGTCCCTGTATTTCTCTAGCAATGAGGTTGCAAATGAAAGTCAACATCAGAGACAGAAGCTGCATTTTTTCATCTCTGCTGTTCTTTTCTCTCTCCTTTTGTATGTGCTTGTCTTGTTTTCTCCTCTAGGAAATGGGATCCAACTTTGTTTCCAAGAACAGCAACAGCTCCAACCCAGCTCAAATAACGCCTTTTCTCCAAAAAAGGGCAGTTATCACCATCTTTAATACCATCTAAGAGACTGTCAAAATAAAAAAAAACGGGGGGGGGGGGGTGTTTCCTTCTAAAAATTTCTACGGGTTTAGCAGAAAAGGAACAAAGGATATTTTTAAAATGCAAGTCTTATACTCTACATTTCAAATGCTTTCACTTTTTCGTCTTCATTTTCTGTATCTTTAATAACAGGTTAAAAAAGGATTTTTAATTATGTGCTGTACTGGTACTAAATAGGCTAAGGTTTCTGTATACCAAACCCTGAATTTTGTTTGACACTGTCTAATGTTGGACAGTGGCTCAGTTATATTAACACATTTGACTCATTAGTCCCCTTTATTCCATCTAAATGAATACAACAGGCAGCACCACCATCACCACCTTCTCTTCCAGTAGTTTTGTGAACAATGCCTAAATCCCCTTGTGAATCTAACTACAAAAAATATCAAAGTGTTTCACTAGGATGGTGTCAAAACGAACCATTTTGACATTTCTGAAACTGAATTGTTTTGTCTGAAACAAAAAATGTACTGAAATGAACCCAAATGTGCATATTTTGGAGAAAAATTCAGCTGAAAATGTTTGCCCAGCAGTATTGGTAATATAAAATATAAAGAGCCATTTATAAAAATAAGCGTATCATCACTGCATAATGCCTGTACTGATGTTTTCACACAATATACCACACCAAACTGCCTTGAAGCTACTGTATCAATGGAAACAATACCAAAGTATTAAGTACAAAAATACTACGTCATTCGTTGAACTTCTCTACTTTTACTGAAACAAATGTGAATAAACTGAACTTACAACGGCCTAAATATGAGATGACCAAATGCCACAAATGTAATTAGAGTATTCATGACATTCAGTTCAAGACGAAAGAGAACAAAGTTCTGAATAAGCTCAAAATAAGAATTAGCCCCCTAACACCATAATACTTAGACTGATGTGTAAAAATACATCAGTAATACCACAATGCAGTACAGCAACTGTAATACTGTGTAGGCAGTCATGGGGTAAGAGGGAAGGTCCTCTCATGCATCAGTATCTAGTTAAAAGGCAGGAAAAACTCTTAGTTTTCTCAGTGGAGAGATGCAAATAGCAAGGTCCCTCAGGGCTCTGTAATACGACCAGTGCTGTTCAACATATTCATAAATGAACTGGAAAAAGGGGTAAACAGTCAGGTAGCAAAATCTGGAGACAACACAAAATTAAACAAGGTAGTCTGCTTTGGACTTAACTGTGATGAGTTATGAAGAGATCTCACAAAATTGAGTGACTGGGCAACAAAATGACAGATGAAATTCAATCTTGATAAATGCAAAGTAATGCATACGGGAATACATTCCCAGCTATACATACAAAGTGATGGAGTCTAAATTAACTGGTACCACTCAAGAAAGATCTTGGACTCATTTTGAATAGTGCTCTGGAAATATCTGCTCAATGTGCAGTGGTTGTCAAAAAAAACCTAATAGAATATTAGGAACCATTAAAACAAAATTGATTAGGGGTGGAGAACAGCTTCCATATAAGGAGAGATTAAAAAGACTGCGACTGTTCATCTTAGAAATGAGACAACTAAGGGGGTTATGATAGAAGTCTATAAAATCATGAATGGTGTGGAGAAAGTGAATAAGGAAGTGTTATTTACTCCTTCACATAACACAAGGACCAGGGTTTTCCAATGAAATTAATAGGCAGCCGGGTTAAAACAAACATAAGGAAGTACTACTTCACACAATGCATAGTCATCCATGGAACTCCTTGCTCAGGGATGTTGTGAAGGTCAAAAGTATAACTGGGGTAAAAAAAAGAATTAGATAAGTTCACAGAAGATAGGTCCACCAATGAGTCTGAGCTAAGATAGTCAGGGATGCAACTCCATGCTCAGAGTGTCCCTAAACCTCTGATTATCAGAAGCTAAGACTAGGTGACAGGGGATGGATCACTCAATAAATTGCCCTGTTCTGTTCATTCCCTCTGAAGCATCTAGCTCCGGCCCCTGTGGGAAGACAGGATCCTGAGCTAGAAGGACCTCTTGTCTGACCAAATACAGCTATTATTATATTCTTTTGTAATGATACTAAAAGAGGTGAAAAAGGCTGAGGGGGGAGAATTATCGTACTAATCTGAATACATACAACATTTAATAAGTTAAAGATTAGTAGTTAATCATTTATTCATGTTACTTACACTAATATAGGCTTCCCAGATATCCTAGGATGTCTTAGAACTTCAGTCATGGTCTCTTTCGTTTCTTCCATTCTCTCTGTGTCACTGGAATCCACAACAAATATTATCCCATATGCCTCAGCATAGTAATTCTTCCAGATGCCTCGTATTCGTTTTCCACCTCCTAAGTCAAAGATAGTGACTTCAAACCTTCCCTGTTTAAGGTCAATTTTAGAAAATCCAACTGTTGGAGCTACATCTTCAGGAGACTCTGTCAAATCATAAAGAAAACATTTTGTGAAAGATTCTTTTAGCTATAACAATTTCATTTATTTTATGATTTGTATGTCAAAATTCAGGGTCTAAGCCCATACAACTAAAATGGCCAACTTGCCTCTAATTACATGTTTTAGATGGAAAACAAGTTTGCAACCTTAATTCCAGATTAACATGTGCTTCTGTATGAGAATTACCTTGTCATTAAAAAAAAAAAACGTTTAGACCCAGGAAGGCACTCTTGGGAATTCCTCCCTGTGGGGTACCCTCAAGCCCTTTCACCACCACCCCTCTGGGGAAGAGCTGAGAAAGAAAACAAAGGAAACCAGCTGTTGCCACCAGCTAATTAAACAATATATGCACAAACCTTTTAGGACCCAAAAATCCTAATCCTGTGCTTTAAAAAGGTAAATTTTATTAAAAACAAAAAGAAAATAAAATACATCTGGAACTTAGGCTATTGATAGATTTAAAAAGAGCAAATACAATAATTAAGCATCAAGAATGGTTTTCTTGATTTCCAGCTTAATGGTTACAAGCAAAACAAAAGCATTTGGGGGTTAGCACAGAGAAGTCCACAAGCCATAAAGAAATAAAATAGATAAACCTAACTGCATCTTCCCAGACACTTCTTGATGTACTTACATATCTGGGGTTTCAAATGAGTAGTGTCTAGGCATGATTTAATGATTTTTCATACCTCGCGCAAGCTTTAACAACATAGTCCAGCCCTGCCCCTGCTCTCCGGGAGAACTACCACAAACAGACAAAAGGGGAGTCTTGTTTCAATTTTAAAAAAGTTCTAGCCTTCTCATTGGCTCTTTTGGCTTCCTTTTTCATAGAATAGAATATCAGGGTTGGAAGGGACCTCATGAGGTCATCTAGTCCAACCCCCTGCTCAAAGCAGGACCAATCCCCAGACAGATTTTTGCCCCAGATCCCTAAATGGCCCCTCATGGATTGAACCCACAACCCTGAGTTTAGCAGGCCAATGCTCGAACCACTGAGCTATCCTTCCTCCCTTTTATCTATGCATGCAGTCAGACTTTTTAACCCTTTACAGGTAAAGCAAGTATAGAACAGCTACCAAGCTGGATTTGATAGCTAACTGGCTGGCTGAGTGCACATAAAAGGGAGCTACCCTTCTTCTCACTTTCCAGCTCCTCCCTTGGAGGGAGCTAATTAGATTTCTGTGCACTGCTACATGGAGCCAGACAACAGGGGGTTGTGGAGCAACAGCTGGAGTCCAGCTTGCAACCAGAGAGCAGGAAGAGTTAGAAGCAGCAGCCTGAAGAACTCTGCAGCAGCTGAGGCTTGTGAAACTAGAATGATGAACCACTGAAATGGATACAAGCACCCTCCCTCGCTGGCACAACAAGGAATGGCAATTCTGAGCCAGACCACTTAGACATCATCATAAGAGCCAAGACCCAGACTGCACAGCCAGGATAAATGGAAAGTATAGTGAAAAAATGTTATCTTCAAAACAGCAGAATAGTATGTGTTTCTGGGGGAGACACAGTGAGAACTAAGGGTATTTTTCATGATCGCAGAACAAGTTAATGTTGATGCAGAATTTTAGAGGCTGCCGCCACAGAATTTAGTCCCATTGTACTATAAAGTTCAGAGGGCCCAGATTATGATGGACAGTCTTTTCTGTAAAACTTTCCTGGCTGCAGACGCCTCATAGCAAGTCTTTGCCCACTGTGCTGGTTGGTCCAGCTGGTTGAGAGTTCTGCAAGTTAAAATACATTAAGGTGCATATATTTGGAATACACGTTGTCATAAACAGATAGCTAAGGGTTAATGTCTCTTTCACCTAGAAAGGGTTAACAAACAACACCTGACCAGAGGACCAATCAGGAAACAAGATTTTTTCAAATCTGGGTGGAGGGAAGTTTTGGGTGTGAGTCCTTTGTTCTTGGTCTGTTCTCTTTCTGGGCTCTGAGAATGACCACAGGAATCTTCAGGCTCTCTAATCTTCTGTCTCCAAGTTGTCAGTACAAAGGTAGAAAGACAATACAGGCTTTTATATTGTTTTTTCTGTATTTGCAAATGTGTAGTCTGCTGGAAATAGTTTAAATTGTATTTTTTCTGGATAAGGCTGTTTATTCATTTTCTATAAGCTAAAAGACCCTGTATTGTTGACCATCTAAACTGCAGAGATAAACCTTTTACTTTTTCTGTCCCTTTTATTAAAAGTTTTGCTTTTGAAGACCTGTTTGGTTTTTTTTCCCCCTTGTTGAGGCTGGAGGGAATTGAGTCTGTACTTAACCAGATTAGAGAAGAGGGGGGAAGGGTGGAATCGCTTTGTTTAGATTCACAGAGCTTGAATCTGTATCTCTCTCCAGGAGCCCAGGGAGGGAACACTTGGAGGAGAGGAGGGGGAAGGGAAATGGTTTATTCCCCTTTGTTGTGAGACTCAAGGAATCTGGGTCTTGGGGTCCCCTGGGAAGGTTTGGGGGGACCAGAGGGTATCAGGCCCTAAAAATTCCTGATTGGTGGCAGCGCTATCAGATCTAAGCTGGTAATTAAGCTTAGGGGAATTCATGCTAGTACCCATATTTTGGACGCTAAGGTCCAGATTTGGGAATTATACTTGACACACGTGCATTACAATGCACTCAATTAAAATTATGTTCACCATCCGATAGTATTAATGACCCCCAAGCATAACTGAACAATTAGCTACTATCAACCCTGAAAACTAATTAAATGCACTCTCCACCATGAGGTCAGTTGAAAAAAACAAATGTGACATTTCTAGGTCAAGCTGTTTTCACAACGAGGCATTAAGAAACTTTCAACAGAGTCAGAATCTCTTAATACGGAACCCCATATTGGAAATACCTAGTCCGGTTTTTTTCCATCTTTCTAGAAAGAGTTTATCCTGGAAGAGGACCTTTCTGTCAAATTTTGAGGAAAATTAGTTTGTTTTGCTGATGGAGGTGTTAGTATCAGTGCTGAAACAATGGCAGATTAAATATCAACTATGGATTCACTGTCTTTAAAAAAAAAGATCCAGAAGAACAGACTGGGGAGGAAAGTCTTCATAACCTCATTTACACCTGATAAACCCATTGATTTACTGACCCTCAACTAGCATTTTGGGGCAGAGTGTGTCTTCTCATACCTGTCAGTATATTGTGTAGCACACCCTAGATGCTGAATTAAATGCACACAGCTGGAAAAACTTTTCACCATCTCAAACACAAAGTTACACCAAACATTTGTCTTTAAAAGCATCAATTTTATCCGATTCCAATTATGGCTTGCATGCATGTGCATTAGTCAGTGCAGAGGAGCAAGAGAAAATTCCAAAGCCAAATGAGCTGTTGCTCTAGAAAATGTCTAGAAAGTTGCTTTCTTGGATATAAATGAGGATATAAAAATATATCATTAGAACCATCCTTTGAGTTATATACACATCATTTCCTTCTTCTAATTCCTTTCCTAATTATACTGACGGTCAATATCATAAAATAGGTTATACTTATAACATTGTCTTTACATAAAGTTAACTGATGTATGCACATTGTGGTATATTTCATCAGAAAGCAATTTCTGTACAAAGAAATCAGATCTATTGATTTCTCTAACCTATGCTAATAAGTGAAATGTCTCATTAACCAGAAGAAACACTTTATATCGTTGCAATTATTCAAATGAAATTATGAGCCAGAATATCAGTCCAAAAAAAAAAAGCTGGAGATTTTTTCTCTCTCTTTCTGTCACAAAGCTGGCAATTTATAGTCAGCTCCTTCTCTAACAGAAACAGCATCTTACCCTATGAGGAAAACTATATATTGCATGTGCCAGAAAATGAACGACTGAAAAACTACTCACATTCTAAAAGACATGCATGGCCATCAGACATGAGCATGCACCCTCACCCAGAACAGATGTACACACGAATCGTGATTGTGCACACACTTAGCCACACAAATCCCAGATGCAGGTGCACACAGACAAACAGGGCACATGCACTTAGGTTCTCACCTCCTTGAAAATTTAGGCTTGGAATTTTAAAAAAGCCCAAGGTAATTATGTGCTAAACTTCCACTGAATGTAAAAGGGAACTGCGGGCCTAATTCCCTTCAGATCCCTTGACTCACTCGACTAAGGTTTGAATTTTTACGATGGAGTCATTTGCCTATATTCTCAAAGAAAGAAGCCCAAATAAAAGTCATTTTTAAAAGGGACATCATAAACTCAGGTTGGTAGAATGAGGGGGGAATTCATTTCTGTCTCAAAGTGTTATACATCATATAATGACAAGTGACACATCATAGTTCCGGGCAACTGCACCCATATTCCCCTCTATGGCCCAGAAGGAGCACCAACAGGCCAGGCTCCTCAGCTATCACCTCTCTTGAGTGGATTCACATGTTTCTCTCCCTCTTGATGGGGGTACTTTAAGGCTGTACAGTTCCCTGACTATGTTGTGATATCTATACCAAAAGACAGACTGCCTACAGAGGCCTGTTTTTCCATTTCTTCAAAGATAATTACACAATAAAATTGCCACAGTTCTAAGTTACCACACAGCCCTTTATAAGCAAGCATATTTATTCTTAAGGTGAAAGCATTACAGAGAAAAACATAAAAAACAATAAAGGAACCTACAAGCATGCTAATGATCTTACCAAGGATCACTCCCTCACTCCAAAAAGGGTTCTGTTTGGTTATTAGTCTTTCCAACCCCACTAGGGTTTTTTTCTTGTGGTCACAAGTTCACCACAGCTTCAGCTCACAACCAGCTGATGTCTTATGGGGCATCAGTGGGCTAGAGACAGACTTCCTACTCTTCCCTAAGGACTGGGAGCCCCACCTGGATGTGAGGCCCTTTCTGTTTGCTGGATCAGAAAGAAGACCCTGAGTCAGTTTTAACTCAGGCTATTTACCCAAAATTCCTTTGACTGTTGGTCCCTGAAGGATTCAGTATGAACAAGCACAGGTAAGCCTCTTTCCAGTGGCAGAAGCTATCTGGAGGCGTTATGCCCTGAGTGAATGTGCCTAAGCACTTCCCCACCTCCACCATTTTTAGTTCCTGGAGGGTGGTGGTCCCTCCTCCCGCATGTAAATACATACAATCCCTCAATAGGACATTGACATTTTCATTTGTAATACAATCAACTCCTAAAATACTTACACTTAATTCAATAAAGTTTGTCTAGGACACTGTCATAGTCACCACAACACTTAAGAATACTATAACTGAAATAAGATCTTTTCCCCACAATGTATCTCTCTCTGCTTTTGACAGCAATTTTTTGTCATCTGTTTCACTCCTTCCTTTGTGCAGGAAGGAGGAACAAAAAACCCCTTTCTAAATCCTTTTAAAGAGATGTAAGAATTGAGGTCATATCATTTAGGATTTTTTTAAGTTGGTCATTTTACAAAGAGGTTTTGAGTTGATCAGCATATTTAGTCTTAAAATACTTAGTTCAGAACGTCATATAAAGATTTACTGCTTACCTCCTTGGATTCCTTTCACTGTAGCAGTTTTACCAGCATTATCAAGTCCCACCATCACTAGTGTCACTTTCCTTCAGAAGAAAAAGAAATAAAAAAAGATATTGCAAGGCTTTTTTTCCCTACTTGAACATTGTGTTGGACTTTTGCGAGTATTTGAATGCATAAATAACAAACTTACCACAAACCTGTAAACCCAATAGGTTTCAAAATATCCAGTACCAGAGAGACTTATGTTTGTTTATTTGGTATTTAACATACAGCCAGCTAATCAAAGAGTGCAGCAGACTAAGTAATAAAGAGATAAGGTTAATACTGGGTGATAATATAATTTGAAGAGATATATATAAGACTTAATGATTTGCCTTTCATTTCTATTTGTCTCTTGGAAATTTAATCCCAGGTACCATCAATTTGAATTCCATATATTTTGGCATAGTTATATTCTCTTTAACAACTACCGTAACTTCCATTTCCCCCTTTTCCTACAAACTAAAACTAAAGCCCTATCCACACTGAGGATTTGATCATACTGCAACCATCAGTGTAGCTGCACCATTGAAATTCTCCACTACAGACAAGGAAAGTTATCCCAGTTGCAAGCAGAGTAATTTATGTTCTACCAATGCGAACAGCAGCACTGCCTGTGTACACTATATGTTCATACTGGGATAGCTATATCAATGTCTAACCAAGGCAAATCCCCATGGCCATAATGAAGGTATTTGTTCCTATCAATGAGCAATGCATCTAATATGTCACTTGTGCTGTAGCCCTGTTAAATTCACATACACCCCCTGTCTCCATGGTTAGGATCATTTAAAATACAGCAATGAGGAAATATACTTTCATTACTTTCTCAATACTTCAAGTGAGCTTGAATGGATTTGTGAAAACAAAAGACAAAAAATAGAAGCTTTTGCAACCAACACCTTCGCTAATCTCATTTTAAAAATAGGTAAAACTGGCATAGTTGGGTGACAAGTTCTCAAATTCCACTAATTAAGGGGACACTAAATAAAACATGGTTATTTCCAATCTCCTTCAGAATATGATAGCGTTTTGTGACAAACTAAGTTTGTGAAGCTGCACAACAATTTCTTCAGGGCATCCAGAAGGGCAAGAGGTGTACTGCAGGATCGCAATGAATTCCAGTGGTGGCAATAAGCAGCAACGAAACAAATCAAGTGAAATAAGCAGAAAAGTCTGCAAGCGTTTGTCAGATAAGAGAGAGACTCCTGGGACCACTAAACAGACTCATGTGACCCATTTGACAAGCTTGGATTCTACAGAATCCATATTTTTTAAATTAAGTTTCTAGCTCTCAAGGCTGTCAAGAAATTCTTCCAAGGTACACCAAATATAAACAAATGTGTTGTTCTCCTGTGTCTGGAAACTGACAATCCAAAACAATGGCTTTGAGAGGTGTCAGCAATCCCATTCAGGGATAGGGGAGACTAAAAACAGGAAGGAAGATGAGGAAGGAAAAGAAACAGAGGGGAGAAACAAAAGTGGTCCCAAATGTGAGAATACTCTACCAGAATGCTGAATGTAACAATAAAACACTTAAATAATGATGATTAAAACTAACATTTCATAAAGGCGATATTCTACCCTTGATCTTTGTTCAAAACTCTCAACGATATACTAAACTTTATCCACAGCAGATGTTATATCTACCCTTTAATGTATATCCCTTCCCATGGACAATAATTAAAAATAAAATCCAGAATGAGTTTGACAGCCTACATTACACATTTTGTCATTGCTCTTCTCTGTCCCAATTCCCAACATAAGTCCACACAAAAGAGAAAAGTATTTTGAACTTCATGAATTCTTTCACTCAGAAACAAATTACCTGAGTAACTGATCATTGGTTTGTATTTTGTTTTTTAAAAACTCAAAAAACTTCTGATTTTCTCTCAAAGAAAAAACAATTATGCACCTTAGGTTTTGGTCTTTTATCTAAATAAAATAAAATTAAATTAAATTAAAAAAAATCAGGTTTTACCAAAGGGTAGCTAAGAAGAAAAGACAGACAGACAGACAAAATGGTAATATGGAGTAACCCTGGACACATAGTACAATACACAGAGCTCTTTGAGGCTCTTTAGGATGAAAGCCACTGTAGAAACACAGAATACTCTCATTTGCTTAATCCTACCTGACAGGCTCCCGCCACCGTTTTAACCAGTTACAGCAATTGGCCATCAGACTAAACATCCCTCTTCGCCAGCCATCCAGGGCCAAGGAAGCTACTGAAATTGTGTGTGGACAGGTCCAAGAATCCCAGTGAGAGACAAGAAAGTGGAGAAGCAGAGAGCACCAGCTCAGGTGCAGTCTTGTCACTAGTAGCAATGAAGAAAACAAAACAAAGAACATAGTCAGTGCCCAAGCGTAACCAAAGCAAATTTTCTTCCCTTTATCGGGAAGGGCCACCCTGCTTAGAACCACCTCTATCCTAAGGCTCTGTTTACACTGGGCATTAACCCCTATTTCAGGCATCTGTGCAGTGCTAAATTAGTGTAGACAAGGAAATCTTCAACTTTCACCAATAGGATTTACCCAGTTTTCAAGCAGAGACAAACCCCATAGTACAAAGCTTTCTTGGATGACCCAACACACAGCTATGTTGATGGCTGAAATCAGTGATAATTCCAAGTATAGTCATGACCTAAAATCCTAATGGAAGGATTATCAGCATATAGGCCTTGGGAAAAGGAGATGGAGCTATTTTTAAATGTAAACTTTCAAATTGGTCTGGCTTCTGACTGCTTATCTACCCAGGTTTGGAGAACTTAAGAGTAGTCTCAGATGCTACCTCTTTCCTATCTGCTTTGCCATGCCAATTTTTGTGGGATTTACAATCCCATTTCCCTGTTAGTTTTTTGGAGTGACAGGGGAATATTTCTCTCCCCATTGTTGCTGTGTAAAACACCCACACAAACAGAGGCAACTGATTATACACTGATTATACATAAAGCGTATGCCCAAATAAATTTGTTAGTCTCTAAGATGCCACAAGGCCTCCTCATTGTTTTTGCTGATACAGACTAACAGGGCGACCACTGTGAAACCTGACTATACACAATAGGCAGTCAAATACAAAGTAAACAAAAATTTAAGAATAGTCTGATTTCAAGGTAGAATGATCTTAGGTGTTATAAACAACAGTAGGAGACACGTGTGTTTTTTAAATTAAGTGCCCTTTCAAGTTTGTTTATGCTGCTGGGACAGAAAAGTCTACCACATCTAATAATTAACCAGAGTAGCTTTCCTATTATCTAGTGCAGGCCTGCACAACATGCAGCCCGCTGCGGGGAATCAAAGGGCTCTGGGCTGCCCGCAGTGGCAGGGAGCCCAGAGCCCTTTAAATCCCAGTCGCGACCAGGATTCAAAAGGCTCTGAGCTGCCCACAGCGGCGGGGAGCCCAGAGCCCTCTAAATCTCAGCCGCAGTCAGGATTCATAGGGCTCTGGGCTGCCGGCAGCGCTGGGGAGCCCAGAGCTCTTTAAATCTCAGCTGCGGCCAGGATTCAAAAGGCTCTGAGCTGCTCACAGCAGCGGGAAACCCAGTTCTTTAAATCTCAGCCACGGCCGGGATTCATAGGGCTCTGGGCTGCCTGCAGCCACGGGGAGCCCAGAGCCCTTTAAATCCAAGCCGCGGCCCGGATTCAAAGGGCTCTGGGCTGCCGGCAGCGACGGGAAGCCCAGAACCCTTTAAATCTCAGCCGCCGGGATTCAAAAGGCTCTGAGCTGCCCGCAGCGGCAGGGAGCCCAGAGCCATTTAAATCCCAGACGCAGCCAGGAATCAAAGGGCTCTGGCTGCTGGCAGCGGCGGGGAGCCCTGAGCCCTTTAAATCTCAGCCGCGGCCGGGAATCTCTGCAGGTAACCCTGAGCCCTTTGAATCCTGGCCGCGGCCAGGAATCTCTGCGGGCAGCCCAGAGCCCTTTGAATCCCGGCCGCGGCTCCAGCGGATGGGCTGGGGCTGGGATTTAAAGGACTCGGGCTCCCTTCAGCGGCAGGAGCTCTGGGCCCTTTAAATCCCTGCCCCAGCCCCGCAAAGCTCCGGGTTCCCCCAGTCACCGGAGCCCCGGGCCCTTTAATTTGACCCTGACAGCTCCCAGCCACCTCTTCAGCTGTGAGCCCCTGGTTGATTTAAAATCAAGTATCACCTCCCCACCCCCAACCTTCCTTTTTGGCCCACAGCTGTTTTGGTGGGGCAGCGCTGGGGAAGGAGGGTTTGTTTCTGCAGGGCTGGGTGGTGCTGGGGCGGGGTGTTTCCATGGGGCCGGGAGGTCCTGGGGGAGGTGTTTCTGCGGAGTCTGGGGGTTTCAGCCCTCAGCTGTTTTCTTTGGAGTAATGTGGCCCTTGCCACTTTACAAGTTGTACAGGCCTGATCTAGTGGCTGATATGGAAGAGTATGGGAACCACCTTTCCTAATACCACTATTTCTCTCTCCACTAGACTCAGCAGCAACATGCTAGTAAGAAGCTCGAATCTCTCTCGCCAGTTTCTAGGAAGTACAAGTATCCTGGGATTACTACAAGGAAACTGTCCTCAGAATCTGCTCAAAGATGCTGCCTCTAATGCCCGCCTCTGACTAATGAGGCTTCACATTTATCAGCTGCTTATCTGACTGCTTGGAGACAGATTTGTCTTCCCAAACATTCCACAGCTTTCCAGGGGTGGAAGGAGTGCCTCTACAACACACTCCTTCCATAGCCTCTTGGTTGCTGGTGGAAGGAAGTCTTCAGTAAAGAAGTCCTCTCTCAGTCTGTCTCTTCCTCCCTCATCAATAACTACATCACCTATTTTTGCTACTGCTCATGGCTTTCCCAGAGAGTAGCATGAAACCAGTAGTTCAGGGTTCTCAAATGGGGAATCGTGACTCCTCAGGGGTCGCAAGGTTATTACCTGAGGGGTCGCGAGCTGTCAGCCTCCACCCCAAACCCCACTTCTAATCCATAATTTATAATAGTGTTAAATATTTTTTAAAAACTAATTTAAAAGGGGGGTGGGGGTCACATTTGAGGCTTGCTGTGTGAAAGGGGTCACCAATACAAACATTTGAAAACTACTGCAGTAGTTCTTGATGGCTTCTCTGCTGCCTACAGAAGTTTGAATGTCAACTACAAAACAGAGCAGAACCTCTTTGGTTGCTGCTCAGCAAAGCTACAAGCAATCACAATGGACTGGAACCCAAACAAGCATATGAGATATAAACGTAGGCAAATCATTATCAGGAAAAAATACTAAATCTATGGACAAAGTCACACAGTGGAACAAATTTAAAACACTTTTATGTATCTTCACAGTGTAGGGCAAAACTGTTTTTAGGTAAACCACCATCATGTCTTAGATTACCAGATAATTTTTGCCTTTGCTGTGGTGAGGTTTAGGGTGGGGAATTTTCTTCCCAAGACAACAGTCTGATGTCTCACTTATAAATTAATTATTTAAAACAAAAAACAAAACAAAACAAACAAAACCAAGCCTTTAAAACTACCACTCCCCAAGAAGTGTTTTACTTTAATCACATTTGGCTCCATTTATTACATGCCTTGCCTGACCTTCCTTAAATTTGAATTTTAGAGGAGGGGATGGGATTATTTTAGTTGTATTTTATTTTGAACAAAACCTCAAGGTGGCTTCAACAGTAAAAGATTTTCAGCAAAAATTTTAATACTATTCCTACCCGTGAAAACTAACCTAACAGATGTACAAAATAAGAAGGAACACTACTGTGCTATGAGACAGTATGATAGTCGAACCACTAAAAGTTGTTCTTCTGTAATGCAAAGTTACTGCACAAACAGTAGTCCAAACGGATCCATGCATCTGCAGCAATGTCCAGCCACTGCTCTGCAGATAGGTCTACTCTAGGGGTCCCAAAGATGCGGCCCGTGAGCTTATTTTCTGCGGCCCGCAGACTCCTCACAGCCCCCCCGCCCTCCCCCAGTGCTTACCTAGAGAGGCTCCAGCCTGATGCCCAGGGGCGGGACAGGCTCCCTGCCTGCCCCGGGAAGCAGAAAGAACCTGGGGAAGGAGAGGCACAGGGGCATGTGTTGATGTTGCTTCAGGCACCACCCCCAGTAGCTCCCATTGACCACAGTTCTCCGTTCCCAGCCAATGGGAACTGCTGGGGGCGGTTCCTGAAGCAACAGCAACACACACCCCTGCACTTCTCCTCCCACATGTTCCCGCCACTTCCTGCAGCAGGGCAGGGAAAAGGCAGGCAGGCCTGCCAGAGCCTGCTCCCCCGACCCCCTCCTGCTGTCAAACCCCCTGCCCTGAGCCCCTTGCCATAACCCAACTCCTGCCACACCCCTTCTGCACCCCAACCCACTGCCCTAAGCCCCCTGCCGCATCCCAACCCCCACCATACCATGCACCCTGATTCCCCTGCCGCACCCCACCCCCCTTCCCTGAGCCGCTTGCTGCAATCTGCACCCAACCCCCTGCCACACCCCTCACCCCTCCTGCACCCCCCACTCCAACTCCCTGCCCTGAGCCACTGCCACACCCCTCCTGCACTCCAACCCCATGCTGCACCCCACACTCCAGCTCCCTGCCCTGAGCCACTGCTACACCCCTCCTGCACCCCGTGGGGGCAGAGTTGGGATGGGGATTTCAGGGAAGGGGTGGGAAGAGGCAAGGCCACATGGAAGGGGCGGAGTGGGGGCAGAGCTGAGGGTGGATCAGGGGAGGTGTCAGTAATGCGGCCCTCGGGCCAATGTACTAGTCTTCATGTGGCCCTCGTGGTCACTTGAGTTTGAGACCCATGCTCTAGTCTATTGGTCTCTTCCACCCTGGGAAGAGATTTTCTTTCTGGTGGTACCAAAGACCCACTCTACTCTGTCTAGAGATTTAATATGTTGTTTGTACTGTTGTCCTGGCCAGGTCAGTGCCAGACTATTAGAGAGACAAGGTAGGGAAGATATTTTCGTTCATTGGAGCTACTTCTCTTGATGAGAGAGAGACAAGCTTTGCAGCCACACTGAGCTCTCTCCCCCAAACCTGAAAGAAGAGCCCCGTGTAGCTGCAAAGCTTGTGTCTCACTCTCGCCAACAGAAGCGGGTCCAATAAAAGCGATTACCTCACCCACCTTGTCTCACTGCAGACTTAACAGTCTGCCCAAGGCTTTGCCCACAGACTCCTCTCCCAAGACTGAAGCAACCCGCCTTTGGCCAGGCAGACACTCGGGCTGCACCGCCCCGCCCAGGGGCATGATGCGCTGGGACCGCCTTCCCCTCCCCGAGCCCCGGGCTAACGCTCCCGCCAGCAGGCACCAGAGCCCACCCCCGTGTCTTCGGCCAGGCCCCCGCGCCTCGCAGCTGCCCGAAGCCCCGCATGAAGCTGGGGCGCGGCTCCCGGAGGCAGAGCAGGGCCCGCGGGCACCGCGAACGAGCCCAGCAACCCCGGCCCTGACGCAGGAGCGAGGGGAGCCGGGGGCAGGGACCAGGCCCGACGGGGGGGGGGGGGGGTCAGAGGCTCCAGCCGGGCGCTCGCGGCCACCCCGTTACCTGGCGCTCAGCAGCGGGGCGAGGCGACGAAGCCGCGTAGGCGCCTGTGGCCCCGCCCGCCGGCTGCTCCTCTCGCGCGCCCCCCCGCGCCGCGCCGCGCCCTGCCCCCGCCATGAGGGCCCCAGAAGGGGGGGGGAGCGTTCGGGCTGGTAGCTGCCTCAGAACGGGCTCCTGCGAGCCCAACGCTGCCACAGTGGTAGCACGTGACTTGCTCACGTGACTGCCACCTCCTCTGCGCTCGCCCATTGGCTGGGGTCGCAGCCACACGGAGAACGCTACAAGCGAGGAAGAAGGGGCACGTAACTAGGATGGTAACCCATGGTTACCGGGAAAGGGGAGGGGCCACCATGTGAGCCAAAGAGGGGGCGGAGCTGTGGGAGAGCCAATCGGGAGCGAGGAGATTTTTGTTGTTTAATGAGGAAGGGCAACCAATTGCTTCACAGGGGCGGGGATAGAATTCTTGTGGGGGAGACTGCAGCTTCCAGCCCATTCATCCCTTTATAGTCTCCTAACATGGGACAGGGCCTCCTGCCCCTCCCGTGCTCAGCAGGGCTCGCCCTGTCCCGGGGTGTCTGGCTGGGGAGCTGTGCCCGGTGTCCCCGGGGAGGTGTCTGACTGGGGAGCTGTGCCTGGTGTCCCTGGGGAGGTGGCTGGGGACCTGTGCTTGGTGTCCCCGGGGAGGTGTCTGACTGGGGAGCTGTGCCCGGTGTCCCCTGGGTGGGTCTGGCTGGGGACCTGTGCTTGGTGTCCCTGGGGAGGTGTCTGACTGGGGAGTTGTGCCTGGTGTCCCCTGGGTGGGTCTGGCTGGGGAGCTGTGCCCGGTGTCCCTGGGGAGGTGTCTGACTGGGGAGCTGTGCCCGGTGTCCCTGGGGAGGTGTCTGACTGGGGAGCTGTGCCCGGTGTCCCTGGGGAGGTGTCTGACTGGGGAGCTGTGCCCGGTGTCCCTGTGGAAGTGTCTGACTGGGGAGCTGTGCCCGGTGTCCCTGGGGAGGTGTCTGACTGGGGAGCTGTGCCCGGTGTCCCTGGGGAGGTGTCTGACTGGGGAGCTGTGCCTGGTGTCCCTGGGGAGGTGTCTGACTGGGGAGCTGTGCCTGGTGTCCCTGGGGAGGTGTCTGACTGGGGAGCTGTGCCTGGTGTCCCTGGGGAGGTGGCTGGGGAGCTGTGCCCGGTGTCCCTGGGGAGGTGTCTGACTGGGGAGCTGTGCCTGGTGTCCCTGGGGAGGTGTCTGACTGGGGAGCTGTGCCTGGTGTCCCCTGGGTGGGTCTGGCTGGGGAGCTGTGCCTACTTGTGATATTACCTAGCTGTACAATCTGGACTGTTGAACAACTGTGTCCCTGCAATTCTCCATCCTGGGGTATCTTTTGCACTGTTTTGCTGTGAGAGTAACACTCCTGGTCTGCTCACACACAGCCTTCAGCATGTAAATTACTTGGCTCCCAGTTATAGTCTAGAAGTGATTATGGCCAGCCACCCTTGAATTACACTGCATAATAACCCCAGCAAATTCCCAGTCCTAGACTTTCCCCCAGAAATGTAATTCTTGTACTGCCCAGCTCTCTCCTGGACAACACACGTTTATATAAAGTCTGTCATTTCATTAATAGAAAATGATGTGTACAACCCATGTTATCATAAATGGATTTTCCCAAATGCTTCAATCCAAACACACTGCTTTAGATAAAACAATAAAACAAGTTTATTAACTACAGAATGATAGATTTGAAGGGATTACAAGTAATGAGGCATAACTAATTTATTTTCTTGTAACTGTTGGTTACAAGAAAATAAAACAAAGTTAAGCTAAATGAATTCAAACTCTTACCCATTGTTCCAACAGTCTTACTGGTTGAATTTCTTTCAATTCTCAGTTCAATGCTGCTTCCTTTGTTCTTCAGGTGTTGTGGATCCCACGGACAGAGAGAAAGGGCTTAATTTGGGGCATCTGCTCTCCCTTCTTATAGTTCTTTCTTTTCTTCAAGAAGCATCTCTAGGGGAGGTTTAGGAGACAGAAAGTGTGTGTGGATAGAAACCCCAAATTGTTTCTTTGTCCAGATGTAGATTTTTCACCCACACCCTCTGCCCTGCCAAAAAATGGCTACTTAACCAGGTGATGGTCCATTTGATTTTGTTGACACCTGGCTGAGGGGTGAGCTTGAATCCTGTCTCTGGGCAACTTCTTTGTGGCCACTCCCCAGACTTGGAACAAGTTCAGGAACATGTCTCAGTTATATCATGCACAGGAATCTTATAACTTTACATACAAGGTTGCCGCATATATTTTACCAGGACACTGATAATCAGCAAATTATGTATTTTTAAATGATACACCACAAGGCATACTTTGTATAAAAATTATCATAATCCTGTGAAGGGGTGAACACAAGAGTACAGGCTGTCACACTGGTGTCCCCGGGGAGATGTCTGGCTGGGGAGCTGTGCCAGGTGGGTCTAGGGAGGTGTCTGTCTGAGGAGATGTCTCTGGTATCCTGGGGGAGGTGGGAGGGGTCTTGCTGGGGAGCTGTACCTGGTGTCCCTGAAGGGATGTCTGTGGCTGGGGAGCTGTGCTTGGTGTCCTCGAGGAAGTGTCTGTCAGTGCCTGGTGTCCTTGAGGGTGGTTGTGTCTGTGGCTGGGAACTGTGCCTGGCAGTGATTTCCCTACACCCCCCTTGAATTTTCCCAACACCCCCCCGCTCCAGTTTTGTGAACTAGTTACATGCCAAACCTGGTGTCTGAACTTTGTCCTCACCCACAACTATTTCACATTTGGGGACAATATATACCTTCAAGTCAGTGACACTGCTATGGGTACCCGCATGGCCCCACAGTATGCCAACATTTTTATGGCTGACTTAGAACTACACTTCTTTAGCTCTCATTCCCCCAGTGCCCCTACTCTGATGACATCTTCATCATCTAGACCCATGGAAAAGAAGCTCTGGAGGAATTCCACCATGATTTCAACAATTTCCATCCCACCATCGACCTCAGCCTAGACCAATCCACACAATGGTCCATTTCCTTGACACTACTGTGCTAATAAGCAATGGTCACATAACCACCCTATACCGGAAACCTGACCGCTATACTTACCTACATGCCTCCAGCTTCTGTCCAGGACACACCACACGATCCACTGTCTTCAGCCAAGCTCTAAGGTACAACCACATTTGCTCCAATCCCTCAGACAGAGACAAACACCTACAAGATCTCTATCAAGCATTCTTAAAACTGCAATACCCACCTGCTGAAGTGAAAAAACAGATTGACAGAGCCAGAAGAGTACCCAGAAGTCACCTACTACAAGACAGGCCCAACAAAGAAAATAACAGAACACCACTAGCCATTACCTTCAGCCCCCAACTAAAACCTCTCCAGTGCATCATCAAAGATCTACCACCTATCCTTAAAGATGATCCCTCACTCTCCCAGATCTTGGGAGACAGGCCTGTCCTTGCTTACAAATAGCATCCCCAACCTGAAGCAAATACTCACCAGCAACCATACACTACAGAAGAAAAACACTAACCCAGGAACCTATCCTTGCAAGAAAGCCCAATGCCAACTCTGTCCACATATCTATTCAAGTGACACCATAATACAACCTAATCACATCAGCCACGCCATCAGGGGCTCGTTCACCTGCACATCTACCAATGTGATATATGCCATCATGTGCCAGCAATGCCTCTCTGCCATGTACATTGGCCAAACCAGACAGTCTCTACACAAAAGAATAAAAGGACAAAAATTTGACATCAGGAATCATAACATTGAAAAACCAGTAAGAGAAAACTTTAACCTCTCTGGCCATTCAGTAACAGATTTAAAGGTGGCAATTTTGCAACAGAAAAGCTTCAAAAACAGACTCCAACGAGAAACTGCTGAATTTGAATTAATATGCAAACTAGATACAATCAATTTAGGCTTAAATAGAGACTGGGAATGGCTGCGCCATTACACACATTGAATTTATTCCCCTGTGTTAAGTATCCTAACATCTTCTTGTCAAACTGTCTCAAACGGCTTATCTTGATTATCACTACAAAAGTTTTTTCTCCTGCTGATAATAGCTCATCTTAATTAATTAGCCTTTTAGAGTTGATTGGGCAACTCCCACCTTTTCATGTTCTCTGTACGTATATATCTCTCCTCACTATATGTTCCATTTTATGCATCTGAAGAAGTGAGCTGTAGCCCACGAAAGCTTATGCTCAAATAAATTTGTTAGTCTCCAAGCTGCCACAAGTACTCCTGTTCTTTTTGCGGATACAGACTAACACGGCTGCTACTCTGAAACCTGCTAGTTCTTGTGTTATGTGAAGGATTACATAACATTTCCTTATTCACTTTCTTCACACCAGTCAAGATTTTA
Source organism: Gopherus flavomarginatus (assembly GCF_025201925.1). NCBI lineage: Eukaryota > Metazoa > Chordata > Testudines > Testudinidae > Gopherus > Gopherus flavomarginatus. The sequence continues at coordinate 175,289,837 of NC_066617.1, read as the reverse complement.
TAGACCTCTATCATATTCCCCCTTAGTCGTCTCTTTTCTAAGCTGAAAATTCCCAGTCATTTTAATTTCTCCTCCTGTTTCATACCTCTAATCATTTTAGTTGCCCATCTCTGTACCTTTTCCATTTCCAATATCTCTCTTTTGGGATGGGGTGACCAGATCTGCACACACTATTCAAGATGTACACATACCATGGATTTATATAGAGGCAATATGATATTTTCTGTCTCATTATCTATCCCTTTCTTAATGATTCCCAACATTCTGTTTGCTTTTTTGGCTGCCGCTGCACATTGAGTGGATGTTTTCAGAGAACTATCCACAACGACTCCAAGATCTCTTTCATAAGTGGTAACAGCTAATTCAGACGCCTTCATTTTGTATGTATAGTTGAGATTGTTTTCCAATGTGCAT